>NC_138977.1:221039682-222262182 GCF_964341445.2 Mesoplodon mirus
TCGTTAGTGAGGGGATAACAGCGATTGGACTCCCGTTCTAACTTCTGAAAAGCTGGGGTGAAAGCAGGGTGCAGATGGCAGCTAGGAGAACAGGCTGGGTGGCAGCCCCCAGGAAGCGGGCAGCCCCTCCGAGGCCCGGCCCAGCGGGCACTTGGGAAGCACCACGGGGACAGGGCAGTGACGGTGGGCAGGAAGACCCTCCAACAGCGAATGTGTTCTCCTCGGCCCTGGGCCACACCAAAGCCCTTGGGTCTGCAACTCTCTGGGGCAGCAAGCTGATATAAAAAGAAGAATTAGTCAGTGAATTATCTCTGGATGAGAAAATAAAACCCAGAGCTGGCCCATCTCTTGTTCTTCTGCGATAACAAAAGTCACATCTTCTCCGCCAGGAAGGATTTCGTTTTAGGCAAGGGTCTCTTACAGCATGTTCAACTCTCAGATATTATAGCAAATAGATTTTTCTCTTTACCGGGGGAGTGAAATACGTATACAGAAAAGCTGACGAGCACCTCACCTCTGTGTTTTTACTGAAATGTTTAAAAATACATATTCTGGGCTCAGCAGGTCGCAGGGGCCAGTTCATGGGCCCAAAAGAGGATGAGAACTCTTAACAATAGAGATTCTAAGGTCCCTGCGTGAGCTCCAAATTAAGACAGAATGGAAGGCAGTCCAAAGGGCGTGGCTGAAGCCAATGGACAGTTGGCTGCCCTGCTGGAATGAGGTTTTACCAAATAAATGTGTAGTAAACACAGCCCGGAGTGCTTTAAAAAACACATTCTCTCCCCCGCATTCTCTCTCTCACTCCCTTTTGTCAAGTGCTCCAAATGAGTCCACTTTACCGAACCAGAAGGCCCAGCTGCTAAAAGTCTAAACATCAGATGGCCTGTCTCAAAATCCTGCTCTGAAGCTAGGACCAGGAAAGCAGGAAGAACACAGCCTGCTTCATTCCAAGGGCTAATTATTGAGAAAGAGAGAGAGAGAGAGAGAGAGAGAGAGAGAGAGAGAGAAAATACCTGAGTGACAAAGAATAAATCTTTGTTAATTGACCATTTGAAACTTTATAACATGCCCATCCTCTCCTGGACATAATAATACGTTTGCTCATAAGAGATCTACAACTTTTGCTCTGACATAGCAAAGGCCATAAAAAATGTCCACCAGGCAGAGGGGCCTCCTGTACGGACTCAGTAAATACGCATCCCGGGGATCAGAGGGAGAACCAGCTTCTTAAATCACACCCTATAAATTAATCGAGCCCAGAGTCACTGGTTTCCCAGCACACACTGGTCTTCTAAGTATCTCTCCCCAAAGTTCAGCAGCGCTTGCGGCAAAGAACCATTTCAAAACCCCGCTCTCTGGCAGCAAAACACCAAAAGACTCCCAATCACACCGCTTGCCCAGGACTGATCTGGAAACAGAAAGTCTGCTCTCGGGGCGCCCATTCATTTAAGGAACGTGAAGAACCCTGCCTTCCCTGTCTTTAAGTTAAAATCAAAATTTAATTACCTCTCCTCTGAAACGGCAGTTTCTTAGCAACTCCAAGGGCCTGAATGAGGGAAGAACATTCTGCGATTTAGAGAACAAGTGAAAACAACTGAGAATTCTTGTTTCTAAAGCCCAGCCTCCCTTTTTTCTCAAGAGGAGGCGGTGGTGGCTTTTGTTGCATTAAAAAAACCGCACTAAACCAGTTAGCATGAGGCATGGTTATTAGGGGAGCCGATCAAAGGCCTCTGAAGTTTGAGGAGCCCAAGAACCTGCTAAAGACCTCATGCTAATTACAATTAGTAGAATGAGTTCATTGTCTTGTCAAGACTGTGCCAAATGCCCTCAAACCAGACAGGCTACATCTAGCTGGGTTCTGAGTTTTGTTTTCCCTAAGCTTCCTCCAGCCTCTAGAGACTGGCACAAAAGAAGGTCAGAACCAAAAGTGATCTGGAGGAAAAGGGACAGTTAGGATATAGGATGAGAAGGAGTGCCACAGGAGGAGTACCACATTTCTTTCTTTCTCAGAAAGAATCAAAGTATGCGTAACCAGTATTTTGCTTGTCACCTTCTAGAACAGACTAGGGATGCTGGGTACCTGGAATTACTTTAAAAAAAACAAAGTGGGGGGGTGGGAAATGCATTTTGGTAGAAGGTGACTGGTTTGCTGCTCTTTCTCCAACCTGCACGTAGCCTCATTTTCCTCCTGCTTAGACATCTGACCTTGAGGAACTGGGCTGGGGATCCATCTTCCTCTAAAACATACATGTTTCTCGGCAGAGAGAGCGAAGTCTGGGGAGCAAAAGCTGGTTTGGGAAAAGCCAAAGTGTTTTCCCTCCAGCACTGAGGTTCCTCAGTGACTTATGGAGGCTGCACCATGTGAAATGCTAGAAGCAAAACACCACTAATTCCTTTGTGTTTGCTCGATGAGGTGGAGACGCAGGGTGAAGTGCTGGCTGAGGCTGGAGGGCCTGGGAAGCCCAAAGCAGGCGGAGGCACAGTGCCTTCCTTAATTAATGTCATAGACGGTATTATTTGGCTGGGAGTTGAGTGGCTTCTACCAGCTGGGTGTCAATTTAGGTCTTCTTGGGCAAATTACAGGAGCAGGGCGGTATGTCATTTACACCCCAAATGTTTACGATACCCTGATCTCTGTGCCTTCGAAAACTTAAACTGGAACTGAAGACTCTCTGGCAGCCACAAAGGCATGCCAATTTTAGGTTCAAAAATGCCCTTCTTTTTGTTAAAAGGAGACATAGCTTTGGGATGATGAAGAAGTTCTGGGAACGAGAGAACGTTCACTGGGAACGGTGATGGTTACACAATTGTACTTAATGCCCCTGAACCGCGCACTTACACATGGTTAAAATGGTACATTTTATGTTATGTGTATTTTACCACAACTGAAAAAAAAAAGAGAGAGAGAGAGAGAGAGAGACATGGCAAAGGTGACAATATCATAGAGTAAGATATAGTCCTAGGATCATGGAAAAGCTGCCTTCTCAATTAGTTAAGCATGTTTATCTTGTCCCATTGACTAAATGAAGGCTTTTCTCTCTTCTGACACAAAGACTCTGCACAAGGTCCCCCCCACCCTTCCCTGTATTGTGCTTGGTTTTCACGCTGATGCGAAACTCAGACAACAGTCTCCCCAGGCTCCCTCCTGAGGAGCTGGGGTAAACACAGCTGAGAGCAGTCACGCTGGGGAGCTCCATCACGGAGCCTCAGCACCCCGCCACTTGCCACAGAGGGTGCAACATCTTTCAGGAATGCAAGATTATCAGCTGGTGTCTGCAGAGCTGGGTTCCCTTCATGGGAAGAATATGCTAGAAACAATAAAAAAAGAAGAGAAAAAAAAAGTCCAGGAATTAAACATACCCTCTTGTCACACAGGCAGAACTCTGATTTAGAATATCTTTTTTCAAGTGCTTTGCAAAGAAGCTAAAAACCAAACCATGGAGGAGTCCCAAAGACAGCAGCAGTCAGAACGAAGTTGTTTAGGGTGAAAATGTTGATATCAAAAAAGATCCAGAAATAGGTCCTAGAAAAATTCACCAAGGTGCCCAAGAAATAGGTGTATGCAAAGCTTGTCAATGGAGCCTCTCTGGTAACTGGAAACTAAAAAATGAACACAAGTTAAATACCTAGCAAAAGGGGGATGATTAAATAAACTATACTCTGTTCACAACAGTCAGCATACAGGCCACTAGGAAGGATGAAGCAAAGAGATATGTACAGACGTGGAGAGATGTCCACGGTAATAATGTTGACAGTTTCATCAACTTTCACCATTAAAAAACCTTACTTCTAGAGGAAGTCCAGAAAAATCTATCATGCTAATCTCTCAGATGCCTTACTTTGCTCCTGGGGCGTGTCAAGCAGAAGCAAAAGCTTTTAGCCCATCTGAGCAGACAAGAAATGCCTCCCTTTGGTAACGAACCATAGGAGAAGTGGAACAATAAAACCTCATTTGTTTTCTTAGAGGCAAACTCAGACCCTGAAAATAAAAGTGATTCTAGATAATTCCTTGCTACAAGCATATAAAGATAAGTTTCAAAATAGTCACCCAGATCACAAAAGACTCCAATATGAGTTCTACGTCTCTTCTCACCATCCAAGGCAAATGGGAGGCCTCAGGCCAGCCTGCAACCCTGCCCACTGCCCACTGATCACTCAGTGATGGTTCACACACAAGATGGTTTTGTTTCTTTTGGCCAAAATGTAAAATTTAAAGGACTAAATCCTTCACTTCTCAGTCTCAGTCCAGAGTGTATACAGAACCAAATAAAATGAGGAATTCCTTTTTCAAAAAAAGCACAACTTCCAAAAGATTCCTCCCAAATAATATGCAATGCTTATCTTAAAAAAGAGCACTTTCATGCTGAGATGATAGAGAATATGTCTGGGGCACCACCTGACCTGTGATTTGCACATTTATTTGGGATGGACAGAATTCCTACAGGCCTTGTTTGAGAGAATTCTCTAAGGGGGAGGCTCCAGGAGAAAGAAAGTAAAAGGAGAAGTTCTATCAAGATCCAGGAATCTCCATCCCTATTTATCATCTTCTCACTGCGGCAGTTTGGGGTCTTTTGCACTGTGAACTGAGAACCCCAAGAGGCCAAAGCACGTGTTTCATTCAACCAACTGTCCCAAACACCCTCTAGGCCAAGCACAGGGTGCCCCACAGACAGAGGATTAATCATTACAGTACAATCAATAAAGACAATCCCTGTAGAATGCTCTGCTCTGTCTTTTCCCTCTAAACCAAGGCACTGAGGTCCTCATCTCCTCACCTCTCTCTTCTCAGAAGGAGAAACAGAAAAACATTCCCAGAGAAGCACTAACATCCTCCCCTCAGCCATCTCTTCCCCACTTCCAACCTGACTCTGACCTCACTATGGTGAAACTCTAAATGCTGCCTTTCCAGCTCAAACCTGCTCTTGAACTTGGGAGCACACCCCTGTTACGATAGGTCGTTTCTGCCCTACCTTCTCCTGACTGTGAAAATAAACCAAACACAAGACCTGAATGTAACAGCAGGGTGCTCTAAGGGAGGGAGAATCCATAAAAGCACTCTGGTGGAAGTATTGTTTAAAAGGGGAAGAATGTGTTGGCATTTCTACACTCATCTTAATGAGAGTTGGCATAATACGTCTCAACTGGGGTCTTTTGTGAAAAAAGGTGACCGGTAATTGAAGCTGTATATATAAGTTTAGAGGGGAATTCAGAAGATTCCTTGCATTAGAAGTTGCAATATGTTAAGAACCACATACCCCCAAATATAAGTAACTCAGGCTGTTTTTCTATTATTTCAATTCAGCACATACTGATCAAAATCTTGCTAAGTTCTAGCTCAAATTACTGGGCACTCTGACTGCCATGGATGAATTTACATCTTCACGCCAAGCCTACTTGCCCAGAGTCTAATAGCAACAAGCTTTCTCTCCGCCCTCTGCGCCCACCTGAATTATTTCCAGCTACGACGAAGAGACCCTCTTACAAAATGCTGTAAGTCATTCACTTGTCTGTAACACTTATTATTATTTTTTTTTTTGGCGGTACGCGGGCCTCTCACTGTTGTGGCCTCTCCCGTTGTGGAGCACAGGCATTAGTCCGGACGCGCAGGCTCAGCGGCCATGGCTCACAGGCCCAGCCGCTCCGCGGCATGTGGGATCTTCCCGGACCGGGGCACGAACCTGCGTCCCCTGCATTGGCAGGCGGACTCTCAACCACTGCGCCACCAGGGAAGCCCTGTAACACTTCTACATCCTCTTTGCCCACACCATAGACTCAGTGCCAAAGATCAGACGAGAGCTCAAATATTAGCCCTCACCCCAGTCACCTCAGTCAGGCCCACTGCCAGAATCTAAAACAATCAATAAGGCTTCCTTCCTCCACTATGGAGCAGAGGGCAACTGATGGCTTGCAGAGAACATGGCAAATATGCTGACACGGCAGTTCTAACATGGTCCCATCCAGGCCAGCGTGTGCCTGCTCCAACCCCAGGAGCTGGCACCCACAGGCATCACCTGCCCTCAATGCCCAGAAGGAGTAACTCTGAGCTGGTATCAGTCCTGCAGAAAAGCACTTTCTGCTGGTCAGTACATTCGGGGCTGATGTAGCCACCCACTGGCCAGCTTTTGCCCCTGGAATACCTGTTGTGAAATAGGTATGAAAAGCCACTCTGTAGCAACCAAAAAGCTTGTTAAACAGTAGCTACCAAAGGAAGTTTTGAAATCTGCGTCCTGAAGGAAAGGAGAGGACCAACCAACCACCCCTTTAGCCAGGGCTGAGCTGAGTGTACATGTCTCGGCTTAGAGCTATGAAAGGAGGTGTGGGACCCCCTAATGACAGGACTAGACATCACTAGTGGGTCCCATTATTTAAAAGCACCGCCCTCCTACCAAAGCATGTCATCCCCCATTTTACAGATGAGAAACTGAGGTTCAGAAGTTCCATGACTTCCCAGGCCACAAAGCTAGCAAAGGATGGAAACAGGATTTGAACCACTCACCCACGTAATTCCCACCAGGACCTCCAGAGGTGCTCAGGTGCCCCCCTGAGGGTTGACGCCGTAGCAACGGTTAGGACGAGGAGGCGGTATTGGCTGCTGGAGCCATAAAAGCAGCAGGACTTGGCCTCCTACACAACCCCCACTACAGCCCCACCATTCCATGTCCACTTTAACAAGCCCACTTAGGAAGGCACTGCTGTGACCTATGCCTGGCATGGCACCTCCATCCATCCATTCTCAGTTGAGGGGCTTTCTGCCTTCCTCCAGCTAGATTTCACAACGTCAAGCTGGCACGCAGAACCAGTATCAGGATAAACACCAAGGTTTGAACTCAGAGCAAGAAATGGAAAAGAATTCATTGGCATCAAAATCATGAATATGGAAAATCAAATGAGGTCTGGCCAGGAAGCTTCTAGGTCAAGATGCTTCAAGTTGAGAATCCCAAGGGGCTCTGTGGAGCTGAGGCCTGGCGACTACCAGGGAAATGCACAAGAGCTCCAAGCTGGAAGGTGAGGGTCAGGTGTCCAATGCGTTCAAATCTCCAGATACACGGTATTGTGTAGTTTCATGCCACCTGCACTACAGCCACCCTCTTCACTCAGAGAAACAGAAGCAGTGCCCAGGAGCCATGATGTGACAGAAACTAGGACAGAGAAGGTCTTCCATACGGAGCAAGTGGCCGGGAATGGTCCTAATTTTGAGGGCCTCACTAATAAACCAACCAGTTAATTAATGAACTAGACCACTTTCTTCATTTACTGAAACACTACTTTGTTCCAACCTGACACCTCTCACCAAAAAGAAAGGTCCGCTGTACTGCAGAAGTGTGGTTTCAGGGGCTCTGACTTGCCTCAGTCCCCTTCCTAGGGCTCAGGGATCACACTGGGTCCTTTGTCTTCCCAGGACGGGACTGCCCCAAGCAACAAACGATTGACACCACCTCTCCCACGGGACGGGCTGCCGAGCGCTCAATGCCAGGCGTCAGCCCCTTAGTCAGGCCTATGGGTCAGCGCCCGCAATAACAGCCTTCACTCCTCCCCGACACACACCCGGGGGGTGGCAGTCAGCACTAGCACGGATTCCTTCTTGCTTTCGGGCTGAGTCCCATCACGTCTGAAGCCGAGTTACAGCGGATTGACGTCAAGGGCCAGTGGACAACACTGTCCCTGTCTGCCGCCGAGCAAGTCAGGGCTGGCGGAGGGGCCTGGGTGATCCCCTCACAGCCAGAAGGGACTCCTGGCCCTGACCGGCTCCCAACCAGCCACCGAGACACTGTGTGCTGCTTATAGCTCTTGCCCCGGGAGGACAAATTTCTGGAAAGTAGACTGTAGAGGAGTAGGCAAGGCTGGCCTCTGCAAATCCAGAGGCCCCGTATCCACCTCTGCTGCTCTGCTGCCCCCCAAAATACCCGATGCCAGGTGAAAAGCTCTTAAGGTATCTGATGGTCTCTGGGAATGCAGAACGGGACATCCAAAGGAGATAGAGTTCATAATTCAAAGCCAAAGAAAGGGTCTACATGAGTCAGAAGGAGCAACTGGTCTTCTGAATACTTCCATCTCTCTCTCTCACTTTTTGGGGTTTTTTGGAAACAAAGAGCTGCACATGGGGTTCACCTTTGAGTCTGGCTGCGGCAGCTGCTGACTCCACAGCAATCCTGAAACAGAGACAGCAATGTGTGGTGCCCGCAGCACGAATCCAGGATTCGACAGGACCCAGCTCTGGAGCTCCTCGGAGACCTTGGCAAAAAGCACTTTCCCGCCCGGAACCTGGAGGCCCCCAAGTGTAAAATGGGGTGAGAGGTGGAGGTGGAGGTCACGGGACCAACTCGATGAACTTGAAGCTCTCAGACTCTACAACCCTCTTCTGCGAGTTCAAGCAACTATCTCAGTCCTGGGAAAGCCCTGACGACAGCATTAACCAAAGATGGAAACCTCAGCAGGACGAGTGACTGTCAGCCACTGGCCGGCTCTGTTGGTCCCAACACGGCATCCAGGTTGTTCAATAAAACTTCTGGTTGAGGGCTTCCCTGGTGGCGCAGCGGTTGAGAGTCCGCCTGCCGATGCAGGGGACACGGGTTCGTGCCCCGGTCCGGGAAGATCCCACATGCCGCGGAGCGGCTAGGCCCGTGAGCCATGGCTGCTGAGCCTGCGCGTCCAGAGCCTGTGCTCCGCAATGGAAGAGGCCACAACAGTGAGAGGCCCGTGTAAAGCAAAAAAAAACAAAAGACAAAAACAAACAAAAAAAACTTCTGGTTGAGTCAATAAAGGCCATTTAAGATGTCTTCTAACCCTCAGAGGACTTTCCAAGTTTAGAAAGGAGGAAAGTAGCATTTGTTGCTAGCCACCTAGGTACCAGCTGGGTGTTTTCACCTGTTTACCCAACTGATTTCTCATAACCACTATAGTGGGTTGAACTGTGGCCCCAGAAAAGATAAGTCCACGTCCTAACCCCTGTGAACGTGACCCTATTTGGAAATAAGGTCTTTGTGATTGAGTTAAGGATCTCAAGATGAGGTCATCCTGGATTGAAGGTGGGCCCCAAATCCAATGACAGGTGTCCTTACGAGAGAAAGGCAGAGGGAGATTTGAGACAACACAGAGAGGAAGGCCACGGGAAGACAGAGCTGGAGATGGAGTGATATGTCCACAAGCCAAGAACTGCTGACAGCCACCAGAAGCTGGGACAGAGGCATGAATGGATTCGCCCTCGGAATCTCCAAAAGGATCCAACCCTACAGAGAGCCTGACTTCAGACTTCTGGCTTCCAGAACTGACAAGAGAATAACTTCCTATTGTTTTAAGCCATCCAGCCTGTGACGATGTGTTACAGCAGCCCCTAGGAAACTGATACAGCCATCACAGAAACGAGGTAAGCATCACCGCTGAGAGAGGCTCAGAGGAGCTAAGTCACTTGTCCCAGTTCACTTGGTCCACTGTGTGCGGGCCGACAGACCCGCTAGGCTCACAGCACCAGGCTGCCTTTATCTAACATTAGTGAGTCTCAGCACCTTCCTTTTCAGACGCGAGGAGAGTGAAACCAAAAGTTAAACGACTTCTGCCAGGCTGCTGCTTCTTGGTGGCAGGGCCCCAGGCAGAATTCTGCGCTTCAGCCTCACTCACGGATGAACTACGGGTGAACGCTTGCCACCTCCCAGAGCTCGCTATTTTAAGGAGAGCCCGTTTTATTATCACCACAATTACTGAGATGGGGAGCTTCACACTAATTTTCCCTTGCAAGTAAATGGCTGAAAAGTAATGGTGTCAATTTTAATGAGCATCAAGCAAGGCTCCTAAAAGGGCTCCCATAAACCAAAACATTTCCCGCACACACAACAATGGCTTGCTATTTAATTCCAGAACACAAGAATGTCACTTAAATTACACAGCTTTTACATTAAAGTGCTTATGGGAATGCCTTTCCAAGGAAGAATTTCAATAAAAAGGTCTCACCCAGTTTGATGCGTCGTCATATCCAAACTACAAGCCTATGTATCATAGCAACAAAAATAAAACCTCGGAGAATGGGAACGAGGACAGGACTTCACTTTCTCTGGGGAAGAGTCTCTGATATCCTGTCAAACAGAGATGTAGCTGAGAGGCTGCTATCACGCAGCCATGTATTAAACTTGGACCTACAGGCCACCAGAAATTCACTGTTCGAGCCTGAACCCCTTTTGTTTCCACTTGCTGAGATGTTCCGGATGTCTGTCTGCCAGCCCTGTAAGTCTGCCTGAGACTCTTCAGCTGACTCAATTCTTATTTTATTACCACTTCTCAAAGCAATTACTAGGGTTTTGAGCAAAGATGAGAGTATTTCACACCTCCATCTTTCCTGAAAATGTCTTATACTCCACTGACTTTTGGCTTCTATTTATAAAGAAGGTTCAAGGCTTGGAAAATTATTGGGGTTGAGCTTTAATGGATATTCCCAACCAGCATTGTGTCATTATTGGCCCACGTTTAGCTGGGCGATCTCCCAAATTTGTGACATAATCAGGCCTTTCTCTGCATTACTCCATACACTACGCTCCCTCCACATTACACCACTGAATCATACGCTCTTTTCAACAAGACTGATTGCCAGGGGATTAACATTAGACAGCACAATTCCATTATTCAGCAGCCCAATTCAAATCCAACCCTAAACTCTAAGAGAGATTTCAGGGCTTCACAGCGATGAGCTGCCAGAAAGCTGAAAGGGGAGGTGGGGTGAGGGGCTTTTGAACGTTTTACATAACAGCTCAACCTAAAACCTGCTATAAGCAAGAGCCCGCGGCTGAAGTGGCCGAGATATGACTCCTGATTCCTGGACTGGCCCCAACCAATCTTAATGAATGATTTGTAGATCTCTGCAAAGCCAGGATCCCCAAAGATAGCTGTAGCACAATGATTTTATTCCCACAATAAATGACTTTTGTCCAAAATTAACTATTTAGAACTTTTAGCCCCAAAACTTTCTTCCCTTTAATAGGAATACTTTCATGTCAAACTCAGGATATGCGAGGTCCAAAGTGAAATCCAAGTGGTGTGCTCCTCTTTTTTTTTTTTTTTTTAATTAATTTATTTTTTTGGGCTGCGCCACGCGGCACGTGGGATCGTAGTTCCCCGATCAGGGACTGAACCCGCGCCCCCTGCATTGGAAGCGTGGAGTCTTAACTGCTGGACCGCCAGGGAAGTCCAAGTCGTGTGCTTTTTGATCAATAGACTTATGACACATCAATGCCAAAATAAATGTTAACCATTTTCTTCTCATGTTTGAGTGTTACTTCTCTTTGTGTTTGTTTGGTAAAATATCTGTACATAGTGATTCCCACTAAGAAACATTCCACAAATATCTCTGAGAAAAGAAGGTTCTTAAAACTCAGGCTTTTATGAATATCTATAGAATCTATATTATACAAAATCCTTTCAAATTTCACATTAAGGCTTCTGAATAACAAAATGTTGCTTTTTTCACTGAACACTTACAAATGGAGATAAAGGCTGTATTATGCTTTCTAAGGCAGAGTTTCTCATGGATTTAATTTAATCTGATAGAAAATTTAAATGGTTTTCTATTTAATTTTCAGTTAACCTAAAACTTCAATTAACCACATCTATGTAATTTGGTTAATCAAGCTTTTGCAAAGCTTCTTTAATGGCTCTTTGGACAATTCAAATATCTATGGGGTCTCTCTCCTCAAAGAGTTTATATTTTATTGAAGGAGAAGAAATGCCCACGTGTGAAATAATACTAAGGGCACATGCACAGGAAATGATGGCGGAAGGCCTTTGTTTATGGATGCACAGTGGGTGGGCATGAGTTTGTGGGGTTACAGAGGGTCACACTAAGGCAAAATGAATCAAGGTGAGACTGAGACTTGAGCAGGAGTCAGAAACCTGCATGTGGGGATGTGCAAACCGATTAGGTAACCCACAGCAAGGACTCAAGGACAGATGGTCACATTGAGAGTCAGGGTAGACGGCAAAGACAAAAGGTGGCTTCTACAAAGAAAAGATCTCAGCCCCCCATCCCGACACGAGACACCTCCTAGGTGTAAGTTTATCAATCCTCCAACAAGACAGAGAAACAGCTTCTTCATCAGTTACAACAAAACCCATCATAATAGACCAGACTTAGGAAGAAATTTGAGTTTCCAGGACAACAAGCTATGTTGTCTTAAGATGTTTCATTAAAATAGCTTATTTTAGCACTTTGATTAAAAAAAAGTACTCATAAGCCCATTAAAACAGTTCCCTTTTCACAGAAGAAATAGCTTCTAGGAATAGACGTTGAACTTGTAGTGTCTAATGACTTTCTTCTGATGGAACTGAAGGGTCCCTTGACGTTAACCTTCGTCCAACCAGCTATAAGCTCAGTCATTATAATACCTTTTCCTTTACTCTTCAGCCAGCATTATATAGTTGCCCTTCTTTCAGAAACAACGTTCTCCCACAGCCCAACTGTACCTTTCCCTGCACACACTAACATTTTGCAGAGAAATCTCAGCTTCCAGAACGTCAGCACGTCTCACACCACATCCACATTACACAAGATGATGCCTGGGAGCCAAGGGGATCACGCAAAACACATAAAACTCAGCTAATCAGGAAACAGAACACTGTCAAATGACAGAAGAATCCTTCCCAAATGATAGCGTGTATTTAGAAAGAATGAAGACAAACCAAGTCTCCTGAAAGCACGGGGAGAAACAAGACTCACTTTCACAATTTCAAATGAGTAAAGCTGCAGCAGGCTGGCACGTGGCTGCCACTTGGGGAGAAGCAAACTCACCAACAACATCGAGGTGGTACGTGTGATTGATGGACCCGTAATCGTTCTCCACAACACAGGTGTAATTTCCTTTGTCGGATGGGACCACGCTTTCCATGATAAGGCTCCAATGCTGGTTTCGTACCTGCAAAGATAAGAGTAAAGGTGGTTATTGAATCACCTTAGTACAGAACACCAGGCGCTTTGCTTTCTTGATTTAAAAAGAAGTTGAGGGAGACAAGGAAGGTAGAGAAGAATCACCTGAATTCTAAATTTTCCTCATAATAAATACTCAGACTGGTGACAAAGGAAAACAATAATTATCATCATGGTGAACGTCTGGCAAGCTGACATCATCATGTTAATATACAAAAGAGTGTTTGCAGTAGGTCTGTCACTCTTATGGGTTTGAGGGGTCCTCCAGGAACCGCCAAGTAGCCGGGGAACCTAACAGTAACCCACAGTATCAGCACCCCAGGGCAGGTGAGCCTCAGACTGCTCATCCACTGGGAGCCCTCAAACCCTACGGCACCAAGGAACTACGCAGAGCAAATGCCAGTGAACACGTACTGGAAACCAGGCACTTTCCTGAGCGCTCCTTTCCACCGCAGCTAATTTAACCTTAACGCTCCCAAGGAGCCCACAAGGTAGGTGCTGTTATTGTTCCGGGAAGCTTCTGGTGTGAAGTCCTCTTAGATCCTTCCCCACAGCGCTTAGATGCTGTCAGGACATCTCAAGAAGTGTCAGCTGGAAACATAGGTCTGCCCCTCCCATCTCTGGCTGAATAGATGCTACATGTTCCTGAGATACACTTGGAATTTCAAATATGGGAGCAATGAATCCCCAGGACACTTCAGTTGTGTATGCATCTGTTTACAAACTCCTTGAGACTTTTCGAAGATAAGCAGCGCGTGAGAAAATACGTTATTGTGATTCTCACCCTCGTTCTGTCAACATGCAAACAGACTAAGATTCTAAGGTTTCCACCTTGCTTTCAAAGTATTTCAATAGACTCAGGCTTTCAAGCAAGCATGCTTTTTCCTTATCAAGGCCAAAATGCAGATTTCATCTTTCAGGTTCATGGCTTTAATATTTCTCTCCAAATCCGTATCATTCTTTAAAGGCATTTTGGACAAGGCATTCTGGAGAAATGGAAAGAAAAAATAAAAAGCCAGGGCCTACTCATCTTATTTCAGGAATTCCAACTGACCTTCTGAATGATTCCCTGAGCACTGAAAGTGTTTTCTGCCTTAATCACCTAAAAAACCGATAATGCCAGCAGAGCCCGTGCAAGCACATGAGTGATTCAAGGAGCTAAATTAGAGAATAAAGAAAATCATCTGGCGAACGCTCCATTATAAAAAGGGGAGGGCAGAGCAGCTGTCCACTTTGAAAAGCAGAGCCAACAGAGGTGAGAGGTTAGAAGAACACACTATAGGACAACTCTTTTCATGTCAGCCGTTCGGTTCAGCACAAGCCATCACTGCAGAGCGCAGTTACTGATGCTGAGTCCAAAAACAAGATTGCTAGTCATCACTAACAGTCTTAGGAAGCATCATGGGGGTGAAGGCTGGATTCTTCTTCTTCACAGACTACAAGCCCGGAATTAAGACTGCGTTCCGAGCAGTCACTTTGCTTCAGCCGCTGCCTGAAAACGACTCCCCCTGTAAACCATGGAGGTTGTTTCAGTCTAAGGTCCTAGAGCTCTCTCACTGTCCCAGGTGAAATGTCTGGCAGTAAATGAACGTGAAGTCATCAGACCTACAATGGACAGAGTCTGTTCTCTACATTGGAGAAGACTCGCTTTCTGCTCTTGGCTGGGCCACAGACTTTTAGGAGAACCAAAACAAGAGGCTGTGTCTCCTCTTGGGATAAGCTCCTTCTTTGCAGAATGTATAAAAGGGATGCTCAGGAAGAGGAGAAGATGTGAATGCTAAAATCTCCAGTTTAAGAATCCTCTATGGAAGTCCTGGCCCCCTTGGGGGCTACCCCGGAGCTGTAGGCTCACAGCATGGAAAAGGTGGGTGTTAGCTCCTTGATTTAACTCGAGGCAGATGAGCCCACAATGAGACTCTCCCTCTCCATAAGTGCTCAGGAGTATCAGGAATGGGACTGTCTTGGCCTCTGAGGAACCAGTCACGTGGAGGGTAACTCGGGCCGATGTCACCAAGCCACGTAATCCAGCATTTAGCCCTGCTGTAAATATTCAGTTCTTTGAGCCCCTGCTCAAATGTCATGCCCATAAGCCCTTAATCATGGCTAGTGCCTGTCTCTGGACCCCAGCCAAACTGTCAATGTCTTTCTTGTGCCTGGATCCAGATTTGGCACAGAGTGGATTCCAAATGGAGCTGAACCTGAACTGTGCAGGCAGGGCATGGTCTGCCTCTGCCCGAGACATTAAATCTTGGCATATACAGCCCCGCATGCCACTGCCTTTTTTTTTAACCCTAGGGCATATGGTCAGCTCCAGTCTTTCGTCGGGGCTATGGCATTCCACGTAAGATCTACTAGGGCATGTGCTCCCTGGATATTTACTTCCTAGAGATGCACGACAATAATGTTAATAAGTTAACATTTATAAAATGCTTTCACAATGAGAAACACATTTACCCAACAGGGTGTTTCTGCCCTTCCAGAGACCTTGGTACTCAATCAATATTGCCCCATACAGTGCTGTTAATATTTATTTTCTTACACCGCGGCTCCAGGATTTGATTCCTTGACATAGCACCAATCCCCAATTTTATGAGCTGTGGCATTTTCCAATGGATGCCCTTGGAAGCCTCCAACAGGGAGACTAGTTGACACTTTTGTAGGGGACATCCTACCATTAATTATCGGCTGCTTAATGACAAGCTAAGAGACTACAAACAGTAACTCTACAAAGATGGGGAACAGAGGCACAAAGATTTCTGTGCTTTTTTAAACACACCATTTCCATACCAGATTCCGGGTACTCCTAAAGAAAGTGCAAAAATGTAAGATGTCACCTTCAACACGTTTTTCTCAATTCCTCAGCTTTTTAATGCTCCATTGTTTCTGCCACTTAAGTCAAATGAACATAAACCATCTTTGGTTGCACAGAAGAGGGAATGTAAATACTCAATAAACATATGAAAAGATGCTTAACCTCGTTAAGGAGCAGGGAAATGCAAATTAAAACAACGATGAGACACTGTTATTCACCAGTTGATTAACAAAAATTAGAAAGATCAATGTCATTGAGTACTCGGTGAGGGTGGAGGGAAATAGAAACTCAAATTGATAACATAAGTTGAGAAAAATCTTTCTGTAAAATAATTTGCTAGTACCCAGTAAAATTAGCAACACACTTTTTTTTTTTGGACCCAGTTAATTCCACTTCTAGAAATCTTGCCTACACAGAAAAGAGCAGGATTACTTCAAAGCACATAATAAAATTGTTGCTTCAAGCACAGT
Source organism: Mesoplodon mirus (assembly GCF_964341445.2). NCBI lineage: Eukaryota > Metazoa > Chordata > Mammalia > Artiodactyla > Ziphiidae > Mesoplodon > Mesoplodon mirus. Next base: position 221,055,869 of record NC_138977.1, read on the forward strand.
TTGTAACAGAAGAAAACTGGAATCCATCAACAGGAGACTCATTCATAATGCACAGTTTATTCCAAAAGAATAGCATACAGTCATTAAAAAGAATGAGGTATTCTTATGTTCGGTCCTGGTAAAATATCATCAATAGTTACTGCTGAATGAAAACAAGTAGCCTGAATGCAAATATGTATAGTCATGATTCCATTTTGTAAAAAATATACACACACAAGACACACACATGACACACACACACAACCTTCTAGGTGCATATAGGCCTGAATCTGTAAGCATGACTTGTATACAAAGTAAAATCAGAAAGAAAATATACTAAATTGTTAGTGATATACTTTATATAATTAAGTAATAGGATTAAAAATGTTTACTCCTTTCTCATTTTCACTTTTCAAATTTAAACATAAATCTCACACACATACAACAAAAAAAGTGAAATAAACCCTAGGGTAGTAGTTGTTTTGTGGCAGAATAACTGCATGTGTAACTCTCCGGCAGACAGACCACAGAAGCCAGGGAGAAGAGAAATCCTGCAGTAACCAACACATGCACAATCCCTTCTTTTCATTCCTCCCTGTGGCTAAATCTTCATGGAATTCATCAGTATTTTTCATCTGCCAAGGAACAAAATGAGAGAGCATGGGGTTTCAAAACTATGTTCACTAAAAACTTCTAAAAATAACATTTCAATACTGAAACCAAGCAGACTGAAGCTAATGGCCTCAACTCTCTTCTTACTTGTAATCCAAAAACTGGATCCACAAACATTCTACACCCTGTCATTGCAAAGACAAAAGGTGGCCCAGACAGGTTTTCTCGGAATTCCTCAGTTACCTAAAGCCTCCACGTTGCACGTAAAACCCCTAGCCTTCAGCTGACAACTGGGAATGTCGATGGAGTTGGTAGGACACCAAAACACCTAGGTGAAAGGTGAAAGGTCAAAGACCCAGCTGTCACCTGGATGTTTACTTTCCACATTGCAAAAAACTCTGAACATTTCCAAACAGCCAGGTGTTCGATAACAAGCAGAATAAACACCCAGAAGCTGGATGGAAAGTTTTGCTCTGTGCCAAATCCAGGAATGATGTGTCCACATGATGGTAAATACCCCCAACACTTCCTCCCACCAGTATCAGGGCTCAAATTATGGAGAAGGACAGCACTCCCTTTCAACCCTGGCCTTCATAAGGTGCCCCATGAACTACAATTCAACGTAGACCAGGTGTCATGAGGATGCATAAAATCTTACTAGCCCATGCCAGATCCCCATTTTCAGCTGGTTCCTGGGGGACTCCAAACCATCCCTCTGGGATGTGTATATACAAACTGAGCTTACATGTGCCAAGGGCTGTGGCACATGCTGCTTCCTATCACCAGGCAGACCTGGAGACAAACACCTGTTTAATGCTTAAACGCCAAGAAATTTGCTTTTCGGGAGGGGTCCAGAGAACAGGGCTGGGTGAGCTCTGATCTTTGAGGACCAGTGGCAGAAACTCTTCCCTCTATTCAGTAAACAATGGATCTCTCCAGAGGAGGTGGGAAGTGAATTATAAAATGCAAGGCTGATCTCTTCGATGCCTGTTCCCTTCGATGCCTGTTCCCTGACGGTGCCCAGAAAGGTGCTCTGCGGACAGATTGCCAAAAGGGCATCCACTGCCTTTTGAACTTAACTCTTTAAAAACGTCATGGCCTTCTTTAAAAAGCTAAACACAGAATCACCATATGATCCAGCAATTCCATTCCTAGGTATACACCCAAAGGAACTCAAAGCAAGGACTCAAACAGATACTAGTATACCAATGTTCATAGCTGCATCATCCACAGTAGCCAAAAGGTGGAAACAACCCAAGTGCCCATCAACAGATGAATGAATAAACAAAGTGTGATATATCCATATAATGGAATATTATTCAGCCATTCTTTTAAAAGAAGGAAGTTCTGATACATGCTACAACATGGATGAACCTTGAACATATTAAGTGAAATAGCCAGATAGAAAAGGACAAATTTCCTATGATTCCACTTTTATGAGATACCTAGACAGGCAAATTCAGAGATAGAAAGTAGATTAGAAGTTACCAGGGCCTGGGGAAAGGAGGAAGAGGGAATTAATGTTTAATGGATACAGAGTTTCTATTTTGGATGATGAAAAAGTTTTAGAAATAAATGACAAATTTTATGTTATACTTTTACCACACACCAAAAAAAAAAAAAAATCTCATACAGGTCACAGAAGATAGAAGAACAGCATCATACCCCTCCCCCCAACTTTACTCTCAACAGTATACCTTGCATCAACTGATATTCATATGTTCTTGGGAAGCCGTTACTACCTACGTGTCTTTCATTTATCATAACAGTGTTTTGGTTTTTTTCTTAACAAAACATGGAACCATATTTGAGAAAAAGCAGCTTAATAAGGGCATGAACTTTGGAGCAAAAATTGCCTGGGTCCAAATAACAGCTCTACCGCCTAGGAGCCCCATCTGCAAAAGGAACAAAAGAACAGTGCCCACCTCTTTGGGCTGTGCAGGGGACAGGGTGCCATGTATACAGGAGGCACCTGGAACAGTCAGGACACAGGTGAGCAGACAACACATGCCAGCAGATACCAACATACACCAGCTCCTCATCACAGTCTGCTTGATCTGACATTAAAGCAGAAGTGTCTTGGTTGAAAAAAAGTTCAAGATATTATAAATATATTAAAAAGCACATTAGTAGTGATTTTTCCAAAAAAACATACTTTGGGGTTAAGCATTATACTTAATAACCTAGAAAATGTAAATCTAACCTAACCATCAAAACAACCAGTTCAATTGTGATAAGAAAATAATTTTTTTAGTTGTCTTTTCTTGGACCTGAAATGTACTTGGAAACTAACAGTCCATACTCTACAATGCTTCCTCTCCTCTGCCAGGCCACTCCGTGGGCATTCTAACCTCCTGGATGCCGTGGGCTCTTGTGCCAATTCTATGGCCATGTTGAGGGAGAGCTTTATCCCATGATCTCTTTTGGGTCTTATGCAGTTAGTACGTGGCTTGAAAGATGGTTTTTGTTTTGTTTTGTTTTGTTTTGTTTTTAAGCATACAGTAGTTTATTTATAAACAATATGTAGCTAGATAAAGATATGGTCAGAGGAGTATCTGGATGCAAGCTGGCTGTCTCTGCTCAGAAGTCAGGCTACTACTCTCTTCTCTCTCTACTCAGAGTGTGGCCCATACACCAGCTGCGGAGCATCTCACGGGTCTTGTTAGAAAGGCAGAATCTTGGGCCTCCCTCCACACCTACTGAATCCTAATCTGCATTTTTTTTTTATTGAGGTATACTTGACTTACCATTTTACATTAATTTCAGCTGTACAACATAGTGATTCAATATTTTTATAGATAATACTTCATTTAAAGTTATTACAAAATAATGGCTATATTTCCCTGTCCTGTACAGTGTATCCTTTTTTTTACAACTTTATTAGAGTATAATTGCATCACAATGGTGTATTAGTTTCTGCTTTATAACAAAGTGAATCAGTTATACATATACATCTGTTCCCATACCCCTTCCCTCTTGCGTCTCCCTCCCTCCCACCCTCCCTATCTCACCCCTCCAGGCGGTCACAAAGCACCGAGCTGATCTCCCTGTGCTATGCGGCTGCTTCCCACTAGAAAGACGGTTTTTAACAGTATTCTTCTCCTCTATGCCTAAATCATTACCTAGGAATAAGCTAGCAATTGAGCTGGTCTATTAATTATCTCAGTCATCTTGCTTTTCTACATTTAATTGTAATCGCTGTTCAGAGCCCTACTAAATATCTAGCCTTAAAGGCAACCTCCTTATAAAAAACAAAATCTGTGCTGTTGTTTAAGATGAAAAATGGCTGATGCTGCATTATGGTTATGCTACTAAATCACAGGTTTTAGTGCTGGAAAGGATCAGACGTTAGAGATTTCCTATCCCATCTTCTCATCTTAAGGATAGGTGATGTGAAGCCCAGAGAGCTTAGCCAACCTTTTAACTGATGTTAAAAAGCCCAGGCATCAGCACAATTAGGGGGATATGGTTTTGCTTCAAGTCATGCTTTGTCATTATATAACATCCAGCCAGCCTTTGCCCACATACTAAGAAAAACAGTAATTTGACTCTTAATAACCTAAGAATGGCTCAGCATGAGTTCTTTGATAAATAAGGCTGAAACACAGAATACCAAAGAGCTCTATGGGCCATTTTAATTAAAATGAGCTTTCTGTCCTGTTTCATAATTCTCTTTGACTTTGTTTTGGTTTTTTGTGTTCCTTCTCCCTTCAATGGCCACATATGCATAATACAGTAGACCAGGGCCAAAGTGCCCAGCCCATAAACAGGTAGAAAGAGCTAGACAGACAGCTCGGCCACCAGAGCACAGCCATGGTTTATGGAATGAGATTTATGAAGGAGAAAAAAAAAATCACAGAAATGCACACCAAAAAATCACAATTTTGTTTATGGAAAATTTCAGGTCTTGCTTTCTGGAAAAACACATCTTGGAAAACTTGACACTTTGCTTCTTCATTAAATAAAAGAGCAAAAGGACGGGAGTGAGAGGAGGGGTCATTTGGACATCAGTCGGGCCCTCCACGTGAACAATTAGGTCTCGCCTTTGGGGGGAAGTGCCGAGGAATGGAAACTACAAACTGTACAATACGGATCCCTCAAGTCAAATGTTCAGAGACACAGTTCTTTACAAGTGTACGTAGGTGACAAAGAAAACATCAGAGGGAAAACCCCCCATCATGACCATGCTCCCCACTCTGCCCTGGAGCTCATCAGCCCAGCAGGGGTGGCCCTCAGGTGGGAGTCCACCTCTGTGACCTTTAGTGACTTCATGGCCTAGGAACCCGGGGACCTGGGGTGGGTCTAACACGTCATTAGCGAGACTTAGGCTTCAGGTAACTATATTTTCCCAGGAGGTAAGAGATCTCTGTCTTTTCCTTTCAAGTCCCAGAAGCCCATTGGGCTCAATGGAATTTCTAAGGGTGTCCCATATTCCAAAAACGAATGACCAATGCCACAACTGTTGTGAATCCAGGTTGACTACCCTTGCAATGATGCGCCAAGCCCCCAGGCCAGTCAGGCCCACCGTCCCAGCCTCTTTCTCCAGAGAGAAAGGCCAGCTGGGCAAGAGATGCACCCTCATCACAGCCGGCCAGCACTCCCCACCCCCACCCCCCGCCCCAAAGGTGTAATACTCTCCCTTTTGTTTGCCCTTTGCATTGAAAAGCAAAACAGAGTTTAGATTTTTCTCCCCACACGCTCAAATTCCATCCCTCTTTCACTCCAGAAATGACTCGAACATCAAACAACAAAAATACTTGGGTCATCTGTGCCTCCCCGGGAGGAGGCTCAAGGTTCCTAGTTTTGCTTTTAGAACATAGTTGCCCTTCATTTAGTGGGATGTTGTCATCAATAATCAAAACCGAACTGCACCTGTTAAAAATCAAGTAGCGTTTCCTCATTCGGCACCCTTAGTCTGCCAGCGCGTTTGTAATCACTAATTCAGGTTTGCAAAAAGTTCCTTATCCATAATAATGATGTCGGTCCTATTTATTTTGAGACCAGGAGTTTCTGGAGGCTCACTGACCCTTTGCACTCATTTTCCAGACTTTCTTAAGGAAGGAAATGAGTTAACCGCCAAGATTTTGACCACCCTTCTTATACTTAAATTGTATTTAAATAAACCATTGGAACTGCATCAGTTATGATTTCAGAGAACGTTTGGTGGTTAGAACAATCCCAGGGGCCCCGATTTTAGTGGTTTAACTCTTCCTTTACAACCAGCATCACCTCATGAAATCTCTGTCTATTCATTCTTAAAAAAAAAAAAAAAAGCCAACCTCCAATCTCATTGTACCAGTCTAAGGACTGAACAAAGAGACAAATCGTCTTCCTGCTACTGCTTCCCCCAATGAGCAGGAGTCGTAGAAGACAACCCAAGTATTTCTCCTCCACAGCTTCAAAGGCATCCACCTTCCAGCAGATGTGTTTCACATCTGTTTCACACATAAACTGCCCACACGTGCGATTAGAAGTTTACTCGTAGGTTTTCCCAATTATCCTCTGGGTTCTGGCTTCTAGAAAGTAATTTTTCAATGTTAAAACAAAAGTCAAAAATTCTTACAGACGAAAATACTAACCCTTTCAAGATGAGTAACTGTGTATAGTGTTTCAGGAAAGGGCTCCAGGGCACCTTGTGTGGAGGGAAGCCCCATCTGAGTGCAGCAGGGATGGGACAGGGACTCACGTGCCATCTAAAGTGATGTTGCTGTGTTAACACAGGTAAGGGGTACATCCAGGAAAGTCCTCCTGGGTATCACAATGCTGCCACCAAAAAATCCTCTCCCACATGGTTCTTAAGGACCTGGGGCCTGAGTTGATGCATATTCTGTTTCATCCACTGTGCAGGTTTCTCCGATGCTCCAGTGATGCCCATGTCTCCTGATATTCGTGCCCTCAATAATCACCTCCCTTGGTGACTTACTTAATGGTAGAAAACAGCAAAAGTGGTGGGATGGCACTTCTGTGATTAGGTTATGAAGGCTGTGACATCTGTCTTCCTCATACTCTCCTCTGTCTTGTCTGTTCCCCCTCAGGAAGCCAGCTGCCATGTTGTCAGCTGCCCTATGGAGAGGCCCATGTGGCAAAAGGGTGGCCTCCAGCCAACGGCCAGTGAGGAACTGAGGCCCCCAGTCCAACAGCCTGCAAGGAAGTGAATCCTGACAACAACCACATGAGTGGGTCTGGAAGCAGATTCTTCCCCACTGACCCTTCAGATGAGACCCCAGCCTTAACTGAAACCATGATTACCGTCCTGTGAGAGGCCCTGAGACAGAAGACCACCTAAGCCACACCTGGATTCCTGACCCATGGAAACTGTGAGAGAATAAATGCTGTTATTAAAGCTACCAGGTCTTGGGGTAATTTGTTACAAGGCAATGGGTAACTGATACACCCATTCATGTTCCAAATGCACCAAAGAATTTCACAGTAAGGTTCCTTAAGTCATCCTCATATACTAAATTCGTAAAGTTCTCCCCTTCCACACTAAATGATCTGGAGATTCCATATCACTCTTCTGAGACAAACTTCCTTCAAACTCAGCCTAGAATCCTTTCCTGATCTCCTTTACCTTAGTCTCCCAAGGAGCCAACATCACCTCTCTCTGCACATCCACAGCACAACATACTCTTCTAACTTCACCCATGTCAGTGTCTTGATTGCCAGCTCTTTTGTCTGCCTTCCTGCTGGATGAGGAGCCCCGATAAGCTAGGGCCGTGCTTTGCCCAGAGCCTAGGACGGTGCCTGCTATGAGGACACTTGATCGACATTTGCTCAGTGGATGAACAAACGCCTGAAGAGGGATCTTCAGGGAAATGGTTGTCAATTTCAACCTCCCCAGTGAGTGATGAGACTATATTTCACCACATTCTGTAATGGGCTCTTCAGAATCCTTGAGGATGGAGGACAGGGAGATTGCCTCTGTCATCTTGGAAGTGTTCTTTTTTTTTTTTAATTAATTAATTTATTTACTTGGCTGTGTTGGGTCTTCATTGCTGCGCACAGACTTTCTCTAGTTGCGGCGAGCAGGGGCTACTCTTCCTTGTGGTTCACATGCTTCTCACTGCAGTGGCTTCTCTCATTGTGGAGCACGGGCTCTAGGCGCACAGGCTTCAGTAGTTGTGGCACGCAGGCTCGGTAGTTGTGGCTCGTGGGCTCTAGAGCACAGGCTCAGTAGTTGTGGCGCACGGGCTTAGTTGCTCCATGGCATGTGGGATCTTCCCGGACCAGGGTTCAAACCAGTGTCCCCTGCATTGGCAGGCGGATTCTTAACTACTGCGCCACCAGGGAAGTCCCGGCAAGTGTTCTCTCTTAATAAGTAGTATTTCATACCCCAGTCTCTCATCCAAGTCCATCCACTGTTCATACAATCCTGCTCAGATAGGGCAACTGTACTTACACTTCTCAAATTCTGCTCCAGTTTTAGTTTTACAGACCATAAAACGTATAGAAAACAGACTCTCAACTTTCGACCCTTCTATTACTAAACTCTCTTCATATAAAGAACAACACAAACGGGGACTGTACTTTAAAATTACATGCAAGTCCAGGGTAATTTTTTAAAAATATCAAACATGGAAATGATCAATTATGATAATTACTGATTTTTTTAAAAAAGAATATTCCTTCTAGTTCCTGCTAATTTTTGACTACTTAAAAAAATAAAGAAATAAAAATTTAAGAAATAGAATATTTTGAAAGCTTCACTCTACCTTATAGCCGCCAATGCGATGTTCCTGCTTAAATTCCTTCCCGTTTTTCAGCCACCTCATCGTTGGTGTTGGATTCCCCCCAGCTGGACAGCGGAACTTGACAGTGTTGGCTGCTGGGACGGCGTGCAGCCGTTTTTCCATCTTTTCTGTGTTGGTCCAATACGGTGCTCCTGTTTTGGAAAATGACATTATAATGTACATAGATGGATAGCTTCATCTCCATCATTAAACTCCTAACAGGTAAGATCATTTTCTTTTGTATGTGAACGATCTGACGCTTTCAAAATCTTTGGGTAATATTTACATTAGGGAAACATTTTCTGAAGTCTGATCCAGCTGGCCTCCCAGAAGATCCCTGGAGGTGGGCTGCTTGATAGTTTATAGTTTATGTCTATTAACAGGGAACCTTCTCTCCCTGTTCTTAGCGCCAGAATATAAATTCATGAATCATGTTTTAAAATGCTACTTTAGACACACAGTGACAACACACACCATAACAACAGCTGAGTCCCCCTCAAATATATCATTTTAGATCACCACACCTATGAAAGGATCACATATACACATAAACAAGTTGTGCCCAAAAGCCCCATCAATTTATCCATTGGCACTTCACAGGGTAATCAATAGTATAACTTATCTCAGTAGGGTAAAATAATTCAGGGAGGCATCATTAATTTCCCAGCACTTTATATGACAAGTCAACAAGCCATGTTACTAAATGTTTTAATTTTTAAAATAAAATTTAAAAAAAAGGTTTCTTTCCTCTCCAATGGTGGTTGTGAATGCCCACAATTCTACCAGCATGTCTAAGCAGGTAACTTAATAGGAAGCTGCCAATCAAACATGAAAGTTGTGCCCTCTAAGTAGCCCTCAAAGACAGGGACACTAGTGATTTTTTAAACTCAAAGAAGAAGACACCTTTTTCAATTACCACAGGAAGGACATTTTTTCTAAATTAAAGTCACAGCATCTATCGGGAATTCTGCCATAAATTCTTCAAGCCTGCTAATAATGGCTCATGACCACTATTGACTGAGTGCTTCTTATTTGCAGACAAAGCCCCAGAAGCTCTCACGTGTTTACTGTATTAATCCTGACACAGTTAAATTATAATCCCTGTTTAGGGATGGGGAAACTGAGTCACGGAGAAGTAATCTGCCCACAACCACAAAACCAGGAAGAAGCGCAACCAGGATGTGAGCCGAGGCAGTTTGATTTCAGGGCCCACTGTTTGTCTCCCCTACCTACTCTCCAAAGCACTGGAATCCATACCTTTAACCTCTCTGAATGTGCAGGACTGGCGTCCAGGACAGACAGCCTCAGCTGAAGGCACACTGCCTCCGTTATTGCTGCCCAGGATTTCCAATGAAATCTTATACAGCAATTTAACTTTTCACATGCGTGATTCTGTCTTAGCAAACAGGTAACCAAAATCCCTGTATCCACCCCCCCACCAAAGCATCCATCAGCAGGGCCTTTAACATCCTAGAACATTCTAGAACACTAAAACTCTTGAAGACTGATCCATAAGTGCTTATTTCTAACAAGGGTTAGACTGAGCAACAGCACACACCCTCCACAAACCAGAAGCAAAAATGGGCGCAGGAAGGGGCTTTGTCTGCGATGCAGATTTAGAAGTCTCCTCCTCTGTTCTGTGGATGACACAGCTTGTTCCTGGCAAGGTAACAATGCCCTTCACTCAACAGCCAGGCTGTCACGGTGGAATCAGAAAGTGAAAAAACTGCATCCAAAACACCTACCCTTCTCTGACTCACCGTTGCTCTTAAAACCTGCTATAAAAGGTGAAACAGGGATTTCTTAACAGGGACATGCTGTATCTTCTTTATCCTTCTGCTTATCTAAGTGTCAAGGTGGTGAGGTATAGGTGGTATCGACATGACGCCAAGGCAGAGCAAAGTGAGGCAAAACTTGTCAGTCATGTGCACCAGAGAGAGAAAGGCCAGTGGGAGGGCGGGAGGGGAGCCGGAGGAGAAAATAGAGCTTCCCTTCTTTCTCTGAATCCAGTTGCGTCTGTAATGAGTAGGCAACTTGGTAGCCACTTGACTTGGGGTGTCAAATGCCCATAAACACACCTATTCTTTTGAGGGTTCCCCAGGGAGTACTCGATTCCTATTTATCATAAGTCTCCCAGGGCCTGGCATATACAGAAACAATTTCAATCATCTTTCATTTTAAAAGCTTCTACTTAGAAAATTCCATCCACAGCCACTAAAAAAGAAAGCATTGAGAGCACAAAATAAATAATGAGCTTTGTCGCTACACAAAGACTTTTACAAATCTGACCTAAATGAAAAGCATACCTCATGCTGTCAGGTGTCTGCATTCATGTTATCTGTTTAAGTAAACACAATAGTCTATTCATACGAATTAGCTAAATATTAATGTAGTAGCTCTTTCAGATACCATCAATTACAGCTGCCCTGATCCTGTGGAATGTCTTTTCATTTTTATATAAAAAGAAATCAACAGACATGTGCTTATGTACCAATAGGCATGATTTCCATGTTCCCTATGTTGAAAAGCAGGACTCAGCTTTAGCAACTAGGAACGCTGCGCTGCTCCTCCCTCACTGGGCTAAGCTGCTGGTGAGCCTGCAACCCACATGGGGAACCCCAGGCCACATGGGCCTGTATGGTCTTGGCCTGTGGCAATAGCACACTGGCAACCAGCACCTTTTTCTTGGAGCCTGAGGAATTATTTAAGGACAAGGGTGAAAGAATTTTGTTGGAATTTCTGGCAGGTAGCCACTTCCCTGGGGTGAAATTTCAATCACCAAAACTGCACCTATAGGGCCTCCCTGGTGGCGCAGTGGTTGGGAGTCCGCCTGCCGATGCAGGGGACACAGGTTCGTGCCCCGGTCTGGGAAGATCCCACATGTCGCGGAGCGGCTGGGCCCGTGAGCCATGGCCGCTGAGCCTGCGTGTCCGGAGCCTGTGCTCCACAACGGGAGAGGCCACAACAGTGAGAGGCCCGCGTACCACAAAAAAACAAAAAAAAAACTGCACCCATAAAATCTGCTTGTGCAAAACAGACACACAGCCATGCTCCTCATCTAAAGTCTATGGGCTAATTCAAAAAGAGTCACATACCACAATGTTCATTGCAGCACTATTTACAATAGCCAGGACATGGAAGCAACCTAAGTGTCCATCGACAGATGAATGGATAAAGAAGATGTGGTACATATATGTATAATGGAATATTACTCAGCCATGAAAAGAAATGAACTTGAGTTATCTGTAGTCAGGTGGATGGACCTAGAGTCTGTCATACAGAGCGAAGTAAGTCAGAAAGAGAAAAACAAATACCATATGCTAACACATATATATGAAATAAAAAAATGGTTTTGATATACCTAGGGGCAGGATAGGAATAAAGACACAGACATAGAGGATGGACTTGAGGACACAGGGAGGAGGAAGTGTAAGCTGGGATGAAGTGAGAGAGTAACATTGACATATATACACTACCAAATGTAAAACAGATAGCTAGTGGGAAGCAGCTGCATCGCACGGGGAGATCAGCTCAGTGGTTTGTGACCACCTAGAGGGGTGGGATAGGGAGGGTGGGAGGGAGACGCAGGAGGGAGGGGATATGGGGATATATGTATACGTATAGCTGATTCACTTTGTTATACAGCAGAAACTAACACAACATTGTAAAGCAATTATACTCCAATAAAGATGTTAAAAAAAAAAAAGAAACCAGAAAAAATTTTTTTAAAAATAAAGTCTGTGGGCACCATGTGTCTCATCTAAAGGCTCAGAGATCACAGGTGGGTGAGGCACCATGAAATCTAATCAACAAAGTAGAAGCCAATCACCTACACGACTGTCACTGGAAACCTGAATTCACAACATTCGCCTTCTCTGAATAACGGTAAAGCTTGACTCAACAAAAAGGGCCGTCAGGCCAAGTTTTCGAGGTTCCCTGAGTGGCAGTGATGGGTCACCACCAACTCCGTGTCCAACACCACTCTGGGTGCTAACATCACACAGGCACGATGTGCTTTCATGATGAGGCCTTCCTTTAAGAAGTCAAGCTCACGAATTTTTTTAAGAACATGATGCTGGAGGGGAGGAGTTATTTTATTATTTTACAAGGGCTCTTTCTGAAATAAACTAGTTTTATGGAAAACCTGAAGAATCTGGAAGGTCCAGAAAAATAATGACACTGTAGGAACAGCCCTGCTGTGTTTCCATCATCAATGGCCTATGTCCTCTGCAAACTCTTCCTGGCTTCAATATTTCCTGCTATGTTTGCAGTCTGGATACATGGAAATGCCAGGGTCCCCACCCCAAGAACTACAATGCAGCTGGAGAGAAACAGGGACCAGGCTCCTAAGAAGCTCCTCTACCTAATGAGGCCTCTCTATCCCAAGGCTGTGAACAGCATTAACAATTTTCATTTGGAGGAGGAACTCACTTAACAAATTAATGATCTACAAAAGCAGAGAAGACTCTAGCACACAGTAGATACTCAATACGGATGGCCAAGGCCACATCATGTTGCTTGAAAGAGGTGTACGGCATCCACTTTGTACACCTTCCCTGACATAATCTTAGGGATATATTTAATAGAGATGGAATTGTGGTATAAACCCCTGATGGCATAAAACAAGAATTATACTTAAATCAGGAAGAAATAAGTTGACCTAGATGATAGGTATGGCCCCTTCTGCTCTGACACTCTCAAATCTTCTGCTGTAGTATGTAGCAAAAGAACAACATTCTCTTAGTCATTAAATACTAATAACGAGCAAGTTAAGGGAACAGTAAGACCTAGCCAAAATAAATAAATACATAAATACAAGCCCACCATCAAGGTTTAGCGTATTGACTCATTATCATTTTCTACACCGAAACAGATACTGTATATTAGTAATAATACCAAGTAAGTAGAATTTTAATTTAATACAACAGAAGTCTCTTAACTTGTGGCTGGTTAAGCAGATTTATAACCCCACAGAAACTTCCCTCAACGTTCCCTCAACACAGCCTTTCTTAAACCCCCTTCAACCCACAATAAAGACTCATCATTCCTTCTCTGGTCCACCATCTTCTTGGTTATTTATGTCTGTTTCCATATCCAGGGTGTTTCTAGACTGAAATATATTCCTCTCGATGTCTGCTGACCAGTAAGGGTAGATCACCTGGAGTGTACAGCTTGAACCATCTTCAGACTATGAAGCAGGCACTCAAGTGTTTATTGAACAGATGGATGGATGGATGGATGGACAGACCAGACGGACAACTGTTAAAAGCCTGAGCTATAAAATGAGGGAGCTGAACTGAATGTTCTGATAAGGCCCCTCCCCGTTCTAACATTCTTTCCAGGTATCTATCTATATTGTACACAGATATTGATTCTGTCAACGAATGATAGGATCAGAGGATTTATTTTGACCCTGCAACCTAAACCTAAGGAGAAAACATGGGCTGCTGAGCCAGCTCCCACGAAAACTCTTACGTATCCCCACCCTGATATCTAAGGTTTATGGTCTTTTCTCTCTCTCTCTTTCTCTCTCTCTCTCTCTCTCTCTCTCTCTCTCTAACCAAATAGAGAGAATACAGCCTGGTGGTTTAAAGGAAAAACATGGGCTCAAATTACCACTGTACCAAAAGGGACCTCAGTGACCATCTGGCCCAACGGCTGGTGTGATCAATGTCATCCAGAAAGGTTAAGTGATTTGATCAAGGTCACGTGGCCAGAGGCTGGGCTGAGGCTAGACCCAAGTCTCCAGCTCCCTGAGCAGTGCTCTTTCAACCACTCCATGCTGCCCTTTGAACTCTCCCATGGTAATTAAGTCAAAAGTTCAAGATTTATGTGAGCTGTGGCCGCTGATGACTGCCAACTGTATTTTTATTGATGTAAAAAAAAAAACAAAAAAAAACAGCCTGTTTCAGCTCTTAGATTAAGTCTCACAAACTCTCTAAAGCCTCACTAAGGCCTCTGTCTTAAGTCTATAATTAGTGCCTTTAAAAATATCACTAATCAGGACATTTCAATGCTTTGACCCCTGATGAGGGAAGGAGGCACGTCTCTGAGAGCTCTACCCATCTTTGCAGTAGACTGCGGTTCATCTGTCTTCAGTTTTGCACAAAGAAAGAGAAAACAATTCTAACAAAATATGGAGATGTCAGTGAAGGTGTGACTGTGGGGCTCAGGGGGGCTTTATTTGAGAAATCTCATTAAAACAACAGCTTGCTGACCAACAAGGCATTCAATAAGAAATACATTAAAACAAACCAGGCAAGGGACCCACATGTGAAACGCCTAAGTCCACTGGGAGACCAAGTGGCTTGCGGGGAGTTTCCAGGCTCTGCCTTCAAAAGAGAACCCACTAGTGGCCAGTGATGCTGCTGGACCAGGGGGGAGGCCGAGAAAGAAAAGACACTCAGTCTGGCCGAATGGATGGAACATCATCACTGGCCTTTGTGATAAAACACCCAAACCAACTTGTAATGAGGTTTTCACTGCAAAGGTGTTTCAAACACTTTAGGCAGCTGGTACATTTTCTAAAAATTTGTTTTCTTCAGTTCCTGGAAACTTCAACACAACTAAGAAACCAGCATTTACCAACTTAGGTATGATCTCTTCCAAGGAAAATCCCAATTAGAGCCAAGGAGACGGCGAACTGTTACTATCAGCAGGTCTCTCAATGAAAGTTTAGAATTTCAGGCCAAGAACCTTCATTTTCCCCAGTTGCTTACAAAAAAAAAAAAAAAAAAAAATTGCCTTTCTCCTTAATACGGAGGATGGGCAGCTGCAGGTCTGAACGAAAATAAAGCCAAAATAGAAAATTACCTTCTCTCTCCTCATTCAATAGAAAGAACCACTGCACCTGATACGTCTTACTATCAATTCCTCTAGTTCAGCAGCCATCCTGCACCTTCTGTCACTTGTGCCTTTCCCAAGAAGTCAGGCTCAAGTTCTCCAGAGACAGTAATCACTTAAACACAAGCCGGAGGTGATAAAAAGTACCTCGAAAACAACGGACAGATATGTCTATTTATTTGCTGCCAGATAACCCATTAAGATACCTAGTACCTAGGGAAGGCAAGGACTAGTTAAGTTAGGCTTTTTTAAGCTAAAGCACAAAGCTTGAACCTTTTCAAAATCCTCAACCTGGATGCATTTCAAAAATTAGCATTTGACATCACAACTTTCTGTCCGGAGAAAGTCTCTTTCACCAAAGGGCATATGTAGGCAGCATTATTTCCTGGCAGCCAGGCTTGTAGTGACATCACAAGATTCTTCCACTCAGGGAAACGTCTAGCACTGGTCAAGGGTGAGGTCATCAGCTAGTCAGCTGCTAAAATATGACCGGAGAATACCCTTCACATCTGTGATGGAAGAACCTGACTTAAAGGGGAGGAGGAGTCAGATCAATCAAATCAGCCCATTGCAGGGATTTTCAAAGCACGTGCAGCAGGATGTGAATAGATGCTATATTTTAAAAAGGGTCTTACGGTCAATGAGTTTGGAAAACCCTGGGAAAGGACAAAAAGAAACAGATGTCTTACTACAGAACTTCTCAGAGCTGGTAACAGGCTGATAGACACTGTAAGTCTTCAAGAAAGGTCACAGTATGAGGTATTTTCCAAATTCGTTTCAAAACACAACTCATTTTTGGCAGAGAATTATGCTGAACTAGGGTTCCAAGGGATACTCTTTGAGAAACACCAGCTGATTCTCTTAATGTACAAACCAAACCTGAACGCTGCTCTGTTTTTAATAGGATCCGTAAAAGATATACGTGAGGACGGTAGTTCCACAAAATATTCATTCAACATCCAGGCTAGTCCTTGCCCTCCAGAAGCAATCTACCAGAAAAGGCAGGTCTGAGATACTACGTGATACTACACGTGATACAATGTACACTACCTGTGAAACACTGTATCACAGAACCCGTGAACAACAGTCAAAGCCACTCAATCGCCCAAGGAAATCCTATACAGAGGAGCCCACTTTTGAGCTGGGTCTCGCAGGATGAGGTAAGTGTTCGGATCAACCTGAACACTGCAGTACATTCCTATAAAAATCAAATCGGACCTGGAGGTTAACGGATACCAGTTTCACGGCCAAAAATGGAACAATCCTGCCTTAATTTTTGACTGTTCTTTTTGCCATTATATTTGACTACCACACTTTTTGTACTCTGTACAGAATCTAAGAAGAACTCTACCAGGCAGATAAACTTGGCTTAACTTGAGAGTTAACTGACAAAATTAGATAAACAAGAATACCAGCAATGAGAGTAACCTACAATCTATTTTTGGAGTCACTTGATGGAGAAGTAACATAGACCAATCCTAAAAGAGAAAAACCCTTCTCAGAGAAGCTCAGAAATATCACTGTCAGCACAGGGCTACGGGAGCATCATTTGTTAACTTCACTGAAGGGGAACTTTCAAAACACACCCCAGTGGCATCTCCAGGCAATCAGAAGGCACCGAAGGAATCAATTTGGACACATGAGTGGTTTCCAGGTGGCTGAAAATGCAAAGAATTCAGTGCTTCTACAATTTTCCCTATTAATCAGGTCAGGCATTTGACACTCGAGGTGGCAAAAAATTGTCTTAATGGCAACATCCCCTTCCCCGCCTTGCCAATTACCCTGGCCATGGCATTCCTCTGTCCACGCAGGCCACAGCTGCTTAATCTCAGCCGCCCCAGGCTGCACCTGTGAATCAGACCAGCCTAATCACACTAACAGATGGCAGAGGCCAAGCAGCCAGCTAAGAACTGCTATCACTTTAAATCGCATCTAATGTTTCACAGGCACCAAACAGAGGCAATTCCCGACAGCAGTATCTGCCTGGTACAGCTAACACCAGCCCTTAATCACCACAGAGCACCCACTTCGGGGCAGAGCTGGTGTCATTCGAGAGCTAATTACAAAGAACCCTGGTTGCAAGGTGAAGGCACGGCAATCCACTCAACGTGGGCTGGCGTTCCTTAAATGCAACACGCTACTACCTGGCCCTAGCTGGGCACTGAGCATCAGGACTAGTATTCAGGATGAAAAGAGAGTCATCAGAGAGAGATTCAGTTCATTCAGCCTACCCTGCTGTTACATTTTATAACTTCCTGCATATTCCGGGTAACACGCTATTAGGCAGGGGACTGAACAACACGGTTCCCAGGCATGCCGACAGAACCGCGCTGAATCTGGTGCCCCAGTCAACAGCAATGGCTCCCGCACACGGGTACCACTTTAGAGCCGTAAACAACTGTGCGAGCATCCTCCCTTCAGCCCCATCATCACCCTGAGTATTGGCAGAGGGGCGCTGTGACTAGACATGCGACAGGCCTCTGACTGAACTGCAGCTCTGCTTTGGGCTCACTGAACCACAAATTCCCAATGAAAAAAACACAAATAACTCCTCTCTCCACCTTATCTGGTCGTTGGGGGCACTGACTGAACCCGCAGCCAGCCCAGAGTCGGCCCAGAGCAGACCCTTTTCATCACTGTCAGGGTCACTGCCTCTCCTGCCAGAGCCAAAGAACTAATAAGAAGTGAGTGGCATGTTGTAACGTACCAGTGTTTTATTACTAAATCGCAATGATAATAACCACCTCATTAGAAGGGTGGTACTAATCACAGCCGAAGACACTTTCACTCACCTTATTACCCACTGTTTTACCAACAAGATCTCTAACAATAAACTCCTTCTGGAAGCAGATCTGCATGTGTGAATCCCTAAGCCAGTGGTTCTTACGCTTACTGTGCATGAGAATCACTCCCAAAGTTTCTAATTCGGTGGGTCCGGGGTGGGCCCTGAGAATTTTCATTCCTAGTAAGTTCTTAAGTGACGCTGACGCTAGTGGTCCAGGCCGCAAGCTTTCTCTTGCCAAAGAGTGAAAACTATACAAGCCAAAATACCTCCCTTTTTGCCTAAGCTGCTAGGAGACTCAAGAGACAAATCCAGTTCCCCACTTAAGCAAAACATGATCCCAGGTGCCGGACAACATGGATTTTTCTCTTCTTCCTTGAAAAAGCCCTGGGTCTATTTTAATAACGAATGATCTTATTATTTAGGCCTTGTTTAAAGTTATTAAAGTAATATCCTTTTGAGAAAACATAGAATATAACATCTTAGCAAAGAATGCCACTGACCAATGCAAGATCACTTTGGAAATATTCCAACCATGTTATTGGAAAATACAACTTGCTATATTTGATCTTCTTTATTGAATAAACACTCACAAATATTTTTCTGAGCAATGTACAAACATGGACTCACTAATCCTCATAACCCCAAAAGATACTGTGATTATTCCCATTTTACAGATAAAGAAACTGAGGCACAAAAGTTAAATCACTTGCCCAAGGTTACCCAACTCAGCAGTGGTGGAACAGCATTTGAACCGAGGCTGCCCAGCTCTGAGAGGCCACATTCTCACTCACCACGTAAAGGCCTCCTAGTGTCAGTTACGGCAGCGCTTTAACTGCCTTTAAATACGCAAACAGCATTTGTTGCCCCCCTTTCCTACCTGCAACGTAACACACACTTCCCTTATTTCTGCTCAGCAAGCAATAGTGTTTCACAAGGCCATGGTTTCTCAACCTTGGCACTATCAACATTTTGGACCAGATAATTCTTGTTATGGGGCTGCCCTGTACATTGTAAAGATGTTTATTAGCAGCATCCCTGGCCTCTTCAAAGCCACTAGCATCCCCCCACTTCCTGTGCTGAGACAACCAAACATTGCCCAGTGTCCCCCTGGGGAGGGGGAAGGAGGAGAATCACGCCCCCATGGAGAACCACTGGGACAAGCCAAGCACCGTCGACGGTTGTGAAGAAGACCAGGATGTTCCATGGCTCTACTGGCTTTACATCTCCAAATAGTGAGAAGCCAGAGGAAAAAGGAAAATCAAGGAAAGAAAAGTCATAACTGCTTTCAGAAGAAAAGTGGCTACTGACACAATAAGAAAGAACAAACAGTAGAGAAGGGTGTACAGTAACACTGGTTTATTCTCAGATTTGAAAGTCAACAGAGTAGACACAGCGGAGAGAGGTGGGGACCGCAGGCAACAGCATCCCGAAGAGTCGACAGGGAGACAGCTTAGAGTCAGGACTTCCCACTGAGCTCTCCTCTCTCGGGGACCTTCGGAGACAGCAATTACTTACTCTTGCTGTTACTGTTCTCACTGACAAAATCCTCCGAGCCATCTGTGTCGTCCTCATCATCCCCGGATGAGATGGCATCTGTATTCAAAAGAACATAGCCATGGTTGTGTTTTTGCAAAGCCAAAGGTTGCAATCATCTACAACTTAGTCTTTCTGGAAAGGGGATTCAACAACCCAGGAGCCCAGGCAAGAAGTCTGAGACCATGTTTAGTTAAGATGGTTTTAATGGCTTAAATTTTCACTCCATGATGATAGTTCGTCTATATTATGATTCTCAACGTTTTTTGCGTTCACATTATTTAAACATGCTATAAAATTGGATATACTGAAACTGGATTTTAAGCTTCAAATGGTACTCGAGTCCCCAGCGAACTTACTGACTGTGTAATATCCAAAGATTCTTTCCAACACAACCTTTCAGCACTCGGGGTCTACTTCAAGAAAGGAATTAGTCGCTAGAAAAACTTAGCCCCCGTGTGGCCTTCTAACCGTTTACTAATATTCTGAAAGCGGAACTTTAAACTTGGCTGCAAAAGGGGTCCTGTGCAGTCCCTCCTCACCACATGGAAGAAAAGTCAAGGAGAGAAACTCAAATTTTAACAAAAGGAAGCAGAAATCTTCAGCATCCAAATTTCAGTTCTATGTTCTAAATGCCAAGGATGCCGGTGGTATGGGGGTAAAAAAAAAAAAAAAAAAAAAGATGTGTTTTTACTTATAGGAAAGTGTGCTGTCTTCAAAGAAAAATGTTACTGTGCACATGAGAATCCTGTCATTTTTAATGACCAGCCTCTCTGATATACCAGGTCCCGTAGAAGAACTTCAAAAACAGATCAATCACAAACTGTGAAGTTCTGTGCCTGGCATCCAATTAACAGATCCCACTATGATTTCACTTGTCGAATAACACCTTACCCAGAAAAATGGCTACAGAGAAGAGAGAGAGCAGACAGCTGGCAGGCCAACTCACCTGTGACATTGACCATGAAGTAGACAGTCTCACTGTCTACATTCCTAGCGGCAGTACAAGCATAGAGGCCGGAGTCTCTAGGCGTGGCACCTTTTATCTGCAAGTACTCCCCAATTAGCACTGTCCTATTGTTGGGCCCCAAGTGTACCCCATCCTTAGTCCAACTGATCATGGCGGCATCTCGCAACAGGCAGCGCAACTCTAGCGATTCCCGGGGCGCAGCCACGTAAACTTCTGGTTGGGAGATTTGGTATTTGGTTGATGGCTCTGCAGAAAGGTGGGAGAGAGAAGACGGAGACAGATGGGAAAGAGGGAAAGGAGAGAACGTCCAACAAAGGTCAGTGGAGGCCCCTTGACTCCCAGGAGAGGCAGTTCATGCTTTGCAAATGGCCCCAGGGGTGTCTGCTTCTCCTTGCACCCCCAGAAGCCTCCCTCACCAAGGAGAAAAGGAGCATCCAAAACCAACCAGAGGAAGCACCCGGCAAAAGCTGCCCCACTGAGTTTCCGCAAACTGTAGAGCGTTAAACACAAACCCCAAACCCAACTTGGAAAGACACTATACAAGAAAACTCTGAAGTCGATTATCAATCCAAAGCCTGCTTACACTGTAACCCCCGGGAAAGTCTACCACTGTGGCGTTTTTAATCTGTGAGAACGTGTGTTTTACAAATGGTTTCATTCCACATGGCTGCATGGCTGTGTACACACACGCACGCACGCACGCACGCACACACACACACCCCCCTATTTGTTTGTGCTGACTCTGCCTGTTGTCATAAATCTGAGCTTCTTAAAAAGAAATGCCTCAAACTCTCAGGCTCAGATCCGAACATTTCTGGTCTGGAGATTTAATTCTGTGCTGGGTGAGCTGGGATACACTGCTTTCTCTTACAATGATAATAGCCTGGAGGCGTTAACGTCAAAACAGAAAAGAGAAAAATGCCCCCAGTGGGCCAAGAGGCGGTCCCCATTACACTTAAATGGATCCTGAAATGAAGCTGCTGAAGGCTGCAGGCCTGTTGCTCCATTCGGAAAGCTGGACCGCTCCCTGCCCACAAGCCCCCGCCATACACCCTGGGTTTCAGCCTCCTCAGGCCTCGGCCTTTGTCTCCTTTAGGGCTGTTCCTTCCTCCCTTGCTTCCACACTAACACCAACCTGTCCTTCAAGGCCCAAATCACTCGTGCCCTCCCGGATGAGGGTGTGCCACCAGCCACCCTGGCCCAGAGTGCAGCGGGTCTCCCCTCGGAGATGCCAAGATCCTGAAGCCAGGGCTGAGGTCTTGTGGCTCTCTGTGAGCCCCTCCCCTGCCCCAGGCAGACACATGGAAGGTGATCATTTCGGACAGGATCACAGTCCCCAAACCTGCAGGGCAAGATGGGACCTGGCAGGATCCAGCCTCCGCGAAAGGAGTGACAAGGAGCCATGCGTCTTTAAGAACAGCCGGAGCTGCCAGCCGGGACCCACGAGGGTCTATGAATCGGCTTTCATCCTTCACAGTGAGAACTATGAATGGTACCCAGAGTCCCAGGCCCAGCAAAACACAAAGCTTCCCAGCTCTGGGACGGTTCCAAAGCTGGGCAGCATCACAAGGCAATTGTTTTGTCCTTTTGAATGTGGTCTGAACCAATCTCCCACATAAGATTGAAAGAAAGTTACTTCACGTTTCAGTCCCTGTATCCAAGGACCAGCAAGAGCCGCACGCATCTGGTTCTAGAAAAATCCTTCTCCCCACCACCACCGCCAGCCAACATGGAGGGCCAGGGCCCCCCAAAGGGGCACCCCTAGCCTCACCGAGGCATCCACACCAAGAAGGGCCCAGACGTTGAACAGGATGGGAACATAAAGAAGTAACCACACAAAGAGAAGAAGATACAAGTCATATTTAATATGGAAAAACACACCCCAAAACAAGGGCAGAGAGCCCCAACTGACAAGCAGGTTACATTTCAAAAGTTTGTTTTTCTCATTCAACAATTATTTATTGAACACCTACTACGGGCCATGCTGCTTTTTATTCTGGATGCTCAAGAAGCAACAGGAAACAAAAACAGTCCTTGCACTTATGGGATATTAATTACAGTGGGGTGACAGACAATAAATACAACATCTACAAAATTATAAAGTATGTAGGGTGGTCCTAAGTGTCAGGGAGAAGAATTCAGCAGGTTAGTGGCACACCCAGAGATGGAGGCTCTGGGCTCCAAAGCAGGAGCTGGCAAACCACAGCTCCCGGGCCAAACCCAGCCATCGCCTGTTTTTGTAAACAAAGTTTTACAGGCGCACAGCCATGCTTACATATTGTCTGGGGCTGCTGTGATGTGACAGTGGCAGAGCTGAGTAGTTGAAACAGAGACCTAACGGGCTGCAGAACCTAAAATATTTACAGTCTCGCCCTTTAGAGCAAGTTCACCAACTCCTGTTGTATAGGATGGTCAGAGAAGTCTTCTCTAGAGAGAAGTGAAGGGCAAAGCAATGCTTAAAAGATGTTGCTGGGAACTTAGCTGGAAGGTCCTCAGATGAGGCCTCCCGAGGCTAAGTCATAATGCTGCTGAATTCAGGGACTAATAAAAATGTTTTGAACTCTGGATCCTGAGCAGAAATGCGGGTAAGAGGGGAAATGGAGAAGAACAAAGAAATCAGTTTGGCCCATAATCTCAGAGCATCTCCCACTTCCCACCTCCTAGAGTCAGGGCCAGTCAATATCCGAAATGATGGGCCCCCAAAGGCCACCTGGCCCACCCCTTTTACAGCTGGTCAAGGCCAGGATCAGATGTCATTTGGGTCCTGGGTCTCCAACAACTGATTACAGAAACAGCACCCACAATGTTAGAATGAATTGCCAGTGGCTTAGCCTGGGTCATAAAATAATCGATATTTATTACAACCACATTGTATGATGAGCAAGTTACCAAGAATGTTGTGGAATTTGCTTTCCTCTGAGCCAGAACTGGTCATCAAGAGATGACTGAGCAAGGTAGCAGCTGGTCAGAAGCAGCAACACTTTCCTCCCTTAAAGGAGAGCCCAGGACCCGTAGGGCCAACCTGTTCTGTCCTGGCCCTTGGATAAGGGGAAGCCATGTCCCTATTTCATGGAGGTATTGGAAAGCTCTAATACTGTTTTGTTTTGGTTTGTTTGTTTTTTTAAAAAAGCAAGACACTTGCAATTATGATGCAGAAAAATGTCTCTCCAGACAAAGGTGGAATTATGATTTCCCCATTTTTAAAGGAAAGCATTTGGACTGAGAAGCCTTTCCTTCATCTGAAATGGGTAAACCACAAAGTCTTGCTGAAACCAGGAGTATCTGAGATGCTGGACCAACATCACCAAAAAGACACCACCACCTGCTGCTGTAGAAGGAGGTAACACGGGGCGGTAAGGACCACGTCCTGTTCAGGCTGGACACACAGGAGATGCTGGTTAAGTGCGTGCTGCCTGTCTGGGAAAAGGATGAAGCCCTGAGGTCCAAGCGCACTCTGCTCCTACCTAACCTCTCGGCCTCAGCTTCCTCATCTCCTGAGAAGCAAGAATGCCCCCCAAACAGGATATTATCTTGAGACTCCAACAAGCCATTCAGTATGAACCTGATCTTGCAACTATACCTTGTTAGGCCCATGATGGTCACTATCTCCGTCGTTCTTCAAGGCTGAAGACACTACCACGATCTCGAGCACCACTCTTTTCGGAGGATCATCAGAGAGACTCCTGGATTTGTATCGCCATGGATACAGAATGATGCTACTAATGATGGGCTCCCAGGTCAAACGGACTAGTAAGGTGACTTGAGATACTAAGAGTGGTTTTAATTTCCAGGAAAACCAGGTCAAAACTGTCACCCAGGGCTTCCCTGGTGGCGCAGTGGTTGAGAGTCCACCTGCCGATGAAGGGAACGCGGGTTCGTGCCCCGGTCCGGGAAGATCCCACATGCCGCGGAGCAGCTGGGCCCGTGAGCCATGGCCGCTGAGCCTGCGCGTCCGGAGCCTGTGCTCCACAACAGGAGAGGCCACAACAGTGAGAGGCCCGCGTACCGCAAAAAAAATAAAAAAACCTGTCACCCAGTTTTCCAATTAGGTGATAAGCTTCAAGGATAGTAAAATAATTCCCCAAAATACATCAATAAGATAACGATGTTCATTCATAACATTAAGCCATCCACCTTCAAGGTCTGAAACCAGTAACTACTACCGGCGGGAAATTCCGAAAGCGTGTGCTCCCCCCTCCCCAGCTGATTATTTCACAGCAGGCTCATCTGGGGGTCTGTGGTGGCTTTGGGAAACCCCAGCAGAACCCAGCAACACTCCTGCGTAATCTAGGACTTCCAGCGCAACTTAGGGAGGATGGGAGAGTGAACAGAAAGGGGGGAAAAAGGCAGAAGAGGTTGGGGATAAAAAGTCGGGGAAGACCAGGGGGGCACATGGTGGGGGTGAGGAGCAGAACGACACGCCCATCCCAGGCCACCCAGCAGCTCCGCGGCCCAGCTCGCAGGTTCCTGCATCAAAGACATCCCAGGACACGGACACTTAGCCCGAGACCCAAACCACTGGCTCAGAGGATGCAGCTCTGTCCGGGCCCCTCCCATGCGGCCACTGGGGCTTGGTTTCTCTTCTGTGCCGCTATCCTCCACGACTCCCTGCCACGTGCTCCCGAGTGCTCAGCGGACACCTGCACAGTGGTACCGACCTCACTTTGCTCCGTGGAGACACGGGCCGGTTCCCTCTGACCTCGGCGATGCTGCATCTGCGGTACCCTACCCACCCATCTAACTGTGACGTGATCACCTCCCCGGGTCACAGGTCAGTGCCTCCCCTTGAGTCCACCAAGGTGCACGGCCGGCTCTATAAAATATGATGGTTGACATGGGGCAAAGTATTCCCTGAGAGATGTAAACAGTACCTTTTAGAGCAATATTAATATTTCCTGCATTTATTTTTTCTGGTACTGTAGCATCCTTTTTACTCTTTCTTATAGACAGGAGTGGAGAGATCCATGCAGAGCACACACACAGCCCAACGCTTCCCTCATCTGTTCTCACCAAAACACAATGAGGAGAAGGCTCCAGAAGCCACCCTGCTCTACACCAACTGCTCTTCCAGAGGCTTCCACGGACAGAAGATGTTTCCTCATATCTTTCAAAATATAAATTACAATCCACAAAGAAGCAAGAAGGCTGCAGCGCACACACCAGTGCTGGACATTCTTTGTCTCTGTACCTAAAAGCGTTAAACAAACAAGGCGCTGAGTTTACTTTCTGGGAGGACGAAAAGGCACGTGTTTCTACTTGCTGAGGCCACACGACTGGCGGGGACAGCTCGGCTGTGCAGATCTTTGGTTGCATCAATCTGAACTTTCTCCCCACAAGTTTCAAACACTTGAGAAGCACCAGTGGCATCTTATCTCACAGCTGCTTTCCAATAAATGGACTAATCTGATATTAAAAAATGAGAGATGGGCATCTCTACAGCTCATCAAAAAGTGAATGGTGTGACTAACAGCCGCCACTGCATACGGTTGGTGTGTGATTCCTGTCCGGAGCTGCATCTCCTTCCCACCCTTAAGAAACTCTGAAGCCGGGATGCCTTGGGAGCTACTGGAATGTAGAACTGAGGGGCTTCCAACTGGGAAGAGAAGATTGAGGCGAGGGCTGCCTGACACCCCAAGTCCCGCAGTGGATCAGGGCACAGGTGTGACATCACGCTGATGTCACCAGCTTTACTTCACAGGAAATCAACACAGGGAAGCCAATCCTTGCTGGGGGTGAGCAGAGCCCAGGGAGGGGGAAGTCTTGTAAAAGTCAGAAAAGGCTGTGGTTTCTGGGACTTCGCTGTACACGACCAGCTGGATTCTTCCCTGGTGTCGTCGGGAGGCTGTCTTGAGACAGCTGAAGCAGGAGAGAATCTGGAACAGGGAGCTGTTTCAGGTAACACTTGATGCTGCCGTACCAGCCATAGCAACGCTTCAGACTGTCACTTCTTACAACGTTTGCCTATAAACTTTTCCCGTGTGGGTTTTGAAATGGCGCCCAAACGCAAACAGAGAACAGATGGGAAACCCACGTCTTGCCCTGTCCAATCATTTCGTGGAGAATGGATGACAGGTTTAAACTGTTAAGGAAGAAAAAAGCCGCATATGCCAAGGGGACAACTAACTACACACATTTAGCCTTTTCTAGGGTTTCCTAGGGACCAGTGTCTTTTCAAAGGTCAAGATGATCACAGCTAAGAAATGGGAAGCCCAGCTTCAAGGATGCACGGGGGGTCACCCCTGGAATGCATCCCCCCTGAGGTCTCTCCAACTGAGAAAGTCAGGGGCATCCAAGCCCTAAAGACATTCCTCCAGGAAGGGGAAGAAATGGAGAAAGAAATCCCTAAACAGATTCCTCAGCAAGAGAGGAGGAAGGAAGAGAAAGGGAAAGGGGTGTCCTGCTAGGGGGTATGGGTGGCAGGCCTCCCCGGGAGCTATAACACCAGCATGTGGGGCAAGAGTAGTAAAACCTTGGTTTCCTGGTGCCCTCCCGACATTCTGCCACCTTGCACGAGAGGAATAAATATCACTGCTGTGGGGCTGCCACCGTCTTGACAGAAGAAATACACAGGACGCAGCTGCACATGTCACCGCAATGTCACAGGGCACAGAGCAGGTAAGTGGCTGTTTCAGACTCGCCCTCCTGGTCTTCACGATGGCCCGTAGAGGCCACACTCCGGTCCCGGCAAGAAGTTTCAACTGGCCAATCCCCCATTTCCTGTCCATAGGAACAGAATACAGAATTCCTCACATGCACAGCACTGCCAAAGTACTTTCTCCCAGCCGGAATGGAGGGAGTCTGGACAGACAGACATCTATATCGCATTACTTTTCCGTAATCCACGATGTCTTAGAGTACAGGGGCTTTGGCAGAGCAAAGCCCACACTTTTCTATGGCACAGTTTCCATCTAGGTGGCATCAAAACTTAGCCGTAGAAAGATTTAAAGGTCCTGGTGTCCCTGCAATCAAGCCAGAAATGACCACCCTTGCGTGCCCTAGCACGGGGGTTCTGCAGACACCCAGAGGGCAGCAGCAGAGCTGGCTGTTTTCAGCTCAGACAGGCTCAAAGCTTCTCCTTTACGAGAACGGGCTTGCAGAAGACAAAATCCGGGCCTCAAACAGAGGCCTTATAAGGCCTGGGTACTACTTGTTCCTTAAGGGGGGAAGGGAGAGACAAATACTCTGCACAATATAAAGATGAAAGTTCTCTACCTCAAGAAATACTGCCAACATAAAAATGGGGGCCTCAAAGAATTCAAAGCGCTGGAACACAGATAAGTAAACAGGCTGCAGTTTTCTCTTCCAACTCTTTGTCGGGGTGTCTTGCAGACTCACGTCAGGACTTAAAACTCTCCTTGGCGGTATCACGGGGGCCAGAACAACCACTAATAGCTGTCTCTGCCACAGTAGCTTGACTGTTCCAGAAACTCTAGCCTGGCTCACATTCCTTGTGATCAGATGGGATAATGGCTAATGCTTCCAATATGGTAACCATTAAAAAGTATATATTTAGGCACACCCCTCATATAATTTAGGTCTGTCTTTGAGAAACATGGTGAACGGCTCTCCAGGTTTGACAAGAAATGATGTTGTTACCTAAGAGAAAATAAAAACGTGGAAATAGTAAAGTGCCCAAGAAAGTACCCATTTAAGAGTGAGTCACCATTATCGCCCAATATTCGGACCCAAAACGCGGAAATATTCACCCCGTATTCTGTCAGCATCCCATCTTCTTTTGATCCAAGGTTTTAGGCTATTAATTATAGTGTCCTACGAAAGGGAACAAGAGGGACACAAAAGAGGTTTTCTCCTGGTCACAATGCGTGCATCGAACTCACGTTCGGGAGAGCAAGATTCCCACTGGACCACCAGGATGAGGGTATCGAGCAGAACCACCTGCATAAAATCCCTAGATATTGGCAGCTTTGCTTGAGCAAGAACTTCAAATTTGAGCCCTTTGTTCAAAAACCATTTCCCAGAGAGACAAGCCATCGGGGTATCTAGTGCCCGGGAAGCAGAAACTGGCTCTAAGAGTTGTGTCAAAGTAGCTCCCCTGCCCCAGGTCGGATATACAGTGAGCCTACGTGCTCAGCCACCTGGTCATCCAGGCCCTGAGCCTGCCTTCTGGAAACACGCTTGCTAGACACAGCGGAGGAGGCTGGCCCTTCTCGAAATCTAGGCTTCCTAGGGCATGCTGTTCTAGGAAAAACCACATCATCAAAAAGCTGGCCCTGCCGACTGACTGAGACCACTGGAAAATCTGTCTCTTTTTCTCAGCAGAAGGTTTTGTACTCCCTGTATCACCACAACCAGGAAGGGAGAAGGGGGGAACGGGGATGGGGGCGTCACGAGGAGGTAAAGGAATGAAGGCATGAACGGGATCTGCCTGAGCTTTATCAGCACCCTCGTTAAGGTCAAGAGTGGGCTTGCAGAGGCATCATCGCCTGTAAAATGAACAAACACCGTCATCTCCAGTCCTGAAAAATGAATCCCCTGCCCCCCAGAACAGTTTTGTCCCCAAGTCCTCGTGGCAGCCCTTGCCCCCAGGCAGCCCTCTTCACTGTACAGAGTGGGAGGCCGCCTTCCTCGTCCGATGCTCCTTCAATTCCTGGAGCTGTTGCCCTGTGGTCCCTTCCCCGGTGACTCTTCAGAAAAGGCAAGGACAGGCTGGGGATGTTAAAAGACCAGACTTCGAACAGGCCTGAGTCTCAACTCTGCCACTTAGAAGTTGCGTGACCCAGGACAGGGCCCTGAGCTTTCTAGTCACTTCGTCGTGCTTCCCCCGCAGACCAGGAACAACCATAACTGACAGTGCACGGAAAGCACCCAGCACAGTGCCCAGCACTTAGCAAGCACTCCAAAGTACCAGCCGTGGGGAAGAGCTTGTGGCTGAAAGCCTTACTCCGGGGCTGCAGTCGGCTAAGCGTGAAAGGAGGAAACGCCCCTGACCAGGCCTTCTCAGCGCGGAAGGCTGGCGAGGATAGAAAAGGGAGAGCCCCTAACACACAGTTTAGTGCCTGTTTACCTACGGCGGCATGCTGTTTGCTGCTGGCGTGTGTGTGTGTGCGCACACGCGTGTGCACATGTGTTCTCAAGAACAGGAATGTGCCTGGAGACCTTCCTGCCCTTCTGGGAATCCCCTCCCCGCCCCGCATACCTGTGGATACGCTCTGAATTCCACCCCCAGCTTCTCTGGTCCTTTTCCCTGCATTCTGATCTCCTCCATCTCTGCAGCTTTTCCCACCCCTACATGGCAAGGCCACTCAAGTCCCTGCTTGCGGGTTCACATTTCCACCTGCCCGAGGGAACACGTGACCTGGGTGTCTGCAGAGGTCCTATCTAAAACCGGCAGATGACCTTCAGCCTCGTCCTCCTCCTCTGGCCTCTTGCTGCATGGAGTCGCCACGTGCCATCAGCTCAAGCTCCAAACCCACCCTAAAGCATCTCTGCTCCCTCTCGCCTCGCATCTCCGTCAGTCCCCGCATCTCCTCCCCTATTCAGTCCGTCTCTGCAACAGCTCTGGAAATAAAAGCAAGGGTGGCTTTTGGTCCCACGGGCCCACTACTCCAGGCCTCTACCACCTCTCCAAAAGAGCTCTGCAACCACCCCCAACCCCTCACCCGTGGGCCGCCCCCTGTGTCCTTCATGAGCCACTAGAGCACTCTTCTGAAAAGCAAACCTTACCACTACTTAAAAAAAAAAAAAAAAAAGGCACAGACCACTCCACACTTCGACAGGGTAAAACCCAAAGAACGTCAACCACACTAAGGCCTTGGTTGCTCCTGGCCCCAGATCCCGCTCTACCCTCTCTCTCACACCCGAGGCTTGTCTGTTCACATGGGCACTGTTCCCTCTACCTGCATCCCCTGTCCTGATACTCTGCGTGGCAAACTCCTATTCAGCCTTCAAAGCCCAACTCAAATACCATCTCCTCTGTGAAGACTCCTCTGATTCCCATTAAGACAGACTGCATGGCTCGCATCTCCAATTCATCAGGTCTTTGTTTATCCATCTAGTATATTCCCAGCAGAATACAGTCTGCCTCCACCCACCCACTCCAATTGAGAGCTGGGGGGTGGGGGGGTGTGAGGAGGGGGGCTCTGCTTCTCAGCCTTTATTTTGCATAAAGATCAGCCAGACACAGCTTCCAGGGCCCCCCTTCCAAAGTTTCTAGGTCAGGAGGCCTGAGGTGGGGTCTGAGATTCTGGATTTCCCACAAGTTCCCGGGGAATGCTGATACTACTGGTCCAAGGGCCGCCTTGTGAGAAGTTCAGCTCCAGTGTCTAAGCACAAGCTTGAGACCTGCTGCGGCAGTGATGAACTCTGTCAACTTGGGCGGCCCCTTCTCCTCCCTGAGCCTCAGAGTCCTGGTCTGTAGAAGAGGCTACCTCCAGGCTAGGTCAAGGTCACCACGGGGACAAAACCAGAGACTGCCTGGGAAGGCTTTTGTAAAGTGGGGGGCACACCTAAAAGAAGCCTCCACCCCGGCAGGGGTGCCCTGCCTGCCTACCCTTCAGCACTGGCCAGAGCAGGCCAGGCTCCTGCTTGTGGGCTGTAGCTTGATACTTTTTTTTTTAATTTTTTGAATTTTATTTTATTTATTTTTTTATACAGCAGGTCCTTATTAGTCATCCATTTTATACACATCAGTGTATACATGTCAATCCCAATCTCCCAGTTCATCCCACCACCACCCACCCACCCCCGCTTTCCCCCCTTGGTGTCCATACCTCTGTTCTCTACGTCTGTGTCTCTATTTCTGCCCTGCAAACCGGTTCATCTGTACCACTTTTCTAGGTTCCACATATATGCGTTAATATACGGTATTTGTTTTTCTCTTTCTGACTTACTTCACTCTGTATGACAGTCTCTAGATCCGTCCACGTCTCTACAAATGACCCAATTTTGTTCCTTTTTATGGCTGAGTAATATTTTAACTGATCAGCAGATTACATTTTTCCAATCACATGGGAACCTCAATTTGAATTTGTCTGATTTTAAAAAGGGGTTTTCTTTCAAATGAACAAATCTGCCACATCATATATATGTAAGTTACCAAAATGAGGATTTCTGGAATGTTCCCAAATGGAACTAAACATCCAAGGATCTTGTGAGAGTCGTCGTCATCAACGGCCATGTACAACACCTGTTTGATTACTTTTGTAAGGGAAGAAGCCTGTGGCTTATTAAAATACCATTTACTATTCATCCATCCAACAAATTTGAGATAACTGATATTTGTATGGGGGGCACGGTAACCCCCAAAGAACTCCCTAGAAAAGGGGATCCCAGCTGAGCTCAGGGATGACTCACCGCAACCCGACAGCAGGCCATGAAAACCCCTGAACGCCAGACCCAGAGGCCACTAGCTTGAGGACCTGGGCTCCAGTGAGTGGGGTAGTTGCCTGCGTTGCAGAGAGCATGCTCCAAAGCCAGCAGTCTGACTACATTCAGAAGCAAGTTTTCAGGGGCGGTCGCCTTTCCACCTTAGTGTCACCTGTGGCTCACACGGCCCCGTTACTGACATAAATGGTGCCAACTCCAGTGGATAAATTTGCCCTCTGAGTCCCGTAAAGGTCAGATCAATGTCCAAATCCTACTGGACATTTTCCCGAGCCCCTCCCTCAGTGAGCACGTTCTGAATACATGAATACTTTTAAAGCGGCCCCAGCGGCAAACGAGAGGGGAAGAAAACGGGAAGCTTGACGAGGAGAGGGAGGTGAAGAGTTACTCCTTGAAGGCAAGGTTGCCTCGGGTTCTGCAACTCAGGACCTTTTGGGGGTATTATTCAGCAAGTTTACTTAAAGGGCTCAGCCTTTCTTCTCTCAGCAGGACCCCAGTTCCAACACCCGCTCGGAGCCTGCAGATGTGTCCCCAGTCTGGTCCCCCCTCCAGCAGCATCCCAGCCATTTGCAAATGAAGGGAGAGCAGCTGGATACTGGGAAACAGATGGGCCTCCTCATCTGAATGGGTTTGATCTGGCAGCCCGGGCCTCAGCAAGTTCAGGCCCGGCCAGTGCTGAAATCCTGCTCAGGCAGGCGAAGGCACAGATTCCTAGCCCGAGGGGTCTTTAGCGAGCAGCTCGATCAGAATGGCCCCTGGGAGAGGTCTCCCTAAGTCAGAGGGGGCGGGGAGCCTCTGTGGTGGGCAGGGCCCATTCCCAGCCGGGCTGGGCCCAGAAAGGCAGGACAAGCCACAGGGATCACTTTTTTCCCGTGATACGCAGAGAAAAGAAAAAGTCTCCCTAGGGGAATCCTGTGCCTGAGGATTGAAACCACATTCATTCAGGAAATTCCAAATTAAGATAGGCGCCACCGTGGTTAACCTTTCTCCCCAACCCTAAGCCGCCTATTTGCAGAGAGGTAAAAACTTCAAGGAAACAAACTTTGAAGAGCCCCTTACCTCCTAAGAGAGCCCCTTTCAAAACCCTTGGGAGCATTTGCTCTTGGAAAGGCTGTGCACGGCTCCCCCACATCTTGGTTTCCCAAGACGTGGACAGGGTGTACCAGGTCCTTTCTTAAGCTGAGACTGTGCACCCCTCTCCATGGAAAGAGGAGGAAGCCTTGTTTGAATCTCTGAGTCCCCAGGTGAGGCCCCCAAGAGGGGACCAGAATCGTGTTCACTAGGTCTCCCTGGCTTCCCGGGGCCGTCTCCCTGCATCCACGTAGGTCTGGTAAGGAACCGCAGCTCCAGACTGTCAAGGAGCGAGGAGATGCCCCACTCAAGTGCCAGCTGAGGGCTGCCCGTGACCTCCTTACTCGCCATACCTTTAAGGGTAGGTACCTCTCACCGGACAGCAGAGAGGTCTGGAGGATTCCCAAAGTGGGCACAGAGCAACCTAGCCGGCACACCTGGCCGGGGCTGACTAGGGCCAACGCGGTGAACTTGCCAGCAAATCAAGGCGGCACCCACTGCCTTCAAGACCAGCGTCAGGAAGGTGCACGGTTGGAAGACCCAGAAAAATCCTTAACGTGGCACATAGGCTGCCTCCAGCCCCGCCTGGCCTGGCCTACTTCTGCAGCCCCATCTCTAGCACACTGGCCTCCTCGGGGCTCCCCGAATCCCTATGAGACACACCATGCTTTTACTTCAGATTACCTTCACCTCCGATTGGAAGTGCCCCCTCGTTTTTTGCAAGTATTTGATGAATGCCAGTCCCAGTCCCCGCCCCCTGTCCCTCCCAACTCAACAGGACTTGAGACTTCTCTGCTTGTCATTCTATCCCCACAGAGCCCGGCACACAGTAGGACATAGTAGGGTCTCAACATCATTGGGGGACAAACTCAAAGGAGCCACAGCAATTACGCTGCAGTCTGAAAGGTGTTCCGTGGTAATGACCTTGGCTCTGGAAGCTGCGGCCGCCCCAAGGCTGAGAGGCTCAGAGGGAACCGTGCAGTGTCACCTTCCAGCCAAGCAGCCTACAACCTCTCACCCACACGGGGCCCCCCTTCTGAATGCCTGCGTCTTCTGCGTCACCGAGCAGGTGGCCGGCGCAGAGTGCAACTGACTGAACCAGGCTTCATTCACCTCCACGTCGGGCTGGAACCGCTCAGAGTTCACTTTCTTTTTTTTTTTTAACCACCAAACTGAACTCTGTTTGCTTTAAAAATGGGTTCTGCTCCTCGGCCTCTTTTTTCCCTCGGACACCCTTCCTGGCCAAGGCTACAGGAAGCATATAGGTGTTGCTGCTCCTGCCCTTTCGTTCTCGGAATCTTTTTCCCTCCCCACCCCTTTTATTTATTTATTTATTTATGCTTTCCTAGCTTCTGACATTAGAAGGCCCAGTATCTGTTCATGACCACAGGTTGCAGAAGCCCCAGGTATACCAGTCTGCAGAGGTAAGCCTTGACCCAATCTCAAACCAGAAATGCTGAAGAAAAGCCTGACACAATGTTAAACTGACAACCAAAACTGAACACAGAGTAGGTCCCAGGGCAGACCGCCTGAAGCACCTGGGACAAGGAAAATGGGACGGCCTCCTGCTGCTGCCTTGTGGGCCAGCCCTTCCACCAATAAATTTACCCCAAGGCCTGGACACACACTCACTAACTATGGGGACTTGGAGGAATCATTTCATCTCCAAGAGTCTCAGTCAAGAGTCTCAGCCATAAAATGGGCATGTGGATAGCTGGGGTCAGCTGCATTACTAAGATTAGAGATGGTGGCGGGAGGAGGTATTGGAGGAAGGTGGTTCAGAAGGTACAAAATTCCGGTTAGAAGGGAAATAAGTACCAGGGATATAATGTACAGCGTGATGACTAGAGTTAACACTGCTCTGTGGTTGGTATATGTGAATGTCATTAAGAGAGTTAATCCCAAAATATTTTTTCCTTTTTCTTTTTTGTGTCTGTATGAGATGATGGATGTTAGCTGAACTTATTGTGGCAATCATTTCACAATATATGTAACTCAAATGGTTATGCCATACATCTTAAACAGTGCTGTCTGTTATATCTCAATAAAACTGGGGAAAAGAGATTAGAGATAATATGTCAAGGTACCTAGCACAATGTCCAACACACAGCAGGCACTTAATAGATGGTAATAAAAATTACTGTTACCACCACCTGCATCCTCAGCCTCTCAAGGAATGGGCTAATAGAATACGACCCCATCCACACTGCGCACCCCCACTCACACCCCCAGTACCATGGGTACCATAACAATCTCCTTGAGCTCCCTTCCACGAAGACTGGAAGCCCAGCCACCTGTGCACCTAAGGAAGGCCCATCAGGCTACCCGGGGGAAGTCACTACAGGCCAACCTGGCAGAGCCTATCATAACATGCTATGGAGCTCCCCTCATGGGCCAGGACAAAAGCTGAGCCTGTGACACCCGCCTTCCCTGCCAACCAATCCCATAAACCTCTCTCCATCCTTCTCTTTTTTTTTGGCTGTGCCGCGTGGCATCCAGGATCTTAGTTCCCTGACCAGGGATCAAACCCGTGCCCCCTGCAGTGGAAGTGCAGTGTCCTAACCATTGGACGCCAGGGAAGTCCCTCTCCATCCTTCTTCACAGGGCCTCTTGACAATCCTTTGTTTGGAAGCCCCAAGCACAGAACTCCTTGCCAAAATACATTGCTCCTTATGAAGCACATATCCTGCCGTTATTACATAGCCGCAACTGACTTTTTTCAACAGGGAAAAAAAATGTCAACCCTGAACCATTTGGACTGCAAGCAGCAAGAGGACCCCATTTCTAAGGTCCAGACTTGTAAATGCCCAGGATAATAAAAAGGGTTGGATAGGCTCCCTTTCTACTATAATTAAAGTAAATGACTCTCATCAGAAAATCTGTCATTGTATATCGTAGGGTAAACATCTCAGAAATATTGGTTTGACATCCTATCTCAGGTTTTTACTTCTTCAAGGAAGTGGGGTGGGGCAGGGAGGAAACCAGCACTTACTGAGCACCTACTATCTGCCAGGAACTACTGTACGGGCTTTACATACACTTGCATTTGATCCTCATGCTCCCCCTTTCAAGATAGATGTTATCAGACCCACTTTTAGATAAAGAAAGAGAGGCTCAGAGAGGTTATCTAACTTATCCAAGGTCACAGCACCAGTAGATAAAGGAAAGATTCAAATCTGCTTTGTTTAGCTCCCAAGGCCAAGTTCCTTCTGTGAGTTTCTGTCCCCAGAAAGCACATTACATACCACTTTAAATGATTTTATTCATTTCTATGAAAAAAAAAAGTCAGATGCAGAATTTAGGTTCATTACATAGAGGATTCCTGGTCTTTTAAAGATCTGAGTGATTTTCTGTTTGAACCCTAGGATGTATAGTTAATTGTGCGCCTACCTGGGTCAGCTAAAAAGGCAACAAGTTTTGGTCAAGATCCAGGAGGCTTAGCGGGACGGGAAGGAGGTGCCTTTTTTTGGGTGGGGGTTAGGGGCGGCCACCACCTGTGCAGCCAGCTTTCGGGATCTTAGTTCCCTGACCAAGGACTGAACCCGGGCCCTCGGCAGTGAAAGCGCAGAGTCCTAACCACTGGACCACCAGGGAATTTCCAAAGGAAGGAGGTGCCTTGAAGGCAGCCACACTCCTTTGGGGCAAACTCACTGTCTACTCACAATCTGAAGTGTAAGGGTCTTCAAAGAGTTTAAACCCTAAACTCGCCACTGCAAAGATCTTTCTATTCATTTTATAGCACCTCCCCACCTCCGACCCCCCTGCCCTCTGCAACACATAAAGTTGGCCTTTTCGTTGTCTTGATATTCTTAAAACATTACAGCCGGTTATGTATGGCAAAACTTCACAGTAAACTGGCCTTTAAAAAGAGGTCACACATAGTAACTCAGAAGAAGTTCTAATGTTAGAAAATAATCATGACAATATATACAGAGTTTACTGTATTAATGTCAGAGCTCAGAACTGGGTTCTTTCTTTCAAGTAAAGTGCTGTATATAAATCATAAAATATATATGTCCCTTGACCTCAATTCTGAATCTGTCAGTATTTTCCTTATAAGCTATTTTTTTGACTTCCCCATAAAACACGTTCACCACGACCCGACGTTCCATATATGTGCATTCCATTCAGACCCGACTCGGAATTTACCATGCTTTAGTTGGACAGGGGTTAAAGCAAAGAGTAGGCCACACCTTAGCTCCCTGACTCAGTACAGTCAAAAAGAAGTTGACATCTTTAATATTCACATGAAATGGCAAAAGTCCAGAATGGGACG
The DNA here is from genome assembly GCF_964341445.2 of Mesoplodon mirus. Lineage (NCBI taxonomy): Eukaryota > Metazoa > Chordata > Mammalia > Artiodactyla > Ziphiidae > Mesoplodon > Mesoplodon mirus. The sequence continues at coordinate 221,093,011 of NC_138977.1, forward strand.
TAACCACTTATGGTATTCCAAAGTGGAATAAATGACAACAGCTCACACCCAACATCTTAAAACTCCATCATGGTACAAGTTTCCTAAAACCAAAATTACTGAAATTCTAAAGCATGCCTAATTTACTTGATTTGCACTCTTCATGGACAACAGTGGTCTAGCCTGATAATTAAAAATATCCTTTTGCATGATTATATAAACGGTAAAAGCTTGAAGTTCTACAAACAGAGGCCAGTGAAAGCCTGCAACCACCATCTACCACTGATGTGGCTACCATTTTGGATTTCCTGTCATGCCCAAAAATGGCGTAGTAACAATCAGAGCACGGGGGAAAAAAAACTTGGGAAAAGTGTGACCTTTGTTAATTTCAAAAGGAAATATCTCCAAGACATGGGGGACCGTCATAGTGAAAAGGCCAGCAGCTTGTTCAACCAGACTTCTTTACAGAACTCGGCCTCAGCTCCCTTCCCCACCTCCTCACATTCCCTGATCCAGGAAAGCCAGGGCTGAACCTGGCTGGGTCACTCCAGGTCTATCTGGGTAAGCAGGAGGAAGTGGCCGGTTTGTGCAGACTCTCGGGTTGCCAGAAAGCCTTAAGGCTTCCCATGAAGATAAACACTGTCCGCAAAATGGAACACGACTTGTGCATAGCTTTAAAAACTCAAGTTCAAGAGCCTCTAAGCCTCTAAGAAGTCAAAGCTGAATTCTTCGGGGTTTGTTCATCTTGGATATAATGATCAGAAACCCACCTCTCTGACTTAAGGCCAAACGTTCAGCCCTTACATTGGGTTCATGATTCAGACACATATGGCCTTCAGCACTGTCACCATCAGTTAAAAGAAATTACTGCTAAGATGGCAAGGCAGAGAGAAGGACGTGGGGTGAGGGTGTGGCATCAGGCATTGCAATGCCAGGGAAGCAGGAAAAGCAGAGCCATCTCTAAATCTCACTTGGATATAGCAAAAGCATAAAAAGGATGCAAAACCTAAGGCTAAAGTCATCCCTCCAGGAAAACAAAATAATAATAAAGATAATGGGCCTTTTTGCACAGCCTCATAAAACCCACTGGATCAGAATCATTTGTGGGACAGCCTGAAAAACTTCCAGTCACTTCTGAATTGCTTACCAAGGCAAGCACACCCTGCTAAGAATCAAATCAGCACAGCGGAAAGTAGCACACTAGCTGTATTTCCTACCGAGCCTAAGATGCTGGCAGCCAAAAATCAATTTCCCACGTTTTCCTTTAAAGACTAAAATTAGACAGCATTTTTAATGGAAATGTAAAACTAAGCCAGACTCTGATGAAAGAGGGGGGTAGCCTTTTAACAATTACCCTGGATAAGTAAATACCCAAACAAGAGACTACAAATGGGAGGGCTCCTGGGCACATTTTATTGGGAATACAAACATTAAACAAAACTCTTCCTGTTTAAACACTACCCCAGTTATTTCATAACCATGTAATTATTCATTAAGTCTGATATTGGAAACATCTCATATTGGATTGCTCTAGTTATTTGAATTCTCACCCTCCACTGAGTGGGAAACACTTGAGATCAACAAGTCTTCAGTTATGGCCTAGCAAGGACTGGTCACCTAGTAGGTACTCAGTGTTTTAACTGGTTAAAATAAAAAGGCAAAATACACACACACACACACACACACACACACACACACACACACACACTTGGAATTTGGATGAGAGCGAGCCAGTATAGAAAATATACAAATACCAATTCTCTGAGCTTGCCAAATTTTTGCTCTAGAAGTAATATTAAACACAGCTCTTTGCCTATGAATTGTGAAATACTTTATATACTAATAAAGAATGTGTACTTCATTGTGTATTTAACTGCACAAGCCTACGTTTGGTTTAATTTACCAAGAATAAGTCCTTGTTCCTAAGCTATCAAGTTACAGTCAACTCTTAAATATTAACACTCATATTGAGAAACAAAGATGCAGATAATACAAAACAGAAGATTATTTTAAATCATTCATTCTTGGTATGCGGATATATTCTTTTTTTCTTTTCTTTTAACTTGCAATTAAATGCGTATGGCTGATATCATGGCATTTACAATACTTCTAACAAAGGACTTAAACCATGCTGGAAAAATCTGAGGTAAGGAGGTCTCCGTGTGGACCCCCTGCTACTGAACTTCGGACCAACTCACATCAGTCAGCATTGCCTTGCCCAAAAATTGATTACAAAAAAAAAAAAAGAAGAAGAAAAAAAGGCATATACTTTCTTCCCAGGTTGTTGCTTTTCAGAATGACACTTTGTGGAGGGTGGAAAAGTAATTAAGGGTTTGGGGTTGGAAAAGTCCTTTTATTTTAGCTCCTACTGGGCTGATGTAAACAAAGATGTGGATAATGTCAACAATGACTTAATTAACCAGAGTAGGTGACAATGTCAGGAAGAACTTGAAAGTAAGAGTCGCCTCCACCCCAGGGTAATCAAGCTTGACTATACTCTAAATAATTACAATCTTAATCAACAGAACAGTACTTGGCATTGAGGACTGGCCCCTTTGAGTCAACTGAGTTTCAACCCTTCGCAGCTGATCACCTACAAAAATGAATGACCAGCTGAAAATATTCGTTCTTAGTCTGGAATATTAACAACTAAAATCTTCTAGAGATTATTTTCTTCTTAAGTCAGCTGAGTAGACCCAAACCTGCTGCTACCACTTCAGAATGTGTCCAGAGACAAATGATATATGACAGATGATGGGATATATGATATGATGATACATGGTAGATGAGATGATGTGATACATGATATGATGATGGATGGGATAGGGTGATGATAGATGACATGATACTGTACAAAGCCGGGACAATTGGAAAAGGACCCTCAAGCATTAGGGCTCAGGCTCCTTCCTGGAACTTAGTCACCTTTTTCTCTGGACAAATTTTCCTCTGGTCCAGCCCAATACACATTATCTAAACTGAGCTTCCCAATTAGCAAACCAAAATTAAGATAAGGCCGTGTGCACTAGAAGGTCAAGGCTGAACTTATTTTAACCAAAGCTACAGTTAAACTCACCGAGGAAGACAGACAGGGACTGATGACACACATGGATGCGGGACTCTCTGTCTGTCTCTCTCCAATTCGCTGGTACCACAGCCTAAAGTGGAGCTGCCCTACTTAGCCTGCTTCCAGTTGCCAAAATCTCCTCTTCCTCATCTATAATTAGATTACCTTCCTAACACCCTCGGACACCGAAGCAAAACTCCGGCATTGGAAGAACTCATCTTAGGGCTCAAATCAGTTGAAGGGGGAAGTACAGACCCTGCAGAAAGCAAACACAGCTGCCTGGAAACACGAAGGGCCTCCTCCATTAGACAGCAACCTTCTTCTCAACTGTCTCCAAAAGCCTAGATGTTTCCTGACACTGTGGCAACTGACCCAGCCGGCCCACGGGACCAGGAAGATGCATGTGCCCAGCGCTCTGGGAACAACGATGACAACACATCCCAGGTGCTCATTAGACGCCAGGCCCTACGCTAACTTCACTTTACGTCCAGGCCCACCTAAATCTCCCAGCAGGCTTTTGAGGCAGGTCATCAGAAGGCTTCTGAGGATATAAATATTCATTTAGCACGAATGAAGAGACCCTGAAGACTGTCTTATCCAACCCTCAGGTGACAGAAAGGGAAGGAAACTGAGGTCCAGGGGTTTGTTTGCTTTTCCAAAGTCACCTCTTTGCAGGGTTTTGCGGGGTCCACTAAATCTTTTTTTTTTTAACCTCTCACAACTCTGGACACAAACCTCATAGGAGCTATGAACCCCGAAATATGCACAGAAGGACATCTGCAAAATATGACCTACCATTTCAGGGAATTCAGGCACCTCCCCTCAACCCGCAAGTGCATCCACAGATGCCAAGTTGGGAAGACCTGCTTCCAACAATACTCACATTGTTGGATGCACATTTTTAACAAAGAACCACCGTGGGGACTTCATCCCTGTCCACTGCTTTTCCCCCTCTCTGCCTCACCTCTTTCTTCCAGTATGTGCACACTTATTTTAAACTCTCTTCAATAATTAAATATGATAAAAAGAAGTCCTCCAGGACCATTTTACACTTTATGTTGAAATAAACTCCCAATAATACTGCCCTGAAAGTCTAAATGAAAAATGACATTTTCTTCCTAACCTGGGCCATTCCTGGGAAATCCCAGCTCAGCTGCCTCGGTGTGGGCTGAGCCACACACTCGGGGGAAAACTGGCAATTAGAGAAACATCCATTTTAATTATTAGCAAAATTAAAGAAGTACAGGCATGACTTTCAGAAACCAGGACCCTTTTCCCTCAAGTTAAGCCCTTTAAAAATGCATCACCGCTGCACAGTACAGCCATGCTTGTGTCACAAGGAGGCAGTCACAGACACAAGCTCCTACCAGATTTCCTTCCCGGAGATCTGGAAGCCTCGGCGATGTCACCACACCTGTTCATTATAAAGCCTCCGTAGCTCTGTGTAAGAAAAAGGGCACGAGCCTCATCTCACGACTGCTGGACTGCTTCCGGTAAGAAGTCCCTCCGTCTTAGAAAAAGATATGCCTTTATGCTTCCTGACTCAGGGTCTCAGCGGGAGCCCCCCTTGGATGGGGACACAGCCCTCCCTCCCGCGTGGTCCTAGACGGGCTTGCGGTCCTCTTCTGTGCTGGGTGCCTTTCCAGAACAGCTGAGCTGACCCCAGCCCACTCAGGCCCCCGAGCTCAGCAGGCACCAGGTGGGCTCTCAGCAAACAGGTTCATTAAGTGGCGATGAGTGCTAGGATCTGCCGTTTTATTCTCAGATTACCACGTGAAAAATAGCTCAGCTACCAATATTCCCTACTGATGACAGATTTCAGTGCTGCACCAAGTCAAGGCTTGGCTACCGACGTCTCCGAAGGACCTGGGGAAGAGGTTCCAAATCTGCCCAGAGGGATAATTCAGCCCTGTCTGGTGCTCACAACTGGCCTCATGCCTTTCTGTACCTTCCAAAATGCATAATGTGTTGCCTTCGTGCAATTTCCAAAGCTGAAACACCAACGCACACCCTGTTAGATCTGGAAGTTCTCAGAGATTCAGGAAAGGCCCAGGTACACTTCAAATTGACTTAAAATAGAATCTGCCGCTTTGTGACGTACTGCTTAAGTATTATGAATTACAATGGCTCAAAAGAATGTAATGTGTCAAGCATCTCTGTGCTGAACTTCAGAGGCTGCTTTTTCTCCTTAGACAATGAAAATAAAATGTCAGCATTTCAGATGTTGGCAATTTCCCTTAGTGACTCCTTTTGTTAGAAAACAGCAATTCTTTACATTGGGAGCAAGACCTTCTCCGGGAAGCATGCTCCCGCAGGAAGCCCTAGATGGCATTCAGCTGCAAGCTCCCCTTCCACGGCTCTCCTGGGCACTGGATAAACTTGCCCGCTGTCTCCCTCACCCAGCTCAGAGAAACGCACATGCTGAGAAACCACCAAACTACACCACTCTGCCTGCAGTGTGACAGCTGGGAACCTTCTCTCGCAATCTCTGGCTTGCGGGGAGCAGACAGCCCACTCTCCCTTGCCCTTGGAAGACTCATTTACAACGCAAGGGGCAGCTGATTCTCAAACAGGCCTTGACCTGAGTGCCACTTCCCCGGACAAATCCCAAAACAAACCTGGTACCCTGAAAGTGAAATTAAACAACTTACCTTCCGGCTCCACCGTGGTATCCTCAACTAAATTGAAGGAGGGCCGGGCCAGGGACAAGGTTGCCATAGTGACCACAACCAGGCCGAGGAAGCGCCCCCAGCTGACCATGGTTACGGTGCCAATCCCCCGTCCTCTTCCATATCTCCATGTGGACGTTAATCCCATCTGCACACTTCCTCTATGAGCATGGACTGCCTGCAGCAATGCCTTCAGCCGGCGGTGGGCTCGGGAACCAAGGTGCTGTGACAGCCTCTGCTGGCCCTGCAGTCACTTCTGCTGCTGCTGTAGCCTCTAGAGGAGAGAGAGTCGGCAAGTCAGTGAAATCTTCCCCAACGCCAATTCATTTCAACCCAGTTCTTTTTCATTATCTGCAAATGCCTTCCATCCGCACGTGAGTCCCAGGGGTTTCCACCAGACCGGTCCACAAAAGGTGTCAGGCTGATCGTTTAGAAGGCCTACTTTTAAGAAACAGAGATTAAAAAAAGAGTAGCTACAGGACACAGATACGTGCGGCCACTTCAGTCAGGCAAAGTGTACTCTCTTCTCCTACCCACTGTCACCTCTACAGCCCTCAAAAAGCAGAAGCAACGTGACCTTAGTTTCAAGGGCAACTACAAAGCAAGTTAATGATGCTCAGGCTGGCATACCCAGCCTCTCGTTAACTTCTCTCAGGCCAACGGGGCTTCAGAGGCATCTGCTTCTGGGGGCTGGAGGCCTCAGGAAGAAGAGAGACCAGCAAAGTAAAAAGAACCCCAGGAAGGCGACCAAAAATTCCCACCAGTTTACACTTGTCGAGATTCATTTTCAAACGCAGAAATGTATTTCAATCTTTCGCCAAGCAGTCACTTACAAAGAATGAACGGAACTGCAATACATTCAAAGCAGCTGATCCAAAAAAGAGATTCGAAAGCTGAATCCCGTTCCACTATGATTAATGGCAACCCAGGCCTAGCGAATGCCTTCAGACAGAGCGGGTTAAGAAATGGAGCAAGTGCAAATTCTGATGAATATCACAGGCATTTATTAATGATGCTGCTTCTGATGATATGTAAATTATTATCAAGGTATGTGATTGGGCCAAGAACTTTCAGTATGCTAACCTACTGGCTAAAATTTCAGAGCAGAAATTACAAGGGGGTGCCCAACCTGCTATTCTGTTCACTCATTTGATCCAAAGGCAAAGAAAAGTTTCCACACTTAAGATATTCCAAATAACTTTAAATTTGTTCGGTATCAATTACTAAGTATAGAACCGAAATGCACAAGCTTTAGAGAATTTGTTCGACACAGTCAGATTCTGTGAACTATATATGAATGAACCACATTTTATAGGATTGAGGGTAGGGCTGAGAACTTTCTAAACCCCACGCTTTTTGCATGACTTGATATTTCGAATTATGACTACGATTTCAACACTGCTGGAGCCTCCCCAAAGCTACATGAGAAAAAACTTTTAGCCTTAACTAAGGATTAAAGTGGGTAAGGGAAAAGAGGATGCTGCACCACTTCCAGAGGAGGAATAAAGAAAATCTCTGCTTCAAAGAAAGCACATGTGAAATGGTGTGATTCACAGCACAAGCAAGAAAAGCATGTGTGCCCACCCTGTTTTCAGACTGCTTGAAGGATTTTTTGGCCAACTTTTCCTTCCTCTTCAAGTTAAGAGCCTCAAAAGATAATTCCATATCTATTTCTACATACACGTGGGAGGAAAACACACAAACATTCTCATTGATTTACTAAGCATTTCCAGAATGCATGGGAGTTTTCTGCCTCACAGGAACAATCTTAAATCCTAGCAGGAGAGTGGGCCCCAGGCTGCTTCCCCAGCCGCCTCGCCCACCTGTCCCAGCCTAGAGGAGCTTCCTTTGCTCTAGGCAGGGAAAGGTGGACAGTGAGTGACCTCAGCTAAATCCCAAACCATTCGTTCACCCCATCAGCTTGCACCAGAAACTGACTTTTAGCCATTTCCAGGTCCAGGCCCCGCGGCCACCCCTTTCCCAAATCTCTGGAAGGTGGAGGCCTAGGGCGGCAGGTCTGCACAAGTCCTCTCCAGACTGGACAAAAGTATGGAGGGACCTCCTAGGCAGGATAATGAGGTCCCCAGGCTCGGTGCTGGGAACACAGGCCCAGCATGCCGCTGGCGGCCACAATCCCGGCTTCCTGCCTTCAATACCATAATCCCTCCTGGAGTCTGAGCCTCAGTGAAAGCCCCAGCGTGTTTATTTTTCCCCTTGAAAGGGAACTCTCTTCTCCACCCAGGCGCGGGAGGAGTTGTCACCCTCCCAGTGATGGATGGCTCTTCATGGCCACCCGTCCCCCTGGCCCATTTTCACCTCGGCACAAGCCTGCCCCCAAAGACAGGCAGAGTGACAAGCGAGAGGGCTTGGCTGGGGAGTGGTCCCTATGCCAGGTCGATGCTGGGCTCCTCGGTTTACCAGAACATTCCCCAACACCCCCCCACACACACACACTCCAAGAAGACAGCCCATACAGCGCCCGCCTTACCTGAGTTTCTACCCCTAAGAGGTTGTCTGTCTGCCTGCCCGCCCATGACGAGCACTTGGGTGTTTTGTTCCCAGTATATTTCACATCAGTCAAGAGAGCCAGGCAAGGTGGCGGGGGGGGGGGGGGGGTGCGCCCAGGTCCCCCAGGGGGCAGATCCACCTCCTGGCTCAGAGCCTCCCTAGCTCCCCTTCTCCCCACAGCTAACAGGGCGGGGGCCTCTCAGGGGGTCAAATGCGATGGGTGTGGGGATTCCTCAACATACTGAAATCTCAGAAAATACAAAATACAGGCTGACCTGGGACCACCTTCTCTTCCCTGTTAACGCTGGCAAGCCAATGAGGACTTGCCGCCGCTTCGGGAGAACTGAACACCACCAACCCGGCTTCACTGTAGCACTTCTTTCATTTGTTTGCTTGGAATATCTGATTTTCTCCCCCTTCTCCGGGCGCTAAAGAGCTCAGAGAAATCTGCATTTTAATTGACATTCCACGGAGAAAGAGGTGGGGGGGGGGCTCCCGATTGCTTTTCTATTCAAACTAAACAGTCTTTTCAGATGAAAATGAGTCGAGGCCAGTGGAAGATTTACAGGGATTTGGGACCAAGGGGACAATGGGGTTTTAAATGTTGATAGCGTTTCACACCAAACACATAATGGGTGAAAGCAGGTTTGCCTTTAAGGGTAGGTTTTATTGAATTGGGCGAGAGGAAGGAGGGTCGCGAGAAGAGTCTGCAAGGGAGCGGACAGCGAGGGGAACTGCGGAGACTCACCGCCCCCGGGCCGGACCTCTGCGCCTGGCCCTCTGGCCGCGAGGGTCGGAGCCAGCTCCTGACCCGGCCCCCCGGCTGATTCCCCGGCGCGGTCCGGCAGCCGAAAGAATGAGCGCGCAAGTTAGAACTCGCCTGCGCTTTCGACATCTCCGAGCTGCTGCCGGCGGAGCAGGCAGAGAACTAGAAAAAGTCGGTCCAGTTCGCCCCCTAGCCCCAGGCGCGCCGGGCTCCCTCCAGCGCCGACGGCGGCTGCGGGCCAGAGGCGCCCGGCACTGCAATCGGGGAACCGGAGCAGCCCCCTCCCCAAATGTGCCACCCCCGAGCATCTCCTACCCTACAGAGGTGTCGCCGGCCCCACCCCAGCGGCTCCCTCCCGGGGAAGGGCACCCCCGTCGGGGCCTGGATGGGACGGGACGGGTGCTCCCCGGGGCCCGGAACGAGGCACCCCGAAGATGCCCCTCCGAGCTCCGGACCTGCGCGGCTATGCCACCAGCGAGGCAGCCCCGCCGCTCGCCCGCCAGCTCTGGGGTCGGAGGATCTCGCCGGGCTGGCGGGAGTGCGCCTTTCGGAGTTTGACAGGGGGGCGGGTGTGAGCGCCAGAGGCAGATGTCAGCATCTGGATGGGGGTGGTTGAGGCAGAACTTCCCTAACGCCAGCCGTCAGCATGCACCCAGCTCCCCCATCACCTATGCCGCCAAAGAGGGAGAACAGGGAGCAGCCTCCACAGTGCCAGCCCTCCGCTCGGGGGCCGTGCACCCGGCGTCCCGGGCTTTCACGGAGCCCACTCTCCCGTCCCGCGAGGCTCCCAAGGGACCCACCACGGCGGTTACCTTGAATGGCAACGATCCCCGGCGACCGGCTCTGTCCCCGCGCCCGGCGTGGGTCGGGACGGAGCAAACGACGAGCTCCCCCCAAAAAGTGGTCCTTGGGTCCTCGCCGGCGCCAAGGCTCCGAGGCTTCACGCGCACCCCAGGTTGCGGAGGCGCGCGGGCATGACGCCGGCAGGCTGCGCTTGGATTTGGGGAGCGAGAGGAAGAAAGGACTCAGGCTTGGCGTTTCCTCCAGCAAACTTTGCTCGCAACTTGCGAACGCTCGGAGCGCGCAGGAAAGCCGCGGCCTCGGGGCGCCCGGGGCTCGCGGCCGGGCCCAGCCAGCATGGAAAGGAGTCGCCGCGCGGGGCCAGCTACGCCGCGCGCAGACCCCGCGGCGCCCGAGCTTTGTGGCGGCCGCGCTCGATCGCTCGCTCGCTCGCCCGCCCGCTCCGCACCCGCCGCCCGCCCGCTCGGCTCTCCGCGGCGCTCTCCACTGCCGCCGCCGCCGCCCGCGCCGCCGCCGCCGCCGCCCCCTCCCGGCGGGTCACGCCCCCGCTGAAACCCGAGCCGTTTCCTGGACGGCGGCGCCCGCTCTGCCAATCAGCGCCGCGCGCCCCGACCGCCCCTGCTCCGCGCGGCTCCCGACGCCTGCGAGCGGCCCCAAGACCCCGGCCGGGAAGGCGAGGGGCCCGGCCAGAACCGGGACGGAGAGAGGCAGCAGCATCCTCGGTGAATCAGGCCGGGTCCCGCGCCCCCGCCCCCGCCCCCTTTCTTCGGGAGCTGGCCTGACCGACGGTTTGCCGGGCGGTTGCGTTACGTTGTCTTATTTCAAGTCAAAACAAATGACAGAATGCCTGCTCTACCCCCGAAAGAGACTTTAAAATGCGTCTGCGTGGTATTGGGGGGAGAAATGTAATGAACAAACTGAGAGGAGAGGAAGCAACTTGGGAATGGTTGCTGGACGCTACACTGCTCTGTCCTTCAAAACGAGAGCAATGAGAAAAGAAACGAGTATTTATGGAGGCCCTGCTATGGGTGGGACACACGGAATAGAGTCTTCTTTTGAATCGACACTGCCACCCTGCAGAGTAATAGTCCCAGTTTCTGGTAAGGAAAGTGAGGATGAGAGAGGTTATTTGTCCAGGGTTAAACAGCTGGTTGCTGGCAGCCGCTGAGCCTGGCTTTGAATCTGGATCTCTTAGAAAAAGTTCAAAACTGGAGAGAAAAAAAAAAAGTGTTGTTTGGTAATATATATTTGGATCAATAAATTCGGAAGAGTCTAAAGACTCAACTCTGCTGTAAGTAGCTGTACGACCTTGAGCAAATCAATTCCTCTCTCTGAATCTTAAGATTCTTCAACCAAATGCCAAGCTGTAACTGGTTAAAGTTCATATTTTCCATTTACCTTTTCCACTAGGCTGTATCTACCGGATAATTTATTCTTTAATATACTTTCTCTCCTATCTCACTCATCCAGCTCCTAAGCAGTGGTGCCTTAAGTCCAAGACAATATAGATAAAAACCTTAATTATTTTTCCTTAGAAAAGGTCATTAAACCCAGAAGTGCTTTTGAGTTCTGAAGATGGATGGAGAAGCAGTACCAAAGTGACCTGGGAAATCGACTTTTCCTGAATTTAGAAATGCAGCTGCTCCTGGGTCATTGACACTGCATACTTCATAACATTTACGGAAATATTTTTTCAAGGTGCCACGTCATTAGAAAATCATTTTTCTTCACAATACATCTCAGAGAACTTTTATGTAAAATTCCCTAAAAGCCAGGAGTAACAGATCCATTGAAATGCTTCAGGCAAATGGCTATGAAATTCTATTTTGGAAATGTGACAGCAAAAGTAATAGTCTGACTCTCAAGCAAAACAATCAGTTCATGTATATGATTGGGGGAGGGCTATGCGTTTTGGTCAAGTCTTCAAACCCGGATCAGTCCCAGAACCTTTTAATTCATGGACACCTCAGCCAGGTGACCCTCAGCCATCCACCACACCTGAGTTGTTGTGACCACATCAGTACCTTTTCAACATCTCAGACCAGGGGTCACGGAAAGAGACGTGGCTGAGCGTCTGCCTGCTCAGAGGCTGGCACTTACGTCTTTATATCCCCTGCCAATGGGGAACTCAAGTGTCTCAGTACAGATTCCTTTCCCATCCTGCAAGGAGTCCATCAGCCATTGAAAATGCTGTTAACACATTCCCACATAAATTAGTGGTGCAGGAAGCTGCCGTCCCTGTCCCCCATTCATCAATGGCTCTATGTACGTCAAATAAAAAGGAAGCCTTCTGCTGAAAATGACAAATAAGAACACCTACTTCAACGTGCAGATGCAGTTTGCAGAATTTATTCTTTATAGGGATGAAAAGACACCAATCCATCAAAAGCCTCTTATTCCCTTAAGAGTGTCCGTTTTTAAGTGAGGGAAGCCCGCAAGCCCACAACAGCAAACTGTTTGGTTTTGAGAAAAGCAAAAGCATGTTTGGAATTTAAAAAAAAAAAAAAAAAATCCTGTCATCATATTTAGGCTTCGAGTGACCTCAGAGGGTCTAGGAAAGCTTTCACACCAGCGAGGCTTCTGAATGAGAAAATAATCTCTTTACAGTTTTTTTCTCTTCCCTCTTCAAGTGGCTGGAACCTCTTTTGTCAATGGCCTCCCGTGAATGGTGTAGCTAATAAGCCTATTAATGAGCTTCCACAGCCGAGTGTGAATAGGTAAATAAGCCCCAATCTGTTGAGGTTCAGAGCCGAGGGCAGAAAAGCCAGAAAGAACTAAAGGTGACAGTTTGAACTGAACCACGAACGCCAGCACCAGGTTTCAGCTGGAAGAACCGCCAGACAAGGCCCCATTCACAGCCCCTCCGCCCCCCACTGAGGCCCCTTTTCCTCGCAATTGCCCCCCCTTTACAAAATGTCTTGAGTAGTCACCCATTTTTTTTCAAAAGCCCTCGAGACGCCCTTCTTTTTTTCACTCCAGTAACGATACATCAATGGAAGGACGGAAAATGAGGACACCAGAACTCCAATGCCCCATAAGCTTCAAGGAACAAACTGCTGCTCGCCCATTGGTTCTGCGAAGAGAAAGGGGGAGGGGGTGGGAACGCTAGCTGCCATGGGCCTCTCTCCTTTAAAGATTTAGAATTTCTCTTTTAATAATTTGTTTTTTAATGGGTGGCTGTTCCTTCACCCGATAGAAAAGTTAGAGGAATAAAAAGGCTACTGACATTTAAGTGCTAATGAGCCCTTTTAACGTGGTTCTGAGCGCCCTGCAAAACTATGAATTTCATTCTTTAAGCGACATCTCAAGAATGTCCGTAGCATAAAAGAAGCATTCGAAAGGAGAAATCTACAATAGTCCAAGGACTATGGTAAGAGTTGTTAATCCTAGGATGGGCTGGTGGAGGCGGGGGATCGGAGAGCTTGGACCCATCTTCAGGGAGCTTATGACATTTTAGCTGAAGCAAAATCATGAACCCCAGCACTGATCATCATCAATGATTCTAAACTTAGAACAGGGCCTGAACCTCCAAGCCAAGACTTCCCTGGAGAAAAACTTAAGTTATCTGAGTCTTCCATGTTCTCAACTATAAAATTAGGAAAACAATGGTACCTATCTTGTAGTACAGTAAGTCCCCTACATCCGAACCTTCAAGTTGCGAAGTTTCAACGATGCAAACGTATTACTATTACAGTACAGTACTATATAGCTGATTGTGTTAGTTGGGTACCTAGGCTAACTTTGTTGGACTTACAAACAAATCGGGCTTAACGAACGCACTCTCGGAATGGAACTCGTTCGTATGTAGGGGATTTGCTGTAATTTAATAGAGTCACTCAAAGAATTAAATGAATTAAGGTGTGACAAGCATTTAGACCTTTTTATCCAGATACCCCATGGTTCTAGAGCAACTCTTGGGCACGTGGGAAATGCAATGTGCCTGCTATGATTATTATTAGCTGTTAGTATTATTCCCACCTCCTGGGACTACTGGAAAAATTAAAGCGATTCGGTGAAGAGCCGAGAACCCACCAGCACCCCGTGGATATTATTTTGAACCTGGTTTTAAGAGAGTCTGGAGCCAACACTGCTGGATTCCCCAATCCTCCTCTGCCCCAGCTGAAAGGCCTGGAGGTGCCTACCCAAGACCCCCCTAAGATGAAATGGCTGGAAGGCAGCCAAGTCATACAAATGGCCATCCAACTGGAAAGCATTACAACGCTCACTGGTACCCACTGCCCAGAAACGGTCCCAGGGAGTGGCGAGGAAGATACAGGGGGTGGTGTTGGGCAGAAGACACTTTTAACACCAGTGAACAGCTTAAGAAAGAGCTTCTTTGAAATTGTGAGGAGCATCTGAATAAAAATTGCCACTATGCCCTGCTCTGATGGTTTGCTGGATTTCCAAATGGCTTGAATGACATGGGTAGGTCTTCCTAGGGAGACTGGGTCCAAAGGTGAGGAAGTGTGTATTAAACCATCCTGTTGACTCCCGAATTTTACAGGGGAGGAAATCAGGGTGCAGAAAGGGGAAGGGATGGGCTCTAGGCCACCACGCTGGCTGATGGCAGGGAAACCCAGAAATCTGTTCTCCCGATCAGGCTGGGATTCTTTTCAGTGGCCACGAGAGCAAGTCAGCCACTTTCATCTGTTTATGCCAGGTGATTCAGCTCAGTATAGAACTAAGATATTTTGAGTAGAATTCACTGCCTCCCAAAATGTTAATATTTCCAGAGAAATTACCCACTCCCCATGGATCCAGCCCATTTCTCCTTCGTCAAGTGTTCCAAGAAGAATCTGGGACTGTTGTGTTATGTTTCAAAGAACCTTCAAGTTCAGGTGCATGAGATTGTCTGACATCTCTTTTGCACACTTACAGTTTCATCAGCTGAATTTGCATAGTCTTCAAAACAGGGGAAGAATTAAAGGCCAACATTTTTGGTTTGTAAAATGATTCTTATCAGTGATATTATAAAAACAAATGGAAATGGAAGATTCTGAAGAATTGCTGAGGCTTGCGTTTGAAAAACGAAGGCTTACAAATCCACCCCACATTTGCTGTTTGCATCTGGGTAACTGGGTCTGTTACTCAAAATGCAATTGAGGGGCAATTCAGGAACCTTGACTGTGTTCTGGTTCAAGAAAAGCAAAAATCGCTGTAAAAGATAGTGGGAGAGGGCATAACTGGGGAAATTTTACTCTGGTCTCAACACTGTCCCCTAGTGCCACCCCCATAAGCTGCAAGTTCCTACCTGGCGTCTGCCAATCTGAACACGTGAAGGAAATTTGATTGATCGATTCACTGGTTGGCCAAACCAGCCAGATGTGATATCTATGAAGCCCAAAGTCACAGGGCATTTGACAGGCAACCTTGTACCGCAGAAACAGCACGAGGCCAGGGCACCCAAGACCGGGGTTTTCATCCCAACGTTGTCAGGGACTAACTGATTCCAGCAAAGTCATTGAATGCGCCCGCCCCACCACCCTTGGCATCACCCACTTTTGCATAATTGAGGTCTCCCCTTTCTAGCTGCAGAGATAAATTTGTCTATGATCTCCAGCCCCTCCCAACTCAGAGCACTCCTTGCCTCTGGAGAAACAGAGAGGTTGTCATTTACCCATCGCTGAAGAGCGAACTGGTTACAGGAAGTCAACGTCCACTTTAAAGTATTTTGAAACCATAGTCCAGGAACCCTGCTGTTGACCCCTGTCTGCTAGTAACGGTATCTGCCGGAAAAGTCCTCTAATCCCCGGCCCATTGCTGCTTAAGAGCAATTTACGGCATGTCATTGCTTGGCTGCGGGACTCCGTGCTCTCCTTCCACTCCCACCCCGCCCTCAACCACCACCTCTACCACAACGCCTCCAAGCGGACTGGAGAGAAAACACGCAGGTGGCTTTAGCTGGTGCAGGGCAAATTAGAACGCGATCAACCATGGTGTCCTATTGCCACCTCCTGCCCCCTCCCACTGCCCCCTCCGTGCCCACTGTCGCTGCTTGGAGCTGTGCTGTCCAATACGGCAGCCACCAGCCAATGTGGTTAAGTTAAATTAATTAAAGTTAAATAAGACTTCAAGTTCAGGTCTTTGTTAACACTAACCCCATTTCAGGTACTCGAAAGCCACATGTGGCTAGGGCCACCACATTGGACAGTGAAGATGTTAGAGGAAATTGCCATCATGGCAGAACGCTGTATCGGATGGACTTCCCTGGAGAGGCTCCCTGCCTTCCCCCTCCTCCTCCAAGAGGATCTCTTTAGCCAGGGGAGTCCCCAGGATCTGCTCCTGCCTTTCTCCCCCCAACTCCCACTCGCTCTCCATCGTCTTGTGCTACCGGCAGGGTTTATTTTTATTTATTTATAATTTCTATTTATTTTATTTTTGGCTGCATCAGGTCTTAGTTGCAGGAAGCGGGATCTTTCATTGTGGCGCACGGGCTTCTCTCTAGTTGTGGCGGGCTCAGTAGTTGCCGCGCGTGGGCTTAGTTGCCCTGCGGCATGTGGGATCTTAGTTCCCTTACCAGGAATCGAACCTGCGTCCCCTGCACTGGAAGGTGGATTCTTAACCACTGGACCACCAGGGAAGTCCCTACCAGCAGGGTTTAGGGATAGGAATTCTACCCTTCGGAATGGGAAGAGTGACAGAGAGACCCAGGGTACTCTTTGATGGACAAATACAATATTACCGTTGGCTGAATGAAAGTGATGAGGTGCCTGTGGCATCACCTTCTGATCCCAGGGCCGTGAATCAGAGGGAGAAAGGCCGGCTGAACCAAGATGGCAATGCCCTGGGAGAAAGCCCGGTCGAATTTGACCTTGGACAACAATTTGGGGATAAAAGGGTTAATTGGGGGTCACTAAATCATAACACCCAGAAAAGTCCAGCCTGCCTCTCCCATCTCGCAGTCCAGGGCCTGGCACACTGCCTGGCTGGTTGTGGGCAGTTCCTGAGCTGCCTTTGTGCCTACAGGCCCTCAACAGGTACTTGGTGATGGATGGTGATTGAACTTAGCCTCTTTTGGGGCTTCCTAATTAAGATGTCTGGGGACATTTACATAGGGTTTTGCACCTAGTCCATGAAGTATATTCAGAAGTTAGAGAATAAAAGCCGTTTTAGGGCAAGGCCCACCTAGCTGTGCAGTGGAAGTTACCTTTCTCCGCAAGACGCGATTTCCACAGTGCCTTCCTCCTCCCCCTTTCCTCTTGATTTCTGCGTTTGGTTTGTTTTGCTATTTCCCTGAGGGTGTGAGTCTACTTCGTCCAAACGAAAAAAGTTCACTTTAATAAACCGAAGGGGAGAAGAATGATGCGGCCAGGACCCTGGTCAAGTCGGGGAAGGAGACGGAGAATACAGAGCAGAAATCGTAAAACCACAAGCCCAGTAACACTTTTAGAGTCCCAGAGCTCTTGTATTTTGTCCCCAGGCTGGGGAGAAAGACCATCAAGGGGGAGCGATTTCTTTAACAGATTTCTAAGAGCGGTGCTGAACCAAAATTAACTCCTTCGCGGGAGCCGGATGCCGGCGTGGCGCTCGGCCCGCGGCCCCGGGAGCAGGTGGCTCCAGGTGACTGAGGCCAGGGTCCCCAGGGCTCCCTTTGTTCTCCGGACTCTGCGCTGAGGCAGGCGGCGGGCGCCAGCGCCCCCGTGTGGCCGCGCGCGTCCCGTAAGCGCAGAGGGTGGCTGGGTGGGACGGTGGCGCCCCGGCACCGCGGGGCCGGGTGAACGAGGGGTGCAGCCCGGCCCGGAGCAGGGACGATCCCGCCTGCGCCCGGCCTCTCCCGGAAGTCGTTCGGGCGGGTGATGAGCGATTAACGTCGAGGCGTGTCTGCAGCAGGAATCCTGCTGGGACGGAATGTCTTGCCCCGATGTCTGGGGTTCGGGATGCGGCAAGGGGAGCGGGCGGCGCGGCCTCCACCGGGCCTGGCCTGGCCTGGCCTGGCGTGTCCTTACCTCCGGCTTCCTCTGTCCACAGCGTGGCCTCTCCCCCACATTTCCAGTTTGTGGCCACATCTCTCCACGTGGATCAAGCCTGAGAACCACGTCTGCACGCTCATCCTTACACCAGCTCCGACCTCCCGCCCCGCCCCCCTGTTTGGGCTTCCAGCCCCAGGGCCCAACCGGACTGCCACCCTCCAGGGTGGGGATTTCCAGCTCCCCTCCCACCAAAGCCCGTCTGTGCCCAGATCTGGGCTGTCTTTTGAAAACCATGCACACCCCGCCCCCGTTTCGGGTTTGTTCTTTCCTAGCATCACGGCAGCTGCCCTGGATCCCCAGTCCCTTGGGATTCTGGGGCAGTGTCTCCCTCTAGCCTCTGCCCTCCGCCACCCACTCTACCCAGAGGTGGCGACCACAGCCCTGCTCCTTCATCACTCAGAGCCTTGGCGGCTCACGTGTTTGCTAGAACCATGACCCTGCGCTCTCATCAAGGAGCGGGTGCTTGGTGGCTGACATTTATTAGGCGCTTGCTCTGGTCCCAGCAAATGTGATCATGGCCTTATGGGTTACCCCCTATTGATTATAAGGATCTTGTGAGGTAGGTACCACTCTGACCCCCGTTTTACAAATCAAGCAGTGGAAACATGGAGAGTTTACCGAAGTCATACAGTCATGAGGTAGGGAGCCTGGCTTTGGAGCAGATGCTTGTCCCTTATGCTGCCAGGATTCCCTGAGCAGGCGGTGGGGGCCACATCAAGTCCAGGGTGGGGCGGCAGCCTCAGCTGGTGGATGGAAATGGAGGCCAATAGGGCCCATTCTTCTGATCCTTCCAGAGAGCTTGGCCATCCCATTCAGATTATGACAGTTGTGTCCATTTTTGGACTGGCCCCTCTTTCAGCTGGCCTGTGGGCCTGCAGGTTGCACCCACCCTTGCTGTCCTGGAGTGGCTGGGAGCACGGGCCCTGAAGTCTCGAGCTCTGCCTGCCGTGGGCCTCACATCCGCACCTTCTTTCCACATCCTCCTCTGTCAAATGAAGTAATACCTGCTTAAAGAGTTTTTGTGCAGATTGAATGGGGGGCTTCAGGTACAGTGCTTGGCTCATGGCAAATGATCAATACATGTTAGCTGGTGTTATTTCCAGTCTGAATGAAGAGGCGTTCAGACCTCCTTCTCTGTAGCTCTGTCTTAACCCTGGCTTTGTTTCCTGCAACTTCTCTTTGCTGTGTTACCATGGGCAAGTGACTTGGGCTTTCTGAGCCTCTTGTGTCCTTATTTATAGGTGGTGAGTACTGGATGTCACCATGTTCAAGTTTCACCCCGAATAGCCTTGATTCCAGAAGCAGCTCAAGCTGTCTAGGGCAAATTATTGCTCACTTTCTTCTAAGGGGCTTCTCAATATCACATAGAAATTCATTCCAGTGTTGGCTCATCATGACCAACTGCAGATTCTTGGTTTTATCCCACTGAGGCATCATTTAGTCCCATGCTCGGGGAACAAGGAAAGAACCCATTCACTTCTTTGTAAAAATCCTCTGTGTGCTTCAAAACAGGAATCAGGACATTTGTTAGCCTCCTCCAAATAAGACAAGACACCACTGGGTTAGCGGCGCCAAATTTAGCTATTTAATAAAAATACAGGACACTCAGTTAAATAGGGATTTCAGATAAACAACAATTTCAGATAAATACTTTTTTGGTATAAGTATTCCCTAATAGTGCATGAACAAATACTGCATGGAACATACTTCTATTAAAAAAGTATTCATTGTTTATCTGAAATTCAGATTGTGGTGAATGTTCTATATTTTATATGGCAACCCTACACTGGGTAGAAGGCACTCCCACAAGTTGACTGGGGCAAGTCCAAGAGAGCTGGGCATTCTTTCCAGAGGTCATTGGGAACTAACTGCCTTCTCCTTCCGTCCTGGACCTGATTAATTTATGTATTGAGAGTGCTATTTGAATATTTGGAGATAAAGATAGTAATCTATTATAAAACCATGCTTCCTCTTGAATGAAGTAGTAACTACAGTATTGACTGTGCTATTGGAGAAGACATGATGTTTTGCCATCAAGTGTATGTGACAGTTCCTGGGCACTGCAGCTTGCCAGAGGTCACAAAGCCTGTGGTGACGGGCCTCTCAGCCACTGTGCTTCCTCACCTGATCTCTGCCATCCTACGGGGAGTTAGTTGATGGGCAAAACACAACTTTGGTCCAAGATGGCAGCAGACAGGCCCTCTGCTACAAATATGTCCCCACACACCTGGGCCATTTTTCTGGCTGCTGTCCAGTGCCAGCCCTTGCTACTCTACTTGACTCCATTTCTCAGAACCAATTTTTCTGCTCAAGCCTGCTGAATTCCCAATACTTTCTCGTGACCCCACCAGTGTCAGCCATCTGCTGTGGGTATCACCCCAACACCAGCCCCAGAGATCATGGATTCCACTGCCCATCCCTCCCATCCCCTCTGCCAGCCCCTGTCATGTCACATCATGCATCAGGGCTCACTTTACCCGTCACCTGTCTCTGTCACCAATGCCTTCAGCTTCCGACAGGTAAGCCATGGATGTTGGTTTCAGTCAGACCTGGGTTCCCACGCCAGCTCCTCCACTGAACCACTCTCTGAACTTGGACAAGTTCTCTGTGTGTCCGTTGCTACATCTGTTTTCTAGATGGCGTATTCGTTTCCTACTGCTGCTGTAACAAATTACCACAAACTTAGTGGCTTGAATTGACACAAATTTAGCTAAGCCACAGGTCTGTGGTTCAGAAGTCTGGGTGGGCTCAGTTGAACTCAAGGTGTTGGCAGAGCTGTGTTCCTTTCTGGAGACTCGGAGGGAAGAACCTGCTTCCAGGTTCATCCAGGTTATTGGCGGAATTCGGCTCCTGATGGCTGCGGGTCCTGTTTCCTGGCTGCCAGGAGCCCCTCTCCACTCCCCTCTTCCACTGGTAAAGTCAGCAACAACACAGAAAGTCCCTCCCACACTGGGAATCCCTCTGACTTCTTCCCTCTGGCATCTCTTCTGCTCAAGCCAGAGAAAGTTCTCTGCTTTTAAGGGTTTACGTGATTAGATTGGGTCCCCCCAGTTGATCTCCTTATTTTAATGTCCATAACTTTAATCCCATCTGAAAAATCCTTTTACCAGGTTCTGGGGATTAGAGGATGGATGTCTTTGGGGCAGGGGAGTGGGGAGGCATTATTCTGCCTACCGCAGATGGGGTAGTGATGTTGTAGGGTAAAACAAGGTGCATTCGTTTCCTAGGGCTGCTGTGACAATGTGCCACAAAGTAGATGGCTTAAAACAACAGGGATTTATTGTCTCACAGTTCTGGTGTCTAGAAGCCCCAAATCAAGGTGTCAGCGAGCCATGCCCCCTCTGAAACCATAGAGGAGAATCCCTTCTCTTCTGTCCTAGCTTCTAGTGGTGGCTGGCAATCCTTGGCGTTCCTTGCGTTGCAGCTCGTCGCTCCAATCTCTGCCTCTCTCGTCACGTGGTCTTCTCCCTGTATGTCTGTGTCCAAATTTCACTCTTCTTATAAAGACACTAGTCATCCTGAATGAGGGTCTACCCTAACGACCTCGTCTTCACCTGATTCCATCTGCTAAGATCTTATTTCGAAATTAGGTCACATTCACAGATACCAGTGCTCGGACTTCAACAACTATTCTGGGGGCGCGTAATTCAATCCCAACACAAAGTAATGCCAGAAAGGCACCAGGCGTGGGGCCTGACCGCTGGCCGGTGCTTAATCAATAGTAGCAGTTGGCATGCACAAGTGAAGTCTCAGACACACTGGGTGACCATGGCCATGGACGGGGCCAGCTGGTGCATGTGTGGCAGGAGCCTAGAGATCACACTTCCTTCTGTCCTGCCGTCCTGACTGTTCCTTTCCGATCTTGTGCTCAGCTTCACCCCCTCCCCCCAGCCCTTTATTCAGGCTGCCCCCTTGCCAGTGATGCCCCCTCCCTTCTCCCAGGCTGTCCAAATCCACATCTTGGCCGCCCTTCAAGCCCCACCTGTTCTGGAAGGCCACCCCCACCCCCAGGTGGCTGTACCCATTGGCAGGTTGGGCCAATTAAAGATGGAGACTGGAAAGGCTATTCCACCCCGAAAATCCCGCTGCTCAGCTGGCTGGAAAAAGAGCCTTCCTATCAGGCAATGCAGGTCAAAAACTCAAGGGAGACACAAAGATAAAGCAAGATGCTGACTCAGTGGCAGAAAGGTTCAGAAGAAGAGTAATTTTCAGGCAGGAAATTGCACCCTCTGCCTATCCTGGTCTGATAATAATCCATCTTGTACGTGCAAACTGCTCTCCCTAGAAAGAAGAGCAATTAACAACCAAACACCCTGGCCAAGTTAGCGTTCCAGGGCCATAAGTCTTTGGGGGTCTGCACTACATACAAGTCACTGGGTACTGGCTGATTACCACCCTTGCACATTGGTTACTATTACGTTGGCCTGACTTCAAATGCAAAGGAGGAAAGGTTGGATAGAGTCCATCAGCAGTGCAGGAATCTTGCTCCAGTTTGTTTGTACCTCCATGTTTAATCCATTAGAACACGTGCAAACGCAAAGCAGTCCCCAGCCACGGCAGAGTCTGTGGAGAGGGCAGGCCTCAGCGTTCACTCTCTAGAACGACTTCCAAACACTTGAGCGTCCTGACCTCTCCTCGTTTCCGGAAACATCCTTAAGCTCACTTCCCCCAGCACAGATGGGAACAGAGCCGGGCGGACGAGGGACAGCTGTCGCTGCCGGAGGAACAGAAGAGACAAGCAGTCTTGTTTGGGGCTGAAAGATGCTCCAGAGGGAAGTCACCATCCCCCTCAAGACACGGCCCCTCAAGGCTCTCACCTGCGGGGTGAGGGGCTCCCAAGGGCCAGGCGGATCACCTTTGCATCGCGAGGGTCTAGCACGGGGCCTGGGCAAGATCACTATGGGTTGGCTGAAGAAACAAATAAACTGAAGACCTGGGATTCGAGGCAGCCAGAGAAGATTCTGGAATGTGCCCCTGCTTGCAGTCGAGAATGGGTCTCAGCCCCACCTGGAGGATGCAGGCCTCCACCTCCCATGGGCATCACCTGGCCTGGCCCAGAGCACAGCAGGCAAGAAATGCAGCTACCTTTCAGCTGTAGGCCCGCAGGTCAGAGCCGAGTGCCACAGCCCCGTGGGGCAGCCGGCGGGGCGGGGTGGGGGAGAACCGTTTGCAGCTGTTTATATGATGTGTATCTGGTAGATAAATAAACTTCATTTTCCAGGGCTGCCAATCTCTAAACATGCAGAAATATACATTCGCTCAGAAACTTAAAAAAAAATAAACAGACGTGGTGATGTTTGAATCTTCCTAGCATCAGGGCCCTGGGTCCCAAGCTACTCGCCTTTCAGCTGGTGAATAAACCTAGTTTATGGATCCCTCTTATAGGCCTGTGTGTAAAAGTTCTGCTCGGAGGAAATGCTCCCTGTTAGGACGTGGGGGAGGGATGGCGTGAGCAGCAGGTCTGCCTAGTGCATCTCCAGGCAGGCCCACGGCACAAGCCAGGCGACCCTTCGCATAGCCCAGAAGGCGGCCCCCAGCATCTGCTGCTGCCAGCCTCAGCTCAGCCTGACACGGGGGAGTCAGGTAAGCCAGGTGAGAAGCCACCCAAGTCTTTTAAGCTGGGACCCCCCCCCCGCCCCCTGCTTTATTGTGACTCCGAGGCACCTTAGACAGGCGTCTGCCTGCCTCCATCCCTTCATGGGACACACAGACAGGAAAAGGAGGGAGAAGATTTGGTTCTGGGCTTCACTCCTTCTCCATCTCAGGCTCTACCTGGAGATGCCCTTGCCACCTCCCTTGCTCTGAGCCGTCACAAAGACAGGAAGTTTATTCTTATGGTGCCAGTCCACAAAGCCTGTTCCCACAGCAGCCCCCGGGAGGCCCACAGGGTGGCCGTTCTTTCATTCATGCATTTGCCCACTGGTGCATCAGGTGACTGACAACCTGATCAGGACCGGTCCTGGTCCCGGCGCCCATCACACAATGCTGAGCAAGACAGTAGCCTTCAAGGGGCATAGAGTCCAGAGGACCCAGAGGCCTGGTTTCAGGAACTGGAAACCCAGAGGTGTCAGGGAATTGGACCAAGGTCTCACCTAGTAGGTGACAGAAAGAGACCCAGAGTCTGGGTCCGATTCCCCGATGGAGGGTCTTCCTACCATTCAGTGGAGTTGCATCCTAACCACGGGGTTTTGTGTTAGGAAAGGGGAGTCGGTCGAGAGGGGGAACAGGGTCAGAAAAGAGAGAGAAAAAGAGAGAAGAGAGGGAAGAGTGGAGGGGGAGACAGTTTAAATGGCTCAGGCCACACACCCCACCATTTGAGGCCTGAGGTGACACGCAGGTCACACCGTTCCCTCCGTCATGATCTTGGGCGCCTGTCACCGTGCCAGCGCCTCTCACTCCTGAGGCGACACCCGCTCCTTCTCCTTCTCGACAGCGTGGCTCCAAAAAGCAAACCCACCACTCTCTCTGGTGCCCAAGGCAGTAGAGACCCGCTCCAGCCCTGGGGACAGCCTGGTGGTGGGGGACTGACAGAAACGGCGCAGACTCCAACCCTTCTCCAGGGATCTCCGAGGGTCCTTTCACCTGCATTGTCACCTTCGCCACTAACTTTGGACCCTAACGCCTCCCGACCCACACGCCCAGGCAGCAGAGGCCACCAGGCTCCGGCTCCCGGAAGGACGCCTGGGCCTGCTGTCTATCCTGTCATTCCCCCTGGCTCCTGTCACACAGCCAGGAGCACCTCGAGGAAACACATGGCTTCAGTGGGCCCGGAGGAGCACCCGTGCCCCCTCGGGACCGTGGGCCTCGCTTCCTCAGCCTCTGTGAGCGCCGGCAGCCTTGGCTCTCAGCCGGGCCCCCGTGGGGAGCTGGGCTCCACTGCAGACGCCCTCCCCTTCCCAAGGTCTTGTCACCTCCAGAGGCAGCCCACGTCCAGTGACTGGGTGTTAGAAGGGTGGCCCATTAATTTGGGGGCTGAAAGGCCACGTGCCAGGAGCCCCTCAGTCCCGCAAGAGTTGGCCACCATAGTTGTCGCACAGGGTGGGCACCAAAGGCCTGGCCCCTCAACCAGCAAGAGACGGCTCTAAAGGGC
Source organism: Mesoplodon mirus (assembly GCF_964341445.2). Taxonomy (NCBI): domain Eukaryota; kingdom Metazoa; phylum Chordata; class Mammalia; order Artiodactyla; family Ziphiidae; genus Mesoplodon; species Mesoplodon mirus. The sequence continues at coordinate 221,117,858 of NC_138977.1, forward strand.
CACCCTGGCCCCAGAGGCTCCTGAAGGGCTGGCTGAGGCCTTTGCTGTGGCTGCGTCGGAGCTCACTTTGGCCCCGTCCTACCTCCGTCGCTGCACCACGGATGCGGGTCCCAAGGACACGTCCAGTAAGCTTCCTGTGTGCCTCGAGTCTGTTTCATGGGGATCCGACCTGAGATAATAGCAAAAGTTGAAGTTTGGTTTGGCAGTGCCAGCTGAAAATTGTCACTCGCCGTCTGCCTCTACAAGGTCACTAGCCACTGCCGTCGCTGACCTTCCACACCCCCTGAGAGGAGTTCAGGGTGGAGATCAGGAATGAGGCCCTCTGTGCTCTGGGGAAAACTGGCAGAACAGGGCTTCAGAGAGAGATTTTCAGGAGGAGGTTTTATGAGCCCATGTCCTGCATCTCCTCAGATCTAGAAAAGCACTAAGATCATGAACGGAGACATCTGCTCCTCGTGACCAGCAGCGGCCTTCTGCTGAGGCGTGTGCTTGATTGCACGCACCCCCTTCACTGAAATCATATGTAACACTGACCTTCCCCCACCTCTTCGGAGCAGTTCCTCGGAGCTCTCTGAGAGGCTGGGTCCCGGGCTGTCGTCCTCGTTTTGCCCCAGATAAAACCTAACTCACAACTCTCACGTTGTGCGTTTTTGTTTTTTTAAGTTGACAGCAGTCACAGATGTCACAGCCAGGCTCTCCCGGGGGCAAGAAGGAAGGCGAGATTCCTAGCCTACTTTTCCCCTTCTAGAGGCTTCTATTCTTCCCTCCGTGCCTCCTTTCCTGCCCCGATAATGCAGGCTTACTTGACATAAAACTGGATAAACTCTTACTCCAGCTCTGAGCTGGCATCCCTAGGATTGGCAAAGACATCTGGAGTGTTGCTAAAATGGGCCTGCAGACATGAGACAGGGGGGAACAGCATGGAGGTTCTGGGTATCCCAACCCTGCCTGATCTTCCCTCACGCCAAACACAAATAAAGAATACCTTTGGCACTTTGTGGCCACAGGTACCAAGTTTTGACTTAAAGAAGCATCTGGCTGGTTGGAGGTCGAGGCGGGGAAGGTATGTAAATACCAGGTAATCCATATTACAAAAATAGTTTGAGAGATTGGCTGAGGGAAAGAAAGGCTTCCGGATGCCAAAGTGAGGACAGGGATTGCCAGGTGACACTGGACCAGGAGCAACACTGCCTGTGTAGTAAAAGGTGGATGACAGGGTCTACACGGTTCTCCTGGTCTCTGACACTGAAGAATTCGCCAACCAGAGGAGTTTTCGTTAGAAATTCACATCTTGGCTAAACATTGCACTCTATAAGAAATGGGGAAGACACATTCCCAGCCTTCAGAAGTCTTGTCAGCAAGCCCATCTTCGGGTCGCTCAGTTATCCACTGTCACATGACAGCCCATCCCAAAACGTACTGGCCGTTGTGTGGGCTGGCTGGGCTCAGCTGGGGGGTTCGTCTGCTCTCCGCTAGTGTCACCATGGGCTGCACTCATCTGGAAGCTTAACTGGGCTGGAATGACCACTCTGTCATTCACTCATGTGGCCGGCCATCTGTACTGGCTATTGACTGGGTGCTCAGGTGAGCTGTCCACAGAAGCACCTGGGTTCCCCGTCCCCCCACCCCCAATGCATGTGGCTGCTCCATAGGCCTCGAGCATCTCACAGCACAGCATGGTGCTCCAAGCAGGAGTTCTGTAAGTGAAAGCAGAAGCTGCAAATCCGTGAAGACCCAGCTTGGAGGTTCCATGGCATCACTTCCATCATATCCTATCAGTCAGAGCAAGTCAGACCAGTCCAGATTCAAGGGGAGTGTAGAGCGTCTTCACCTCTTGATGGGAGGAGTGGCAAGGAATTCTCAGCCCATTTTTAATCCATGGGGATGGAGAATGACACTCCACTTTGGCCCTGTCGTTATGGTGCAAAAGACACCAGTGTGTGGGCTTCAGAGTCACAACAGCCTGGGAAGAAGGATCAGTTACATGCCTGTCCTGGATTGACATGGAACTGGCAGGGAGACCAAAGGCTGGAGGCACAAAGTCACAGAAATGGCGGAACATCTCCATCTTTCCCTCAGTGGGTAAGAAATGGCAGGGGGAGCGTGGCTTGGCTTTGAAGCCCATTGGCCTGGCCATCTTTTTCTTTTCTCCTTTTGAGTCTGAACATTCCTGATGCAAACAGGAAGCCCTCATTGAACACGGATGACTACTTTAGGTCTACTGGTGAGATGAGACTAGGAAATACCCTTCCTCTCTGCACTTTTCAATCCCAAGCTCCAAACACATTTCCAACACCTGTTTTCTCTGTGACAGCACTGGATCTAAAGAAAGTGGAGCTTAAGCCTAGGGTTTAATTCACCTATAGTAAATTTAAATCAACACAGATAGAGAACACCGCAGGAAAGAGAGAGCTACACACCTGCTTTTGTTTTGTTTTGTTTTGTTTTGTTTTTTGCGGTACACAGGCCTCTCACTGTTGTGGCCTCTCCCGTTGCGGAGCACAGGCTCCAGACGCGCAGGCTCAGTGGCCATGGCTCACAGGCCCAGCCGCTCCGCGGCATGTGGGATCTTCCCAGACCGGGGCACGAACCCGTGTCCCCTGCATCAGCAGGCGGAATCTCAACCACTGTGCCACCAGGGAAGCCCTTGCTTTTGTTTTTTAATTCATTTTGCCCATTTCCACCTGATTTCACATAAACAGACTGCAGGTAAGGCACCTTCAGCTCAGCAGGGATCTCTGAGCTGAGCCCCTAAGGAGCCCCCTGCATACCCAGAAGGCCAGTCCAATCAATTCCTTAGAAAAGCACAGGGGATAGGTATGGGTGTCAGAAATAGCTTGAAATGCTCCCCAAACTAGTAGTGTGAAAACCACACCAGATTTCCAGAAAGAACGTTCTCATCTCCAAGGCAATTGCAGAGCAGGTGACGGCAGAGCTGTAGACTACGGCCCAGCGGGGCTGGACAGCCAGCCTGCTCTACGTCTCCACCCTCCACAGTGCCAAGTGGTAAGCCAATCCACTGTCTCAACGTATTCTTCTGCTTCCTTTCACAAGGTTATCCCAAAGCAAATTTCAAATCAAACCAAATGAAACAAAATAGGTGGTCAGTCTCCACATCAAGGCATATCTGGGAGGTAATTGGAGCATTTGATAAAAAGGCATCATGTGGACCAACATGCAGTAAATAACCAAGAAACTGCAGACAAGTTCCATTGACTTGTAGCTGTGTGTGTTCAGTCATTCAGTCGACATTTATCCAGCACCTGGGATGCCAGAGCTAGGGACAGCGGTAAACACGAGCAAGATATCCCTGTCATCTCAGAGCTTGTGGTCAGATGGGAATGCAGGTGATCACTAAGTCATTACAAGTGGGAAGAGGGCCACAGAAAAGAAAGGCCCAGGGCCATGTGAGAACGGCTCCTCACTGCAAAATTGAATCATGTTATCCATCCTGTGTATCACTGAAAATCACAGCAATTTGGATTCTGCAGCCTTAAACCAAAGTCCTGGGCTTCCCTGGTGGCGCAGTGGTTGAGAGTCCCCCTGCCGATCCAGGGGACATGGGTTCGTGCCCCGGTCCGGGAGGATCCCACATGCTGTGGAGCAGCTGGGCCTGTGAGCCATGGTCACTGAGCCTGCACGTCCGGAGCCTGTGCTCCGCAATGGGAGAGGCCACAACAGTGAGAGGCTTGCATACCACAAAAAAAAAAAAACAAAAAAAAAAACAAAAAAAACAAAGTCCTATCTGAACAAGTAATACATTATGAACAAATAATTCCAGAACTAATGCTGTCTGCTGCTGCGTTTTGATTGACGCAGTTCCACACGTGATGAAATGACCCCCAGCTACCAAATATCATACAAAGATTTGGAATTTCACACCAGTAAGTGGACACTTGACCACAGAGAAAAACAAGCCACCTCTCCATGACCCACCCCTAGAGCCCATCATTCCAATGACCCCATCTTAGTCCACTCAGTCTGCTGTAACAAAAATACCACCAACTGGGTGACTTAAACAACACCTATTTCTGGAGGCTGGAAGTCCAAGATCAAGTCACCAGCAGATTTGGTGTCTGGTGAGGACTCTCTTCCTGTTTCATAGACAGCCGTCTTCCCGCTGTGTCCTCACGTGGGGAAAGAAGAGAGGGAGCCCCCTGGGTTCTCTTTTAAAAGGGCACTAATCTCATTCACCAGGGCTCCACCCTCATGACCTAATCACCTCCCAAAGGCTCCACCTCCTAATATCACTTAGGGATTAAGTTTCAACATATGGATTTGGGGTGGGGGGACAGAAACCTTCAGTCTAGAGCTCTCACCAATGCTTCTCATTTTTCTTTTGCTAACAGACGGGGCCAGCCTGGGGAGGTAGAGGCAGGGCTGTCCCAGCTCAGCCACTGGGGGCCAAAGGCAGATCACTGCCCTTCTCTGGCTGCAGTTTTCTCATCTGCAAATTGGGTGGGGGAAGGACTGGTGGACCACGTTCTCTCACTGAGCAGTTCTTCAAAGCAACAAGGAGGCAGCTGCAGGGAGGGGAGGTCTCCCCTGGGGAGCAGGTCCTGATCCCCCAGCCACACTGTTGTCCTAGGGACCATCCTGCTGTTGTTACCTGTTTAGTGGGACAAAACGCTCACCCTCTGTGGCTGGGGCAGGTTGCTCTGCCTGCATCGCTCTGTGCCCTGACCATGGAGCCCCATCATGAAAGGCGAGGAACAGGAGAGCTTTGGGCTGTGCTCTAAAGAAGGCGAGGGTCAGAACAAGAAGGCTCGAGCTGAGAGTGCGCCCAGGCCAGCCCCCAGCAGAGGCTGAGGAGGAGCACCCTGCCCCCATGCAGGACACCTGGTGGGGGGCCCTGGACTGGGTGTGCCAGCGTCCCCTGATCTGGAACCCCAGGGCGATGAACACCGGATGACGTGTGTCATCTAGGTTGGGTTTCCACATCAGACTTCATTTACAAAGAGTTTCCCTGCTGAGACAAATGTGACAAGCATGGCGCTAGGCGACTGAAGGATTCTTCTGATGAGTCTACACCCCTTACAGTTAACCTGTGAATGCCACCCATTTCTATCAATGGACCTTTGTGACAAACAGTGACAAATAGTTCACAGGTGAGAGCGGCTGACAAGACCTGCTTTAGGAAACGTCAGCCAACCCACCTCCTCTTTCCTTCTTTAGTGCCCTCTCTCCATATTCATTCATTCATTTATTCATTCATCCAACCAACTATCCAACCCACTAATAATTTTTGTGCACCTGCCTTGTGCGGGGCTCTGCCCAAGGGCCCGAAGGATCCAGTATCGAATAAGACAGTATCTTTGCTGCCCCCTAAAATTTACATTCTGGAGGAGACAAAGCAATAAGCAAGTAAATAAATAAACACAGCAATTACAGATTGGAACAAGGTGGGGAAACAAAACAAAGTGATGAAAGTTACTTTGTTGGTCTTGTCGGCCTCCGAGCCTCAGCCTTCTGGGCGGGCAGTCACCGCTGGAGCGGGTCTCCACTCACCCAGCAGAGCCTCTGAAACTTCGGTGTGCACGTGGAGCCTGCTTGTAAAAATGCAGAATCCGATTCGGTTGTTCTGGGCTGGGGCCTGAGATGCTGCATGTCTGCCTGGCTTCCAGGGACCATGGAACACTGAGTACTCCCTGCAACCCTGACCAAGCGGCTTGTCCTTAGCAGCCCCCCATCACACAAGGGCTGTGGGAGAGCTCAGAGGGGTCTCCACCAGGTGCCAGGACCATCAGGAAACTTAATTAAATTTACCTTTGCCTGAAAAAATATTCTGTTCCAGCTGGGTGTGTGGCGTGGATGGACAGCTGAACCATGGAAGGTGGATTTGTGATGGACTGCTTTGTGTGGACTGAAGCCATGAGGCACATCTCAGCCATTTTACTCTCCTTCGATCTGCCTCTTTTCATTCCTGAGACTTGGAGAGCTGTACTCAGTCCCCGGGTCCCCCAGGGTGCTGTGCAAAGAGCACCAGTTTGGACTCGATGGCACTCAAGCCTCGGCTACATCACTGACGAGCATCCAACCTCCTGGCCCTGGTGGCCCATCTGTACAGGGGCCAACATCACCTGCCCTGCTTTCCCATCAGAGGAAACAGACATCATTAACATAATGAGCAGTCAGGTCTAGAAGCCTGGAAGGATTTACCCAGACTTGAAATAGACCAGAATCCTTAGTTGGGGATTTGAATGAAGGTGGTTGAGAGTCAGCCATGGCTTGTAGTTCTATGGGACTTGGTGCAGCATAAAAAAATCTGCAGCAGTTAGAGAGAAAGACAGCGATCGGGAGTCATAGAGAAGCTTTGTATAAACATCACGCAAAATGGGTGTGTAGAACAGTGCCTGACACACACACAGGGGCTCTACTTCAATGACCGTGTATGAGCATAGAACCAACATCTCCCCACCTCTCATCTTCATCCTCCTACGGATCCTACAGGATCCCTTATTTCTTTCCTTTGTCTCAAAGTCCCCGTGTTCCGGGTTGAGCCATCCAGTTGTATCTGAAAAGCTGTGCTGTCTATTTAAGCCCCTGGTAGGTAGGTCTCCCTGATTTTCTTTGGCATCAGGGTTGGGCATCTCTGGGAATCTGACCCCCATCTGGGTGTGATAAAGAACAATTATCAACCTGGAACATGCCCTGCACCAAACACACCTACTTAACTGGTGCTTTACTTAAGCTAACATTTCACATTATTTTGGCCTCCCCAAAGCATCAAGTAGAAAAGGCAAAGCTCGTTTACTGCAAGATTCCTTGAGGCATGGATGGGCCTTGTATGCAGCACACATGCACAAAAGCCTCCAGTGTGTGCCATGGGCACGGCCTAATTAATGATGCTTTTACTTATTAGCAATAACCAACTTCACATGCAGGGCTTTCTGAACTGGTTTCTGGAACTGTCTTCTGAACCACAGGACTAGAATAGAATAACAGGCACTCTGTAAAGATTTGTTGAGTGATGGACAATGTGGAGGCCATCAAGCATGGTGGCTAAGAGGGATTGAGACTCTGGCTTCAGACAGACCTAGGATCTGGGTCTGGGTCTCAGTTCTGTTTGTCATTCATTACTGGTGTGACCTTAAGTTCTCTACACTTGTGTCTTCATAAACTTAGGTGATTTGATGAAAGTACAATATTAATGAAATCACGTTTATAAAGCACATTATCTGGCAAATAGTAAGTACTTGAAAAATGTTACCTTTGAACGGTGACCGAATACGCTATTGCCCAAACAGGGACACTTTTAGCAGCGAATAGGGAGCTATCATAATTACACCAGAACAGCAGGCATCAACCAGGACTGTCCAGGCAAGCGAGGGCGTCTGGTCACCCTGGCTGTTCCTGTCTCATACAGGAGATCCTTAGAGATCATCAAATCCAACCTACTTCTTTGACACGTGAAGCTAGTGAGCTGGTGAGCCCTGGGGAGGTTAAGAGTGACCTGAAGTGACACTGCCTCCTAGCAAACCCCAGGTTCAGGGTCACACTGCAGATGCTAAGTTCCTTGCCCTCAAGAACATGAGCACTGCTGAGAGACGCTGTAAGGCGCTGGTCTCTAACTGTCACTGCGTTTCTGCAAGACCCCATTTTGCAAAGGACGGTGAACCTCTGAGAAGTTAAGAAACTTGCCCAAGGCTACACAGCAGTATGTGCAGGTGCTGGGACTGCAGACATCTCCCAGACTCTCGTCCACTGAAGCGAAAGCCATCGCTGCATGGTCTGTACCAGCACGAGTGGTGGTGAGCATGCTGATGTCGGCTGTGATACCAGTGACGTACTTTGAGTTCACCCATCTTCTTTCCGTGTGTCTCAGAGCTCACCAATTCATCCTGATTATTGGTGCGTGACACAGACATCCCAGTCACAATTCACTGCTCCCTCACCTTGCTCCCATACACGTCTCTATCATCGTATAATTACCCGTTCCCCGTGTCTGTTTCTAAAGACTGCACTCTATAGAGAAGGATGCTGCCCACAGGGGTGTTAGGCTGAATGTCATTGTTCTCAGTATCTGTCACATTGCTGACAATCCAACAGGAACTACCAGTGATGCAACTTTCCCAATTTTCAAGACATGAAAATTCTCAGAAAGGGCCCCATGCATCCCTGCTGCGATGACCTACCTCCAGTGCAAAGTGACGGGTGAGAGTTCCTCCTGAATAACTGAGCCTAGTTTACACCTAATCGGTTTCCTCATCCAGGTCTTTTTTCCTCGTGGACATTTGCATTTCTCTTTTAAATCCGGGAGAATCACCATTTATCTCATACATGTGAGGGGGCCGGCTCGGCCTGGCTCACAGGAGCCAACTTTGTGCTACCGTTGCCAAGGCCACATACAGGGAGTTCACGTGGATGGCTTGAACTTGGCCATGGTGGGAGTATTTGCACCACAGAAATCAGCAGATGCTATAAATCAGGGCTTCTTCTTCTTCTTTTTTATTCTTTTTTCTCGGAGAACCAGTGGTTTAATGTTTACAGCTCACCACTGCGTATGTGGCACCAAACCCTGCCTGATTGCTCACGTCACATGCCTTTTATCAACTCAGTCCCCCCAAATTTCTACCAGCTCTCCCAATTCCTCTGCTCTTCCCTGGTAATTATGGGCAGTCAACATACCACGGTTACAGAAGATACAAGTATCATCTAGAACAGAATCAGATGAGTCCGTTTAGCACGCTACTTGTAAAACTGTGTTTATAGAACCTCTTTCAGATCCAGGCCCAACACAGGCCTTTACTTGCTAAAAAAAATTATCCAGTTCCCCTCCACTCCCCCCTCCCACGTCCCACACCAAATGTGATCATCACATTTTGTACTCTGCAGCGCGCCCTGGGTCTTGTCAGGGGTCCACACATGGACTGAGTTTCTTTTAAACGGGCTAAAGTTTCCCAGCTCTCAATTCCGTCTTTAAGCATCTGATGAGGGTGACAGGCACACACCACTTCCAAGCGAGGCTGCCGAGAAAAGGACAGGCAGAGCCCCGCAGCTGAAAACCTCTCCTTCTGCGGAACGCTGATTTACAGAATTAAGTTACGACCTGACTGTTTCAACGCATGGTCACAGGCTGTGGCAAACCTCTGAGGCTGAAATTTGAGCTGCCGCTCTGCAGCGCGCATCAAGATTTCCAGCAAGCCTGCTCCAATCGCCCACCCCGCATCTCAGCACGACCTTGCATTCTGGTCAGTTTCCAAGCACCAGGGCTCTCCGCGTAACGAAACATCAAGGCTGGGCTTCAACTGCCTTTCTCCACAAACATTTCTTTATGGTGGTTTTAAAAACCAGAGATAAAGTTGACCTTGAAGAGAAGTCTTTATGTAACTTCACGGTCCTCCCTGCTGTTCTGACTCTGTTAGAAATGACGGTTTGGGGCCCTGCCTGTTTCCATAAGACGATGCAAAGCCTTCTAAAGCGATGAACCAATCATGCCTTATTAACTTCTCTGTAACTCAATTATTTTGGAAACAAAATGAAGAGACTGGAAAAGCTTACTAAAAATAGTAAGTCACTGCGCTTCAAGAGCTGGTTTTAAGACAATTAATTATGCAGCAGCAGTAATGTTCTTAACCATCTCTAAAGGAAACTATTTGCTCACAGTACTGGAAGAAACCAAGCAAGCACTTTGCCTTAGCTCCGCATTCTAAGCTCATTATGCAGGGTCATTTCGGCCTGGCTGTTTCCTGAGTCTTACTGAGGATGCGCTGAGTGGGACTATGGGAGGTGGAAGCCGTATTTGGGCCACCTGGGTGTCATATGATAGAAAGAACTCAAGTACATGCTTTCGATGGTTGGCTTCCTTCAGTGGGGAGGAAAGTCCCAATACCCACCCGATTTCCCCTGCTATCTGTGAGGATGCACGGGCAGAGAGATTCTGCTTCCAGGGATTCATTGTGTGTGATAAATTTGGGACCCAAAGTGAACACGCTCATTCATATCACAAGTGTTACCATAATTTTTCACCATCATCCTGTTTCAACACTTACTACATAGATGGCTTGCATTTATTGAGTGCTTGCTGCATACCAGGTACAAGTCTAAGCACTGTATGCACATCCACTGTTTTTTGTTTTTTGTTTTTTTTTGCGGTACGCGGGCCTCTCACTGTTGTGGCCTCTCCCGTTGCGGAGCACAGGCTCCAGACGTGCAGGCTCAGCAGCCATGGCTCACGGGCCCAGCCGCTCCACGGCACGTGGGATCTTCCCGGACCGGGGCACGAAGCCGTGTCCCCTGCATCGGCAGGCGGACTCTCAACCACTGCACCACCAGGGAAGCCCACAGTTTTTTTTAATTGTCGTAAAATGTACACAATATGAAATTTATCATATTAGACCTTTTTAAGTGGACAGCTCATTGGTGTTAAGTTCATTCACAATGGTAAGCAAGCATCACCTACCTTCAGAACTCATTCATTATCCCTAACTACACACAACTACTCTTTAAATCCTTATCCCCAATTACAGATGGGGAAACTGCAGCAGAGAGTGGTGCAGTAACTAGTCCAATGTCCCACAGCTCCTAAGTGGCTCTGACTAGGGACAAACACAGAGTCACACACACCCTCACAACTCTAAGTAGACTGTGGCCCTGAGAAGGAAAGGACTTGTCCAAAGTCACCCAGACCATCTGTGGTGGAGCTGGACCCCCATTGTCACCATCTCTTTCTGTCTCAGCATTTTGCCCCAAAAACAACACTTTGAATTCAGAGATGCCTGAATATGGGGGGATACAGGTTGTGAATTAATGTTCCGATATAGAGCTGCGCCCCCCTCGATAAAAGCAGCAGGTTTTATGTCTCTAAACCAGGGCCCAGCAAACTTTTTCTGCAAAAGGCCAGCTAGAAATACTTTAGGCTTCGTGGGCCATATGATCTCTGCTGCCACTTTTCTTTCAACCCTGCAGTTGTAGCAAAAGGAGCCATAGACGATCCTGAAGTGAATGGGCGTGGCTGTGTTCCGATACAACTTGGATTTATGGACACTGAAATTTGAATTTCACATAACTTTGATTGTGGTAAAATAGACATAACATAAATTGACCATTTTCACCATTTTTAAGTGCACAGTTCAGGGGCATTAAGTACATTCACATTGTGTACAACCATCACCACCATCCAGCTCCAGAACTAGTTCATCATCCCAAACTGAAACACCGTGCAAACTAAACAATAACTTGCCCCTCCCCCTCCCCCAGCCCCTGGCAATGACGCTGCTACTCTCTGTCCCTGTGAGTTTGACTACTCCGGGTACCCCATGTAAGTGGAATCATACAACATTTATCCCTTTGCGTCTGGCTTATTTCACTGAGCGTAATGTGAATTTCATACAATTTTTGCATGTCACATAATATTATTCTTCTTTGGACTTTTTCAATGATTGAAAAATGTAAACCCTTTCTTACCTCACCAGCTATACAAAAGCTAGATGTGACCCGTGGGCCACAGTCTGCCAACCCCTGATCTAAAGAAGGTTTTCACAAATACAGGTCTGACCGTCTGCTCTTTACCAATCCCTAAACTAAGGCACAGAGAGTCCGAGCGATCTGCCTGTGGTAACACAGCTACAAAATGGCCAGATTCAAATCGGAAGCTGGGAATCAACACCCCCAGTTTGGTACTGGAACAAAGAAGTAAAGTTTGGATCCCTGAAGTTTTCTCCCCCAAAGTGGTTCCATGCTGAGTGATTCAGTAGCAGTTACGTCGTTGCTGGGGAACACACAGAGGAGGTCTCTCCCAGCCGCCCATCCTGGAGGCGGATTGGCAACGCATTAGACACTCTGTTTGAGAAGAAATGTCAAGTACGCACTCATCCTTCTGACTGTCATTCAAGTCAAACACACTGGGCCAGACAGTGAATAGTCAGCTTTATTCACTCAAACCCTCCTTTCAGTGGAACATGCATTTCTTTTATATACGGTGACTTGCCACATGCTTAAAAGACACATTTTAAAGAATAACAAATGTTGCTCGGTTCCTTTCTAGTGGCCCAGGAGATCTGGGGTTTACAACACCAGATTCTCAGCAAACCCAGCCTTCTCCTGGCTTTCTTCCCCCCAGTCAGCCAGAACTCGCACACGTGGGCTTTCCTTCAGGCAGCCCCTGTTGGCGGGACCCTGTTGGAGGGTGGAGGTCGGCCTCACCCACGCCTGCGCAGTGACCAGAGCACGCTGATTGCTTGAGCTGGGTTGTGAATGTAGTCCGACAGCCTGTACTTCTAGGTCAGTGCCAGCGAGAAGGGCAGGAAGACCTTATGTGCAGGAAAATAAATAGTTCAGGTTTATTTTCTTCTTTTTTTAAATATTTATTTATTTATTTCGGCTGTGTTGGGTCTTAGTTGTGGCACGTGGGATCTTTAGTTGCAGCATGTGGGATCTAGTTCCCTGACCAGGGATTGAACCTGGGCTCCCTGCATTGGAAGCACGGAGTCTTACCCACTGGACCACCAGGGGAGTCCCTCAGGTTTATTTTCAACAGCTGCCTTTCGAAAGCTGGAAACAGAGACCCCAGGGCAGAGGCAGAGGCATGACTCTTTTGCTGTGTCTTCCAAGTGGTCTCACTCATTCCTCTTCACGACTGCCCGCCCCAGGTGTCGAGACAGCAAATCTCTAACTGGAGGGTGCTTGTTCCCGGGGTCTTGGCTCAGCCTCCATGGTTTCGGAGTAGCCTTCCCTCTGTGACATCATAAAGTGGATCCCTGCAGCAAAGTGTCCCCCAGGCCTCCGCTCAAGCAGAACAGAGCTTTCCATTTTCATTTAACTATTGCACCACTTTTGATTGACAGGCCTGGCTGGTTCTATGGACACTGATAAGGAAGTACTATTGTAAGCTCCTGCCTGGAGCTTGAGCCTCGGGAAAGCCTACAGATAACTATAATTTTGGATCCATTTTTTGTAATTTGTAACCAATTAAGAATCCTTATTTACAACAGACTTCATCTTTGGGACAAAAATGAATGGCTGGGAAAACTATTTCTTCAGTAATTCTAGTTCATTGCAACTTCCAAACTGGATGAACTACATGATCAATGAAGCCGTCATTACCATAATGAAGAGAAGAAGGAGAAGCAACAGCGGTGGCTGCTAATTTGGTAGCTATAAAATAGCTAAAATAGCTAAAAAACACGGTCACACAATCCTGGAAGGCATTCACTCTGCAGGAATGCTTGTGCAAGCCAACCAATGCGATGGTTGCTCAATGGGATCCAAAGGTGAGATGACCCTGCAGAGGGGCTGCAATCCACAAGGGGAGATAATGCCTGCACACTGATGACCCTAACACAATGCCAAGTGTACTGGAGAGCGGCAGGTCAAGTGCTTTGGGGGCTCAGAGAAGGGGATATGGCCTCAAGCCTGAGGAGGAGTAAGTCAAGACAGTTTAAAGCCTGCAGTTGTCTGCACAGCTCTTTTCTGGCAGTCACTGTACTCTGACCACCCCTGGTTTCTGGACCTAGGATGTTGCTTTGTTCCTCATGACCAGGCTTCTTCACACCTTGCTGTCCATGCAGGGCCCCAGCTCATTCTCTTGGCCCAGGGCTCTCAGCTGATCCCCCAAGTTCTCCGATTAGAGTGTCACCTTGCCCGCCCACCGGGTGTCCCAGGGATGGAGTTCAGATCCAGAACCACAACCCCCGGGGACCCAAGCCTACACCTCCCATGTGCGGGAATGTCAACAGGCACCCCATAAGAAACGGCTGCCTCTGCAGGACTCGTGTTGGTGCCTGCTGGAAGCTCCACCAGCCTGGCGTACAGCCCTGGTACCCAAAGCACAGGCCTCATCTCTGATCTCTCCATCCACAGGGCCTGGTGAGCCGCAGGTGCCCCAGGAAAGAGAAATGGATCATAGCAGGTCATCAACAACCTGGCACTGGGAGAGATGAAAGCAAACTGCAGTGGATCCAGATGATCTGAAACCTCAACAGAAAGAGCAGGGCTGGAGGGTCAAATTTGCAAGGTCAAGTGCTTGAGCTTTTCCATTTCCATTGTAATTAAACAGAAACTTTTGTATATTATACTGTATACTTCCCTGATGTTTTTAAGGAGAATTTTGACAAATTTGGTGGCAGAAAAAAATAAAACTTCTGTATAGAGATCATAATCAAAATTAAATGTCAAATCAGGAAAGCGTTTTATAAAATATATAATAGAGGGTACAATCTTTATGACACAAGAAGAACCAGATGCCCAATTTTTTTTAATGGCAAAAAACATGAAGGTGAAATTCTTATAGAAGAAATAGAAATGACTCATACATAGTAAAAAAAAAAAAAAATCCACCTCCCTAGTAATCAAAGAATGTGAAAATATTAAAGCAACTTTCAGACACAATTTTTCACCTATTAGAAGGTTTAAGAAACCAATGGGATGCCTTTTTACCAATCTGTAGGGAAAAAAACAACCATATACTTCTGGTGGGACTGAAATTTGGTCAAGCTTCCTAGATGGCAGCCTTTGATATATGTCAAACATCTTTTTAAAATATCTTTTGCTTTTGTCCCAGCAACTTTACATGGAAAGACGTATGGGTGTGCACAAAAATTTATTTATAAAGCACATTCACTGCATCATGGCTTATAATAGTGAAAGACAGGAAACCATCTAACGGGCCAAGAGTGAATTAACTAAAAATAGAGAGTCAAATCATACAATAGTGCATAATCATTAAACTTTAGGAAAAAATTTAGTGACATGAAAAAATCCAGTAAATCCAGTGAAGAAAAGCATATTGCAAAACAGTATGGTATTGTGACATTTGTGTAAAAAAAAAAAATCCCAACTTGTATCTATATTGAAAATCATCTGGAAAAGTGCACTCCACAGTGTTAATGAAGGTTGTTTTTGAATAGGTGGAATTGTCTGATTTTTTTCTTTTTCTCCGTTTATATTATCTCATTTTTCTGCAATAATCATGTATTTTTATAAAGAAAAAAGATTATTTTGATGATAAAAACATATACACACACATAAAAACATATACACACATATAAAAACATATATAAACAAGACTGAGAAAAAAATTTTTGCAGCAAAGACTCTTTCCAGTGCCTGCCTGCTGCTCTTTTGCTCGCGCTGGTTTAATATTTTTGGATTTTGCTTTCTTTCCTTCAGAACATGCTAGACATCGCTCCATTGTCTTCTCTGAATGAGTCTGGGACACCTGACTTTTTTCCCCTTGTAGGCTTCTTCTGTCTGAACGTCTGAGAAGTCTTTGTTTATCCTCCAAGTTCAATATCTTAACCAGGATACAGCTTAATGTCAGTACTTACATATTTTTCTTCTGTGCCCTTTTGATCTACAGGTTTGTATTTTATTTCTGATGATGTCTCTCTCTGAGTGGTGTGTTCCCTATTTCATCTGTTGAGTCTCTAATTCAGAGACATCAATTATTTTATTGGATCATCTTTATCCTTTATTGCTACATCTCCTCTAACCTATTTTACTCTTTGCCTTTTTCCTGTTTATTTACCATGAATAATTTCAGTAATTCTTCCTTGTCAGTAATTTGATTTTTCAGTGGTGACTTTATTATTCCTTACTTCTAATGTATTAAGTCATCAAAATTGTTTTTTAAACTTAGTGTGCTTCCTTTGCTCTGAAATCTTTTAAAACCTCGTTCTATTATTTCACATCATGGCACTTTTGAGGTTTTGTCTTATTGAATTAATAGTCTTATTAAGTTATATGATCCAACATTGTTCCTAGGTAGTTCCTGGAATATGTTTTCATCCAGGACAGGCCCTTCATCTGTTTTTGTTTTTGTTTTTTTTTTCCTGCTATGTTCCCTTTCTTTCATTTGTTGTTGTTGTTTGCTATCATGAGTTTGCATGAGGGCTACACTGTTCAAGTTTAATGAATGCAGCTCTGTGTGCATCTGTTTACTCTGAATACCAGGGGAATTTTCCTTTACACCCTTTTCACATTATCTGGGTCTCACCGTCCTGTAGGCTATGGTGTAGTGAGGAATTTTACTAAACTCTCCACTCTCCTATAGTCTGGGGATACAGAGATGGGGAAGGGGCCAGTCATGGGTAGGGAGCATGGCCAGTAGCTTCCTCTTGGAAGTCAGGGCTCTGTTCCCTCTTCTGGGATG
Source organism: Mesoplodon mirus (assembly GCF_964341445.2). Lineage (NCBI taxonomy): Eukaryota > Metazoa > Chordata > Mammalia > Artiodactyla > Ziphiidae > Mesoplodon > Mesoplodon mirus. Next base: position 221,133,948 of record NC_138977.1, read on the forward strand.
CCACTACACATCATAAATCAAGGACCACTCCATCCAGCCAAGGCTGTATCACACTCCTGTGGTTCTTGGCTTCCTGCACAGTTGCAATCCTTGGCAACTCCTAATCTCCCCCCAGGTTTGACGGTGACATTTAGGGCCTTCCAAACTCAAGGGATCTTTTCACAGTGCTACCTACTCTTGTCTTCTCTGCTAGAGATGCTGTTTCTCTCTAAATGGAAGAGTATTCGTAAAAATGCTGAATTTTATCCAGCCTCTTTCTTTCCTTGCAGAGAGAGTCTGGGACTCAGGAGCTGCACGACATTAGAATTTTCTGGTTCTTTACACAGCCATGACTTTTCTAGACACAAAGGTAATTCCTTGTTTGGTTACTATTTATCTTTATTTGCTGTTGTTTCGCTTTTTTAATTTTTGTGTGTTTACTAATTTGTTTCTTTCATTAGGAATTGGGAAAGATGTATATCCTTCTGCCTTCTTCAGCTAGAAGTCCCTCCCTACCTTCTTAAGCAAAATATTGTATATTGAACATAACCTTTTTGATGATTAGGGACTTCACTGAGATCAAAATCAGGGGAATGTTCCTTAGATGTGTCTGCAGCTCCAGGGGTTAATGGGAGGGTGGTAGAGGAGTGAGGATCCTATGACAGGACCCAATCCTTGATACTGGTAGTTTCCCATTCCTTTTCCTCTGTCTCAGAAAGGTGAGATTAGTCTATAAAGCCAACGCCCCTCTGACCAGTGGGAAAAAGTGTACTTCCCATAAAACCAAATTCATTGAAAAAGTCAAGAGGAAGAAACCTCATTCCAAGGGGTTTTCCCATCATCTTCACTCTTGCTTTCAGGTCCTTTGATGAGTCACTGCTATTGAGGAATGATCAGTGCTGATGATCTTACTAAGTCAAATGACCAAAGCACCATCCAGTCAGCTTTCCTGCCGAAGCACAAGCAGGTAAGTCTCAGCATTTTGAGATTCTAGGACGGAGGCTCTACCAGTTAAGGTTGTGAGCAACAGAGAACAACTCTGGTAACTTAAGCAGAAAAAGAATTCACATAGAATTATGGGGTACCTCACATATTCAAAGAAAGACTGAGTACCCAGACCCAGAAAAGAGGACCAAGGCAGCTCCAGGAACCTGAGAGGGAAGGCACAGAGGATGGTCCTTTCTCGGCATTGCTGTTGAAATAAATCAGCACCGACCAGTCCCAGTGTCACTCTACTCAAGACTTAAGGTCACGGAGAGAGAGTCTGCTTGGTCCATCACTTGACTAAGCAAGCGAAGAGCACCTGGGAAGATGGTTCTCCAAAGCAACACCCAGTTTCTGCTGACAGAAGAAGGGCACCTGGATGGCAGGGCAGGCAGAGTCCTTGGCTGCTTATAAACTTAGTATCAGAAGATGATGATTCTCCTGGTGCAACACCACCAGGCCATTTTCCCTTAGAAACACATGTGACGTTTAATGAAATCACACACACACACACACACGCACACACACCCCAATAAAACTGCACTCAGTATGATATTATGTGATGGGTCAACTTTTCTCAGAAAATTCTAAGCTTTAATAAAATTTTATCATCTGAATAACACACTCCACAGCTTAGGTTAAAGCAGGAAGCAACTCTGAAGGGAGAGATAAGTTTAAAACCCACTAACCTTGCCTTTATAAGGGAAAATGCAAAACCACCATTTAGCATCAGAGTAGCTTGCCCATGTGAAGATAAGCCAATAATTCTGTAGAGGAAAGAACCAGTCAGAGGCAAAACAGGTGATCCATCAGCCTTGCTACTCAAAGTGTGGTCTGCAGACCAGGAGCATCTGTATCACCTGGGAGTTTATTAAAAATGCAGAATCCCAGGCCCCACCCCAGACCTACTGAGTCAGAATCTGCATTTTAACAAGACCCTCAGGTGACCTGTGCAAACATGAAAGTCTGAGAAGCACAGATTGAGTACAAACTCTTAAGTCAAACTGCCTGGGTTTGGGGTTTCCCTGGTGGCGCAGTGGTTGGGGGTCCGCCTGCCGATGCAGGGGATGCGGGTTAGTGCCCTGGTCCGGGGGCATCCCGCATGCCGCGGAGTGGCTGGGCCCGTGAGCCATGGCCGCTGGGCCTGCGCGTCCGGAGCCTGTGCTCCGCAGCGGGAGAGGCCACAGTGGTGGGAGGCCCACATACCGCAAAGGAAAAAAAAAAAAAAAAAAACTGCCTGGGTTAGCATGTAGCTTATGTGGGAAAACTCTTCAGAGAAGCAGCTCAGCTAATGAATACAGATCAGAAAGACAGGATTAGAAGTCAATGTGTTGCTATCCTCTATGATACAATGGGCCTTAACAGCATTTGTCGAAGGCCACTAAGACAGATGAAAGAGGGACGGGAGCTGTGTCATGAAGTGACCAGGCTGATACCACCTGAACCCCCAGAAAAATCTCCATATCATTAAAAAATTAATCACCAGGGCTTCCCTGGTGGCGCAGTGGTTGAGAGTCCGCCTGCTGATGCAGGGGACACGGGTTCGTGCCCCGGTCCGGGAAGATCCCACATGCCGTGGAGCGGCTGGGCCCGTGAGCCATGGCCGCTGAGCCTGCGCATCCGGAGCCTGTGCTCCGCAACGGGAGAGGCCACAACAGTGAGAGGCCCATGTACCGCTAAAAAAAAAAAAAAAAAAAAAATTAATCACCAGACAGCCCGTGTAATAGAGAGGAGGAGTGGTACCCATGAAGGATTCTTTCCAGAAAATTAAACCTGAATGGAATCCCACTTCTCACTCCCAGTTTAAAGGAAATATAAGAGACAGAGGAACATGTTAAATGATACCACCAAGATATAAACAGCAAAATCCAGAATATTTTACCAGTAAATGACATGGGGGGAAAAGTGGGCCACAGTTATAGGTTAGAAGACAAAAAACATCAACCAAATGCAATGTTTGGTGGTCACACCCTGATTCAAACATACTAACTGCCAAAGGGCATTTTGGAGGCAATCAGGGAAAACTGAACTTGGATCAAGTATTGGATGATATAAAGGAATATTTGGGGGGGGGGGTTAGAGTACTACAGTCATATGAAAAGGAAAAGAAGTCCTTATCTATTACATAAAGTCACTAAAGTATTTACAAGTGGAATGATATGATACCCAGGAATGAAATATTCCAGAAAACAACAACAAATGTGGGGAAGAAAGATAAAACAAGGTGGCAGAATGCTGACCATTGTTGAAGTGGATGAGGAACACAGAGGTATTCACTGTGCCATTCTCTCTACTCTTGTATGAGTTTGAAATTTTCTGAAATAAAAACTTTAAAAAAACAAATAAACAAACGTACCTGTCTGGGCTCATATCTTGGCTCCAACACTCCCTGGCTGTGTGAGCAAGGGAAAGTTACTGAACCTCTCTGGGCCTCAATGTCCCCATTTATAAAATAACAATAATGACAGTACCTGCCTCATAGCCTTGCTGTGAGGATTCAGGAGGCAATACATGTAAAGTACATTCAAAAATATCTGGCACATAGTCAGCACTCAATAAACATCCACCAATGATTCAACATTTATGTATTAGCTCAGGTCCTGCGCAGCAACAGACTAAGATAAGGCAATAAAATAAAAGCCCTGAGTCAATAAAATCTTTTAAAGACAAAGGTCTTTATGGGAACATTAGCAAATAGACAGCAACTGTCAGCTTGTCCTGATTCTGCTTGAAAGCAGAGGGACTTTAATTCACCATCCACTGTCAACAAGAAGATAATAAGCACCGTCTCCACATGCTAATTCCAAGTAGTTGTAAAACTCTTCTGGTCCTTACTCCATGCTCAGAAATTAGGTGACTGCAGAATCCAGAGAATGCTTCTAGAAGGTCATCTCGTGCTATTTTTCTCTATTGAGCTTTCATAGCTGCGACGTCTCAGTTTTTAAAGTCAAAATGGTCCTTTCTAGAGAACGGTCACCACCACACAACCCCTGACACGTGGCTCTAACTAAATGTGCCCCAGAGTCAGCTGGAGGCCTTGGTACACCACAGACTGCTTACAGACACAGTCCTGAGGCTCTATCTTCCGGTGGCTACACCAAGGCTTTAAATGACTGCATCCGTTAAAGAAGCCTCCATTTTTGCAACTGTCAAATGGGCATAAAAACATCTACCTGATGAGATCCTTTGAGGATTAAGTGAGTCAACAGGCCTGTAAAGCACTCACTCCCGGGAAGCTTCTTGGTAACAGCTAGTTCCTTCTCAGGGATGATTTCTTCCGATCCTCAGCCTTTCCCCACCTTCCTCTCTTGCTCTGAGAAGAAACTCCTCATTTCGCCCCCCCATCGGCCTTCTCTCTGGTGCCTCCTTTTCTATTTCCCACCGACCAAGGAGGCACCTTCAGGGTCAGCATCTCCCCGCAGCACCTTTGCTCGGCCATCTCCCTGCATCCAAACATACTCCTGACTGCCCGGCAGCCCCTGGCCCTGGCGCGTCTGCCCTGAGTCTGAAGAATAGGAGCTTTGAAAGATGCTTCACCACGGGCCACTCGCCCCCGACTCACACTTTAAAATTTCCAGTGCAGCCCAGTCACACCTCACCCTACGAGATGTGTCTGAAATTTATGAAACCCAAATGGGGACACACATTTAACTCCTTTGCCAAGAACATTCTTACTCCCTTTGAAAGAAAGGGAAAGAACAAAATATATAGTTTCTGGTTCTCCAGCCCATATCCTAGAGGAAACTGTTGTCCCATAAATTACGAGAAGACACTGAGGTCCAAGGCCTGGTGGCTGCCAATGGTACCAAGGGTGGGGTGACAGGGAACGGGTGCCAGCACTGCTGGGCCAGGGGAAGTGGAGCGCTCTTGTCTCACCTTCTCTCAGGATTGGCGTGCGCATTCTCTTCTGTTTTTAGAATATTCCAGATGCCTCAGTGCACTCATAGTCTCTGCAACGTGTCCACCCTCCAGTAGACACTAGAGCGCCAGCTGGGGGACCAGGTGGCGTGGGATCTGGTCTGGGTGGCCCGAGGAGGGGAGCTGGACCCTGTCCCTGCCCCGTGCAGCACAGTGCAGCCCATGTGGCAGTAATACGACACCCAAAGTCACACAAACAGTTGCCATATGAGTAAGAGCAGAGACCAAGGCGGGTAAGAGAGGCCCAAACTTCCACGGTCCCAGTACATCCCATGGAGCTCTGCGCTTGATGGGCTGAGCGCCCCCAGCAGACTGGCTGTGCCCGTGGGCAAGAGAGTTGGCCTCAGGCTCAGACCAGCAGATTGAACAGACCACAACGGCACCTTCTGCGCCGGGTCACTGGCCATTAGCACAGCAAGGCCACAGCCCCTTCCTTTGTCAGCCAGGCTGGTCTCTGCTGCCAGCACTCCCTCTCCAAATGTCATCAAGGAATGAGGCTTTGGTACCAAAAGAATGGTGGAGAAACCCTGTTAGGAATTTTCTAGACACTCCCATGAAGGCCTAGCCAGCACACACACAGACTAAGCAAGGGATTAAACATGTAGGGCCTTGCACCCCAGGAGTGGTCCGAGGACCAGCAGCCCCCCTTTACCTGGGAGCTTGTTAGAAATGCAGGGTCCCAGGCTCCACCTCAGATTTGCCGTATCGACCTCTACATCTTGACGAGGTTGGTTTGTAAATGCGTTAAAGTTCAAAATGACACCAGTTTACGATGCTTGTTGGGTTTCAGCTAAACCATCCAAGGTTGCAATCAGTTCCTGGTATGATACCGTTTGAGCAGTTGGCATCATCCTCAAAGCCACTTGGGAGTAGGATGTGGGGTGGGGTACGCTGCAGGGGAAGCTGTCTCTGGTTTGAATCTTGTTAAATATGGACCCCAACCTGGCACGCAGAGCCAGCTCCCCCTCGTTTCCGGGGCTGACAAGGAGGTGCGAACGCTGTGGTTCATGTCCAAGCAGCCACAGGCGGTGATGCTTAACTCCGTACAAGACAGGTGCACGGTTCCCATTTCAAACCAACGCAGGGAAACTGGGAAATTTACCCAGCAGACGAGACAAGCCGGTCACATTTTTGTACTGCTTTTTCTAATGCACTAAATTATAATACTAATAATTATCGCTATTATTATTATAGTATTCACAGCTACAGTCAGTGAACACTTACCATGAGCCAGAAAGTTTACGCAATTAACTCGTGGAATTGCCCCAGGAACTCCTGTTCATGAACCCATGACCCCAAGACGGTCCAGTGAATAGAACCTGAGGAAGGTTCTAGTGAACATTGAAGAGTTCCACATGGCAGGAGGAGGGAAAAGCAACCTGGGACCCGAAGCTGGACACTAACCGTGGAACAGGGGAATGAACAGATTAGAACCTCAAATGTGAAAGGCAGGAGGGGCTCGGGGCCCAGGCCTCTCTTCCTCTGCACAGGGAGGGGAGCAAAGCCCAGAGAGGAAAGGTCTCCCCCAAGTTGCCGGTGAATGTGCAGCCGGGCTGGGAGGCGAGCTGCCTCCTGGCTCCATCGCTGGTGTCATCCCCGCACTGGCCTCTCAGGTCCAGTTTCCTTTGGGTTCACTGGGTGGCACGTGGTAAAATGGGATCTTCCCCCACTCCTGACCCCCACTTTGCCTCCTTGGGGACTTCTCAGTGTCCCTGAGGGAAGCGACCATTCGGCGGGCTCCTTCAGATGGAAGTGAGCTTTAACCAGGCCGAGGCGAAGAGCCATCTCTCAGGGCACCTGGTCCGAAGGCATCTGCATGGAATGTGAGGTCCCACGAAAGGGAATCTTCTTCACACAACCTCTTCAAAAGGCCACTAGATAGGATAATCAGAATGTAGTGATCCAGACAAAGGAACATTATTCAGTCATAGAAATGAATGAAGTACTGACACCTGCTACACCAGTGAGCCTTGGAAACATTATACTAAGTGAAAGAAGCCAGACACAAAAGACCACAAATTAGGGCTTCCCTGGTGGCGCAGTGGTTGAGAGTCCGCCTGCCGATGCAGGGGACACGGGTTCGTGCCCCGGTCCGGGAAGATCCCACATGCCGTGGAGCGGCTGGGCCCGTGAGCCATGGCCGCTGAACCTGCACGTCCGGAGCCTGTGCTCCGCAACGGGAGAGGCCACAGCAGTGAGAGGCACGCGTACCTCAAAAAAAAAAAAAAAAAGACCACAAATTAAATGACCCTATTAATACAACACACCCAGAACAGGTAAATCCACAGAGGTGGAAAGCAGATTACCAGTTGTCTGGGGCCAGGGGAGGGGGAGTAGGGACAGACTGCTCGTGCGCATGGAGTTTTCTTTTGCGATGACAAAAATATTTTGGAACTTATATAGCACGACATTGTGAATGTATTGAATGCCATTGAAATGGACATTTTAAAACGGTTATTTTTATGTTATGTGAATTTCATCAGTAAAAAAAGAAAATGAAAAGAAAAAAAGGCCCTAGAGGCCACGTGTAGAAATTGAAGGGGTGTCTGTCTTCTTCGGATGGAAAGGTCTTCCTGGCTTTGGCTCCTAAGAGCCTCTCGAGACCCTCCTTAGTAAGTTATGACCTTATGCTCAGGTGCCCCTAAGGTGGGAAGAGTGGAAGAAAGGCCACAGGCTGGGCTTCTGGGTGTGACCTTGGGAAACATTTCATGTCCCTGAGCCTCGGTTTCCCCACCTATAGAATGGGGGTAATAGAGTTGGTTCCATCTCCTTCATAGGTGGTCATAAGGATCAAACGGAACAGGGACTGTGAAAGGCATCCAAACACTCTATGAAATTATGACAGTAGGTTTGCCGTAAAGCAAAGAACTAGCGGCAACCCTTTTAATGACTGTAGAAGAAAACCTACACAGAGTGGATCCCCAGCCCATAGTGGACGCCAAGAAGCCATTTGGTCCAGCCCCCAGCCTCTTGGGAAGACCAGACATGCCAGGCTATGGGCCTCTGATGAATTCACTTGTTCAGAAAGCGTCTGGGGTGCCAATTCTGGGCCATGCACTCTTGTAGGTGCTGCAGAAACGGAACAAAATGGACAGAAATATCTTCCCTCGTGGAACATACCTTCTGATCCCAGGGATGAACAGTTGATAGGTATGAACACGTGGCTTCATCACTCTGCACTCTCCCACCCACACCTTCACTGGCAAACATGCAGGAGAAACCACTCTATGCTAATTAAAGAAGGCAGGACTCTGCTGGGAGGAGCACAGGGTGTTTACGTGGAGTCACCCAATCCACCTGCCCACCTTGCTGAAATGCCACTCTTTTGAGACCAGCAGTGTCCCTCAGGTTATGTCACTTAAAATGCAGAGGCTCATGAAACTAGGAGCCATGGCCTTGGTGTGAACTAGTTTATCAGACTATCGATTAAGCCAGGAAAGCAGAAAGCTGCTGGTAGGTAAGAAGCAGGTACATACGAGGTACGCGGAAGAGCGGGAGCCCTGAACGTGGGGTCTGGGCCAGAGTATAATGTCCATCCTTGTCCTGGGCTCAAAGAGGCAGAACACCTGCTGGGTCCCTAGGAAAGCCAGGACGCTCAGCCCGGAGAGGAATGGGGCACACAAAGCCATGGGGCATCTTCCTGCAGCCGCAGGATCATGGCAAGGAACAGCCTTGATGATGCCAACGTGACATGAGAGGGAGAAGATATTAAGTCACTGTCCCCAGTGGCTGCATCAGCCCAAATGAGCTCAGATCAACCAGATAACTGGTACAATAAACAAGTCCTTGGGCCAAGCACCAAGCCATCCATCTACTCAGCAGGGTTCTGAGGGCCTTGGGACACAGGACAGGTGCATTTTGATGAGGGAGAGAGGAAAAGAAGACAAGACAGGGACTAATCTGAAGACAAGGGGTGCAGGGTGCTAGGCTGGGGGCACCAGCCAGAGAGGAGCTAGCGTGGGCTCAGGGCTCTTGGGGGGAAGGCATGGGGGATGGGGAGCAGTAGGCACCTCTGCACAGGCTGGAAGGGTGCAAATAACAGGAGTGGAAGGGAAGTGGGAGAAGATGGCAGGAGAGAAAGAGAGAGGGAGGAGGGAGGGAGGGAGAAAGGACTGAAGGACGATGGGACAAAAGCACAGAGACGCAGATATGCTGCCCACGGACCCAGGAGCAGCCTGTGCCAGCCCAGTGCTGTCGGGCTCTGTCCTCGGCCTCCCCCCGCCCGCCCCACAGACCATCAATGCCTCGTCTGTGATTCAGGTACAAGCCTCAGCCCCTCCTCTGCTGCCACTGGGGAGCTCAGAGGCCTCACATCATCTGGTACCCCAGGCAGCAGGACGCAGGGCGAAGAGGGAGCCTCTCCCACTGGCACCAGAAACTGCAAACAACTGACTTATCACTGCCCTTTTGTGTGGGAACAATGGAGTCCCCAAAAGCCCCGGAGACCAGAGAGGAAGTCTGCGGACAATGCCCTCCCTTCCCCCATTTCCTAGTCTGCGTGGAAATGTGGAGGTGGAAGTGATCCAGTGCTGTGAGGTCTCAGTGGCTCCGTGACCCGGGGGGCCAGGTTCTTACTGCACGCACATGGCCACCTCCTCTGAAACCTTGCTGCCCGCCCACCTCCTTACCCCGCATCTGCCCCATTTCCTAGCCCTGCCAACGGACCTCCTCCACAGTCACCTCATCTCCACGTCCCCGTCTGCGGTCCTGGCTGAACCTGCTTCGTCCCCCATCTGGACTCTTCCTTGACCCCCCAACTGTGCATTGTGGTCCCTCTAGCTCCTTCAGTCCCCCATCTTCCTCCACCTGCGGCCAACGGGGAAGGAGGTGGGGGGGGTCTTTCTAACAATGCACGTGAGCATCAGTCAGGCAGGGCTGCCCGGACAAGCCCCACAGACCTGGGCTTAAACAACAGACGTGAATTGACTCACTGTCTGGAGGCTGAAGTCCAAGGTCACGGCATCGGCAGGTTTGGTCTCTCCTGCGCTGCAGATGGCACCTTCTCTCGGTGTCCTCTGAGCTTATCCTTGGTGTCCCTTCCTCTTCTTTTGGGGACACCAGTCCTGTTGGACTAGGGTCCCACCCTTATGGCCTCATTTAATCGTAATTACCTTTCTAAAGGGCCCATCTTTAAATACAGTCACACTGAGGGTAAGGGCTTCAACATAGGGATTTTGGGGAGACAGCTCAGTCATAACAACATCTCTCTGCATCACCAGTGTCCCCCATCACCTCCTAAAGTTTCTGAGCGTGGCCTACAGAGTTTTCCCCACACCACAGCACTTATGGGCACCTCAGCTTTACCTCCTGTTCTGTTTTTCTCAGAACTTATTACTGTTGGACACTACAGTATATACTTGTTTGTTCCCTGACTCTACTGAAATGCAACCTCATTGGAAATGGAGAATTTATCTCATTCAGCTCAGAATTCCCAGCCCCTGGAACAGGGCCTGGCACTTACCAGGTGCTCAATAAATATTTGTGGAAGGAAGGAAGGAAGCTTCCCCTTGCATTTTGCTCTCCGCACCCCCTTAAAACTCTGAGTTCCACCCATGCTGTTCCCTGGGTCTACAACACACTTCCAACCCCTCCTTTGTCTGGACAAGTGTAACTTATTCTCCAGCATTCAGCTCCAGGGATTGCTGTCTCTGCAGTCCCTGTGTGGACTCAGTACCTTGGTACAGGACATAGGATGTGCCATGCTGTACTGAAATTCTCTTCTTGTGTACAATTGTTTTGTCCAACTGGACTAGAAACTCGTCATGGGCTGTGTCTTTTCCATCTTGTTATACCCAGTACCTAGCACAGAGTCTGCCTCTCCAAAGCAATATAAATCTTTTCTGATGTGTATTAAATGTAGACATCATGCCTCATCCGCTCCAAAACCTTTATCATCTCATCTATTTGTTTCCCAACAAATTATTATTTAGCACCTACTATAGAGTGTCTACTCCTGGGGTGCCTGAATTCAGGGAGTCTGAACTTAGACTAGAAAACACTGAAATCTTTAATTTTACTAACCTATAGGTAATATTCAGTATTTTCATCAATGATGAATGGTAAAACATAGTAGTATTAGACGTTTGTCACCAATAGAAAGCTCAGATAGTTTCATGTCAGATTATAATTGTCGCAGACATTGTAAAATAGCATTTACCTTCACCATCACCTTGAAATGTAGTTAATACAGTAGTTATTACACCCATACAGAATTTCATTATTTCGTATATTAATAAAGAAGCATATATGTTATTATACTATACATTTTTAATATTGTAATAGGTATTTCAATTATATTTTAATATTCTTATTTTTGGTTGGTTGTTTGTTTGTTTGTCCACGCAGCTTGCAGGATCTTAGTTCCCTGACCAGGGATTGAACCAGGGCCACCGCAGTGAAAGTGGGAGTCCTAACCACTGAACCACCAGGGAACTTCCAATATTCTTGGTTTTCTTTGCAATCTTACGTGTTTTATTTATTTTGTTTTTAAAGATTGAATTTTATTTATTTTTTGGCTGTGTTGGGTCTTCGTTGCTGCGCACGGGCTTTCTCTAGTTGCAGCGAGCAGGGGCTACTCTTCATTGTGATGCACGGGTTTCTCATTGCAGTGGCTTCTCTTGTTGTGGAGCCCGGGTTCTAGGCACTCTGGCTTCAGTAGTTATGGCTCATGGGCTCTAGAGCACGGGCTCAGTAGTTGTGGCCCACGGGCTTAGTTGCTCAACAGCATGTGGGATCTTCCCAGACCAGGGATCGAACCCGTGGCCCCTGCATTGGCAGGCAGATTCTTATCCACTGCACCACCAGGGAAGTCCCTTACATGTTTTATTTTATGCTTTTAAAAACATTGTTCTGAGAAGGTCACCAGATGGCCCGAGGAGCCCTGAACTCCCTGGGGTTCAGCCCACCTCTAGGACGTGGGTCTCTGACAATGAACAAGAGCAAATGAACCCCCCACAGAACTGCACTCCAGGGAGCGAGATAGAATGATCGCAAATGAATAAATAATATAATTTCACATCGTGACAACTACTGTGAAGAAAATAACTTCTTGGTAGAGGAGGGACTCTTGGTGGTGCAATCAGGAAGGGCTCTGCGGGTCAGGATATTTGAACAGAGAAATGTGAACAGTACAAAGAGCTGGGGGAAGAATGATCCAGGCAGAGGTAACAGCAAATGCAAAGGCCCTGAGGTAGGCCTGAGAGGGGCATGTTGCTGTCTGGCTGGAGGAGGCCAAGGGTGGGGGGATAGACGTGGAGAAAGGGGGTTCGCTGGGCCAGTCCCACAGGACTCTGCAAGCTGGGTAAGGAGCTGGGGAGATGGAAGTCAGGGCCAGTGAAGGAGCCACTGTATTTGTGCAGCCAAGAAACAATGAAGCCTTGGACCAGCATGAGAGCCAGAGAGGGGATGAAAAGTGGTTGGATTTGGAATATCTTTTGAAAACTGAGTTGACAGGACTTTTCATGGGCTGTAGGAGGGTGAGCAGGGTGGGGAGGGCTGAAAGAGAGGAATTTAGGCTACTTCCAGGTTTGGGGCCCTAGCAACTGGGTGGATGACAGTACCAAGACGGAGAAGCCGGGGAGAGGAGAAAGTGGGGGCAGGGTGGGCCCCTGGAGCCATGCTCCTGAGTGCACCCGGAATAAAAATCCAAACGCTGTCACTTCGCTTTAAATTCCCCACAACCTGAGCCCAACCTACACGCCCATCCTCATCCTGATCTGCTCTTAAGGCAAATACTCTGCCGCAGCCAAATCTGTCTGCTTGCTGTACCCCTTGCAAGCGCTCCCTGTGTCCCCCTCCACTCTCGTCCTGACTCCCCCGTCCTCCAGCTCCCACGTGAAGACCCAGATCCCAGCAATCCCTTACTCCTCTGAAACCCTGGACTCTCTAGGTCCCCTTGTTTGACACTGGGCGGGTCCTGCCTGCTTCGTTGGTCGTGTTTCTTCCATCCTCTCTCCAAGTGGTGTCAGTCCTTGGGTCGGGGGCAGCGTGGCAGACGCTCCCTGTCCTGGTTCCCCCACGAGGCACCCTCAGAAAGCATTCCAGGGCTAGTCTCGATGTGTCCACATTTAGTCTCTGAGTGTCCTTGGGTCTGCCAACAGCTGGAGCCATTGGTTTTGAAATCTTTGCTTGAGATTTAATAACTTGAACAGTTAGTTTAAAACGACTAATTGAATTATTATGAAATGTGACATTTTAAAGTATCTGTGAATTTCTGGAATTCTTTTAAGGATGATCCAGAGCCATTTTCATCGGAAAACTTACCACTGCGGTCCCCTCGTAGCACAGATGGATGCCAAACCAACATAAAGTTGGTTGGAATTTCTTAACTCGTTTTCAGGTCACACTGACAAGACAAAAGAGGGGAGTTTCCTTCTAAAGCCGCGCTTGCACGTCTACGGCTCCCTCGAGGTAAGGAGCGGGGTGGATGGGTCTCCGCGTCTCTAGAGCTGTTGGTTTCATTTCTTCTACTCAACCACAGCACACTAGCCAGCAGTTAGGTCCGTGTAGCAGTGTGTAGTCACAAGTGTGTCTCAGTTTCCCATAAACAATGCAACATGCTTTGCATTCTCTGCATGGATATTTCCAATCGCCAGCCGGATTAGAAATGTGCAGCTTGCTCTCAACAACCCACTACTATTTTCAGGATAACATACAACCCTAAGAATTAGAATACCTTCAAGAGAACCTGTAAGTTCAAAAATACATTCCGTTTATATAATAAAAACTCTCTTCCATCCCAAGTGTCCACCAAGCTTGGAGTTTGCACTCACAAATGGAAATCAAGGATGAAGGATGCGATAATGTCACGGCAGCTCCACAATCGTGGTACGCTGAGGGATGCTCTCACCTGGTGATTTGAATTTGTCTTTGGCGGCGGGGGGTGGTGGCTATTCTAATGAGAAATGATCCCAGGAACATGACAGAGGCCAAGTTTCTGACTTAACACGGCAGTTCTGATTAGCTTTCAAACTCTCTGCTTCTGTAAAGTGAAATCAGCACAGGCTTCCAGGGAAGATGGAATCCAATTCGAATCCCAACTAAGGCAGGAAGCCACTTTTTGACTTGGGCACGTTCATTTCCTCCCTGATCCTCCATTTCTTCATTTGTGAAGAGATAATACTTTGAGGGCTGGTATGAGGAAAAGGGAGAGGAAGAAACGGTTCTGGCATTCCGAGAACCATGAAGCTGCTCAGTAAATGGTAGCTATTAATAATATGAAGCAAGACCCAGACAGTCATTGGTAGACGTTCAACACTCCAGGGCCCCATCCGAAGAGGGGAAGGCAGGGTCTCCATTAGGGCAGCCAAGGAAATAAGCATACCTGGAGCTATTCCCAACGAGAGGCACCGGGTCAGTCTTTTTTGCCACTCGCTTCTGGAATCATTTCGCAGGTCCCCATGTTCACAGCTGTGAAGTGACCTGCCAGCCCCTCAGGCCTGTCCTGCCCACCGAGCAGCGCTGGGGGCTGGGGTGAAGGGGAGGGAAGTGCGTATGCAGGGAGAGAGAGGCATTGATGAATGTGAAGGCGACCAAGGAAGAGTTTGCAGGCCAGATAGATTTTTGCAGACTATTGATTTTGGAAGGCCATTTGCAGAATTCATTTGACGGCTGGTCCAGGAGCGCGGAGCCTGGAAGAATGAAGCAGAATTCTTGCTAATGTCTTCTGTGGCTCTGGGGCCATCGGGCCGTGCCAGCCCCTGCTCCATCCACCACGGGACTTGCTTGGTCCACACCTCCGCTCCTCCAGGCCTCCAGGGGACCTAAGTGGGGCAGCGGATTCCCTGCCAGTGTTACAGACAGAGGAGTGTGTGATCAGACCAGGGAGGTGGCTGAGGCCAATTACACATATTATAAGCTAGTCTTAATTCCATTCTTTTTACCTGCACTTTTTTCTCAGCAGAAAAAATGCATTTCTTAATATCAAGAGGTAGAGAGGACAGTGAGCCTGATAAATCTTAGGAACAGTTTAGCCCTCCAAAATAGGTGTCAGTCATAGTATCCACACCATCAGCTTTCAGTTAGAAAAATGAATCACCTGGCCATTCATGCTGCAGTCACCCAAAATCTAGACCCAAATTCCTATAATCTGCTGTATGGGTGAGGCAGATTCGAATGAAAGGCAACTAGAGTCACTAGATCCATTCCAGATTTTACCTGTAGACATCGTGTCAGTTATAACATCTGACTTGCCATCCTTAAAGAGGCATCTTTTTTTTTCTTTTCTTTTCTTTTTTTTTTTTTTTTAGTTAACCAGACCTAGGGTTGAACCTCAATTCAGCCACCTACTCTCTGCTTGATCTTGAGCTATGAAACCTCTCTATGGCTTGTTGTCACCATCCGGGAATGTCACCTACTTCATAGGATTGCTGTAAAGTTTATATCGTTGATTCTAAGGTACATCATTATTGAACCATCAGTGAACTAAGGAAAAGCACTGTCATTTAGACCATGACACAATGCTTTCTCATCACTTAGGACAGGGGCTGGCAAACTCTCAACCTGCCATCTATATTTGTATGGCCCAAGAGCTAAGAATGGCTTTTATATTTGTAAATGGTTCTAAAAAAAACACAACAGTTTTTTGAAATTCAGATTTCAGTATCCATAAATAAATATTATAGGATATTGATACCTATGTAGGAACACAGTTTGCCCATTCGTTTACATGTCGTCTGTGGCAGCTTTTGTGTTACAACGGCAGAATAGTTGTGACAGAGACTGTCTGGCCCACAAAGCCGAAAATATTTACTATCTGGCCCTTTACTAAAAAATGTTGCCAATCCCTGGCTTAGAATATTTATTTTATACTTATTAAGAGAACTCTCTTAGACTTATATGGACGGAGAATTTTTTAAATTGCATACCACTCTATTGCGTTCTTGATGAAATGAGAAATTTAAGAGAGTTGAATTGGCCAAAAAAGCCATGACCCTCCTCATTCAGAGTCCTATTCTTCTCAATTATCTTTTTTTTTTTTTTTTTTGTGGTACGCGGGCCTCTCACTGTTGTGGCCTCTCCCGTTGCGGAGCACAGGCTCCAGATGCGCAGGCTCAGCGGCCATGGCTCACGGGCCCAGCCGCTCCATGGCATGTGGGATCTTCCCGGACCGGGGCACGAATCCATGTCCCCTGCATCGGCAGGCGGACTCTCAACCACTGCGCCACCAGGGAAGCCCTCAATTATCTTTTTAATCAAGAGTTGTTCATCCATGTTTTTGCACACAGCATTACCCTCTGTGCCTGCTGGGGACACAGCATCTCTTAGAGGCTTCATTCCAGTAGAAGGCAGCTTTTCCTAAAAGACTGCTCCTCGTTACCTCTGGGATTTCTGTCTAAGCCACTGACCCTGCGAGGAATGAGATTCACGCAACTCCAGCTGGCTCCGTGACTGACAGCTGGGATCGAATCATGCCGATTTTTTTTTCATGTTAAAATGTGCATGTGTTGGGGGAATGTGCACATTCAAATCCATGGAACACAAGGCTTTGCCACATTTCCTGGCCTGGAGGAATATTCAATACACAAGAGGTTCCCCTGTCCCTGTGTCATCCCATCCTCACCACCTTTGTGTCCCTGTCCACAAAAGAAAGTTGATAAAATTCCTTGGTTGCAAGCAACAGAAACCAGCTCCCATTGATTTAAGGGATTATCTGGAAGGATGGAGTTGCTAACAGAACTGAAGGAAAGACTGAAGATTCATATTTTGGAAAAGACCAGAACCAGGTCAGCTCTGGGGATTTAAGTTAGGAGAACGAGCGGATCTTGACTTCATGACGTCACTTGAGCCCATTTGTTCAGGCCTGATTCAGGTCAGAGAGAAGCAAAGCAGCCTTGAGGGGGCTTCCCTGGTGGTGCAGTGGTTGAGAGTCCG
Source organism: Mesoplodon mirus (assembly GCF_964341445.2). Lineage (NCBI taxonomy): Eukaryota > Metazoa > Chordata > Mammalia > Artiodactyla > Ziphiidae > Mesoplodon > Mesoplodon mirus. The sequence continues at coordinate 221,150,700 of NC_138977.1, forward strand.
CCTGCCGATGCAGGGGACAGGGGTTCGTGCCCCAGTCCAGGAAGATCCCACATGCCGCGGAGCGGCTGGGCCCGTGAGCCATGGCCGCTGAGCCTGCCCGTCCGGAGCCCGTGCTCTGCAACAGGAGAGGCCACAACAGTGAGAGGCCCGCAAAAAAAAAAAAAAAAAAAAAAAAGCAGCCTTGAGGAGAGACCTAGACTCGGAGCTGTGATTGGGAAGGAGAGAAGAAGGACACGTTTGGATGAATGGTCTTCTTGATGTTCCTTGACCTCTCACTGAGGGTGCTGGTGAGGAAGCCCAGGAAGGCTTGCAAAGCCATTCCTGATTCCCCTTGCACAGTAAGGAGAAGCCTCACTAAGTAGATTCAAATGATGACCACAGGCAGGCAGGCTGCCTTCCATGTCTTTCTAGAGCAGAGTAGGAAATAACATGGGCTAAATAATTTGGCTAGAGAAGTGATCAACTGTCAATAAATATGACCATGGGCATCCAGCATTATGAGGCTCCATGCAGGGCCCTCAGGGGAGCAAAGAAACTCTCTTCCTGGAAGCAGCTCGTACCTAGGCAAGATGGCAAGGTGTCCTTCTGGACTTGGCTTGGGGTCCCTCCTCTGTGAAGCTGTCCCTGACCCCCAGCTTGGCTAGAGGGTCCTCTGCTCTGAAGGCACTTTGCACTTTCCCCACTTTTCACATTGTAGCATTTCTATTGGTTGACCTGGCTCCCTCACCATATTAGGGTTCTGCAGAGAAACAATAAGATGTGTGTGTCCGTGTGTGTGTGTGTGTGTGTGTGTGTGTAGAGAGAGAGAGAGAGAGAGAGAGAGAGAGAGTTTTATTTTAAGGAATTGGTTCACACAACTATAGAAACTGGCAAGTCTACAATCTGCACAGTGGGCCCTCAGCCTGGAGACCCAGGATGAGCCAACATTGTAATTCAAATCTGAAGGCCGTCTGCTGGCAGAATCCCTCTTGCGCTGGGGAGGTCAATCATTGTTCTATTCAGGCCTTCACCTGATTGGATGAGACCAACTTATATTGTGGAGGGCAATCTGCTTTACACAAAGTCCATCAATCTAAATGTAAATCTCATTTAAAAAAATAACTTTCATAGAAACATCTAGAATAATGTTTGACCACCTATCTGGGCACTGTGGCCCAACCACATTAACACATTACATTAAGCATCACTCAAATCATGTTGTGGGGACTTCTCTGAGAGCGGGAACCAGGAAAATTTGCACTTTGTTGCCCTGGTAATTACGAGCCAACCACACGTTTGCTGAAAATAATGAACGAGGAAAAGTATGTGCTGCAGACCAGGGGTTCAGACATCTGCTTCTAGGTGTCAAAACAGGGAGCAGTTCCTGGGGGAAGAACTGCAAGGAATTTTCACAGGGGAGGAGGGCTGGACCTGGACTTTGAAGGAGCCTTGGCGTTTGGAGGAGTAGAAAGCATCCATCCCAGCTAGAGGGGAGGTATGTCCTCAACAGCTATTTATCGGGTGCCTACTGCGTGTGGGTGCTGTGTGTGCAGGATCCGAGGGGAGGCTCTTGGGCAGAGTGGTGAGAGCTACGGGCACCGTGGAGGTCAGTGTCCAGAAGGTCTGGGTGGAGGCTGGAAAAAGTCCCCAGTCTTTATAAACAGAATCCTGTCCAAGGCTCTAAAAGGTCTGTTTGGTTATCCCGGCCCTGGCTTTTCACAAGCTGAGGGTGGCCAGGTGGTGGAGGCTGGAAAAAGTCCCCAGTCTTTATAAACAGAATCCTGTCCAAGGCTCTAAAAGGTCTGTTTGGTTATCCCAGCCCTGGCTTTTCACAAGCTGAGGGTGGCCAGGTGGGTCTCCAGGAGCTGGTCACATCGACTCTCTGGATGGTTCCTGCCCTTAGACTCGACTTACAGGCCTGGAGGAGGAGAGGTCGGATGCCCCCCTGGCACCGCAGCCTCGGAGAAAGCAAAGGTGAAGGATCAGTTCCCAAAATGGAGGGCACCCTGGGCAAGAAGGTGCTGCTGCGGGGAGACCCGGCGGGCAGCCAGCCCGCTTGGTGGTACGAAGCAGCCGGCAGTTTCCGTGGGGAGAGCCAAGTGTGGAAGCAGCCCTCCAAGCATCTCCTCCAGCTGTTTGGGCAGCCAGGGAGCCTGGTGCCAGGGGCAACACTGACAGCGTGACCCGGAGGAGTATCAGAATCAACACTTGGCCGGGGGTGCCTGGCCTCAGGTCAGCAACAACACTGGTGGAAGCGATAGCAGGAAGGGAGCACTGGGCCCCAGAGGGGAGAGGGAAAACCCACATCCGCTGGGCCCACGCGCTGTACGGCTTGTGCGGGCGGGCAGGTGAGGCTCCAGCGCCGGTGCCTGAGAACAGCACCATCTCTGTAGCCCTTCCAGGCCTGCTGTGCATCAGGGAGCACAGGTACGAATCACTAGCTCTCCAGGGGAAAATTTACTTTCAAGGGAAAAGTGGTTTTATTGTACAAAATGCTACACCTGCTGGTCCAATTCAAATGAGAAGTGACTTTTTTCAGTAACAGGTAACATTAAAACTCTCCTGGGCTTCCCTGGTGGCGCAGTGGTTGAGAGTCCGCCTGCCCATGCAGGGGACGCGGGTTCGTGCCCCAGTCCGGGAAGATCCCACGTGCTGCGGAGCAGCTGGGCCCGTGAGCCATGGCCGCTGAGCCTGCGCGTCAGGAGCCTGTGCTCCACAACGGGAGAGACCACAACAGTGAGAGGCCCACGTACCGCAAAAAAAAAAAAAACAACTCTCCTCCTCCTCTGAAGGCCGTGCTAGTTGAGGTCTTTCTGTGTAAGGCAGAGGCAATCCAAACTCATGGGACACACGGCTACCCACGTGTGCAGCATCTTGGTTCTGGGAAGCCCCACAGAGCCAAGCTCAGCAGGGGAGTGGGGGAGGGGCTTTATAATCCACACCCTCTAGAAAGTCACAGAACTCTTCTCTTTGGCCTCAAAATGTCACTCCAGCCAACACTTACTAAATCCCTACTCTGCCCAAGCCGTTGTGCCATTTTGTTTTTAAACTTTTAATTTTGAAATGATTTCAAGCTTACAATTGATAGAAAGTTACAAGAATACAGAGAGCCTCCATATACCCTTCACCCACCTTCATCGGGTTTTAACATTTTGTTCTCATTTTGTTATCAGTGTCTTTTCATTTTCTCTGAACAACTTGAGAAAGGTCGCAGGCATCAGTCCCTCTACCTCTTGTACTGCCACTTGTACTTTCTAAGAACAAGGATATTCTCTTAGGCGACCACAGCACTGTTCTCAAATTCAGGAATTTAGCATTGATATCATACTTTTTTTTTTTTTTTTTTCTTGCAGTACGCGGGCCTCTCACTGTTGTGGCCTCTCCCATTGCGGAGCAGCGGCTCTGGACGCACAGGCTCAGCGGCCATGGCTCACGGGCCCAGCCACTCCACGGCACGTGGGATCTTCCCGGACCGGGACATGAACCCGTGTCCCCTGCATCGGCAGGCGGACTCTCAACCACTGCGCCACCAGGGAAGCCCGATATCATACTTTTATCTAATCTACGGTCCATAGTCCAGTTTTGTCCATTGTTCCAACTATGTCTCTTACGGCACTTTTTCCTCTAGCTCAGAATCCAGTCCAGAATCATGCACTACATTAGTTGTCATGTGCGCTCAGGAACTTACAATGCAGCCACAGACAGGGTGTGGGGTCCTATCCCTAACATTTACAGGACCTGGGCAAGACACTGAAGGAGACCCACATCCCATAGGTCTAAACATTTAAAGGTTCTTCTTTTTTTTTTTCTTTTTGGCTGCACTGGCTCGTCATGTGGGATCTTAGTTCCCTGACCAGGGATCAAACCCACGCCCCCTGCAGTGGAAGCACGGAGTCTTAACCACTGGACCTCCAGGGAAGTCCCTAAATGTTATTCTTGTAAAAATCGGTAATTAAAATATGTTCTCTCTTCCTTCCTTGACAAATATAACTTCAGAGCAACTGGGAGGTCCGTGTTCCCGTGTAGAATTCTCGGACACCTTGGGGCTCTGTGCTGGAATTGATGACTTGGGAAGAGAAGACTCCTGTCTCTGGTCTGTAGCCTGTGCCATCCTGACTCTATCCCACACTATTAAGAGCCTTGCGGGCACATGGGAGGTCAGCCCAGCCTGCACGTCCAAGTGCCATTCATACCCCACAAATGCTGCCATTGGACCACGGGCTCAGGGATGCACACATCAGTGACACGATCCCCTCTCGGGAGGGTCCACACAGGGAAGAGGCCTCCTCATGTCCATTTGGGTCTGGCTACCTGTGGCATGACCGAAAAGAGGGGGAGGAGGCATGGGCTCCAGGTGGGCTTGTCCCCTTGGCCCCAGAGACTCCTGGGGCATGGTTGAAGGAGGGAGGGTCAGAGCAGGGCCCTGAAATGGGGGCCCTGGAACAGGGATCCCTCTTGCCTGGGTTTAAGGGTGGTACTGAAAATATGGTCTCTGTTCAAGAGCTTTGAGTCTAACGGAGAAGATACATGGATCATCATGATCCCGTAAGGTCAGTGCTCAGGTGGAGGTGAGTCCACACTGTTACCACTTGCTCAGGGCTCTCTTTTCCCTCTAACCTGGCAGCCTTTACTTACTGCTGTCTTATGGCAGCAACTTTGTCATTTGAGTATAAATACTTGTGTATGTATCATTGCCAACCTTGACTTGTCTGGATGGCAAGAACCATGCTTTTTTTCCTCTGCATTTCTCAGCACTTAGTACGTGACGGTCACAGAGTAGGTCCTTAGAAAACGAGGACTGGATGTATGAACAAGGGAACGGCTGCTTTGCTGGAGGGATGGATAAAGGGATGGGTGGTTGGGTGGGGGTGGATGGATGGATAGATGGATGGATCGGTTGGTTTACAGATAAGTGGATGATTTCACAGGTGGATGGGTGGGTGGATGGGTAGGTGGACAGGTAGATGGACAATGAGTGGATGGATAGGTGACTGAATGAATGGCTGTATGTTTTTATGGATAGACGGATGTATAGATGGATGCATGAATGGATGCGTGGATGGACGGATGTTTGGATGATGGATGATGGATGAACGGTCAACCTCTGATCTTTCTTGAACAGCCCATCAAGGTGACAAGTATTGTCGGTCCTAGGAGGGGTCCTGAGGTGGTTATGGGACCGGTCAGCGTCATCAGAGGATGTCAGCAGCAGAGCTGGAGAGAGAACCTAATGGTCTTGACTCCTAGAATCACCACCTTTGCCATGAGATGGAGAAGGCCTGCCGCTCCCCTCTGGACTTGTACAGAGCCTCGTGCCAGAGTTACTGGATGTCCCCCTTGGCTGCTGTACTAGGACAAGCCTATCCCTCTTGTTCAGCCCAAGCACCCACTTCCTCTGGGATCATTTCTGATCACCCCACCCCTTCCTGGACACCCACAGCAGCATTTAGGTGTGTCACACTGCCTTTCTGAACTTCCATTTAATGGATGCTACCTTGTCACCTTTATTCCCTCTACCTACCTGCACCCTATGTCTTATATCCTAGATTCAACAGGGAGGGGCTGTGTTGTCAGTCCCTGTAGCACCTCCCAGGAACCAGTCTCATGCCCTGGGCAGAGCTGCCCCTCAGTAAATCTTTGATGATTGAGCTGCAGAACCAGTCATGTTGAAGCACTTTATAATGCCATGAAATTGGGTCATGTACAGTCAATCTCTCCAAGTTTTCATGTGAGACTGCTTGCTACATGCCTAAGAATTACAGCACTTAAAAAAAAATTTATTCCTCATTATACATCCCCACCATCTCAGCTTTCAGCAGAAACTTAGAGCATAAAAGCCAATGTACCACATGCTCCCAAACAATTCACAGATTCAAAACAGCGACAAAGGCTGGGAACTGGCCACATGCAAGGGAAAAAAAAAAAAAAAAAAGATGGCAAAGAAGATTAATTGCCTTTGGAAATAAAAGCTAATCACTGAGAGCACAATGACAGTACGTGCCAGTGGGAAAGCATTTGCAGAAATGCTATACTAGTCGTGGCAGAGAGCTGGGCCGAAGCCCCCAACGTTACATCAAAGGGCCAAGTCATGTGGCTGGTGACTGGGATGGTGGGGGGAGGCCTCATGATAGTCTTGTTCTTGCCAGCTCTGCACATTTTAACATCAAAATGTGCCCACCACGGGTTGCCCCGGGGAGGTTGGCAAATAGCCAGGTGACTCTCACCTGGAGAGCCGCTCAGTTTATGGGGAGGGTCGTAGGGCCCGGCGGGGAGGGGTGGCCAGTGGCTTAGCATTTGACCTGCAGAGAGAGAGCAAGAGAAAGCAAAGGAGAGTGAGAGAGAGAGCGAAGGCACTCCACACTCTCTCGGATCTCTCCCCGATCTCTGGGCCAGGTGCACTCCCACACTTCCCCTCCCGCAGGGACGGGCAGCCAGCTCTCCAAAGAGCAACCAAGACAGGAAACACAGCAGGTCCACAGCTGGGTGTTGGAAAGCTGGCCCACAGGAGGTTGAGGGTGGGAGGAAATTTGTTTTGGATATGGGACCCAGATGGGGCGGGGTGGTGGGAGGAGCGGGGAGTGAGGCAAGATAAGAAGGTGCTGTGATTTAACTGGAAAGGGAGGGAGGGGGTGTTTGGGGCTAAGAGTGTCAGCTCTCTCTCCTCGCAGCTACAGAAGCCACCTTTCCTTCTTCCAGGACGGCGGCGTGCATGTGCTCTCCAGGCCAGCTGCGCACAGGGACATCATGATTCGATTGGTCTCTGGCCTATAACGGCCCCGTCCAATACAGCAGCCGCTAGCTGCACGTGGCTACTGAGCCCCTGAAATGTGGCTCATCCAAACGGAGATGAACCGTAAGTGTGAAATACACACCAGATTCTGAAGAGCTAATATAAAAAAAGTACAATACCTCATTAATAATTTTGTATTGATTATATATTAAAATGATACAATTTGTTGAGGCTTCCCTGGTGGTGCAGTGGTTGAGAGTCCGCCTGCCGATGCAGGGGACACGGGTTCGTGCCCCGGTCCGGGAAGATCCCACATGCCGCAGAGCAGCTGGGCCCGTGAGCCATGGCCGCTGAGCCTGTGCGTCCGGAGCCTGTGCTCCGCAACGGGAGAGGCCACAACAGTGAGAGGCCCACATACCACAAAAAAAAAAAAAAAAAAAGATACAATTTGCATGCATGGATTAAATAAAAGATATAAACATTAATTTCATTGTTTCTTTTTACTTTCTTATACATGGTTACTAAAAATTGGAAATTACATATGTGGCTCATATATTTCCACTGGTCTGTACTGGTCTATAGCCTGTTCACCACCTCTATCCCCAAGTTTCAATGATCCTGTTCAACTCAATAAATACCTGAGGTGCAGGATACCACTGAGAATAAAAAGATGTTCTCAGAATGTGCCTGCATTTAGAATCACCTGTCAAGCTCTTAAAAACCCCTCTCTTGGCATTATGCTGAGTGAAATTATTCAGATAGAGAAAGACAAACCCTGTATGATATCACTTATATGCGGAATCTAAAAATACAACGAACTAGTGAACAAAACACAAAAGAAGCAGACCCACAGATACAGGGAACAAACTAGTGGTTACCGGTGGGGAGAGGGAAGTGGGGGAGGGGCAATACAAGGGTCGGGGAGTGAAAGGTACAGACTACTACGTATAAAATAAGCTACAAGGATATGTTGTCCAACGCGGGGAATACAGCCAGTATTTCATAATAACTATAAATGGAGTACAACTTTTAAATTTTTTGAATCACTATCTTGTACACCTGTAACTTATATAATATTGTACCTCAGCTGTACTTCGATTAAAAAAATGAAGTTTAAAACAACTGCCCCCCCTTGGCTGCGTGGAAACCGATTATGTCAGATTCTCTGGGCATGGGACCCCAGGCATCAGTGTTCTTTTAAAGCCCCCTGGGGGTTCCAATGTGCAGTCAGATTGAGAACCAGGGGCTTATTTTATATGGCCACTGCCCTTTGGGGGTCAATATGAAGTGTGACAGAGGGATCTGACGCGCTAGTGTGGAAAGCTGCCTGGGATAATTAGCGCAGGACACGCCAGGGCCGTGGAGGCGAGGGGAGGGGCGGAGGGCACAGCTGCAGAGGTCGGGAAGAGTGGGACACGGAGAGATGACCTTGACCTGGGGGCTCGGAGGCTGAGGTGGACCGAGGGCGTGGGCGGGTTTCTAGGCAGAGAAGATGCCACGGCCACATGCCAGGGCGGTCGAGGACCCAAGGACGGGAGAAGAGCGGGAAGGGCGGAGGATTGCCGGGCCGTCAGGAGTTCTGGGAGGAGGTGAGGCTGGAAGCTGGAGAGGCCCAGGATTCAGGAGCGGGGGGCCCAGGAGAGGCTCCAGGTGGGCGAGGCGTGGGCTTGAACCGCGATTTAAGCGACAGATTTGGCGGGAAGAGGAGAGGATGGAAGGGCCACAAGCGGCCTCTGCTCCCCCGCTGCACCTGCCGAGGCTCGGCCGGCCGGGCTCTCCGACTAGACGGCCACCCCTTGTGGGCGGCCGGGCCCGGGCCCAGGTCTAAACAGGTCCACAGCAAGCGTTTGGTCAGAGTTCCCGAGCCTGCTAATAGCCTGCCCCAACCTGGCCGCCAGGAGGAGCGAGGAAGGTAAGGGCTGCCCTCCAGCGTGCCCCAGTTCTCCACCTTCTCCCTCCAGGAAGCAGCCCTTGAAGACACTGGGGCTTCCACGCAGTGATCTGCAGGGGTCAGTGACGGGCCCAGGTGGGTCTGCAGAGCAGGCCTTACAATGGCCCCCTTGTCCTCCACACGGTGGTCCCCACTTGCTGCATCCAGCCGGGCTGGAGCACCTAAATTTCCATTTTCCAAGGATTCCCTGCTGGTCCCCACAGGCGGCAGGCCTGGGCCCGCTCACCCCACCCTCTCCCCCAACTCTCTCTCCCAACTTTGTGAGTCCTTGCTTACTGACATGTAACAATAGCTCATCCTGCCACAAAAATCGCCCATTAGAGTCTTTTGTGCATGACTTTTACGTAGTCGAGGCATGAAGCAGCTGAAGGCACCTCTCTGCTTCAAGTTGTGGAAATATTTAGAATTGCCTCTAATGGGTCTCTAAGCGCTGCTGTCCCTGCACCTTGGGGAGAGGGCCATTACAAATAGAGAATGGGCTGCTTGGGCTGCCTCAGTGTCCAGCAGCCTGGTGGCTCTGGGCTGGCCCGAGTAAGCAAATACCAAATATTAGGGTCAACATGATCTTTAATGAAAGCTTGTTGCTGTAACTTAAGGGCTGGGTTCAAAGAAATATCTATTAAGTGTGAATTTTTTGCTCAAGCAACCACTCCCCTTTGCAACAGGCTCTATGCCAAGGAGGTATTTATCATTTCTTGAATGGCAGAATTCCTCTGAGAACACCTAGTTTTCTTTCAGAAGAAGGCTGAGCCTTTCCCTCCCATGCTGGTCCCTCTGCAAAGCTGTCATCTGCATCCCTGGGTCTCCAGGACCTGAGCAGAGACCAGCTCAGGACTTAAGTCCTGGGGGATGTTAATAAGACACGCCCTAAAGAATGGACTCCTTGCTGAGGATGCTAAGACTACCTGCCTCTCTTGGTCTCTGCCAGCCAGGCCTCTGGCTTTTCTTTCTTCTCCTCTATCTTTTTAACGCACTGGCTGCTGTAGCCAACGTACCAGGGCTGCAGGGGAGAAATGGAACTTTAACCCACTAAGTCGTGGGAAAGAGTAAAGGCATCAGTGGGGAAGGTTGGGATGGTCAGTTACAACAAGGGCAGGTGTGATCTGAGATTCCACGTGTCCACATTCTACCAGCGCCAGAAACCTAGAGGTAGAAGGAGCCAGCCAGGCTGTCCCAGGGCCCGAGATACAACAAGATAAATGACCAGTCAAGTGCCAGGTTCCTGTCCCACTTGCCCCAGGGAAGGAATTTAAATGCCGATGGAATATAGTTAATTTAGTGGATTTTCCTTGAAGAGATTTGCATACATAGCTGATTCCCATTCTTACTTTATAAATGGGGAACTAGCTTGGAGAGTTTTAAGTGGTTAACTGAATTCCCGCAATACAACAGACCCCTGGCCATCCAAATCCACACATATTTGCAAGCTGACATGATGCAAAATTGTTCCTTTAGTTTCAATTCCCTCACATGTCTTTTTTCCTGCTCCATCAATTCGGTCAGTATCTGAGAGCATCAGTTATGCTCACTGCTACAGGATGCAGTGTCTGGCAGACAGTAGTTGCTCAATAAACATTTTTGAATGAATGCGAGAGAAGAGTCATTATTCTGCAGGGATCCACAGACTAGCGAGAAAGGGCGTATAAACAAACCATAGTAATGCAGCATGGAAAGTGCCAGAGTGGGTGATGTGATTGCGGCAGCCTCCAAGGGAAGACAGGTAGCTGTCCAGAGGAGGTGATGGGAGCTGGGTGGTGAGGGTGCTGTAGGAGTTTGCCCTCAGGGCAAGGGGGAAAGGGCATTCAGCAAGAGGAAAGCAAGAGAAAGTCCACTAGTTCATTCAAGGAAAGGCAGCTGATTCCAGCTCGTGATTATTCACTGGTGTCACCTTCCAAGGTGCCCAGCTTGTGGATGGCACTGTCACCAAGCACAGGACCAGACCTGTTGAAGGTCAGTGCTACATTGGAACGGACGCAGTACACACCGATAACTCGGACTCCAGAGAGAAAGCAGTGAGCGTTGCCTTTCTAAGGGCAGCTCTGTTGGCAGCAGGCCTCGGTCTGCAGACTTCACTACTCCCTGCTGCCCTGAAAATCTCCCCGTGTGCTCCGTGAGACCCTACTAAACCCGTGCAGACCACCCTTTTGCCCCCTCCTCCAGTCTCCTGCCTAGTGCCCTCGACCCGGTCTTGCACTTTAACTCCATCACACTTGGGCTGGTTACCCCGCCTGAACACCTTCCCTGCTTCTTTGTCCACTGGACTCCTATTCATTCGTCAAGGCCCATTTGAACTTAACCTACCCTCTGAATCTTTCTTAAATCCTCTACCTTCTGAATCTTTCTTAAATCCTCTAAGTCACACATTAAATCACCTCAGGGGCTTTTAAAACATTCTCAGATCTGAGCTCCCCCCAGACCGCTTAGTCAGACTCTGGGTGGGACCTGGGTCTCAGGCCTGTATTAGTCTGTCAGGGCTGTGGTAACACAACGCCACAAACTGGGTGGCTTAAACAACAGAAATTTATTTTCTCACAATTCTGGAGACTGGAAGTCCAAGATCAAGGTGCTGGCAGGGTCGGTTTTCCCTGAAGCCTCTAGAGTTGACCATCTTCTCTCTGTGGCTCTTCACATTATCCTCCTTCTACGCCAATCTCTCTGTCCACATTTCCTGCTTTTATAAGGACACTGGTTATACTGAGTTTGGACAGCCTCAGGACCTCACTTTAAACTGATTACCTTCCTAAAGACTTTGACTCCAAACAGGTCATATTCCGAGGTACTGGGGTTAGAACTTCAATACGTGAATTTTAGGGGGGGGACACGATTCAACCCACAACAGGGCTGTAAATGCTTCCCAAGTGCTGCTCACCTACAGCAGGTTTAGGACTTGGATCTAAGCTGACAGGACAGGGGGCACTTTGTGGACACTCCTGACAAGGCAGTGGGGTGTTGACTCAGAATCATGTTCGGCTCCGAATAACAGGACTCTGGGCACTGGGCTTACCATGGGCTTTTCCATGTTAGAGAAGTGCAAAAACAGGAATCCTGCAGAGGAACAGTTAAACCTCCAGACCTCTCCCAAGTTCCAGCCATTTTATTTTGTATTCTTTTTCTCAGAGAAGGTCTCCTACACTGCAAAACCCTCAGGCCTCATAAAACGTGGATCTGTCCAACAAAACGAGTCCAGGATGGGCAGGGCTGCTTCCCAGAGCCCTCAGGGGCTCAGGCTCCGTCCAGCCCTTCCCCACACCCATCTCTAGTATATGACTATGATCTTTAGGGTTGCACACCGTGATTCTGTTCCCATTTAAACAGTTTCCCTCAAAGCCCCACCCAAGCTTTTGTCTCCATCTTACTGGTGAGAAGTGGGACACGCGGCTTCCCCAGCTGCAGGGCAGCCTGGGACTGTAGTTTTTTCTGCTGGGCTCATTACTTGCCTAGACAAAACAATAGACAGTTGTCCGTGTGCACCACGGCCTCTCCAGGTCTGTGGTGTCTGCTTGGTCCCCTGTCCGTTTCCCATTTAGAGCTGCTCATTCCCTGAGCAATGTGGGAGCCTGCCTGGAGGAGGAGGTAGCCTGTGGCTGGGACCTGAGGCACGGATAAGGAGGAAACATCGGAGAGGAAGGACATCTGGGGGAGGGAACAGCATGAGCAAAGGCACGGAGGTGGGAAAGAAAGGGTCAGGGCGAGGACCTGGTGAAGGTGTCGATATGGTTCCAGCACAGGGTAGTGAGATAGAAGGTCAGGACAAACCAGGAAGGCCCTGGCCCTTCTGTAGCCTAATTCACCAGTAGAGAGACGCCCACCTGGGCACTTCCAGGGCCAGCACGACCTGAATTCTGATTCCACTGTTCGCCAAAGAACTACCCTCTGCCACAGGACTGAGCCTGACAACTTGTTCAGTCTCTTAGCTCTTCCCTGTGCATCCTGGGTGGGGGACAATCTGGTCTTGTTCTCTGTAAAAGTCCTGAAGGTGCACATTTGGGAGAAAGAGAGGGAATATTCCATGGGAATGGTCTCTATTGAGTTTATTACACTCCACCCTTCCCCCATCTCTCTACACAGACACATACACACACACACACACACACACACACACACATATACACTTTTGATGACTTTGAGTGCAGAAGATGACTTTACTGGCCTCTGTACAGACCGACTGCCCACTCCTGCCAGCTTACTTGGAGCTGAGCCCTCAGCAGTAATTTATGGCAGGAATTATTGGAAGTTAAGATAGACACATAACACAGCTGCGGGGGAGGGCAGGAATGGGGCACTGCCCGCATCAGTGGGGGACAGGCTCCTGACGCCGTTTCCCCATCCCAGCTCAGGGGTGGGCCAGAGCCAGGTGGGTGCATCAGGAGGGAGAGAGATGAAAGCTCCTGGCAATCTCCCTGAGGCGGACCCCAGCCTGAGGTGAGCTGGTGAGGTAGGACACACATTGGAAAAGGAGAGGATTGATGCCGGAAACACACAGATTTGAGCTGGAGGCACACGCTTGAGGCCACCGTCCTCAGGCTCCTAGGTCGTCCCATGGTGCCGGGAGCCCACAGCGGAAACAGCCCCTGGTCCGTGCCCCTAACTGGGCTGAGTGTAGCCTTGAGTCATCAAGCAACTTGGGTGGGGTCGGAAATTTTCCCAGGACGCGGCCAAAGGCAGAGGCAGGTGCAAAGGGCTCCCTCCTCCCCCCCTCCGCACCCCCACCCCCCAGCTGCTGTGAGTCAGGCTCCTCCAGGGAGGGGCCGGGGACCTTCCCTTCCCAAGCTGGCTGTTCCAAGCAACTGGGAACTCAGGCGCTGCTCTGGAAGGACACCAGGGCGCCGGAGGGGCACAAGGGGAAAACAACCCTCCCTTTATGGGTATTGCTCTGACTTTAATAGAACAGTCTGCTGCTGCAGAAACAGGTCTAAGGGAGTGGAGGCAGATCTGAGCCCCTAGCAAAGGGGTTTCTCCCCATCATTAACGTGACGGGCTTTGCAGTCACCGAGCAAGATGAAACTGTTCCTTGAAGAACATCACTGGCATGGATGACCTTAACCAAGGAGAAGTCAGGATGTTCTTCCTGGCTGGGTTCTTCAAATGCCCGTATTCCAGCATCAAGGCTACTCACATGCTCACCAGCCTGAGATGCATTTGCCTACCCACGTGGGAGGCTGTTCAGCATGAAAGTTACAGCCTGGTTAAATACTGACAGTTGCTGTGTGACCCCAGACTACTTAGTTCACCTCTCTGTGCCTTGATTTCCTTATGTGTAAAACAGGAGCAATAGTTCTGGCCTGGTAGTATATTAAGTGGGTCAAAGGAAAAAAGGCATTTAACAGGTTTAGCACACTGTCTGGCACATGATAGATCCTCAAACAAAAGGCAAGGCCTCGGGACCACCCAGGACAAGCTCCAGACCAGGGTCGTGCTTCTGCTCCCTGATGAAGCGCTGGGGTCACCTCCCTCCATCAAGACCCAGAGAGGGTGTGTCTTAGCTCCTCTAGGGAGGTCCTGCCCTTCCCGTGCTCAGGGAGCTTATGGTCTAAGACAGGAGCCTCTCAGGGGGAAAATTACAGCACCCATTTTAGTCCCTAATGCGGCCACATTACATGAGAACAAAGCTCAAACTGGAGGCCAAAATTCAGAACCACAGCCTGTGAAAGCTGCCTGGCCATCTGTGGGGAAGGAATCACACAGACTTACAGGCTGGGCTGGAGGGAGGATCCTCGTTATCAGCTGATCAAAGGACAGAGAGAAGACAAAGACAGGGAAACAGGCTCCAGGGGAGAAGGTGGGGCTGCTGGGAGGGATCCCAGTGTTCCTTTGGGGAGAAAGTCATCCTGGCCCCTCAGGACAACAGGGGACGAAGCCTCGGGAATTTGGGGTGTCAGGTTTTCCGAAGCAATAGCAGACCCTAAACTCTGAAGTGCGAGGGAGAGAAGGGACACCGGGAGGTGACACAGTGCCTCCCGAACCCTGCCCGCCCAACCCCCCACACCCCCCAACACCCACAGCCCCGTTTTGGAATTCCTAGGCTCATCTTCTCGGCCCCTGGGGGCCTAATCCAGAAAGGCCTGTGACAAATCGCCTCTAATTCCCAGGCGTCCTAGCCAGATCTAATCCACGTGGAATCTCTGCGCTGCAGGTTTAGGGATTTCATCATTGGTGTCATAATGTGCCCTTGTGTTTTGCTGCCCCTGAAGAGGTCTGCCTCCAAATGCCAGGCTTTGGGGAGAGAAATAAATTAGGATCCAGAGTCTTGGGTAGTTAAAGTCTGTAAGGCGAGGTCTGTAAGTACACCTCCTGCAGCCTGGCCCCAGAACTAGGACTATTTCACAGGATTCTCAGAACCCACAGAAGATGACAGCCCCTTGTGCTTGGAGCACAGAGAAGGACGGCAGGCGGTTTTACTCCTGCCTGAGAATTTTGTTTCCATATTTACCATGAGGCTCGCGACTCCGGCCCCAGCACACTTAACTGGAACACCACCCTGTGCATGATGGTCCGACTGACAGATTTGAGCTAGAGGCACACACTTGAGGCCTTCCCGGAGTCAGTGGCCCCGGGAAGAGAATGTTCTGTGCTGCTCTGTAGAAGATCTGTTTCACACCAGTCCCCGTGGTCCCACCTCCTGGGACTCCCACAGACACCCACACTTCGCAAACTCCTTCCTTGGGGTTGAGAGAAATGAATGAAGCAGCATATGTCAGGTGCCCCACAGGGGACTGGAGGGCAGATTCGCAAGAACCTGGTGGGGCGGGGGGCGGGGGGGTGCGGGCAGCAGGCTCCGCGGGGGGCAGGGGAGGGGAGTCTCAGGGCTGAACGTGCCTGAGATTTCGGGGAAGGTGCTGCAGCCTCCTGGCGGCACCCGAGGAAGCCGGCTCCAGGGCAGACAGGAGAACCCCCGTCTAGGGCAAAGGGGGACCAGTGCCAGCCTCTGAAAGAGGTGAGCTCTGCCCTGAGACTGCCAACAAGTCCATCATAGAGGTCAGCTGGTTATGAGCTCAGAGCACAGGGAAACACACAGCGCGGCTGGAGAAGTAGCTACAGTTCCCTGGCTTCTTAAACAATGGCATTTAAAAAACCTTTGTATTTTGGAATAATTATAGACACACAGGAAGTTGCAAAAACAGCGCAGAGAGGGCCCAACTATCCTTCACCTCACTTCCCCCACGATAACATCTTGCATCACTAAAGTACAACATCCAAACCAGGAAACCAGCACGGGGACAATCCACAGCCCTGATTCAAATCTAAAACAATGGCATTGTTGTCACCTCTTGAAGTGGCTCTCAAATACTGTATTACCAGGAATTTCAGCGCTGCTCTGAAAAATGATTTGACACTCAAGTTGACGGTACCAGCGCCACGGTTGTTCTGAAAACGCTCATCTGCCCTCTGCCATCTTTTCCTGACAAAAGCCTCCTAGGGTAGGTGGAGACATTGGTCCCACTCTCTCTCCCTCAATTTCCCTAGAAGCCAGGGAGATGAGGGGAAATCAAAGACAGAGCCAGGCAGCGGGCCTGTTCCTGCCCCGTCCTTCAGTGGACTGTCCTGGACCTTATATGAACATAATCAACAGGAGGAAATGGGGTGCTGAACCTCACAAAAAGCAGGTTGTTTGGTGTCTTACCTGCCCTCTTAGGATATGCCCTTGCAGTCTGTGCCATCACCGTTAGAGTGGCCTGGGCCTCAGTTTCCTCATCTGTACAATGGGGGAAATAACAGAACCTTCTTCATAGTATTGTTAAGCGGAATCAGTGAAGTGATACTAGTAAAAATTTTGGAACATTCCTGGCATGTAATAAATCTACATATGTCCTTGATAAATTAGTAATAAAAATTAAAATGAAATATCTGTAAATAACTTTACAGGAAGCCTAAGCTAGAGCTAAGTTTTTTCCGAAGAGCCTGGAGTGAGTGCCTGAGGCTTTTGGGAAGCATGGAGGTCTTTGACAGAGCATTTAATTTATACGGGGGATGCTTTTTGCATGTAAAATCGATTTGACATGCAAATAAACTGGAGTTGATTGAAGATTATTAAGCACATGCTCTGAAGAGCGGTTGTATTTGAGAACAGCCATTAACCCTACCACCGGCCTTGTTGGCCAGGACTGATTTTCTCCCAGTCCTGGTCCCTGCCCTCCCCGCTTGTGGGGTTAGTAAGACCTAACCACGCCAGGTCTGCAGAGTCGCCATAGGTGTATCCCCAAGGCTGGGGTGAACCTGAATATTTCTTCAATACTTCCTCATATCGTCGTTAGAAATTCCACAGGGCCTGAAAAGAACGCGGGCTGAATGTTACTGGGGGAATTTCTAACGATGAAATGACAATCCCTTTTGGTGGCCATCGCAGGACAATCAGTCAGAACCCTGATCCCGGGAGGGAGGTGCCCTGGGGCACATCTGCAGACTGAGACTCACTGGAAGGTCTGCTGGGGCAGGGGCTACCCTCTAGGCTGGGCTACGTGCTCCCTGGGGCCGTTCAGAGAAAGCCAGAAATCCTTTCTTCCCCAGACCACAGCAGCTGGGGCAGGGAAACAGGAGGTTAAACAGATTGTTTTCAACAGCAGGGAACTCTAATGGACCCTATTCAAAGGGTGCCTAAGACCCAACGATCCCATAATAGAATCTGGCAAATCCGCGCTTCTTTATTTTATTATAGTGGCTGGAAAAGAAAGCTGAGATTTTTTTTTCTTTGGTAAAATATAAGTAACATAAAGTTTACCATTTTAATCATTTTTAAATGTGCAGTGCAGTGTCATTAATTACATTCACACTGTTGTGCAAATATCACCACTATTTCCAACATTTTTTCATCGCCTCAAACAGAAACTCTGTAGCCATTAAGCAGTAACCCTGTATTGCTCCCTCCCACCAGGCCCTGGTAACATTTTTATCTACTTTCTCGCTATGAATTTGCCCAACTCTAGATTTTTCATATAAGTGAAATCATACAATTTTTGTCCTTTCGTGTCTGGTTTATTTCACGTAGCATAATGTTTTCAAGATTCACCCATGTTGTAGCAGTTGTCCATATCTCCTTTTAAGGCTGAATAATATTCCATTCTATGGATACATTTTGTTTATCCATTCATCCTTCGAGGGACACTTGGGTGTCTCCACCTTTTGACTATTGTCAAAGCAGCTGCTGCTATGAACACAGATATACAAGTATCTGTTTGTGTCCCTGTTTCCAATTCTTTGGGGGAACATACCTGGGAGTGGAATTGCTGGCTCATGTGGTTAAGAAAAGCGGCAATGTTTCTTTTCTTTTCCTTTTTTTTTTTTAAACTTTTTGGCCGTATCGCACAGCATGCGGGATCTTAGTTCCCCAACCAGAGATGGAACCCGCTCCCCCTGCAGTAGAAGCAAGGAGTCTTAACCACTGGACCACTAGGGAAGTCCCTGCAATTTTTCTTCAAAGCTTTACTTTCTTGGTACAGATTAAGACCCGTCCTAGTCCACCGGGCAGGAGCCCCATGAGCCACATGTCACGTGGGCTATGCTGCTGGCGCTCAGTCACATGAATTAACTTGTGCTTTTATCACAGTGAATGGCACGTACCTCGTGCTTTGAGTGCAGGATGATTGAGGAAAGTGAATAAGGTGAGGCAGGAGTGAAGATATACATCTTCCATGCAGGAAACCTCAGACACAGAGGAACTCACCCAGGCTTGGGGGAAGCACAGAGTGGGGGAGAGAAGGGGGTTCTCTGCCAGGGATGAAAAGCGTGGACACAGCTCTTCCTTGGATGTTACTAATACTTGTTTTAAAATGGTTATAATCCTACCGGCACCACCTGACAGTTTTTTACTCCCAGTGAGTTTGACAGCCTTTTCCACCAACTTTACTCATTGGTGTACCACTCCATGATTTAGGCTGAGGGGTCCATCTCTGTCTGCCGCTGAGTAGAAACACTCTGGCATTTCCTGGAAATGGTAGCTCTTCCAGGTGTTTGGGGATAATGACACTGCCTTTGCTTGTACCTTGTGAAGATAAAATTAGTTGATGGATTAGAAGCACCTAGGGCAGTACCTGCATGTAAGGACTCAATAAATGTTCTTATTCTGGGGATGAAGATTATTCAAGGGATACAAAGAGAAGCCTGGACTCTGCTTTCAGGGAGTTCACAGTCTAGGAGAAATGGTTTCAGGCCAAGAGTTGAGGAAGCTTTCCCGAATCACAGGAGATGTGGCATTTGAGCTGGGTTTCCATGGTGTACATGGAGATGAAGCCCAGCCACAGCAGTTGACTCAGGAGTCCTGGACTGGGGTTTGAGGGGAGTTGGCCAGCCCTGTGTCACAGCCCAGGTGCCCACGTGTGTACATCAGAGTGACCAGGGAGCTTGCTAGAAAGGCAGATTCCCTAGGGACTTCCCTGGTGGTCCAGTAGTTATGACTATGCGCTCCCAAGCAGGGGGCCGGGTTCGATCCCTGGTCAGGGAACTAGATCCCGCGTGCTGCAACTAAAAGAGCCCACGTGACACAACAAAGACCCGGCGCAGCCAAATAAATAAATAAATAAAAGAAATGCAGGTTCCCTGGCTCCACGCCCACAGATTGTGCTTAGTAGGCGTGGAGTGGGGCTGGAAGCTGCGATTTTGACCCGCCCTTCAGGGGGCCCTGGTGCAGGTTGTTGTCAGGTATGGTTGGGGGTTACCAGCCAGACTGGAGGGAAGTGAGTTGGGAGGAATCAAGTTCAGATACGTCAAGACTTCAGAAGTTCTAGAGACAGAGTGAAGGTGGGAGTGGGAATGGAAGTTCAAGGGAGAGAAAATAACTTCAACCCCCAAACATAGGATAAATATTCAGTCACAGAAGGGAATGAGATTCTGACACATGCCACAACGTGGATAAACCTTGAAAGATTATTATGCTCAGTGAAAGAAGCCACACACAAACGGTCACATATTGTCTGACTCTATTTATATGAAGTATCCAGAAGAGGGACATCCATAGAGACAGAAGGCTGACTAGTGGTTGCCAGGGAGTGGGGCGGGGGTGTGTGTGGTGACTGCTTAATGGGCACCAGCCTTCCCTTAGGGGTGAAAATGTCCTGGAAATAGATAGTGATGATGGTGGCACTAAATATTGCTGAATTGTTCAGTCTAAATGGTTAAGATGGTAAATCTTAGAGTATATGTATTTTACCACAATAAAATAAAAAGGTAGCCGAGTGTATATTCACATCGATCCATTTTCTAATGAGTAAAAGGTGACTTTTTCCCGTTCCAGCATGGAACTTGCAGTCAGTGGTCCCAAACCCACAGTGATTCAGTGTATTTTTTTTTTTTTCGGTACGCGGGCCTCTCACTGTTGTGGCCTCTCCCGTTGCGGAGCACAGGCTCCGGATGTGCAGGCTCAGCGGCCATGGCTCATGGGCCCAGCCACTCCGTGGCATGTGGGATCTTCCCGGACCGGCACACGAACCCGTGTCCCCTGCATCGGCAGGCGGACTCTCAACCACTGCGCCACCAGGGAAGCCCCTGTATTTTTAATATATTATTTTTAAGGTAGCTGCTCAGGACCTCTGCAGGGGACTTGTGTAAAAATTTCTAGAGAACTAAGGCCTAAGGAGTAAAAGATATGGTGAAATGCATATACACAATCTCTCTCTCTCCCGGCACACACTTGCCTTGAGGGAGGTCCAGCATCAAAGTCGTTTCACTCTCTTATTTTTACTGGCAGCAGAGAGCAGGAGGTGGAGAGGAATAACAGCAGCCTTCGGGGCCTTCTGAGCAGAACCAGCACTCTGGTTCT
Source organism: Mesoplodon mirus (assembly GCF_964341445.2). Lineage (NCBI taxonomy): Eukaryota > Metazoa > Chordata > Mammalia > Artiodactyla > Ziphiidae > Mesoplodon > Mesoplodon mirus. The sequence continues at coordinate 221,171,109 of NC_138977.1, forward strand.
GGTCTGCACCAAAGAGAACAGAACCCCAGGTGACAGAGGCCAGCCCCCCAGCCTCCGGACGTGGCTTGCAGAGCTCAGGCTGGCCACTGCCTGTGAGTCTCAGGGGTATGTCCCCTCTTCGATGGGAGCAGGGCAGCAGAATCCATCCCAAACCAAGATGGAAGGCCAAAGAAACCAAACTCACATCCTGGCCAGCTCTCGTGGCAGATGCCCAGCTGCCTAAGGAACCGGCCAAGACAAACACTCAGGGCTTTCAAAGCAGTCTCTAAAAGCCAAGTGCACCCAGCACCCGGTTCCCGTGCCCACCTGAAGGTGTGTAAACTCGACCCACCACCTGCACAGATGATGCTTTCCCAACTCCCGTCCCCTGTTCCCAGAGGTGGGCTTCTTTAGGAAGGAACACTGTCAGAAATATTAGTTTAGCTGCAGGCCCTAAGGGGCAAGAATGCTAGAAAGTTCTGGTGGGTAGAACGGACTCATGTTTTCTTTTTCTTTCCCCACGGTAAGTTGCAAACTCTTATGAAAGGGTGGACTTGATCCTGCTCTCTCTCCCTGCCATCCTCAGGAAACGAAAAGTAAGGAGAGCCAGCGAAGCCAGGAACCTGCCATGAATGGTGCAGAGTCAGCAGAAAACAGTCTCCCTGAATGCGGGAAGAAATTGTTGCTTGGGACTTAGCCCTTCCAGAGGGTTACATGTTAAGAACCACCACGCCTGAGTGTTCTGCTTTTGGCTTCAGAAACCAGGAGAAACTCTGGCTGTGTATTCTTTTCAGAGGTTCTCAAGCACTCCTGAGATGGCTTGGTTTAACCCAAATTCATTTATTCATTCATTCATTGTTCACTGAGTATGTTCTCTGTGTGTAGAAGTGGTCCAGGTGCAGTGGGAGTCCAAACCCCACATCAGGCTCAGGGCCCCATCAATAGAAGACACCCAATAAATGTCTGCTGACCAAATGAATGAATGAAAGAATGAATGAACCTGTGTCTTCAAGAAATTCAGAATCCAGTTTGGATGGCAAAACATACACATGAAAGGTTAATGATGTGAAATAAGTAAAATTGCAAAAGGGAGTTTAGGATTAAAAGGTGTATTGATGATACAAGCTTAGAGACAGGAGTGAGGTTGTTGGTGGATGGAAGAAAATCTTAATGGAAGAGTTTGACTTTGAAGAGAGTTGCAGGATCAGAATGAGGGGAAGGGATGAGAGGAGGCAAGTGAAGTTGCAAATACGTGTGCATGTTGGGGAAATAATGAATAGAACAGCCTGGAGGAAAAGGTGTGGAGAACAGTGGGAGATGGAATCAGGAGGGCAGCCAGGGCAACGGTGTACATCATCCTACAGGTGAGGGGAGGCTTGGAAGCTTTGGATTGTGGTACAGACATGAAAAGCAGGTTTTAGATATTGCACTAATGTAATACACAGGATGGACAGGAAAGAGAATGAAATTGGAGGTAGGAAACCAGTTAGTGATGGCAATGAAGTTTCGGCAGGACTCAGACCCCTCTGAGAGTCCATGGAGACCTATAAGCCCACCCCCTCACCTCAAAAGAATCTCTGCACGTACGAAACTGTGCATATAATCTCATGGGGTGATGTGCAACTGTAAACCCCATTCATGGACTTTCTAGGGTCCAGGGACTCCAGGTTAAGTATCCTTCTGTTAGGGGAACTAGCCTTTCCTGAATGCCTGTGTGAGCCAAGCTGGATTCTTTTTTTTTTTTTTTTTTGTGGTACGTGGGCCTCTCACTGTTGTGGCCTCTCCCGTTGTGGAGCACAGGCTCCAGACGCGCAGGCTCAGCGGCCATGGCTCACGGACCCAGCCGCTCCGCGGCATGTGAGATCCTCCCGGACCGGGGCACGAACCCATGTCCCCTGCATCGGCAGGCGGACTGTCAACCACTGTGCCACCAGGGAAGCCCGAAGCTGGATTCTTCATAGGGTTTTCTTTGTTTTGTTTTGTTTTGTTTTGTTTTTGTGGTACGCGGGCCTCTCATTGCTGTGGCCTGTCCCATTGCGGAGCACAGGCTCCGGAAGCGCAGGCTCAGCGGCCATGGCTCACGGGCCCAGCCGCTCCGCGGCATGTGGGATCTTCCCGGACCGGGGCACGGACCCGTGTCCCCTGCATCAGCAGGCGGACTCTCAACCACTGCGCCACCAGGGAAGCCCTTCATAGGGGGTTTTGAGAATGATTTTACGTGAGGGTTAAGAGAGGAGGAGTGAAACTTGAGCTCTGAGGATGAAGCAAGGGCAGCTCAGAGAACAGCCCACAGCCGCAGCGGCCCTGGCCCGAACCATCAGGACCCGCTAGCCAGGGTGTGGCACAAACTGAAACATCATGGCTTGCAACTAACCACACTAAGGGACCGGCTGTGCGTGTCACCTGCAACACGGAACTGCGTGGGCACTTTCTGGGGGGCGCCAAGAGCATGTTCTTTTAGTAAACAGGAAGACACGATAAGAGTTTTGCAATTCGAAAGGTAAAACTATTGAACTCATTTTCTTTATGTCATTAAATCAATACCACTCTAGGTAAATGCTTTCTCTCCAATGTGATCCATACATTTGGGACGGGGGGTGTTTTGTTTTTCTGAAGAGCCAAAAAACCTATATGGACCTTTGGTCATTGTTTAATGTGTCCCCATGTTATTGATGGCACTGGGGGACATGTGTGGTATGTGTTATGCCCAGACCTTAATTAATGAATAAGAATTCATTCTACAAAGAAGAGGGAAAGAATTTAAAGTTACATGGTTTATATGTAAGCCCACAAAAATGGGATAGAAGAAGACCAATAAACTAGAATTACACACACACACACACACACATACACACATACATGAAGATCAAATGGATTGGGCACTGACTTTTTTTTTAAGATTTTTTTGATGTGGACCATTTTAAAAGTCTTTATTGAATTTGTTACATTATTGCTTCTGTTTTATGCTTTGGTTTTTCGGCCGCGAGGCATGTGGGATCTTGGCTCCCTGACCAGGGATCGAACCTGCACCCCCTGCATTGGAAGGCAAAGCCTTAACCCCTGGACCGCCAGGGAAGTCCCTGGGCACTGACTTTTTAATTTGATTTTCCCTTTTTCTTCTGTTTCAGAGGCTTGGAACACATCATCTCATAAAGAAAGAAAAACTCCTACAGAGTTTCAGTCCATCAGCAAGAATCTAGTTCAGTTTCAACTACCACGAAAACCTGCAGGGTCTCACCCGACCTGAACGGCTAAGGAAGGAAAAAGTTGTTATGAACACACCTGGGAGTCATAGAAAAGCAGTAACAAGAGCAGCTCAGGGCCTCCAAACCTTGACAAGAGGAGGCCATCACCAGCTTTCCATCACGTCATAGGGAATCTGCACAACACTTCAAGGAGAAGATTTAAAGACAATTGTTAAGAGAAAGTCCCCTTGATAGAGTATGCACAAAATGTGTCCTAACAGCTGGCTCCATGGAAGACCCAGCTGTTTTTTACACAAATTATTCAGCCAGGAAAGCATTGTATAGGAGAAAGCATAGGAGGCCTTTGAAGTTGGTTGTGTTTCTTTGGGCGGCTTAGATTTTTCTGGGTGACCGAGTTTTGCACATCCATCTTCTGGTTCTAACTTGGCCTCCATCAAGCCAGCGACTCAGGATCTACCTTGCTGCTCATTAACTAGAAGGAATGCATACAGGGCTTTGAGGTGCTTTCAAGAACTTTGCCATTGTAACAGAGCTGATTTATGGTCCTGCTTTTACAGCTCCAACTTGGTTCAATGTGCCCAAAGAAGCAGAGGTCGCTCCCTGTACAATGCACCAATTACTCATGGATCCCAAGTGAGGTACAAAGGCCAGGAAAACCTGGCCACCGCAAAGGCTGCTTCCTTCCCTCCCACCTCGAGAGTCCCGGATGAAACATGGACAGCAAGCTGGGGTTCTGTAGAGTCTGTCACCCCAGGAGAGTCTTTTCTCTTCATGCATACCTTTACCTGGGCTGTGGACAGTCTGTGCAAACACAGTGCCTCCACATGGGTGCACTGCTAAAGGAGTCTATGGAGACGCCATGGGTGATAATGTAGAGATCGACACTCTAAGGCAATTGAGTGATACAATCAACAGGTAGAGAGGACTTTAGTTATTACTAATTCTTCAAGAAAATAATGAAATAATCTCCTCACCAACAGGAGGAAGTCACTTTACACGTATTAATATTTTCTTCTCATACTGCCTCATGCCCAATCCTTCATCTGTCACATTTCCTAACTAATATTTTCAAAGGGAGAAGTAAACATGACTCGCTTCTGAGAAGGGGAGAAGCAATCCCTCTCATTATCTGTATAGGTTTCCTCTGGGTAAAATGAAGAGCTCAAGCATCGAAATCAAGTGAGAAGCAAGTCTGAAAGACCTCCTGTAACTATGTGGCAGAGGGAGGGGTTGCCTGGGGTTGCAGGGGCAGCGTCTATGCTAGACCCACCTTGCTTCCCACCACAGCTCGTGCTACTTATTCCACAACTGAAACGGCTTTGGGATCCTTCAGAGGCATTTTAAGGAGGCTCACTTACTCCAGCCAAGGGCACTGGGGAGACAAATGCCCGCTGCTGCTGCTGCTACTTCTTCTTAAAATCTAGATTAAAAAAATTTTCGTATGTGCCACTTCCTAGCTTTATTTATTGACTATTATAAACGGCCTCCTCGGGGACATCCCTGGTGGCACAGTGGTTAAGAATCCACCTGCCAACGCAGGGGACACAGGTTCGAGCCCTGGTCGGGGAAGATCTCACATGCCACGGAGCATCTAAGCCCGTGAGCCACAACTACTGAGCCCACATGCCGCAACTACTGAAGCCTGCGCGACGAGAGCCTGTGTTCCGCAACAAGAGAAGCCACCACAGTGAGAAGCCTGCGCACCGCAACGAGGAGTGGCCCCCGCTCGCCGCAACTAGAGAAAGCCTGCGTGCGGCAATGAAGACCCAACACAGCCAAAAAACAGACAAACAAATAAATAAGTGGCCTCCTCCTTTTTTGCTTTTTTATATTTACTTTTAATTTTTAAAATTTGGTGAGTTAAAACAATTTTTAAAAGCACAGCATCCATCTCAACCTTGGACCCTGGAGGAGAAGTGATTCCACATGCAGGACCGACTCTGCCATAACCTCCGCTTCCCCCTCCTTTTCGTCCTATGGTGGCAAATCAGGGCCTGCACTGTTTATTACAGCCATTACCTCCAGGTATGAAAATCTTGAACAACTGCCTTTGTAGGCAATTCTGAGAACTGCCTGAGCTTGCCATGTGTTGAAAGGGAAGCCAAGGGGCCGCCAGCGCCCTCCTGGAGGGCATTAAAGCGCAGAGGTCAGCACAGAGAAGGCTTTGCTTGGAGCGCAGACCCCAGTTCGCTTACGTTACAGCATATGCTGCAGACCCCTTACTATTTTAGACTTTTAAAATAAATAGCCCTGAGGGGAAAGCTGGCTTTACATCAACACGCAGAAATTTAAACTCCCATGAATGCAGCTATTAACAAGCAGTCCCTTTAGGGTAGGAAGGGCTCCTACCAGCAGAGACCTTGGCTATGACTTGAGCTCATATGCTTCCAGAACGGTCTGCTGTGTGGGTCTGAGAGTGTATGTTTTTAAAGGCAAAAATGGTACCTCACAACATAGTATTTTTCACTTCTCTCTCTCATTCAAAAAAAAAAATATTTCCAGAGCCTATCATCTTAAATAAGAGAGCTATGGAGGGAAACTTCCAAATGGAAAAGTATATGGCCACCCACTTTGGGTGGGGTGGGGGCAATCCCAGACCATTGCATTGAACGCAGGGTTTGACTAAGGAGCCGCGGGCTCTAAAAGCGGATTGCAAAAAGCCAGTTAGGAAAGCAGCTCTACACATGTAGCCCACTGCGGAGCGTAGCCGCGGTGCCCATCAAACGAAACAATCACTCGGAGAGGAGTTCAGGTGGACAAGCAGTTAATCAGGCTGAGAGGGGCGGGGTTAGCAACATCAATAGTCTGCATGTCAGAAAGGGCACGGGACATTTTTTTTTTTTTTTTGCGGTACGCGGGCCTCTCACTGTTGTGGCCTCTCCCGTTGCGGAGCACAGGCTCCGGAAGCACAGGCTCAGCGGCCATGGCTCACGGGCGCAGCCGCTCCGCGGCATGTGGGATCTTCCCGGACCGGGGCACAAACCCGTGTCCCCTGCATCAGCAGACGTACTCTCAATCACTGTGCCACCAGGGAAGCCCCACAGGACATTTTTAAAGAAGTCTGGGGGCTTCCCTGGTGGCTCAGTGGTTAACAATCCACCTGCCAATGAAGGGGACATGGGTTCGAGCCCTGGTCGGGGAAGATCCCACGTGCCGCGGAGCAACTAAGCCCGTGCGCCACAACTACTGAAGCCCGCGCGCTTAGAGCCCGTGCTCTGCAACAAGAGAAGCCACCGCAGTGAGAAGCACGTGCACCGCAATGAAGAGTAGCCCCCACTCACCACAACTAGAAAAAGCCCACGCGCAGCAATGAAGACCCAACGCAGCCAAAAATAAATTTAATTAATTAATTAAAAAAAAAGAAGTCTGCACAGTGGAGAGACATTCTTCCTCAGCTATATTATCCTACAACACTCCCCCACTTTCAACTTAAAAAAAAAAATTTCCTGAGCAGCAAGAAGGAAATTTCTCTGTAATATCTTTGATTCATTTGCCCTTTGTGGAAAATACTGTTTTTCTACAAGAGACTGAGCTCTTGTACCATGTCACTCATATTGCTATCTCCTTCCACCCCACACCCCCCCCCCAGCTTTTAAGAAATCAGTAAGACACATTTGGCTGGGGGAGCCATATCTACTCTACTATCGAAAGTCCTAGGTCTAGACCAACCTATGAAGTAACATGCCCTGAATTGGGTGTGAAACATGGCTCAACCACCAAAACATTCAGTACAGAACCTGGATGTGATAAACACGTTGCCAACAGGAAGAAGAGGCCCCCCCGGTTCATGCAATCCCCACCAACCCCCTTTTTCTTCTCTAACACCCACCAGGACAGGCAGAAAAACCCAGCTGGTTAAGCCAAGACTAGGAATATCATGACTTTCTTCCTAATTTATGGTTTTCCTTTATGAGCTTGGACAAGTTAATTGACATCTTTGGGTCCTGACTTAACTTCTCTGCAAAACGGAGGCTTTAAAGGTTTCAATCACAGGCTGAAATGATTATAATGCAAATACAACACTTCCTTGTACATCAAGGTCAAACTTAGAAACATGTGAGAATTATTTCCTTGTTCCCCAAACTGCCCGGCTCCTACCTGCCTTCCCTGCCCTCCATCTTAGCAGAAAGCCCCAATCCTGCCTCTGAGGCTCAGAATGGACCTCCTCTTTCCTTCATTCCCTCTGTCCCCATCCTTTGAAGCTGGGGACATTTCCAAATGTTTTCCCTAACTCCTGTACTGGTCTCACTTATGACCACACCAACCCTACCCCTGGCATGGCCATGGCACGACTGTAAGGAACGGTTGTCTCTAAGCTAGACTCCTTATCACAAAGGTACCCTGCCTCAGGTCTCCCCTGTAAGGATGTGTCCAATAACCCCGTTTGTGCATACGTGTGTGTGTGTGTGTGTGTGTGTGTGTCTGCATGTGGATTCCTTCAGCCATTTCTACATCGGTTCTGAATTCCATGGAGGATTCTAGGCTCTGACTTATTCTTTCATTTTGTATTACATGTGGCATTTCAGGAGAGGAGGAGGAGTAATGAGACAAGCAAAAGTTGGGGATGAGATTGTAATGAAAATGATGCCAATTACGGCATATCCAGATCATAGCTCTGAAAAAGTAGCCGAGGACGGGAATTAAGTTGATGAAGCTTTTTAAGTCTCTTAAGCACAACTCTTTGAAACCCACTATCTTTCAAAAACATCATAATGGTCTTGCCATCATGACTTCAAACAGTCTTAACAAAACCCAGAGAAAGGCATGCACAGCTTCTCAGTGGTGAAGGGAAGAGATTCCTTTAGAAAATTAACAGAAAAGAAGACAAGTCCTTACTCGTCACCATCCTGTTGCTACAATAAATTATTGCATTGTTGAAGGCTTTTATAAAATTAGATACCTTGGTAGCAAGAAAAAAATGAAACCCTGTCTCATTTATCGGAAGGATCAGTGGCAACTGAAATAACTCTGTCCTGGAAGAGGATTAGATTTGACTCTTTCCCAAAAAAATGTCATTGAAATGAAAAGCCCATCTAACATGGCGCTTCGTGCTGGAGCCCAAGCCTGCCTTGGAGATGTGCGTTGCTGATAGGCACCCTGCTTGCCTGTTCCTGCAGGTCCTAACGAGACGATGTCTCTCTTATCCACCTGCTTGTCTCACATCCAGGCTGGATGACAGCTAATAGCCAGCAGCTCAGAGCAGGGAGCAGCCTAGCTGGTTTGAACTAGTTTAAAACGACACATGTAGCTCCCTTATCGCACATTTTGATAGGTTCACGTCTCCACTTACAGAGACCTGGGGAAAAATATCTTTGGTATAATTTTAAATGCTCAGCTCCCACCTTAAGCAGCATATCAACCGTGTCGATCTAATTAAGTTCCAAAGAAAACTTCTATTCCGATCCCCTCCCCCACCCCCCAGACCAACGAGCATCAGGTAACACTAGCTCTCTGGAATTTGGTTTATTTGCTGGTCTTGTCTGGACTCGAGGAACTGTGCCTTCTGAAATTCTTTGATGGCTGACAGTCCTTCTTCTTGCTCAAAAAAGCCTTTGCTTAAGCATCTACCTTTCACATCCATTGCATGAAGCACATGTTTGACGATGCGGCTCACAAAACAGCCTGAAGAATGGACCAAGGACTCCTCCTTCAATAAGTTTGTGTCTTGTCTCATAAAGCATCCAGGAAGACTTCTTCTGCTTCTCATTGCTCTACAGGTGAGACAGTGCAGCAGAGAAGACCCAAATCCAGAAACTGTGGCCACCAAAGTGCTGGTTCTCTTCTGGGAAAATTAGCTGGAAGAGACCTTAGAGGCAATTCAGGCAAGTCTCTCATTTTGTGAATGAAAAAACAGAGGGGCGGAGAGGTTTTACAACCGCTCAGTCAGGTTGCATCCCTCCCCTGCCTGGACCCTTTGGTGGTTTCCCATCCCTCTCACCACTCATCTCAGCTCACTCCCTCGCCGACCTCAGTCACTTCTCTGGGAAAAGGCCAACCAAACCCCATGGAGAGCCCACATGGAGGAAAACTAAGCTCCTGGCCAACAGCCCCAGCTGAACTGCAAGCCAACAGCTAGCAACAGCTGGCCCGCCAAGAGACAGAACCAGCCGATGCCACGCAGAGCTGCCCCCACCAGGCCCTGCCCGAATGGCAGAATCCTGAGCAAACAGATGATGGTTTTTAAGACATTTTCCTTTAGGTCATTTGCTACACAGCAATGAATAACCAACTGCTATCTGAAATGAGCTTGTTCGGGTGTTTGTTTTCTTCCCATGACCTGCCTCCCCTCCTCCTGCAATCTTCCCTTAGGACACGAGCTCCATGAATACACCTGTGTTCATCACGGGATTCCCCAGGACTCTGCACAGTGCCTGGCCCCCCAATATGCACTCAATAGATGTTTGTTGTATGAATGAATAAGTGAATGAATGAATGAATGAATGGAGAAGTCACACAAGTTTTGACTGGTTAGTCCTGCTCCTAATCTTCATCCTGCTCTGTTACCCCCAGGCACCACCACTGTGCTATACTTTCTCTTTCGTGTATCATTCCTTTTGGTCCTTAGTAGGGATTGGAGTCCTAGATTCTGCCAGATTTGCTCAAGCATATGTCCTTAATTCCTAAGAAAACATGGTCAAGGCTAAACATCTCTAGCTAATCCATCAGACCTTGATGTCCTATGGATTCTCAGAGAAATCATAACAGATAGTCATTGAGCCAAGCACTGCACTCAGCCCTTTATATGCATCGACTCGTTTAATCCTCTGGGCCAGGGGTCCCCAACGCACAGTCTGTGGCCTGTTAGGAACCGGGCTGCACAGCAGGAGGTGAGCTGCGGGTGAGCGAGAGAAGCTTCATCTGTATTTACAGCCGCTCCCCATCACTCGCAATACCACCTGATCTCCGCCTGCTGTCAGATCAGCGGAGGCATTAGATTCTCATAGGAACGCGAACCCTACTGTGAACTGCGCAACCGAGGGATCTAGGTTGCGCGCTCCTTATGAGAATCTAATGCCTGATGATCCGAGGTGGAGCTGAGGCAGTGATGCTAGGGGAGCGGCTGCAAATACAGATCATCATTAGCTGAGAGGTTTGACTGCACAGAGACCATAACAAATCAATGGCTTGCAGACTCATCAAAACCCTATCAGTGAGCAGCATGTGAAAGCAAGCTCAGGGCTCCCACTGATTCTGCATTATGGTGAGTTGTATAATTATTTCATTATATAGTACAAGGTAATAATAATAGAAATAAAGTGCACAATAAATGTAATGCGCTTGAATCATCCTGAAACCATCCCCCCAGCCCTGGTCTGTGGAAGAATTGTCTTCCATGGTCCCTGGTGCAAAAATATTGGGGACCTCTGCTCTGGGCAACCTATTAGATGGGTTCTGTTGATTTTACAGACCAAGACTAAGTGGAGGAGAGAGTCACTAACGTGTCCCAGGTCACTCGGCTGCTGACTGGCAAAGCTGGGCATTGGGGTGGGGCAGCATGCCCTGCAGGGAGCAGGAAATGGTCCTTCATCCAGACTCAGAGACTTGAGCGAGCCCTCTGCTGGTTTTACCAACACTGAGCATGGTCACCCATCTCTGCTGAGTCTTGCTTATTAAGGACTTGAGCCTGGGCTGGAGATGATGCTATCATGGGACTCCTAGAATAGGGACAGTCCTCTCATTAAAAGCTGGGAAGGTAATGGAGCAAATAGTTCGTCTTCTTCTGAAGCCAAAGGTTTGCAGCAGACATCCAGCCCAACTGTTAAGACACGGTTGGTTGCCTTTTGGCAGAAGCTGGTGTCTAGGTGGAGGGGGCGATGTCTAGAACCCCACACAGAGAAACTCACGAAATTTGAGACAGAGGTTCCACCTGGATGAAAGCTGCCCTGTTCTCCTCTGCAGGGCATGGCCTGCTAGAGACCACTATACCCTCAGTTCAGTGCCGCCAGGCATCCAGCAGGATCTGGGTGCTGCGCTGGTTGAGACCTTTACCCTGATTGTCAGAAACGTAGGATCTAAGAATAGTAGGTAACCAGAAGGAAGGGGTACTGAAGTGTCCTTGGAGGCTGGATGACTTTATTTCCAAAGCGCATCTGAGAAAGCTGTGGGTCCCATACCCAGGAAGCAAAGACAAATCCTTTTCTTTGTCTTATTTTCCTGTATTCAGGCAGAAAACTCGGCTAAAGGGCACCAGCTAAGAGGCCGGCCCTTCCTCGGAGCCCCATGGCCTTTGGGGCTTAGCATCTTGGAACAGACGCGAAACAAACAACCATCTGGCCTGGAACAAGCAAGCAGTTTCTGCTTCATAGACTCATTCGTGCCATCTTGGGTGCCTTTTATCTTCCCCCCGGGCCATTGCCCCGGGGCCCACGTTCTCCATCTGCAGCCAGCTTTCTGAGATTGACGTGCCTGGACGGAGAATGGGTGTAGGGAGAAATGTTTCCCTCTGATTTCCCTCTGGGGCTTTGGGTCGTAGCAAGATACCAGTGATCAAAGCGAAGGCAGATGCCTTGATATGTCTGAGTCGGAGGAATAGCACGCTGACAAGAATGAGTGCCTGCTGCAGAGGGCAGAGTGCAGGAGATCAGGCTCTGTAGGCCGGGCAGCTCGCAGAAGCCCTGGGACGATGGCCCATTCAGGTAGATTCCTGAGGGGCATGAGAAAAACCTGCATTCTCTGATTAATGTCTGTAAACCACCAGTGGAGTCGGAAAAAAATTGCACCAGATCCAGGTTCTCTTTAAAATGGCTCCGTATCCTTAATTAGTAATTTAAAGCACAAACAAAACGCTACCAAACGTAAAATAGATAGCTAGTGGGAAGCAGCCGCATAGCACAGGGAGATCAGATCGGTGCTTTGTGACCACCTAGAGGGGTGGGATAGGGAGGGTGGGAGGGAGGGACACACAAGAGGGAAGAGATATGGGAACATATGTATATGTATAACTGATTCACTTTGTTATAAAGCAGAAACTAACACACCATTGTAAAGCAATTATACTCCAATAAAGGTGTAAAAAAATTAAATTATATAAACTTAAAAAAAAAAAAGGAAGCAGTAATTATCCTCATCTGCTCCCCCGTGTCAAATTTATAAACACACCCTCCCGACCCATTAACAGGTACTGCCCCGCGCTCTGGAAGAACGTCAGACTCTCTTCTTTATCGCATCCAAGTTGAGCTGAGAAAACTGTGAATGTTTTGAAATTTTTTAGAGGCTTGAAAAGTGACAGGAGACTTTTAACCCGAGTTTGTTATTTTTAGCCCAGCTGAAAACGTCAACTCCTGGGCTGCAGAAATCACCGGAGCCGGGCTGAGGTCCTGGCTGCCCCTGCCCAGCTTGGGGGGGCGGGCACTAGCACCTTCCTTCACCACTCTAACCTGCAGGCTCCCTTTCTATCAAACGCGGACCATCAGGTGCATTACGTGCAGGGCTTTGCCACAGAGCCTGTGGAGCGATTCAAGTGTTTGCTATTATTATCGGCTCTGCATGCATTAGGTGGAGGGTGACGTGAGGGCTCAGGGCAGAGAACAGCCACATCCACCACCATGGTCCCTCGGATGTGCTTGAAGTTTCACCTTTGAGGTTGGCATTACTGTGAACTTTCTAGTCAGGAGGAAACTGAGGTCCAGACAGCAAGGAGGGTTGACCCAAGGCCACAGTGCAAGCCAGGGGCTGAGGGGAGCTGTGAAGAATAGATGCCTTTTGGTTTCTAGTCCCCAGGACAGCGTCCCTGTTGGGGCAGATCAGCCAAGGGGAGTGGAAGGGTAGCCCAGAGGTCAGCCATTTGAAGAGCATGTTTCCAGTCCTTAAAGTCATCCCCTCTGAGTAAGTCAAAATAGGTAAATTACTAATATTGTTATTAACCTCCAATTTTAATTGAATGTACCCTAGTATGGTTATAATTTACAGATAAATTTCAGGAAAGTATTTCCCTTTCCTATGAATCGGAAATACCATTCAGACTACCTTTTGGCCCTTTTTAAAAAAATAGAACTGATTTTTAGCTAGGCACATGGCTACTCAGAATAGAAACTATATCTCCCTAATTCCCTTGCAACCAGGTAAACTAACTGTTGGCAAATAGGATGCAAGAGGAAATAGTGTGTTGCTTTCCCCTTCTTCCTGTTTCCTGCTGGTTAGTAGGTGAATGTGATGGCTGGAGCTTGAGCAGCTATTTTAGACCATGAGGTGCAAGCTAAGGTTGGCAGAGAGGTATAATAGAAGGAGCCAAGACAATCTTGGAGCCACCATCTCAGCCTGGACTGCCTGTCCTTGGACCCTAATAGGAAAAAGAAATAAACTCCTTTCTCATATAAGTCTACATTACTTTGGAATTATATTACTGTGGCTCATAGCCAAATCTAATCCTGTCCCATTTTTCTATTTTTCCTGATAGAACCATCTCCAACCACCATGACCCCTTTTCCCCTATGTGACTGGTGATCTCTCTTTCTGACCTTCTTTTTCTCTCTCTCACATGCCTTTATTTCAAGATGTCAAACTCTGTAAACAGTACGTAAACGGTAAACCCACTTGGCAGTACTATAATCCTTTACCCTGAATGCAACCATCACAATTCTCCTTCAGAAATGTTTGTGGTCTTAAAAAGTAGCATTGGAAATACTTAAAAATGAACAGGCTAAGAAGAGTCCATTTACTTTGACTCTTGGGTACAAGAGCTTAAGCCCTCTTAGCTCAAAGGTTTCCATGGTCCCTCCCGAAGAAGTGAATAGAGCAGAGCCTGTTAAGAATAATCACTATGTCCCCAGCCAGAACCAAATCATCTTTGCCAAGAAGTTTAGACACTTTTAATAGATTTAGTGTTTGTGCTTTAAAGATCTCTGATGAGATGAATGAGAAATCTTGAGGTTCATCAAATTTCTTAGAAAAATTTTAAACTTTCATCTAGTTTTTATAAACCCTGTAGAAAATGTTCACTCATTGCTTGTGCTACCACCTGAGAATGAAAGAAGATTGGTGTGTCAGGTCACTTTATAGGTGGGACCAAAACGCTTAGCTTTCTCCCAGTATCACCCTTCTCTCACCAAAGAACCACATATCCGGATGTACCTGCAAAAGGAATAAAACTATTGGCATTTCCCCTTTGTTCCTGGATTACTGAAAGAATTTCTGTACTTCTGAAACTTCATACAAACCTCAAGGGCATTTTATTTTAGTGAACAATTTTACCCCTCCCTCTCCCCTCGGGGGGTGGGGGGGAGAAACCATACTGACCTCACTGTCTCATTTATAGGGACAGAATACTTGGCCCTCACCCTGAGGTATGCCTAGAATTTTCCTCTAAAGTATTGTCAGGAAGATGTTTGCAGTTTTCCAAAATGCAACCCTGACAGGAATTACCAAAAGACAGTCACCAAAGTAAAGTAAATAAAAAATAAAATTCAAGAGCTTAAAACATTTCAAGTGCCCTGACCATTTATCATGAGCTGACTGTCCCTGGAAGAAACAAGCACATAAATAGCTCCCTGTGCATCACAATCTCTTCACCACCCTTGAATATCTCTGTGTGTGTGTGTGTGTGTGTGTGTGTGTGTGTGTGTGATTTTGTTTCTGTTTTGTTGTTATCAATTTGGACGAGTACTTTAAAAGAAAAAACTTTCCTGGGAGCTATGACAAGTTCTACCTTGGACTCAAAATTATTTTAGAGTTCAGTCCTTAAGCTGACACTTACTCATCTGGTGACTGTGTTTATGTCCTAGAGAGCAGAGTCTTTGGAGCATCTTGGAGAAAATGACAAGGCTGATAAAAGGGTAAGAAAAAAAGACATAGGAAGAAAGGCTTAAGGTCTGCTGGGTTGACTTAGACCAAAGACAGAGTGAAGGAAACCTTAATTGCAACCTGCAGGCTTCTGAAGGCTCCTGAAAAGACAGAGGTCTCATCCATTCTCCACTTTGGGAGAAGACCTTCACAATAAAGGATTTGGAGCAAGAATGAAAAATTAAGGGAACAACGAAGGCATAATGTCCTAACCCGTGGAATCATTAGTTGAGGGCCAGGCCACCAGAAAGGCAGCCCTTGCTCATTCCCTGCCCATCTTTTAAAGAACGTAGGCCACTCCCCCAGGCACAGAGCTGACAGTCTTGTAAGATCCGAGCTGAGGGTCTTGAAGGGTCTTGTGACATCGGAAAACCAGTTCACCTCCCAGCTCAAGATTTCATGTCTGGCATCTCCTCGGTGGCTTCTTCTTGAGGGGACATTACAAAGTCTCTGAAAGCGTGGAGGACAGGGGTTGAGTGGGCACCCAGCATTACTATGGCCTGTGACGTCCCAATTTTACCCAAGCCCAGAGCTTCCTACTGCAAGCTATGTCATGTGGCTCTGTCTACAGCCACTGCCATGGTGATGCAGTCCTTGCCTGAAAGCATTTATTTTAATGGAAAAGAAATACTGTTTGGTAAACACAAGCAAAATGCTCTGTTAAGAGGAAAATATTCCATTTACTCCAAAATCTTTCTAGAAAATGGTCACTTGGAAAACTTGCCTAAAGACCTGTAAACCGCAGAGATAAGGGCAGTTTCGGGACCTTGTGAATAGCAGCTTCTTTCCCTTTTATTCCAGGTATAAATAGAGTTTAGGCTTGAAGGGCAAACCGGGCCGCTAATGCACAGTAACGGTTGATACTATTACGAATACATAAAAGTGAGGAAATTCAAAGTTATGATTCCCATCGCCACAGTAACTCAACCACATCATGTGATCTGTTTGTAACGTGTACTACTGAAAGTCGTGTTAACTTTTATGGCCTCTATTACATATGTGTGATGTGAAAAGGTTATAGTGGGAGAGGGAGTCATAATTCTGAATTTTCTGATAGTTATGACTTTAAAGTGAGTTTAAAATGGCTACTCTTTCTCACTTGGTTTTCTAGTTCTGGTTGTGTCTGTTTTTCATTGTATCTTGGATTCTCAGAACTCTTCTGGCAGATTCTTCATTTCAATACAGTTTTTGATTATTTACTTCTGTTCAAAAAATATTCATTAAGTGGCTATTATGGGAAGAGGGGCTGCAGGAGATGCAGAGGTGATTACCCTTCCTGTTCTCGATTTCTCCATCCGGTTGAGGAGTTACTAAACGTACAAAATAATCACAGCAAGTGGTAGGGCCATGATAGACGCACAAAGGTAAGCTAGTATTTCCTGAGAGGGCTTTAGAACTCATGAAGGGTGAGAAAGGGAAGGGAATGAAAATGTATTAACCCCTACTACACAGCAATATGCTAAGCAGTTTACGGACAGGATATTTTATTCCCCACATTTTATGAAAAACACATTATCCCATTTTACAGATATATATACTGAAGCTTGCACAGTGAATACTAGCTACTAGGTAGTGGAAGCAAGGTCTGAACTTAAGCTTGAATAACTAAAAATGCATGCTCTTTTCTACCATCTCAAGAAGAATTTTCTACCATCCCAAGCTAGGTCTTAAAGAATATGATGTAGGTTTTATTTTTGAAATACTTTTTTTTTTCATTTATTAAAGCACAATGTACTTGATATTAAAAATTTGGGAAACACAAAAAGTAGAAAGCAGAAAAAAATGTGTGCATGACCCCACTACCCAGAAACTGCCACTTTGAATATTTTAGTGTCTTTTCCTCAAAAATTATTTTCTGAACAAGAGCTTTGTTGGTTTGTTTATTGTTTATCACACAAGAATTGTTCTTTTCTATGAATGTGTTCATGACTTTCTTTTTCATTTATCATAAACTGTCCCAGGTGGGAAGAGCACAGCAGGTGAGTGGGACATGAGAGGAGAGGTGTGGGTGGCAGGTAGAGTGAAGGTGGAGCACTGGATGCCAGCAAGCCCCAGAGCTGGACCGAAGCCTCTGAGGGACAGGCAGGTCCCGGCCGGGGCGCTCCCTGAATGCCTGGTTTTGAGGTTGGGACTTTGTTCCGTAAGCCACATACGTGCACACTCTCTAGCTAGCATATGGATGGCAGCTAGGAAACATTAAACACACCTGAATGAAAAGATGCTGAGGTTTTGATCAGAGAAGTGACAAGCTTGCAATTGTACAGGATAGGGTGACCAAAGGCACGTAGGGTTCCTACAGCCTCCATGGGGGAGGAAATCTGAAGGAAGGCGGTCGGAGGTTAGGTAAAAGGAAGAACGTGGGTGAGTGAAACATGGACATTCCCCAGGGAGCTATAAAACATTGTGATCCCAAACTTCAACAGCAGGAGGCCAGCAAAAGCTTTGGGTTGTAAGGGCTGAAAAAAAAAAAAAATTGAACTATTTCCTGTTTGGTTTTTAGATTCTCTTTTGAGACCAATTTCAGGTAAGAAAAACCTACATTACCATCCTAAGACAAATTTGCAATACATTTCATTAATTTTGTCTTTATCACTTCTAATGGACCAGGTAAGTATATACATGACCATATCTTGGCACAGAATTCTCCTTTCTCTCTCCCTAAAGCCAGGGGCAGAAGTGGCAGGTCACCCTGACACATTGAGGCTGGACTTCACAAACAGTGGGTGTGAGAGTACAACAAACTGGATATGGCCCTGGGAATAAGTGGCTGACAAATATCCCCATGGGGCTGCATGAACGTCTGCCATGTTCAGATCACCTGGGTTACAATTATTTATTTCCATATCTCACTTCTCTAGCAGATTGTGAACTCCTTGAGAGCAGAGCCTTTGTAGTCTAAGCACCTCGCATGATAGCAGAGTTGGCACTCAGTAAATAATTCTTGAATGAAGGCATCAACTGCAAGGAATTGTGTGTGTGTGTATAATCATACATATGTATTATGTATATGTATGTGTGTATATATATATTTACCTACAGATGAATGTGTAGACGTGTATGTATGTTCCTGTGTGTATATATTCATCTCTTATGTTGTACTTGTCTTCCAGTCTGCCTGTAGGACCCCCATTCCTGACCAAAAGCAGCTTAAGAAAGCAACCTTGGTTACTTATCAGTGACTGATCCTACGAAACAAGTGTTCTGAAAGAAATTCCCTACATATCAGATTTTTCTACATTGAATCCAATTCTAAATGCCAAAAGAGTCTGTTCTTTAATGTATCTTTCACACACACACTTTTGCAACGTGTACTTTGTAGCAATGTAAATCATCATCCTTAAATTTGTCTGTTTTCAAGTCCAAGTTTGATACATCAGGTCTGCTTACAATTGGGGCATGCCTACCCACTTCCACTTCAAACTTCACTCATCCTCCAGGGCGGATGGAGCTGGGATTTCCCTTGCTCACTTGTGCAAGTGGGAGTGGCTGGGTAGAAGGTAGCAAAGGATCCATGTGGGGTTCCCAGGATGCATCATAAAAATGAGTGTATCAATGGAATGCTACTCAGTCATAAAAAAGAATGAAATAATGCCATTTGCAGCAACATGGATGGACCTAGAGATTATCATACTAAGTGAAGTTAAGTCAGACAAAGACAAATACCATATGATATCACTTATATGTGGAATCTAAAATATGACCCAAATGAAATTATCTACGAAAGAGAAACAGACTCACAGACATAGAGAACAGACTTGTGGTTGCCAAGGGCGGGGCAGGGGATGGACTGGGAGTTTGGGATTAGCAGATGCAAACCATTATATACAGAATGGATAAACAAGGTCCTACTGTATAGCACAGGGAACTTTATTCAATATCCTGTAATAAACCATAATGGAAAAGAATATGAAAAAGAATATATATACGTATAACTGACTCACTTTGCCATATACCAGAAACTAACACTACGTTGGAAATCAACTATACTTCAATAAAATAAATTTTAAAAAGAAAAGGATGAGTGTATCATTTTGATCATATTTAGCACAGTTTTACAACATAATGTAAACAGTTCAATATCTGCTCCATTAAACCTGCCAATAACACATAACATTGAAGAGGGATATTGCTGCAGGGAAAAATGGCCACTTGCAAGGAGGCTGACGGAAGCACATGCTAAATTTGCTTTAATAGCAGGGTCTTTGCTTAATGATCATGACATTGTTTTATTCTATCCAGAGAGAGAAAGGGAGGGAGAGATTTTGGCCTGTGGCCTATGTTGTCTTTGCTGGGTCATCATACCTACTTCTTCTAACACGTGGCTGTCAACATCTCTAGTAGAATTGGAAAATAGTTTGGGGGGGATGTATAGTTTGCTAGGGCTGTTATAACAGAATGCCACAGATTGGGTGGCCTTAACGACAGAAATTTATTTTCCCATGGTTCTGGAGGCTGGAAGTCCAAGACCAAAGTGCTTGCAGGTTTGGTTTCCTTGAGGCCCCTCTCCTTGGGTTGCAGATGGCTGTGTCCTCACATGGTCTTCCATTTTCAGCAGGTGCACAGCTGGTATCTCTTTGTGTGTCCAAATTTCCTCTTCTTATAAGGACACCAGTCAGATTGTACTAGGGCCCTCCCTAATGACCTCATTTTAACTTAATCACCTCTTTAAAGACCCTATTTCCAAATGCAGTCATGTGCTGAGGTGCTAGGGGTTAGGGCTTCAGCATATGGATTTGGGGGGGGGGTGGTACACGTTTCAGCCCATAACAAGGGAATACTGTCCACAGTCCTGAACACAGCATCTTATCCAATTTACGTAGAGTTTGAGGACCAGGAGACAGAAACACCTGCCTCCCAGTTCTTTCTTCCCCCCATAATAAACAACTGGCCAGAAAAAAAGGCTTGCTCCTTGCATCGTCCTTACCCCAGGAGCAGGGCTGTGAGCCTGAAGCCTGTCTCCAAGATACAGTGTCCACCAGGGGAGAAAAGCGTCTCCCCTCACCCCATGTAATTAATTCTCCACACTGAAGCTACTCCCGGGTGTAGATTCCCACTGCCTTCTCCCCGCACCCATCTCTGGCCCTGGGCAGACACAGTCAAAAGCAAGTTGATGCTGACAGGCGATTATGCAGACCCATGAATTCATAATTCAAAATAAACCCATCAAAACATTCGCTCTTACTTTTAACCCCCTTGTACCCCAAGTAGAAATGTTAAGACACAACAGCAGAAGAGATAAATATGGCAGACAAAAGTTTTCCCACAGCCTTTAGCCCCTTAAACATTCTAATCCCATTGAGGATATTTATGCCTGGCCAAACAGGGCCACTGGGGGCTGGGCTCCTGCGGTCGCCCCCTCGCAGCGCCCGCCAGGCTTTGTAGAGACCAGCTGCCTGTTGCTATGGCGATTTGGTTGCGGAAGGGCAACACAGGGCACCCAACGCAAGTGCTTTTATAACCAAACCACATGCTTATTAAAAGAAAGGAGAAAGTTTCCATTAAAATATCTGGGCTGATTACATTTGGAAACTTAATAACATGTGTTGACTCAAATAACTCCCATTGAACTGAACCCCAGCAGGACTTAAGAGTTCACCAGGGGAACAAATATCGCTGATGAAACTTGGCATCTTAACCCTGTTTAACATTTTAATTAAGAAGGGAAAATTCAGTGTCATTTGCTTTTCTGTGGTCTCCAGGAGCGGCAGGGGACACGCTTGAGAATTCCTCCAAGAGTATGTGGAAAGAAATACATTAGCTAATTAGGAATGATGCAAAACATCTATATACAAGATATATATGGCTTTTCTTTGTTTCGCTGGCCAACTTTTCGACTGCGCTTCTTTTTCCAGATGGATTTCCTAGTGTACCTTCTTCTTTTTTTTTAATACCGTTAATTAAGAGTTAAATTGTTGCTTGAGTCTTTTACTTTACACAGCTAGAGAAAAGCAAGGACAGGGGCGTGAAACTACAGCCCTTCTCTTGGGAAATGCCCAGAATTTAGTAACTTTAGAAAACTCTTCCCCAAGCGCTCATTTCATAGCCATCAAAACCCATCATTTTTATTAGCATTTCCTTTTTCTAGCCAGGCAGGCACCCTGGGGAAACTTCCTTATGATGGCCCAGTTAAGTAGAAAATATTATCTTCCCTGTTTGCAAATGAGCTTGTGAAAGAGAGTTTAAAACAGCAGCCAGGCAGAGGGTCAGGCTCAGGGGCAGTGGTCACACACCCAGCCCCGCTACTGATTTGTCCCAGTACTGGGGAAAAAAACCTAACTGAAATAAGAAAGAGTAGAAAAATCAGTTCCACCAGAGGATGTGTGGAGATTTTCAGTATATTTCCGAACTCAACAAGTAGCCAGCAGAGACTTTGTTTATTTTGTTTTGTTTTACTTTGCTCTGAAACACTGAGTCAATCCCCATCCCGAGTTTTTTTTAATTTTAAGCCAGATCTTCCTTTTGACGTCCCTGAATCTACAGTCCAGTCTGGCGCAGCCCAGAATTTACTTCCTAGGAACCCTCCTTGCCCTGCTTGGCCTGTGGTTTCCTGCGGGCCCCCCGGGAAAGCAATACCCCAGGACCCCCTCCATTCCGGGGCCCAAAAGGAATGGGGAACAACTGAACTATGTGTTAATTGCGTTAAGGCGCTTTCTCTAATGAAATAGTGGCTTTCTCCATAGCAACGGTGATTAAAAGATGCAGAACGGCGGGTCCTCCAGGGCCTGTCTGTCTGGGAAGTGATTGCCACTTCACAGAAGAATTCAGTCCAGATAGAAGTTTATTGTGTACATTTCACTGAAGCTCATCACTCAGGTCACTCCCCAAAGCCGCTTTCTCTCCCCCTGAGCACTGATTTAGGGGAGGGAGCCTCGGGATATCTGCCCCCTAGTTAGGGGGTGGTAGATGGGAGCTGTTTGGAGCTGGGGTTGGCGGGGGGAGAGAGATGAGATGGGGGAGGAAAGAAAACCAAAGCTTGCAGCTTGAATGTAAGTCTGCTCTAAAGAAGCCCCATGCTTCATTAAGCATCTTTAAAAATGCTCACTGAGATGCCCAGAGGAGGTAAGGTAAATTCCCTTTCCATTTTTGTGTATCTTTCTAAAGCACACAGCATCCCTATTTTATACACTGTAGGACAAGTGATTTTCAAAGTTGAAGGGAGGAGGGAGAAATAACGTTATCTGAACTGAAACATGCAGAAGATGAGATAACAGTCCGGATAGACTGCAGGACCTCGGACGGATGGGTGGGGGGCATCTGTTACTCTGTGCTTCTCTACCTTCCTTCTTTCATGCCCATGTTCCTGGTCTCCTCTCCTCCTGGTAGGCGAACCAAAAATACAGACTGAGGCTTAGATCTCCCACAAACATGGTGCTGACACACAAAGCTTATACACAGCCCCGCGCCTCTGATGCACATATAAGGAAAGAGGATAAAGACCGTGAGCTAAAAGGTGCCACGAGCCACTTCTGGTAGGTAAAGGTACACTTTGGAATATGAAAAGAAATGAAATACAACTGTGATTGAAAAATCCAGACTCAAGCCTGAAAGCATCCCAAAATATGTTCTCACCTTATAACGGAATCAGATTTAAGTGTATCCACATTAAGAGCATAGGCTTTGGAGACCAACAACCTGGGTGAGAGTTCTGGCTCTGGCCACTCAGCTGAGTGACCTCAGCCCAATGACTGAATCCTCAGTTTCTCCACTTGTGAAATGAGATGATAATTAAAGGAGAGAATTATGTACAGCATTTACTTCCTGGCATGCGGTAAATGCTCAGAAATTATAATAATATATCATTATCACACAGAGTAATGCTCTATTGCATTTGTATAACACTCTGTGATTCACAAAATGCTTCCACTTACCTTCCCTCTTGTAATCTTCCTAACGACCCTGGGCTATTCTGATAAGCCCTGGTTGTGCCTCGCTGGAGGGAGATCAAAGCTCCTGCACCAGGCACTGCCAGGTCAAGCAGAAAAGGCCAGTTGCTGGGGACAAAACAAACTGAGAGATCCAAACTTCAAAATCTAACCCTGGGGACTGGGAATGTTCTAGGCTAAGGGACACAGAGGTGAATGAGAGTGAGACAGTCCTGCCATCCTGGGGCTGACAGTTCAGGGCCACACTGGGGAGGTGGAGGGTGCAGGGGAAGGCAGGGCAGAGGGGACTTACCCAGGCCCAGGGAGGCAAGGGACACTTCCAGGGATGCTCCTTCTATTTTTATTAACGAAATGTAAAAGATAACATACTTAAAGGGCCTTGAAGTGCTTAGACTTCTCTAGGGAATAAAAATGCTATTTATGCTGGCATAAAGTATAATTATTTACACTTTCAAAAGGGTTTGAAGAAAATTGGATGAAGGCCACAAATCTAAATATTTATAATGCCAAGAAATCTGTGTGCTACTGTGATTTGTTTTCTCCTTAGAAAATAGCTCATTTTAAAAATTATTATGTTAGTAATACTATTACTCAAACTTGCTAATCCTAAGGGAAAACTCCAAATTCTAAACAAAAGCTATGTTACAAATTACTTTGAGCAAAGAACCTTCTAATTACACTTTTTACACTGGCCCATTATCTGAGTATTTAATACAAATACTCAACATCTTCCAAAAGTATTTACCCAAGTAGCTACAGGAGCAGCAGTGACAGATTAATGAAGACCACAGTGGCCTCCAAGACAGAGCCACCCTGAGAGCAGACAGTCCGCCCTGTGCAGTCATGGGCACCCTTTAAGTGTGGCACTTAAATGTGGTCCAAGAACCAATGGCATAGCTCCACATGGGAGCTTGCTGGAAATGCAAAATCTCAACATCCCCACTCACTAATGCCTACTGAACCAGAATCTTCATTTTAACAAGATCCCCAGGTAATTCGTATGCACATTAAACTCGGAGAGTTGATGGTCTACACAGAGTTTGCACATAGCAGAGTGAACAGACACATGGTCACCCAGTTGAAAACTACATTCCCCAGCCTCTCTTGCATCTGGGTGCGGCCGTGTGACTAAGTTCCGGCCATTGGTTGGTGAGCGGAAGTGATATATACAACTTTCAGGTGCTGACCTTAAAAGGCAGGAGCCTGCTTTCCCCTTCCCTCTCCGCTTTTCTTGGTGGCTGGATATGAGCATTGTGGCAGGAGATGGAGCAGCCATCTTAGATCACATGCTGAGGACGGCAGAGCAAAGAAGAGGCCTGGATACCTGACAATTATGCAACATATCATACCAGCTTTACCTCCACATCTCTACAACACATCCTTCTTTCTATATCTTTTATGATACAACCTTCTAGTTGCAATCTGTCTATGTTATTTCTCATGCTTTAGTGGACAGGGACCAAATCTTATTTAGTCTTATACTCTTTACATTGTCTAGTTCTATATCTTGCCTATAATAGGTACACGAAACTCAGTTAAATGAATGAGCAAATGAGCTAATGAATGAAAGAATGATTTATTACCAAGAAGATCTTGCTAACCTCCCACTGGCCAACGATGGTACTCCTGGAGCTTCAATGAGGTTAGTAATTGCAAAGCATTAAAACTCATCAGATATGTTCAAATATGTTAAATACGTTTAAATCCACGAGTTCATAATCTATATACAGATGTGTGTGTGTGTGTGTGTGTGTGTGTGTGTATTCTCAGTCACCTTCAGAGAATAAGGAGCAAGTTTATTATCATGAAAACTAGTAAATAAAAGGAAAGATCAGACATTCATCCTTAATTTCCTGTATGACAGGTACCACAAGGGTAACCCAATAGTAGATGAAGAGAATTTCCTTATAATATTATTATAGCTAACAAATGATAGACTGTCACCATTTTGCAACCCTCCCCCCAATGAATTAATGGGCCCAGACACAGAGCATTAAAAGTTACTAACATCACGTAAGCAGACACAAGACATTATAAGAACCTGAGTCTGATGAAGCCTTTGGATCTAGCTGCCAGGCTGCAGGAAATAAGGGCACAGAGAGACAGGTTGGGTTGCATCGTGCATGTGCGACTACAAACAAGTCATGTTCTTCAACAGATAAATTGTAAGAAAAAGAAACGTGGGAGGGAAATCTATAGATTAAAAGAAGTAATGGGAGGGAATTCTAAACTAGAGTACAGGAAGGCAAGGAAGTGATTCCTATAAAAGTCAGAATCGTACTTACTTTTGAGGGAGGAAGGCATTTGTGAACAGGACAGAGAACAGGAGGGGCTTCTAGGGATACTGGTAAAAGTCTATTTCTTGACCTGCCTGGGATTTATAGGAGTGTCTGCCTTATTATAGTTTATTCAATTATTTTTATATGCATCTTTAAGTGACTGCCCATACATGGGGATCATGCTGAGGTACCATGAGTGTCACTCCATGGCGGGGCTGCCATTGAAAGGACACCAAATTGGCCATGTCCCCTTGACCGGTTTCAACCCAGAATCAAGAAAAAAGCTTAGGGTCTGATCAGATCTAGTCTAGTCCCATCATTTTACAGATGGGAACACTCAAATTCCAAAAGATGAGTTCAGAACTCTTTCTACTAAATGACACATCAGCCACATCCTGATGAGGAGTAACCTTGCACATTCATTAAACACATATCATAAGCATTCCACCCAGCTCTGAGATCCAGTTTCCCTAACTGTAATATAAGAGGGTTGAACTAGATGTTCCCTGAATCTGCAGTTCTTTTTAGATCCAACATCCTATGAAGCTGTGCCTGCAAGCCAGGAGCTCAAACAGAATTAGGTTAGGCCTAAAAGGAAGACAGACTATGTGGAAGGTGAATAATGTTTAACCATGAAAATCTGACAACAGGTGACCAAAGGCTCTAATCATGGCAATGGGCCATTTAAGAAGGATACTTGTAGACCGACTTCATCTAGACTTGACAGTTTCCAAAACCTGCTTTGCAGTCATGGATGAGGCCACTCAAACTTCACAGAGTCATAGTTTTGTTTGCTGAATCCTAAGGGAGAGCCTAATTCCCTGTGTACATGCAATGTCCCAAATAGAAGTTGAGAGTCTAAGTCACTCAGGCAAATCCCCACAAAGTGTGCTCTTAATTGAAGAACTATTCCAGTAAGTATAATGTTGGTGAGAGTGTTAGTAGAAGTATTCTGACCTACTGTGTGTGTATTGCAGGATAAATTCAATGAGTAATTATGTTGGTATCACTGGGAACTGGGATTTTGCAACAGGGAGAAAAGAGAAGTAGGTACATATTAGATTGATGTGCTTAAGTCAAGTCCCTAGAGTCCTACATTTGAATTGGAAATATCATTATGAAGTCATGATATAGTTTATTTTTTAAAAAGTGTTTCCTAGGCTCGTCCCTTGAAAAGGCCTAAAGTTATCCCCAGCCCAGTAGCGATGAATGTTCTTAGTATCCAATTTGTGTCTAAATACCATTTCCCTCTAAAAAGCTCTAAGACTCCTTAGAGAAGTGGCTGGTTCCAGGAATGGGCAGAAACTTGCAAGATGAGCTTGGAGCAACTTGTCATACCAAAAATCAAAGAAGCTATCAATGACTCCTGGGATCCTGTCAAAAGACCACAGCAACAAACTTGAAAAGGCTCCCATTGCCCAAAGATAGGACAATTGAGTAATCATTTAAGAATAATAACTACAATGGATTAAACCCACCAACTCTGTTTAAATCCATGAGTTCATATGATATTTTATTTTATTTATTTATTTATTTTTTGTGGTACGCGGGCCTCTCACTGCTGTGGCCTCTCCCGTTGCGGAGCACAGGCTCCGGACGCGCAGGCTCAGTGGCCATGGCTCACGGGCCCAGCCACTCTGTGGCATGTGGGATCTTCCCAGACTGGGGCACGAACCCATGTGCCCTGCATCGGCAGGTGGACTCTCAACCACTGTGCCACCAGGGAAGCCCCCGTATGACATTTTAAAAGAAACTCAATGGTTATCTTTGGAATATGCTAGGAAACCAACTCCTTATTTTGAAAGTTGCTAAATAAACAGCAAAAACGAAGCATTTTGCTTAGCTTTTCTATATGAACTGTACTTTGGGGCCAAGTAGTTGATGAGGATAAGCTATCTCTATAGATAAAAAGTGAAGATGGAATGATAAAATTAGAATATCACCATTTTCAACCCCTACTTAAATAATGGATCTAGACAATGACGACCAATGGCTGTTAATAAAAAAAAAAAAAAAAGGAGATACAAAAAGTCATTTTTTGACTCTTATTGGGAGAACACACCATCACCTATGAAGGAGTCTTATTTAAAAGAAAAAGAAAAAAAACACTTGGATTTAATTAAGGCTTGAGATAGAACCAGCAATTTACTAAAGTCCAGGGGAAAGAGGAACGTGTTAAATGACGCTATGGGGATGCGGTCAACAAAATATGGACTTTGGGAGACTCTGCAGGACAAATGACCAGGTTTCTTCAACAAATAACTTCCAAGGGAAAAAGATGTGCAGAAGGCACTTACAGATTAAACTAAACTTGAGAGACATATCAATTGATTGCAATGTATGGACCTAATTTGGATCCTAATTTGAACAAACAATTTGTAAAACAATGTATAAGATAATTGAGGAAATGCGAACGCTGAAGATATATTCAGTGATGTTAAAGAATTATTGATGGTTGCAAAAATGAATGATGTGATGCTGGTGGTTTTGTGGTTAATTATTTTAAAAGCTTATATCTTTTAAAGGTACATACTGCAATATTTATGATGAAATGATATCAGAGTTTTATTCAGAATAATTCAGGATAGGGGAGGGGATTCAGCATGAAGGGTAGTAGATGAAACACCATGGGATTATTGGTGTTGAGTCTGTGTGACAGGTACATGGGGGTTCATTATAGTATCCTCTCTAATTTGCATATTTGAAATTTTCCATAATAAAATGTTCTTTTCTTTTTTTTTTTTTTTTTTGCGGTACGCGGGCCTCTCACTGTTGTGGCCTCTCCCGTTGCGGAGCACAGGCTCCGGACGCACAGGCTCAGCGGCCATGGTTCACGGGCCTATCCGCTCCGTGGCATGTGGGATCTTCCCGGACCAGGGCACGAACCCGTGTCCCCTGCATTGGCAGGTGGACTCTCAACCACTGCGCCACCAGGGAAGCCCCGTTCTTTTCTTTTTTTTAATGGAATAACCCATACTTTCCAAAGGTGCTAGTCTCTCCTTTCCAATCTGATACCGAGCACCCTTAATGACCCACTGACACCTTTCAATAATCTTGATAAATTAATAACATCTGAAACTATTAATAATCTTGATAAATTAATAACATCTGAAACTATAATCACAATTCTCATAAGTTCGGCATTCCTGCTATGTGACAGACTATTGCCGTTCCCTCTTATATGAAAGCCTCTTTGGCCTAAAGAAGTATATCCCAACCAAAGATACCCTGAGAACGACCTCCCTACACACACGCCCACACCGCCCCCCCCCCACACACACACTAGCCTCTGGGACAGGGAGCAGGGAAGAAGGAGGGTATTATAACGACAAGTATTATAACTCCCTCCTTCCAACCATCAGGTTCTGAAAACTCAACATTTCCGCCTTTGAGAGGCTTCATTCCGCGAGAAATGAGGGTATGTTTCACAGAGTAAGAGCACAGGCAATATTTTCCAAGAGGTTTAATCCAGCCTCAACTTGGATGTGTAGACAAGGGACGGTGGCCCTCACAGCATCATCAGAGGCCCTCCCCCCACCCCCAGCCTATGAACTTTTCTTCTGACCATTTTCTCTATTCTTTCTTTTTACTGTTCAATTTCTTGTGAGTTGTTTGGTTAACGCAGTGACGCAGCAGTCATTTTAGCCTAAAGACAAGACTATGCCTATCACTAAAGTGTTTGCATCATAACTCCTGCAGAGGGACAATTTTTGGTGACTGCTACCTGTGAAACTGTCCCATTTAAATAGTTTTCAACGTAGAATCAAATGAACGTTCTCATTTATCTTAGGCTATTTTCAATTATATTATAGAGTAATATATATTGATAATATAAAGTCATATTATAAATTCATCTAATTTTAAAGAGTAAACTATAATTGACTCATATGGCCTGGAAACACTAAGGTTAATCGTGTTCTACTCCAATTTTTTTTTTTTTTTTTTTTTTTTTTTGCGGTACGCGGGCCTCTCACTGTTGTGGCCTCTCCCATTGCAGAGCACAGGCTCCAGACGCACAGGCTCAGTGGCCATGGCTCACGGGCCCAGCCGCTCCGCTCCCAGACCAGGGCACGAACCCGTGTCCCCTGCGTCGGCAGGCAGACTCCCAACCACTGCGCCACCAGGGAAGCCCTACTCCAATTCTTTGTAATCACTGACTTCTTTTTCTCCTCGAGAGTGGGAAAGACGGGGAAGGGCTGCCTTGCTTAACTGGTGGTCAAAAATCAATGCGTCTTTACTGCCTAAATGTACTCACTGAGCAGTCTTAGACTGGAAAGAAAAAACTATTATAGAAGACATTATTGGGAAGATTGGTGAGATTAGATATGCCATAGAAAATACTATTGTGCCAGTGCTTAATTTCCTGATTCTGATCATGGTCCTCTGATTATATGAGACACACAGAGAGAGAGAAAGGCAAAGTGTTAGCAACTGAAGAACCTGGGTAAAAGGTTTGCAGGGCTTCTTTGTTCTATTCTTGCAAATTTTCCACAAGCTTGAAATTACTTAAAAATACAAAATCTTGAGAATTGATGAGGAATCTGAGCCCCAGGCTGGCTGGTACTAGAACCTAGTACTTCAACGTGAAAGCCTAGCGCTGTCCTGGTCCCCCTGAGTGACGCCAAGTGAGTCATTCCAGGAAAGGAGAGTATTATTCAGCCAAGGAAGAAATGATTCCTTTTAAAGGGCAGGAGAGGAGGGTATCAAAGCTAGAGCCGTCAGCACACTCTTAGGCCAGATGCCAGGGGACTTCTATTACCAAAACAAAATAACAGCAATCAGAACAAAACAAATATTCTGTATGGTTTAATCTTTATTTTTACAGGATTTGGCAGGAGACGTAAGGTCTGGAATGGTGGGCCTTTTGGGGAACTTTGTATTTATTAAGATGGTCTGGACACCGGTTCTTATTATTCTTTCTCTCCCTTTGAAATGGGGATGGAAAATCTCCCGATAAATGGTCAGAGGCATGGTCCAGATTTGTGTAACTACTCTCATATCCTTTTGTGCTTCAACATCAGAATGTACTCCCACAATTTACCCTCTTGAGATTCTGGATCCTCGGCTACCTACACTTGCTGAAAATGCTGGGCTAAGTAGAAACATTGACCTTTGGTCATGTCCACAGCAGGACAAAGTTTCAATTGGAAAGCTTTGTCTAAAAGAATCTTATAAATATTATACATTTACTGCATGAATCTAATTCATCCTTCTTAGAAGAGAGGATTTTTTGCCCTTAAAATTTACATTTTGTTACTCTACAAATTCCATGTAGTTTTCAGAGTTAACCTCTCCCAAATACTGAAATCCATCTTCGTGAAACACCACAAAAGACATCCAGGCTGCTATGTCATAATGTAAAAAAATTTTTTTTAATTTTTAAATCTTAATTGTGGTAAAATATACATAATATGAAATTTAGCATCTTAACCAGCTTTAAGTATACAGTTCTGTAGTATTAGGTATAATCACGTTGTTGTACAACCAATATCGAGGACTTTTTCATCTTTCGAAACTGAAACTCTGTACCCACAAAGCCACGACTCCCCATTTCCCCCTCCCCCCAGCTCCTGGCAACTAAAATTCTACTCTCTGACTTCCAGAATTTGACTTCCAGACGTACACATAGAATCAAACAGTATTTGTCTTTTTGTGACAGGCCTGTTTCACTCAACATAATATCCTTAAGGTTCATTCATGTTGCAGCACGTGTCAGAATTTCCTTCCTTCCTTTTTAAGGCTGAATAATATTCCACTGTATGTATTCATATTTTTTTCATTCGTTCATCTGGGCTGCCCTCACCCTCTGGCTATTGTGAATAATGCCATAAACTTGGGTGTACACCTATCTCTTTGAGATCCTGCTTTCAATTCTTTTGGATACATAGCCAGGAGTGGAATTGCTGGGTTATACGGTAGTTGTATTTTAAACTTTTTGAAGAACCACCATACTGTTCTCCACCACTGCGCCACTCCCACCCACAGTGCACAAGGGCTCCCATTTCTCCACAGTCCTTGCCAACACTTGTTGTCTTCTGGTTTTTTGACAGCAGCCATCCTAATGGGTGTGAGGTTAAAAATTTAAGGTTAGCATTTCATTGTACAAGAAGAGGTCAACTCAGTCAAAGAAGTGTCAGGAATCAATGAAAAGGCATGGAAGGCATTATCTTATTTCAGGAAGTAATGTCCTTTGCCTGTTACTTAGCAAGACGTCAGTAGGATTGGGGAGACTGAAGCGAGCCAGCCCAGTAAGGAGCCTACTGCACCAGATGAGCTGAGAGCGAACTCAACCAGGGTCAAGGGAACGGAAGGAGAAAGATGCTAGAACGACACTGGAGTTGGAACTGACAGTGTTTTTCAAGTGGTTCCACGCTGGACACAAAAGAGAGGAGTCAATGACAGGTCACTGAGGCTGCAAGGTGGACGACGGGGGAACTGATGTCATTCGTGGGCCCAGAGGGAAGAAGCAGGAGCTGGTGGTGGAGGACCAAGTGACACTGGAGGAGCTCAAGTATGGCGGCGTTAGCAAGTGGAGCTGGGGGCAGAGGAGAGGATGACAGGTGACCCCACGAGCATGGATGGCACCACTGAAGGAGACAGAAACCGGGGGCTGTTGCCGGAATAAAGGAATATTTATTAAGCTGTCCCACAGGGTGTGTACCGACAACTCCTTCACCCTAAACGGGGCCAAAAACCTTCCCCAACTTTGGCCGAAACGTTCCAGAGAAGGCCTGTATACCGAGAGGCTGGGGTCCTGGGTGGGTCCATGAGCAGGTGTCACCCTCCCCCGACCCCCGCCTCCCGGTCACAGGGGGTACGGGGACTCTCAGCTCTTCATCGTGCAAGATGAAATCTGCTTGTCACAGGGGCGCTGCAGACCAGAGCACTTCTCAGAACAGCAGTGGGAATCCCCTGCCTCTGCTAGAGGGTCAGTCACAGCTCCTGACCACGGGGGACACGCAAAGCCCTGCACCTTCTCTGACAGCGGAGCCACGATGACAGGTCCTGTGGGTAAGGTGTAAGAAAATATGAAGACTATTTGCAGAGTTGGAAATACAAGCTACCTTCGATGCAGACAACATTTTGTCAACTGCATATGGAAGCAGCCATTCTCCCACAGAATACACTTTGGTGACAAAGTCAGTGTTTTGCAGCCATAGCAGGGAGGAAAGAACGTGGCGGAGAGAATGATTCAAGTCCTGAGCATTCTGCCTTCTACAGACCTGTCAACAGTTGACATTTCAGCTGCAGTAACTACCCTCGACCTGCACACATAATGAGTATTTGCAAGGTGTGTGCGTGTGTGTGTGTGTGTGTGTGTGAATATATCTATGTGAGCTTGCATGCAATGGGGACACATTTGGTTTTCATTGTCCCTGATTGGCTCTAGGAGCAGTAAAAGATCCCCTTCCCCCAGAGTCGGGACGCAGGGGCAGCCCAGACATTTTCCGAGCGTGGCATGTGGTTTCAGTCGCTTGTCTCTTATTAAAGGCTGTGGGAGCTGTGTGAGGGTCTGGAACGTGTGGTCCCACATCTCCCTGAGGAAATGGGGCGCGAGTACCAGATTTCGTAGCCAGGACA
The DNA here is from genome assembly GCF_964341445.2 of Mesoplodon mirus. NCBI lineage: Eukaryota > Metazoa > Chordata > Mammalia > Artiodactyla > Ziphiidae > Mesoplodon > Mesoplodon mirus. The sequence goes on from NC_138977.1 coordinate 221,203,815, forward strand.
ACATCCAACAAGGTGTCTAATTCCAGACCGGGCCCCTGGAGTCTTGATGTTGGTGCCTTCCTAGATTACCCATGCCCCCGAGACCTTGCATTAGATCCATTCAATTTTGTATCTACTGGGAGCACATAAAAGAGGTGAGTGCGGTGTGGGCAGAGCATCTGTCTGGTATCTTAGTGCTGCTGGGCCCTTCTGGGTGGGGAGACAGAGGCCTCAACCAAACAGATGCAGGGACGGTTAAGGCCCGGGCAGCAGACAAAAGTCACCTTACACATAAGAAAGGTGTAGATGGGGACTTTCCACTTTTGCTCTTACAAAGGGGAGGATAAAAACCCAAAGCCACAATTTAAACAAAATGGATATTTGCTTTCTCTTTATCATTTAAGACAGGAACCAGTCACCTTGATTATCATGTTTCCATACTTCTAGAAGAAGAAAAAATTATCTAAAATGGATATCCATATATATTCTCAAAGAAAATTACTATGAAGTGACCTTAGCTGAGAATGCCTATATTTTTAACAGCAGGTATATGTATAATTTCAGAGTTCCCCTAGTCCTTTCTCATTTTTGTCTTTTTTCCTCTGGCAAATCCTATTTGTTGGCCATGCCATCACCCAGTTTCGTCCTCCGGGGCTTGTCCTTGTCGGGGTCTCTGCCTTTCTTCCCGGCCGCCCCCTCACACTGGGTGCTCCCTATAGGAGAGGCTCGGGATTCTTGAATATTCCAAACTAGGCCTCCTGGTAAAAACAACAAGCCAATTTAGCTGACGGTAAGAGAGAATCTGGGCTTGCGGGTTGTGCGCGGGGGGGCTCCGTTTCTATCCTGGGAGACGAGGACGTGGCTTCCTCTCCTCTCTGCCAGGGAGACTCCTCACAGGCCATCCGTCCATCCAGCCATGGCCACTCTCACCTCACTGAAAGTGACCCCTGAGGCTTGCCAACAATGGCACGTCCGAGTCCGCCTGTCGTGAGATGTCCCCTCGGCCTGTCCAGCTGTAGCGCCACGACTTTCTTTCAAGTTCTCTATATTTCAGCAGAACTAAACTGCATGCTGCTCCCACATAGACCCTGTATTTCTGCCTCCACACGGGATCTTAAACCATTCCTTCTGCTGGGACCACCTTGATCTTCCTTTCCTAAAATCGACGGTAGGGCAGAGATCAACTCTCCCAAGAAACCACTCTGATTGCTTCGGTTTTCTTCCTAAGGACATCCACTGGATTCACCTGTGCTCTTAGTCCGGCTCACTTTCCATCTCCTGGTTTGGAGTCTACCCTCCGAGACGCAACTGTCCCACCTCTGAATCTCTATGAACTTCAGGTGTGCATGTGGTCACAGTTTCAGACACTCAACACACGGTCAACTGAAAAAAGCATGCACAATTGTGAGAGTTGTGGGTGAAGTTTTATCTGGGGCAAAATGAGGACGACAGCCCGGGAGCCAGCCTCTCAGAGAGCTCCGAGAAACTGCTCCGAAGAGGTGGCGGAAGGTCAGTGTTACATATGATTTCAGTGAAGGGGGTGCGTGCAGTCAAGCACACGCCTCAGCAGAAGGCCGCTGCTGGGCACGAGGAGCAGATGTCTCCGTTCATGATCTTAGTGCTTTTCTAGATCTGAGGAGATGCAGGACATGGGCTCATAAAACCTCCTTCTGAAAATCTCTCTCTGAAGCCCTGTTCTGCCAGTTTTCCCCAGAGCACAGAGGGCCTCATTCCTGATCTCCGCCCTGAACTCCTCTCAGGGGGTGTGGAAGGTCAGCGACTGCAGTGGCTAGTGACCTTGTAGAGGCAGATGGCGAGTGACAATTTTTTGTCCACAACACATTTATTGTCACTACTTCAAAAATGCCTTCCCAGGCTTCCCTGGTGGTGCAGTGGTTGAGAGTCCGCCTGCCGATGCAGGGGACACGGGTTCGTGCCCCGGTCCAGGAAGATCCCACATGCCACGGAGCGGCTGGGCCCGTGAGCCATGGCCGCTGGGCCTGCGCGTCCGGAGCCTGTGCTCCGCAACGGGAGAGGCCACAACAGTGAGAGGCCCGCGTACCGCAAAAAAAAAAAAAAAAAAAAAAAAAAGGCCTTCCCTAACCACCCCATTTAAAGTGGCCTTTTGTACAACTGGGCACAATACAGCAATCTTGTCTACTTGTTTACCTGTAAATTATCTGTCTCCCTCCCTAGACTGTAATTCCAGGAAGATGGGCACTCCCTCTGTCTTGTTCACTCAGTGGCAAGCACAGCACCTGGCAGAGAACAGGTGCTCAGGTAGCTGTTGGATGGATGTATCCGTCAAGAGGTGAACGAATGAAGTATAGGTATGTGATGTGGGTTTTGCACTGGGCTTTCCAAGAGCAAGCAGGTTGAGAGCCCCGGGCCTCCAGGAGAGATGCTGCTTTGCAGGTCCAGGACGCGCTGGGCCGCTTGCCCTGGAAGCGCTTCTCCTGGCCAGCCAGGCATAACGCACATGTTCTGCTAGTGGGAGACGTGGTGATTCTCTACACATGGCACTGTGCATGAGTCTCTTGAGCAGCTCATGGTCCAAATGCCTTGAGCAACATGCCTCACATGGTTGGGCCTGTCCTTGAAGGTCTCATGAGCTTCAAGGAAAAGCAGCACCTCATAAAATTGGGAAGAGTTCATGAATTTAAGACCAAGTAAAGTAAATAGCAATGAAATCTTCACAAGTTATGTTTAGCTGCACTTCAGCACCCCTACCCGAATGCAATGGAGGAATCCATGGATGAGTGAGACCCTAAAGAGAAGGAGACGTATTACAAATGCCACCTGGATGGTGGTGAGAACTCTCTTCTGTACTTGCAGAGCTTTGTTTGCAAGGTTTTTCTCCTTTCAGCATCTCAATTAGGTGCAAGGACTCCTCCCACGGTGAAGAGGGTTCAGCATGTGTAAAAATGCCTTTGTGTCCATTGCAAGAATGTCTTCCCACATGCAAAGTGAATTTAAGAGGAAAAGACCAAATTAAATAGGGATTACACTGATCTCCTTTAATAATTTTCAACTCACATTGTGCACTCTGGTTTTTTTTTTGGTGTGCAAGCTCTAAACCAAAACAGGCCTGCCCCCAAGGACTGGGATCCACGTGCCCATTAGGCCAGGAATTCATTACACAAAGCAACCATTCTACCAACAGCCAAATGTGCCCTTCCCTGCTGAGGCATGTCAACCCCTAGTTGTTCACGGGTCCTCTGTGCAGTCCTTTCTCTCACTGTTCATATGTGTTAAGAGTCTGCAAAGTTTCATATGGTCCACCTTGGACTTGCTTCTTGGAAGGGCTTCCTGCCCATTTCCACCCTGTGCTGGGAAACTAACTCTGAGAGGCAGACCCCGCCTGACATCCTGGAGGCTGGGTCTCAGCAGCCCCATCGCCTGACGTTCTGGAGGCTGGGTCTCAGCAGCCCCACGACACCAGCACACGTTCTCCGGGGAGGTTTCCCCAACGAGGCCAGTCTTTTGCTGCCTCTACCAAGAGCCACGTGCATCATTCCTAGGGCCCCAGTTGTGTTGGCTTTCTTGAGCCTTAAGAAATAATTGCTAAATGAAGATGGAATTCAGACATTGTAGACAAGGCACCCATGAGGAGGTAGCACGTGATCTGGACCTTGAAGATCTGAATGTATGTCGCTGGAAGGGGTTGGCCATGACTGGTGAGGGAGCAGACCCAGCGATCAAGGCACCGGAAGAAAAGAGTTGGGACTGGAGCTGATGGAAGGGGGATGCAGGAGGAAAGGCTGAGAAGTCAGGGCACACAGGTGGGGCAGCTTAGGCTTCAGTTGGCAGGGAATGAGGCACTGTCTGACGTGGGACCAGGAGGGCTGGATCAGAGGGGCGCTGCGTGGGGCAGTTAAACTGACTGGAGGAAGCCAGGCGGAGACTGGCTGAAAGGCTTTTGCAGTAATGCAGATAAGAGGTACTGAGGGCCTGCACTAGTCCCGTGAGGCTGGAAACACGGAGGATAACACAGGAGAGATTAGGATACTGCGTCAGGCCTGGGGGTCGTGTAACTACATCATTAACCAATATAAAATGCTGTGTATATGCAGTTTCCCTCCTCACAATCGCCTTAGTTGCAGAAGGAACAATTCAAAGACATCCCAAATCTGAAAAAAAAATCACAGATATGGGAAGCATAATTTATATCAAAAACACTGGCCCTCGTGGACCAAAAAAGTTCACCTTTCCATGTATAATCAGAAGGAAAAAAAAAAAAAGAAGAACAAAGGAAAAGGCAAGGAAGTTTCTTTCTGCCCCCTGGTGGCTTTTGGAAAACTTAACAGAAAGGGCAGAAAGGAAAGGGGACCAATTTCTCCACTTGGCGCTCAGTGTCAACTGTGCAAACAGCACCCTAAATAAGAACAAAGACGTTTCAGACCTTTAGACACTTCAGACCTTCCCAACACAGCTCACTTCCTGCCTGAGGTTGGTGCGTTGGAGTGGGACCACCGCCAGCATCCTCTGGTAAGTGCGAGCAGGTGCTCTGACCACCTCCCGGTTGGATGGGAGATTCGGCCATTGAGATGATGAGATGCTGACCCTGCTTCCACTGGGGCTCTCGGAGCAGTTGCTAGAACGTGACCTGCGAGCAGAGCGTTTCTGACAAAGCCCAGGAAACAGCTTGGCTGGCCTCCGTGTCAAGCCGTGCTGGCCCAGGGGCTGGGCACCCGGCTCCGCATACAGCAGAATCCGCTCTTAATTAGGCTGGAGAAAATTACCATTAATATAGAAATACTTTTTTAGGGGGAAAAAGCTAACAAATCGATTTCTGAGTCTCATCTCACTATTCCCCCCTCAGGCAGCATTCCACGGTCCTACACAATGTCACCACTTTTCCATCCTAAAAAATGTGCTTTTGATTTCCCGACCCATCTGATAATGTTCTTCGGTTAACCTGTGGCTCTGTGCAAAGCTAATTTTAAGGTGTAACGCCTCCTCCCAAATTTGCCTTCAGGCACAGAATCATGCAGGAGAAGGAGGAAGAAAAGCAGGAGCGGTTGGGGGCGCGATGAAAACAGCCCGGTCATTATCAGTTAGACTGTAACTGGATATGGCAGCCCGCTGTGTGGAGCGATCAGGGGAGCCCACGAAATGCTGCTGGTTTTCCAGATAGCCTGTTGTTTAGTTTTGTCTCTAACAAAACAAACAAAAATGCGCATAATTGTACCAGGCCTCAAAACCCATTTTATTCTCCCATTATACCAAGGAAATCTTGAATAGTGGCGCCACTGGAGTGAGGCTCTCTCCGTGGGTTCCTATGAATAATTGTTGATCCACATTCTATTAGAGAAAGGCAGCCATTAGAAAGTTTTCACTCTCCTAACATTAGAGTATCCCTTGAACAGGCGTTTTAAATGGATTCTAATTCCACGGGCTTGAAGACCTGCTCCAATATTGTGAATCTGGCAGATAACTGTAATTTACCCGGTAATAGCATCTTTTTTATTGCTTTAAAACAATTTTGAATAGAAATATTTTAAATGGATTCTACATTTTCCCATATTAGAGTATAATGAATGTCTTTTAACCAATTCCTTGACAAATTCAGCATTGCCATTACCAATGTCAACTACAACTGGCCTGAAACTCTGTGTGCCCAGGGTCTGTTGAGATGTTTAGGGTTTTCTGCCTTGGATTAGTAGGGTTTACTCTTTCTTTTTTTTTTTTAACATTTTGTTAAAACTTTATTTCTATTACCTTTCTTTTTGGTGACATCTGCTTTGGGCAAGGTGTGGTGGGCTGAAGAACAGTGGGGCAGAGAGGCAGTGTGCTTAGGCTTCTACGCAGGCCCCAATTCACGCTCCTGATGAGGAGGCTGAGCTCTGCTGACCTTAGGGCTTTGCCCAAGGTTACACAATTCGTAAGTGATCCTGGGACTTGAGCCGGCTTGCCTGTAGAGTCCAGGTTCCCTGCACTATTTTTTTTTTTTAACTATTAAGGCTTATAAAAGGATCCAGTCGCTAGTGGACTGTGGTCAGAAGGTTGCTCTAGGTCTGATAGCAGCACCTCCCCACCCCTGGTCCACCTTCCCTCCTCAAGCCCAGTCTCCCTTGTCCATGGGGGCTGTGCTGAATGTCGGCCGCACATACAGCAAGATGATGTGCCTCCTTCCATTCACATGTCATTTCCAGATTGCTTTATCCTTTTACTTTAGCACCAAAATTTTCTTCTCCTTATACCACACGGCCCAAGTGGCTTTCCTATGAGTAAGGCATGAACTTTAGCACCTAGATTCAAGCCCATTTTAGCTGCTAAGAGGCAAGTTTGTTTCTTTCCTTTTTTTTTAACCTTACATTTTGATTCTCATGTATGTTCCCAATGGGGAAGTGGCTAGATAAGCGACCTGCAGATAAGCAAGGCCCACGACTCATCATCACTCACCGATAATGCTGACATGTAACAGTTTCCATAGCTTCACAGAGGCAGTAAAGGCTAATAGAAATGAATAAAGCACTTGGTATAATAAGCTCAAACTGTTCTCCAGATTTTTTTTCTCTAGACTTGGTTCCTTTATTTCCAAACTTTCCCAACAGAACCTCTGGTGACATTATCAGATATGTTAATGACCTCAAGCACGAACCACCAGCTGTCGTAGATGCAGCTTGGCCACGCACGGATGTTTTTCTGGCCTTCCTAATAAATCAGCGCATGGAAGAGTATTAGGTAAATCATGGTGGTTCTCAAGAATAGGCAGAAAACCAGGGAGACTAGAGACAGTAATTCTTCATTTGTGTAGACATCATCCCTCACACTGTGTGGAGCTCCCAGTGGCCAGTGACCAACCTTGGAGGCTCCTTTGATCTCCCAACACTGCCAGCTCTGCTCACGGGGGTCTGCAAGCAGTTTTGGTGAAGTGCCTCCAAACTAACTTCTCCGTATCTAAGTAACATGCCTCTACTGAAATTCCTAAAGAGCTTCATGTTGAGAACATTAACACACAGTTTTAGCTAGAAGTAGGCTGTACTAGGGAAAAAAACAGTAATCAAAATTACCCTTAAATATATAATAAAGGAATAAAAAAATCTTTAAAAAGCAGAGCTGTAAATCAATGTAATCTGTCTTCTGAGTCCACTTATGCACGTGAGGTAACCCCCAGCTGTAGATTAAACAGTATAAGAGAGATGATGTGATGAGCATTTATTTTTCCCACTTTCCTCTTGCAAAGTTAGTCACTGCATAATTTTTTGGTAGACTGCTTTTGGGGGATGCATTTAGATCCTTTTATTACTATAGATTCAGACTTTGACAAATTTATAAATTTTTTCTATTTGATCAAAATTAACATGTAACTAGAACAATGAGAAAGATGCAATATAAAAATGGAAATAATAAAATAGCAGGAATCCTGTATATTTCTAAATTAATCTTCCATTCAAATTGTTCTTAAAGAAACACTATCCCTGTACATAGTTTAAATCATGACATGGCAGGTAACTTAGGAAACTGACACAGCCCCAGGCTAATGAGATACCACAAATTCATACATATGCATAGATGCATATAAATCAAAGATGGAATAGATTGCACAATGGAAATTAACAGAAACCAGAAAGTGTCAAAATAAGTTGCCCCAAATGTTTTGCTGTAGCAGTTCCATGGTGTTTTGCCATACAGAAACCTTAAAAAATCATCAAATCATGACATAGTTTTAAAAATCGCCTTACTGCAGCACTGTCCAATAGAACTTGCTACAATGGTGAAGGGGTCTGTATCTGCACTGTCCAACATGGCAGCTCCTCTGGGTGGTATTGTGTCCTCCCACCCAAAGGATATGTTCAAGTCCTAACCCCAGTGTCTGTGAATGTGACCTTATTTGGAGTTAGGGTCTCTGCAGATGTATTAAGATGGGGTCATACTGGGTTAGGGTGGGCCCTAAATCCAATATGACTGAGTCCTGAAAGATGAGAAGACACAGAGAAACATACACAGAGGGAAGATGACCACGTGAACACGAAAGCAGGAACTGGGACGCAGCTGCCAGCCAGAAACACCCAGGATTGCTGGAAGGGGCAGGGAAAGATTCTCCCTGGATCCATCAGAGGGAGCATGGTCCTGCCAAACCTTGATTTGGGACTTTAGATTACAAAACTGCATGGAAATAAATTCTTGTTGTTTTAAGACATTCAGGTTGTGGTAACCTGTTACAGAAGCCCCAGGAAACTAATACGACAGCTGGGGCCACATGTGGCTGCTGGGCATTTGAAATGTGGCTAGTGAGGCTGAGGGACTAAATTTTAATTTTAATTAATTAAATAGACACATGTGGCTACAGGCTGTTATTGGACAGAGCAGCTTTATCAGTTTGTATGACTTCTACAACAGTCTTTTTTTTTTTAAGATTTTTTTGATGTGGACCATTTTTAAAGTCTTTATTGAATCTGTTACAATATTGCTTCTGTTTTATATTTTGGTTTTTTGGCCCCGCAGCATGTGGGATCTTAGCTCCCCGACCAGGGATCGAACCCGCACCCCCTGCATTGGAAGGCGAAGTCTTAACCACTGGACCACCGGGGAAGTCCCTACAACAGTCTTATATATCCAAACCCTTTATCAAATTGACCCTTTGAATGAAAACTGAGAATAAATCATACTATCACCAGCATGCTTTAATTAAGTACACTCTCTCTCACTGTATGTGTGTGTATGTATTACAGAAAAACCCGAACTTTTTGGCCGACCCAATATATATACATAAATATATACATACACACACACACACATGCACACACATACAATCTTTGCTTTAATGGTCAATAAAGTAACATCAGTAACAGTTAGCTTCCAACTTACAATCTGACCATCTCTCAATATTTTAAAATGAGCTGGAAAAATGCATACAACTGTCCACATACAACTGAGCCAAGAGCCTTAAGCACTGAATCCACAAACCTAAAATGCTGTTTTTCTTGTTTCATGATCAAAAAGCTCCATTAGTTGAGAGATGCTATTCAGACTCACTGAATACTGAATTAACAAAGTGATGAATTGGACTTCATGAAGTATTCATGAGTTCTCATTTAATGCTAATTAAAAAAAGGCCTATGTTAAATGATTTTAAGACCCTGGCAGAGACTGACAAAAGCATGAAAAATTAAGGTTCAGGGGAAAGTGTGATCCACAATCACAGAGTTGAATCATGCAAGCTGGGAGAACAATATTTACACCGTTCTGGTATAATCGCTCTAGCCGGCAACTTATAAATGATAAATAAATGTTTTAAAACCACTTTCTGCATACTGACTTCAATAAAATTGTAATGATGAAAGAAACGAAGATATTTGTGGTCATTGCTAACAGTCTGCTTTATACCTGCCAGACAAGTGAGGGATATCTTTCTCTGCCTCCAAGGTGGCTGAAACATTTACTTCTGAGTGCCATATTAACAGGTAATTAACTATTAAAAATCACACGTGCCACATAACATTAAGATGTGCTATGCTATGGCTTTTTTGTTTTGTTTTGTTTAAAAAAAAAACAACAGCACCTCTATTTGGAATTGCTTCTTCACATTGCAGGTGAAGAGATGTGACGAGGAAACCAAGCTATACAAATCTGCAAGCTACTTTGGAGGTCTAAAAGAATAAAAGTTTGGCATGCAAAACATATTCAGCAACTTTAATTTTTGGTCTAACTGCAACAGTTAATTGGAAAATATTTTCTGGATAGGACTGAAGACACCAACTTGACACTAACTGGATATGAAAAATGCAGTTTTACTTAGAATTAACTCTTAAACAGCCAACATACTTTTAAACGTAAAAAACTGAGCTAAATTAAAAATACTGGTATGGTTATCCACCCTTTCCAGGTACGCATTTTAAAGACCTCTGTTCTACAAAGAATCAATGAATCAGAACCTTAATTGGTTTTAAAAATAACTTTAAGCTTTTAAATAAGACATTTTCTAACTGGAAATTTTAGAGGTGTGCAAACTGTAAAAACAATAGTGTAGGTCTCCCAGAAAATATTTAGTTGAGGGACAATGAGAGGAGGGGCACTAAGTTTTAAAAGCCACACATTTTCTGAAACTTCAAGTAAGGAGAAAATTCCTATTGTCCAGTGAAAGGCAAAGGGAATCAGGCAATGAGGAATAAGAACAATGTTGCCAAGTGTTACAAAGAACTGAGAAAAACAATTAATGCCGATCAATTACAACTCCTGTCATCCATAAGATGGGACTAAAGTCTTAAACCTCCTGTCTCAAAAGAGTATAGACACAGTGGAATAGTATACGGCCATTTAAATGATTATTCTTCCAATCTATTTTCATTTTCACAGTAAATTAAGATGTTCAAAAAATAGATGAAAAAATTATGAAATATACATGGCATAATTTATTTCAAAATAAAACATATACATAAATATAAGTAGAAAAAAGTTGGAAAGGACATACACCAAAGTGTGAACGACAGCAGTAACAGTTAGTGACAGGACTGTACGTGATTGTTATTTTCTCTGGTTACTTTTCTACACTGTCTAAATGTCTTCTGGTGAACACTACCCATTTCAAACAAGAAAAACAATAAAGCTATTTCCATTCTGGAAAAAATATCAGTGGGATTTATAAGTAATATTCAAATCACTTGGGAAACAGGATTCATTTTATCATAAACCCACCAGGATCCCCTTAACTGTAAAAAGACAAAACACTTCAAAATGTATTCTAGAAATATGCTGTGGACTCTTGAGAAGGATGAAAGTACACTTTGCTTTGTGAGATATTTATGAAAATTTCTCTGAAAACTAAACTTTTAAAGAAAAATTATACTTGAGTTTGCTACTGAAATATTATTTCGAGTCCCTCTGGGTAAAAGAATGCCTATTCCCTAATTTATCTTGTGAAAAATTAGGGAATAGACATTCTTTTACCCAAAGGTAATACTTTACTTTTATTTATTCCTGAGAAAGAAATCCATCATGCTTTGATTTAGGTAACTAAGTGATCTGGGATTCCAATTACTGCAAATTAAACACTGTCATTCACATAGCCAGTGGCGACCTCGGCTTCCTGCATACTCACTGCAGGTGAAATGTGCCAAGAATTCGAAAGATGGACACGTCGGCCTTTAAGTAATGACCACCAACAGCCGCTGCAGACAGGGAGTTTTATTTTTTCCATTCAAGTTTTATCAAATGGACTGTTCAAAAAGCACATACAAGAGCAAAAAATATCACATGCAAAAATCAAACGTGTTTTGTCTTACAGTCACTGGTTTTCTTTTGGAAAATAATCCACATTTGAGTAACTAGCCTAATTCAAACATTTCCCAATTGTTTCCACTTTGTTTCCTTCTTTAAAGTGAGCAAGAGTAGATACATTTTAAGTAGCTGATCATCATCTTTCTCATCTTTATTCTACTGAAATAATATAAAGCTTACCAAATGAAACCATACACTGTCCAGAAATCTGAAAAGGTTCAATTACATAATAAATTCCAAAACATAAGAAATCATATACAACTGATATTTTGCAAAATGGATAAAAATTAGAATAAGCTATCTGAAAGCAAACATAAACAGTAATAATTTCTTATCTAAATAATTTTAATCAAATGAATAATATATTCATCTGGTAATAGCTTCTATTTTTCAGAATATAAAGAAAGTGCTCAGATTACATTTAAAAAAAAAACAAGATAACAAAAATCTCACAGAACTGAAATAATTTAAATAAAGATGACAGCATGGGGAATCTCTATTACATTTTTGCTCCCAAGACAGGGAGGCAGGCATAAATCTATCTGAAATCAGAAAGGGACCACAGCACTAAGATTGTAAATGCAAAGCGTCCAGCCTTGAAAAGATATAAACTATCTTTGAAAGGTTCTCATGCATCCTTCTTTAGATGAAAGCCATTAATGTAAAATCAGATTTCTCAGCTAGACTGCTTGTCACCTGACCGAGCCAAGTCACTTTCCTTGACTGTCCTTTTCTAGCTCACTATCAACATTCACTCAGCAGGGCTCAGAAGAACAAATAACCGTCTTTAGAAGACACTTTGTTCATTAGGATCAACACACTGTCTACTCTCAGAAAAATAACACACGAAAATAGCAACGCGAGTAGAAGAATCTTCATCCCCACCTCTCTCTGGAGCTTCAATGGAGCCAACCTAGAATGCCACGCACAGGGAGAGCACCACGGTTCCAGGTAGGGGGCTTAATCCTTTTCCTCTGAAGGAATCCTAAACTGAACTCTTCAGAAAAACACCAGAGTTGTGGTAAGAAGTAAGATTCAAGCTTTCTCTTCATCTGATACTTGAGTTGTGATCTTAATGAATTCCATTCTACATACTAAGACAAAAGTTGGTATAACACACCTGATGACATCAACCTGGACATTCCAATGCCAAGGGTACCAGGTATGGACCTACCCTACTTATTTTAATAATACTGAGATTACTCACAACGCTTCTGAAGTCCTATTCTGAAATTTCTTTCAACTCAATAGGATTTCAGGTCATTCTCACTTTCTTATTTATGCTTTTCTTAATGTTTAGCTGCTTAAAGTATCATTTTCATAAATCGTTAAAAAATTAAGCTATCTTCACTTTAGAGGGAAATATTTTTTTATATGTTCTACAGATTCTGAAGGCAGTTCTAAATAAGAGTCTATCAAACGCTCTTGGGAGACTATTTTGAAGGACAAAATTCCAGAGAATGCAAAATCCATGCCATCACTACTCTATCCCCAGCTAGCTAAGTACCTGCTCATGGTAGGTGCTACACACATACACACACTCTCTCTCTCTGAATGAATAAATACAATTTATTTGGATGTTGACCTTCTAGATAGATATCTGATTTTTAAAACCATTGTTTTATGATCCTTCCTTTTATTCTAGCTAGCTGAAATTATTTTCTAATGTTTTATACCTAAACTCAGTGAATTTAAGAGAAAAGTTTAAAAATCAGTAGTGGGATTCAAGCCACTAAGATTTATAACACGTTTTTTTAAAAGATCAATCAACAGAAAATGAGAAAGTGGGCAAAATGAGAAATGAAAAGGACTCAGTGGCCAAGCAGGTGGCAGCACGTGGTGGTCAGCTGAGAAAGCACGGAGAGTGAGCCTCCTCCGTCCCTCCCCGCCTACAGCACAGCTCGACTCGCCTGCCCCCCTCCCACCCCCTGGCACAGCGCCTGCCACCTTGAAGGTGGGGAACAAGGGACATCTGCTGAATGAATGATGAACCAACTAAGAGAAGGGAGAGGGAAAGAAGGACCTGCCTCTGCTACAGACTAGTAAGTGTGGTGTCTCCTCTCTGGCCCCCAAATCAAAGGGCAAGAACTGGGTGGTTTCGCCTCCTGCCCTGGAACAGAGGTCAAGATGATTCCTACTTCACTTAAAAGCAGTTTGTGGCACAGCTATAAAAGTAGTCAGATAGAAACTAATTTTTAATCAGTAACCAAAAATAAGTGTCCTGAGTTCTAAGGAAATAAAAATTAGTCTATATTTACCTTAGATGGGGCTTAGGTCAAGGCAGGAGCCAACAACTTTCTAAAAAAAACTGCACTTCTTAGATTTTGAGAAATAATGCAAAGTATCCCAGTTTCGACAATATAATATATAGCTACAGTAATCACATATTTTATTGTCCAAACTGGGATATTTTGGAGAGTAAAAGGGAGCATGAGTAATAATTATTCTAGGAATAATAACTGTGCCAAGACAGCAGACACGAATAGGACTGTCCTGGGTAAAGAGACATCCGACGTTAACACAACAAACGTCCTTTTTTGGAAGTTTGTACTATTTCCTTTTTTTCAAGTTTTCTATTAAACTACCTAATATAACATTCGGCAGTAATGTAATATTGAACACTGAGTAACAGCTCAGTTTTGTTGCCTGGAGAAGACATCTTCTAAGTGATGACACAGAATTCCCACTTCTTCCCCACACCTAAGGTCTTTCAGCATAAACTAATGTTTTAAATGGCTCTGAGGAAACAGTTTGTTTTAATATTAACAAGAGAAGTTTACCGTCTCTTGTTCATAAAACAGACTTCTGAAATGATAAATCCCAATTATGAGTCTCGGTCATAACATATTTTAAAAATCTTTATATTAACCATGAGATTCTCACAAATACATTGCCACAAAATATTTTAGAAAAGCAATATAGTCATCAAAATTAAGAAGTCTCATCTGCGGATGGTTACAGAGTTTCCCCCGGGTAATTAACTTGCACTGCGGCACACATCAGCAGCACAACGCTGGCAGGAGTGCCGGGCAGAGCAGCGAACGAGCTGATTCAGCTTCTGAAGAGCAGCATCCGCTCGGAGCACGCCTGCCCCACCAGACTTGCGTACTGCAGCACGGCGGCCTCCTCGCTCGGGTCTCTCTGTTGCTTCTTATACACACCGTAAGGCATTATGGCCTTCTTGTAAAACACCTGCAGGCGGTCCGGTTCCTTACTGCGACCTTCATCCACTGCAGTAACAAAAAATATGGATTAAAAACAGCACCTATCAAACCACTTTTCATTTCCTAATTTAAGAATGTTTAACCGAAGTATAAAAATTATGTATTATGTATTAAGATGTCTTCTCTGAGCAGTATGTTCAAATGAGGGTGTGCAGTATTAAGACTAACTTGAGTATGTTAATAAATAACAAATGCCTTGCTGAAAGACAGTAAATTCCCTCCACTAAGAGAGCTGAAACATCAGGGAGACGCAAGGAATTGTATGCAATTTTTCAAATGGCTTTCAATGTCCTTATTATTTTCTCATACACGATGAAGTTTACAGCTCTCCAGCATCTTTCCTGAGTCTGATTTAAATTTATTTTGCCTCTCCCAGAGCCAACATTCACTGTGTGAAGTTTCCATCCCTGCAGTGAGGCTTTCTGCTGACTCAGCAGTCTGGGCTGACTTGAACTGGCCAGGTTGGGGCGATGGGCACTCGTGTTGTGCAGGCAGGAGGGCAGACGCTTGCAGCTTTCACGGAGACGGCCACTATCGGTTCTCCTCTTCTTCCATATAGAAGAACTCCTGGTTTTTAGCAGGGCATACTGTTTCCCAGCCTTCCTTGCAGCCGGGTGTGGTCCTGTGACCAAGTTCTGGCCAACAGGATACAAGTAAAGGGTTTTGTAGGACAGCTGGCCCAGGGTCTTTGCCTCCTTCCGTTTTGTTTTTTTTTTTTTTTTTTTTTTTTTTTTGCGGTACACGGGCCGCTCACTGTTGTGGCCTCTCCCGTTGCAGAGCACAGGCTCCGGACGCGCAGGCTCAGCAGCCATGGCCCACGGGCCCAACCGCTCCACGGCACTTGGGATCTTCCCAGACCGGGGCACGAACCCGCGTCCCCTGCATCGGCAGGTGGACTCTCAACCACTGCGCCACCAGGGAAGCCCGCCTCCTTCCTTTTTTAGCCCTTCCTTCATTCTGCTGCTTAGAGCATAAATATCACAGTAGGAGCTCTAACCTCTGTCTTGCAGCTTTCTCTCGGTTCAGCAAAAACAAAAGCTATAAGAAACCTGGGTACCTGAGAACTTCGTGGAACAAAATGGCCATTCCAGCCCTGGACTGCCTCTGTCTAGAATTCTACATAAAACAGGAAAAAACTACCTTAAGACAAATTATTTTAGGTTTCTATTATTGGCAGTTGCTCTTAATCCTAATACAGAAAACAATGTTAACAGCATCTACTAAAATGTTTTTTTTTTAAATCATTGACTCAGCAAGACCAGTTCTCAGAATCATCCCACAGCTGACTAAATATGAGAATCATCTGAAGAGTTTTAAAAAAATACCAAAGCCTGGATCCTATTCCCAGAGATCCTGATTTAAAAACTTGTCTCAATGGAACCTGAGCATCAGTAATTTCTTAAGCCTAAGAGGTGGATTGAGAACCACTGTCCTAGAAAAACACAGACACCAGTGTTTATATATATGTGTAAGGATATTTACAGCAATACTCTCTGTAATACTAAAAAACTGGGAGCAACATAAATGTCCATGAATGGAGAACTGGTTAATAAACATGTTAAGGTATATCCATACAGTAAAATGTTATACAGCTATTAAAAAGACAAAGGAGGGCTTCCCTGGTGGCGCAGTGGTTGAGAGTCCGCCTGCCAATGCAGGAGACACGGGTTCGTGCCCCGGTCTGGGAAGATCCCACATGCCGTGCAGTGGCTGGGCCCGTGAGCCATGGCCACTGGGCCTGTGCGTCCGGAGCCTGTGCTCCGCAACGGGAGAGGCCACAACAGTGAGAGGCCCGCGTAGCACAAAAAAAAAAAAAAAAAAAAAAAGACAAAGGAAAATAGATTGTTAAGTGAAAAAAAATAGGTTCAGTGTTAAAAGCCTAGTATATGCATAGAAAAAGATCTGGACAAACATACATTAACCTGTTAACAGTACTTATCTCTAACTGTTCCCTTTGCCTAGAACTACCCAGCTTCTATTGGTTGCCATCCCTGGACCCTGAGCCCCTTTTCTCTTCAGCCCAGGGGTAGCAGTGGTTTCCTGATGTTGCTACTCTCTGGGTCACATCTCTGTGCTCCTGGCTCTCAGCAATACCACTGCCTGTTATCACCAATTCCGTGAATTAAATGTTCTCTGTTGTAAATACTTCAAGTGGCTTTGGTGTACCTGGTTGGACTTCAAAATATGTGTTGTTTCTTACAAATTACTTTATCCAACTGAAGCAGAAAATGCACATACTTTAAAACAACTAAATATTTAACATTTACTAGGTTACCACATCCCTTACCAGGGTAAATGACAAGCAAAGGAAAAGGCAGGGACCTGGTTCCTGCTGTCAGTTTCAGACAGTTTAAAGCACATGGATTGCAACACAGAACTCTTCATCACCTGGTTATAAATGCTACTAGTAGGAAAAGGTTAGATTCAATTATGCTTAGAAACTAATACAAATAGAAAACTAGTAAAGATCAGTAAGAAGAGCAAAGGAGAGAAGCAAGGACAGTGGCAAAATTGCACAAAACCGGCTAAATCTAAAACCCTGACTTTTTAAAATGGCATTTTAAAGCATGTCTATATTTAACTACACAGAATGATGTTTCACAGTTTAAACCTTTATCCTAAAATATTTTAGGACAGACATCCTTTAAAATTCAAATGAATGGAACACTCTAACAAATAAAAACTTAAGATTTGATATGCCATTATCTTATTTTATCTAGAATGAAATGCCACCCTCTAATTTTTATTCTTTTCTAGTATGACATATAAATATGAAAACAGAAGATTAGGAAAAACCCACCATTATGTATAATTTACATCAACTATTTTAGAGTGCACTCCTCTTAGAGAGTAGGAAATTTTGTATTGTTTCATTTGTCAAAAAATATATTTCATTTCTATTTATTAAGATTACAGGAAAAGCTTTAAGATTCAACCACTGAAACACACACTGGCTTGTGATGCTGCTGAATCTATTGTTTAACTTATATATCTAATTTTCATAAAACTTCTAAATTAATTTATAGCATTTTTAGAGAACCTTATAGCAAAGAAATCAATCAAGTTCAACAGTTCTTTTTACTCCAAATACTTTTGAGGCCTTTGTTCTGGATTAAAGTAGTCAAATGCTTAATATACTCAAAAAGTAGATATCAACCAGCTGTTGATTTTTTAACATCACATGTAATTACCACAAAAAGTGGTAGTAACGAATTGTAAAACCCTCTCCTCATTCCCTTCAATGTTAATATATCCAAGTCATCGGAGACGCAAATATATTTGGTCTCAGTGCTCAAATACTTCGGAAGTTCTTGGCATTGTAGTTACTGTTACTGCTGTTGTTTGTTTAAGATTCCAAATGCCGTGTTCCTGACATTCTATCACCATTTCACCAGAAATACTGAGACTTAATTGAAACTTTTAATAAATTTATTGAAATACAAATTAGTTTTCTTAATTGCCCCCAATTCTTAAATTTTCCCATTATCACACTTTGACTGTAAAAAAAAGGCACTGAAACATCATAGAGATAAAAAGTAGCAATCAAGCATATCTTTCCCTACCTAAAAACACTTAAATTGCAGCTCAAATTTGGAATGTAAACTTAGAATTCTGCCTAGCCAAAGGTGCCAAAGTATCAATCTAAAACCGCCAATACTTTCGAAAAAGGAAACAGATCAACAAGACAGAGTGTAAGAGAAACAAAGAAAAGATACACTGTAAAATGTTTAAAACTTGGTATTTCAATAACTTGAACTAACGTTAACATTTTCTAGGAATTAGTCATCAATGAAATTACTGAATACTCAATAAAATGCACATTCATTTCTTATTTTATATCTTTTTAAACCATAAAAGTAATGCTTTTTTAAGAACTCAAATAATACAGAAATAGAGTGAAGTCGGCCCACACACACAATCCTCTCTCTGACCCCTCTCCCCCTTGCCTCCCCAAATGTCCATCCACGTTCTCAGTGTTTAACAATTCCATAAGATGCATTTAAAGATTTAAATACAGCTTCTTTTGGATTGCATTCTAGCCACATCTTATATTACAGCCAGAAAATCAAATCAATTACCCTTTCAATGGGTATTGTATTAACTTCAGAAACCAGTGACTATCATTATACAAACTACAGTTGTGTTTTCTGGGATTAGCAGTCTGCAGTTTTATAACCATTAATTTCATCTGCAATGAAGGCAGATTCTGATTCTTAGTAGAATCTATAAAATTAGTATTAAAATTTACATTTACAACCTAAAATGAGAAAAATTCTACCAGACACTTAAAACACTGAAAATTAGTTGATTTATTTACTAAAGTTAAAAAAAAAAGCAAATGTCCTCACAAAACCCTCCTGGAATCATGTGTGTTGCTTGCCTGATACATGTTATCAGCATTTGTAGACAAAAAGCTACATAGCTAAACCGATACAGCACAACAGGCCTCTTCTTGGGGGATCTTGAAGATACTAGAAAAATAAAGCCATTTTGAGATTAAAGGCCATCTGTCATCTCATCTAAGGGAAACTGCCAGCTCATTTTGAGATGTCTTAAAAATGTCTGCCAACAAGAACTTCTTCCATCTTTCCTTTCTCTAACGTATCACAATTTAATTTCATAAAATAAAAAACAAAGGCAATCCTGCAAACCCTTTTCTGAGATGAGCATTTGATCACTAGTGATACAAATATGCTGTCAACTCTGTGATGTTTTAATCTTCAAGGAAAACTCTGGTGGGCAGCAACTGCTTGATTTCCCCCAGCTTTTTATTCACAGGAGGTGAACTGTACATCACCGGTGCTTTCAAAGGAAAAAGCCTAGAGATCAAAGCTTTACCTCTCCTTCTTACGGGGATTTAACTCATTCGTTATTCTTAAAGAGACTTTATAACTTCTAGGCTTTCCAGAAACTGATGAAACAGTCTGTTTTCTTAACTTCATTATTTATTGTTACAGCATTGCAAGAACATGAAAACATAAACATAAAAACAAGTTACATACTTCTTACATACAGTTTCTCATAAAGATAGCTGTATAAATGGTAGACTCGGTAACATTAATGAAGCTAAATATCATTGGGCAAAATGGGGATATAATGGAATTTGAAAATTTGAACAAATAAATACATGATGGAACCCAACTATGAAACCAAACTCAACTCTGGCAAGTTCAAAGCCAAACATGATTTAGAACACTGTAAAGTGACAAGAGGTATTAACAAATGTTTTAATTGCCATGGGGGAGTGTTTGGGGAAGGTGGAGAGAATCTGAGAGGAAGCTTTTAGTATGGGAGAGCAAAGGGCAAGGCAAGGGAATACACAGCAGTTATGACAGAAATTAACTGAGCTCAATCAGTGAAGTCTTCAAGCCCACTTGGTGGGAGACTCAAAAATCGACTTGGGAATCCCTCAGGGAGAATTACACATTTTCATATTCTGTAAGGAATACTGTTAGCTAGTCATTTCACTCAGAATATTTTTTTGGTAAAAATGAAAACTAAGAAAACAAATCTAAACTTAGCTTATTTGTGAAAGAATATGCAACAACAGCTTTACAGCAACAATTCTCACACCATACAATTCACCCATTTAGAGTGTATGAATCTATGGTTTCTAGTGTAGTCACAGAGGTGGGAAATCATCACAACAATCAATTTTAGAGTGTTTTCAGCAACCCAGAAAGAAGCCCCATACCTATTAGCGGTCACTTCCCACTGTCCCGAACTTTCTTAGCCCTAAGCAATACCAATCTCTCTATAGAATCAGATAATATGTGATCTTTTGTGACTGATTTATTTGGCACAATGTTTTCAAGGCTCATCCACATTACAGCAGGCATCAGCACTTCACTCCTTTTTATTGCCAAATCATATACTATTGTAGGGATACACAGTAGTTCCCCCCCCCTTCTTATCTGCAGTTTTGCTTTCCTCGGTTTCAATTACCCATGGTCAACCTCAGTCTGAAAATATTAAATGGAAAATTCCAGAAATAATTCATAAGTTTTAAAGGGTGCACTCCTTTGAGTAGTGTGATGAAATCTCGCACCACCCCACCCCATCCCTCGGATCATCCCCTTTGTCCAGTGTATCCCACCTGTTAGTCATTTAGTAGCCATCTTGGTTATCAAGTCAACTGTCATAGTATCACAGTGCTTGTGTTCAAGCAACCCTTACTTTACTCAATAATGGCTCCAAGTGCAAGGGTAGTGATGTTGGCAATTTGGATATTCTCTTACTGTGCCTAATTTGTAAATTAAACTTTATCATAGGTATGTATATAGGAAAAAACATAGTATATAGGGTTCAGTATATCCATGGTTTCAGGCAACCACTGGAGGTCTTAGAACATATCCCCTGAGGGTTAAGGGGGAACTACTGTATCAATTTTTATTTATCCATTCAGCAGTTGATGGACATATGGGTTATTTACTTTTAAACTACTATATAAATAATGCTGTTATGGACATTTGTGTACAAGTTTCTGTGTTTTCATTTCTCTTGGATGTATACCTAAAAGTGAAATTACTGGGTCCTATGATAACTCTCTGTTGAACCTATTGAAGAACTGCCAGACGTTTTCCAAAGTGGCTGAACCATTTTACATTCCTACCAGCAGTGTATGAAAGTTCCAATTTCTTCACATCCTCATCAACACCCGTTTTTATCTGCTTTTCCTATTGTAGCCATCCTAGTGGGTATGACGTGGCATCTTACTGTGATTTTGATTTGCACTGGGTCAAAGCTAATGATGATCAGTTTCTTTTCATGTTCTTATTGGTCATTCATATATCCTCTTTCTATTCAAATCATTTGTCCATTTTTAAACTGGGCTTTTTATTGAGCTATAAGAGTTGTTTATATATTCTGGGTATTAGATCCTTATCAGATATATGATTTGCAAATACACCCTCTCATTCTATGGCCTTTTTACTTTGTTGATGATGTCTTTGGAAGTATACAAGTTTTTAACTTTGATGAAGCCGAATTTATTATTTTTTTCTTTTGTTGCTTGTGCTTTTGGTGTCATATTTAAGAACCATCACCAAATCCATGGTCATAAAGGTTTACTCCTATTTTTGTTCCCTAAGGGTTTTATGGTTTTAGCACTTACATTTGGATCCAATCCATTTTGAGTTAATTTTTGTATATCATGTGAAATAGGGAATCAACTTCATTCTTTTGCATGTGGATATCCAGTTGACCCAGAACCATTTGTTGAAAAGATTATTCTTTCGTCCACTCAACTGTCTCGGTATCATTTTTGAAAATCAGTTGACCATAAATATGAGTTTCTTACTGGACTCCCAATTCTAGTCCACTAATACATATGTCTATCTATATGACAGAACCACACAGTCTTTAACTCTATTCTTCTTTTTCAGGATTGTTTTGGCTATTCTGGGTTCCTTTAATTTTTTTTTTTTTTTTTTTTTTTTTTGCGGTACGCGGGCCTCTCACTGTTGTGGCCTCTCCCGTTGCGGAGCACAGGCTCTGGATGTGCAGGTTCAGCGGACATGGCTCACAGGCCCAGCCGCTCCACAGCATGTGGGATCTTCTCGGACCGGGGCACAAACCCATGTCCCCTGCATTGGCATGCGGACTCTCAACCACTGCGCCACCAGGGAAGCCCTGGGTTCCTTTAATTTTCATGTGGCTTTTAGGATCAACAATCAATTTCTACAAAGAAGCCAGCTGTTATTTTAATAGGAATTGAATTTAATCTGTAGGTCAATTTGAAGACTTAACAATATTAAGTCTTCTGATCCATGAACATGGAATTTTTCCCATTTATTTAGGTCTTCTGTAATTTCTTTCAACAATGTTTTGTATTTTACAGAATATAAGTTTTTCATTGCGCTGCTAAATTTGTTCCTAACAATTCTTTTTGATGTTATTATAAATAAAATTGTTTACTTAATTTCATTTTTAGATGGTTTATTGCAAGTATACAGAAATAAAACTGAGTTTGGTGTGTTGATCTTTTATCCAGTAACCTTGCTGAATTCATTTATTAGTTCTGATAGTTTTTTAGTACAGTCTTTAGGATTCTCTATATACAAGATCATGTCATCTGCAAATAAAGATGGTTTTATGTCTTCCTTTCCAATCTGGATGCCTTTTATTTCATTTTCTTGCCTAACTGTCCTGGTGGAAATATCTTTTTAAAGGGAAAAAGCTACATAATGTTGTCAAACTCGTGATATGATGGTAATTAAAAAAACCTCTTGACTCCCAGAAATCATAATATAAAACTAATTCATCAAGATGATTCTTACCAGAAAGAACTCCAGATTAGTTCCGATGTTATGGCATCAAAGCCCTGTAAAAAGGTCACCAGAGGAAAACAGGATAATGCCAGACTCATAGTCTACAGCGTACAAAAAATCACACCAACTTTACCTCCTGCCTCAGCTCACTGCCGTGAGGACTCTACTTAGATACTGGTTACTGGTTACCTAAGTAAAATGCTAACAGGAAACCTCTCCTGATGATGAATAAGGGTTGTATTCTTTCAAATTTCTACTCTATGTGTTTTGATCCTTAAATATACTCTTAAATACTTACTTTTTTCACCACCAATGTTTACCCTAATAAAGGCTACACTTAAAAACTTGTAACAATATAATAAATGTAAATTGAAACATGTAAAACTTACCATTACAGAGTTTCTCAAAGACAAAGGAAGCTGGTTTGTGCAGCTGCTGGTGTGTGTAGGGGCTGGGGCCAAAGAGGCAGTCTGCGAGTCCAGAGCCGCCTAAGTCCTTCCTGGCTTGTGTGGTCAAGAGATTATTTACATACAAAGGAACTGATCATATAAATAAATATACTGAGAAAAATGGGAGCTGGATTTCTCTGTCAGAGAAGGGCTAGAAAGGGAGAAGACTAGAATAAGTTCTGCTGTGTTGGATCAGAATTGGAGGTACAGGTGAAAACTCATGGTGTTTATACACTGTATCGACATACAAATACACAAGTAGATATAAGTACGTGAGTGTATTTCCTATATCTGTCTGTTGAGAGGGCTTGGAAGCAATGAAACCCCAGTAGCAATGAGCATACTTATTGCCCAGATCTTGTTTACAAAATATTACTCTCCACAAAAAGGAACTAGAGCTCCTTGGAGAAGTGCCTGAATGCAGAGCTGGGTCAGGGAAAGTACAAGATGAGCCTGGAATATTTTGTGCCAGAAAGTAAACGTGTAAAATATGTTGGAGATGTGTCAAAAGAATACAGGAGTCACCTTGAAAAGGTCCCTGCTGGCCAAGTCTGAGACAATTTGAGCATTCAAAACAAATAATGAGAGTAATCGATTATATAATACATTGACCAAAATGTTAGGATTTCATGAGTCCACAATGACATAAACAAGCAAACGGAGAAGGGATGGCTCTTCCTTGTAGTAGAATACCAACTAAGAAAAGTAGAAGTAATGACTGAATGAGAAAAATCATTTGCCAGCTATCTCAGTAATAAATGATCCAAATAAGAATCATCAATGAAAGTAAAAATTAATAGATGTGTTTGATAAAGGTATTTACATTGTCCCAAAGTATCTCCCTACAAAATATTTACTTACTAACATATACAAAATACTTATTAACTTTACAGCAGTGACACCTGCATATCTCACTTTATGAAGTGATACAACTTCAAGTCCCCAGCAGTCAGATGAATCAACAGCGTGTGCCCCTCCTCAGATGTCGCAGTAAGAAAAGAACTCAGCATCATTTCCAGGGTATTCTTCCCAAAACTACATAACCTGAATCTAGTTATGAAGAAACATTTGAGGAAAACAAATTAAGGGATATTCAACAAAGTAACTGGACCGTATTCTTCAAAAATGTCAAGGTAATGAAAAACCTGGAGTGCACTAAGGAACTGTTCCAGGGAAAAGGGGGCTAAAGAGACATGACAATAAATGCAACACATGATCCCAACCTGAACTCTGGATCAGAAAGAAAAGAAGGTAAAAGGAAAGTAGGTTTGTAAGTATGTGTGTGTGGTTTCGTGTCATAAAGGACATCACTGGAAAAATCTGTGGCATCTGAATAGGGTCCGTGGATTAGATGGTAGTAATATATCAATGTTACCTTCCTGGCTTTGATGGCTGTACTCTGATTATGTACAAAAGTGTTCCAGTTTTCAGGCAATATACACTGAAATATTTAAGGATAATGGCTCAATATATCTACAGCTTACCCTCAAATGGTTGAGAAAAAAATACAGAACAAAAGGGATGAAATGATTAGGCAAATGTGGAAATACATTAACAACTGGGGAATCTGGGTGAAGAATATGAACAAGTTCTTTGTATTAGTATTACAATTTTTCTGTAAATTTGAAATTATTTCAAATAAGAAAATTAACAAATGCTAAACTATGTTCTTCAGCATCCCATCATAAACCCTCCTATTTGTGTGTGTGTGTTTGGAACCCAAGCATTACATTTGTACTTTTTTCAATTGTTAAATTTTGTTCTGACATATTCTCATCACTCCAGCCTACTGAGGTATTTTCATATTGTTTCTTTTCTTCTGCCAAGTTAGAGATCCTTACCAGCTTCAGAGTATCTGTAAATTTAGCTATCAAGATAAGAATAAAAATCTTAAGTAGAGTTCTGAAAAGAGGGAAAAGCAAAAGGTAATACTGTAAGTCAATACATGAATAGCTAATAATTTTTTTTAGTTATCAAACACGTTCAATCAGTTCATTTTAGGATCAATGATGTTCCCTTGGTTTGACAAACTAGCTTTTTCTAAATCAATACCTTTAAATTCCACCATATCTGACAGCTCATGAAAGGTATTACCATAATGGTAATGACGTTGCTGGTCACAAAGTCAAATTCCCAAATACAACAAAAGTTAGCTATAATACTAATTTCCGAAGAGTGAATCTGGCTTTGGGTTGATTTTGATTCCTTCCAAGGGAATTAAGCTAGAGACTTCTAAAAGTACCTTCAAGCAGCAAAGACTTTTGAAAATTTCCTGGGGAAATTTTCAAATCCTCATAAAATAAAATTTGAAATTACAGTATTTACCATAGGGGCAAACACAAATTCACTTTTCTTTGCCAAAGGTCTCAATCCAGAAACCTGTCCTCTTCCTCATTCTTGGTCTCAGCTCAATCTGCATACTGAGTCATCCCTCAGTATCCATGGGGGATTGGTTCCAGGACCCCCAGCAGATACCAAAATCCGAGGATGCTCATATTCCTTATATAAACTGTTGTAGTATTTACACACAACCTATGCAATCCTCCCGTATACTTCGAATAACCTCTAGATTTATAATACCTAATATAGCGTAAATGCTATATAAATAGCTGCCGGCAAGTGGCGAATTCAAGTTTTGCTTTTTGCAACTTTCTGGAATTTTTCTAATAGTTCCTTTCCACTAACTTTCACAAAAGCTGAAGACTCTGCTATCTGGCACAAATAAAACTCTCTGTGACCCCTACCTTTTCTCCGGTTACCTTACTCTTTCTCTCCTTTAAAGAGCGTTTATATTAACGGCCATTTCCTCACCTCCCCACTCACTCCACAGGCTATTTCAATGTGTATCTTGGTCCAATCACCTTCATTCTATTCACTAAGGTCAAAGGGTCTCCCTGGCATTGAACACGAAAAAAACATTGCAGTCTTTACCACCCTCAGCAAAGTATAAACTCAGAGGACCACTTCCTCCTCTTTGAAACCCACTCTGCCTTCCACTTTCCTGACACCATTTATCCTGGTTATTCTCTTACCACCAGGGCAATTCTTTACTTGACTGTTAAATGTTGGGAGTTAGTGTTCTGTTCTAGGTTGTTCTTTCTTCTTGCTTTACATTTTCTCCCTCAGAAATTTCATCCATGTCCATGGATTCAATTACCATTTTTAAGTCTGACCTCCAAATCCTTAGGTCCAGCCAAAATTTTTCCTCAGGAGACTTGATAATACTAAGGGCAAATTCACATTATCTTGGTCAGAGCAATCCTACTTCTAGGAGTCCATTCTACATAAATATCAGTATGTGTGCAAAAAGATGTATAAACTCTCTTGTAGCATTATGTGTAATTTAAATTAAAAAATTTCAAACTTAAATGTCCATCAATGGGGGGGGTTATTATCAATAATACATATCATAGTATGCAACCATTAAAAAGGAATGGGTAAACATACTTATACCATATAATCCAGCAATTGTGCTTCCTGGTATTTGACCAAAGGAGCTGAAAACTTATGTCTACACAAAAACCTGCAAATAAATGTTTATAGCAGCTTTATTCATTAAATGCAAAATGTGGAAGCAAATGTGTGCCAGGATTTCCTTCAGTAGGTGAATGGATAAACAAATTGTGGTACGTCCATACAACGGACTATCATTCAGTGATGAAAGGAATGAATTATCAAGAAAAGAAAAGACATGGAGGAAACTTAAATGCATATTACTAAGTGAAAGAAGCTAACCTGAAAAGGCTACAGACTGTATATGATTCCACTACTATGTGACAAGCTGGAAAAGGCAAAACCATGGAGACAGTAAAGAGATCAGTGGTTGTCAAGGGGTTGGGGGGGGAGGGATAGATGAATGAGGGAGCCCAGGGGAGTTTTAGGGCAATGAAACAATTCTGTAAAATAACGTAATGGGAGACACACATTGTTATACATTCATCAAAATCCATAAAATGTACACCACAAAGACTGAACCCTAACGTAAATTTTGCACTTTTGTTAATAATAATGGATCAATGTTGGCTTATCATTTATAACAAGGTATCATATTAATGAAAGATGTTAATAATAGGGGAAACTGGGAGTGGGGGACTGGAGAGCATATAGGAACTCTGTACTTTAGACTCAATTTTTCTATAGACCTAAAACTGCTTTTAAAAAAAAAGTCTATTCATGGGCTTCCCTGGTGGCGCAGTGGTTGAGAGTCCGCCTGCCGATGCAGGGGACACGGGTTCGTGCCCCGGTCTGGGAGGATCCCACATGCCGTGGAGCGGCTGGTCCCGTGAGTCATGGCCGCTGGGCCTGCGCGTCTGGAGCCTGTGCTCCGCAACGGGAGAGGCCACAACGGTGAGAGGCCCGTGTACCGCAAAAAAAAAAAAAAAAAAAGTCTATTCATAAAAAAAGTAAGAAAAATTTAAGATATTAACAACAGGGGAAATTGCAGACTCTCAAAGAAAACACATTAAATACAGTAAGCTAAATTCTAGCGCAGTGGTTCTCAACCTTGGTTGCACATTAGAATCACTTGGGAAGCTTTAAAAAATTCTGATACTCAGGATACATTGTGGGATCATCAGTATCTGGAAGTGGGGCCTACAGACGATGATGAAGAATTCCCTCATCATACAGTCAGACATACATGACACCTTAAAAAAATCAGTGTATGAATATAAGGGGGCATTAACAATTTCTTGCCACTTGGCTTTAAAAATAGTGCTCAGGACAGAGGATTACTTTAAAAAACAAAAAACCCACAAAGATGTAGCAGTAAAAATCCTACACAGCCACATTCATATGGCCATTTTTCATTTCTGCTCCCATTATAGCTTCAGAATGGAGAGAGTGACACTCAGGTGTGCCTTAATAATAGTGCAAACAAGCACAGAGAAAACAAACCTCAGTTGTCATCTTATATCTTAGTACAGTAATGTTTTGATTCACTATTTTTGTATTAGAAGATAGCAGATTTCTATTTAATTTTATTTGTTATATGATAAAGTGAATCTGTGGAGACTAAAAAGCTAATATATTAACAATAGATGAGAAAAAGAGAGAGAAATTGATGGTCCCTTAAAAGTACATTCAAGAACATCAAAACCAGGGGCTTCCCTGGTGGCGCAGTGGTTGGGAGTCCACCTGCCGATGCAGGGGACGCGGGTTCGTGCCCCGGTCCGGGAGGATCCCGCGTGCCGCGGAGCGGCTGGGCCCGTGAGCCATGGCCGCTGAGCCTGTGCGTCCAGAGCCTGTGCTCCGCGACGGGAGAGGCCACAACAGTGAGAGGCCCATGTACCGCAAAAAAAAAAAAAAAAAAAAAAAAAAGAACATCAAAACCTCAGGAGTAACAGACTGTCACAGTGGTATTAAAATGGAGCAGGACCCTATGGTCCTTGCCTCCCCATGTCCTCGGCCTGCCTTTTGTCTGTGGAAATATTTTAGCCAAGAATAACAGAGACCAAATAATAATAGTTTAGTCATTAAGCATAGTCAAGGACCTTTAGTTCCTCCTCAAGTGCTACAGATAACATTCTGAGCCACATCCTGCGAGCTGTCTTATAGGTACTGAAACCCCCGCCAGGTGGAAGAAGTTAACTACATGATGACCAGACTGTAGCCACAACATAAGCTGCCACAATTCCGAAAACTGGCCTCAAGGAAAAGGGAACCAACCAACCCTGGAACTGAAGAACAATCGAGATGCTGCTGCTGGTCAGGCCACCGATGACCAATTTCAAGATGACTGTCAGAGCTGACTGTGCTGTTTCTGCATGCAGCCCCCTCCCTCTGTCTATAGAAGCTCTTGTCCCCTGATGGTCAGTGGGCGGAGTTGGCCTTCAGACAGGAGTCCAGCACCCCCAATGCCCCACCCCTGCTGTTGCCGGCATCCTAAACAAAGCAAACTTTCCTGTCCACCAACCTGGCCTCTTTATTGGCTTTTGAGCGGTGAGCAGCTGGATCCCACTTTCGGTTAAAGTTTCATCTATCAGAACTGTGCTTATTGTCACAGATCTACTCTTTTAAAACTTGATTTTCTTCTCTGAATTTTTAAACCTAAAACTGGTTGCTATAATCACTCTGAAAGTTAATATAGGAAGTAATAGTAGAGTGATTAAAAAAAAAGCCCTTTATAAAACTTGGATCAGATTTTATCAGGTTCAATTTTTACCAGGCAATAAATTTACAGATTTTTCTCAATCATCCATTTACCACACATTAACTACCTGTAACATGTTTAATATTTTTCAAGACACAGTCAGAAACGCAAAGCTAAAACAAACGTGATAGTTTAAACAATTCCTAACTAGTAAAAAATCATTCTTTGGACTTTTTAAAAATTAAATAAAAGACAAGAGGCCTTCCACTTGCCGGAAGATGAAATAGACCTACTTTTCCCTATTGTCCCACTAAGTACAACTGAAAACCCTTGGCATCATATATAAAACAAACATAAGAAGGAAGACACTGAAAGGTGAGAGAAGGTGAGAGCCCAGTAGGGTCTCTGAGACCCGAGGAAGGACACGGTGGTGAGCTCCCTGTGTTTTCTTATTGCCCTTTTATTCCAGATGGCATACTGGAAAAGCTGGAAACTTAAAACACCAACATACAGACCAAAAACATAAAAGCACCATGAAAAGCCTTCTCAATCTAACCAAAGGACCAGGAAAGGGACGGCCTAGCAAAAAAGGAAACTTTTAGATAATAACCTCAAAAAACACAAAACTGCCACAACTTACCCAACACGGAATAGATAACGTAAATAACCCTATAATTAGTGAAGAAATTGAATGTGCGATTAATCCCTGAAAAAGAAATATCCAGACCCAGATGGTTTCACTGGAGAACTTTATCAAATAGTTAAAGAAGAATTAACACCAATTTTATCAATCTCTTTCAGAAAGTAAAAAAGGAGTGAACCCAAACAGACAAAGGCAATACAAAAAAGAAAACTACAAACTAGTATCCCTTATGAATATGCACGCAAAAATCCTTTCCAAAATGTTGGCAAACAGAATTTAGCAGTTGGGTTTATCCCAGGGATGCCAGGCTGATTCAGTATTCGAAAACTGTCAATATAATCTACTACAGAGAAGAAAAATTACATGATGACATCAACTGATGCAGAAAATACACTTGACAAATTCACAGCCATGCATGATAAAAACTCTCAGGACACTAGGAATATAGGGGATCTTCCTCAACTTGATTAAGAGTGAATACTTTCCCCTCTAATATTCGGCAGGGATGTCTGCTCTCACAATTTTTATTCAAAATAGCTCTGGACATTCTAGCCAATGCAATAAGGCAAGAAAAGGAACTAAAAGGCATACAGATTGGAAAAGAAGAAATTAAACTGTTTTTACTTGCATATGACGTAATAGTCTATGCAGAAAATCTCAAGGACTCTATAAAACAAAAGCTATAAGTAAGTTCAGCAAAGACACAGGATACAAGATCAACATGCAAAAACATACTGTAATGCAAATCACATATCTGATAAGGGATTAAGATCCAGAATATATAGAGGTCTTAAAAGTCAACAACAAAAAACCCAGTTTTCGATTTAAAAACAGGCAAAGGACTCGATAGACATTTCTCCAAAGAAGAGAAATAGGTATATACACAAAAGGATTGAAATCAGGGACTTAAACAGATATTTGTACACCCATGTTCATAGCAGCATTATTCACAACTGCCAAAAGGTGGAAGCAACCCAAATATCTATTGACAGATGAAAGGATAAACAAAATATGGTATATACATATGGAAGAATATTATTCAATCTTAAAAAGGAATGAAATTCTGACACATGCTACAATGGGGAATAACCTTTGAAGGCATTATGCTAAGTGAAATAAGCCAGTCACAAAAAGGACAAATACTGTCTGAGAGCACTCATATGAGGTACTTAAGGGTAGTCAAATACATAGAGACCAAAAATAGAATCATGGTTGCCAGGAGCTGGGGGAAGGAAGAATGGAGAGTTATTGTTTAAGGGGTACAGTTTCAGTATAGGATAATGAAAAAGTTCTGGAGATGAATGGGGTGATGGTTGTGCAACAATGTGAATGTATTAAGTGCCATTAAACTGTATACTTAAAAATGGCTAAAATGGTAAATGTTATCCTATGCATATTTTACAATTGAAATAATTAATTTTAAAAGATCAACTGTATTTCAATATACTTACAATAAACACATGGAAACTAAAATAAAAAACACCACACCACTTATAACTGCTTTAAAAAAATACTTAGGTGTAAGTCTAATTCTTTAATAGGTATGTACAGGACTTGCATGCTGAAAACTATAAAAAATGCTCGTGAAAGAAATCAGAGATGATCTAAATAAGTGGATAGATAAACCATTTTCATGGATTATAAGACTTACAGTGAAGATATCAATTCTTCTCAAATTGATATATAGATTTAACAAAATTCCTATCAAAATCCCTACAAGTATTTTTATAGATATAAACAAGACTATTCTAAAATTTATATGGAAAGGCAAAGGAACTAGAAGAGCTAAAACCATTCTGAAAAAAATAAAGTTGCAGAAGAATCACTCTACCCAATTTCTAAGACCTGTTATATAGCTACAGCAATCAAGACTGTATAGGTTGGCAAAGGGTAGACATATGGATGTGTAGAACAGAATAGAGAATCCAGAAATAGCCCCACCCAAGTATGGCCAACCAATTTTTGACTAAAAAAATCAATTAAACAGAGGAAGAACCTTTTCAATAGTGCTGGAATACTTGCATATCCATAGGCAAACAATTAAATCTTGACCTATACTTCACATCTTATACAAAAATTAACTCAAAATAGATCATAGATTTAAATGTTACATGTAAAAATATAAAACTTTTAGAAGATATTTGAGACCTAGGGCTTAGTGAAGAGTTCTTAGACCTAACACCAAAAGCGTGACACATAAAAGAAAAAAGTGATAAACTGGACCGCATTAAAATGAAAACTTTTGCTCTGTGAAAGACCCTGTTAAAGGGATGAAAAGACAAGTTGGTAAGGACTTGTATCTAGAATATATAAAGGGGAACTCTTGTAACTCAACAACATAAAAGCAAACAATCCATTTAGAAAATGCACAGGGCTTCCCTGGTGGCGCAGTGGTTCAGAGTCCGCCTGCCGATGCAGGGGACATGGGTTCGTGCCCCGGTCCGGGAAGATCCCACATGCCGTGGAGCGGCTAGGCCCGTGAGCCATGGCCGCTGAGCCTGCACGTCCGGAGCCTGTGCTCTGCAACGGGAGAGGCCACAACAGTGAGAGGCCCTCGTACCGCAAAAAAAAAAAAAAAGCCTCAATTAGAAAATGCACAAAAGACAGGAGGATACACTTCACCGAAGGGAATGTTTGGATGGTAAATAAGCATATGAAAAGGTGTTCGACATCACTAGCCATAAGGGAAACACAAAATAAGACCACAGTGAGATACCGTTACCCATCTATTAGAACAGCTAAATTTAAAAATAGTAACAAAACCAAATGCTGGCAAGAGTGTGAAGAAACTGTATCTTTTAGACTTTGTTAGTGGTAATATAAAATGGTACAGCCACTTTGGAAATGTTTGGCATTTAGTTTGGTAGTAACTAAATGGAAAACAGTTTGGCAGCTTCTTAAACATATACAACTTACCATACAACTCAGCAATTATACTCCTAGGCATTTATCCCAGAGAAACAAAAACTGAAGTCTAGACAAAAACCTGTATAACAAATGTTTATAGTAGTTTTTTTTTGGTAACAGTCCTAAGTTGGAGACAACCCTGATGTCCTTCAATAGGCAAATGGTTAAACAAACCGTGGTATACATCTATTATCCACACCATGGAACACTACGCGGCAGTAAGAAGGAATGGACTGTTTGATACATTAAGAAAGAAACACCACCACCACCACCCGACCCCCAGAGAGAGGGAGAGCGCGCGCGAGTGGGCGCGAGCGGGTGCGAGGAACTCACAAAGGCAACAGAGTAAAATACCCAGGATGTTCTCATTGTGCCAAGTCTTCATAGTGTAGTTATTTTAGCAGAAAAGTCCCTAATAACCTCTGAGATTAGTGGTCAAAGGTAGTATTTCAAGATTTTACTGATTTTCATAAGCCAAAGCAAAACTGTAGCACCTTATGTACAAATTTAAAATATTCCAGGTTTCATTATGTATCATGTTGTTTAAGACTGCTTTTGAACCTAAAGACCAATTACTTCTTTGTGGTTTAAAATTCAAACAATGCTATAAAATAAATACTTTGATCAATAAAACCAAATTTTAATAATAAGTCTGATCTGACTTAATAACAATAACTCACTGTGCTTGATTTTTTAATAATTTATTATTCAAGATGAGTGGGGGATTTATACATTACACATTCATTTCAGAGTATCTTTTCAATGAATGAACAAATTAATAAATGTTTAAATTTTCTTACACATAAAAACACCCAAACCTTTAAGGCAAACCTAGATATCTCAAGAACAGCACTTACCTAGGTTAGGCTTACCAAAAAAATTTTAAATAAAGGAATATTTAACATGAGCAAATGATACCAAGGCTGTCAGAAAAAAAAGCCAACAGACAAAACAAAACATCAAATTAGATCCCTCAAAAACCTTCACAAAAGGTTAAGTAAAGCCAAGTTACACACAGCCATCTCTTCTCCCCACTGTAAATAGTGATTCTCTGAACGCCAAAATAATGATGACCTGCTGGGTTAAGTTACGAACCATGTTTAATACAAACACAGGTATGCTTACCTAGGAAGCAAGGTTACAGGGAGCTCCTCTTCCAGCCCCAGATTCACCAGCTATAATCCAACTTATCTAGGATTCTAAAGCTTTTCTTACTCAAGACACGCAACATGTTTCAGGGTTTTATTTTTAATGCCAAACAACAGTAGGAGTCCAAAGGCCAATGAACAGAGTTAATGGCGACAGTAAAAATTTCCAAAATCTTTTATGCAAACAAATTAGAGAAAACATAACCCATATGTTCTTTGTAAAAAAATGCGAAGATTTTACATTTTCATTCATTTCTAACTGTTCTCACAATTTAGAGACCAAAATGCAATGAGCAATAAGCTCAACATGTGAAAACAATCAGCAAGAAGGAAAGTACATGCAGTATTCATTTTATTCTTCTATCAACTTTGCTTGGGAAAACGCAGTTAAAAATTTCAGCAATTTGTTCCTGTAAGCCATCTTAATGTCACCTTAGCTTCTTCTCCTTAATTATGACCACTTAAAAATGGTGCTTCTCCCCACAGCTTCATTAAGATATATTTGACAAATAAAAATTAAAATTGCATATACAGTTGCCCTTGCACAAAGTGGGGGTTAGGGGTACCGACCCTATACATAAAAGTCCAAGTGTAATTTATAGCCGTCCCCCCATGTACGTGGTTCCTCTGTATCCGCATTTCCGTATCCTCGGATTCAACTAACCCTGGATAGTGCAGTACTGAAGTATTTACTACTGAAAAAAAACCACATGTAAGTAGACACACCCAGTTCAACTGTACTTAAGGTGTACAACGTGAGGTTTCAACACATGTGTACATCGTGTAAGGATCACCACAATCAAGCCACTTAACACATCCATCAAAGATGGTGCTTTTTGATGCAGAAAAAAAAAAACCTTTTATTTATAGGAACAATATTCTAATTCCTCGTTATCAGTTTATATGTGGACGGCCTTCCCAACCTGACAGTAAACTCCTCAAGGGTGGGAACTGAATCAGCACCCAGACACCACATGCCCTGAACTATGGGGATACACAGACATACGAGGCGCA
Source organism: Mesoplodon mirus (assembly GCF_964341445.2). Lineage (NCBI taxonomy): Eukaryota > Metazoa > Chordata > Mammalia > Artiodactyla > Ziphiidae > Mesoplodon > Mesoplodon mirus. The sequence continues at coordinate 221,238,763 of NC_138977.1, forward strand.
GTGCCGGGGAGACGACAAGTAAACACCTGTGGTTCACGGTGCTGATCCTAATCTCACACCCTCCAGAGACCAGCAACAGAGACCTATCTTCAGAGCTGCTACCCGACTTTTATCAATTCTCATGTTAATTAGTACCACATGTTTATTAGTCAATGTCTGAATTCTCAAATTAAATCATTCTTGGATTATTCTCCTTCATTTCTGAATGTGTAATAAATGTTAAAATTAATCAGGTCACAATAGCTTTAAATTGTGCTGTTGATCCATTTTTAGAACAAGAATGGTACCTGAAATCTTCATAGAACTCCTGTTAATTAACCACAATAAAACGCTAAGGAAACGATGCTCATGCAACCTGTCAAACATGCCCCTGGCGTATTTGGAATGAAAGGCTCTGTCTCATGCCGCACGCCTCATATCCTGGACTAGTTTATGTCGCTTCTCCAGAGAGGCCGAGAATTCAAGAAACAAAGACACTGGGTAGAGGACACCCAGGCTCCAGATCTTTCAGTAACTGGCAAAGCTTACCCGATGATTTGTATGAAGAGAGGAGTTTGGGCCCAAACCCAAGAGTGAATCACAGCCAAAGTCAACTGCTTGACCAGAATTTACAGATACTTTTCAGACTGCCATGAGCTACAAACTGCTTTGCTGCTGCTCAAAAGCCCCGTTGGTTACTGGTCCCCAGTTCAATGCCCATAATCACCTCAGTGTTTTTTGTTTTTTGGGTTTTTTTTGCGGTACGCGGGCCTCTCACTGTTGTGGCCTCTCCCATTGCGGAGCACAGGCTCTGGACGCGCAGGCTCAGTGGCCATGGCTCACGGGCCCAGTTGCTCCGCAGCATGTGGGATCTTCCCGGACCGGGGCATGAACCCGTGTCGCCCGCATCGGCAGGCGGACTCTCAACCACTGCGCCACCAGGGAAGCCCCACCTGAGTGTTTTAATTCTATTGTCTCTGGATACTAGATGGGAACATGCAACGTACTTCCACAAAGCAAACTCCCCCTCTCCAAGGTTATAAACGAAAAGTATGACACTGAATAAGCTTTGCCACATGTCTTCTGGTATATTATTCTCTTGCTCAGAGGAAAAATGTTTTCTTTTAACCTCTTCTAGCTATCCAGGTTTTGGTGTTTTTGCTTTAACCTTTATTAGACCCTCCCAACTGTTTCTGGAGCTACCAGTCCAGTTCCACGCACCTCCAGAGTTTCTGCTGTGCTTTCACTAGTTCCCATCTGCTTAGGATGGAATCCATTTGTTGTTACCTGCTGACTCAAATCTCCCCAAATGACTTAACGCTCTAGGTTTTCATTTTCATTTCATTACACTGCACTGAAAATGCCTACTTTGAAGCAAAATGTTTTAACAATGAAAAGGTGGACAGAGTACTATAATAAGAACATTAAAACTCCTTTCTTGTCATTAAATAAGCAAGCTAACCAGCAGCCAAAGTCAGTTACGGCAAAATTTTACCATCAATATAGAAAACCTCTGGACAGCAGGAGCATGAGAAGAAACTCTGTTTTGTTCCAGGCCATTTCTGGGCCTCTTTCCTGTGTCCCCCCTCAGCTCTGACAGATTCTGACACAGACACAGATTCTGACAAGACTTGAAGTCTTGTCTTCACGTTGCTCAGCTACACAGTCACAAGTCCCTAAAAGTTGAGACTTTCTAAAGTAAATTCTAGTTTCTTAAAGTTTAAAATAAATCTTTAAGAACTCTTCCTATAATCCAAGTACTGCTTCATAAGTCTTAAATCAGTTTCAGATTTAAATAGTTATAAAAGAAATGGCTGCAGTTTGTAGTTTAAAGACAGGACTATCTCTCAAAACAAACCCTAGCACACCAGTGACAAATTCAAAAAGTACAAATAAACTAAATGGTCGCTTCTGCTTTTACTTGCCTTCCTGAATGCAGTTCAAGTGCTTTAAGGAAACATTTTCAAAAATCTTAATTTTTAAAATGACAGTATAACATGGTGACTAACTGCATTGCAAAGAGCCTTTGTTTTATCAAAGGATTCACAAAATGGATATAACAATAGGGTGTTTTTTTAAAGAGATATTAAAAATATAGTTCAATTTATAATCACTAGACTTTTTCTGAAAACATTATTTATTATTTTAAAGGACAAGGATATTGCAAATTTAGTAAACTAGCTCAAACATAACTTATTTACATTTAGTCAGTATGTCACAATATCTAATCCTTTCTTTCCCTCCCCATACCCTCTAACCTATTAACCTGGAAAAATTTTCTTTGGTTTTATTCAGAGCGTGGAGGAATTACCTGGCATTACTTTAAAATGAAGATCAAAGCTCCCATAAGAGCAATAATTTGCTTTGGATTGATAAGGCTGGTACAGATGGCAGGTGAGAAAAATGCTGATAAAGTTTAAATAGCACAAGTGTTATTTCACAGCTCTTTGAAGCACTTTCATTAGCATTGTCACACTTCACAACCTACTCTTCGGAAGAGAGAGATTTTCTTCTTTAAGAAGGGAACTTAGGGCCTCCCTGGTGGCGCAGTGGTTGAGAGTCCGCCTGCCGATGCAGGGGATACGGGTTCGTGCCCCGGTCTGGGAGGATCCCATATGCCGCGGAGCGGCTGGGCCCGTGAGCCATGGCCGCTGAGCCTGTGCATCCGGAGCCTGTGCTCCGCAACGGGAGAGGCCACAACAGTGAGAGGCCCGCGTACCGCAAAAAAAAAAAAAAAAAAAAAAAAAAGAAGGGAACTTAACTTAGATCTAATTGTGAAATTAGAACTCAGAGTTCTAGACATTAAGGCTCAGACTACTGCATTAAATGACTCTGCTGTGGTCTGCGAAGACATTAACTATGCAACTTGACACTTAGTGAGCTAAAAAGGAATTGAGAGAGGAAAACACAAACTGTCTTTATTTAAATTTTCCCTAGCATATTCAAATGTTTATTTAGAGTAAAATATTTTTTAAAAAGCATCTTTGACTGTGTAATAAAATCATCATGCATAGTATTTCAGTCCAGAGTTTGTCCAAGGAGACAAGCCTATAAGGTCACATCTTTCTCAAAAGGCAGACGCGTCTGGAGAATCCAGACATTTGGTAAACAAAGATTGTTACATTACAAATAAAAGTGAAGAGTTATTTTAAAAATAAGGCATATGACTGTGTAGTTTGCTAAAACATATGTGATAAACAATGATATTATTGTGTGATACCACAGAATAGAATTTTGTTTAGTTCTGCACAGTTTTCAGTTAAACAGCTAGTTAGGGACATAATCTTTGGAATACTTGATCAATAAAATTAAAAAATTAGACCCCAGTAAAATACAAAAATATTAAAATCTTGACCAAGATTGATAGGAGACTCCTTTATAAGAATGTAAAAATCTGTGCTACAGTCCTAAGTCTAAATCTACTGTAACAGAGGAGAGGAGGGAAAAAAACAACCTGTCACCCATCAATAAACAAGTGACATTTCTTACCCAAAGCTCATGTATGTGTATATACCTAAGAATAAAACACAAAATGAAAACCATGAGAAAAATTGATATCTTAGTTACTGATATCACTAGAATTAAGAAACAGAGAAGAGGCCTGTTAGCAACAGACAAGGAAAGCCCAGAGAGGTACAGCCACAATTAAATAAAAATGGCTTTAAACTTGTACTATTTTTTTTTTCCCTTGCCTATATAGTCCTTGCCTAGGGCCAAAACTTTCCTCAGTCTTTTAATGAGTGAGCCCATTATTTCTAACACTTGAATTTCATCATACAGACTCCAAATATCTGATCTGGAAGCCCTCCACTGAAGCTGTGCAGGGTTGTAACTGGGCACTCAAATACAGCCTATCAGGACAGTAACTCACTTGTGTTGGCACATTCCCTGGTCCAACCTCGGCTTTTAGGGCAATGGGCTGGATGCACCCAATATGTACAGACAATATCCACCACTAAGCAGAGGCCTCCCGTTAACTACAACTGTGAGATGTCTAGTTAGTCATTTATACAGGTCTTTCCAGGGATGGGGATATTCTAATATGTGCTCCCCATCCTGACCCCTTTCTAACTCTAACCAGCTGTTTGCCTCATGAATACTGATTTAGGGGAAAGAGCAAGAGAGGCATTGTGAGGATGAAGGAAGATGATACATGATAGGCATTTAGCACAGCGCTTGGACCAGGAAGTATTAACCACACCAGTGACTGCCACCACTACTGCCTCTACCCAAACTAGAAGCAGAAGAGCTGGAGTGACAGTCCAGGCCCCTCCGCTCTTAGTTCCCCCAGACTAGTGTTTTTCAAATCGTGGGTGGTATTTATGGTCAGGAAATCAATGTAATCGACTGTGAACAGCATTTCTTAAAAAAAAAAAAAAAAAAAACTACAGCAAATTCAAAAACACTAGAGCGCATCATATGAGTAACGGTGAGTACTGTTCAGCATATTTTTGTTTCAGCTGTGTGTGTGTGTGTGTGTGAGCACGCGCATGTGCACAGGTATTCCAGGAAATGTGTATTATGTCACAATGTAAAGTGCATTTCTAGCAGTGGCCTAGACTGGAGAGTTCACTATCTGAAACTACTTGGCTTCACCTAAAACTGAAACTGAAATTTTAATCTTCTGGGAACTTCCATGGTGGTGCAGTGGTTAAGAATCCACTTGCCAATGCAGGGGACACGGGTCCGAGCCCTGGTCCGGGAAGATACAGCATGCCGCGGAGCAAATTAGCCCATGCGCCACAACTACTGAGCCTGTGCTCTAGAGCCCGTGAGCCGCAACTACTGAGCCCACGCACCACAACTACCGGAGCCTGCGCGCCTAGAGCCTGTGCTCCGCAACAAGCGAAGCCACCGCAATGAGAAGCCCGCACACTGCAACTAGAGAAAGCGCATGCCCAGCAACGAAGACCCAATGCAGCCAAAACTAAATAAATTTTTAAAATAATAAATTTATAAAAAAAAATTTTTAATCTTCTGATAGCAACAGTGAAGAAGAGGGACAGTGGCACCTCCCAACACCTCTACTGGATGTCTTCTAACACCTTTAATTCAACAGGTCCAAAGCAGAACTCACTATTCTTTTCCTTCTCCAAAAAATCTGCTCCTCTTCCACGTTCCTCATTTCAGAAATGAAGTCAGCATTAACTCAGTTCCTGTCAGAACCCATAAAACTCTCTTGACAACTCTCTCTCTCCCCCATCGCCATACACAATTAACCAGCCAGTCCTGTGGACCCACCTCCGGAACAGCTTTACTATCCTTTCACTCCCTCTGTTCCCAATTGTTCCCAGCCTAGTCCAGGCCACCATCAGCTTCTGCTTAGAGAACTGTACGCAAAACCCTCCTAATTGGTTTTCCTACCTCCAGTCTCAACTAAGTCCCATTCGTTCTCCACATGTGGAGTAGAAATGACATAATGATCAAGGGATCGATCCAAGAAGAAGATATAACAGTTGTAAATATTTATGCACCCAACATAGGAGCACCTCAATACATAAGGCAAATACCAACAGCCATAAAAGGAGAAATCGACAGTAACACACTCATAGTAGGGGACTTTAACACCCCACTTTCACCAATGGACAGATCATCCAAAATGAAAATAAATAAGGAAACACAAGCTTTAAATGATACATTAAACAAGATGGACTTAATTGATATTTATAGGACATTCCATCCAAAAACAACAGAATACACATTTTTCTCAAGTGCTCATGGAACATTCTCCAGGATAGATCATATCTTGGGTCACAAATCAAGCCTTGGTAAATTTAAGAAAATTGAAATTGTATCAAGTATCTTTTCCGACCACAATGCTATGAGACTAGATATCAATTACAGGAAAAGAGCTGTAAAAAATACAAACACATGGAGGCTAAACAATACACTACTTCATAACGAAGTGATCACTGAAGAAATCAAAGAGGAAATTAAAAAATACCTAGAAACAAATGACAATGGAGACACGACGACCCAAAACCTATGGGATGCAGCAAAAGCAGTTCTAAGAGGGAAGTTTATAGCAATACAATCCCACCTTAAGAAACAGGAAACATCTCGAATAAACAACCTAACCTTGCACCTAAAGCAATTAGAGAAAGAAGAACAAAAACATCCCAAAGTTAGCAGAAGGAAAGAAATCATAAAAATCAGATCAGAAATAAATGAAAAAGAAATGAAGGAAATGATAGCAAAGATCAATAAAACTAAAAGCTGGTTCTTTGAGAAGATAAACAAAATTGATAAACCATTAGCCAGACTCATCAAGAAAAAAAGGGAGAAGACTCAAATCAATAGAATTAGAAATGAAAAAGGAGAAGTAACAACTGACACTACAGAAATACAAAAGATCATGAGAGATTACTATAAGCAACTCTATGCCAATAAAATGGACAACCTGGAAGAAATGGACAAATTCTTAGAAATGCACAACCTGCCGAGACTGAATCAGGAAGAAATAGAAAATATGAACAGACCAATCACAAGCACTGAAATTGAAACTGTGATAAAAAATCTTCCAACAAACAAAAGCCCAGGACCAGATGGCTTCACAGGCGAATTCTATCAAGCATTTAGAGAAGAGCTAACACCTATCCTTCTGAAACTCTTCCAAAATATAGCAGAGGGAGGAACACTCCCAAACTCATTCTACGAGGCCACCATCACCTTGATACCAAAACCAGGCAAGGATGTCACAAAGAAAGAAAACTACAGGCCAATATCACTGATGAACATAGATGCAAAAATCCTCAACAAAATACTAGCAAACAGAATCCAACAGCACATTAAAAGGATCATACACCATGATCAAGTGGGGTTTATTCCAGGAATGCAAGGATTCTTCAATATACGCAAATCAATCAACGTGATACACCATATTAACAAATTGAAGGAGAAAAACCATATGATCATCTCAATAGATGCAGAGAAAGCTTTCGACAAAATTCAACACCCATTTATGATAAAAACCCTGCAGAAAGTAGGCATAGAGGGAACTTTCCTCAACATAATAAAGGCCATATATGACAAACCCACAGCCAGCATCGTCCTCAATGGTGAAAAACTGAAACCATTTCCACTAAGATCAGGAACAAGACAAGGTTGCCCACTCTCACCACTCTTATTCAACCTAGTTTTGGAAGTTTTAGCCACAGCAATCAGAGAAGAAAAGGAAATAAAAGGAATCCAAATTGGAAAAGAAGAAGTAAAGCTGTCACTGTTTGCAGATGACATGATACTATACATAGAGAATCCTAAAGATGCTACCAGAAAACTACTAGAGTTAATCAATGAATTTGGTAAAGTTGCAGGATACAAAATTAATGCACAGAAATCTCTGGCATTCCTATATACTGATGATGAAAAATCTGAAAGTGAAATCAAGGAAACACTCCCATTTACCATTGCAACAAAAAGAATAAAATATCTAGGAATAAACCTACCTAAGGAGACAAAAGACCTGTATGCAGAAAATTATAAGACACTGATGAAAGAAATTAAAGATGATACAAATAGATGGAGAGATGTACCATGTTCTTGGATTGGAAGAATCAACATTGTGAAAATGACTCTACTACCCAAAGCAATCTACAGGTTCAATGCAATCCCTATCAAACTACCACTGGCATTTTTCACAGAACTAGAACAAAAAATTTCACAATTTGTATGGAAACACAAAAGACCCCGAATAGCCAAAGCAATCTTGAGAACGAAAAATGGAGCTGGAGGAATCAGGCTCCCTGTCTTCAGACTATACTACAAAGCTACAGTAATCAAGACAGTATGGTATTGGCACAAAAACAGAAAGATAGATCAATGGAACAGGATAGAAAGCCCAGAGTTAAACCCACGGACATATGGTCACCTTATCTTTGATAAAGGAGGCAGGAATGTACAGTGGAGAAAGGACAGTCTCTTCAATAAGTGGTGCTGGGAAAACTGGATAGGGACATGTAAAAGTATGAGATTAGATCACTCCCTAACACCATACACAAAAATAAGCTCAAAATGGATTAAAGACCTAAATGTAAGGCCAGACACTATCAAACTCTTAGAGGAAAACATAGGCAGAACACTCTATGACATAAATCACAGCAAGATCCTTTTTGACCCACCTCCTAGAGAAATGGAAATAAAGACAAAAATAAACACATGGGACCTAATGAAACTTAAAAGCTTTTGCACAGCAAAGGAAACCATAAACAAGACCAAAAGACAACCCTCAGAATGGGAGAAAATATTTGCAAATGAAGCAACTGACAAAGGATTAATCTCCAAAATTTATAAGCAGCTCATGCAGCTCAATAACAAAAAAACAAACAACCCAATCCAAAAATGGGCAGAAGACCTAAATAGACATTTCTCCACAGAAGATATACAGACTGCCAACAAACACATGAAAGGATGCTCAACATCTTTACTCATTAGAGAAATGCAAATCAAAACTACAATGAGATATCATCTCACACCAGTCAGAATGGCCATCATCAAAAAATCTAGAAACAATAAATGCTGGAGAGGGTGTGGAAAAAAGGGAACACTCTTGCACTGCTGGTGGGAATGTGAATTGGTACAGCCGCTATGGAGAACGGTATGGAGGTTCCTTAAAAAACTACAAATAGAACTACCATATGACCCAGCAATCCCACTACTGGGCATATACCCTGAGAAAACCATAATTCAAAAAGAGACATGTACCAAAATGTTCATAGCAGCCCTATTTACAATAGCCCGGAGATGGAAACAACCTAAGTGTCCATCATCGGATGAATGGATAAAGAAGATGTGGCACATATATACAATGGAATATTACTCAGCCATAAAAAGAAATGAAATTGAGCTATTTGTAATGAGGTGGATAGACCTAGAGTCTGTCATACAGAGTGAAGTAAGTCAGAAAGAGAAAGACAAATACTGTATGCTAACACATATATATGGAATTTAAGAAAAAAAAAATGTCATGAAGAACATAGGGGTAAGACAGGAATAAAGACACAGACCTACTAGAGAATGGACTTGAGGATATGGGGAGGGGGAAGGGTAAGCTGTGACAAAGTGAAAGAGCGGCATGGACATATATACACTACCAAACGTGAGGTAGATAGCTAGTGGGAAGCAGCCGCATAGCACAGGGAGATCAGCTCGGTACTTTGTGACCGCCTGGAGGGGTGGGATAGGGAGGGTGGGAGGGAGACGCAAAAGGGAGGGGATATGGAAACATATGTATATGTATAACTGATTAAATTTGTTATAAAGCAAAAAAATAAAATAAGTTAAAAAAAAAAAAAAAAAAGAAAAAAAAAAAACCCTTTCATGGCCTTCCAGTGCTTTCAGAAGAAAAAGCTGAACTCCGCACAATGATTTACAAAGTCCTGCATTGGCCAGCTACATCTCCCCGCTCGGAGCCCAGGCCCACTCTAAACCCTAGCAGTGCTCTCTGCTCCCCGGACCTTCTGAATAAGTCTTCTCTGCCTAGAGCTTGTGAATTCTGTCCCTTTAAACACTAACTTAGATCACTTCATCCAAGAAGTGTTCCCCACCCTCCCACGCCCTGTCCAAATCTGGGTTGAGGACCCTCCCATGTGAATTAACTGCATCTTCTATTACCCCCAATATGCTACTTATCACATTTTACTGAAACTGTCCGAGTGTCCTTTGCTAAATTCCCTGAGGGCCAGGATGAGTAATTTACATCCCATCATAAAGCACAATGCCTGGCTTAATACTTGCTGAATGAATGAATTTATGACTTCAAATTTAGGTTTCTAATTCTTGCGTTGGCTCCTCTATTTAAGATTAAGCTAGCTTTTTTCTTTTTTCTTTTTTAAAAGAGTCCACTACTTCCTCACGTTTGCTGTCCTTTCTCTATCTGCCCTAATGCAACTGACATGGTCAACTGACATCAGGGACATGCCACCTCATTCTATACCTTTCCTGTATTAGAAACCTCTTGGGATTGCCTCTTATAGCCCCTTGGCCTCACTTCCAACTCATGCTACAACTACGGCGTACAGTTCTATCAGGGCAGATTGGCAAGGTCTGTCTCTCTTGCTTTCTGCCTTTCAGAGGCAGCAGCCTGCAGTGCCCACAGGCGTCTGCTCGGCAAATGTACAGACACAAATTGACAGTGCAGAGGCGTTAACACCCAATGAGGCGACCATTGGCCAGTGGAGAGGAAGCCAGTGGACAAGTACTTCTTCCTTTGGTCCCTCGGGTGGCCAACTCTGAGACACACACCAGAAGGTCTCTCCAAAGGACTGAAATCCAGTCCTTAAAGTGGTAGCTCACACAATAACACACCCTTCTATTCTCTTCCCCCTCCCCTACTTCACTCTCCCCAGTCCCCCACTCCTGTTCCCCAAGACAATTTCTCAAATAAATCATCTGAATGCAGATCCCCATGTTTCAGGATCTGCTTCCAGAAAGAAACCAGACTAAGACAGTCTCTTTAGCATTAGAAGTGCTCAGATTTTTATTCTTGCTTTCTTATTTTGCTAGGGGTTAGTAAAGCAGGTAACTCAATTCTTTCCTTACTGTCAACATTGTCCTTCCTATTTACAGACAAATTTCATTTTATTTATTAGTGAACACTCCACAGAAGCATGAACAAGTCAAGTCTCCCCTACGATGTCTATTTCAAATGAATGGCAGCTAGGAAAATACATTTCTTACAAGAACAGGAATTCTACCCAAGTTTCCATGTTTATATTAAAAACATTTTGCCAGCATCACATAAAAGACCACTCATAAAATAAACAGACTTTTTCATACCTTCATGTTACAGCTTGCTTATTTTTCTGCAGAGAGAATGAATATTAACATCCACAAAACAGAATCTAAACAGTTTAAAAATACCTTGCAGGCAAATGCAGAGGCTCCATTCTTACACTGAAGTTGGGTGTGAATGATTTCGGAAACCTTCAGGTTGTTTGTTACATTTGTCTTTGGGTCAGTTTCTCCAATAGGTAATAGGCACTGTATTGAATATCAAGTGATGCAGCCTCCAAAATATAGAATATTTACTGATAATTCACAAGGTAGGAAAATGTGCAGTCAACTGCAAATTATTTTAGGGCTGATGACAAGCTTGATGGCATCCTGGGATATCGTCTTTTGCCCCTTCTTTACTTATTTAATCTTTAAGCATTCCATCAATTGTCAGAGATCACTACATTTATTGGCTAAACAGTTTTTAAATTCTCTACTTTAACTGCTGCCTTCCAACGTCAGAAAAAGTTTAAAAATTTTTTTAAATTTGTTTTAAACCAGAATGTATGGAGATGGACAATGCTTATAGAATTTCAATGATTTGGGGTAGTAAAAAGGTTTCACTTTTATTCCAATAAAATATCCTTGTAAAGTAGTTACATGTCTTCACCAAATTTTCTAAACTACCTAGATCAGAGTATTAAAAGAACTCTATTACTATCATCAATGATAGTCATCTTATTTGCATATAAAAGCATCTGAAATCAATGTCTTCCAACTCTGATAAGTTAAGTGCACACTCCATCTATAACACATTTAAGGCCTAGAATTAAGATGCCACAAAGCTCTCTAACCCATAAAAACAAGTCTCAACACTGCACAGCTTTGCCAGCTATTACAGTGCACAGACTGAACCCCGCTTCCTCTATGTTAAGATTCACATTTTTACGTGGTTGATGTTTCTGAAACCCAAATGTATCTTACAACTTATGGAGTCATAGTCTACTTGGCAACATTTTTTCTTAGTGGTACCTAAAATAAAGGACTTAAAATTGATGATGTCTCATATTCAACAGAATATCATAGTTCATCCAGCACTTAAACAGCAGGTATGGGCCTTATTTTTATTCTTTAACTGATATTTTGGACAACCCCTTCATGACATCAGAAATGTCAGTTTTCATTGAAACAAACAAAGTAGCACAGCAAGATGCCACACATTAGAACCAGGCAGAACTAGCATTTATAGACATGTTTTGAAGCATCACGATGATTTTGAGCCTGCTATCATGATACTGAAATCATTTTTATTATTTATTATAGGATTAATTATATTGAAAACTGGGTGAATGACTGTAAAAAGAATTACTTAAAAAATTGTTTCTATTCCATAAGCAAAAAGAAAGAGATCAGAGAAATATTTCTTCAATAGCTAAATGGAAATCTTAAGTCTGCTTTTCAAAACTTTTCAGTGGTATTTCAGTCTGCTTCTGGCTTACTGCTCACACATACATGCCTTATTGAGCAAAGGCTGGCTGGTAAAAATCTGTAAAACAGTATTTTAAAAATTTCTCTGTAAGACTGGCTTTTTAAAAACACCCTTTAAAAATGAGAACAGTCATTTACAACTGTTGAAGTTTACCTTAATGAGACTTGGCTTCACATTTTTTAATAGAAAACGCAAATATTAATACATTACACTGCTTCACTCTTACGCATAAACACTGTAGGAAGGACTTCCTGCTTTGCTCCGTGGTGTCCTCATTAAAAGACCATGCAAACTAGGGAAATCTAGCTTCTGATTTTTAAACCAGGAGTCATATTAGCACTACACGATAACATTTGGATTAAAAAAGTATATCTTTGAAAAGTAGGTGAGTGGGAAAATATAGTAATAATATAATAAAATGGTATTTTTAAGTGGATGGGGGTAAATTGAAAAAATTAGGAGACTGTAACTTTCTACATTTTCCATATCAAAACACATTTTTCAGGGCTTCCCTGGTGGCACAGTGGTTAAGAATCCGCCTGCCAATGCAAGGGACACAGGTTCAAGCCCTGGTCCAGGAAGATCTCACATGCTGCGGAGCAACTAAGCCCGTGAGCCACAACTACTGACCCCTGTGCTCTAGAGCCTGCGAGCCACAACTACTGAGCCCACAGGCCTAGAGCCTGTGCTCTGCACAACACAAGAAAAGCCACCGCAACGAGGAGCCCATGCACCGCGACAAAGACCCAACGCAGCAACAAATAAATAAATAAATAAATAAATAAATATATTTATTTAAAAAAAATCTTAAAAAAACCCCCCCACATTCTTCAGATTCACCAAATATAAGAGCCAAGTTTCCAAAGATATTTTCTTGGTTTGATGCCTGGTTTCTTTATGACATGCAGTAGGCTACATGTTAATTCTATCTCCAGCTGGCTATATCCAACAGCACCATCTTTACTGGCAACAAAGAGTTTATGTTTATTAAGTATCCAACAATCAACATTATTCATTTCGCAACTTCAAATGGGTAGGTCAACCTCAAATCTAGACTTGAAAAAATGTTTACCCCGAGAAGAATTAAAAGAACAACAACTTAATTCTACATCTAAAATAATTCAGAAGGCCACTGTCCACTTAACTGTAAGTTATCACTGCAGCACATTTTTAGGGGCCCTAGGGAGTTTTGGTAAATTTGCTTTCTCATCGGGCACTGTTTCCCAGTGATTAAGATGATATTATAGCTGGCGTACATCCTTTCTTGAGGGACGTGCTACCAGGCTTGGAGGAACCAAGCAAGCCAATATAGGCCAGAGCTCTTTCTGAACCTGGCTATTTCACACACAAAGGCACAGTCAGAGTGGGACTTGTTTTTTCTGTGGGCATGTACGACAGAAAGTGCAGAAGTATAGAAAAAATGCCAGGGAACCATGCCAGCAAAAAAGAAGGATGGAATAAAGAGAGAAGAAAAGAGACAAATGAAACAACATAAAATAACATAGTTCGGAGGTTCAGAGTTTCGGGGGATGGGGACCAAATTAGGAAAAACCATCTTATATAGTGTAGATTTTCGGCAGCTGCTGGCAAGATTTTAGGTGTCCTAGAAATTCTCTAACCTGGGTTAAGTACATAAAGCACTAAACCAAAATTAGGTGCTGTTTTTTTAATAGTAAATTAAAATTCAATATCCTAATAATTTATGACTTAGTTATATTATAGACAAATTAGGAAATTACTTGCAAATACTTCAAAGTATGTACAGAAAAGAGAGTGAAATCTAGACTAATCTGTGGTAAAATGTATACTTCTATAATTATAAGTAGAAATAGAAATAAAGTTTAATCTAATTAGCTCCTCTGAAATACTAAAAGTATCCATAGAAATATTATAGAGCATTATTTACATTAAAATTATTTTACATTTCTGATTAAAAGCCATTATTAGCTACTATTTTTGCAATAAATAATATCTGAGGGGTCAATGATGAAGCATTCAATTATGTTCTGAGGATAAATTGAGGTAACATAAGGGAAAACATAGAATGGTGCTTGGGAAATACCATATGCTTAACAAAGTTTTAATATTTTGTAAAACTGGAACCAAAAGGATTTTACTACCAACAAAAACAGTACTGTCGACTGAAAAAAAATGCACAACGTGAGAGTTGTGAGTTAAGTTTTATCTGGGGCAAAATGAGGACGACAGCCCGGGAGCCAGCCTCTCAGAGAGCTCCGAGAAACTGCTCCGAAGAGGTGGCGGAAGGTCAGTGTTACATATGATTTCAGTGAAGGGGGTGCATGCAGTCAAGCACACGCCTCAGCAGAAGGCCGCTGCTGGGCACGAGGAGCAGATGTCTCCATTCATGATCTTAGTGCTTTTCTAGATCTGAGGAGATGCAGGACATGGGCTCATAAAACCTCCTCCTGAAAATCTCTCTCTGAAGCCCTGTTCTGCCAGTTTTCCCCAGAGCACAGAGGGCCTCATTCCTGATCTCCACCCTGAACTCCTTTCAGGATGTGTGGAAGGTCAGCAGCTACAGACGTTTGTGACTTAATCCTTACAGAGGCAGACGGCAAATGCCGATTTTTAGTTGGCAGTACAATACTGTGCAACATTAAGGGTCAAATCAAATCATAGTTTATCATGGTTGTAAAACCAACTCCAAAACATTCGGTTTACCCTTGTAAAACTCTTGTAAATCTTATGCTTGTAAAATATCTGTATTAGATACTATCACGTAAGTAGTGGCATTTGTTTGCTGAATGACTGACCAAATTAGTGGTCAAGTAGTTTCTACTTTACTAACACTAAGAAGCCACACAAAGTATTAAGAACAATAACAAAAGTGTGAAGCATGATTTCTTGTTTTGTTTCTTAAAAAATTCACACAGCTATATGCACAGAAAAAAAAAGATCAGGAGAGCATAAAAAAATTAACAATGATTACTGCTGTACAACGAGAATGTGGATCATTTTCATTTCCTTCTTAGTAGCGGTTTTACGCATTTGAACAAATTTTCTACTAGTGTTTCCAGTAAATATTTTTAAAAATAATTTAATCCAAAAAAGTACGATGTAACTGTGATGCAGAATTTTTGAAATCTATACATATCCAACTATCAATTTAAAAAGCAACCTAGCACACGTTTACTTAAAAATCATTTGAGGAACTTTTGAAATCCTTTATTTAGAGTAGGCAGAGGTCCTGAATTGAAAAACAAAAGCTCTAGTTATGAACAAAAGAATCTCCTTAAAATTTTCCAAATTACTTTAGTTTGCCAGCCCCTCCCTCCATGGTACTGTAAGGCAGTAAAAACAATAGGTTTTTATTGTGAGGCAGACTTCTTAGCTGAACAAATAACTATAGAACCCGAATCCCCAAAATATGCGGGGTTGGGGGGGATGGGTTGAGGGCAGGGAAGAATAGGATTTCTAGACGTTCTCAGCAATTCAGGACAGGGGGAAAATGTAATTTTTCCTGCAAGGGCCACTGATGCACCTTGTAAACAAAGTCTGTTTTACAGACACCCATGGTGGTCAGCTGTGCCTTTTGCAGAGAAATTTAACTACTGAACAGCTGAAAGGAGAAACAAGATTTAGTGAAGAAAGCACCATGCCGACTAACAATATTGCCCATATTAAGCTCTGTATTTTCTAAGTCAGAGTTTGGGTCATGTAAAAGTAAAACTGGCCCCAGAGAAGAGAGCAGTTTCTCACAGATTGCCATTTGAATCTCAAATGACCATGTTTCACAGCATGCTCAATACATTCCAGCATGTAACTGCATTTTAATTTCCTAAAACCACAGGATGTAAGTTTGATTTCAAATAGTTTCTGGACTGTGATATTCAATACTGATAAAACTGTATGGTGTCCTCCTCAAAGTTCCAACGATTCAGCATATGGAAAAGGACCTTCATTTTCTTGGAAGCACTATTATCAAAGAAATTAGCTCCTCTGGCTTTTGTAAATGAACCCTAAACAATGAATATTAAGAGCTAAAGCTACTGTCATAAGAAATGGAACTTAGATTACAGTAAATGAACAGGCTGTATATTCCTCACTCACCAGGGTGTTTGTTGTACGTCCTGGACAAAACCTGCAGGTATGAGACTAAATTTTCTTTGCCATGAAGTGCTCATTAGTGCTTACTTTGGAAAATGAATTTGAAATATATTAACATGAATGAATCTTTACTTGAATGTCCATTTAGTACATGGAAATCATGTAGTCACCTTTTCAACTTTATAAAACAGGGAGAGCCTGTGATTGTTTTAATCTCCAAGTATATGCAAGAAGAGAAGCAGATCTATTTTAAAGAATATAGATCAAGAGGGAAAAAGGGAAGGTGAAATTGTGTCATAAGTTTGGGCGTCAGAAACAATTTGAGATCATATTATTATTCAGTTGGAAGGAACTTATGAAGACAAATTTTTACATGTGCACATCAAACAATGTACTAAGATGTTCAGCAATTTTCACCACAGGGACTGGCTCTGACCTGACCTTGAGAAAAGATAAAGGGAAAAATTTTTTTCAGAGCATAGAGTGGTTAAGTACAGTTGACCTTGGACAACACGGGTGAACTGCATTAAGTCCACTTATACACGGATTTTTTCAATAGGAAATACTACAGCGCTACATGATCCAGGGTTGGTTGAATCGAATCTGAGGATGCAGGTACAAAGGGCCAACTTTAAGTCGACTATACATGGATTTTCAACTGGGTGGAGGGTTGGCGCCTAACCCCCAAGTTGTTCAAGGGTCAACTGTATATGCTTTCCTCTAAAATACTATTGCCTTTTGAGCCTGACTCCAAAACTAACTGACAAATTCAATACGTTTGTTTTTAAGCAACAAATCTATTTAATCAATGCGGTAGAACTTAGAATGAAACTCTGATCAGTAATTTAAGGCACAGGAATGCAAAGCTTTGGCTGCTCTACGAAACCTAAATATCTAGAAAACCTGGAGCTAACCTCGAGGTGCCTGGCATATGGGCCCCTATGGCCACTTTTCATCAGATTCTAAGGTATCATCATGTGTAAGAAGTGCCCACTCTTGATTTCTTAACAGCTTTTCCAAGAGATAACAAAATACAAAGGTACATGAACCAATTTTTTAATGAAAGAAAACCTGATTTGTGAAAAAAAAAAAATGCACATCTTAGAACAGAAGAAATGATTGCATTTCTTTCCTCGTCCTCTTTGTCTTCCTATTTGATTTGTCCATTTACTTTCTTCCTGTCCCCTGACCTTTCCATTCCTCTTTCCTTCTTTTTCCTAAAGTTACCCTAAACCACAGGTGGCTAGCAGGAAAATGTTTGTGTTCTTAAGAATTTATGGGGCTTCCCTGGTGGCGCAGTGGTTGAGAGTCCGCCTGCCGATGCAGGGGACACGGGTTCGAGCCCTGGTCCGGGAAGATCCCACATGCCACGGAGCGGCTGGGCCCGTGAGCCATGGCCGCTGAGCCTGCGCGTCCGGAGCCTGTGCTCTGCAACGGGAGAGGCCACGACAGTGAGAGGCCCGCATACCACCAAAAAAAAAAAAAAAAAGAATTTATGCATCGGGCATCTCCTTTGGTGGGCTGTGAAGACAGAAAGGTCAAAAAGCATCCACGGAAACACCCAGGAACTTCAGCCTGGGGGAAGACATGCAGTACAACTTAATGCAACTCATCACAGGGCAGGAGAGCATCATGACTTGCGCCTGATGAGCAAAGCCACAGCGAACACGGTGAGGCTGGGGAGGGCCGTGCAGAGGAGCACTGCCATAAACGGTGAGCGGTACTCAGATGACAGGGAGGGCAACAGATCTGCATGCTTCCTCGGAGAGAGGGATCAGGGCACATAAAGGCAAATGCAGAAGAAGCCTGTGGCATACACGGGATGCAGCACCCTAACCTGCCTAACAATCACCAACACAACAATAAAGGGGGCTGTTCTCAATGTGTTTGTTTTATTTTAATCCTCATTATAGCTCAATATGAAAGGTCTTATTATCATCTCTATTTTGAAGGCCAGGAACCTGAGGCCAGAGAGATTATTAAACTGCCGAAGGGGACCCAGTTTACCAGCTGATGATGGAGTCAGGGTCTGAATGCAGGAAGTCTGGCTCCAGGGCTATACTTTTAGTGTCTGTACCTGCTACCAGTGCACAGTATCCAAAGGAGAATAATAAGAGATAAAATATGGCTGGGGCTATTCTGGGCAGGAGATAGAAGAAAGGACAGAAAAGAAGACGCACCAGAGATGCAAGAAGTCAAGAAAGTATCATCACAAAACCCATCAAAGCCGGTTGGCCCGCGAGAAACCATTCCACAACTTTATTTGGTCCAGTTGGTCGATACTTCTATCTTCTTTACATTGGCTAAGTAATCCAGTGAACAGTTTTTATGCACTGTGATAGTTGTAAAAGTAATGGAGAACAGTGTGAGCCCTCAAAGCATGTGAAAACTAACCAAATGGAAGAAGCTGTGTCAGTAAGTGGCACAAGCACATGAGGCTTCAGCATTTATTTGCAAAACCATGACTGTGAGTGTTGTGTGCGTGTTGTGTGTGTATGCACACGCGGCGTCTCCTTCTATCCGACAAACACACACATGTCCATGCACAGGCACTCACGCACACTCTACAATATATAAAAAGCTACCAGACCCTGTTAAGGGTCCCAACCACGCAAGCGGATTCTGAAACAAAGCCAGTGATTTCCGGCCAAGCTCTGCTCCGAACATACCTGCTTCTGGGTCCTGGTTGAAACGGCAGTACTTGGAGTTCTCAAGTGAAGGCAGGCACTGCTCAATGGGTACCCAAACATATGTCTCAGGACACAGCAAATCAGACGGTCTGTACTGACCCTAAAGAGAAGTGAAGAAAAAAGGCACAGGCATTACTAACACAGTAACTTCCTAGTTACTAGACTCCAGAATTCCAGGAAAAGTTTTAATCACAAAGTTAAATGAAGTCAACCAGGAACAGCTTTACTGTAAATACTAAACAACCCTATTAGTAATTGCTTTCCCAGCTCAAGAATGCACATTTGATTAAAAGGCTCTCAAACAAATGTATCACCATTCGGGATGCCTGTGTTCATTTGGAAGATCTGAGTTTCTACTTTCTTTTGGAAGAAATATTCAACATACGATTCTTGCTGAGCTGATGGCTAAGAATACCCAGTTTCAAATTCAAGTTGTCTCTTAAGTGCTAGTTAATAACACAGTGAAATTTCATATTTGACAGCATTATAATTTACATAGGAAATAAACATTTTCCAAAATGGAATTTCACTATCCTTAGTCAGAATTTTTTAAATTTGTAAGCTCAGCTTACAAATAGCTTTTCTTTCCATTCTAATGTACTAAAAAGTACTGTCTGGTCAACATGCTTCCATGAGCAACCTAGACTGACAAATGTAAAGAAAGAAAAAATTTTTTAAATTACAAAAATTTCAGGGAAATATGTGTGATAATAATCCTCTAAAGTTTCTTCACACACTATATTTTAGAAAAAATGATTTGTGTATTTATAACCCAATCATGTACCCCAAATATAAAACAAAGACTATACAACAGATACTGAAAAAAAAAATCATTCACCTAAGGGTAATTTGGTAGCCAATTAACAGAGGATAGTGCAAATTATGTGAAATCACTTAGTGAAAATTTTTAGACATATCAGTTAATTAAAATTCCACATATCTCTTCTCTAAATTTCAAAATTTAAAATTCATTATAGAGGTTAAATCTAAACATTAGTTTTCAATTTTTTTAACCTACAACCCATAGTAAGAAATACATTTTGCATTACAACCTAGTAAACCTATATGCAAATAGAAAACTAGAAACAAATCTCTTACTATAGAATGCTTACCCATGTTATGTAATCCTTTATTTTCTTTTCTATTCTACTTCATTTTTTAAAAATGATGCTCTTGGACTATTTAACACCAAAATTGCTTTCATAACTAGCAAATGGGTCACAAGCTCAGAGTTTGAAAAACACTATCTAGTGCAAACCCCATGACAATGAATACTGCTGCTTAAGGGCTTAGCACTGTTACACGGCTTTATATCAGAAAGGTGTTCTATAACCAGCCTACCATGTGTGAGCAACTAGTGAAGCATCACTTGGGTTTAAAATGAACACCACACCCTCCCAGCATTCAAAACATTCAGAAGTCTGTAAGCTAATGGAGAGACTGTACATAAAATGCATGCAAACAAATTAATTCCTTTCAAGAGGTTGGGAGAAGAGTTCAAGGAAGATATGGAGTTTTAATGGGAACTTAACAGATTCACTGGCTAAGTCTGGGGCAGGCTGAAAAGGAATGAGAACAATCTAGACAAAGACTGCAGCATAAACAAAGATGCAGAGTTCTACAAGATAACTCTGGGGAACGTGAAATAGCACAGCACTGCAGAAATGAAAAGGCAGGTTGGGGATCAGCTTCAGATATCATGTTTTGGACTTTATTCTAGATGAAACGGGAATGCTTGCTGCCTGAGACAGAATGCATGACAGTATGAAGCCCAGAACTCAGGTCTCTGACTCTGATCTTCCTGCAGTGTTCACGGCATTGCTGATGCCTTACTGTCCTAGAGCAATAAAGGTCACCTAGAAGGAGGAGGTCTAGGTGGGCCACACACTCATCTAATATTAAAATTCGAAGCACAGGGTTATTTAGAAATGAATTAATATATTACTTAGGAGTTGTAATAAAGCCAGTTATTCCACTGATATCTACCTTCTCAAAAGCAATGTCATTCTCTCCATTAATTCAGAAACTATTTTATTGGGAAAAGGGACAGTATGATGCGGTGCTGTCTACATTAACAAATCTGAACACTAGATAGCAGTCTAAAGCAGTGGTTCTAAATCTTTTTTTTTTTTTTTTTTTCCTTTTTGGTTGTGGACTACTTTGAGAATCTAATGGGGGTGGGGGGAAGCTAAATATACAAGCTAAAGAAATAAAACTTCTAGGGGAAAAAAAAGGAGTAAATTTTCTTGACATTGGAGTATACAAAGATTTCTTAGAACACAAAAAGCATTAACCATAAAAGAAAAAATTGATGAACTGGACTTCATCAAAATTACACTGTCTTCAAAAACTTACTAAGAAAATAAATAGGCAAGCCAAAGATTGGGGAAAATATTAAGAAAACCTGTTGTATTAGACAACATATTTGTATCCAAAACATATGAAGAATTTAACAACTCAATAAGAACAATCCAAATTTTTTAAAAGGCAAAAGGCTTAAAAATTTTGCCAAGATATATGAATACCTAAGAAACCCAACATCAGTTACCAGAAATACAACTTAAAACTATAATAGGATACCACTGAATACCCACTAGAATGGCTAAAATTTAGAAGATGAATAAACATGTTCTGACAAGGATTTGGACCATCTAGAACTTGTGTTGGTTTAAAATGGCATAACCATTTGGGATAAAATAAATATTCTTGTATACACATCATTTGTGCATATGTCTAGGGTAAACTCCTTGGATTGGAATTGCTGGGTATAAGGGTTTTAAGTTTTATAGCACAAAACTGTTTTCCACTGAAGCTGGGCCGTTTTATATTTCCATCAGCAATGTTATGTATGCAAGTGCTACTTTCCCCACATTCTTATCGACAGTGTACTATCAAAACTTTCCATCTCTGCCAATCTGAGAAATGGCATTTCATTGTGGTTTTAATTTGCACTATGTATCTTTCCATATGTTTAAAGAAATTTGTATTTTTTTTCCTATAAAGCTGGCCCATTTTGTTGTTAGATTTATGGTCCTGGTAATTGAAAAATGCTTTGTATATTAAGGAAATTAACCCTTAGTTTGTAAAATATGTTGTACTTTCCTAGTTTGTCTGTCTTTCGACTGTGTGTGCCATGCTCTTTTACCCTGTAGAAATCTGGTAAATGGTCAAATTTATCATTTTTTAAAATGGCATATGGGCTTTGTAATATAACTAAAAGGGTCACTTTCACTCCAAGATTATAAAAACATTTTCATGGTTTTTTTCTAGTACTTTTATGGTTTCACAATTTTGCATTTACATTTATGCTCCATCTGGAATTTATTCTTGTGTAAGGTAGAAGAAAAGGATCCAACCTAATTTCTTTCAGATGTTTACCAAGTGGCCTCAACATCATTTTTTAAACAATTATCATTTTCCCCACTGATTTAAAATTTAAAATGTCTTTTTGATAACTTACTAAGTTTCCAAATATATTTAGATCTCTTTCTGGACTTTCTATTTATTCTGTTACACGTCTGTCTGTGTAATCATGTACCAGTGCCATATAGGTTTAAATATTAAAGCTTTATATTATATTTTAATATAATGTCTGGTAGAGCTAAACCCCCCTTATTGCTCTTCATTTGCAGAATTTTCTGGTTCTTCTTCCTTAATTATTCTATGATTCTGCATTTAGTACAAAAAGATTACCAATATGAATAAGGAAACAGTAATAAAAATGGATGGTGTATCTTGTCTATTGTGATGGCAGCATATAAAAGAAGAGAATCCCAAGAATGTCTAGTAAAAGGGAAACATATCATCTTAAGTTAAAAAAAAAACAAGAAAAAACAAAATAAAATCCAAAACATACAAACGACACCATTTTCTAATTTAAGATAGAACTAAATGCTGACTGGCTAAGATGCACAGACCAAACTTTGGGGAGGAATGGGGAATCAGCCATCACCTATGAGTCTCTTAAGATAAAAACAGATACATTCCATGCAGATATGCTGATTCATTAGCAGCCACCTGAATCCAGGGCCTGGATTTAACAATGATGCTGACAATAAAAAATACTCAGTCAATGAACATTAAATGACTCCTCACTATGTGACAGGCACTAAGTGCTGGGAAAAAAAGATAAACAAATGCACGTCTCTAGATAATTCACAGTCTACTGGGAGTGACTGACCTGGAGAAAGATAAAGCACACATAAGAATATATTAAGTGTGATCATGCACAACTGTCCAAAGTTCCTAAATTTTCATAATGCTCTTTTAAGGCAGTACTTAATATTTTATTTTTAACTCTTTAAATACTCAGGTTATCTCACTGAGAAACCATACATGTACACATTTTAACTTCTGATCATCCAAAATCAAATTTTAGATTAGGTTAAAACATTATTTTTCTCCTCAGTACAGGCTTATTTCAGTGCTTTAAATATTGTCTCAAGCCATCAAAGAATGCAAAGAGTTTTATGAAATAAACCACTTTGAAATGTTATGCTTTCTAAGCTTAGCTGGTAGAGAGTTAAGTGACCAAACTACTTGCAGTTCAATTTAAAGTCGCCATCACACAAATGAAAAATGCAGAGGCTTGAAAGCTGCCCTGCCTTTCCAGCTAAGAAAATGAGAAAGGTCTGTATTAAGAATGTAATTACTTAAGGATTTGGACATACTTTCCCATGGTCAGAAGGAAAAATATTTAATCAACCTCTAAGTACATTCATTCATGTTGGAACAATGAGGTAAAAGCAGATTAATTCTCTCCTAGGGTGCTGACTTTTTGTAAATAAGAAGAAATCTGAGTTACCACAGATTTCTAAAGTATTCAAAATTTTGAAAATGTGATTGGTCTGACAGGGCTTATCTTACAATTGTTCAGAACATTCTTTCAATCTGATCTACATGTTAGAAGATGAACTCTAGATTCTCCCCACACTGTCCCCAAAAAGCCCACTCAACAAGGACGGCACCAGAGGGAATTTACCAAGCAAGGACACCTATATCAAGAGGGGAGGCCACAGGAGAGGATAATGTAGTTCAAGACAAGATGCCTGGAAAAGGTAAAAGCTGTCTTCTAAAAAGCATAAACATAGAGGAGGAAATGCATGTGTTTCATCATTAATTAAACACTTCTGGTGAGGTGTAACTACCCAAGTCAAAGTCCTCAAAGAGAAGTAAGTTCAGCAAACTCTGTGATCCATAACTTCACCACGTGTTGTAACTTCTGGAGCTGTTTAGAAACTGGCACTGTTTTAGAAGTGGAAAACAAACAAAGTGCCTCTATATTTTGAGCTGCCATACAAGAGTGAATATTCTACCCAGAGTATAACTGTAGTATTCAATGATTTTATTTTCTTTAAAGAAGACTACTTAGACTACTTGTATAACACAAATTATACTACACCTCCCCCATGGGGAAAAAAAGAAAAAATTAAAATACAGTCATAATATTTCAATCAACTTTACTAGGCTGTCACAGATTAAAATTTGAGGAAATGCAGAAGTTAAATCTAAAACACTAGGGGGAAAAAAACCTAGCTAAATACATGTCCTGATCCATTTCTATTAAAAGTAACTGCTTCTTCTGGAAGAGGAGAGCATACAATTTTGGGTTTTGGTCAATGGAATGAATTGGCATTCTTTTCACTTCCATGCTCTAGACCATGATTTGAAGAACATCTTATCATGCTGATCTAATTTTCTACACTATTAAAGAATCACAAAATAAATTATACGTAGAATAGCTTAGTTTAGCAAAATATAAGTCAGAATTTTGTCCTAAAAATTGCATTCATTTGATAGCCACAGGTTAAAAACGCCTCACTATCATACCTTACTGAATAATAGTGAACACAGGTAGCCAAAGAGCATATAAAAGGGTATCTAGAAAAATTTGATTTCACAGTCATTAACAATTTCAGCAGAGATATTTTAAAACAGATTAACCTCCTTTACTTCTAATGAAAACACAGCCAACAACACGAGGAGACTTTCCCTCAGTTAAGGTATAACTAGTTAGAAATCTAAATTTTCCAAGGCAAAGGCGGTATTAACTAGTTGAAAGAGGAGCCAAAAAAATGGTTCTAGTAGGCTTCCCTGGTGGCGCAGTGGTTGAGAGTCCCCCTGCCGAGGCAGGGGACACAGGTTCGTGCCCTGGTCCGGGAAGATGCCACATGCCGCGGAGCGGCTGGGCCCGTGAGCCATGGCCGCTGAGCCTGCGCGTCCGGAGCCTGTGCTCCGCGATGGGAGAGGCCACAACAGTGAGAGGCCCGCGTACCGCAAAAAAAAAAAAAAGGTTCCAGCAAGCCCTGACAATCCATTTTTTTGCAACATTTTTATTGATACGTAATTCACATACCATAAAATCTACCCTTTCGAAGTGTAGTTTTTAGGGTAGTTGCAAGGTTGTGCAATCACGACCACTAGCTAATTCCATAACGCTTTCATCATCCCAAAACAAAACCCTGTACCCACTGGCAGTGGCAGTGGCAGTGGCTCCCCATTCCCTCTTCCTGAAATCCCCAGCAACCACTAGATCTACTGACAATCCATTTTAAGACGGAGTGTTCGCCTGCACTCCCATCCTCCCTGTTTGAGGCAGTGTACAGGCCAAACCCAAGACAGCCTAGGGAGCCCTAAGCGACGGGGTGCTCACTACCTTTCCGGCCTGTCCCCTACCATCTTCCTCCTCTACCGTTCCGCCTTGGCCACACAGGCTCCACACAGGTTCCTGCTGGTCCTGGAACACTTGAGGCCTGCTCCCACCTCACGGCTTCTCACTGACTGTTCTCTCTTCTGGTCTTGCGGATATTCCCGTGGCTAATTCTGTCATCTACTTTAAGGTTTTGCTCAGCTGTCACCTGCTCAATGAAACTCACCTATCTCCTCTACTGTCTTTCTTCCATAGGACTTCTAACATTCTTGTTAACTTTCTTTACTGTATCTATAGGAAACTCCTAGCTAAAATGATGCGTCAGGTATTTCAGTCTGATTTGTTCCCTGATGTATATCCCCAAACCTGCTCCAAGTAACAGCTGGATGAACAACGAATCCAGTACACACTGCCCGTCCCTTTCCTCCTCCTTTGTCTAAACACAGCAGATGTTACTTTAACACACTCTTGTTTTGCACATTAACATGGCACACACGAACCAATCAACATTTGCCGAATTTGTATTTATGATGCACCTCCACCATATTTTCACTAAGACTAGTTCTCAACCTTTGGGAAAGGATTAAAAGTATAAGAACATTATCAGGACAGAATCTATAAGAGTTACTGAAATTAAAAAGGAGTTCTCATACTCAAGAAGGTTAGAAACTACTAGTTTAAGTCAATTTGGCTTTTTTCCCCTCAAAGCTGAAAATATTTCTTTCACCGGCATACACTTTCCTTTAAAGTATAGCTTTTCACATTAAGCTTCATTTTAAGAAAAGGAAGAGAAAATGTGACTTGGGAAAAGGCCTCTTCAAAAAAAAAAAAAAAAAAAAGGGCTCTTTGTTTCAAGAGTTCAGCCATATCACTTTGGTTGGTAATGACAATAACAATGCGTTCTTCCTGTGTTTGTTAAGAACACAGCCCTCATAATGATTTTGCATATCATCCAAGTTAAATCTTATAATGACGTAAAAAGGTAATGAAGATAGACATTATTTCTATTGCACAGATAAAACATAAGATCATTAAATGGTAGTGGTGAACTCAGAGCTAGGTTCCTGATTTCCATTCTCTTTCTATACGTAGATTTAAAAATATTCACAATTCTTTAAAGTATTTTCAAAATAACTTCAAAAAATCTTAACAATCACAACAGTTCAATATGCACAGGGACTCCGCTCAGCATGGAGGATGATGAGATGAAACGAGCCCAGGGAGGCACTCACCGTCCGCTAGGGGAAGGGAGGCAGTTGTGCTCCAGGGACTTTCGCAGCCAGTGGTAAGTGCAGGCTGGTGGGTACAAGATGCTAAGGAAGCACATGACGCTGCAACAGAAGCTCGGCATGGGCCACAACCCTGAGAAGGGCACCAAGGACTACAAGCAAGGTGTTGGTAGAACACAGAGGTAAAAGAACTAGCTTTCTCTGGAGATTCCTCAGAAGTCCTCTGCAGTGTGTCTAAAATTCTGAGTAGCACCATGTTTGGAAAGAAAAATCAGGCACTTAACAACAGCAAATGTAGGCAGACCCAAGACCTGCACAGACCATGTCTCCCCACTGAGTTCCCAAATACATGTCTGTCAGAACTTCACCAAACGGGAAATGAAATGAGAAACAACTGTTTCAGCTCTACAGACAGTATGTGGTCCTTGTCTATGGTTTGGGAAGCTTCAAAAATAAATGTATTTTTTGCTTTACATTCAAAATGTTAACATTAGTTTAGTCATAAAGAGTAACTCCATCTTCTCTCTGAACAAATGCCAATTTCCATAAATTCAAATTTATTACCAGTAGGTATCTTTCTTTTTTTTTTTTTTTTTTTTTTTTTTTTTTTTTTTTTTTTTTTTTTTTTTTTTTTTTTTGCGTTACGCGGGCCTGTCTCTGTTGTGGCCTCTCCCGTTGCGGAGCACAGGCTCCAGACACGCAGGCTCAGCAGCCATGGCTCACGGGTCCAGCCGCTTCGCGGCATGTGGGATCTTCCCGGATCAGGGCACGAACCCGTGTCCCCCGCATCGGCAGGCGGACTCTCTACCACTGCGCCATGAGGGAAGCCCGGTATCTTTCTTTTTACTACAGAATGATGTGTTCAAAGTAACTTTCAAGTCCATGAATGGATCCTACTGTAACCTGGCATTATCTGGAGAAATATTATGAAACACATGGTTTTAAAATTATATTCTGGTTTCTTTTATCTCATCCCATCTAGATTCTTATAGAAGTACTTCTTACAATGGAATGAACAATTGATCAAAAATAAAAGAAAATCTTATTATTTACATTATAATGAAAAATGCCCTGTAACAGTCCTGAAGAAAGTAATGAAATTACTAAACACTCCTTTTAAAACAAATTCCCCATGTTAACAGGTCCACTTTTTGATTATAGTAAATCCAGAAATACATGATTTTAGTTTCTAAAGGGCTTTATTATCTTTCAAAGAGCTTTTTTTAAAGGGGGACCTTGAAAAGACATATGTGAACCCCAATGCATTCAGGACTACATATGACACAGAAAAATCTCTTTGAATATTACATTTGTCTTTGTATGAGTTTAAAAAACATGCAAATGAGAAGTTATTTCTTTCATTAAAGTTAAAGGATTTGAGACTGTTATTTTTCTTAGAAAAAAATCAGAATAGTAAAGAAATGCTTTCATATGACATTCACCCAAGTTAGCACTCTCGGCTTTTAATTGGAAACATCTGGGGATGGGCTTGGCCGATTGCAATAAAATTGAAGTTACCAATTCTCACCCTGCCATTTTGAGGGTATTCTGTTTTTACAGTTTTCAAATTAAAACCAAACGGACTTTCCTTTGAACTCCGGTCCTGAAGCACAGATCTGTATGAGATTTCACTCTCAAGAATACTTATAAATATTTTGAAAAATAGGAAGGATTTCATGAGTACTCGAGGATGAACCAGCAGAGTTTGCTTTAAAAGTTCAAGTTAAATTAAAACGTTAAGAACACTGGAAAGACAATATTATTTAAATACACACACACACACACACACACACACACACACACACACACAGAGTGAACACCAATAGCACTGAACAAAACAAGAAAGATTAACCAGACATTTAAGTCTTTTATCAGGTAAAGCTGTTATCAGTGCCCCATGTTTCCACAATAAACCTATTGATTTTACTAAAACCAATAGCTTAAAGAGAGGTTCTAGCAGTACATAAACAAAAATAGTTCAGAATAATCCACTAGCGTGGGCTGTACCTGCAAAGAAGGCGCGTAAGAATAGGGCTTATTAAATCCAGTCTTTTCCCTGAAAGACAACACCAGTGGAATCCCATCCACAAAGTACTCCAGCAGACCCCTTGCTCCCTGATTTCGTTATATAAACAGAGATTGACTTTATCAGTCCCCAGGAGAGTGCTTGAGAAGGAACTCGAGCTGCTCTGTTTTCAGAAACTGTGTTTGGATTGTGCCATGCTCAGTTGGTGAGGTGAGCTGAGACCAGTGAAGACAAAGGGCCTAAACATCTGAATCCATTTGTGTTCCCCAAATTCTGAAAGCCCACAGATGTACTCCATGTGCTGCCAGGCTAAGCTTTGAAAATTTAAAAATACATATTTTTTCCACTGACAAACAGAAAGTGATGGTATTCTGTGTTTCTTTAATTAAAATCCAA
Source organism: Mesoplodon mirus (assembly GCF_964341445.2). Lineage (NCBI taxonomy): Eukaryota > Metazoa > Chordata > Mammalia > Artiodactyla > Ziphiidae > Mesoplodon > Mesoplodon mirus. Next base: position 221,267,999 of record NC_138977.1, read on the forward strand.
GAGTTCTCAAAGGCTCCAGGACTTATTTTAAATCTTCCTTAAGACTGGGCTATTTATTTTACTATTAGCAAATAATAGAGAATAAAGATTCTAATTCAGTTTTAATCACAAGCTTTGCTTTTATTTTGGAAACCCCGGGTTAATCTTTTTTTCTTCTAGAAAATACAAAGAAAGCTTGTGAAGAAAAGATTCAGGGAGTCAACTTACACCACAAATTTAATTTCAAACCGAAGGGTCATAAGTTGAAAAGGATAAAGGGAAAAAAAAAAAAAAGATAGAATGCAAGATGAAGACAAAGACAATAATGTAAGGGAAAAATAAAAAAGTAAAACCCAAAGCTCCTTTAATATCTGTTAAAGATTAAATATTCACATGAATATTCATGTAGACGTATATGTAAGTTATATTAAATTTGGCCTTCACCATATTGGTAAGAAGAATCAATTTAGGTGTTTCCTCTTTTAGGCTATTGCTTGGAAAACAGCACTTAGAATCACTGGTTCTGCCACTATCGTAGGTGAAATCATCCTTATCTGGACAACAGTGAGAAGGGCTGATTTCAAGTTCTCCCTCTTGAAGTTACCCTCCTACTGACACCAGGGAGAAATGGTTCTGTAAATTCTCTATTTTTAAAATGCTTTACGGGTTCGCCAAATCTACAGCAAAGTAGATGACCCTTTTTAAAGCAAAAAAAATTTCACAGACCTTTATAAGATAATGTAGTATTAGTTTCACTTGGTGAGAAATTACACAAGATGAAAACCCACTACAAATTCATTAATGCTTTTAAATGAGTTTGGATGTTACTAATCACGACAGAACCTGTATGTTTGTAGAATGATGGCAGCATACTCCCATGTCTATTAGTCTGTATCCACATTGTGCACACGGGTTCACAGACTTCTTGTGAAAGCTCCCTGGTTTAGAGACATCAAGTATCTTGAGCGTAAGGCACAAGGCCCGCTGTCAGTCTACTCTCTTACCCCTGCATCCTCACCCAGGGCACCCACATCTAGGCACAGGCCGTTCTACCTGGGGCGACTTCCAATTTGGTCTAAACAACTACTGCATATTTGAAACCGAACCTAAATGCTGCCTACTCTTTCCTTAGCAAGCTTTCCTTGGACTCTGCTTGACCTCACCACCAACTGAGCTCTCATTCCTGCAGTTAGCAGGTAATTATGAAATGCCAACCATGCCAGGCTGCATGCTAAGGTCCAGGGCATGCCATGGTGAACGGTAACATGGCCATTTTCAGTTCTCAGGGACCTTTCAGTCTAGATGGGGAGATGAATTTAAGGAAATAATCATACGGAAACATAATTACGAAGTATGGCAAATACTATGAAAAAAAAGCACATCAGATAGTATAATAGGGAAATCTAATTTAGATTGGGAGGGTCAGGGTTGGTGTCTTTTGGGTTTCTAGAGAAATCTATCGTAGAACTTAATACAATCTATTGGATTTGTCTGTTCACAGGCTGTGCTTCTCATACCCCTCCCTCCTACATAATCCCAACTTGGAGTTTCCCAAGAGCTGGGAATACATCATTTCTTTGCATTTCTTGTGACTTGGTGGAATTCTTTCAATGGACTGAGTTCTCAAAAAATACTTACTGAATGTTTATTGAATTAAACAAAATTGTGTCAACTTATATTCCTTAAAAATAGAGAATCAGATCATTTTAAAACTAGAAGGGCCTCAGACCTCCTTAGTCAGTATCCAGTTTCATTTTCATATTTAAAAGATGGGGCGGGGATGGGGGCTAGTTTTAGCAACTTAAGGCCAATTATTGGTAAAGCCAAGATTGGAAGCTCAAACTCTTTATTCTTTTTCTGTTAAAATTCCCAAGCTAAAACCAAACATAATTATGAATACCTAAAGTGTGTCAGCAATATCCTATGTACCCCTTTATGAATATTTGCCTAATTAAAATTATTTAGGATTTGGACCTTTTAGAAACATATTACTGGCTTTTTTTTTCAACATTCTTTTTTCAATTGATATGCCCTGAGTCAAACAAATGCTAAAAAACAGTTCACAACAAATCCACAGCTTTAATAAACTCAGTAAGCTGTCTCTGATGGATCATGTCTCTAACTGGAGCTATTATTTTTTGCCAGTAAACATTTTTCAATGCCTAAAACCCTTAATCGTAAAAGTCTGTTTAATTACACCCCTGAGGGAAATAAGAAGTTAGCTATAACCTCATATTTATCCCAGGGGTGTGATCTTTGGTAATCATTTCTTTTCTTCTGCCTGATGGAAAATTCATCACAAATGACTTAAATGCTTCAAGTTAAGGATAACCTTTTTCCCCTCAACTCTGTAGCAGTAGGAGTCCTGGTAGAATTTACATCCTATCCCCTTGAATGTCATCAGTATTCTGTGTGTCTCCACAAGAAAGGGCTTGGTAGAAGGTTAATGTAACAGCTTTGTGTAGTGCCTTCACTTCAGAAAGCCAAAAAGATACCTAATACATTATTTCCTTCCTTTCTAAATGATCAGTTATGTAATGATGAAGGACACAATCATTTTAAACTTAAACATAGCTATTCAAAGGGTGGGCAACTCAAGTCCACTCACAGAATTTTAGATAAATTATTAAGATGAATTTACTATGTTACAAACACAAAATAATCTTGGATGACAACTTGAAAAACCTTACTTCTTCATTCCTTTTAAGACATTCATCCTAAAATCTCATACTGGTCCAAACTCAATGTTGTTAGAATAGAATTTAGAGTTACAAAGATACTTAGGATCACAGTAACATGAATGTCTCTGTAAAAGTTGTACTTTTATCCATATTTTAGCCCATTACAAAAAAACACATATGCACTACACACAAAAAAATCTTTTTGATGTAAGGATTTTTAATATTTTTATGCATGGTTTTAAAGTGTTATTTAGGACTTAATTTTTAAACATATGTATTTTAAAATTTTAAATATATGAAAGGAAGTTTTCAATGGCTACACCATTAAAATAAAGTTCTTCAATAATGATATCTTTGACTTACACAAAAAATACATCATCTCAAAATTTTAAGGAGCCAATCATTGGGAATTCCCTGGCGGTCCAATGGTTGGGACCCTGCACTTCCAATGCAGGGGGTACGGGTTCAATCCCTGGTCAGGGAACTAGGATCCCACATGCCGCATGACACGGCCAAGAAAATATTAAAAAAAAAAAAAAAAAAAAAAGGAGCCAATCATCACCTTTCCACCCAATAACAGTTTGGAGACACCAAAGTATCATAATTATCTTGTCAGTTTACCACATCAGAACTCTCTGGAAATAGTATAAATAAAATAGAAGCTGAAATCCACAACTTCCAGATGTGGGAAAGTATATTTTTGAGAAGTTACTATTATGCAGAGCCTGAAACTATGCTATCTCTATGGTTTTCAGCCTAAAAGTGTGGAGCACTGAGTCTATTTGGAAGCTTCTGATCTGCACGCCATCTGTAGGCTTCTGGTGATGTAGCATCTGAGTGATACAATGTGGTACGTAGCACAAACTCTAGCAATGACTCTTCGGTATCATTATGAACTCATAGGTCTAAAGATATTTAATGTGTTTCAATCCACTGCAGTTATCCTTTTTGATGCTCAAATTGTTCATATTTTGGCCAGTGGGAATCAATTTAAGTTGGCTCCAGAGAGCTTCCGACATAACCCTAGTAGTTTATGACAGCTTCCATGCTTGCAGAATTCGTTTTATCTTCACGTAGACTGTTTAATAAAGGAATTTTAACTATCCTCAATCTCCACTGTTTGTTTCTGAGCAGTGAATTTGAAAATCTATCACTAAATAAATCAAGCCTTCATCCAGTTACCTAACTTTAGTCTTGGGGAACAGTATAATCTATGAGAATCTGAGTCTCCTTCCTGTAACAGCAGGAAGCACTTACCAGATGACTGCGAAGAATCACACAAGACAAAATTAAACGTAAGCTTTCCAAAGCACTTTTATCAAATACCTAGCTTTAAATGAAGGGCATATAAAAAATATCTAAAAATAGAATAAATCAAATGCTCTGGGCGCAAAAAAAGAAAATTTATTATATTTTCAGATCAAATTTGAATAAAGAACTAAATAAACAAATGTCTAATTTTTTTTTCTATAAGTTCAAGTCACCCATTTTTAGTAAAGATTATGTCTGTATATAATTAAAGAAATAATTTTAGTATTATAAGGAGTGGTGATTATCCCCATCTTACAGATAAAGACATTGAGGCTTACAAAGTCTGTATATATAATAAGTCATGAAACCAAGCTTTGAACTCAGCTTTTCCATCTTTGGAAGCTTGATCTTAACTCTGCTTTCTCCTGATGAAATGGTAATTAATGTTTAAATTCTCCAAGGAAATATATTTATAGGCCAACTTTCAGCAGCATTTCACTAAAGGAATGCATAAATATTTAAATTTTAAATGTCTGCAACCAACTGGAATTATGAAATATGTTTTTAAGGTCCTAATGTTCAGAAGAAATTGTGAAAAAGATTCTACTACTGGGAAAAAGGGGGAACAACTATTCACAGTCTCAAAGAAGGACCCCACAGATTACTTACTAATTGCAAAGGGAATAAAAACAGCTCCACAGTGGAGAAGTCTGGTAGTCCACATGAACCACACCTATAATGGGACAAACTGACTTCAAGGGACTCCAGATGTGATGTCCTGAGATTGTACAGCATCACCTGGGTAGTATTCTGACCAAAAATGTCCTACCTGAATAAAATTATGAAGAAAGCACCAGACAAATTCAAATCATGAGACCTTAAACTCTTCAAAAATGTCAATGCTGTGAGAGCAAAAAAAGCAAAGTTATAGTTCTAGATTAAATGATAACTTTAAAAACCCATAAAACTAAATGGAATATATAATCATTGATAAGATCTCAGTCTGAGGGAAAAAAATAAAAGACATTACTGAGACAACTGGAAAATTTGCATATTGACTATATATTGCCTTGCATTATTGTAGGAATATTAGATCTCTTGTGTGTGATAATGGTATCATAGTTAAGTATGAGAATATCCTTGTTCTTAGGAGAGCCATGCTGAAGTACAATACTTGGGGTGAAATGTCATAATCTCTGAAACTTATGTTCAAATGGTTTAGCAGAAAAAAAACACATGCATACATAAAATTATATACGCATACATACCAAGAGTTAAAACAAATATGGCAAGATGTAGATAGTTGGTGACTCTAGGTGAAGGTATATGTGTGTTCACTATACTATTCTTTTTCACTATACAACTTTTCTGTAGGTTTGAAATTTTCAAAATTTGGGGAAGAAATCAGATTTAATAAAACATACTTCTCTCTGCCATTCATCTGTGCTCCTATAGTATTCTGCTCCTTTTTTCTAGAAGTTACCATATTCGATCTTGCAGGATAATTTTGTAAATGTTTATCCTGTCCAAGTGCTCCTTGCAGACAGGGTCTATATCTCATTCATCAGCACCAGCAGAGTAACTTACTACAGGTTCTCAAAGTGCCTCATTTACTAGCAGGTCTAGTGAATGCTGGCTGAATTAAATATTTGCTTTTTCCAAGATACCACCATAGTGGTGACAATAAATGGTTTTTAACAATACTATAAAGCACTCACAACAGAGTTATTTCATGACTGATAAACTACACTATATAATCATTTAAACTTAGAATAATTTTTTTTTTTTTTTTTTTTTTGCGGTACGTGGGCCTCTCACTGTTGTGGCCTCTCCTGTTGCGGAGCACAGGCTCCGGACGCGCAGACTCAGCGACCATGGCTCACGGGCCTAACTGCTCCGCGGCATGTGGGATCTTCCCAGACCAGGGCTCGAACCCGTGTCCCCTGCATCGGCAGGCGGACTCTCAACCACTGCGCCACCAGGGAAGCCCCTAGAATAATTTTTAAACTGTTAAGTATCTGGAAAGTTAAATAAAAAAGAAAGGAAAAGTAAATGAAGTAATCAATCACCATTATGTTTAGTCTGTAAACCACTATGGAATAACTAATGGTTTATTAACTCATATAGTATAAGTTTAAATTTATGTAGGTAAAAATCCATTTTAAAATTTGTATCCCAAGTTAGTAATGTGTATTCTAGAGACATGAGGGCAATCTAATCACTGAACTTCACACAGCAAATTGTTCTGATAGTTGGGTTTCCTGATTGTAGAAGAATGGCTATAATGTGCTGGATGATGAAGATGATACTAATGCTAATTCAGACTGTAGAGGCTAGGCCAGCAGGGAGTAAGTGGAAGGTTAGTGGCATCCCGGAGAGCAGGAGTCTGCAAACCATGGCAATGGGCCGAATTTGGGCTGCTGCTTGTTCACATATGGCCCACAACCTAAGAATGGTTTTTACTTTCTTTTATGGTTGAAAATAAATCAAAAGAAGAGTAATAGCTCATGACATGTGAAAATTACATGACATTCAAATTTCAATGTCCATAAATAAAGTTTTCCTGGCGCCCAGCCACGTCCATTTGTCTGCAAATCTTCTGTGGCTGCGTTCACTACACGGCAGACCGCATGACCTGAAACTGTGAAGATTTACAATTTGGTCCTTTACAGTATGACTGCCAGGGAGAGAAATTTCAATTTCCAGGAGACAATGAGGACCCATGGGTGTGTTTATCTTGTGATTTTCATGGGGGCTCTACACTTTTGTGAATTTTTCTATATGTATAGTATGACTCAATAAAAAGGTTTCTTTAAAAAAAAAAACCTATTATTGTGAATTTCAGGGTGTAAGAAAGATATAATGTCTCCTCAATGTTTCCAAAATTAAGCATGTAAAACACTGATTTTTTTAAAGCCATTGTCAGAACCAGGGTTTGATTTGTGACGAGTCCAGACTATGGCTGGCCAGAGATGGAAACTACAAAGATCGACCTGAGCAAGTCATTTAGAGAAGGTTCCAGAAAACTAAAAACAGCCCAAGCAAGTAGACAGTAACAGTAGGACCCGACTTCAGTAACAGACACACCAACATAGATTAGGGTTTAAGAGCAAGATTCCAGGATCTAGGAGGACTGGACGAGTGAGGCAAATTAATATGGCTTTGAGTTAACACTTAAGTGGCAACTACGGAAGTGTACGAGCACAAAACCACATTCAGTGACTCTCAAATCCTACTAATATGCCAGGATTGAAGGCTTGTATGTAACTATATGGCAATATTTACTCATTAGACCTGTTTAATCACAATTTGAGTATCTTCAAGCAAAGATATATTTACATAGATAAAGCAAATATCTATAAATATTATAGAATCATTTACAGCAAAAGGCATCTTATCCAAAGTGAACAGGACTAGTAGTGGTGGGTTCACTGAAAACGTCCATTACAGTGTGTATGGGGCGGGGGGGATTCACACAAACATATATCCCTTTAACACTTTAAGGTAAAATATATAACTGCACATTCATTAGCCATTCTTAGATTTAGCACCAAGCCTTTTCTCTGAGGATGCATCACTGTGACTTTAGGTTACTGGTTCTCTAAAGTGCAGGGAGAACATATTCTTAGGGAACTGTAGAATCCTTCCAGATTTTTATGGACTTTTTTACCTTAAATGCTTTTATTTATCTCATCGACAACTAATTCAGCAGCAATATTTTTATGACTCAAATTAAGTTTAACGCAAGTAACTAAAGCATCTTTTAGCAGTTTACTTAATATCTAAATAAACTGTATCATTACCATAACTAGTAAAATTCGCATAGAAAACTGATGGAAACAGACATGCATGTATACTAAATTATAGTCTACCAGCCATAATCATTCAGACTGCTATGGCACTGGGTGAGTTTTATGGAAGGAATGGAAGACCATCAGCAGATAAACTGAACACATAAGGAACAGATTCAAGGCACTGGGCAAGGAGGAGCCAGAGCCTCAGCTATTAAACCTGGACACAATGTTGATCCACCACAGCACAGTCAGAGAGTTCTTTTGTTCTGGGGGTTGAGGGTGAAAGTTGAAAAGGTGCAGCTGCAGGAAGATTAGGTGACCCTACGTAGGTGCTGAAAGAAAGAAGTGGAATAAAGTCAGGACAGAGCCACTGCTGGACTGTAGACGGCCTAAGAAAATAAAGCTAAAGAAGGAAAAAAAAAATTGGCAAAAGACAATTATCTACTTTCATATTCTTCGAGGTATCCCTCATTTTTTTCTGTTAAAATGTAGAGAAATCAATTTAAAAAGAGAATTTTTATGTCCGTTATTACAAAGGGGGCAGACATCACTGAGTTACTCAATTTTTCTTATAATCCTCTTGAGAACTTGCAAACTAAGGCTGGGAAGTACTGAAAGAACAAAAGCAACCTTTTAGTACTTCAACTTGAAATTAAAGTAGCCACAAGAGACCAGCACTACTGACTCCGAAAAGGCAGGATACAATGTATCAGCACCTAAATAAATCCAAAAACCTGTAGGAACAGAGAAATAAACTTACATTTCATCAGTTTATAAGAACTAAAGGCAGTCAAGTGAAAAATGAAAATTAGTGTAAGATTAATGTAAAATTAATTTAGTGTAAAATTTTAACAGAAAACTTAAAACAAAATCAATTGGTTTATTTCTCCTAAAACAGGAAGTATCCTGTTATATTCCTGTGTATGTTCACACGTCTAACTTTAAGTAGCTTCTAGTATATGACATTCCTCTGCTCTCCTTGGGAGAAAACATCTCAAATGAACAGATACTCAGTATGGGTGGATTTCTTCCATTCAGCAGGAATGCGCAGAAGAACGAATTCTGTGACAATGTCTCAAAAAGAAATATACAAAAAGATGTTTGCCATGAGTTACTTATAACGAAAAAAGGTGGAAAGAACTTAAACGTATAGTAAGAGCTAGATAAATTGTGGCACATTATTAGAACATTTACAGCCACTTAAAATCTGAGGGATATGAAAGATTCAAGGAAATTAGGAAAATACTCATGCAACAAGTGGGAAAAGGTAGAAAAGAACACGGCATACATCATCTAACAACTGTGAGGGAAAAAGAAATGCATGTATATTTACAAAAGCCCAAGGAAATACAGCACAGTGTCAACAGTGATTAGCCCTGGGTGAGAGAACGGTAGGCAATTTTTATTTTGAACTTTCCCCTTATTTATTCCCTCTTCCACAAGAGGAATTATTTTTAAAATTAAAAAGAAAATAATAGATTAGGGGAAGGGCAAACAGAAGAAGGTAACAATCATCTCAAGTAAGGTACTTCTGCAACTGCACAAATTACTCCACCCAATCAACTAATAATTCTCACACCCCCAGAAGTGATACCAATTCAAACAGTTAAGGAGATTTTTGATGCTTTTCAGAAATATTTATATATTTTACTCATGAAAATTAAGCATGTCTGATCTTCAAGCAAGGCCACAATATTAAATAAAATGCAACAGCTCCTCCACCCCTTGGAGCTGGTAACCTAGAATATAATTTTCCCTTTCAAGTGGGAAACAGAAAACATATATACATACACACACAGTGGCTATCTGTGACAGAGTGTCAAGAAGTGCACCACCAAAATTAACAACCAAGTCTGGACACACGTTTATAATGTCAACTACATCACCATACACTGTAAGATACACATCAAGTTTTTTTAATGTGAAAAAGAGAAAACAAAATGCATGTTTTAGAATAGATGAACTCTGGACTTATACAGCCTGTGAAAACTCAGAGTGCTTTTAAAACTTACATGAAAGTCTTCACACTGGAATTGTCCTACAAGGGTAGCAATACAGCACAGCTTTAGCCTCAGTCTACCTGAAGGCAAATCCTCCAACATTAACTAGTTGTATGTTAGTTACAGACTTCTCATTCATAAAATGGTGGGAAAAATAACACCTGTGTCTAGGACTGTTACACCTGAGCTAATAATTACAAAACAATTATTTATAAAATGTACCTGGCATACAGTAAGCAAAGTATTTTGCAGTGAAGAATCACATAGTATAACCAACTTACTTTCAAATAGTTAAAAAAATGTGTGTATAAATGTATAAACACACACATTCACATACCTATGTATATACAGGGGTTAGGGGGAGACAAGGAGGTGAATCTGAGTGAGGGTACATATGTTTTCTTTGTATCATTCTTATTCTTGTGACTTTTCTAAAAGCTTGAAAATATTTCCAAATAAACAGTTAAATAAATAAAAAGAAAGTCTACCATTGGACTATTATTATAATACAATAATAGAACTGAGCCCTCTGGTTTTACTATCTCACTTAGAATATAACTGAGGGCCTCAGGCCATGCCTGGAAATGGCAAGGTTTCCAAAGCAGAGCAGGATTAACAAAACTATCATTCCCCGTGCTCAGAAAACAAGTAAAACTGCTTGCCAGACTCTCGTCTAAGACTCACTCACCAATCCTACTAAGCTGACTCCAACAGAGAATTTAGCAAAGCCTCTGGGAATGAGTTTATTAGAATTAATCTGAATTAAAGCAATAAAAATACTTAGCATCTCTCTAGATCCTTCTTTCTAAGATTCTGAAACCAAAAATATGAAAAGTATTTTTACCATTCTCATGATGTTTTCCTCGTGAGCCAGGAGCAGTGTAAGAACATGTTGCTGTACTGGAATATATGAAACCTTAAATACAGAGAGAACAGAAACTTCCCCTCTACAAGCTTTAGTCCAAATTCTTAACTGAGATACGTAGCTACAGTCTATGCGACTCCATAATACAAGCACTCCCAGGGCGCTCTGTAATTTTTCCTCAGTTCATCTAAAACTGATGGGAAGAGAATTAATTATTTCACATTAAAATAAATAAATAAATGATAACAAAGAGGGGAGAAATGGATCTTTAAAAAAAAAAAAAAAAGTCCTTATTTTCCTAAGACTTCCTCTAAGTCTTTATGATTCCTGGCCCATCAAGGTGGCTGTGCTGCACTTAAAATTTTTTTCCAGGGCTTCCCCGGTGGCGCAGTGGTTGACAGTCCGCCTGCCGATGCAGGGGACACGGGTTCGTGCCCCAGTCCGGGAAGATCCCGCATGCCGTGGAGCGGCTGGGCCCGTGAGCCATGGTCGCTGAGCCTGCGCGTCCGGAGCCTGTGCTCCAAACGGGAGAGGCTGCAGCAGTGAGAGGACCACGTACCGCAAAAAAAAAAAAAAAAAAAAAAATATTTTTCCACCTTGAAGTGCAAAGAAATGCAGCTACTTAGTTTAAATGAGTTATATACATGTCTGATTTTCACTGTTTCATCTTATTATTTTGTCCCTTAATAAAATTATTAATGAAAAGAATTAAAAACTTTATTGGGGAATTATAGAAAAAAGAAAATACACATTTTCTGTTTAATTTTCTATGACAATGCCCCTCCCTTCTCTTTAATCCTTTATCATAATTTGGTTTGAAAAACAAGTTCAAGACTGCCTAGCCAAACATGCAATAAGAAGCAGCAGAATTCCTGAAAAATTAAATATAAGTTAAGCTTGGGTAGTTCCAAGTTACAAAAGCAACTACTATATTTCCTAGGAAAAACTATAAACTCATTATCACCGCCACCTTGTTCTCAGTTTCCACAGATTTAGGCCAGAAGAGCTGAGATGGCCCTCTCTCTGTCTCCAAGGTATGAAAGTCATGTGTCTCTTTCATGACAACACAGATGTCTGTCATCATTCTGTTTCTCAAAATTCTCAGGGAAGAAAATTCTCAACCTCGGTAATCTGTTTCAGTATGTTAAAACTTCAGATAATATAATATTCTCTTCCATCTACTCACATTAATTTTTAAGTCAATGTTTTTTGTGTAGCATTTATCTCACCAAATACTACAACAAGCCCAGACACAAACATGGCTAATCAACCACTCTTGTGAACCCTCCATGATAATCCTAAGGACAACATCTTGGAAATAGAAGATGAAATGTCCCACTGATTGGAAAGAGTAAAAACTACCTATGATACGGAATTTTATCAAGTCCTGTTTCTACAGAATACTTTACCAGCTCTTTCTCTCCTTATTCTTCATCTCAACCTTGGATGGGCAAGTGGTTCATTTATGTGGACATGCCTATATAGGTATTTCCCATAACACTGAGCACCCGGGGAACTGTCACAGCTGTTGCCTTCTCTATTGCATCCATGCTGCTGATAGGCACACTTACTAGTTTGGCTCTTTAAGTTAAAGAACCAAAATAAATTCACTCAAGGGCTTCCCTGGTGGCGCACTGGTTGAGAGTCCGCCTGCTGATGCAGGGGATACGGGTTCGTGCCCTGGTCCGGGAGGATCCCACATGCCGCGGAGCGGCTGGGTCCGTGAGCCATGGCCGCTGAGCCTGCACGTCCGAAGCCTGTGCTCCGCAATGGGAGAGGCCACAACAGTGAGAGGCCCACGTATCGCAAAAAATAAAATAAAATAAAAATAAATTCACTCAGGTTCACTAAGTGGCTAGTACTAATGGTAGAGAGGAAAAGAATATTTTAGGGAGGAACATAAGAAAATGAGGGCAGAGGCAAAATTGGTTTAAGATGGCAGAGTAGAAGGACGTGCACTCACTCCCTCTTGCGAGAGCACCAGAATCACAACTAACTGCTGAATAATCATCAACAGGAAGACACTGGAACTCACCAAAAAAGATACCCCACATCCAAAGACAAAGGAGAAGCCACAGTGAGACGGCAGGAGGGGCACAATCACAATAAAATCAAATCCCATAACCGCTGGGTGGGTGACTCACAAACTGGAGAACACTTATACCACAGAAGTCCACCCATTGGAGTGAAGGTTCTGAGCCCCACGTCAGGCTTCCCAATCTGGGGTTCCGGCAACGGGAAGAGGAATTCCCAGAGAATCAGACTTTGAAGGCTAGTGGGATTTGACTGCAGGACTTTGACAGGACTGGGGGAAACAGAGACTCCACTCTTGGAGGGCATATACAAAGTAGTGTGCGCATAGGGACCCAGGGAAAGGAGCAATGACCCCACAGGAGACTGAACCAGACCTACCTGCTAGTGTTGGAGGGTCTCCTGCAGAGGCGGTGGGTGGCTGTGTCTTACTGTGAGGACAAGGACACTGGCAGCAGAAGTTCTGGGAAGGACTCCTTGGCGTGAGCCCTCCCAGAGTCCGCCATTAGCCCAACCAAAGACCCAGTAGGCTCCAGTGCTGGGTCGCCTCAGGCCAAACAACCAACAGGGAGGGAACCCAGCCCCACCCGTCAGCAGACAAGTGGATTAAAGTTTTACTGAGCTCTGCCCACCAGAGCAACAGCCAGCTCTACCCAACACCAGTCCCTCCCATCAGGAAACCTGCACAAGCCTCTCAGATAGCCTAATCCACCAGAGGGCAGACAGCAGAAGCACGAAGAACTACAACCCTGCAACCTGTGGAACAAAAACCACATTCACAGAAAGATAGACAAGATGAAAAGGCAGAGGGCTATGTACCAGATGAAGGAACAAGACAAAAGCCCAGAAAAACAACTAAATGAAGTAGAGATAGGCAATCTTCCAGAAAAAGAATTCAGAATAATGATAGTTTAAATGATCCAGGACCTCGGAAAAACAATGGAGGCAAAGATCGAGAAGATGCAAGAAATGTTTAACAAATACCTAGAAGAATTAAAGAATAAACAAAGAGAGATGAACAATACAATAACTGAAATGAAAAATACACTAGAAGGAATCAATAGCAGAATAACTGAGGCAGAAGAACAGATAAGTGACCGGGAAGACAGAATGGTGAAATTCACTGCTGCGGAACAGAATAAAGAAAAAAAAAATGAAAAGAAATGAAGACAGCCTAAGAGACCTCTGGGACAACATTAAACGCGACAACATTTGCATTATAGGGGTCCCAGGAGAAGAGAGAGAGAAAGGACCTGAGAAAATATTTGAAGAGATTATAGTCGAAAACTTCCCTAACATGTGAAAGGAATTAGCGACCCAAGTCCAGGAAGTTCAGAGAGTCCTAGGAAGGATAAACCCAAGGAGAAACATGCCAAGACACATAGTAATCAAACTGACAAAAATTAAAGACAAAGAAAAATTCTTAAAAGCAACAGGGGAGGGCTTCCCTGGTGGCACAGTGGTTGGAGTCCGCCTGCCGACGCAGGGGATACGGATTCGTGCCCGGGTCTGGGAAGATCACACATGCCGCGGAGTGGCTGGGCCCATGAGCCATGGCCGCTGAACCTGCGCCTCCAGAGCCTGTGCTCCGCAACGGGAGAGGCCACAACAGTGAGAGGCCCCTGTACCGCAAAAAAAAAAAAAAAAAAAAAAAAAAAGCAACGGGAAAAATGACAACATACAAGGGAACTCCCATAAGGTTAACTGCTGATTTCTCAGCAGAAACACTAGAAGCCAGAAGGGAATGGCACAATATATTTAAAGTGATGAAAGGGAAGAAACTACAAACAAGATTACTCTACCCAGCAAGGATCTCATTCAGATTTGATGGAGAAATCAAAAGCTTTACAGACAAACAAAAGCTAAGAGAATCCAGCACCACCAAACCAGCTCAACAACAAATACTAAAGGAACTTCTCTAAGTGGGAAACACAAGAGAAGAAAAGGACCTACAAAAACTAACCAAAACAATTAAGAAAATGGTAATAGGAACATACATATCGATAATTACCTTACATGTGAATGGATTAAAGGCTCCAACCAAAAGACACAGGCTCACTGAATGGATACAAAAACAAGACCCATCTATATGCTGTCTACAAGAGACCCACTTCAGACTTAGGGACACATACAGAATGAAAGTGAGGGGATGGAAAAAGATATTCCACGCATATGGAAATCAAAAGAAAGCTGGAGTAGCAATACTCATATCAGACAAAATAGACTTTAAAATAAAGAATATTACAAGAGACAAGGAAGGACACTACATAATGATCAAGGGATCAATCCAAGAAGAAGATATGACAATTATAAATATATATATGCACCCAACATAGGAGCACCTCAATACATAAGGCAAATGCTAACAGCTATAAAAGAGGAAACTGACAGCAACACAATAACAGTGGGGGACTTTAACACCTCACTTACGCAATGGACAGATAATCCACACAGAAAATAATAAGGAAACACAAGCTTTAAATGACACAACAGACCATATAGATTTAACTGGTATTTATAGGACATTCCATCCAAAAACAGCAGATTACACTTTCTTCTCAAGTGCACACAGAACATTCTCCAGGACAGATCACATCTTGGGTCACAAATCAACGCTCAGTAAATTTAAGAAAATTGAAATCATATCAAGCACCTTTTCTGACCACAGTGCAATGAGATTAGAAGTAAATTACGGGGAAAAAATACGTAAAAAGCACAATCACATGGAGGCTAAACAATACATTACTAAATAACCAAGAGATCACTGAAGATATCAAAGAGGAAATCAAAAAATACCTAGAGACAAATGACAATGAAAACACAACAATCCAAAACCTATGGGATGCAGCAAAAGCAGTTCTAAGAGGGACGTTTATAACAATACAATCCTACCTCAAGAAACAAGAAAAATCTCAAATAAACAATCTAACCTTACACCTAAAGCAGCTAGAGAAAGAAGAACAAACAAAACCCAGAGTTAGTAGAAGGAAAGAAATCATAAAGATCAGAGGAGAAACAAATGAAATAGAAATGAAGAAAACAATAGCAAAGATCAATAAAACTAAAATCTGGTTCTTTGAGAAGATAAAGAAAATTGATAAACCTTTAGGCAGACTCATCAAGAAAAAGAGGGAGAGGACTCAAATCAATAAAATTAGAAATGAAAAAGGAGAAGTTTCAATGGACACCGCAGAAATACAAAGCATCCTAAGAGACTACTACAAGCAACTCTATGCCAATAAAATGGACAACCTAGAAAAAAAGGAAAAATTCTTAGAAAGGTATAACCTCCCAAGACTGAACCAGGAAGAAACAGAAAATATGAACAGACCAATCACAAGTAATAAAATTAAAAGGGTAATTAAAAATCTTCCAATAAACAAAAGTCCAGGACCAGATGGCTTCACAGGTGAATTCTTTCAAACATTTAGAGAGGAGCTAACACCTATCCTTCTCAAACTCTTCCAAAAAACTGCAGAGGAAGGAACACTCCTAAACTCATTCTATGAGGCCACCATCACCCTGATACCAAAAGCAGACAAAGATACTACAAAAAAAGAAAATTCCAGACCAATATCACTGATGAATATAGATGCAAAAATCCTCAACAAAATACTAGCAAACAGAATCCAACAGCACATTAAAAGGATCATACACCATGATCAAGTGGGGTTTATTCCAGGAATGCAAGGATTCTTCAATATACGCAAATCAATCAACGTGATACACCATATTAACAAATTGAAGGAGAAAAACCATATGATCATCTCAATAGATGCAGAGAAAGCTTTCGACAAAATTCAACACCCATTTATGATAAAAACCCTGCAGAAAGTAGGCATAGAGGGAACTTTCCTCAACATAATAAAGGCCATATATGACAAACCCACAGCCAGCATCATCCTCAATGGTGAAAAACTGAAACCATTTCCACTAAGATCAGGAACAAGACAAGGCTGCCCACTCTCACCACTCTTATTCAACCTAGTTTTGGAAGTTTTAGCCACAGCAATCAGAGAAGACAAGGAAATAAAAGGAATCCAAATCGGAAAAGAAGAAGTAAAGCTGTCACTGTTTGCAGATGACATGATACTATACATAGAGAATCCTAAAGATGCTACCAGAAAACTACTAGAGCTAATCAATGAATTTGGTAAAGTAGCAGGATACAAAATTAATGCACAGAAATCTCTGGCATTCCTGTACACTAATGATGAAAAATATGAAAATGCAATCAAGAAAACACTCCCATTTACCACTGCAACAAAAAGAATAAAATATCTAGGAATAAACCTACCTAAGGAGACAAAAGACTTTTATGCAGAAAATTATAAGACACTGATGAAAGAAATTAAAGATGATACAAATAGATGGAGAGATATACCATGCTCCTGGATTGGAAGAATCAATATTGTGAAAATGACTCTACTACCCAAAGCAATCTACAGATTCAATGCAATCCCTATCAAACTACCACTGGCATTTTTCACAGAACTAGAACAAAAAATTTCAAAATTTGTTTGGAAAAACAAAAGACCCCGAATAGCCAAAGCAATCTTGAGAACGAAAAACGGAGCTGGAGGAATCAGGCTCCCTGACTTCAGACTATACTACAAAGCTACAGTAATCAAGGCAGTGTGGTACTGGCATAAAAACAGAAAGATAGGTCAATGGAACAGGATAGAAAGCCCAGAGATAAACCCACGCACATATGGTCAACTTATCTTTGATAAAGGAGGCAGGAATGTACAGTGGAGAAAGGACAGCCTCTTCAATAAGTGGTGCTGGGAAAACTGGACAGGGACATGTAGAAGTATGAGATTAGATCATTCCCTAACACCATACACAAAAATAAGCTCAAAATGGATTAAAGACCTAAATGTAAGGCCAGAAACTAGGCAGAAAACTATGTTTTCTTAGAGGAAAACATAGGCAGAACACTCTATGACATAAATCACAGCAAGATCCTTTTGGACCCACCTCCTAGAGAAATGGAAATAAAAACAAAGATAAACAAATGGGACCTAATGAAACTTCAAAGCTTTTGCACAGCAAAGGAGACCATAAACAAGACCAAAAGACAACCCTCAGAATGGGAGAAAGTATTTGCAAATGAAGCAACTGACAAAGGATTAATCTCCAAAGTTTATAAACAGCTCATGCAGCTCAATAGCAAAAAAACAAACAACCCAATCCAAAAATGGGCAGAAGACTTAAATAAGCATTTCTCCAAAGAAGATATACAGACTGCCAACAAACACATGAAAGAATGCTCAACATCATTAATCATTAGAGAAATGCAAATCAAAACTACAATGAGATATCATCTCACACCAGGCAGAATGGCCATCATCAAGAAATCTAGAAACAATAAATGCTGGAGAGGGTGTGGAGAAAAGGGAACACTCTTGCACTGCTGGTGGGAATGTGAATTGGTACAGCCACTATGGAGAACAGTATGGAGGTTCCTTAAAAAACTACAAATAGAACTACCATATGACCCAGCAATCCCACTACTAGGCATATACCCTGAGAAAACCATAATTCAAAAAGAGACATGTACCAAAATGTTCATTGCAGCTCTATTCACAATAGCCCGGAGCTGGAAACAACCTAAGTGTCCATCATCGGATGAATGGATAAAGAAGATGTGGCACATATATACAATGGAATATTACTCAGCCATAAAAAGAAACGAAACTGAGCTATTTGTAATGAGGTGGATAGACCTAGAGTCTGTCATACAGAGTGAAGTAAGAAAGAGAAAGACAAATACCGTATGCTAACACATATATATGGAATTTAAAAAAAAATGTCATGAAGAACCTAGGGGTAAAACGGGAATAAAGACACAGACCTACTTGAGAATGGACTTGAGGATATGGGGAGGGGGAAGGGTAAGCTGTGACAAAGCGAAAGAGAGGCATGGACATATATACACTACCAAACGTAAGGGAGATAGATAGTGGGAAGCAGCCGCATAGCACAGGGAGATCAGCTCAGTGCTCTGTGACCGCCTGGAGGGGTGGGATGGGGAGGGTGGGAGGGAGGGAGATGCATGAGGGAAGGGATGTGGGAACAGATGTATATGTATGACTGATTCACTTTGTTATAAAGCAGAAACTAATAATAAAAAAAATAAAAAATAAAAAATAAATAAAAAAATTTTAAAAAAAAGGATCATACACCATGATCAAGTGGGATTTATCCCAGGGAGGCAAGGATTCTTCAATATACACAAATCAATCAATGTGATATACTATATTAACAAATTGAAGAATAAAAACCATACGATCATCACAATAGATGAAGAAAAAGCTTTTGACCAAACTCATCACCCACTTAAGATAAAAACTCTCCAGAAAGTGGGCAAAGATGGAACCTACCTCAACATAATAAAGAACATATATGACAAACCCACAGCAAACATCAGTCTGAATGGTGAAAAACTGAAAGCATTTCCTCTAAGATCAGGAACAAGACAAGAATGTCCACTCTCGCCACTATTATTCAACATAGTTCTGGAAGTCCTAACCATGGCAATCAGAGAAGAAAAAGAAATAAAAGGAATACAAGTTGGAAAAGAAGAAGTAAAACTGTCACTGTTTGCAGATGACATAATACTATACACAGATAATCCTAAAGATGCCACCAGAAAACTACTAGAGGGACTTCCCTGGTGGTCCACTGGTTAAGAATCTGCCTGCCAATGCAGGGGACACAGGTTTGAGCCCTGGTGCGGGAAGATCCCACATTCCACGGAGCAACTAAGCCTGTGCACCACAACTACTGACCCTGCGCTCTACAGCCCGCAAGCCACAACTACCGAGCCTGCGCGCCTACAGCCCATGCTCTGCAACAAGAGAAGCCACTGCAATGAGAAGCCCGTGTACCGCATCGAAGAGCAGTCCCCACTCGCCGCAACTAGAGAAAGCCCACGCACAGCAACGAAGACCCAATGCAGCCAAAAGTAAATTTAAAAAAATAAAATAAACTTCTAGAGCTAATCAATGAATTTGGTAAAGTTGCAGGATACAAAATTAATGCACAGAAATCTCTTGCATTCCTGTACACTAACAATGAAAGATCAGAAAGAGAAATTAAGGAAACAAGCCCATTCACCACTGCAATGAAAAGAATAAAATACCTAGCAATAAACCTACCTAAGGAGGTAAAAGACCTATACTCAGAAAACTATAAGACACTGATGAAGGAAATCAATGATGACACAAACAGATGGAGAGATATACCATGTTCTTGGATTGGACGAATCAATACTGTGAAAATGACTATATTACCCAAAGCAATCTACAGATTCAATGCAATCCCTATAAAATTACCAATGGCATTTTTTACAGAACTGGAACAAAAAATCTTAAAATGTATATGGAGACACAAAAGATCCCAAATACCCAAAGCAATCTTGAGGGAAAAAAAATGGAGCTGGAGGAATCAGACTCCCTGATTTCAGAGTATACTACAAAGCAACAGTAATCAAAACAATATGGTAGGGCTTCCCTGGTGGCGCAGTGGTTGAGAATCTGCCTGCCAATGCAGGGGACACGGGTTCAAGCCCTGGTCTGGGAAGATCCCACATGCCGCTGAGCAACTAGGCCCGTGAGCCACAATTGCTGAGCCTGCGCGTCTGGAGCCTGTGCTCCGCAACAAGAGAGGCCGCGATAGTGAGAGGCCTGCACACCGCGATGAAGAGTGGCCCCCGCTTGCCACAACTAGAGAAAGCCCTCGCACAGAAACGAAGACCCAACACAGCCATAAATAAATAAATAAATAAATTAAAACAAACAAACAAACAAAAAAAACACAATATGGTACTGACACTAAAACAGAAATACAGAGCAATGGAACAGGATAGAAAGCCCAGAGATAAACTCACACACCTATGGTCAACTAATCTATGACAAAGGAGGCAAGGATATACAGTGGAGAAAAGACAGTCTCTTCAGTAAGTGGTGCTGGGAAAACTGGACAGCTATGTGTAAAAGAATGAAATTAGAACACTCCTTAACACCATACACAAAAATAAACTCAAAATGGATTAGAGACCTAAATGTAAGACCGGACACTATAAAACTCTTAGAGGAAGAACACTGACATAAATCACAGCAAGATCTTTTTTTGGACCCACTTCCTAGAATAATGGAAATAAAAACAAAAATAAATAAATGGGACCTAATGAAACTTAAAAAGCTTTTGCACAGCAAAGGAAACTATAAACAAGACAAAAAGACAACCCTCAGAATGGGAGAAAGTATTTGCAAACGAATCAACGGGCAAAGGATTAATTTCTGAAATATATAAACAGCTCATGCAGCTCAATGTTAAAAAAACAAAAACAAAAACAACCCAATCAAAAAATGTGCAGAAGCCCTAAACAGACATTTCTCCAAAGAAGAAAAACAGATGGCCAAGAAGCACATGAGAAGCTGCTCAACATCACTAATTATTAGAGAAATGTAAATCAAAACTACAGTGAGTTATCACCTCCCAGCGGTCAGAATGGGCATCATCAGACAATCTACAAACAACAAATGCTGGAGAGGGTATGGAGAAAAGGGAACCCCTCTTGCACTGTTGGTGGGAATGTAGATTGACACAGCCACTACAGATGTTCCTTAAAAAACTAAAAATAGAATTACCATATGACCCAGCAATCCCATTACTGGGCATATACCCAGAGAAAACCATAATTCAAAAAGACACACACCCCCCACAATGTTCACAGCAGCACTATTTACAATAGCCAGGTCATGGAAGCAACCTAAATGCCCATCGACAGATGAATGGCTAAAGAAGATGTGGTACATATATACAATGGAATATTACTCGGCCATAAAAAGGAACGAAATTGGGTCATCTGTAGAGACACGGATGGATCCAGAGGCTGTCATACAGAATGAAGTAAGTTAGAAAGAGAAAAACTACCATATATTAACGTATATATGTGAAACCTAGAAAAATGTTACAGATGAACTGGTTTGCAGGGCAGAAATGAGACACAGATGTAGAGAACAAACGTATGGACACCAATGGGGGAAAGCGGGGGTGGGGGACATGAATTGGGAGATTGGGATTGACATGTATACACTGATGTGTATAAAATGGATAACTAGTAAGAACCTGCTGTATAAAAAAAATCATAAAAGAAAACTAAGGGACTTCCATGTGGCACAGGAACTACGAATTTGCCTGCCAAGGCAGGGGACACGGGTTCCAGCCCTGGTCCGGGAAGATCCCACATGCCGCAGAGCAACTAAGCCCGTGCTCCACAACTACTGAGCCTGCGCTCTACAGCCCACAAGCCACAACTACTAAGGCCCACACGCCTAGAGCCCATGCTCCGCAACAAGAGAAGCCACCGCAGTGAGAAGCCCACAGACCGCAACGAAGAGTAGCCTCCGCTCGCCGCAGCTAGAGAAAAGCCTGCGTGCAGCAACGAAGACCCAAAGCAGCCAAAAATAAATAAATTAATTAATTAATTAAAAAGAAAGAAAGAAAGAAAAGAAAGAAAATGAGGGCAGAAATATTACCCACATAGGGTCAGGCTCCAGAGAATTCCAGGCTATCCAAGGAAAGGAGGAAAGCCAGGCTAGAGGAAGGCCTCGTGGATAACAGATTATAACTTAAGAGCTGGCAAGTAGGTCTAACAAGAGGTTATCTATGCACCCTCAGCAGCAGGAGACCCCAATCTGTATTTTCATCTGCTATTTGCTGTCTCTGCTCCTGCTCCCCCTACCATCTCACCGCTCTCTCACCTTGCTATCTTTTGATTCTCAGACCCCTCTGAAAACCAGATGAAAGAAATCCATGAACTCTATTCTCAAGATAAATGTCCATGTGTACAAAAGTTTGCCTACAATTCAAACTTCATGGGCCTGTGTTTATGAAGCCCTAATCCAACTCTGAGCTTGTGTAACTGTTCTCCAGGTGCCTCTGTACGACTGCCCCCACTAACTGCTGATCCTCCCTATAGTGTTAACCCAAACTTCCTTAAAAGACAGGATCTGAATGGTTTGGTCATCCACCATGCGGTGGGCAAAGCTTTTATGTCAAGCCTTAATACTAATCTACCCTAGATTGACCACCTTTGGGTCAGGCACCCATGCCTAGTTCAATTCATGGCAATTAAGATGGGGGGGGGGTCACATGGAACTAAGCATGGTGACCTAAACTCGAAGGCTGCATTTCCTTTAGCAGAGACTATAGGAACAGCACTTTCCCTCATAAAAGTATGGGCATGGCAGACATCTGATTGCAATGAACTTCTCTGCATAGGACAAACATAACAGAAAAAATGGGGGGCAAAGGTATGTCTAAAGGCAGACTGTGAGGAATCAGGAAGGAAAGGGAACCCCTGAAGACCAAGCAAAGAAAGGTGGATCTAAGAGAACCACATGAGAAGCTACAGATTTCCTAGCAAAACAATTCTCGGGCCTCCCTGGTGGCGCAGTGGTTGAGAGTCCGCCTGCCGATGCAGGGGATACGGGTTCGTGCCCCGGTCCGGGAGGATCCCATATGCCGCGGAGCGGCTGGGCCCGTGAGCCATGGCCGCTGAGCCTGCGCATCCGGAGCCTGTGCTCCGCAACGGGAGAGGCCACAACAGTGAGAGGCCCGCATACCGCAAAAAAAAAAAAAAAAACAACAAAAAAACAACAATTCTCACACAATGTAAATCATCCTTGAACAATTCCATTGGTTGAGGCTGAACACAGGCTGGAAGAGAGGGAGGTGATGACGGGGAAGGTCCTCTAGCAGTGGACACTGGGCTTCCTCTGCTTCTCGGTGTTGTCACTGTCACCTTTCTGCTGTATATCCAAGATAATCATGCTCCTCAAGGTTGCTTTCCTTTAGCTAACGCCACAAACTTAGACAATAAGGCTTCTGAGAGAAAGTGTCAAGCATAAAAATCTTACAGTTGCCTGTTTTTACAGAATGAAGATATAAGAACCAAGAGAACATGTATAAATTTAAGAAGGAAAGAAGACCTGAGCTGTGATGGGGAGTCCTAGAGTGGGGGAAGGGTGAGAACTGGTTTCATTCTCATAACGACATCAAGGTAGAATACTAGGCAAGAAAAACAATAAACACACGTGCATGTGCTTCTCTAAAACAGCTTAGTTCCAACCATGCTAGGCGGCAGCACATGAGCAAGGGATGTGCCGAACATCCCTGTGCCAGCAAAGCTGAAAGGACTATGACTGCCCATCCTAAAATGTATACGCCAACACTGTGCTCTTTGTACTAAGAAAGATGAACTGAATTTCGCTGCTAAGAGTAATTCAATTCACTTGGTTATTATGAGCTGCCAAGTTTCTTTCTATTTCTACAAAGCAAGGAAAACAGAATCCTTTATAATACTAAAGACAGACCCTATCATGCACATCAGAACTAAAAAAACAAAGCATCACAGTTTGGAAATTTTAACCTTATTTGTTGTTTCTGCTGCTCCTACTAAGAGACCTCAAATTTGCTAGATATATCTCATTGTAGAAAAACATTAAACTACCTTTAAGCTGACATGAAGGCCACACATAAGCGCCCAAAGAAAATTTAAGACAGTCCTGGGGTCATCAATAAGTTTATGGCTGCACAGGGTCATGAATTAGACATGAGAAACTTCTCTCTGGTGTGTCATACAGGATAGTTTATTTCAAGATTGTTATGGTGAGCCCCAAATTAATCTTTCTGGCAGTTCCTTTTTGACAACAGTCGTCAAATTACCTGCGGTAACTCAGCAAATGTAAAGCCCTACAGATGTCAATGGCAAGCAGGTAACCCTTTAAAACAAGGTTTCTCAAGCATTAGCACTATTGACATTTTGAGCCAGAGGATTCTTTGTTGCTGGGGACTGTGTATTGCAGAATGTTTAGCAGCATCCCTGGCCTCTACGGACTAGATGCCAGTAACATACAAACCCCTCCCCCACTGCCGCAGTTGTGATGATCAAAAGGGACTCCAGAAATGGGATGGGGTGGTGATAGGGGCAAAATTGTCCCTGATAGAGAACCACTACTTTAGGATAAGCGGGAACAGGAACTCAGCGTGAGAAGCCCCTTCATTGCCCCACCATAGGCAATTTTAGGTCGTGAAACAAATTAATGTTAATTAAAATAGTATTTAGGTTATACATTTACATTACACACTTATCAAAATTTATAATTATACTCCCTAGAAAAATATTATTTATACTGTATTCTGCTATTTCAAGGATTTTACAGATAATTAACTTTATTCAACTAGATATATTTCTAAATCAACCTATTTAAAAGTAAACCTTTAATTCAAATATAAACCACATTTACATAGCACTATCATTTCAGAATTACAAATGTTCTAAATTATTTGCAATGCTTTTTCAATTTGAAGAAAAAAGCAAATGCAAGAGTATCTTCACTGTTCATCTGACAATTCAAATATAACAAATTTCTCATTACTCTAAAAGTAAACATTTTAATAACTTATATTTGATTAATATTGCCAAAAATATAAAAAGATCTATCCTGTAGAAATGCCAAATGATGCCATTTTATTTGGCATAGATATGCACTTTCCCTCTAACCAATAATCAAATTATTCATTATTCTTATATCTCCATCCAGCCATTCAAAGATTTATTGAACATTTACTATAAATCAGGGATTGCTGCTACAGTAAGTAATAAATGAGCTCAAACTCCATCTTTCAAGAAGCTTAGATTCTAAAGAGACAGACAGGAAAAGAGAGTGCAGAAATGTCAGATATCAACGTGTAAGCTGCAATGGAAACATATACATAGGAGGGTCAGGCAGGGTTTCAGAGTGGAAGCAAACCTGAGATGAATCTTGCAAGGTGAAAAGGAATAAAGGGAAGATATAATTTTTTTCTTAATTATTATTATTTTTGGAAGATATAATTTTTAGAGCATGATACAGAAGCCAGGAGCCATAGCGGAAAAGGGTTAATAATTTGGGCTACATAAAAAATTAAAACTTCTGTATGATTACATAAATATACACACCATAAACAATAATAAAGGCAAACGACAAAATGGAATGTGATCAGCAAATGCTAAATATGTGATATTACAACTGCTAATAAAGAGCTCTTCATTATGTTTTAATCATTCTCTTAACTGAATTTCCACAAAACATATCATCTTATTTAAATTAAAGAGGTTCTCCACAGCTTTTATTTTTTGAAGTTATTTGGAAGAAACGTACAAGAGCAAGTGATTTATCTGCACATCATTCAGTACTTAAATCAAGCATTCCCAGTAGAACAGACTGACCAATGTAATTCTCAAGTTAAGTGAGGAATTTGTTCATTTAATGGAATCAATGCTAAGTCTGAAAAAGGGGAAGCTGGGACATTTTGCCGTAACACAAATATAATGACACAGAAATCATTTAATTGACATATTTATTAAACTAGTATATGCAGGGAAGTACCCTTAAGAAACTGAAAGTAATTATACAGCTGGGGAAAAAAAATTCAGTCTTAACCTCTAGCTCAACCATACCCCAAAATCTATTTCAGATAGATTACTGAATTGTGAAAGGTAAAAGTATAAAATTCTCAGAAGAAAATATAAGAAAACATTTCCATGGCCATGGGTGGGCACATTTTCCTTGAACAAGGCACAAAAGCAATAAAGATAAACTGGACTTCATGAAAATTAGAAACTTCTGCTCATCAAAGGATATCGTTAAGAGAAAGAAAAGGTAAGCAGTGAGTGGAAGAAGATATTTATCAAATATTTATGCAACACAGAATTTTACCCACAATATATAAAGAACTTCTACAAATAACATAGACACAGACAGCCCAGGAGATAAATGGGCAAAAGACCGGAACAGACACTTTACACTTGGCCAACAGACACATGACAAGGTGCTCAACATGGTCAGTCAACAGCACGATGCAAATTAAACCCACAACGCACCATCCTTGCTAGACACCTACCAGGAGGTCTGCTGCTAGGGGCAGTGTGAATTAGTCTAATCACTTACAAAAACGTCGGGCAGTATGAAGTAAACCTGAGATTCCCACAACATATCATCTGGTAGCTCCACACCTAGGTCTATACACGACTCAGAAACGCACACATATGTTCACCAAAAGACACATACGAAATGCTCACAGTCGCACGTATACTAGCCAAAACCTAGAAACAGTCCATCCACAGCAGAATGGGCAGACAGGCAATGAGAATGAACCATCCATGTACACAGGAGCGTGCGGGTACATCTTACAGATGTACTGCTGAGCGAAACCAGTCAGTCACAAGATAAAATACACTAAGTGATTCCATTTTATGAAGGGTTGAAACAGGCATGATTAGCCTTTCATGGACATCTGTGGGTGTGGGATAACAATCAAGGCGGCATGAAAGAGGGCTGTGAGGGCTGGAGTGTTCTGCTGCTTGATCTGGGTGCTGGCTGCACAGGTGTAGTCACCTTGTGACCATCTGTCAAGCTGTACGCTTAAGAACGGTACATTTTTCTGTATACACATCACACTTTGATAAGAAGTTTACTTAAAAAAAGAAACAACTACAGAGAGGAAATTCACAGAAAATATAAACTGTACTACTGAAATGGGACTCTTAAATTTTCCCTAAGCCCAGTGTCTCAATGAGAGCGGCCTGCACAGAAGGCCAGCTCCCTGCACAGTTTTCACTTACTTTCCTCCACTTCCCGGCTTTAACCATGAAGATGGATGCCTGCCTTCCACATGTCATGCGCATCAATAAGCTCACTGAGCACCTTCTATGTGCCAATGAATTTGCCGGGCCCTAGGGACAGTGACAGGTAAGACACGGTTGCTCAAGGAACTGACAAGCAGGGACCACGTGTGATCATCTTCCTCCTGCCCCGGCACCTAGCGTGATGTTTTGTACAGAGTGGGCCTTCCATCAGCGATGACTGATCAGCACAGCTGCAACAGCAGAGAGCAAGGGGAGCTACAGATGAAGCACTTAGAAAGGACCAGAGTTCACAGAACTGGAGAGGCCAGCTGCAGCTTCCGTACAGGGGGAGTGCAATGGGCGGGGGCCAAAGTGGGAGACACCGAGAACGGTGCACTGCAGAGCGGTGCACACGCTGGGTCTGGACGTGGACACGCAGGGATGAGTGAGATCCCTTTCAGATGGGAGGGGCTCAGGCTCAGGCAGGGAGGAAGGGCAGTTCAAAGGTACATAAAACAATGCCTGGCAGTCAGCGAATGGGGCTGTGTAAAGGAGGACAGCAAACTTTCATCTTCAGTAGGTCAGGGCAGAGCTTGGATCTGAGTATTTTTCAAAAGCTCCAAAGATGATTGAGGTTTTTCAAAGGTTAGGAATCACATTCTATACCAAGCCTTCCATTTCATTGTGGAAACATACATGAGGAGAAGAATGGGAAAAATAAGGGATTGATTAAATATGCTCTTATTCCCCAGTAAACATTTACTTTTACTTAATGTGCAAGTATTTTAGGTTTCTCCAATATAAAAAGTTATATATACCTCATCATAAATCTGATAAACAATGCCATTTATATGAATTTCAATTTTTCAAACTCTCCATGTTGCTAAAATTAAAATGTGAGTTAATGCAAACTCTGGGCAAGAACCCTACTGAGCTTTAATTTTCTCATCTGTAATGAGAAGCTTAGAACACCTGACCCACTTTTGACTCTGATGTGGCAAAATTCCACGTGACAATTTTAAGAACAAGAATATGTGATGAGCATGTTATTCTTTTACCTCCCACTGCCTGCAGGAGGCATCAAAAATCCCTTACTACAATTATTCTGTGGCAATTTTTTCTACTGACCATGTCTAATTCACTGGTCACTTATTTTAACATCAAGAAAAATAGATGCTGAATCAAAAACTCGAGTGTTTTGTTCTGTACTGTGGGTAACTGATGAGATTATCTGTATTTCTTTCAAAGCAGCAGTAGCAAAGTCACTACCACATGTACCCAAAAGCATCACCCTGGGTTGCAAGACTGTAGTAAAATAACATTGGCTAATTTGTCTAGTCAGGAAACTTTGAAAAGCTTGGGAGCCCAGGGATTTCAGTAGCACAGGATTTTGCAGATGCAGCTCTGTAAACCCCAATTTTGGGGGGGAGGTGCTTTTGTAACAGTAATGTCAACTACCTTCTTTCAGGGAAACTCCTGCAGAATTCCAGAGGGGCGGTTTGACCACAATCAAGCTGAGGCATTGAGTTTAAGAATGATTAATCACAGATGAATTAGCCTTTTGTTCCTTTTCTGACATTTCTAAACCCTTTCTGATGTTTCAGCTATCTGATGTCTGGCCATGTCATGATACCAAAGCAGACGGCCTGGATCACTGTTTACTTTGGCCTGCATACAAGTCTGGATAAAGAGCTCAGTCAAAACACCTCCTTCAGATCACAGAATGGCCTTACAGCACCAGTCTGAGAGACAACACGAAGAAGAAATTTTAAAACTTATTCCTAACCCCATTTCTATATACTCCAATTTTCACTTTGAAAGGAAACTGAACAGTTTTGAAATGTATGAGAAGGTGTCAAAATAGATATAAACTAAGCTTTACATGCAAATATTAAACATTTTGAAAGCACAGGAAAATTCATTTTTAAAAAAGCTTTAGAGGGCTTCCCTGGTGGCGCAGAGGTTGAGAGTCCGCCTGCCGATGCAGGGGACACGGGTTCGTGCCCCCGTCCGGGAAGATCCCACATGCCGTGAAGCGGCTGGGCCCGTGAGCCATGGCTGCTGAGCCTGCGCGTCTGGAGCCTGCGCTCCACAACAGGAGAGGCCACGACAGCGAGAGGCCCGCGTACCACAAAAAAAAAAAAAAAAAAAAAAAAAAAAAAAAAAAGCTTTAGAAAACTAAATATACGTAAAGCCATAGCTGAATTTTTTATGTATATATAATAATGATACATATATATATAACATGTATATAAACTATATATAAAATAAATAAATATAAATCAACAGCTCAGTTTTTTAAAATACTGGTTTTTAAGCAGAATTTTAAAAAACAGACCTGCCCAGATGTTTGCCCTCTGCAGCGCCATGTGCCCCCGAAGCGCCTCCACCCCATCCCCAATCACAGCTGCCCTAGCTCCATTCCCCTTGCTAGCCACTGACTCAGGAACGGAAAAGAGGCACAACTCTGACAATGAAATGAGTGAACAAGGCTAGGAGGCTTCCTGGTAAGGTTTTTCTTGATCTAAAAAAAAAGACAGCAATCACCTCACACACATTAGGATAGCTACTGTCAAAACAAATGAACAAAAAAACAGAAAATAACAAGATTTGGCGAATGTAATGGTACAGCTGTTACGAAAAACAGTATGGTGGTTCCTCAAAAAATTACACAAATATTACCGTATGATCCAGCAATTCTACTTCTGGGTATATATACAAAAGAACTGAAAGCAGAGCCTTGAGCAGATATCTGTACAGCCATATTCACAGAAGCATTAGTCAAAACAGCCAAAAGCTGGAAGCAACTCAAGTGTCCATGAATGGATGAATGCATAAACAAAATGTGGCATAGACACACAACCAAGTATTATTCAGCCTTAAAAAGGAATGAAATTCTGACACCTGCTACTACATTGATGAACCTTGAGGACATTATGCTAAGTGAAATAAGCCAGTCACCAAAAGAAAGACACCATACCATTCCACTTATATGAGGTCCCTAGAGCAGTCAAATTCAGAGAGACAGAAAGTACGATGGTGGTTGCCAGGGGCTGGGGGGAGAGGGGAATGGGGAATTATTGCTTAATGGGGTCAGAGCTTCAGTTCTGCAAGATGAACGGAGTTCTGGAGATGCATGGTGGTGATGGTTGCACAGCAACGTGAATGTACTTAATTAACACTTCTGAACTGTGCACTTAAAAATGGTTAAGAGTCACATACATTTTATCACAATTAAAAGTAATATTTTTTAAAAAAGAGACACAGGAGACAATATTATACTTTTCTGATTCTAGCTACTGCTGATGGCTTGTGACGCCTGAAGGCCAGCAACCACCTTGGAACTGTGAGAGGAGCAGACCAAGAGGACAAGCATCCACTGAGGACGTCAGCCAGAAAACCATACTACCTGCTCCCGCTTCAGCAGGAGGGCTTCTCCAGGGAGAAACTCTCCCAAGTTGAAAATATAATTTCCATTCATTTCAGCCAGTTCCTGAGTCCACGAATCAGTACTGATTTAGGCCAAACAGTACCAAGTCCCATTAAAATGGTCACAATTATGGTTAACAGTTAAAGTGAGCAATGACAACACAACAAGTCAAGACAACTTCTTTTCATAATGACTCTGTTTTCTAGCTCATTAAATTCCTCTGTGACTACCCTTTGCTTTAATCTAAGACTATGGCCACAGAGAAAACCTAGCTGACTGTACTGTTTATATAAATCAACCTTTATTTAAAACACACACACACACACACACACACACACACACACAGAACAGTAAAACCAAAATAATTCGGTAAAAATGCATTTTAGGGAATATCATGCACAAGAATATAACTGCTATTACCTAGCAAACCGCTAGGAGGCTCTACTGAAAACACATGCCACCTAAGAAACTATGAAAATGACCACATGGTGATTTTCATCTTGCAGTGCTCAACATTAGCAAGACAAGCAAAATCAAAATGTGTCATTACATTAACAAATGCCTCGTAGGCCCAAGTCTGGGTATTAAATAAAATGCTGTATAAAGATGAATTCTCGTAAGCCAAGTGGGCACATCTTTAGGTATGACCACACATGCAAGTTAAGTAACTTTGCCGAAACTCTCTCACACTGAGCTGTCAGCAACTTCACAGATCAGCTCAGCTCAATTCAGGAAATGAGTCTGCACAGCTCAACACAGAATGATTTCCATCTACGTGGAAATCTACAACTGTATCTAGTGATTTCCATCCTACAGCATGTGTTTCAGTCATCTGTTGGTGAGTTAACAAACCACCCCAAAACTTAGAGGCTTAAAAAAACAATTAATTATTCCTCATGATTCTGTGGGTTGGCTACAGCTCAGCTAGGTGGTTCTTCTGCCCATCTCTCTTAGGCTCAATCATACAGCTGCTTTCAGCTTGTTGCCTGGCTGGGGCTGAAACATCCAAGATGGCCTGAGGCCTCCCAAGTGGCCTCTCATGCCAGCAGGGTAGTCAACCTTTTACATGATGACTGGCTTCAAAGACAAAGGAAGCAAAAGCTATCTGCCCTCTTAAGGCTTGGGACTGTCTGAAGTCTCAGACATACTTTTACAGTATCCTATTAGTCAGCGCAAGTCACAAGGCCAGTCCAATCTATGTTGAGGGAAACAGAATATACCTCTGATGGACAGAGCAGCACACACAGAGTACAGGGTAAGAGGAATTAATGATGGAAAGCTCTGGGAATCATCTATCAAATGATGGTCCTTCCTACACATAGACTCTTCATTTCAACATGTCTTCATGACAGTTCATTACTCAATAAAAGAGTTTGTATATTTCAAACCTGTTAATTAATTTACTCTATATTATAAATGCATTATATGGTGTTTATGATTTCTTTTCTTCTGCTAACTTTGGGGTTTTTTGGTTCTTCTTTCTCTAATTGCTTTAGGTGTAAGGTTAGGTTGTTTATTTATTTCTTGTTCCTTGAGGTAGGACTGTATTGCTATAAACTTCCCTCTTAGAACTGCTTTTGCTGCATCCCATAGGTTTTGGGTCATCATGTTTTCATAGTCATTTGTTTCTAGCTATTTTTTGATTTCCTCTTTCATTTCTTCAGTGATCTCTTGGTTATTTAGTAGTGTATTGTTTCTATTTTTTACAGTTTTTTTCCTGTAATTGATATCTAGTCCCATAGCGTTGTGGTCGGAAAAGATACTTGATACGATTTCAATTTTCTTAAATTTACCAAGGCTTGATTTGTGACCCAAGATATGATCTATCCTGGAGAATGTTCCTTGAGCACTTGAGAAGAAAAGTGTGTTCTGTTGCTTTTGGATGGAATGTCCTATAAACATCAATTAAGTCCATCTTGTTTAATGTATCATTTAAAGCTGTGTTTCCTTATTTATTTCCATTTTGGATGATCTGTCCAATGGTGAAAATGGGGTGTTAAAGTCCCCTACTATGATTGTGTTACTGTCGATTTCCCCTTTTATGGCTGTTAACATTTGCCTTATGTATTGAGGTGCTCCTATGTTGGGTGCATAAATATTCACAACTGCTATATCTTCTTCTTGGATTGATCCTTTGATCATTATGAAGAGTCACGTACCACAATGTTCATTGCAGCTCTATTTACAATAGCCAGGACATGGAAGAAAAACTAAGTGTCCATCGACAGATGAATGGATAAAGAAGGTGTGGCACATATATACAATGGAGTATTACTCAGCCATAAAAAGAAATGAACTTGAGTTATTTGTAGTGAGGTGGACGGACCTAGAGACTGTCATACAGAGTGAAGTTAAGTTAGAAAGAGAAAAACAAATACCGTATGCTAACGCACATATATGGAATCTAAAAAAAAAAAAAAAAAGGTTCTGAAGAACCTAGGGGCTGGACAGGAATAAAGATGCAGACGCAGAGAATGGACTTGAGGACATGGGGAGGGGGAAGGGTAAGCTGGGACAAAGTGAGAGAGTGGCATGGACATATATACACTACCAAATGCAAAATAGATAGCTAGTGGGAAGCAGTCGCATAGTACAGGGAGATAAGCTCGGTGCTTTGTGACCACCTAGAGGGGTGGGATAGGGAGGGTGGGAGGGAGACGCAAGAGGGAGGAGATATGGGGATATATGTATACGTATAACTGATTCACTCTGTTATACAGCAGAAACTAACACACCATCGTAAAGCAATTATACTCCAATAAAGATGTTAAAAAAACTTTACTATATAGTGAAGATTATAACTTAATATGTCTAAATCTACACCAGAAAACCCAAGTGAAACACTGTCCTAGTTACAGGTACAGTCACTTGGTGCCACTTTATGCACTGGATTACAATCATGTACCCCCTTGGATGTAACCTCCATTAGGGCAGAGCCCATATCTATCCTACTTACAACAGTATTCCCAGTGTTTAGTGCATACCAGGTACCTAAGAGACTGTTCTTTCTTAGTTATTAAAAATATTCCTATTTTAAAATATATTCTTTCTTTAATATCAGATAAAAATACCCTTTTGTAGATTTTTCCATTGTATATTTTACAATATGGCAAAAATATATCATTACTAATGCTTGAAACACTTAGTTATGCACTAAGAAAGAAGATATAATTTTAGCTATTTTATTGTACTTATATG
Source organism: Mesoplodon mirus (assembly GCF_964341445.2). Taxonomy (NCBI): domain Eukaryota; kingdom Metazoa; phylum Chordata; class Mammalia; order Artiodactyla; family Ziphiidae; genus Mesoplodon; species Mesoplodon mirus. Next base: position 221,301,911 of record NC_138977.1, read on the forward strand.
CTAAATTTACCCATTCAATCTTGAAAATGAGAAAAATTTTAATAGTGTACAATTCACTTTCTGTGAGCTATCTTTTATTGGTCTCTAGCTCTAGCCCTTCAACTTGAAATGAGAAACATTCACGCTTGGACCAATATCCATCTTATAATTCCAAGCGGCACATTTTCCAGTTGAAAATTCCCATGTTTAAAAGCAGTTGTGTTATTCCCCCAAAACTGAGCGTTCTCATTTGCTCACAATATAATAAAATATCCTTAATTGAAATGAAAATATCTTTACTCTTCAGTTACCTAAAATGATGTATCTTCAATCATGATGTAATGAAAACAATTTTCTTAAACTAACAATACAAAAATTAAGAACAACATGTGCTTGAAGACCCAAAAGTATTCAAACCACCACGCCAGGAAAATGCTGGCTTTACAAAATTAACTTAATATTCAAATATTTTATCATTCTTATCTCACGAATATTTACAAAGTCACTAAATATAGTACAGATTTTCAGAACTGTCTTTCCCAAGAAGATATAATGTGAATATGATATAATATATTGGGAAATTTTTAAAGTTTTGTTTAAACGATTAGTGAGTATTCCCCTCCACCTACCTTTTCCACTCTGGGCTGCAACCTAGTTTTACAGGTTTTAATAGTGTTTCCAAATTCCCAACAGATATTAAATTTTGGGGATTCGGAAACGAGAAAGTAGGATTCCTGAAAACATAAGTTATTCCTAAAATACTTCCAATATTCTTCATATTCTCTACTCATTAGTATGAGTAATTAAAGATTGTTTAATAAGAAACATCATTTTAAGTAATACAGGCATACTCCGTTTTATTGTACTTTGTTTTACTGCTTTTTGCAGATGTTGCGTTTTTTATAATTGAATGTTTGTGGCAACCCCGAGTCAAAAGCAAGTCCATCAGCACTGTTTTCCAACAGCATTTGCTCACTTTGTGTCTCTGCGTCACATTCTGCTATTTCCACCAGTGAAAAGATTACAACTTGATGAAGGCTCAGATGATGGTTAGAATTTTTTCGCAATAAATTTTTTATTTATTTATTTTTTTTTTGTGGTACGCGGGCCTCTCACTTTTGTGGCCTCTCCCGTTGCGGAGCACAGGCTCTGGACGCGCAGGCTCAGCAGCCATGGCTCACGGGCCCAGCCGCTCCGCGGCATGTGGCATCCTCCCTGACTGGGGCACAAACCCATGTCCCCTGCATCGGCAGGAGGACTCTCAACCACTCTGCCACCAGGGGAGCCCAATAAAATATTTTTTAATTAAGGTATGTACACTGTATTTTTAGACATAATGCTATTGTATGCTTAACAGACTACAGTACAGTGTAAATATAACTTTTATGTGTACTGGGAAATCAAAAAATTCATGTGACTTGCTTTATTGCAATATTCACTTTATTGTGGTGGTCTGGAACTAAACCCGCAATATCTCTGAGGTATGCCTGTATTTACGAAGAACTTTAGCCTACAAAGAATATTACAACACTGGAAACTGCCAGCAAACATTATTAGGTACTATTTCTAATAACCTAACATTTGGGTCTCTTACCATGCTAAGAGCACTACATAGAACCACAAATTAAAATTACCAGTTTATGATCTTATTTTGTTTCTAAGTTATTCCTTGAAACACCATTAATATACTTTATATATAAAGTGAATAATATTTATTATATTTACATTGTTATGTACCTTGTAAACAGCAGATAGGGCCACAAAACACATAACACGGCTACAGCTACAAAGAAGACCGACTAACTGAAGGGTGACTGCCCTCCTCCTCCTCTTTTATATGAATACGCATGGCACTGTCACCTATTCATTCTTATTTAAATGCTCCTTCTCCATGAAATGTGCTTCCCTGTCATACCTACTCTTTTTTGAGGCCTCTCTTCCCTTTTAATTAAACCCTTTCCTCTTCCATACCCTATGCAGCAAACCCCACTGCCTCCTAGGCCACTTACCAGACCACTGTATTGACCTGATTTTACGTAAAATACCCCCAATCTTCACCTATGTTACAAGTTTTAAGAAGATTCATGTTTAAATCTTTTCACATCTTCAGAGCTTAAAGCAGTGCTCTGAGTAGATCAGAGGTATTTGGTTACTGTTATTATGGTAGGCAGGATGTATGTAGTCTGTTCCTCTATACTGCTCTATACTTTCCAGAGCTTTTATAGTGGGCTACTAATACTTGGAAAACATCAAAGAGTTTCATTAAAGAGAGTCATAAAATTTAACATCAAAAAAAACAAACAACCCAATTAAAAAATGGGCAGAGGACCTGAACAGACATTTTTCCAAAGAAGACATACAGATGGTTAACAGGCATATGAAAAGCTGCTCAACATCACTAATCATCGGGGAAATGTAAATCAAAATTACAAAGAGATATCACCTCACATGTGTCAGAATGGCTATTATCAAAAAGACAACAAATAACAAGTGTTCACAAGGATGTAGAGAAAAGGGAACCCTCATGCACTACTGGTGGAAATGTAAATTGGTACAACCACTATGGAAAACACTATGGAGGTTCCTCAAAAAATTGAAAATAGAACCACCATACAATCTAGCAATTCCACTTCTAAGTATTTTTCCAAAGAAAAACACCAATTCAAAAAGAGACACGCACCCCCTATGTTCACTGCAGCATTATGTACAATAGCCAAGATGTCAAAGCAACCTAAGTGCCCATCAATAGATGAATGGATAAAGAAGACAGGTGTGTATTGTGTGACACACACAATGGAATATTACTCAGCCATAAAAAAGGATTAGGGCTTCCCTGGTGGTGCAGTGGTTGAGAGTCCGCCTGCTGATGCAGGGGACACGGGTTCGTGCCCTGTTCCGGGAAGATCCCATGTGTCGCGGAGCAGCTGGGCCCGTGAGCCATGGCCGCTGAGCCTGCGCGTCTGGAGCCTGTGCTCCGCAACAGGAGAGGCCACAACAGTGAGAGGCCGGCATACCGCAAAAAAAAAAAAAAAAGAATTAAATCTTGCCATTTGTGACAACATAGACGGATCTAGAGGGTATTATGATAAGTGAAATAAGTCAGACACAGAGAGACAAATACCATATGATTTCATTTATAAGTGGAATCTAAAAAGCAAAACAAATGAACAAACATAAAAAATTAAAAAAAAACAGACTCATAGATGCAGAGAACAAACTGGTGGTGCCAGAGGGGAGTGGGTGGGGAATGAGTGAAATAGGTGAGGGAGATTAAGAGGCACAAATTTCCAGTTACAAAATAAATGAGTTATGGGGATGAAATGCACAGCATTGGGAATATAGTCAATAATACTATGGGACTTCCCTGGTGGTCCAGTGGTTAACACTCTGCGCTTCCACTGCAGGGGGCGCAGGTTTGATTCCTGGTCGGGAAACTAAGATCCCACGTGCCACGTGAGGCAGACAAAAATAAATTAATTAATTAATTAAAATTTTAAAAAATAAAATTAGGCCTGGAAATTAAAATAATAATAATATTGTAATAGCTTTATATGGTGACACATAATTACTAGACTTCTTGCTGTGATCATTTTGTAATGTACAGAAATGTCGAATCACCATATTGTACACCCAAAACCAATACAGTGTTGCAGGTCAATTATACTTCAATAATAAAAAAAATACAATAAAATAATAATAGAGAGAGTCATAAATGCTAAGACCTTTTGTTAAAAGGGAAATTCTGAAATATACTTAAATCTGACAATAATAAAATGAATTACAAAGTAAGAACAGTGGAGACTGTAGTTCTCATTACAGAAAGCTTCACTTCTGAGGCAGCAAACAGATTTCCTTAATTAACCCATTCAAACCCTTTCAAAACTCCAAATTCTGTGCTCTGAGACAAAAATCATATTAAAGATTCATTTTCCCATAATGAAAACCGTACAAACATCTGCAAATATTGTGCTATGGAAAATATCTTACTACTTACACCGAGTTCCAGTTTTTCTGGAGTGTGACTGTGTCCAAAGGAAACAAAGCTATAACTGAATGGAGGGAGAAGGACTGGAGGGGGGAGAGGGTGTGGATGCACCTCAGGAGGGTAGATTTCTTAATGGGTACTACTGTACTGCACCAAGTAAGCAGGGCCCTACTGAAGTTCTAGAATAGCTGGGATATAGTCAGTGAATTCCTACAGATTAACCTATATTAAACAAGTATTAAGTGCCTATTTTGTCAGGCACTGTTTTAGGCAATGAAGAAGCTAGATTCTATGAAAAGTTTAAGACACATTTGAAAATAATTCATGATTTACATAAAAATGTACAAGCATGTTAAACTAATGTGATGAGAAACTACGAAAGCACTAATTTTCATAACTTGAATCTATAGCAAACGTGTGAAAATCAACTTTACCTTATATTTCATCTTGGGACATGAATGAATGTAGAAACCCATATAGTAATAGCTGAGTTGAGGTGTTTTCTCATGAAGCTGCCTAGTAAAAGTAATTTCTCTGCCAAAAGAAGAATAAAGGTCAAGGTACAGTTAAATTTAGTTCCAAAATTCAAAGTACTGTACAATTTGGTAACACATATTTGATAAAATCTGACATTAAATAAAAATAAATCAAAATAAAAATCCAAGTGTTGAAAGAAAAACAATTTTAAAAACACTTTAAGATGACTTTTACTAAAGAGACACCAAAGAAAAGTATATTATTTTAGCAAATGCACCAAAGTTCTGGTTTTACTCTTTATTGGGCATAGCAGTGTATCTAAAATTCAAAGAGCATAAAAGTACAAAGATCTATTTAATACAATTCCTTATTATTCATTATCACCTGGAGTTCTCAAATACTGGATTTATCAGGTTAAAAACAGTACAACAAATTTTAGAAAGCTCAAAACCCAACAAATTTCAGGAAGAATACTACTATGACCATTTACATGCAAACACTTTCAACTATATATGACATATTACTCTCTATGTCCAGATACTACTTTAATATTTATTTTCTCTAAAACTAAAGAGGGGGGAAAAAACCATGCTATCTCACTGCCTTTCCTCTATTTGTTGGCACAGGCAAGGATTAATTGAAAAAAGAAGCTGTCAGCAATGCCTATGCTTGACGTGGTTTTAATTTGTATCCGGATAAATCTGGGCACAGAATTTCATCCTACTTGTCCAACTGAATGACCGCTTGTGTTCGAGAGCTTTAAGCAAAGCTTCCGTACATTTCTAAAGTATGAGAAAAACTGTTTTGTTTTTATGTTTGTTTCTTGAAGGTTTTAATTTCCTTTTCTTTTTCTTTGTTTTTAGTAGCAATGGAGGCTTGAAATCCAAGGAGAGATTTATTTTTTAAGGGAGCAGTCTGTGCATTTTGCAAGTTCAAATTTAAAGCATTGAAGGGTCGTTACCCTAAAAATTCATCTTTACAACAAAAGTATTTCTAAATCCAAACACACTGAACATTATTAGGCTAAAACAGAATAGATCCTATTATTCTCAGAACTAACCCACTCTTAAGGTTCAAACTGAGGAAGAACACAATGATACGGCAAGCAATGTAGGAACACCCAGCTCTGATGAGGACTGCAATACCCAACGGCCCTCCTTTACTCGGCCCTGCTCATCTCAGTTAACTGCAGCACCACTCCACCACCAAGCTGTTCAGGCCCCAAGCCTATGATCCACACTTAATTGTTCTCTTCCTCTCACCCTGTGCCCAACCCATCAACAAGTCCAGTTGGCTCTATCTTCAAAATATACCGTGAATCTGACCATTTCTCACCACCTCCACCTCAGGTATTTTGGTCCAAGCCACCATTAGGCCTCCCTTGGACGACTCTAACAGCTTCCCGGATAGATTTCCAGTTTCCACTCTGGCCCCTCCATAACCTCACAGAGCAGTCTAAGTAGTCTTTTGCAATATTAATCAGGCGAGGTAACCTCTCCAAACCCTTCACCCTCACACTGGGTTGGTATCACACTTAGATAAAATCCAGCCTCCTTACCATTACCTATAAGCCCTTCTCCATTTGTCCCCTCATCAACACCACCTGTCTTGCTGCCATCCTTGCACAGCACTGTCTAGGTTCTACCCCATTTCCTAGCCCATAAGGCCTTCCCTTCCTTCTCTTCATTCCAACGACCTCAGGGCACTTGGACTTGCTACCTTTGACCTGGACGTCTATCCTCAGATTTTTACATAGCTGGCTCCTATTCTTCTTTCTTGGCTTTTCAGAGAGGTCTTTCCTAACCACCCTATAGAAAAAGGGCCTCATGCCTACTACCATAATTTCATTTTTGTCACAGCACAACAGAGCCTCTAAAATTGTGTTGTCCGTTTTCTAATTTACTGTCTGCTTTGACAAAGCTGGAAACCCTGTCTTATTCACATCTACAAATAGTTCCAGGACACACAGACTGTGCTCAAATAAACATCTGTTAAGAAATTAATTATATTTCTAAAATTCATCTTGCTAAAAAAAAAAAAAAAGGAAATAAATTCCATGCTCATGATCCCCAATTCAAACATTTTTAAAATCTGTAGACTAGATTACATAAAAATCTAGTAATCTGTAATCTTGATTACAGATTAAAATATTAAAACTCTTTATTGATTGTACGATTGCTTAAGAAACTGAAGAAATGGAGGAAAAATTTAACAGGCTTCACTGAAATACATTAAAATCAGTAATGGAACTGGCAACTTGTAACCTACGCTCCCCAGTTTTGCTTCATAATGTCAGTCTCCTGGCTGCCTTTCCTCTTCCATAAACTCAGCAATTCAGATTCTCAAGAGCATGGAAACAGATGCAGTGGCAATCTCCTCACTCTCCACTGACCCCAACTTTCGTGCTCTCAGGCTCCTCTACTACCTCCTCAAAGCCCTCCAGCTCCAGAACTTTCAAGAGATATACCAAGCAACAAATAGATTGCTGGGAACAAATTTTGTTGGGAATTATCTGCTATGTCAAATGCAGTGGGATTTCTATATCTCTTTGTTTATTGAGAAATGAAATAGTTCATACAGAGGCTGGGATTTATTATCTAAGAATAAATATCATTCTTAACATTTATCTGAGAAATCTAGACAAATCCATGCCTACACATTGTAAAGTGAGAGCTACATAAATAAAAGAAGAAAATGGTAATAATTTCAAAGTACGGATTGATTCTGATACAAAGAAAAAGTATCTTTTCTGAAATACACACTTCTAAAGTTACAAAATGTGAATGCTTTAAATTATCAGTTCTAATTTCACAAAGAGTTAAAAGATACTACAAAGAATCATGGATGTTTTTTAATTAGTTTATACAAAATGTAATTAAATACATAAGAAAAATAAAAGATTATTATAAGGATCAGTCATAAACATTGTATATTTTTTAATTTGCTATGTAACTTGGCACTAAGATAGGTCATGTTGAAAATATCAATATTGTGTGCCACTGAAAAACACAGAAATATCAATTATGGACCATATATTTTTTTAATCAACTAGTGATTTAAAAAAAATCAACTCTCCTACTTTTATAATTCAGAGAAAAGCACATACACAGTAAATAAAATAATCTCAAAGTATATTTTACCAAGATGTGAAAAACGTGACCATCAGAGACAAAGAATGGGAAAAGCAAAGAGAAAAAAGTGATAAAGAGGGAGAAAAAAGAGACTCAAGCTCCCAAACAACAGAAAAATAATTCTCAACGCTCCTTCCTCCTCTATCACATGTATATGCAGACAAGCAGCAATAAAAATAAAAACAAATATTTTCATGAAACAAGACCCCACTCTTTTCATTATTAGGATAATGCACCTAAAAACATCTGTGCTGTGTTGCATATATTTGCAGCCATGGACATAAAAAGGAAATCATCTTTCAATGAGGTCATAGACTCAAGTGGTCAGTCAGGGACTCTCTGGTCCTGTTCTATATACTACATATAACTGTATATTTCTTCCAACAGACTGCCATTGCTTTAATTCGTTTACACCAGATTCACATAACCTTTAATTAATCATAAAAATATATATATACAATAGTAATGACAAGAGAAATATATAAGTAATGTAACATTTAAAAAACATTATGTGGCTCTGACAGGGGAGCTTAAATAAATGCATAAACTAAACAACAAAAGCATCACAGTGACTTCTCATACATTAGACCAGATGGATACCTTAAAAAGCTAGGGAATTACCATCAGACACTATGGCCTCAGTTCTAAAAGTGGTATTTCTAAATACCAATATATAAGAGACTACTAGAGCAACAAATGATTATGTACTATCCAACAGGATTTCTACTGTTTATAATAAAATACAATCAAATGAAGAATTATTTGAAGTTGTATATGACCATTACAATTGTCAAAAGCAATCTTACCGGAGTGCAGAGTAGACACCCAAAGACAGAAACGAATAATCAGGATCGTAGTACAAATATACAGATGAGACACAGTATGGAAGGATGTCAATCACCCCCACAGCAATGATCTTTCCATCAAGCCAATACTGCTGGTGAAAGGAACCATAACCACAGTCTGGTCCATTAGGGGTATTCTCTGCCTGTGAAAAGGTAGACACACAAACATGAACAGTTTGTCATTTTTCTCTTTATATTAAAAATCTTAATAATTAACCTCTTCTACTTATATTTTACTCAGGTTAATTAAGTCCTAAAGTTTCCTCTTTGTTGCCATCATCTTCCAGCTCTCAGAAGAGTCATACCCTGCAAAACTTTTTAGGTGTAGAAACGCTGAAGGAACAAAAGAATAGAGAAAAACCAACTTAAGGTTTTTTTCAACTTGTTTTAAAATTTGCCGTAGGAAATATAAAATCTACAGGATAAGTAAATACTGTTAAACTCTATTCTTCTGTTCCACACCAGAGTTGGGAAAGAAATGGTAAATGAGAGAAAGATGGAGAACATAAAGGCAAGGATTGAGTGCCAACAGGAGAACTATCCCTATGCTGCCAGCCAGGCCTGATCTGTGGCCACCCCTGCACTCATAAGGCATAGGAGCTCATAATTTTTTCTAGGTAAGAGTTCCTGTGTAAGTAAGTGCTATGACATTTCTCCCTATTAGCCAAAGGAAAGTAAAAGTTATTTCCTTATCATTATTTTAATATACCTATAATCCCACAGAAGAAAATCCCACAAATTTTTGCTAAAGATATCTGGAGATTTCAGAGTATAACCATTTTCTGTAAATAGTTAGTTGAATGATATTTCTCATTTTAAAGTTCAACATGAATTTAAATGAAACTGTTATTAAAAGAAAACCTTATAATGAAAATTATGAAGCACCATAAAAAATGCTTTGCTAGAGACTGAATGAATGTTAGAGATGAACAATTTAAGTGAACAAATACAACAAAACTTGTGTATCATGTTCACACACTTAAAGTCACAGAGAGTGTGTACAGGAAAAAAAGCTAGATGGAAATAAAGGAGAATGAAAAAGCAGGTTTGCTAATATCAAAACCAGAAAAAGACATTACAAGACAGGAAATCTACAGAACAATCTCTCATGAACATAGATGCAAAAATCCTCACCAAGATACTACCAAATCAAATTCAACAATGTATAAAAAGAATTATACACCAGGACAAAGTAGGATTAGCTCCAGGTATGCAAGGCTGGTTCAACATTAGAGAAGTAATTAAAAAAAGAAAAGCAATTAATGTAATCTAACCATGAAAAGAGGCTAAAAGAAAAATCGTATGATCATATCAATTGATAGAGAAAACACATTTGACAAAATCCAATACCCATTCATGACTAAAAGCTCTCAGCAAACTAGGAATAGAGGGAAACTTCATCAACTTTATAAAGAACATATACAAAAAAATCTACAACTGACATCAGACTTAATGGTAAGAAACTGGATAATCGCCCCCTAAAATTGGGAACACGGCAATGATATCCCCTCATTACTCCTACTCAATATCATACTGGAAATCCTAGTTACTGAAAAGGAAGTAATACATACAGATTGGGAAGGAAAAAAATAAAACTGTCTTTGTTCACAAATGACATGACATGCTATGCAGAGAATTCCAAAGAATCAACAACAAAAATTGAAACTAATAAGCAATTACAAGAAGGTTATAGGGTAAAAGGTTGATATACAAGTCAATTGCTCCCCTATATACTAGCAATGACTGGAATTTGAAATTAAAAACACAATACTATTTACAGAACCACCAAAAAAATTATACACCTAAGTATAAATCTAAGAAAATATTAATACATACAGAATCCATACGCCAAAAAAACCTACAAAACTATGATGAATGGAATCAAAATGTAAACAAATGGAAGATATTTTATGTTCATTTTGATTGAGATGTCCACTCTTCCCAAGTAGGTCTCCAGATTTAATTCAATCTCAATCAAAATCCCAGCAACTTATTTTGTGAATATTGACAAATTAATTCTAATGTTTATATGGAAAGGAAAAAGAGCCAGAATACCAACACAATACTGAAGAAGAACAAAGTTGAAGGACTGACACCACTTGATATCCAGACTTACTATAAAGCTACAATAATCGAGATAGTGTGATATTGGTGAACGAACAAATGAAACAGCAGAACAGAAAACAGACCCCAGAAATAAACCCACATAAATATAGTGAACTGGCCTTTGACAAAGAAGCAAAGATAATCCAAGAGAGAAAGGACAGTCTACACAACAAATGGTGCTGTAACAACTGGACATCCAAATACAAAAACAGCAATATCTAGTCACAGACCTTACCTCTTTCAAAAAAATTAACTAAAAATGGATCATAGACTATGTAAAATGCAAAACTTCTAGGTGATAAAACAGGCAAAGATCTAGGTGACCTGGGGTTTGGCAATGAATTTTAAGATACAACACCAAAAAGGACAATCCATGAAAGAACAGCTGACAAGCTGGACATCATTAAAATTAAAAACCTCGAGTCTGTGAAATGCATTGTTATGAGAATAAAAAGTCAAGCCACTGACTGGAGAAAACCTTGCAAAACATATCTCATAAGGAACTGGTATTCAAAAATATACACTCTTAAATTTCAACAATGAGAAGACAAACAACTCAATTAAAAACCAAGATATCTAAGGAGATGCTTTACCAAAGAAGATGTGCAGATGGCAAATAAGCATATAGGATGCTCAAATAAATAAATAAATAAATAAATGTGCACAACATCGTTTGTTGTTAGGAAACTGAAATTTAAAAAACAATGAGAGGGCTTCCCTGGTGGCGCAGTGGTTAAGAATCCACCTGCCAGTGCAGGGGACACGGGTTCGAGCCCTGGTCCGAGAAGATTCCCACATGCCGCGGAGCAACTAAGCCCGTGCGCCACAACTACTGAGCCCGTGTGCCACAACTACTGAAGCCCGCATGCCTAGAGCCTGTGCTCCGTAACAAGAGAAGCCCCCGCAATGAGAAGCCCACGCCCCACAACAAAGAGTAGCCCCCACTCGCCACAACTAGAGAAAGCCCGCGTGCGGCAACGAAGAACCAACACAGCCAAAATTAAATACATAAATAAATAAATATATAAAAAATAAAAACTAATGAGAGTACTATACAACTATTAGAATGGCTGAAATCCAATAACCTGTATATCAAATGTTGATGAGGATGCAGAACAACAGGAATTCTCATTCACTGATGATGGAAATGTAAAATGGTACAGACACTTTGGTAGAGGCATAAGCTACCAAGCCAAACTCACACACAAAATGGAGAAATCTTAAATACATATTGCTAAGTGAATGAAATCAGTGTGAAAGTGCTACAGAGACTGTATGATTCCAATTACAAAAGCTATAAAAGGCAAAGCTACTGAGACAGTAAAAAGACCAGTGGCTGCCAAGAATTTGGGGGTTTGGGGGAGGATGAATAGATGAAGCACAAGGGACTTATAGGATGAAACTGTTCTGTATAATACTGTAGTAGTGCATACATGACATTATGCACTTGTCAAAACTCATAGAATTTTACAACACAAAGAGTGAGCTTTAATATATGCAAAGTGAAAGAAAATTAGGAGGGTAAGGGATCCCAAGAAGGAATGCAGATGGTGACAAGAGAATCTACCTGTATACACGTGAAAAAATCTTACTGCAAGAGGCTGGGGAGAGGAAATGTGCTGACCTAAGAAACTTTGGGGGTCTATAAGAATAAAGGCAAAAGGAAATCTGCACATAAGCATTGTATTCTACCTGATAAAGTTGTTTACCACGAGGACTACAGGTTAACAATTCTGATACTGGTGTACATGTATACTGGAATTGAACAACTAAGTAAACGGACAGTGGATGGTAGGAGCCAAGAGTCTCACTACTGGAATGGAAATTTACAGATAAGCAAGGGGGAGAGGCTAGAATGATCCATGGGGCCATGGATTCGAGCTGGAGACATGAGTACGAACTCATGAATAGCTTAATACAGACACAGATGGTTACATAAAGAAATATTTATAGGTATGCATATACCATAGATATATTCATACAAGGGTTAGTATATGCACATTTATTTCTTTGCTTTGTCAGATGAGAAGACCTAAAAAAACAACAACCCAGGGGCTTCCCTGGTGGCTCAGTGGTTGAGAGTCCGCCTGCCGATGCAGGGGACGCGGGTTCGTGCCCCGGTCCGGGAAGATCCCACATGCCTCAGAGCGGCTGGGCCCGTGAGCCATGGCCGCTGAGCCTGCGCGTCCAGAGCCTGTGCTCCGCAACGGGAGAGGCCACAACAGTAGAGGCCCGTGTACCGCAAAAAAAAAACAACAACAACCCAGTAGCAACAAACATACCTAACACACAAATCTTGGTTTCTAATATCATTCTGCAATAAAAAGAACCAGGGCTGTGTGGAGAAAGGGCTGATTCCAGGGCTGGGGCAGGAAATACACAAGATAAGCCTAGAGCACCTCACAGTGCCAGAAAATAAGGAAGTGCACAAAAAAACAAAAACAAAAAGCAAACCCACACTGCTGGAGGTATATCCAAGGGGCACAGGAGTCAACCCAAAGAGCTCCCAATGGCAAAAGCTGGAACAATTTGAGCAACAAAATAAAGCAGTATTGGATTATAACCCACGATACAAAATAAATGTCCATGAGTCCATACTGATATAAATAATTGGATAAACTAATAAATGAGGCAGAACAGACAAATCTCCCATGCAGAATTCCAAAAAGTTTATGCAGATACTCTGCCTAAAGGTAGGGAAGCATAATTCCCCACTACTTAAGTGTGAGCTGCACAGTGACTTCTTTCCCAAAAATACGGTATGGGAAAGCGGGGGGCGGGGAAGTAACTGCGTGGGTGATCAAGGTAAACAACAACAAACAAGAGAAAATTTACTAAGGTGCTCGCAGCATCAGTGATTTCTAAAACTTCCACTGCTGTAGCTAAAATGGTGCTTGGGTAGTAAATACATCTTTAACCTTTTAAGAGCTTCCACTAACTACCGATATTATAATAAACTATGTCAAACCCTGGTTTTAGCATTCACTGTCACATATAGCACTGCTCTTTAAAAAATCATTACTGTTTCTCTAGAAACACATAGTTTGAAGAGCACAACAGATAAGCAAGGAGAAGCATTACCCAAAAGGAAAACAGAAAGGATACTAACCTGATGAATCTACAACACCTGAATTAATGCCAATACTCTAAATTGCTAATAGACTTGAAGCCTAATCACTTGTCTCAGAAACTAGAATGCTCCAACTATGTAATAAAAAATAAACAAATTCCTACATATTAAAGAACTTTATGAAAACCACCTTTTAAATGTATGCCCTGAGGTTCATAGGAATGAAGCTCCCTGTCTTTAAAAATAATCATGCAAGAGAGCAACCACTGCAGTGACACAGAGACAGAGAAGCTGTCAGTTCATGGTATGGAAGGTGGGGAACCTGTCAAACGACAGAAAACCTCCAAGTCAAAGCTGATTGGATGACTCTGAAATGAGTCTAAATTCTTCCATGATTTCAGTTTAGTGTGTCATTCTAGGACTCACTGAATCAAATGAGTGTATTCGTTCATTCATTTAAAATGTATTTATTAAGGACATAATAAGTATGGACTCAATAAGCATATTCTCAATAAATAACCAATATAATGTTAACCCTAAATATAAATCAGTCCTACTTGTTGTACCGGCTTGAAATATTTTTTTCAAACTGCAATAACCTTCTCAGTTTTCAGTTTTCACCACTTCTCTCATTCCCTGGACCTCCCGTTTAATAACCTGCTTCCATTTACTTCACTGGTTCGTTCTCCTATGAGTCCAGTCATGACCAACTTGTCCTACCACAGGCATTATTCCCATCTCTCAATTCACGTGAAAGTTGGGGGTCTTCCCCATCTGCAAAGCACTTCATATAGATATGGGCTATTTTATAATCATTTAGGAGAGAATAAGCCATATAAGCATCTACTCTGACCCCCATCCCACCACCTGAGGAAACCAGAAATCCAGGAGTCAGTCAAGCAATAAAACGATCATAAAACCATGGAGTTATTAAATGACACACAAACTGGCCTCCTAGCCCCTAAGTCAATGCTAGATAAGAAAATCAGCTACTTTTAAACACTTCTAAATAAACTCACTTTTCAAATATCCCTCATCTATCCAAGCCAGTAAATAAAGCAGCATGAAAAACAAAGTGTTTCAATGCATGGTTGAAAATTTTTTTCTTAAAACCTGCTTTGCTGTACTCCTTTTGTTTCCATCATGTTTTCTGACAATTAAAATATGAATGATTTCTTCTTCTCCCTTGTGGGGTCCTCACTGACCTAATTTTTATTTATTTATTTATTTATTTATTTTTATTCATTTTTGCAGTATGTGGGCCTCTCACTGTTGTGGCCTCTCCCGTTGCGGAGCACAGGCTCCGGACGTGCAGGCTCAGCGGCCATGGCTCACGGGCCCAGCCGCTCCGCGGCATGTGGGATCTTCCCGGACCGGGGCATGAACCCGTGTCCCCTGCATCGGCAGGCGGACTCTCAACCACTGCGCCACCAGGGAAGCCCTGACCTAATTTAAAAAAAAAAGATTTCAAAAATGGAAGATGCTCCAAGTAAAGGGAGGTAAGAAGCTATTTTCCTAACACTACATCTGAAACGTCAGCGCTACTGGTTACCAATGACCTGCTAGTCTCAAGTTGGTAAGTTAATCAATACTTTCAAGCTTTTCAACAAGTACTCGGCGGCTGTGGAAAATGGATTGGAAGTGAACCTGAAATACTGATTCCCTTAGCCCTCTCTGCAGCTGGAATAGCCAGAGCCCCAGATCACTCCCTTCTGGCTGGGAAAGTCTGAAAAAAAGTTAGTGTCTAACACCATACACTAAGCTGACCTAACTAACATGCTTGATGTCTGTCTATGCACACACACATTTGCTGAATCAGTTCTATCCTTCCATCTGGCATAAAACTGCCATAATACAATTTCTTTCCCTCAAACAGAATCCCTTAACTCAAATTAGGTAATACTTTAAAACAAGGAAAAAACACAAGAGTTTGAGGGACAGAGTAAAGGAGAGAAAAACAGAAAGAACAACAGTTAGATCTGTGAAGTCAGAAACCAGCAGAACGCTTGGACTGGATCTCTAGTCATTCAACAATATCCTTAAAACCCAGACTCACTGAGCTTTATCATGCCATATGCTTCAACATGCTATTATCTGGAGACTTGTTGATTACAAATGTGTTCATGAGTAGCAACTAGAAATTGTCTTCATTGTAAATTTAAACCATCAGCAAACACAGATGTGTCACCTTCACCTCCACGAGGTTCCAAAGAGCCGTATCAGTCTGTCCCTTCAATTAACTCTCCAAGGGGCTCAGTCCCCAGTATTAGAGGCCTCCTAAGTCACTGACTAGTCTCTATTGATTGTTTTGAGAATCCTACTTCAACTCTTGGGATTGCTACATTTCTTTAACCCCTTACTTAGTTAAGGCCTTTTAATGGTTAATACTCTTCAAATGTCGCTTAAAAACACAAAAGGTGAGATAATGACAGATCATGCAGGAAAATACACACACTATTTGGGAAAGGGAAAGTAACAGCGGAGCTGCCTCAACGATACAGGCATCACGTAAATCAGTGACTCTCATACTTCTTGGTCTCAAAATCCCTTTACACTTACAAAACTCACTGAGGACTCCAAAGAACTTTTACTTATTGAACTGTATCTGTAGATATTTACTGTATTAAATATTAAAACTGAGCCTTTCAAAAATATGTACTTGTTAATTCACTTAAAAATAACAATTAACCCCATACATGTAAAATTAACATATTTTGTTTAAAAATTACTGTATTTTCCAAAACCAAAAAAAAAAAAAAATCTAGTTGAAAGAATGGCACTGTTTACGTTTCTGCAAATCTCTTTAATGTGTGGCTTACAGAGGACAGCTGTATTCTCATACATGCTTCTGCATTTAATTTGTAGCCTTTGGAAAAAATCCCCCAACACTCATAATAGAATGAGAGAGGAAAAGGCTAATTATAAAATAATTTAGACCTTGAGAAGCCCCTGAAAAGGCATCCGGAGCCACCAGAGGCTGCAGGACCACACTTCTGAGAACAATTCACATAAATGTATTTTTTAAATGTAGGGAGAGGAGTCTATAAACTGTAAACTGCAAACAGAAAGGGAGCAGGTTACAGTGACTTGAGGCCAGGATTCGGAACCAAGATATCTGGATTTGAGCCCTAACTTCACTCACTGTACATTTTCTGGCTATTTTATCTTAGCAAGACGATAACTTGACTTTTAAAAGTATCAATTTCTGAATTTTTAAAACAGGAATCATACTACTAAGCACCCTCAAAGGTAGCTGTGAGAAACAAATGACAACGTACAAACACTTTGCAAGTATGAGCAAATTTGAGTCCATTTTTGTTTTTGTTTTAAGGGGTCTGAATGACACATCCTAAAAGACTGTGTCTATGAAATTATATCAGTAGCTCATTTAATAGCCAAGTTACATAAACTAACAGAAGCTATCAATTTCCTCACAAGTCAGTAATGTGATTCGCAACATTTAATAGTTTAGCTTTCTCATGCCCACAGCTTGTCACACTTTTAGATAACTGAAAGAATAAGCGAAGTTATTTTTCAGCAGTTCCTCTATTTCAAGAATTTAGCTGACAACAGGAAAAATATAACAATAAAGCTCACCGCTAGCTATACAAAAGAAAACACATCTTAAATGCTGGGGAAGGATGGCATGGCTTCTGTGATTAATGAGCTGTGCGGTACAATACCAAACGTACTCTGTAGAAATGACATCAATATTAATGGACCAATTCAGACTTCCAGCTAAATGGTTCCCAAAATGGGTGTATATTTACTCTGATAAAGTACACCTGTCTCCTGACCCACCTGCCTCCATGTGCTTCAGTTATGCTTAAAACAGACAACTGTTAAGACTCAAAGGAACAGGCAAAGGGGGAGTCATACTCCAGGAACCAGGGACAGCACTGGAGGGACTTACTCGTGGGTTCAAAGACTGGACGAGTGAAAGTCTTCAGGGGCTGTAAGAGAGCAGGACCTGTATTCTCCTCCTTGCTAAAGCATCCAAAAGTAACTCTCCGAAATCACACACCTGTTCACATAAAAATCCACGATTTGCCAACTGATGTCCTGAATTTTTTTTAAACAAGAGTTTATGGAGAATCCCAAAGGTAATCATTTTAAGCACCTGATTAAAAGTGCATTGCTTGAAAATAACTTATTCCTGCAACTATTTTGCCTTTTGTTAACCGTTTCATGAAACACTACAAATAAACTTCAGATTCATTTTAAGAAGAGAAACTCACGAAGACATTCAGATGGCCAAAAAGCACGTGAAAAGATGTTCAACATTGCAAATTATTACAGAAATGTAAATCAAAACTACAATGAGGTATCACCTCACACCAGTCAGAATGGCCACCGTCAAAAAATCTATAAACAATAAATGCTGGAAAGGGTATGGAGAAAAAGGAACCCTCCTACACTGTTGGTAGGAATGTAAATTGGTACAGCCACTATGGAGAACAGTATGGAGGTTCCTTAAAAACTAAAAATAGAATTAACCATAAGACCCAGCAATCCCACTCCTGGGCATACACCCAAAGAAATCCATAATTTGAAAAGATACAAGCAACCCAGTGTTCACTGCAGCACTATTTACAATAGCCAGGACATGGAAGCAACCTAAATGTCCATCAACAGAGAAATAGATAAAAAGGATGTGGTACGTATATACAATGGAATATTACTCAGCCATAAAAAAGAATGAAATAATTTCATTTGCAGCAACATGGATGGATGAGAAATTGTCATACTGAGTGAATAAGTCAGACAGAGAAAAACAAATATCATAATGATAGCGCTTATATGCGGAATCTAAAAAAATGGTACAAATGAACTTACTTACAAAATAGAAATAGAGTCACGGACGCAGAAAAACTTATGGTTACTGGGGGAAGCGGGGGGGATAAACTGGGAGACTGGGATTGACATATACACCATACTGTTGATATATATAAAACAGATAACTAGTAAGGACCTCCTGTATAGCACAGGGAACTCTACTCAATACTCTGTAATGACCTATATGGGGAAAGAATCTAAAAAAGAGTGGGGACTTCCCTGGTGACGCAGGCTAAGAATCTGCCTGCCAATGCAGGAGACACAGGTTCGAGCCCTGGGCCGGGAAGATCCCACATGCCGCGGAGCAAAAAAGCCCGTGCGCCACAACTACTGAGCCCGTGTGCTACAACTACTGAAGCCCATGCACCTAGAGCCCGTGCTCCACATCAAGAGAAGCCACAGCAATGAGAAGCACATGCACCGCAACAAACAGTAGCCCCCGCTCACCACAACTAGAGAAAGCTCGCATGCAGCAACGAAGACCCAACACAGCCATAAATAAATAATAAACTAATTAATTAATTAATTTAAAAGATTAAAATAAAATAAAAGAGTGGATATATGTATATGTATAACTGATTCGCTTCGCTGCACAGTAGAAATTAACACATTTTAAATCAACTATACTCCAATAAAAGTTAAAAAAAAATCAAAGGTGTGCTAAACCAGTATAGCATCAACATTTACATGATTTCTTAAAAAAAGATACAAAAACTAAATTTAAAAATGTGAAACAATACAGTCTATAAGAAATTAAAAATAATAATAAATTTAATTTGGAAAACGCAAATAGCAATATTCATGGTTAATATATCGCATAGCTTTGCACAAGTGATGTAAAAACTGAATGCAACCAATTCCTAATTTTCTGGCAGACAATCAGTACACTAACGATGGCTACCAAAACTAACACAATTCTGGGTTCACAGCTATATTGTATAGTAGATATAATAACAGTCTACCTGGAAAAAGACTCCAACCTTGTTTCCAGTTAATATCCAAAGTATGTGAAATTAAGGGCCAATTCTGAGAAAATATATGGTGGTTGGACATGTAGTTCCCACCAAGGAACATTCCATTAGAACAAAAGATCTGCTATTAAATGAGTTCTTGTTCCCCTGGCAAAATCCCACCTCCTGAAAAAGACAACTTTAGCCTTGAACTAGTTAGGAACATTACCTAATGTTTAGCTACCAATATTCATTGTAATCTCCACCAGCAAGGAATATTTTGCATTTTGAGGTTACTTTTTTTCTTCACTGACTCTGACAGTTAACACAAACTGCAAGTACTCTGATTTGATATTACACTAGATATCAATGTTTCATAGCCCATTTTATATTATAGGAGGCAAATTTACTGATCATAACCTTCAAAACACACAATTACCTTAGTTACATATATTTATAAATTAAATAATGCTAACTCTGTAATAAGACTGCACCAAAAATTTTAGCCTATACAGGCTTATTCTAATGTGATTATTTCCTATCATCACCTATATTTCAATCCAAAGGCAATTAAGTTTAAATGATCCTTTAAAAAGAAAAAAAAGTACATGTAAAAGTAACAATATTTTGTTATTCTACTTTAAGCAACATTTTCTCTGCTCACAAAGGAAATATCTAAAAGTTAATTTTACTAAGTAATATAAATGACATAACATTTACAGCCTGAAGATTAGGAAGAATTCATTCACTCTTCCTATTCACACAGTTCTCTCAGGTTGCAGTAGAGTACTTTATGCTAGTTAAACATCTAAAGGCCTTAATTTCATCAGAATCCCTGAGTTGGTGAAGATTATCCAGTCATTAGAGAGGAACACACTCTTTATATCGTCTGCCTCAATTTCTGCTGGTAATTTCAATAAAAAATACTCAGTAGCATCTAACCTGAAAATTTTAATCAGCTCATATTAAACAAGACCATGACATTTATAGCATAACAACTTCTATTCACTTCTAAACTGGGGAGAAAGAGCCAAATTAAAACAAAATTGGAGGGACTTCCCTGGCGGTTCAGTGGTTAAGACTTCACCTTCCAATGCAGGGGGTGCGGGTTCGATCCCTGGTCGGGAAGCAAAGATCCCACATGCCTCGCGGCCAAAAAACCAAAACATAAAACAGAAGCAATATTGTAACAAATTCAATAAAGACTTTAAAAATGGTCAACATCAAAAAAATCTTTTAAAAATATTGTAAAATAAAATAATTATAGTAATCCATATAAAGAACTACTCTGTAATAATTAAAAATTATGTTTACCAAGATTTTTAATAACATTATAAACATCTCTCCAAATTAAGTAAAAACATAACAATATGAGATGTATGATCCCAAGCATATGAAAAATTTCTATGTGTGTGTAACTACACACAAACTTGTAAAGATGGGGAAAAAAACATCCAATATTGTCAGTAGAGAGTTTATGATTTTATTCTTCTACTGTCCATATTTCAAAAATAAACAGTCTGTTATTTTTAATAACATACATTAATATATAATCAAAAAAGAGTTTTAAAATCCAAGGTTGAAGAATTACTAGTAAGTGCTAAATAGATGATTAATAGGTGAAATTTGACAAAGGTCAAAGAAATTACTGGGTGTTCTTTCAGGATAGTTCTGGGCTTGATTCTCTATTGACTGAGTTATTTTTCAATTTGGTTGGGATAGAGGTTAACTTATAGACTTCTGTCTAGTGGAACAAATAACCCAAAAAGGTTACAGTTTAATGCCCTGTAAGACAATAACCAGTTGTATTTATCTAACTTAGCAATCTTATCTCAACCTTTTATTAAATTGCCTGCAGATATATATCAGATATATGTATATATCAACATCTGTATTTTCACAAATGCTATTCTTGACACCAGTTCTAATGTCTTACTGGTTCTTGCATTAATTAATAAGTCAAATAAAACTTGACATGTGTTCATGCTCTATTTGCATGAAGCCCATAATTTTAACTTCTGAAAAATTATAGTTTAACAGTTTTGGAGGTCATCCACCAAGAAGCTCAAGTGAACTAACTCACGTGATGGATCTAAATAATTTATAAGTGCCCTCACAGTATGTTAAGCCTAGCATGTCTTTTCTTGAGTCTCAAAAAGAGATTCCTATGTAGCAACAGAGTTCTATGTAACTTTGCTGTTTTTCTCTAAGTCTTTTTCTGTCTCTCTACTAAGTGTGTGCTTTGTTTATGTCTTATGACTAGTAAGTTATCCCCATTACTGGCAGCAGTAGTTGATTCTGGTTCACAGTCCCTGTTGGATGGATGACAAAGATCTATTCTCTTCTGGATGAGAGAAGACAGAGAACCTGGTTTGTTTGGTTTTGTCTGTGTTCTTATTTGTGAGTTCAATCAATTAAAGAGAGCAGATCTTTTGAGTTCTGAACCAATGAGTTTCTGTGTTTATTTTCACAGAGAAATAACAAGAGAACTGAAGCCAAAAGCTCTCTATATGTTTGTGACTCTAAAATTCAGAAAAGTCTTTACTTCTTATTGTACATGAAATATTTTCCTACATCCAGAGAGTATTAATAAATCACACTATTACATCTCTTAATTAGAGGAGCTTTGTAAAACTGATTTATAGAAATAAGCATTTATATAAATCAAATATTCTCCAACTCCACAGAAAATAAACTCCTTACAGAAACTGCTAGTTCAGAAACATTTTTAAGATAAATTAAACTAGTTTAATAATTGTGTTTAAGAAAGAAAAAAAGTTGGGGCTTCTCTGGTGGCACAGTGGTTAAGAATCCACCTGTCAATGCAGGGGACACGGGTTCAAGCCCTGGTCAGGGAAGATGCCACATGCTGCGGAGCAACTAAGCCTGTGAGCCACAACTACTGAGCCGGTGCTCTAGAGCCCGTGAGCCACAACTAGTGAGCCTGCATGCCACAACTACTGAAGCCCGCACGCCTAGAGCCCATGCTCCGCAACAAGAGAAGCCACTGCAATGAGAAGCCTGCGCACCACAACGAAGAGTAGCCCCCACTCACCGCAACTAGAGAAAGCCCATGCGCAGCAACGAACACCCAACGCAACCAAAAAAATTAATTAATTAGTTAAGAAAAGAAGGGAGGGAGGGAGGAAGAAAGTTATGTCTTTTCTCAGATTTATTAGTATTAAATACAGTAAGTCCCCTACATACGAACGAGTTCTGTTCCGAGAGTGTGTTCATAAGTCCAATTTGTTTGTAAGTCCAACAAAGTTAGCCTAGGTACCCAACTAACACAATCGGCTATATAGTACTGTACTGTAATAGGTTTATGATACTTTTCACACAAATAATACAGAAAAAACAAACACAAAAAATAAAGACAACATTTTTAATCTTACAGTACAGTACCTTGAAAAGGACAGTAGTACAGTACAACAGCTGGCATACAGGGTCTGGCATCGAGTGAACAGGCGAGAAGAGTTACTCCGTGGAGGAGGGACAGGAGGTGGCAGATGGTAGAGCTGAAGGGTCGTCAGCAATAGGAGACGGAGGGCCAGCTGCAATGTCACTCACACCTGACGTTGATGGGACAGGTTCTGGTTCCTTGCTGGATTCAGTTCTATCTACCCTCTTGAAAAAACAATCCAGTGATGTCTGGGTAGTGGCTCTTTTTCCTCGTCATAGATGACCCGGTAGCACTGGATTGCATTCTGAGCGGCTGCTGCGACCTTCGTGAACCGTTCTACGTTCAGGTCCTGTGCCTCAAACATTAATAGCGCCTCCTCAGATAAAGAAAATCCCCTTGTCACTTCCTGCATCGTGAACCTCTTCGGTTCTTCAGTTACTTCTTCTTCCTCTCGTCTCCCTTCATCCTTTCTCTGGGCCTCCAACCCCTGGCGCTTCTTAGCAGAACCAGCTACATCACTGCTGATTTTACACTTGCTTCCGGACATCCTGGGCTTGAAATAAAGACACTACTACTGTACTCTATACAGAACTGTAAAGTACACAAAAGCACAACCACTTGTGCAGGATGCACGCACGTGACAATGTATGCCAGACACGTGAGCTAACTTACATGATTGGACACGCGATCCCATGTTTGCATCTTTGAAAGTTCGAAACTTGAAGGTTTGTATGTAGGGGACTTACTGTATAACGCGAGTAGATTTTTAAAAGAATATATGAGGGAGGTTTTTTGTTTTTTTTTTTTAAAGAAGATGTTGGGGGTAGGAGTTTATTAATTTACTTTTGCTGCGTTGGGTCTTCGTTTCTGTGCGAGGGCTTTCTCTAGTTGTGGCAAGCGGGGGCCACTCTTCATCGCGGTGCGCGGGCCTCTCACTATCGCGGCCTTTCTTGTCGCGGAGCACAGGCTCCAGACGCGCAGGCTCAGTAGTTGTGGCTCATGGGCCTAGTTGCTCCGCGGCATGTGGGATCCTCCCAGCCCAGGGCTCGAACCCGTGTCCCCTGCATTAGCAGGCAGATTCTCAACCACTGCGCCACCACGGAAGCCCATGAGGGAGGTTTTGTGTAATGAAGAGAATAGTTTTAATAAACTTCCAAAACTACTCATTGGTTTACTAATCAAAAAAGTTAAACACTATTCCTATACAATGCTTAAGATTTTGAAAAATGCTAATTTGTGTTCAACTGAATTGAATTATAATTCTGACGTTTTAACATAGTTACTAAATTGTGGTAAAATATACATAACATAAAACTGACCATTTTCAACATCTTTGAGTGTATAATTCATGGGTACTGAGTACATTTACACTGTTGTGCAAATATCACCACCATCCATCCCCAGAACTTTTTCACCATCCCATACTGAATCTCTGTAGCCATTAAACAATAACTGCCCACTACTTCCTTCCCCCAGCCCCTAGCAACAACTACTCTACTTTGTCTCTATGAATTCGACTACTCTAGGTACTTGAGCTAAGTGGAATCATACAGTACTTGCCCTTTTGTGACTGGCTTATTTTACTTAGCATAATGTCCTCAAGGTTTGTCCATGTTGTATAGCATGTGTCAGAATTTCCTTCCTTTTTAGGGCTAAATAATATTCTACTGTGTGTATTTACCACATTTTGTTTATCCATTCATCTGTCCGTAGACACGCGGGCTGCTTCTACTTTTTGGCTATTATGAATAATCTTCTGTGAACATTACTGTACAGTTATCTGTTTGAGTTCCTACTTTCAATTCTTTTGTGTATATACCCAGAGGAGGAATTGCTAGATCATATGGTAATTCTATTTTTAATTCTTTGAGGAACCACCATACTGCTTTCCATTTTACATGCCCACCAACAATGCACAAGGGTTCCAATTTCTGCACATCCATGCCAACATTTCCTGTTTTCTGATTTTTTAATAATAGCCATCCTAATGGGTATGAAGGTGGTATGTCTTTGTGGGTTTGATTTGCATTTCCCTAATGATTATTAATGTTGAGCAACCCATATTACTTTTATGTTTTGTGTTGGCTTAATTTCTAAGATACTTATATAATTTTAAAATGTGGATTAATGTAAATCAACAAATTTAATGAATAATCTTTGGATGCCTTGGTAGTTTCTAAGTAAGAATGAACACTAAAACAACAAGCATAATTTTAAGTTTACATACTTTTACTTCATATTTACATATGCTACAGAATGGCTACATCTTTAGGTCATGTCAATAAACATTTTCATCTTTGCCACTTTGAGAAGGTGTAAAAGGGATCTGTAAGAAAGTTGTGATGTTTGTATTTACGCACTTTCTCAGTCTGCTATAATGCTTATCTATAACAGGTAGTTCTCAATTTCCTACCTCAAGTTTTCTCTACGCAACAAGTTATCACTTTATTAAAAATATAATTAATATGTATGATTGAGACCATATTAAGGACAAAAATAAGAGAAATAACATTTGGGTATGCAAGTTAACAGGATAAGACTTGTTTTTATAGAAAAAAGTGAGTAGAACCATTCTAAGTAAAATGTCAACTTGCTTCAGAACTACAGCAAGCTGTAGGTTGGGGGAAGCTTATTTTATTTGCCTGGTTTAAAATACCCGAGTCGGAAAAGAAGCTATAAAACATGTTAAAATGTTGGCTAAGTTCACTCAGTTTTAAGGGACGTCTTTCATCTGAGATACTCTTACTCACTTTACAAGTGAAAAAGTGAGGGTCAAGGTGATTAAGGGACTTGCCCAAGGTCACACAGCCAGTTTAGGAGAATGCTAAGAAGGATCTGGAATTCTCAACTTTCAGTTCAGTGTTTTTCTCAGTGGACATTGCTTCTGTGGCACACCGTGCTAAAACACAACCAAAATAGATTAACATGCCCTGTTCAACCTACTGAATGGAGATACTTCAGCAATTTACTATACCAAAGTACGAATCAAGAAATATATGTCTCAATGAGAGAATTCTTAGGAACTAAAATGCTTCAAAGAAAGCAAAAAAGTTTACCCTATCATTTACAACTTAAAACTAAGAACACTATAATGACAAAAATTTGAACTTTAAGCATAGGTAGATGAGAAAAGATTTACAGTAAATGTTTTTAATAAATGTGACAGAAATAAAAAAGGAATTTATTTCTGCATTTTTACTACAGAACAAATAGATAAAAATTAAGATGTTCATCCGTTGTTTACTTTGACATTTCCTTATATTTTATTTATATTTTCCTTTATATTTTCAATCCTAATCATCCAACAAAAAGACTTCTATGAGGCGCTATCTAAACGCTCAAAAATGAAAAGTCGTAGAATCCCAAACTTCTCAGTTCTACATATCAGCCAATATTTATTGAGCACTGCAACAAACACCTTAGAAACAAGAGTGACTATCCTAATGTGAGCCCTTACTTACTGTCGGTTCAATTTGAGCCTCCTGCTTTTCTCCAATCTTTCTGACAGAAGAGAAAAACATCCCACGGTGACAACCCAACTGATATTTTTATTTAGAACTCAATGACTACCAACATCAAACAAGACTGACATCCCCATGGAAACTAATCCATGCCAGGATTTATCATTCAAACATTTTCTGAAGCATTCATGCACATCTAATGGGTAATGAAAATCGTCAAGGCAGATGACCTTAACTGTGAACACAGCTGAAAGATCCTCAGAGTAACGATGAAAAACACTACTCGCTGAAGGAAGGCTGACCTGGCAAAAAGGTATCTTGAATGGACTTAAATGCCTAAACTAATCCAAGTCCCATGCAGAAAAATCTTCAACATGGAAATTTATGGCATTTTTCTATTTAATGTTTGGTTTTCTATTCTAGTGTGCCTTCTTTTATTCTCTGAATTTTGAGTTTTTATCATTTGAGATCAGTTTCCAGGAAAAGACTTCCAGCTGATATAATTTCACTACAAAATATAAAGTTTCAGCTTACACTGGCTCAACTATCATGTGATATCCAGAAACTAATTGAGAATAAGTTCATTTATGAACTCAACCAGCGTTCGCTGAATGCCACCGTAAGCCCAGGGAATGCTATTCTGACGATAGCATGGAAGCTGTCCGAGCATTACTGAAATGAACTGAGGGAAGGAATAATGTCTTCAGTTCAACCGATTCTTTGTCAGCAGGCTCACCCCAACCAGAACTGCCCAAGAGGCCTCAGGCTCAGCTGAAAGGGAGAGCAATCAAATGACAATCCCAATGACTTGGGGGATTTGGCTCCGGAATTCTAACTGGTGCCTCAGCCAACACTACCTTGCCTATTCAACCTCTGATTCTACAGCACAGGGCTCGGCCTGAAAGCTGCATGACTGTTTCGCAACCCACGTAACTAGAAAAGCAGTGATCTTCATTCACGTTCCCACTTTTGCCCAGTGGATCAAGCCACTGCCCAGTTTTCCATTTCTGATTAGTCAGTAACAAACAGCAGACTGACAACCACTCTCTGAGAAGCTCCGGCCCCTCTTGGGTTACCTCTGTCTGCCCTGGCCCCGGCTCTTTCAGCACTGCTGGTCCTCCCAAGCATTATACCAGACAGCAGGTAAAAGCTTCCCACAACTCACCAGCTCAGCCCTCTTCCTAGCCTTATTTCCACAGCTCTCCAATTCAGGCCAGCTCAGTGTGCTCTTTATTTGGTAAAACTGTTTGAACTCCCTTCTCAAGGTTAGCAACTCAACCTTCCACCTACCTCACCCCTCCCACTGCTACCTCTGCAAGCTCCCTTCATTTCTACAGGACCCAGTTGAGGTAAGAGTCATTCCCTCTTCCAAATTCTGGTTACTGGAGATATCTTGATATCTGCCAGAGCCATTCCAAACAATGATATTTTTCACGTGCTGACAGACTGAAGAGATGTTAGGTTCTCATAGTCCTTTATTTTCCTGACAGCAAAATGAATGAATGTTACCACTGGCTATAAAGCCAGATCCCCACCCGTGCTACCTGCAGTTTGCAATCAGTGCACATACATACACATACACACAACCAAATATACACATATGATCCCAGTCTACCACAGGGTTCCAAGTAAGAGCAAAGTAGTTCCCGACTCCCAAAAAAAAAAAAAAACTTGGAAAGTTGGTTTTGCAAGCTACCGAAAAATATTAATGGCTAACTTTATTTAATATTGGGTATTAACTAGTTAATATTTAAACTAAAACATCTATTTCAACACACAACACTATCTCGGCAAATGCTAAAACTGTGTAAACACCTAGACCACAACTAGGGAAGATGCCAAGCTGAGTCAGACCTTTTCCACAACATTTTGAGGAATTAAAGGATGAAGAAATATAAGCTTTTTTAAAAAACAGTTTTATTGAGGTGTACTTAACATATGATAAAATTCACCCATTTTAAGCGCAGAATTCTGTGATTTTTAGCAAATTCACAGAATTGTGAAACCACATAATCCAATTTGAGAACATTTCTACCATCACCCCCAAAATTCTCAAAAGCCCACTTGCAGTCAGTCCTCCGCTCGTACCTCTTATCCCAGGCAAGCACTGATCTGCTTTCTGACTCTATAAATTCCCCTTTTTTGGATAATTCATATAGCCGGAAAGACACAATATGCAGTCTGTTGTGCCTGGCTTCCTTCACCTCCAATAATGTTTTTAAGGTTCATCCATGTGTTGCATGTATTGCAGTTCGTTCCTTCTTATTGCTGAATGGTATTACATTCTATGAAAATACCACATTTTGCTTATCCATTTACCAGTGGATAGACACCTGAATTGTTTCCAGCTTTTGGCCATTATGAATAATGCTGCCACGAGCATTCACATACAAGCCTTTGTTTGATCATTTTCATTTCACTTAGGTGTATATTCCTACGGGTGAAATTGCTGGGTCATATAGTAACCCTAAGTTTAATATTTTGAGAAACTGCCAAACTGTGGGTATACCATTTTACATTCCCATCAGCAATGTATGAGGGTTCCATTTCTCCACATCTCGCCAACACTTGGTATTATCTTCTGATTATAGCCATTCTAGTGAGTTTATGTTGGTATCTCATTGTGGTATTAATTTGCATTTCCCTAATGGATGGTGAGCATCTTTTCATGTGCTTATTAGCCATTTGCATGTCTTCACGGTGAAATATATAATCAGGTCTTTTATCTATTTTTAAATTAGGGTGTTTGTCCTATTATTGCTAAACTATAACAGTTTTTTGTTACTGATTCTGATTTAATTCCACTTTGATCAGAGATTATTTCAAACCTTTAAAATTTATTAAGATTTGTATAATGGTACAGCATATGATCTGTCTTAGAGAATATTCCCTATGTACTTGAAAAAATATGTATTTTGTCATTGGGTACAGCATTCAATAGATGTCAACTAAGTGGAACTGTATGATAGTTTTGTCCAAATCTTCTAAACTGCTTGTAATTTTCTGCCTAGTTGTTCTATCGATTACTGAGAAAGCTGTTCTAAAGTCTCCAACTATAGCTGTGGATTTGACTGTTTCTCTTTTCAGTTCCATTAGTTTTTGCTTCATGTATCTTGAGGTTCTGTTATTAAGTGTACCACATTTGGGATTACGGTCCTCACTTGATGAACTGACTATCTTATCATTATGAAATGTCCATCTTTCCTTCTGGTAAGAGCTTTTGCCCTGAAGTCTATTTTGTTAGGTATGAATACGGTCACTCCATTTGTATTATGATTAGGATTTACATGGTATAGTTTACTCTGGTCTTTTACTTTTAACCTATTCATGCTTTCATATTTAAGATGGATTTTGCTTTTTTTCTTTTACCTAGTCTGACAATTTCTGACTTTCAACTGGAGTGTTTAGACCTGTACTGTCCAATAGGGTAGCCACTGGCCACATGTGGCTACATAAGTTAACTAAAATTTAAAAAATTTTAAATTCAGTTCCTGAAGAGCTCAGTGACTATGTATGACCATTGACTACATACATGTTTTCCACTGCACAGATATAAAACATTTCCATAGAGCAGATTTTTGGTTTAGATCATTAATATTTAATGTAATAATAATATGGTTGTGTTTAAGTGGACCATTTTGCTATTTATTTTCTATTTGTCTCCCTTGTCCTTTGTTCACCTGTCCTTTTTCCCACCTTTTGTGAGACTGAAAACATGTTATCATTGCTACTATCATCGCTATTGGATTATTAACTCTCTTTGTTCTTTTTTTGTTAAGGCTGCTCTAGGGCAGTAGTTTTTAACAGGGAGCCATTTTACCCCCTTGGGATATTTGGCAAAGTCTGGAGACATTTTGTTTCAACTCAGGGGGAAGGGTGCTACTGGCATCTCTTGGGTAGAGGCCAGAGATGTTGCTAAGCATCACACAATGCACAAGACAGTGCCACGAAAAAGATTTATCCAACCCAAAATGTCAACAGTGCCAACGTTGGCACATCGCAAATTTATCACTGTCTTCCTTCAAATAATATCATCATCACTTCATGTAATATAAGACATTTTAAGCATGTTGTTGCCATTCACTAGTAGCTGTGATATTGAACTCAACTAAAACTACCTCTCTAGGTTCAATTTTCTTCATAAGGAAATTGGAAATAACTACCGCACATTCTACAAAAATTAAAATAATGTAAGCAAAGAGTTTAGGATAGTGCCCCATATACTACAGCTGGTAACTTCTCAAAAAATTATTATGCTAACTGCTAACAAAGAGTTTAATTGATCTGAAAGGAAGGAATAGGACATCCTTAAAGAGAAGCCTAAGTGACCCACATTCCCACATGGTTTAACTTTTCTTACAAATACCTCTTCTGTAGTCCTCTACCTCCAAAATGATGCTGAGACTGCATGCTACTGGATTGGCTGGCAAAGTATGGCTTCGAAGAGAATCTGAAGAATCTTTTAGCCTCTGATACATAATCCCTTTTATTTACCTACATTTAATTGAAGACATCTGTAGGTGGTGCCACACGAAATGTAATTCAGGCTTAGAAATGTCAATAAAAATGTCTGTAAGGGATAGATCCCATGTAAACCTAGCAGGGGAATGCACATCAGCAGCTACAGAGCCACGCGAAATTAGGAATATAATGGAAATATGTTGCCGGACTTGACGAGGTGACAAAAGCTCTTTTCCCATAAAGCTTAATGAGCTCTGTTAGTCTTCAGCTTACAGAAATGTAAAAGGGTCAGCCCCACAGAGGGAAGTAACTGACTCTCCACACATGGCTCCATTCAAATGACAGCAGATCAAATTACTGATGTAATTACTATAACCTGACAATTCTGTTAGATTCATGTGGCAGTTAACTGTTTAGGACTTATAACAAAGGGACATGGTTCATTCATAGTAGTTTAGTTTTTGTAAGCAGAATGAAATTTAAAGTCTCCTTCATTTTCAACTGCAAACCTCATGTATTTTACTGTCTCCACCTGAACTATTTTTCTTTTATTCAAAATTAGGTAAGGTATCAATATTCGGGTATTACCCATATTTGCAATTTTCCTTCTCCAGCTGAAGCATAAGCTTAATGGCAAAATTAAACATTTAGAGAGTCTCAGCATTCTCCTGCCCTGGCTTTGTTTGGCTCCCAAGTTCTGCAAGGCAGCACAGCAACAGAATCCTGAGCTCAGTGCTGCTGGAAATTCAGGGGCAGCAGCCACTAACTATGCCATCAGGTGGCCCCTGTGAAATTCCAAGCTAGAAAAATATCATCAGAATGCCCTCCAAGTATTTCCCAAATACTTCAAGAAAAGAAAAGCACCTTGGTCATCTTTAATTTTGATTCTTTTGCCTCCTCCATGTCCATAAACCCAGTAAGAAAAAAGATCAATTTAGCCAAGGTAAAAATGTAACTCCAGATCATTAAATGGAAAAAGCAGATTAGACAGAAAATAACAGAAACTATCACTAAACTCTGATGATGATACTTTCCCTTCTACTTTTCACCAAAGATTTAAGCTTCTACACAACGATTCCCAATATTTAACATAAATAATAAGATGCAATTTTAAAACTATTTGTTTGGTACAACTCTAGGTATATAGTTGGTACCATTCCAAGCCCTATTAATACCTGAGAGGATCCAAAAATGAAAAAGACAAAGATCCTGATCTTAAGTAGCTACAATCTAACTGGGAAGAGAGACTTAACCATATTGAGACATAAATATTAGACCTTGTGTGCTCTTAGCTAGTCCTGCCAGATTATGGGGAAAAGCTTGCTACTCTCAGCCTTAGCTGTGCCTAGTTTACTTATTTATTCATTCATTCATTCAACAAATATTTATTCAGTGCCTCCTATACAGTACTTAACAATACATGGAAACACAAGGAAACAAGAAAAGCACGGTCCTTTCTCACTGAGCTTACATTTGAGGAGAGTCTGTTAGTGAGGGCTATTTAAAAGCATCCTTGCCATTGTTTAGTAACATCTTCAAACTGCTACTTTGCCCCAGTGAAGTAGGTATCAAGCTCCAGCTTCCTTATTTACTCCCTGTGCAGGTAAACTAATCCAGCCTTACTGGCTTCCGCTCAAAACCCCTATTCCTGGTTATTCCTCTGAGCTCTTGCTTAAATGAGAGTCCAGCCTTAATCAAGCATTATCAGCATTATCTCTTCATCTAAGCTCCTGCCAATCCCTTTTTTCCCCCAAGACTAGACCCTGTTTCCACATCAACTAGAGATTTCCCTGATGTACATCTCAGTCAAACACTGACTATAAGAGCCATCATCAAAAACCTACCAAAGTGGGCTTCCCTGGTGGCACAGTGGTTGAGAGTCCGCCTGCCGATGCAGGGGACACGGGTTCGTGCCCTGGTCCAGGAAGATCTCACATGCCATGGAGCGGCTGGGCCCATGAGCCATGGCCGCTGAGCCTGCGCGTCTGGAGCCTGTGCTCCGCAACGGGAGAGGCCACAACAGTGAGAGGTCCGCGTAACCCCCCCACCAAAAAAAAAAAAAAAAAAAAAAAAACAACCTACCAAAGTACTTCATTCTCCCCATGTGACTCCTTTGTGGAAGAACAAGAGGTAAAATAATTTAGCATTTTGTAGTTAATGCTAACATTTGGTGTATCTCCTTCCTAACTAATTTCTGTATACTTAAATTGTTGGGTTTTTTTTTTTACTTA
This sequence comes from Mesoplodon mirus, assembly GCF_964341445.2. NCBI lineage: Eukaryota > Metazoa > Chordata > Mammalia > Artiodactyla > Ziphiidae > Mesoplodon > Mesoplodon mirus. The sequence continues at coordinate 221,334,846 of NC_138977.1, forward strand.
AATTGTTTTTAAACTGAGATCTGCATGTATAATTCTGCATCCTGCTACTGTCTCTTAGTACAAGCAAAAGTATTTTATACTGCTATTTTTCATCAATATATACGCATGAACATACATGCACGATCACTATTTTACTGGCTACTGGGTGTTCTATCATATGGCCGGCTGCACCATAATTTATATGACATTTTCCTATGGTTGAACATTTAAATTATTTATAAATTTTTGCCTTTATAAATAATGCTATAACAAACATATTTAAGCAAGTTTTGTCCCAATCTTTATTTCTCTGGCAGTGATTCCTAGATTACAATTACTCAACCACAAGGTATGCATTTCTATAAGATCTTTAATGTATATGACCAAACTGATTTCTATAAAGGATGAAGTTTAAAAACATCCCATCTCATCACATCTTCCCAAGCATTCGCTTAAAAATAAAAAAGATATCTTGATAGTTAAAAAACTGTATATAACTGCTATTTTAAATTGCATTCCTTTTATTACTTATAAGATTAAACTTTAAAAAACATATTACCATTTGTATTTCAGCTGATCAACTATCTGATAAAATCCAACCAAATATTATGCAAAAGAAAACACTACATTTAAAAACAGTTTCTAAGAGATTATATTAAGTATAATAATCTTTTTGTTACACTTTCCCAAATTGCCTCTTAACTACGTTATGTCTTCATGAACCAAATCATGGATTTTTTTACAAAATCAGATCTAATTTTTCCATCCTTTCCTTTGTGATACTTCCCATTCTATACTTAGAAAGTGCGTTATCGATTAAAGAGTAGACTATATAGTTTACATTGTCTTCAAGTTTCTTATAGTAGTTATAATTTTTATTGTTTTTACACCAAACTATTTAAAATTCTGTGATAGGCATTTTACTCAGCGTTTACCACACATTATCTCATTTCATTTTAATAACCCTGTAAGTTAAGTATTATTATTACCTCCATTTTTTAGATTAACTGAAAGATGAAATTACTTACTCATGGGTCACCCAAGGATCTCTCATTTCAAAACCCAGGATCTTTCCAGGCTTTGTTTCCCCTTTGGTCCTGGACATTTAGAAAATGTAACCAAGCCTAGATGGTACTACCCTCTCTGGTCTGCTCAATTTCCCCTGGAAATCATTCAAACTGGCCACCACGAGGTCTCAAGGAGGCCACCAGGAGGCTGGGCCACACCACATAACAATAGTAGCTTCAATAAGCACAGAATGCAATATTATGGAAGCAGAAAAGGGAACAACTGCCTCTATGTGGAGCGGTCAGAGAGGGCATCACAGAGGACACAGCATCTAGGCTCACCCTGAAGCGGGATATGATTTGAAGAGGTTGGGAGTGGGGAAGGGAACACAGGGTGAAGTAAACAATAGAGGCCAAAGGAAGGACAAATGAAAGGCAGGGAGAGAGTCTTATCATAGCCTGAAGCATAGCCTGAGAGAAGAATACAAAATATTAGTAAGATGTGGATAGCGCTTTATAAACCGCTCCCTGCCCACTGCTTCATTTGAGAGGTAGAAATTATTTGCATTTTAAAGATGAGAAAGCTGGCTACTGGGAAGCTGCGACTGCCCAGTGTCACATGGCTAGTAAGTGAGGACCTGATCTTAACCCCAGGTTTGGTACCAAGTCCAATGTCCCTCCACACACCCAGCTGCTTCCCCTTTCCGACTCCTTTCCCAAAGCCTCGTCCATCTTCTCCAAGTAACTCCTTATCAACCACAGCTCACACTGATAACTGGTTCCCTGATTATCTAAGAGTTTTCTTTATCTCACAAGTTATCACTGGATTTTCAGTTCTAAATTGCAGAACCATTATGAGAATTAGATGAGAAAGTGAATCTGGCACCTAGAATCATGCCTGTGTTATGACGAAGCTCAGTACAAGGGAAGTCCTTTGCTCTTCCCTAATCAATTCATGGATTTTAAAAAGTTCTCTCAAACTAACTGAAACCTCCTTGATGACAGCCTCTGCCCAGGCTTCTCCAGCTCTCCTTTAACGCCAGGGCAGTTCACAGAGGATAAGGCCAATGTGAGACCCGCATGGGAGTAAGGAGATACAACAAGGCTCTTTAAAATGGACTGACTTCATTCTACCTATTAAAATGAAGGCAATGACCTGCTGTGAAGGTCACTGCCCTCACAAAGCTCTGTAACTTACAGGAATTCTTATAAAGTCAAGTCTGCATTCATCTCATTACTGGTATTAAAGAATACGTCATGACAAAATGATCAGTCTTAAATTATCAAATGCCCCACAAAAGATACCAATAGCAATTCTAATTTCAAGGTCATTGAGTCATCTTACCTCCAAAGGTGAGCTGCAAAGGAATCTTGTGAACTGCAGAGTCACGTTTGAATAAAATCAGTTTCATCCAATAAATGAGCAGCAAAAGAGAACACACAAAAAAAGGAAAAATTATTACAAAATTTTTCAAAAAGAGCGCATAAAGAGAACCTAAATGTCTATATATAGTTAACGTTTCATACATTGTATCGTTCATTCACAGACTACAGAAAAGTTCAATCTGGCCCATAGTAGGTACCCAACTATGTGAAAGAGCTTAAGTAAACATTTTTCAAAATCTGTATAAAACAAACAAAGCACAACAAATGCATCCTAAAATATTTTGTGTTTAAAGTTTTATCTCACAACCCCTATATAATAAAACATTCTCCAAAGAAGGAATCGGCAATCTTCCTAATCATAAATGCCACAGGCAAAGTTAGGTAAATGCCAAGAGGAGAAAAAGATATAAACCAAAGGGGACACCCAGAAAAGAGAGAAATTAAAAAGCCCAAGACCGGGCCTCCCTGGTGGCGCAAGTGGTTGAGAGTCCGCCTGCCGATGCAGGGGATACGGGTTCGTGCCCCGGTCTGGGAGGATCCCATATGCCGCGGAGCGGCTGGGCCCGTGAGCCATGGCCGCTGGGCCTGCGCATCCGGAGCCTGTGCTCCGCAACGGGGGAGGCCACAACAGTGAGAGGCCCGCATACCGCAAAAAGGAAAAAAAAAAAAAAAAAAAAAAAAAAAGCCCAAGACCGGGATACCCTGGTGGCGCAGTGGTTGAGAGTCCGCCTGCCGATGCAGAGGATGCGGGTTCGTGCCCCGGTCCGGGGGCAGATCCCACATGCCACGGAGCGGCTGGGCCCGTGGGCCCGTGAGCCATGGCCGTGTCCGGAGCCTGTGCTCCGCAACGGGAGAGGCCACAACAGTGAGAGGCCCGCGTACCGCAAAAAAAATAATAAAAAATAAATAAAATAAAAAGCCAAGGCCAAGAGAGGAGGTCGGGTGGGTGAGAGGGAAGGGAAGGGGACGTTATCTCTCTGGTGCCCAGGGCTGTGAGGCTTACACTGCCCTGTCCCCTCCTCTTTTTTTCAGCCCCACGTGCCTATTTTTTCTCTCTGCTCTTTCTCTGACACAAATAGAGCCTTATAAATTTCATCTGAAAATAAGTGTTACATGCGGACTGTTTCTCAGCATTTAAATAAAGAAACTAATTTTGGAGCTGGGGAGGAGCCATGCAAAATGACAAAGCAAATCGTAGATTAGCTTTGAAATGAGGACAGTCCCATTACTTCATACATATTCATGATGGTAATTCATAATGTTTTCTTAGATGTTATTTACAAAGTCAACACTTCAAATCCTTTGAGATGTATTGTAATAATAAAAAAAACCCCAAGTAATATAAACTCTGGATCTTACTGAATACAAATTAACTACAATAAAATGCAATGGCAGGTCTGTTTCCAAGCACTCTTGAACTTCCTCTCCACAACAAAGCTAGCTAGTACTCACTGGGAATACAAATAATTTGATTCTCTTTTAGAGGTACACATTGAAATATTTCTCAATGAAATTACATGATGTCTGGGATTTCCTTCAAAATCACTGGGGGGTTGGGAGGAAAGTAATGGTGGGGAATGCACAGATAAAACAAGAAGAGTCATTATATTAAACTAGTGAGGACAGGAGATGAATATATGAGGACTCATGATACAATTCTCTCTACTTTGTGAATGTTTAAAGTTTTCATAATAAAGTTTAAAAAATATATCAGACACTTCCTCCCCCCAAAACTAAAACAAATATTTTCCTAAAAGACTACTAGTGCATACCAAAGCCACATAATTAACTAGTAAGTATCATCTAGGCCTTAGATGACAGGGTATACTAAAATAAAGGCACTGTAAGATTTTTTTCCTTAATTTAAATGATATTAACATGCAATTCAATTATATTTAACTGTTAGAGGAGAAATTTCTGAAAGTGCAAGATACACCAAATTTTAAAATTTCATAATGCTGGTATGAAGCACATAATTCTATTGAAATTTAAAGCGCAACCTTTGTGGTCTTGGATTCTTTTTACATTAGCCTAACATAAAACAATCTCTGCCCTTCCTCCCAAGAATAAAAAGTAATACTTGAAAGACTACCCAGTTTTAATAGTGGAGAAAAATGAGGCATGGCGCATTTTTATTTTAAAATGAGAAATTTGCTACTGTAGGGTTTCCGTGCTTTTCTCCAGTATGTGCATGTTAACTATATTATACATACTACATTAGAATTCAGAAGTACTTCTGGTTCAGTCGTACTTAATGCATCAATTATGATGGAAGTGTGAAATAAAATTCCTATTTTATGGCAAGATAAGAAAATTTTAAACATAAAAAATTTTTCTCTGTCCTTTGGCCTCCCCTCTCCCCTCTAATGTACACTGTGTATCTGCGTTATGCATCCACCAAACCTCCTCAACAATAAAGCGTAACATTCTCCCAGCACCAATAAGACAACTCCTTAAAAGATAACATTCCATCTTGATCTTGTAAGGGGTCACACAACCCATCACTTTGTACTTGCAGATCTGGACTGTGTAAGTCAATAATACATCATTTAATGTACAGGCCCCTGTGTCAAACAACTTCTGTAACTGTGCTTTGACTTCTAACGGGCAGAACAGTTCTTGGAGCTTTCTGAGAGGCTGTTCCCAGGTTATAATCCTCAATTTATCTTGAATAAAATTTTCCATTTCTTTCCTAGATTGACTGGACTGATTAATTTGTCATCTGACAGAAGTCACTTTAAATAATGATAGAGTAGCATATACTCTCCAAGAAAACTACTGTCTTCTTGAAGCTCCAATAATTTACATACATCTTTGTCATGAACATAGGTAACATTCCTGTCACAGTTTTTTTTCAAAACAGACCTAAAAATTCTTTTCCTGTTTGAAGCTGCCAAAACATGAAATATATAAATACAGTTCTCAATCAGCAAAGCAGTAAAACAATAACAAATCACAAGGCACACATTCACTATCCTATTCACAGGACATGAAAAAGGCTGAAAAATGCTTTGTCTAGCTTCGTGGACCAGAAAAACCCATTGCTATTTTCCCTTCAGTTAATTACTTAGTAAATTTTTTCATAATGAAATGACGCATATTATATTCAGTCGAAAAGAAGGTAATACTTTGAAAAACAATAATCATAAAACAGCAAATATAACTGCAAAATACATTTGGTATATATACTGAAATTGATAACAGAAATAGACACCTTTTAACAAATACCACCGTGATGTTCGATCAGTATCAAAAATGGCTCAAAAAAAAAAAAAAAAAAATGGCTCAATTCTGCTGTGAATCTAAAACTTCTCTAAAAAAAATAAAGGCTGCTATAATGTAGGGGAGCAGAATTTGCCACCCCAAAATGTGTCTCTTTGGAATATTATCTTAAGCTGGTTATTTTCTAAGAAACAGCAGAATTCGGGAAAACTCTGAAAACCACGGTATGAGTTGCCCCTTTGCAAGAAAACATTTACATTAGTAATGGAAATATTTTGTAAGGGTGTCTCTCTTGCTGTATCTGGAGGAGGAGGAAAATGTAACCAACCTGCCAAATACATAGAAATAAAAACAGCAAATCAGGTGACAGAGGAATATGTTCCAAACAAAGGAACAAGATAAAACCCCAGAAGAAGAATTAAGTGAAGTAGAGATAAGCAATCTATCTGATAAAGAGTTCAAGGTAATGATCATAAAGACACTCAAAGACAAGGTAATGATCATAAAGACACTCAAAGAACTCGGGAGAAGAATGGATGAACAGAGTGAGGAGTTAGATGTATTTAACAAAGAGAAAATATAAAATATAAAAAAGAACCAAACAGAGGTGAAGTGTACAATAACTGAAATAAATAATACACTATGGGACTTCCCTGGTGGTCCAGTGGATAAGACTCCATTGCTGCCAATGCAAGGGGCCCGGGGTTCAATCCCTGGTCAGGGAACTAGATCCTGCATGCCCCAACTAAGAGTCCGCACGCCACAACTAAAAGAGCTCACTTGCCACAACTAAAGATCCTGCATGCTGCAAGGAAGATCCCACGTGCCGCAACTAATACCCGGAGCAGCCAAATAAATAAATATTTTTAAAAATAAGCACAGTAATACACTATAAGGAATCAACAGTAGATTAGATGATACAGAGGAAGAGATGGGCAAGTTGGAAGATAAACAGTGGAAGTCACCAAAGCTAAACAGGAAAAAAAAGTAATGAGGACAGTTTAAGAGACCTCTGTAACAGCATCACATGTACTAACATTCTCATTTGTAGGGGTCCCAGAAGGGGGCGTGGGGGAGAGAGGGAGAGAGAGAGAGAGGGGGAGAGAGAGAGAGAGAGAGAGAAAGAGAGAACATACGTCAGTACATAATAGCTGAAAACTTCCCTAACCTGGACAAGGAATCAGACATCCAAGTCCAGGAAGCACAGACAGCCCAACGGGATCAACCCAAAGAAGACCATACAAAGACACACCATACTTTGGGCTTCCCTGGTGGCGCAGTGGTTGAGAGTCTGCCTGCCGATGAAGGGTACACGGGTTTGTGCCCCAGTCCGGGAAGATCCCACATGCCGCGGAGCGGCTGGGCCCGTGAGCCATGGCCGCTGAGCCTGTGCTCCGCAACGGGAGGGGCCACAGCAGTGAGAGGCCCCTGTACCGCAAAAAAAAGAAAAAAACACAAAGACACACCATACTTAAAATGGCAAAAATTAAAGATAAAGCTACAACAAAGGAGGCAAGAAGGCAAGAATATACAATGGGGAAAAGACAGCCTCCTCAATAAACTGTGTTGGGAAAACTGGACAGCTACATGTAAAAAAACCAAACTGGACTACTCTCTCACATCATGCACAAAAATAAATTTTAAATGGATTAAAGACTTAAATTTATTTTTTAAAATATTTTATGAAGTATAGTTGATTTACAATGTTGTGTTAATTTCTGCTGTATAGCAGTGATTCAGTTATACATATATATATATATTCTTTTTCATATTCTTTTCCATTATGGTTTATCACAGGATACTGAATACAGTTCCCTGTGCCATACAGTAGGACCCTGCTGTTTATCCATCCTCTATATACTAGTTTGCAACTGCTAATCCCACACTGCCAGTCCTTCCCGCTCCCACTGCGACCCTTGCCCCGGCAACCACAAGTCTCTTCTCTATATAAAGCCTTAAATTTAAATGTAAGATCTGAAACCACAAAACTTCTAGAAGAAAACACAGGCAGTCCACTCTTTGACATCAATCTTAGTAATGTATTTTTGTATATGTCTCCTCAGGCAAGGGAAATAAAAGTAAAAATAAACAAATAGGACTACATCAAACTAAGAAGCTTTTTGCACAGAGAAGGAAACTATCAACAAAGCAAAAAGGCCACCTACTGAACGGGAGAAGATACTTGCAAACAATATATCTGACACAGGGTTGCAACCCAAAATATACAATTCAACATCAAAAAAAGAAATACCCTGATTAAGAAATGGGCAGAGGACCTGAAATGACATTTTTCCAAAGAAGACATATAGATGGACAACAGGCACATGAAAAGATGCTCAACATCACTAATCATCAGGGAAATGCAAATCAAAACCACAATGAGATATCATCTCACACCTGAAATGACTATTATAAAAAATACAACAAACAACAAGTGCTGGCAAGGATGTGGCAAAAAGGGAACCCATGTGCACTGTTGGTGGGAATATAAACTGGTGCAGTGACTATGGAAAATAGTATGGAGATTCCTCAAACAATTAAAAATAGAAGTACCATCCAATTTAGCAATTCCACCCCTGGGTATTTATCATAAGAAAACACTAATTCAAAAAGATATATGCACCCATATGTTCACTGCAGCATTATTTACAATAGCCAAGATATGGAAGCAACCTAAATGCCCATTAACAGATGAACAGATAGGGCAATGTGGTACACACACACATACACATACATACACACACGATGGAATTTTTTCTTTTTTTTTTTTGGCCGCACCATGCAGCATGTGGAATCTTAGCTCCCTGACCAAGGATCGAACCTGCGCCCCCTACAGTAGAAACACGAAATCTTAACCACTGTACCGCCAGGGAAGTCCCCACACAATGGAATATTACTCAGTCATAAAAAAATGAAATCTTTCAATCCCTTTCCATCTTTCAAACTAAGATCCCACAAGCTATGCAGCCTTAATTAAAATAAAATGAAATCTTGCCATCTGCAACAAATGGATGGACATAGAGGGTATTATGATAAGTGAAAGAAGTCAGAGAAAGACAAATACAGTATGATTTCACTTATATGTGGCACCTAAAAAACAAATGAACAAACATAAACAGAAAAAGTTATAGATACAGAGAACAAACAGTTGGTTGCCAGAGGGGAGGAGCATGGAGGGAGGAGAGAAATAGGTGAGGGAGGTACAAACCTTCCAGCTGCAAAATAAATGAGTCACAGTCATGAAATGTACAATGTGTGGAATACGGTCAGTAACAGTGTAACACCTTTGTATGGTGACAGACCATAACTAGAATTATCATGGTGGTCATTTTGAAATGCATAAAAATATCAAATCACATGTTGTGTTAACAGGAACTAACACAGTATTGTAGGTCAATTATACTTCAAAAACAAACAAGCAAACTCATAGGAAAAGAGATCAGATTCGTGGTTACCAGAGGCAGAGGTGGGGGGAAGGGAAACTGGATGAAGGCAGTTAAAAAGCACAAACCTCCAGTTATAAGATAAGTAAGTACTAGAGTTGCAATGCACAACATGATAAACACAATTAACACTGCTGTATGCTATATATGAAAGTTTTCAACAGAGTAAAGAACTGCAAGGAAAAATTTTTTTTCTATTTGTTTAATTTTGTATCTTTATGAGATGATGGATGGTCACTAAGCTTATTAAGATCATCATTTCATGTTGCTGTCAGTCAAATCATTATGCTGTACACCTTAAACTTATACAGTGCTGTATGTCAATTATTTTTCAATAAAACTGGAAGAAAAAGAAATAAAAAGAGGGGCTTCCCTGGTGGTGCAGTGGTTAAGAATCCACCTGCCAATGCAGGGGACACGGGTTCGAGCCCTGGGCCGGGAAGATCCCACATGCCGCGAAGCAACTAAGCCCGTGCGCCACAACTACTGAGCCTGCACTCTAGAGCCCGTGAGCCACAATTACTGAAGCCTGCGTGCCTAGAGCTCGTGCTCTGCAACAAGAGAAGCCACCGCAACGAGAAGCCCGCATGCAGCACAACAAAGAGTAGCCTCCGCTCACCACAGCTAGAGAAAGCCCGCATGCAGCAGCAAAGACCCAGCGCAGCCATAAATAAATAAATAAATTTATTTATTTTAAAAAATTAATAAAAAAGAGAAAAGGGATACACACAGATCAATGCTATTGCTATGTAGCCACTTACTGACCTTGCTTCTCTTGCAGCGTTCTTACTCACCCCCCCAGTACCATTATTCTATTCATCATCAGTAGCCTGTCTCCTAATACCTTTTCTTTCCTTTCAGAGAAGTACCTAATGCTTACCAAAATTTTCTAAACAGTTTTCCAAGAACACAAAATTTTAGTTAAACCTCCTGTCAGTTATAATCAGTAAATTCTTTTTCCAAGACTTGTTATTAACCATGCCAGTTACTGGGGGCAGGGTGGGGTGGGGGAATAAACAGGAGAGAAGAATACACACTACCAATTTTGTCAAAATATCCCAGTAAAACTATAATCAACCATTTATCTTTGTAATATAAAATATTCAATACATAAGTAATTTAAGCTAATATCTTCCTGAAATGCCTTTTCTATTTAATAAGGAACCATGGTAAATTCCTATATAAAGAAGGAACACTCAACAGCATTTTTTCAAGATAAGCCACAATTTTTTCCCCTAAACTAAAGAACATCAGTGAGGTATACCTATTTGTCAAAGTGGAATTCTAAGTCTTATAACTGCTCATATGGATTATCCAGAATTTCCCTGCATTAACAAAATACTTCTGCTGGTCCTGTTCCCTTAGCCTTTCACCCTAGAACATGTACTTTCTTACAAATTGTTAGATGACAAGTCTGACTACATTAGTCTATAATCTAATAATTTATTTAAAATTTTATAATGATCAACCTAAATCATACCTCAATGTAAAATATTAAGGTTTTTGTTTTTATTGGAGTATAGTTGCTTTACAATACTGTGTTAGTTTATACTGTACAGCAAAGTGAATCAGCTATATGTATACATATCCCCTCTTTTATGGATTTCCTTCTCATTTAGGTCAGCACAGAGCACTGACTAGAGTTCCCTGTGCTATACAGTAGGTTCTCACTAGTTACCTACTTTATACATAGTATCAGTAGTATATATATGTCAATCCCAATCTCCCAATTTTCTATCTAGATTTTGGAAGCTTTAATTATGAGTCTAAATTACATTAAGTTAAACTCTCTCCCCACCCCATTTAAAAAGTCATCAACAGGATGAAAATTAAATCTGTACTTAATAGCAAGTCAAAACTAAGACCCTGTTTATCCTAATTTTAGTAACAAGTGCTGATTCAGGTAATTCTGTAAATTCATTTTTACATCTATTCCCTATTCCATTTGTTAGCAATGCAGCTGAAAGAAATGACCACTTGTACTAGCTTTTTTGGTAAGACCCAGAACCTTGGACAGGACATTAAGCTTCAATAAATCTTAAAAGATGACAATGAAAACCTAATTTACATTCTAACATATTTAAACTATGTCTTCTGAGCCATTAAACCTCCTCTTTTGCTGATGGAAAGCTAAGAATCAGTCTGGAATCTCACCAGCTCTAGCTACTTGAGTACTTAAATTATTTAGGTCTTAGTATTCTATCTACAAAATGATTTCAGCCTAATCACTTTCACCAGTGGTATCCTGTGGCATGTCAAGTTCCCAAAACACTCTCTAAAAAATGATTCCATGGCCCAATAAGTTTGGGAAATGCTGCATACTATTGATGTCTCACTTCCCCTTCATCTTAGAGAAGTACAAGGTATACTGACAAATTACAGGCCCTGAGAATTCCCGCAGTCAAACAAAAAACCATAGAAGATGAATAAGTTCTGGGGATCTAAAGCACAGCATTGTGATTACAGAGAACAATACTGTACTATATACTTGAAAGTTGTTAAGAGAGAGTAGGTCTTGAATGTTCTCACCACAAAAGAGAAATGGCAATTATGTGACATGATAGAAGTGCTGGCTAACTCTATGGTGGTAACAATATTGCAACATACCTATATCAAATGAATATGTTGTACACCTTAAAGGTACACAACATTACATAACTATATCCCAATCTAGTTAGAAAAACCAAAAAACCCTTCAATTTCATTTAATCTAGTGCTTTCCAAAATTTCATAACCAAAGAGATCTGTTTGGTGGTTGGTTGGTTTTTAATTTCATGTAACATTTATTAACATTCCACAGAACCAATATTCCACAAAACTCATTCTAAGAAACACTGGCCCCTGCCAACTCTGAATCATTTTCCCCAATCTATACTTAATAGAAATGCTCACTGAAAATACTCAGTATGGCTGCTTACAGTGTCAGAAAAATCTAATATAAACTATCAATGAATCTATGGCTCTTTTCCCCCCTTTAAAAGTCATGGTCCCTACTCAATGATACCCCTCAAGGGGATCCTTGCAATATTTAGCACTTTGGATTGGTGAAGGGACTAATGCTCAAGCCCACACCATGGAAGGAACTGTAACAAATGCCTCTTTAAAGATTAACATCAGCCCAGAATCACAAAAGTCCGTAACGCTAACACACAGAGCGAGCTGTCAATGTTTTCTCATAGTGCTGAATCCAGTTTGCTAATGCACGTCCTAATTAGTGAGCTACTTCAGTGCATATTCTTTTACTCCTTGCAATGCTCTCCCCAATTTCTAACAGCAATAGGGATTTGGGCTATAATTAAGTCACTCACTAACACCTACCTCATGTGTTCACTATAATAACTGTATATTTTATAAACAGTGGCTCTGTATCTATTAACACAAGTAATATACTATTTGTAGGAGCAACTACTCAAAAGATTACTGAGGACAAAACTAGGTATCACTTAAATGGCACTAAGTTGGTAAAAGAATCCAAATTGACCTTGAAAAACTGGGTGTCTTCCAAAAATCTGAATGACATGAATTAGGGATAAGCAGAAAATACCACAAAGCTTAGAAATAAAGTCTCTTAGCAGGAGAGCACAGTCAAAACAAAATTTATTTTAAAAGCTCTCTAGTCAAAGTACTAAGAAATTGAATATATTATCAGTGATTTAATTATTATTGAAAATATTTGATTATATTAACACATTAATAATGATTATAGGTACTGCTTGCATACTTATCAGACCAACTGATCCCAAGCAAGATCAAATACCTCTACATCATGCCACGTAACATATATTTCCATTACTCTTTAATATTACTGGGATTTTAACATTTTAAACATTAATGCAAACTTATGAAAAGAAGTTTTTCATTTTTTAAAATGTGCAGAGGACCATGTCTTATTCATCTATGCATCCCCAGGACCTACCACAGTGATTGGAACATGCAAGGAATTAAATATTTGTATGATTGGTTGAATAGAAGAATCACATTCCTCCACAGCCCAGGAGAAAGAAACATGCGAGCCATTCCAAGTGTAAAACTTTGAGCTATTTCTAGAATGACTGTCACAGAAAAGCCAACATGTATGTTATTTTACAGACAATATTTACAGACCTACACAAATATATCCCCTATTCTTTTTACACATTTACATATTCTGGATTTTAAAAATCACATATATACTGTATATATTTACTTTTATAATTAACTACTGACTAGAAGCAAATCAACTCCTTTTTAATCATGCAAACAGTTAGCTAAACTTATTTGGCATATCATATGAATTTCCACGGCAAAAACACAAACTTTCCTTGTTTAGGCCAGTCCTCAATAGGTGGCATTGTTCACTTGTCAAGTCATTACCAGGAGGTCATAAAACTTGAGGCTCCTCAGGCTTAATGGAAAAAGCAGACCTAAAATACAAAAGCTAAAGACAAACGGCAGTGGTGCTCACAACAAGATGATCCCTATCACACGAGCTTTGCACTCACTAAAATGTGCTTACTCATAGGGGTCAATTTCTCAACACTCTCTCTCAGCTTTTAGGACCACTGTCAAGAGCTTTGACATCATACGAATTTTCCTTTGGCTTCACGTCACAAGTTTCAAGAACACTATTTTCTTTCTTGCAGTTTTCCATTTGGCAAAAATTGAGTTCTCTCTCCATCTGTTTCTCTTTTTTTTTTTCTTTTTTTAAAATGTATTTATTTTTATTTATTTTTGGCTGCGTTGGGTCTTTGTTGCTGCACGTGGGCTTTTTCTAGTTTCAGTGAGCGGGGGCTACTCTTTGTTGCAGTGCGTGGGCTTCTCTTGTTGCGGAGCAGGGGCTCTAGGTGAGCGGGCTTCAGTAGTTGTGGCGCGTGGGTTCTAGAGTGCAGGCTCGGTGGTTGTGGCGCACGGGCTTAGTTGCTCCGCAGCATGTGGGATCTTTCCAGACCAGGGCTCGAAACCCGTGTCCCCTGCATTGGCAGGTGGATTCTTATCCACTGCACCACCAAGGAAGCCCTCAAGCTGTTTCTTTTGTTTGTTTGTTTGTTTATACTGCAGGTTCTTATTAGTCATCAATTTTATACACATCAGTGTATACACGTCAATACCAATCACCCAATTCAGCACACCACCAGCCCCACCCCACCGCGGTTTTCCCCCCTTGGTGTCCATATGTTTGTTCTCTACATCTGTGTCTCAACTTCTGCCCTGCAAACCGGTTCATCTGTACCATTTTTCTAGGTTCCACATACATACGTTAATATACGATATTTGTTTTTCTCTTTCTCACTTATTTCACTCTGTATGACAGGCTCTAGATCCATCCACGTCTCAACAAATGACTCAATTTTGTTCCCTTCTATGGCTGAGTAATATTCCATTGTATATATGTACCACATCTTCTTTATCCGTTCGTCTGTCAATGGACACTTAGGTTGCTTCCATGTCCTGGCTATTGTAAATAGAGCTGCAATTAACATTGTGGTACATGACTTTTTAAAAAAATTTTATTTATTTTTTTATACATCAGGTCCTTTTAGTCATCAATTTTATACACATCGGTGTGTACATGTCAATCCCAATCTCCCAATTCATCACACCACCAGCCCCACCGCCCTGCTGCTTTCCCCCCTTGGTGGCCGTATGTTTGTTCTCTACATCTGTGTCTCAATTTCTGACCTGCAAACTGGTTCATCTTTACCATTTTTCTAGGTTCCACACACATGCGTTAATACACGATATTAGTTTTCTCTTTCTGACTTACTACACTCTGTATGAGAGTCTCTAGATCCATCCATGTCTCAACAAATGACTCAATTTTGTTCCTTTTTATGGCTGAGTAATATTCCATTGTATATATGTACCACATCTTCTTTATCCATTCGTCTGTCGATGGGCATTTAGGTTGCTTCCATCCAGCTGTTTCTTAAAAATAGTCAACTCAGTTGCCCACTCATTCAATGAACGTTCACTAGCCATCTACTCCGTTCCTGGCACTCGGAATTGTGTATTCCTTCTGACTCTGACAGAGTAGTTTATAAGTTGGTTTACGAGCACAAAGTATACCATAGATTATGGTAGTTTAATACAATATAGTTAATTTTTCAAAAGGAGAGATCTAGTCACAGAATAAGCAAGAAGCCCCATCACCAGAGTTAAGGCACAGGAACATCCATAGTTCCTTTGTTTCCAGTTCTAAGTAAAGCAATTAAGAAATATACATATATAGCTTCACCAAATGACACGTTTTATAGATTTTATGTGGTATAATAGTATTTTAAAGACTAAAATCACATGTTGATGAACCAAACTGAACGGTTTTGAGTATTATTACTTTTTTCCTTTGAAAGAACTAATTCTAATTTAATATTAAAATTTAAAACATATAAGATCTTTTCATTCAAACAGATATAAGAATTAAATGGAAAAACAAACAACAAAGAAAACTATAATTTAATTTGCAAATGTTGGCCGGATGGACCAGAAGTATCACTTGTTTGCCCTTGACCTTGGTGCCTCTGATGCTTCCTAATGGTTTATCATCATCCCCATCCTACCATCTCAAGTTTACTCAAAGATTATTTAGCCAAGCACCTTTACCTTGACTTAACCCTCACAACAAACCCCATGTGACGTTCCCCCCAAGTTTACAAATGAGGAACCTGAAGAGCGGAAAGCAGAGGGAGCAGGAACCTGCTCAAAGCTGCACAGGTAATAAGTGGAAAAGATAGGAGTTAAGGCAAGAGTGCCTGATCAGAGTCCACACGTCACACGTGATGCTACTCAGCCTTCCTGTCATCAATATTCTTACCCAAAATGTCTAGAATTATAAACACACAAGCGCTGTCTAGTACTGGTGTCATCTTCACACTGTTCAAACCAGATCACTTATCACAGGGCTCACCACTCCTTCTGCTGCTGGTTAATCAAGCATCAACGTCCACTTCATGCCACACGTTCCATTTGACACCGAACATCCTGCTTCACTGTCTCATTCCTCAGCCTCCAGAAGACAATATAAATATGTACATATTAACTATAATGGTTACTGTTATATTGTTATACCTTAACTAGAGGTCAATGATCAAACTACTCTAGAATTTCAGACATTCAAATCCCAGACGAAAGCAATAAAGGTTAAAATGAGGACTCAAAAAGGCATGTCCTAATGCTTATGTCCCCAACATGCAAAAGAATCCCTCCACCTCCCTTTGCCATTTTCCCCTTGACTATTACTTTACAAACAATAAACTTGGTGATCTAGTTTCCAAACCAGTAACTAATACAGCCGCTCCTCCCTTTACACCTGCTCTTCTCTTCCTTAACACTTAACAACACTATGGGTAATTTGCTCATTCAGGGTGCTTACTTTTTTTTTTTTTTTTTTGCAGTACGCAGGCCTCTCACTGTTGTGGCCTCTCCCATTGCGGAGCACAGGCTCCGGACACGCAGGCTCAGCGGCCACAGCCCACGGGCTCAGCCGCTCCGCAGCATGTGGGATCTTCCGGGACCGCGTCACGAACCCGCGCCCCCCACATCGGCAGGCGGACTCCCAACCACTGCGCCACCAGGGAAGCCCCCAGGGTGCTTACCCTTTAATGACTATCTCTGGCCACTCCCTCCCACCCGGGAATGTGAGCTCCACAAGAGCACAGGATCTTCATCTGATTTATCCACTCATTTGCTAACTGTAGCAAATGCCGCTCGGACACTACCAGGCACAGAGTATATGCTCAATAAATATTTTAACCAACACATTAAGAAACCACAAATTGGAAAAGGCAAGAATGCCAAAACTAGACAAACTAACACAGTAAAAACTGACAGCAAAAAGAAGAGCAAAGAAAGATGAAAAGAGTAACTTCACAGAAAAAAGCAGTAGTCTGAGGGCATGTGGTACACAGAAGTACTGTAAGAGCAGGACACTCCTGAGGGAATATGCAAGTCATTATCAAGACAAGTCCTGCTCAGTATTCTGTGTGAGAAGGCAGGGAAGAACACAATACATTTGGACATAACATTTTAACAATAAAAATGTTTCAATTATTTGGAAGATTTGCTTATGCTGAACATTTCATTCACTGATGTCAGTTATTCTATGTTAACTATTCAGGCCCACTTTTACGTTTTCAAATGGCAACACCATGGTCTAGTGTAAAAAGCACTTAAATTTGGAATCATTGATCTGCCACTAACCACCCATATTATCTTAGACAAATTAATTCTCTAAGTAAGAGAAGTGAATCTATACCATCTACACAATCACGAAGGTCCTTCCGTCTCTAATGCTGTATGATGCTATGATTTTATGATCTGAGACAAGTTTTGGAGATTATTAACCAAAAGAAACTTTAAGAAAAAATGTCCCCAGCGTTAGATTAACTCTACCCCTTTGCATCTCCCTCAGAATTAACATTATCATGAGGATAAAACTGTGGCCTCTCCTCTAAATTTATTTAAGTAAATGATTTTAAAATCTTGGTAATTTAACTACTATTAGTAACAAATGTCATGCAACATACCTTAAGACAGACTACAATACAAAAGTGCCCTGACTTAGGAGCTGCTCATAAAAAGTGGTTTTTTTGATTGAACTGTACAAATATTGCCTAGGCCCTCTACTTTACTCAAGAAAATAGGCTTAAAAAATATTTTAAAAATTTCAAAATGCTCACACCTAGCCATCATTCAAATTCTGTTAATTATGACAAGTATTTATAAAATAGTACATGCCTATCCTATACATGGTTGTCTGGTTTCTTTGCATAATTGAAGGAAGAGGTCAGCATGATACAGTGAATAATTTTCTAAATATAAGTTGTTATTCAATATTTTCATATACATAGAGTAAGGCTATTAAGAAGGAAAAATGAATCTGAAAGCTTCTCTAGGTTAAGTTCCAGAAAATACTTAAATCTTTAACAAGCAAAGAATCACTTGTAATTATCGTATTCAATGCCTCAATGCAAACTAATTCTTATAAATGGCAGAAGAAAAGCATTATCCATACTTCATAGGCTGTGAACACACATCCCACACTGGGATAGGACTGAGCCTGGATGAATAAACAAACCTGTTCCAGATCTACAGCACCACCTGGTGGCCGGAGTGAGACAACAGCCTGGCATTCTACCACCTCCTTTCATTGCTCCGTGGGGTCAGAAGGGACCCATGGCAAACTTTTCTTTACCACACTTACTGTCTAATCATTTATGCCTGAATATAACATAACTTTCCCCAAAATAAAGATCCCTCAGAAGCAAAGGTCTCCTGATATGTGAATCTCTCACAGTAAATTCTCTGAACCTGTTTAGAAAACAGTGCTTTCTGGGAAAGCACAGTAGCCTGAAATGACCTCAATCACTGTAATTTTTAAATTTATACAAGATCACCTGATGGAATAAGCAAAAAAAATTTAAAATATGTATAGGTAAAAGAGCATAATTTCAGGAACAACAAACAAAAAGTGGCAAGGGGAAATAAGGCTAAGTACTGACAGGGCTGAAGCTGAGCGATGGGCATACGGGGTTCACTGCACGATTATCTCCACCCTATGAATGCTTGAAATTTTCAATTTAAAAATTTTTTTATAAAATTAAAGTAAAAATATATAATTCAGATTTATTAATCCTAGTGATATGTCTTTCAAATAATATGTGAACTTCTTTTCAAAAGAGCCTTTTAACCTAAAACTACTGTAAAAACAAAGTTTGTTCATCTTTTTCTTTTAAAGAAGCCTTTTAAAGATTTCTTTAAAAAACAGTAAATGGTAAGTAACATTGTCAATGTTACGATTATCTACAAACAAACAGAGAATAACTGTCTGGCGTTATTCAATTGAGTACTTGTCGCCTAGGATAACATTTCCACTATCTTCATCCATGGATTCAAAGACTGCTGTGCTTTAAACAATCTGAACAGAAACTAAGATGATGGGCTCTGTAATCTATGACAGAAAAGTGGCTCTAGTGTTGACAAAGACATCTAGCAGGTGATAAACTATTTTCATCTCCCATGATTATGTTTTCTTGTCACTAACTTGTGAATGTGTGACATAGTAGAAGGGAAAATGAAAACATGGAACGCGGGTGACCATGAAGCCTGAGAACCTCCGCTGTTTAATTAGATAGAGAACGGCATGCTCACAAAAGGAAATCCTTTGTAGTACAGACCTATAACAGGGACTTACTAAAAGTAGGCAGGTGTCCACTGCAGATAACAAAGCCACAGAACAAACAGTTCAAGAAGGGTTCTTGTCAACACAATGGAAGAAGAATAAAGTCAGAGGAGTCACAGCCCATGGGAGCTGCTGCCCAGGCCCTCACCCTAGCCACAGGGGTGGTCGGCAATGAAGAGGGCGTACATAACAATGATGCCACCAGAGGGCCCTCCCTGCATGACACTAGATACGTCCAATACACTGTCACACAGTAACTGATGAGCACATCACTCAAGCCAGGTTTACTTTCTATACCCCCTAACTATGTTTCAGGTAAAAGACTCAACCTCACATAAAAAGGAGAGATAGGAATATGTATTTCTCTAAAATTTAAATCAAATTTCCTTTCATTCTAAAACAGTGCAACTATGATATGATACGCACACATATACACACAAAATCACATAACATGTTTATCCTACAATGAGGAGGAAAAGGGGCATGTAAGCTTGCCTCTTTAGTGCAAGCAGACTTCTTATAGACCAGATAGGGTCTAATTTCTCGCTGCTTAAATATTTTATTAAGGCAATAACCTGGATTCAGTCACTAAATTTAAGAAGGAAGATTCATATTCTCATTGAGAAAAATGTTATGAGTCATTAAGCATACTCTTAGATCATTTTTAAGCCTCATAATTTACGTTGTTAATAATATTCCTGGTTATTAGGGATAATGACAGTACGTCATCTTCATCACCCCTTAGAACCCTTGTGCTTACTCCCTTCCACTTCTGTGTTACCATCAGCAACAGTCTCTCACCTGTTTCATTAAACTATATAAAGTAAACTACAAAACAAAATTCTTTATACACATTTCAGCCTATGATCACAGAAGTTATCCAAAATAAGACACTCTTCCTAACATCTTTTCAATACTTTAAAAATTAATCAAGGATACAAAAACAAACAAAAGAAACCACAAAAGTTTGATACCACACTCTTTTGGGGGTGCTGTGGAGAAAGACACTCTCATACTCTGGAGCACAGAAGAGTACAACTGTGGAGGCAATGTGGCAATATCTAGCAAAATTCCATGAGCTTTTGTCTTTTGATGCACTATGTCAGATCAAGCAAAACAGTACACCTTCACACAAATGCAAAATGACAAAATTATACTACCTATAACGGCAAAAGATTAGAAACAAGCCAATCTTAATAGGAGATTGCTTGAATAAACTATCGTATGTCCACTCAAGAAAAAATATGTGGTTGAAAAAACAAAGAATGAGGGCGATCTCTATGATATCATATGAGAGGAATCCCTAGGATACATTTTTAGAGAAGAAAGGTGCCAAAGAGTGTACGCAGAATGTTCTTCTTGGTGAAAGAAAGGAGGAAAACTAAGCTTATTCATATGTATTTGTTTATTTTTGGAAAAATAAACAAAACTCTAGAAGGATAAACCAGACACTAGGGGCTTCCCTGGTGGCGCAGTGGTTAGGAATCCGCCTGCCAGTGCAGGGGGATGCAGGTTCGAGCCCTGGTCCGGGAAGATCCCACATGCCGTGGAGCAACTAAGCCCGTGCGCCACAACTACTGAGCCTGTGCTCTAGAGCCCGTGAGCCACAATTACTGAGACCGTGGACCTAGAACCCATGCTCTGCAACAAAAGAAACCACCGAGATGAGAAGCCCGCGCACCGCAACAAAGAGTAGCCCCCGCTCGCCGCAACTAGAGAAAGCCCTCGTGCATCACCGAAGACCCAACGCAGCCAAAAATAAATTTATTTATTTTTTTAATTTATTTAAGAAAAAAAAAGACCAGACACTAATCAAAATGGTTATTACCAGAGGGCAGGGGACAGGGTAGAGGGGATATGCAAAGGGGACTTCTCTAAGTGAATCTCTCTTTCTGTAGTTTTGTCTTTGGAACTATGTAAATGTATCACCTATTAAAAACTAAAATTAAATTAAGAAGCCAACTCCAAAATTGAAAACAAACTGAAATAAATGAACGTAAGTCACATCATAGAAAGAAATTATTCCACATGACTTCTGAACACAGTACTCTGATGGAACATCTGAGTGGGATACATTCTAGGGACAAAAAAGAATCACAAAAGGATCATAAACTTCACTCATCAGTTGTCAGAAGTACTGCTATCAATTTTGTAACGTTGAATCTACTTTATGTATATCATAATATAAAGCAAGTTTGTAAATACGCTGTGATCAAGAAACAAAAAAAGAAACAAATATAAAATCAAAAAAGTTAAGACAACTTCACAATGTTAAATCTGAATTGGTAATAGCAACATAAACTCATACTACCCAACTCTTCTTGGTCTCTAAATTCAATCTCCATTAAAAAGAACCAAGGTGGGCTTCCCTGGTGGCGCAGTGGTTGAGAGTCCGCCTGCTGATGCAGGGGACACGGGTTCATGCCCCGGTCCGGGAAGATCCCACATGCCGCAGAGCGGCTAGGCCCGTGAGCCATGGCCGCTGAGCCTGCGCGTCCGGAGCCTGTGCTCCGCAACGGGAGAGGCCACAACAGTGAGAGGCCCGCGTACCGCAAAAAAAAAAAAAGAACAAAGGCTTCCTGAAAAAACGGCTGGCAGGTTCTAAGACAGGGCTGGGAAATGCACAAGATGAGAATGAGACTGGGGTATCTTTTCTGTTCCAGAAAGCAAGACTCCCAAGACTAAAAGGTGCCTACCACCAAAAGGACAGAGGGGATATCTTGAAGGATTTGGCACTGGCCAAATTTGGGACAATTTGAGTGTCAAAAAGAATGACTGTGATTATAACGTACTGAAGCAAAAAATTCATGAGTTTTGCAGTGGTAGTTTTAAAAAAAAAAAGGAGAGGGATACTAATTTGTCACCAAGTCCTTACTCTAAAATCTGTAATTAAGGAGAAAGAATTCAGCATTTACCTCACCTTCTTAGGAGAAACTAGTTCATCCTCAGTTGATTAGGAAAACCTCCCCCTGCCTTTTTTTTTTAAACAAAGAATAGCTATTAATAAATGTATAAAAAAGAAAAAGAAAAGCTGAACAAACCAATGTTCCACAACCACTAGTGAAATGACTGATCCAAAGATCATCAGTGGATACTAAAACCACGAGCTGAAAGGCTGTTGACGAAAGGGACATTCATCTGTGCAGAAGTAACTCTCCTACAGATAACTTGCTAAACACAGGGAAAATCTTATCCTTACAATGAAGATATCTAGACGTTACCTCCTTAACCTAGTGTTTGAAATTAGCATCAATATTGGGACAACCCATCATTATATAACTTCTGACATAATACGATGTACACAAAATCACCTATGAAGCAGAAGCGTATTTGTCAAAATTGTTTAACCTGAATCAAGGTTTAGACTTAATTTTCAGTCTACAGGAAATCTGCGCAACAAAGAAGCTAAATTAGACCAGGAGGAAAGATTTGGACAAATACAGAATGTGGGACATTCTTTAAGATAACTGGCCTGGACTTTCAAAAGCCACTGTCATGTACCTAAAGAGCATAACTAGCATACTGATTTAGGCACAAAAATACCATTCTCCACTAAAAGTAACTAGGACTCATTGGAGAAAGGCTGATTCCAAATCCGGAAGAAGAAAAACACATTAGTCTGGAACATCTTATTGAACCAGATAAAAAGGGAATAAATACTTAAAGACTCCCTTGAGGGGAATCCTACTGGCCAAATTTGGTACAATTTAAGCATTAAAAAAAAAAAAAAAAAAGATAGCAATGGATTACAATCGAAAGCTTTTTAAATCCATGAGCCCACAGTGATACCAGAAGGAAAAATGATGCGGGGTGGGGGGGGGAATGGGAGGTAAATGAAGATAAAGCTCTTTTTTACAGAAGATACGCAATTTCAGAAAATAAACGTAGAAGAAAATAAAACAATCAGATAAATCACCATTGTGCAGCCCCTCCCACCTTCCCATAACTGGTTCAGGCAAGAAACACCAAAGGACGTTTATCGTCCAAATGATTGGACGATAGGTGATTGGGACAGAGATTTTTCAAAATCTCTCAAAAATATCAATATCATCCCACAGCTCACTTTTTTTTTTTTTTTTAAATCTGGCTCCTTAATTTATTTATTTATTTATTTATTTTTGGCTGTGTTGGGTCTTAGTTTCTGTGCGAGGGCTTTCTCCAGTTGCGGCAAGCGGGGGCCACTCTTCATCGCGGTGCGCAGGCCTCTCACTATCACGGCCTCTCTTGTTGCAGCGCACAGGCTACAGACGCGCAGGCTCAGTAGCTGTGGTTCACGGGGCCCAGTTGCTCCACGGCATGTGGGATCTTCCCAGACCAGGGCTCGAACCCGTGTCCCCTGCATTAGCAGGCAGATTCTCAACCACTGCGCCACCAGGGAAGCCCCCGACAGCTCACTTTTTAAATAGTGAGTAATGTGCCTTTACAATGGAAAGATCTAATTCCAAAGGTGAAAATGGCACTTAACAATAAAAAGATCTGATGGCTGCCATCCATCTAAGTGAGCAGACCTAGCATCACAAATAAAGGGCAACCTGACATTATGTGCTGTCTGATACGATACAGCAGGACAAAACAAACTGGCATAACCCCTAGAAAAAACTGGCAATATCTAAAAGTTGAACATCTGCACACCTAATGACAGCAATTCGATCCTAGGTGTATACCCAACAGAAATGTGCCCATATGTTTACCAAACGACATGTTAAAGGAGGTACCCATGCAGCACTCTTCACAGTAGCCCCAAACCAGGAGCTGCTCACATTCCCATTAACAGTAGAAATGGATAAATTATGGTATATTCGTAACTAGAACAGTATACGGCTGTGAGGCTGAACAATCTACAACACACAAAAATACAGATGAATTGCACTCAATATAATGTTGAGCAAATGAAACCCCAAGCAAAAGAGTACACACATGTGATTCAACTTAAAGTACAAAACAGGCAAAACATCTGCAGTCTTACAAGTCAAGAAAGTACTGGCAGTGACAGGAAAGGGACGAGAGGGGGCTCTGAGGGGCTGGCAGTAGTCAATTTCGTGATGAGAGCCACTTAACAAGGGTGAGTCCAGTTTAGGAAAATTCATCTATCTGAACACCTATGTGTATTTTCCTGTATGAAACTACACTTCAGTAAAAGGGTTTTTTTAGAAAGTACGTATCACCTACACCTAAAAACATGTATGCTGAATCTGATCACTAGAAACAAATACTGAATAAAGGACATTCTAAAAACAACTGGCCTACACTCTTGTAAAATATCAGTCATGAGGAAGAAAAAAATTTAAAAAGACTTAGGAAACATAACAGCCATATTATAAGCATAGCATAAGTATAATACTTCATTCAGGGCAGGAACCTTGACTGGATCTAGTATTTTTTTTAAAAAAGCTTTCTAGATATTTTGGGTATAACTGGGAACATCTGAATATGGATTATGATGTTATAAAATTTCTGTTAATTTTTTAGGAATGATAAACATTGTGGTTACATGAGAATATACTTATTTTAGGAGATGCATGCTTAGTACTTACAGGTGAAGTGTTATAATACCCACAACTTACTTTCAAATGGTTCCAGTAAAGAAAAGATGACAAAGCAAATTTCACAAAAGTTATTAACAACCAGTGAACCATTGTGAACAGTATGCGGGTGTTCACTGTATTTTTTCAACTTTTCTGTTCATAAATTTCAGAAGTTTCAAAATAAAAAGTTGAAAAAATAAGTCAATATCACAAAAAATAGTTGAAAGATAGAAGCTGTTATACAATTTGAAAAATATAAACTAATATACAGCTAAATATAATCTACGAACCTAGACTGGATACTGATTTTTTTTAATGGGACAGATATTAGATGATATTTACAAATCATCAGTTTTCTTACATGTGATAATGACACTGCATTTTGAAGAAGCACATCTTATTTTTTCAGAGACGTACGCTAAAGACTTTAGGAGTAAAATGTCATGATGCATAATCTAAGTTAAAATGATTCAACACAAAAAAAAAGATAAAGCAAACACAGAAAACGAAACACTGTTGAATCTAGATGATGGGTACCAGGTGGTCAGTATACTATTCTCTCAGTTTTCCTTTATGTTTGAAAGTCCTTAATAAAATTTGGAAAACAATTTAGTCAGTGCCTCAGAATGGTGATGGGACTACTGGAGCTATGGTTACAGCCTGTTCTTCAAATAGTTTAGAAGAGCTGAGATCAACTGGCACTTAATAAACATTATTAGATAATGCTGTTTTCTAAAATATAACATCAATAAAATTTCAGCTAAAAATCCCATGTTTATATCATATGGAATTACTGATATTTTGAAAAACAAAGATTATTAAATGCTGGCTTTATATTGTATTATACAAAAGATAGGTGACAAATTACTCCTGTTTTATTTTATCTAGATAGTATTATTTTCTGAAAATCTGGTATCTACCTGAATGATCGAAAACAGTAATAGAAACAAACATATAGAATAATTTACTAAGTCCTATGCCATCTCACCATCTGCAATTATGTGCTGTTTTTCTAAAGATGTTACTAAAAAGAACTGACTTGCTATTCTGCATATGAAAGCAATCTATATTTATTTATATTCTCATCAAATCTCTCAAAGAATAACCTACTTTTGGGGGTGTTTAAACGATTTTATTTTACGGTCACCAACAGAGTAAAAATGGATTTTATGCATTGATATGGTTACTTAAAGTTCCCAAGTTAGTATGTTGACTGGTTTTTACTTCAAATGGTTTACAACAACCAAAGCAAAAATGGATTTTCTTGAACATAATTAAACTAGTTTGGCCCATTATATTGACAAAACCACAACACAGTGAGCTGCTGCATGGAGCCCGTGAAGCAGGTCGGGACATCACTTGAACTTTTCAAAAGAGAACTTTTTTGGCTTCTCTTTCTGCCTCTGAGCACAGGAACACTGGCTGGTTCCTCAGGTAGAAACTGTAGCCAGGTACAAGGGAAAACTACTTTTTGTACTCCATGACAAGAATTAGGTCCCTTCAGTATAAAACGCCTCACTTCGAGCCTGAGAAGCAAAGCAGCATGTCCAAAGCAGTTCGTCTAGGCAGCCAGCCCCATAGACAGAGTACTTACTCTCTACCTGTGAGCAAGAGTCTGCCAAGTGAAGAAAGAATTTCTAGGATGAAAACACGGCAGGTGAAGGACTCATCTACAGCAGTGACCATCTCCCTACACAGAACTATCACTAGGGCAGCTCACAGGTCTTAAAATTCCCTGTTAATGAGTCCAAAACTTAATCATCTACCTAGAGAAGACCAGAACTAGGACCTAGCTCCTGACCAGCGCGCGCTGCTCATAAAGCAGGGGTGTCACTCGAAGAGAAATGAGCCACCGTCCCTGCCCGCAGCTCCAGAGCAGTGGCACAAAGGGGCTCAGGAGGGCAGGCCATAGAACAGAGAGCTCCTCAGCAACCTGGACTACATCTGGAACAGAGGGAAGTTCAAGCCTAGGGGAAATCTTGAAAACAATGGAGATTTTGGTGGAAGCATTTAAGAGGAGGCTAGTAGTTCCATGAGGGCAACAAGCTAAACCGTAGGCCAGCTGGTTTACCAGAGAGAAACAGGAAAAGAGACAGTGAAGAAGAGCCCTCCTGGGGTCAGAACAAACCTCAAAGATTGGCCTCAAAAACTGCTGCTGCAAAGGGGACTAAATTTAATAAATCAAACTATGGAGCAATTTATGCCCTGGGGCACTGCTGAAAACAATACAGCAAACAGTCAGCAATTAGTGGAGCCTAAGAGCTGGATGTGAAACCAACAGAGATAAAACACCTTAACAGAGGCATCAGGGAAAGAGACAAGGAGAACACTAGGAAGACCACTGTCATCCCAGGGTGACTGTGCAACGTCCAAGGCTGAGGCCCCAGGGCGTGACATCAGAGGCTTCTCAAACACACGTGTGTATTCTTTCTTCTCTTAACTGATTTTAAAAGCAATTGTACAAAACAATATGTGTATAATTGTACCGTTGGTACTATAACATATAGAAAAGTTAAGATATCTGACAATAGCATCATAAGGAAGGTGGATGGGAAAAAAG
Organism: Mesoplodon mirus; assembly: GCF_964341445.2. NCBI lineage: Eukaryota > Metazoa > Chordata > Mammalia > Artiodactyla > Ziphiidae > Mesoplodon > Mesoplodon mirus. The sequence continues at coordinate 221,362,124 of NC_138977.1, forward strand.
CTGAACTACAGTAAGAAACTTATATTAGAGAGTAACTCAAATCCACACGAACAAATGAACAGAACCAGAAATGGAAAATCAGGTTAATTTAAACAAATTATAAACAAACACTTGTTCCTATTCCTCTTCTCAGCTTTATAAAAGACATAAAATCATATAAGGTAATAATTATAACATATATTGAGTTTATAACATATGTTATAAATAGCACAAAAAGGGGGAGGAGGGACTAGAGCTCAGCAGGAGTAACATTTTTATACCTCACTGGAATCAAGTTAGTATAAATCTGTAGTCACTCCTGCGAGTCAAGATGTATATGTTAAGCCCTAGAGCAGCTACTAAGAGAACACCTCAAAAACATATAGTGAAAAAATCATTAAAGGAATTGAAATGTTACCCTAGAAAATACTCATTTAATGCAAAAGGAAGTAGTAAAGAAATAAAAGAACAAAGACATAAAACATAGAAAAAAAGTGAAATGACATAAATCCAACTCTATCAATAACAACATTAAATATGGACAGATTAAACACTTCAACTAAGTGGGAGAGACTGTTCTCCTTCCGAATTAAAAAAAAAAAAAAGACCCAAATATATGGTGTCTAAAAAAGACACACTTGAAACTCAAAGACACAAACAGATTGAAGATAAAAGAATGGTATAGAAGTATCATGCAAACAGGAACCAGAAGAAGACGGAACGGCTATACCAATATCAGACAAAAGAGATTGTAAAATAAAAAATCCTACTAGAGATATAGATAATCCACAGAATGAAAAAAATATTTCTAATCACATATGTGATAAGGGACTTGTATCTAGTCCCTTAAAAATGGGCAAAAAATTATAAATGGGCAAAAAAATGTGAATAGACATTTCTTCAAAGAAAATATACAAATTGCCAAAAAACACATGAAAAGATGCTCAACATCATTAGCCATCAGGGAACTGCAAATCAAAACCTCATTGAGGGGACTCCCTGATGGTCCAGGGGTTAGGCACTTTCACTGTTGTGGCCCAGGTTCAATCCCTGGTCAGGGAACTAAAATCCCACAAGCCTCGCAGAGCAGACCAAAAAAAAACCTCAATGAGATAACCACTTCACACCAACTAGGATGGCTAAAATTTAAAAAAAATAATAAAGGAATAAACAAGTGTTGCTGAGCATGTGGAGAAAGTGGAACCCTTGCATACTTCTGGTGGGAATTTAAAAAGGTGTCGCACTTTGAAAAACAGTCTGGCACTTCCTCAAAAGGTAAACAGAGAGTTACCCTATGACCTAGCAATTCCACTCCTAGGTATACACCCCAGAGAAATGAAAACATATGTCCACATAAATACCTGTCCACAAATGTCCATAGCAAAACTTCCTATAAAAGCCCCAAAATGAAAACAACCCTAAAATCCATCAATGGATGAAAAGAGAAACAAAATTTGGTATAGCCATACAATGAAATATTAATTGAGCCATAAAAAGGAATGAAGTACTGACACATGCTACAACATGGATGAACCTTGAAAACATAATGCTAAGAGAAAGAAGCCAGTCAACAAGAGACCAGCGTTGTACAATTCCATTTATATGAATTGTACAACATTGATTGTAGATTAAGGAAATCCAGAGACAGAAAGTGGAATATGGTTGCCTGGAGCTGGGGTGTCTGGGGAAGAAACGAGGAGTGACCACTATGGGAATGGGGCTTCTTCTGGGGATGATGAAAATACTCTGGCGCTAGTGAGGATGGTTGCACGACTCTGTGAATATACTAAAAACCCCTGAATCATATACTTTAAATGGGTGACTTATAATGGTATGTGAATTACACCTCAATAAGGCTATTATAAAGAAAAAAGCACAGTACAGAGTCTTGACTTACAAAATGTTATTTCATGTTATTTCTTAGAAGCTACATTCAGTGAGATGACAAATTCGCCCATGTGAAAAACAACATCATTTCAAATGTCTCTGAAAACTCCATATGAATTCAGTTAGATGTCAGGTAAATAAAATGCTATGAATGAAGTAAAAGAATTTATCAAAGCCAAATATACTCACTTGTATGAAATCAAAGTACTAAACACAGCAAATTCATACTGGTGGGAAAGTTTATGATAGTTTATACAAACTTTCCCACCTGTATGAATTTGCTGTAAGCATGTGATACTATAAAATGAATCATTAAAGCAAAACTATTTGGCTACAATAAAGAAATCCATTATGTATTTCTATTTAAACACAAGCTCAAATCATGTACCCAGAGTTCAGTACTACTGATGGTAGTGAATGTAAATCTAAGCCTTTTTAAAAAAGCCTCAATCATACCTTATGCCTAAATACAGAACACGGCCCTAGAGCCTGTCCAGATGTTAAGTGGCACTCATCTTTTCAGACTTGGCTCCGATGTCACTTCCTTCAGAAGAACCTCCCTAACCTCCAGTCCCACACTAAGGTGGCTTTCCTTACTAATCCAACAGCACTGGAACTGCTTACCCATCTGTCTCCCCAATTACGACTATGAACTTTCGCACTGAACCACGTCTGCAGGAATGGACTCCACAGAGGCCTGAAGCCCAAGAGGGGGTGAAGGGGTTCCCGGGAAAACATCAAACATATGAGGGTGTTTTGGCCCAACTATCCATACCTGGTAAGCAGGCAGGCACAAAGCCAGAATCTCAAGGGTAGAAGGAAAGAATAACGCTCAGAAAGGCATTAAGACCTCCTGGGAATATCAAAGGCAACTTCTTGCACCTTTCAGAATCCTCATCTGTAAATGCTACCACCCACAGCTATAGGTCTCAATGGGGAACTTATGGAAGCACTTCTCAAATCGGAATGTGCATATGAATCACCTGGAGACCTAGTTCAAAACGCAGATTGTGATTCAGTAGGTCTGAGGGGAGACATGAGAGTCTGCATTCCTGGTGACGCTGATGCTGTTGGTCTGCAGACCACACTTTACCGAGAAAGGCTCTGCGAGACCCAGAAGTCAGCATTCTCTCAGGGAACATGCAGCATTAACTCCTGCCTTATTATCATCTCTTTTAAGCTAACACATCCTATGTCATTAAAAAAAAACAAAAAATCAAAACTTCAATCCTTCTGCATCTGTTGGCATCTTTCTTCCAAAACACCACTGTCCAACTGTGGAAAGTATGCCATCTCTTATTCATCTAAATATCTCCAGCTGGAAAATACAGGCCCTCACTAAATGCGTGTTAAATGATGCTCTATGTAACCTCAACACATTGAGTTTTTTCCCACATGCTTCTTGTTAAGATATATTTGTTTATTGGTCCGTCTTTCCCATTTGATCATCAATTCCTTGAAGACAGAGACTCCTCCCTGTGTGCTGTGGCACAGTCTGGCACACAAAGAGCACTCAGTGACCTCTGCTGTCTTAGCCCAATGACTGATGTGTAAACACAATACACTCAGGTTCCTGGAGAGAACACTGAGTAAAAACATACCCTTTTTTCTGAGGGATTTAAAATGATCACATGTATAACTTGTTTTCACAAAAGTTCAGTAATACACAATGTAAGGATCATCAACTCTACTTAACAGATAAGAAAATGGAATAAGAAGGTTAGATACTGATATTATGCTTCTTCATAGACAACCTCATCAACATAGGAAAAAAACATTTAGCAAAAGGTACCTCGGTCTTCCCACATTCATCGGGCGGGTCCTGGTGTATGGCCATTTGGTACTTGACATATAAAGAAAATGACTGGCTGAAGGACGACTTGAACTCGGGGTCCTCCAAGGAGACAGGTACTAGCCTCACCTTCAGAGCAAGGAAGATACAAGCAAACGCTACTGAAACACCTCTGCCTGATGATATGCTTCTGAAGGTGAGGCTAGAGTAAGATCTCCGCAAATCCACTTCCAAAGCTCAGCGCTGGAATTTTTATAAAACGAATAAACCTTGGGACAGGTTGACTAGCACAGAGCCTGAAGCACGAACTGTGCACCAATATTCATGAAGAATTTGAACTCACAAGGGCCGGGACAATTTCTTTTTGTTTTTTTTTCTCTATCTACCTGTTGTGGTTCTCTGCATACAGCAGAGTCAATACTGCTGCTCATGTTAACTGCTACTACCTGTGTCACCTCTACTTATATTAAGGGCTTTAAACTTTTTCCCCTTCCAGATTTTTCTTGGGTAATTTGATTTGTAAAATTATAAGTATATGAGGACTTCAGTTAAAACATTCTACTATCTTACTTTTCTAGTCCCACTCAGTTGTGTATGGGCAGTACATCAACGAAGAATAATTTAGTTGTTATCAACTTTCTCTACACATGACTTTTAAATGGAGATAAAGCATATTAACTGTGTTGTGCAAAGTATGCCTACCATAAATATAGTGGGGTGTTTTTTTACTTTTCTCTCATAAATATTTTAACTTAGAGATCGCCTTTTCACTAACTCTTAAATAAATGCATCTAAACATAGTGACTTTAAATAGAGATACTTCATTTTACTTTCCATTCTGAAATTATACATGAAAGGCTCTTAACATGGCATGAGGTAAAATCTGCACTTTCAGAATGTCCAATATTCCATGGTCCTATCTCTTTGCAGATACACTGCAAATTGAATATAAATTAAATGTACCACAAATAAACCAAGAATTCACACAGTGATATCAAATAGAGGGGAAAGTTGCGTTTGTACAGAAAAATTACACTTGGCCTGCTGACCTGGCTCACAGTTGGTTTATCAGGTGGGTCCTTGTGAACAACCATCTGGTAGCGTTTATAGACCTGGTAAGACTCCTGAAATGTGGCTTTGAACTGAGAACTTGGTGGAGATGATCTCACCACCCTCACCTTCAGAAGGAGTTAAAAAACAATGTTCATTAATTCATTTATTTATTCCATGGAATATGCATTAAGTTATTCCCACCCAAAAAAGCCCCGAAGTTCCAATACAAATATTAAAGCATGAACATATAATGGTAATATTTTAACATTAAAAATCAACCGGTTAGTAAGTAAAAAAAAAAAAGTTATTTCTCCAAATTATAGACTCATTAAGAAGGCAGAGGATCCTGTCCAAATTCTAAGACTAAGCTCTTAGACTGACTGAATTATGCAAGACTGCCTCTATTGTAAACGAGTAGAATACTTCTGGCACTCAAGACACAGACACAAATAAATACTCTTTAATATTAGCTGTATACAACTCACCTTCAGTAAAACAATCCAAAAGACTGAAAATGTGAATATATTTTTTGGACACTCTTTCATGCATCATTAACTCTAAACTTACAACTTTTTTCTTTAAGTGTAAAAGACAACCCTCAAAGAGTGTTCCTATTTCATGGCATAGTTTAAAATGAAGACTCTAAGGTCAGATTCCCTTTACTCAAATCTTAAAGTCACCATTTTAGTCAAGTAAATAAATTAATTTCCCTGTGCCTTAGTTTCCTCATATCTAAAATGAGGATGCATTAAAAGCAGTAATTGTACATAGTATTGGCTAACATTTATTTTAACGTTATTTACTAACCAGTTAAAATATGTTAGCAAAATAGAAGAGTAATACACAAAATCAAATGTAATACAATAGACAGGTGTCATTGGAAACTTCTTGTTTCCAATTGGAAACTTCTTGTGCCACGAGAAACAGTTGCTCTCATGAAAGAGTGACACCCAGGGGATAACAAAAATCTATCCATCCTGGATATCATTACATTAAAAAAGTAAAAGGTGCCTACTGAAGAACTGTTATATTAGGTGTGCCTGGTGCCCTGAATACATTACTATTTGATCAAAAGATAAAAACCTCTTGATAAACTATTTTAAGTATTCAATAGTGTGCTCCATTCTCCTTACAATTTGGGAAGGAGAAAGTCAATACCAAAACAGAGTAGCCAAGGATTATAATAGTCAGAGTTGTTAACACTTATATCTGATAATAGATATTGTCCTAAGATTTAAACTGCACCAAAGTAACTGTTTAATATCAGGTTTTTCAGTGGTAAGTGATGTCCTTAGATTATATTAAGCTGTAAATTCAAAGGCTGACCAGTTATTAATCAAGTAGGAGAATATAATAAAATCATTATGGCTAATGCTTTAGAAAAAAATTTTATAAATATACCAAACTAATACTGAAAAATCTAGACTTAACCTGGAATATAAATCAATTTGGGAAAAATAAGAGGAATACTCTTAAGACTAGGCATACTCACACTATGCCTAAATTGGTTTGGGGGGAATTAATGAGAGGATTATAGTAGTACATTTAGGACTGTTTAGTTAAGCCCTAACTGCTGGCTTGTATATGTAATACCATTTGCTGCCTTGATCAAGATCAGAATATTAGAATGGATGAAACAGTGATTTGCCTGCTGTGATCTATTCTCTTTCACTACCTAAACCAAAACTGCCAAAAATGAAATTTTAAAACAGTATTTCTTATTTTTCACTCTACTAAATTTCAATCAAGAGATACAAAAAGCCAGAGTACCTCAAATAATAACACACTAAAACTAGAATTTTCACAACTTTAGTAGCCAATTGCCTACTTTTTTAAATCTTAAAGAAAAAAAAAAAGGTTTTTCTCAAGTAACAATTAACTTAGTAAATATAAATGCCACTCCATCCCAATTCACTTTAATTTCCCATTATATAAACAGCAAAACATCAACTGTATGATCTCAAGTGAAAAAAAACAAAGTAGCTAACAAAAAAACAAACAAACAAAAAACACCCTCCAAAGTACCTCAAACTTGTGTGATGCACTCTCTGGTAAAGATTCAAAAATTAAATCTTCAAGTGACTTGGGCTGGTTGGATTTAGCCTTTGGTGGGAACAAAGACGGTGGCTGACACTGAACCTGGATACCCTCCAGTTCTCCACCTGGGCTCTGCTGCATGAGTTTTAACCTTTTCCTTTCTTTCCGGATTTCCTTTGCTTTTCGACATGGAGGCTTACTCAAATCTGCCCCTTTGCCTAAAAAAGAATTTCAAAATATTAGACCAATCACTTTTGGCTCTAGAAATATTTTTTAAAGGTCTCAAAGGTTCCACAAAATCAGTACAAAGAGTTCCAACTGTTAGGTTAGCTTCGGGTAGACGTTTCAGAGGCTCATGGTGTAGACCCCTAAGTTGATCTTTAAATTCTACCTTCGAAGAAGAACTGCCAGAGAAAGTAAATAGTAACAGAAACTTTTCAGGCAGCTCTTATTGTTGAAACATTTTCTTTTACATATTCATCCACTTCTCTGCCTCTGCAAAAAGAACACAATCAAATACCTTCTGCTTCACGACACTGCTGTCTCCAGCCCATTTCTGGGGGACATTTCTCTGAAACCTAAGCATTTATCACTGGTGACAGAGATAAATGCTTAGGAACCAGGTGTAAATGAGGACTGATCCCAGAACATACTCTGGCAGGTTTTTTTTAATGAAAAAATATCCTTGCTTAGTTCAAGATATTTGTGTCCTTCTCTATCTAACTGAGGGGGTCTCATTAGTTTGGCTCCAATTAGAGTTTTGTTTTAATTAGAAGAGAAAATATCAAACTGATAATCCTTTAGAATATAACAATTTTTACTATTATAAACCATAAATTTTAGTGAGTACACTTTAATCTAGGAAGTTGTTTTCAAGGAATCTATCCCAAGAAAATCATAAGGGATAGAGGCAAATAATGAACACAAATGAAAACCTCAAAGTAATCTAAATGCTCAATTATAGAATTACACAATTTTTAAAATAAGCAACAGAATATCTAACAGCCATTTTAAATGCTGTAGAAATTTTAGGGGATTTGTCATTATTCAATGTTAAAACATGGGCTTCCCTGGTGGCACAGTGGTTAAGAATCCACCTGCCAATGCAGGGGACACGGGTTCCAGCCCTGGCCTGGGAAGGTCCCACATGCCGCGGAGCAACTAAGCCCGTGCGTCACAACTACTGAGCCTGTGCTCTAGAGCCCACGAGCCACAACTACTGAAGCCCACGTGCCTAGTGCCGGTGCTCCGCAACAAGAGAAGCCACCGCAATGAGAAGCCCGTGCACCGCAACAAAGAGTAGCCCCCACTCGCCGCAACTAGAGAAAGCCACGCACAGCAAGAGAGAACCAAAGCAGCCAAAAGTAAATAAATAAAATAAATTTATTTTAAAAAAATGTATAAATATATATAATTAAAATACTTAGGAAACAACCTGGAAAGAAATATATCACCATATTAACAGTCATTTTACTTGGGTTTAGAAATTTAAAAAAAGGACTTTCCTCCTTTTTTTTTGTAGTGTTCTCTTTTCTCCGATTTTTCTAACACTAAACATAACTTTGTAATTTTTTTAAAAGCCACTAATTAAATAAAGAAAAACGCTTTTTTAAAAATTTAGGATCCTGAAACAGTATTCACAAATCATATAAAAGTCAATTTTACAGAGAAGAAAATTAAGATGTAGAGTGTTAAGGGACTTGTCAGAGACCAAGACCTGGTCAAAAGAAACTAATTTGATGAGAAAACAGTGATAGTGAGACCATATTATAATACAACTTCACTACATGTTTTCCAACTAAAAACAAAATTTACCTATTAAAAACAAAACTTTGAATAAGTCTAATAAACCAGTAACAAAAAACTAATTCCATAATTAGCCATCACTGTGTTGCCTTAGAGAATTAATTTTCTTTGGCCAGGGAATGCGTCTTTTCTCAAATTTGTCCTGAGAGGCACAACAGCCTATTGGTCGAGAGCACATACGCTGACATGGGCTACCTGAGGTGAGCTCTGTCACACCTGGCTAGATGACCCTGGGCAAGTTTCTTTGTCTGTACAAGAAAGATAATAACCAGTCCTAACGGTGGAGTTCCTAAGGATTAAATGTGTTAATGCATGTGCAGCTCATAAAACTGTATCCACTGTTCAATTAAGGGTCATCTATTTTTTGGTACAGATGAACCTATTTGCAGGGCAGGAATAGAGACACAGACGTAGAGAACAGACATGTGGACACAGTGGGGGGAAGGGGAGGGTGGGACGAATTGGGAGATTAGGATTGACATATATACACTACCATGCGTAAAACAGATATCGGGAACATGCTATAATGCACAGGAAGCTCAGCTTGGTGCTCTGTGATGACCTAGATGGGTGGAATGGTACGTGGAGTGGGAGGGAGGTCCAAGAGGGAAGGGGATGTAGGTATACATATAGCTGATTCACTTCATTGCACAGCAAAAACTAACACAACATTGTAAAGCAATTACACTCCAATTTAAAAAATGGGTCATCTATTTTTATTAGCTATTATATGTATCACCAATACCTAAAACAATGTTTCATTTCACCTATCAACATCCCGTAAATAGTAATAAGGAAAAATACCTGCATTTTCTAACAGTTACTCAAAATTACATTCCTACCCAAGTTTTAAAATTATGAACAAATTATAAAACTATCTAGAGTGAACTGAGAAACAGCTTTTCAGTATTTTAATGAAAGACCACCTATGTCATCTTTACACTAATTAATTCATTGGACTAAGCAATCCTTACCATGATTGTTTCACACGATATTTATGTACTGTCACACTGCAAACTGCAGTGGGCAGCAAATTAGGATTTCAGTTTATTTAGGGGATACAGATTTCCCCAAATCAATAAATTCCTTCAGCAGAATGAAAACAGATCAACAGTATAAAATCAGTACACCTGGGACTTCCCTGGTGGCGCAGTGGTTAAGAATCCGCCTGCCAATGGAGGGGACACGGGTTCGATCCCTGGTCCGGGAATATCCCACAGGCCGCGGAGCAACTAAGCCCATGCGCCACAACTACTGAGCCTGCACTCTAGAGCCCGCAAGCCACAACTACTGAAGCCCACGTGCCTAGAGCCCGTGCTCCGCAATAAGAGAAACCACCGCAATGAGATACCCACGCACCACAACAAAGAGTACCCCCCACTCTCCACAACTAGAGAAACCCCGCGCAGCAATGAAGACCCAACACAGCCAAAAATAAATAAATAAAATAAAAGTTAAAAAAAGAAAGACTGAAAAAAAAATTAGAAATTTAAATAACGGATATTCAGCAACATTAAGGAATTTTACTTAGGTGCAATAACAGTATTGTGAATGTTTTTTAAAGTACTTAGTTTTTAGAGATGCATTCTGAAATACAGCATGATACAATGTCTGGAATTTGCTTCAATACAATACTGGAAGAGTAAGAATGGCCATCATTTCAAAAACAAACAAACAAACAAGCTCATAGAAAAAGGGATCAGACTGGATGAAGGCAAGTCAACAGGTATAAATTTCCAGCTGTAAGATAAATATCACTACCTGAGATGTAATGTACAACATGATAAATATAATGAACATGGCCGTATGCTATAGATGAAAGCTGTTCAGAGAACAAATCCTGAGTTCTCTTCATAAGAAAAAATTTTTTTTTCTATTTCTTTAATTTTGTACCCATCTGAGATGATGGATATTCACTAAACTTATTGTGAGAATCACTTCACGATGTAAGTCAGATCATTACGCCATACACCTTAAACTTATACAGTGCCATATGTCAATTATAACTCACTAAAACTAGAAGAAAAAAAGAGTGGACATCATGAGTCAATAATTGTTTCAAATGAGGGGAGGGTACCTGGAAATCCATTACAATATTCAGTCTACATTTGTCTCCGAAATTCTCCAAAATGAAGGTTTTTCAAATTTTATAAACTATAAGTAATTTTTACAATAAAAAATAAAAATAGTAAAGAAACTGACTGACCCTAATGCCCAAGAGAGTAAGAGTTGAAAGAAATTATCTAAACCATTCAAAATATTTTATTGGACTATTCTTATCAATTAGGATATAATCTTGGACGAACAATTTAAACGCCATGAGATCTTTAGATTAAAAAAAAACTATTCAGTAAAAACGTAAGTTTTCTGTGCTTTAACACATGTAACTTATAATTTAAACAAAAAAAACTAAAATAATATTAAAAAATCTCTCCCTTGGATTATTTTGTATAAATAAATATAAGAACAAACTCAAGAACTGAAGCATAATAACTATGCAAATTGACATTTAATGAAATAATTTTGAAAGAGTCATACATACGTGCACACATATATATAATAAATCCATTTAACGCTGGATAAATTTTCTAATTTTCTAAGCCTAATTCTTTTATAAGTGATAATACAGAAAGAAGACTCACCTTATTAAAGGTGAGATTAAATATCAAAATGTGGAATTTTTTTTTTTTTTTTTGGCTGAGCAGCTTGCAGAATCTCAGTTCCCCAACCAGGGACTGAACCTGGGCCACGGCAATGAAAGCCTGGAATCCTAACCACTAGGCCTGCCAAGGAACTCCCTGGAAATTTTTCTTTTTAATCTGGAAGTTTTCAAACTAAAATTAATTTTGATTGCATAAAGAAATCTAATGATAAAGTGAAGAATTTCACAATGTCTATATTTCGGACATAATATCTAAAACTTTGTCTCATTTAACACTAAAAATAAAAATGTTTAGCACCATACCCTCTCACTGACAAAAATTTTATTCTCAAACCTCTAAGGCCTTAAGGTAGTAAAAAGAAATGGAACTCTTTTAAAATGTCTGTGTTAGGGGATAATAAGGCTATTATTTCAGGTTTTTTAAACAATTTGTTCACCTAAATCCAGGTAATAATAAGGTATATAAAATGGTGATCTATTTTACAGATTTCATGAGTAATTCACTTTTTTAGCTCATGAGAGCGCCCAGGGATTACAATGTCTCAAGCACAAAGAAAATCATTTAATACGACTTTAATATGGCCTGATAACAAACTTTCAATACCTGGCTGAGGAACTGTATGCACTTTTACTGAATGTGATGGTTCACCAGAGTCCAACTTCTCTTCCATATCTTGTGACTGGATTAATTCATTAGATTCTTCCCTCTTTGAGCTCTTTCCTTTCTCCTTCTCTTCACTCTTTAAGCTCTCTTTGAGGTCATCACTGAGCGTTTTAAGGTCACACTGTATATCCAATTTATTTATTAATGCAAAGTCACTGGCAACGGCATCCTCCATGGTGGGCTCCATGGGCTCATCTATAAATCAAAAGAGATCAAAGTCCATCAGCCAGGCCATTTGACACAATCAAAATACACACAGGAAAAAAAAAGCCCCCTTTTATCCAATGTGGCAGAGACGACTGCATGTCCACCAGATCCATTCTCCCATCTTCCAAGGTCAGGGCTGCAGTTAAGACTGTGGCACCCTGGCAAGGGAGCGTGCCAGTCCCTTCACAAGGTGTAATCAAGCTCTCGCCAATGGAACAGAACCAAACTGACATGTTCAATTTTGCCTCACTTGTTTTAAAGGAAATTTGTAACCCTGAACTTCTACCCTTTCCACTCCCCACTGGCTCGATTAGTAAAAACCAGAGCGACCTTGAAAATCACATGTTGAAGAGAATCCCAGAATGGTGGGGGGTGGGGGGGTGGGGAGCAGGGCTGCAGGCCAACCTGGAACACCCACACTGGACTGTTATGTGAGGAAAGAAACAGACTTCTATCATTTTTTAGTCGTTGCATTTTGGTGTCTCTTTGTTACAGCTGTTTAGTCTCTTACCCTAATGAGTACATCACTCCTATGAATTGGGTGCAGACATAAATAATTCAGAAGCGTACAACAAGTCAAACAAAAAACCAAATGTAAAAGCTACATAAAAAAAACAGGCAATCCTCAATTTACAAATGGACAGCATCCTCAAAACTTATCTAAGTATTAATTTTTGAAACTCAGAACATGATTCCCGGCTGCTGAAAAAAATTGCATAATGACTAACCACGAAAATCTGTTTAACCTTTAAGGTTATATACTGACAACACTAAACAGAGTTACACCAAAATTCTGATGTTTCCAATATGACCCAGAGCCTTCTGGCCTCTTTGTTGCCAAGTCTGCTCCAAGTTGTCCTGAATTCTGCTCTGTTAAGGACAGTGCATGAGGGCAAAGAACAAACCTGTTTTGCTGGCCACTGTATCTCCAGTGCTTAAAAGAGGGACTAGAACATCGCAGGCATTCAAAACATAGTTGGGGAATGAATTAACAAGCTAAGACAGGGGTGGGAGGCTCCCAGAGTTAGGCATTTCCTATGGCAGAAGTGAGAAAGAGCTCTAAGAATGGGTGGCATTCCCAATGCTTATGGTCATGCATTAGGTAGTGCCTATAGGAAAACATTAAAAAAAAAAAAAGACAGCAAAAACACTGAAAAAGCAAAGTATCTGTAACCCAAGTTAATTAAATGTTACTAATGATCTTTTAGGAAATTCACTCACAATTCAGAATTCATCAGAAAATAAGAGACAACTTCAGGAAATATAATTTACTAAAAACCTTACTCAAACATGGAAACTCTGAGCTTCACTCAGCATTGTGATTACGCAATCTTGTGTGAGCTGCAGATAAGCATCTATTTCTCCAGAGACAGTATCACTTTCTACTTACTTCATAAGGATATTATTAGGATCAAGTAAAATTAAGAGTTCTCGAAGAACTGTGAAAACTAAAATTTCAATAAACTCCAGGAAATCACATCTTTAAAATGGTCCTTTCAGGCCTCCCTGGTGACGCAGTGGTTTAGAGTCCGCCTGCCGGTGCAGGGGACACGGGTTCGTGCCCCGGTCCGGGAAGATCCCACATGCGGTGGAGCGGCTGGGCCCGTGAGCCACGGCCGCTGAGCCTGCGCGTCCGGAGCCTGTGCTCCGCAACGGGAGAGGCCACAACGGTGAGAGGCCCGCGTACAGCAAAAAAAAAAAAAAAAAAAAAAAAAAAAGAAATGACTGAAAGGGAGAACCCTGGACAGAAACATCTATTTAAGGTAAACAGTGTTTAGACCCCCATCTCATCTTACCCTGACAATTTCCTTTTGAAATTTCCCCTTTAGCCAGAAATTTCAACATTCTTTTCAAAACCTTCTTGTGAGATTTTGATGGCTGAAACTGTAAAGGTCGGCACCTAGGAAAGCAAAATAAACATTTAGAAAGTGAACTCAAACTGTGAAGAAATAAAATCAGTTCTGAATAATAGGACAGGGTTTAATGTAGCCTCTAATCCCACCCCAAATCTCACAAAAATACAGTTAAAGGATTACAAAAAAAAGAAAAAGACATAAACCACTAGGAAAAAAAATAATGGGAAAAATGTTGGAAGCTAGAAAGCAGAGGTACAAGTGATAACTGACTTAGCAGACCAAAGAAAAGTTGAATCCTAAGCCAAAACTGGGAAAAGCCAAAAAAATATCCAATTTTCTCTACATTACCCCTAAAAGTCTCAGGGATCGGCCATACCTGATACCCTGGGAGATAAGAGTGAAAATAGGAAGATTCCTTGAAAGTCTGTTCTGGAGGCGATTTATATATCTGATACTCTCCCCCACTCTGCACATATGACTCTCTACACAACCCAGCAGAAAACTGCAAACTTTTCAGAAAAGGGAAAAATAAGGCCTGTTACTCGAGGGATACACGCACAGCTGAAAGGAATGGAAGTGTACTGCAAACAGTAAGCGTAAACGGAAGTATACATGCTGAATGTTGAGACCTCCAAGACCCAGTTCTCCAACCCAGCCCCAGAACATCAGTAGATGATACTTTCTTTCCAGAATGTGATCAGAACTAAAAATACTGACCTCAGAGATTCTCCCAAAGAACAGGCTAGCCAGATCACCCTACTTAAAGCCCACAGTAAACGAGACCCACCAGGGTACATAAAATTTCCAATGGGACACTGGAAGGTTGGAATCACCAGACACTTGAGGAGGGCCTCTAAAACAAAGATAGGTGCCAAAAACCTGGAGAAAGTAACTTGGAGGATAGAGACATACAGTATATAGGAAGAAGGGAATCTCAAAAAATTTAAGAGTCCAAGAACAAAAATCCCTCTTAGAAGTAAAAATATAATAAGATATAAGAAGAAATTAAAAGTTAAATAGAAGACAGAAGACTTGGAAAATAAAGGTGAGGAAATCTCCCAAAAGACATGGAAAACTGAAGAGAAAAAAAAATTAGAGTACCAGTCTAAAAGTTCCAATGTCTGAATAAAGACATTAGAGAAGAGAACGAAGTTAATGGAAAGGAGAGGATCAATAAAATAATACAAGAAAATTTCCCTGAACTGAAGGACATGATGGGAGGAGCCCCTAGATGAGAAGGGTCCCTCAAGTCCATATGCAATGAATGAGAACAGACTCACTGCCAAACTTACTATGAAACATCAGAACTCTGAAGACAAAAAAACTTCCAAAGAGAAAGAACATGTTTTGGACAAAGGAACAAGAATCAGAATGTCACTGGACTGCTCAACAGCAGTAAGACAACAATGGAGCAAAGCTTTCAAAATTCTAAAGGAAAATGATTTTCAATCTACACTTCTGTTCCTAGCTAAACTGTAAGTTAAGTTTGAGTAGTCAATGAAAACATTTTCAGACAGTCTCAAAAAATTTACCTCTTATGCACTTTTTCTCAAGAAGCTATTAGAAGACGTGCTTCACTAAAATGAAGGAATAATAAGTACAAGAAAGAGGGTAGAAGAGATCAGATCCAAATCAAGACCCAAAGAGAATCCTCTAGATGACAGTAAAAAAGAGATCCTAGGATGACAGTGATGCATCAGGCATAGAGGCAACCTGTCCAGATCATAGCAGGTCAGAAGATTCCACAAGAGATTTTCATCAAGAAGATAAAAATGATAGAGTACCTGAAGCATCTAAACATACCAAGAGGAAATTTACACCTCTTAGGGAGCATTTTTAGATAAACTGGTAATAGGAACCTAGAAGACTACGCAAACAAAAATGGCAATAATCAACACCAGGAAAGTAAAAACATGTGCAGGAAAGAGAAAGTAATCATGGACTACTACATGGCTGAGCTGTGAAGCTTACTTACACAGCCATAATGAGGTGACTACATCTATCCAAAATGATAATATTTCTAATTTGGGAAGTTTGGGACGAGGACAAATGGGAGCTTGAATGTGACAGGGGAAGAGGGGTGAAATAAAGTTAAATCCTTATCTTTCAAAGAGAGAAGCCCAGAGATAATGAAGAAGACCAATTTTTTAAAAATCAAGTATTATAATTATATAAGCGTGTCACTTAAAGATAGAGGTGAAAAACCAGAAGAATCAGTTAAATGATTTGAAAGTGACTGCACCGGGAAAACAGAAAATGAGACAGGCGGGAGGGTTTCAGAGGACTGCTATTTTGCAGAATAAGCTTTATAGAACTATTTGATTCTTTAAATTGTTAGCATATGCAATATTGATAAAAATTAAAATTAAAAAAAAAATTCATAGACGGGGAAGTTCACCCTCATTTTTACTCACATACTGGACAGGTCCTAGCAGCTGCCTAACAAGAAGCTAAGTTGTAGGCTAGACCACCTTGCCTTTACATAAGGCCTCACTGCAACTACTGTAGTGAACAATGTAAAATAACCAAAAGAATATGCAAAATGACTCCAGAAGATCAACATATAAAATAAAGTTGTATAAAGAATAACAATTAGGGACTTCCCTGGTGGTCCAGTGGTTAAGACTCTGTGCTCCCAATGCAGGGAGCCTGGGTTCGATCCCTGGTCAGGAAACTAGATCCCACATGCCACAACTAAAGAGCCCGCCAGTACTCAGCAACGAAGATCCTGCATGCCGCAACTAAGACCCGGCACAGCCAAATAAATAAATAAATATGTTAAAAAAAAAAAAAAAAAGCTTACACTCTTGTCTATATTGTTTAAAAAAAAAAAAGCGCAACAATTCAGGAAATGTTTGATTCCATGTAAAATTATAAAATGCAAAAAGAAAGTCACATTTTATAATTACTTTCTCTTGCAATGTTAACTGAATCCCTTTTTTTTTTTTTTTTTTTTTTTTTTTTTGCCTTACGCGGGCCTCTCACTGTTGTGGCCTCTCCCGTTGCGGAGCACAGGCTCCGGACGCGCAGGCTCAGCGGCCATGGCTCACGGGCCCAGCTGCTCCGCGGCATGTGGGATCCTCCCGGACCGGGGCACGAATCCGTGTCCCCTGCATCGGCAGGCGGACTCTCCACCACTGCGCCACCAGGGAAGCCCTGAATCCCTTTTCATAAAGGCAACATACCTGGAATAGTGCTCTGTATGAGACAGGCACCCAGTAAATTATAAATGCTTTTATCTTTTTCTTTAACCCACTGAAATTGGCCTTTTCTGAATAGAGATTCTAAGGGTTCAGGCCAATCAATTTCAGACTTATTTCAACAAAATCCTAGCCATAATCCGATAATAAATTGTTACCGGAAGGAAAATGACTTCTGTCTTTGAAGACATCACCACTTCATAAACACTAAAGCTGAAAAAGCTACTCCGTCATTTTATACTAAATGAGATGCTATCAGCAAACCAGACATCCATCTTTTCTCCTTATTGTACCAGTCCTCTGACCAATTACGTAAGAGAAAGGATTCTTAACCAGGAAGCAGTGAATTATTCAAAGTCAGTGATCACCCTAAAACTAATATGTTAGATGTTGCATTATTTTTGTCTATACAGCTCCCTGTCTTGTTTTGTTTTGCTGCAGAGAGGATCTGCAGCCGTCAAATTCTCAAAACAGTCTATAACCCCAAAACAAGTTAAGAGTAATTAAGGGGGAAAAAAAAAAAAGAGTAATTAAGGGAGACAGCTGTGGGGACCTGCCAAGCATGATGGACACAACTGTGTTTGCTTTTTTATCTAGAGTATACATACACATTGAAACTGCAGACATATGCTTCACAATGTTAACGTACCTTCCCTATTTTCTACCAGAAGAGGGGAAGAGGGAGGGGAGGAGGAGGAGGACCTTCATAATCAGAGAAGGGAAAAATCCTCCCATGTTAGGGCGGAGTAAGGGGGGCACAGGGGAAACACAAGATATTAGGAAAAATCAAGCAAACACTCTGTAGGAAAACAGACTTTTAGTTCGAGTTTTCCAGTGAAGAAAAGTAGACTCTGAATAGACGCAGATTAAGTGTCAGCCCTCCTCCCCCTTATATAGGATCCTGTGGCATTGCCTGAATGAAACCAGTGTCAAGTAACACACTAGAGAACTGCAAAGCCATAAGCTAAAGTGATAAAAATTGATATCTAAAACTAATTTAAGTATTTGTCAATATTCTCCCAATATTTCATGTGTTATTGACTAGATTGCTAAATAGTGCATTCTTTATACCAAATTTATATCTAAACCAAACAGTATTATTAAAAGCTATTGAGGGGCCTCCCTGGTGGCGCAGTGGTTGGGAGTCCGCCTGCCGATGCAGGGGATACGGGTTCGTGCCCCGGTCTGGGAGGATCCCATATGCCGCGGAGCGGCTGGGCCCGTGAGCCATGGCCGCTGAGCCTGTGCGTCCGGAGCCTGTGCTCCGCAGGGGGAGAGGCCACAGCAGTGAGAGGCCCGCGTACAGAAAAAAAAAAAAAAAAAAAAAAAAAAAAAAAAAAAAGCTATTGATCGGCACATGAATATAGTACGGGTATGTAGAAAAAAACTTTTTTGCTTTTCTTTATGAAAAATATCTACCTAGACAGAAATAGACAGTTTAAAAAGCAAGATTCTACTAAAAAATTATACACAATCTTCATATTAATAGAATATATATTAATCGAAATTCTTACCTTATTGTGTACTGAGGACAACATGTTTGATTCATGACAGGTTTGTACACATATTTCCCACTTCTAAAATTATAAAATAGTTTTGTTAAGTTTGTACACATTTCTCATATGTGGCAAAGTAGATTAGTACAGGAGTACAAAATTAATTAGGGTAAAAATCTAATCAACAGTGTAAAAACATTTAGGTTTAGTTACTTTTCATAAGCTAAATGATCTTGCAACGTGGGTATACCAAGGACCAGAGTCCAGGTTTTTCTTTTCTGAACGTACTCCACGGTTAATCACCTCAATTACCCTCTCATCTGCATCTGCAGTCCCTTCCATGACTCCATCTACCACCCACCCTCAATAGCAAAAGGGCAGTCAGAGAAAACTGCCCAGGATGCTGTGGGACTGATGTGTGCTGCTGCCTATGACATCCACACTTGGGGGCTCCATGGGCACCAGCACGATGAACCCCCAAACCAATCTAATCCTTTCCATGCCTTCTGGATCTCAGTTAATGCAAAGTCATAAATTTACGAGCCGAATTTTGTCCAGATTTAAATGTGCCCTAATCCAATCTGACTGGTATCCTTATCAGAAAAGGAAATTGGACATAAAAAGGAACAATAAACAAAACACTAGGGATGCACACACAAAGAGAAAACAAAACGCTAGGGATGCACACACAAAGAGAAAGGACCATGTGAGGACACAAGAAGGCAGCCAGGTGCAAACCAAGGAGAGAGGCCTCAGGAAAAACCAAAGCTGTAGAGACCTGGATTTTGGACTCCCGGCCTCCAGAACTGTGAGGAAATAAATTTCTCTTGCTCAAGCTGCCCAACCTGTGGTATTTTGTCATGGCAGCTCTAGCAAACACACATGAATTCAGTTCCCGAGCCGAAAACCTGGGAGTCCTCCTAGACTCTTCCCTCTAATGCACCTCCAGATCCCGCCAGCAAGCGATCTACTTCCAAAATGTCTCAGAAATGTGTCTTATGATCCATCCGATCCATCTCCTGATATACAGTCACTGCTACTGACCATGATGACAGCGGTCCTCACCATCTCACATATAGACACCGCAATAATCTCTGGAACTAATGTTCCTGCCTTCAGAATCACCCGCTCAGACACCTCTCTGCTATCTGAATGATCATTTCCAAATCCCAAATTCCATCCCTTTTCTCTCTGACATAAAAGCCTTCAATAGCTCCCCTGTACTGTTAAAAAAAAACCACAAAATCTCCTTATCATGGCACACGAAGTCTTTCAACATCTGACCTATATCTATCTACATTTTGGGCCTCATTATTATGTTTAAGGAAAGCTGTGAAGTTTCATTTACTGTGCTCAATCCCATGACTTCTGGGGAGTATTGGCACAGGGCACTTAATACTGCTCATACTTATGTAAAGAAACTTACCTAATAGTTATTCTAAAATCATCTACATAAAAATAGCTGCCAAAAAAACTCAGCTATCAAAGGCAATGTGTGGACCTTAAGGGAATCCTGATTCAAATAAACCAACTATAAAAAAATTTTTTTTGAGACGAGCAGAAAATCTAATCAAAACTAGGTAACTGGCGACATCAAATAATTATTATTAAATTTGGAAAGTATGGTAATGCTATTGTGGAGACGTTAAGAAAGAAAATCCTTCTTAGAAACACATACTTAATACAGGTATAATGACATGATATCTGCAATTTGGTTTAAATAACTTTGTGGGAGGAGGGGAAGGGGGTAGTGTCTTATTCTGCTGGAGCTGCTGTAACAAAATGCCACAGAGGGGACTTCCCTGGTGGTCCAGTGGTTAAGACTTCGCTTTCCAATGCAGGGGGTGTGGGTTTGATCCCTGGTCAGGGAGCTAAGATCCCACATGCCTTAGGGCCAAAAAAACAAAACACTAAACAAGAGCAATATTGTAACAAATTCAATAAAGACTTTAAAAAAATGCCATAGACTGAGTGGCTTATAAACAACAGAAATTTATTCCTTGTAGTTTTGGAGGCTGGGAAGTCCAAGATCAAGGTGCCAGCAGATTTAATGTAGGGTGAAGACAAGCTTCCTGGTTCATCTTTTCTGTGTCCTCACATAGCATAAGGGGCAAGGGAGCTCTCTGTGGCCTCTTTTATAAGGGCACTAGAATCCCATTCATAATCCCATCCATCGTCATGACCTAATCACCTCCCAAAGGCCCTACCTCCAAATACCATAAACTGGGAGTTAGGATTTAACATATGAACTTTGGGGACGGGACACCAACGTTCAGTCCATTGAAAGGAGCAAGGAAAATTGATGAAACAAGATTGGCAAAATGTTAACAACTGTTGAAGCTTGGTGATAGGTATGTGAGGTTCATTATAACATTCTCTCTACATGTGTGAAATTTTCCTAATAAACACCCTTAAAAGGAGAAAAAAATCTCTACACACAAAATATAATAAAAATTTTCTTAAACCTCTTTCCAACAACAAGAAAACATTTTAAAGGCAAATAATATTTTTCAATTATAAGAAGAACCTGAGTAATTTCAGAAGTATCTTTGGGACTTCCCTGGTGGCACAGTGGTTAAGAATCCACCTGCCAAGGAAGGGGACACAGGTTCGAGCCCTGGTCTGGGAAGATCTCACATGCCGCGGAGCAACTAAGCCCGTGCGCCACAACTACTGAGCCTGCGCTCTAGAGCCCGCAAGCCACAACTACTGAAGCCCGCGCACCTAGAGCCCATGCTCCGCAACAAGAGAAGCCACAGCAAGGAGAAGCCCGCACACTGCAACGAAGACTAGATCCCGCTCACTGCAACTAGAGAAAGCCTGTGTGCGGCAATGAAGACCCAACACAGCCATGAATGAATGAATCAATGAATAAATAAATAAATATTTTTTTTAAAAAAAGAAGTATCTTTGTATTAAGGACCTTTACCTTCGCCATCCTCGGTCTATGAGATCCTGATAATCCTGTACAGTCATGGAATGTGCCCACATGCCTAAAAAATAAGTGCCATGTTAATTACAGCCAGTGGAACTTTTTACTTTTTTAAATCCAAAGCATTATCTTTAAAATATGAAAATTGAAGCAAAAAAAAAAATCCAGCTCATATTGGAGAAATGAAAGTCTGCACATACTTCATACTTGACACAACACAAATGAAATACATGATGTATTTATCTTAAGTTTAAAAATCAAGCACACAAAGTGATCACAAGCAATTCAGGATTAGTCAACAGTCTCTATGGCATCATAAATTTAGGTCTTCACTGCAATCAAATTACATCACACCTTTAAGTCATAATATCCCCAATAATTTAATAACCTGGTCTCTTTAGAAGAATTAGAAAGCAAATGCTTTCTTGTGCATATAAATTCTCCTGATTTTTATTTGTTTACACCATAGTCTTACACACTGGACAAAAGTATACATACAGCAATATTCCTTTTAAGTATAAAAACTGAAAGTAATCCAAATGCCCAGGAACAGAAAATTGATTACAGGGACTATGATGTTGTCAATATAATGAAATAATTATGCAACCATGAAAAAAATGAAGACTATGAGAAGACAATGAATTAATGGTAAAGAAAAGTGAATTTTATTCTCGTAAACAGTAAACTGCATCAGCAGTATGTAAAGATAAAGATAGGCTTGATCGAGCAGGGCGTAGTGAGAAAAGCACAGGCATGTGTACAACAGAAATGTCCAGGAGCCTGGTGGGCACTCATTAACACCCAGTTACTCATGAGGTTCAATTTCCTCATCTGTAAAATAGGTATAATAAAACCTACCTACCCAATAGGTGGGGTGCCCTATAGTAAAGATTATTATTAAAATCGAGATGACAGAAATGTACAGTTATCTAAGTGAAAAGGTTGAAAGTAGGTTTTTTCCACAGAACTTAGAGAACATCTATATTAATCGATTTTCTCTTACTAAAATTACTAGAAAAATAATTAAGGACCTAATATTAATTTTAGACATGTTTAATATAAAGTATTTGTTACATAGATATTATGATCACAATACTAAAATTCTGAAAGAGAGAAGGGAAAAATCTCTAATACCCTAAGGCAACCACTGTCACCATTTGGGTTTTTTTCCTCCCAGAGCTGTAACCATATCACATATGTTATTTGCATACTGCTTATGTTCTCCGTTTAACCCAAGACTCTGTTTTTTCACGTTAACTCATCTTCATCACCGTCACTAATGACTGCGTTATACTACACTCTACCCCCGCTCACCCACAAGATGCACCTAATAAACACTTCTAATTAACGAGTAAACGGACACACCATAATCGCCCAAATCATTCCCCTACGGTAGGACATACATTTGTTTTAATACGAAACCACCCCAATTTACATCTTCATAGACATCCCATTTTCCACAGTGCTAGATTATTCTTTAAAATAAGTGTCTACTTTTGCCAAAGCACGACACGGCAGGAAATAAACCTGATGTTCTGTTTACAAACAAGACATCTTCCGAAAGAAAACTGAATCATGGCGGGGAAGGGTACTGTAGGCTGGCTTTGTCGTCGTCATCGAGGTGGGTGGAGAAATGACACGGCACCCAAGCACCTGGTAAAATTTTCAAGCACCTCGGCCAACAGGGCCCCTCGCCAGCAGCGACTACGGTCACTAGTTTCTTCTATATTCTTCCAGAAACATTTTATCCACGGATGCCCGCGCTCGTGTGTTTTCCACACACACCGTTTTCTACACCACAGCACCACCCGACACTCACTGTCCTGCACCCCGCGTTTTGCCCTGACCCTCGGGGACACCCTCCCAGCAGCATCAGCACTTACAGGTCAGCCCCCGTAACCGACCACGCCACAGCGCTCCCCAACCGTCTCCTACTGATGATGGACACCTGTTTCCACACTTGGGTACTGCGAGACAATCACTATTTCGCACATCCGAGCACCTAGAAGCTTCCCTGCTCAATCAAAGGTGAGGTCCGTTTTTAATTCCGAAAGCCACTGCGCTCAGGGGGAGCCGCGTTCCGCACTCGCTCCACGAGACAGCAGCTGGGCAGGGGCTGGGCGCGTCCCTGCAGCCAGTCGGCCCGGCCCACCGCCGAGCCCCGAGGCCGCGGCGCCTTTCCCCGCCCGCCAGCCCGGCCCGCTCACCATTGGAGCGACTGCCCGACTCGTTCTTGCAATAGCCGCAGCGGTAGAAATCCTGGCCCTCGAAATATTCCACAATGCTGGGCGAAAGCGCGGCCGAGGAAGCCATGGCCCCGGCCCTCCACACGGTACGCGGCCCAGCCCAAAGCCGCCGCCACCCCACAATGCACCGCGCCGCCCGGGCTCCCACAGCCCGGCCCTCGCCCGAACCCCTCGGCGCTGACGCCGCCCGCGCCATCTTAACCTAGGGCAGCCTTCCGCTATTTCCGCTCCTTCTCCGAGAGGGACCGCCATCTTCGGTGAGGATAAGACCAAGAGACAGAACGTGAAGGACAACGGTCTGGAAAGAAACGAGTGGGAAAGGGAAGCGGGAGTTGGGGAGCAGGGCCTGGGTGTTCCCTCGCGAGGGCCCGGATGCGGCGGGCGGTGCGGGGGTTTGGACGTAAGGCGGCCGCACCAGCTCCATCGACCGGACCACTCACCGCAGGACGCCTTGCCCTCCTCGGAGTCGCAGTAGCCGCAGTAGTAGCCGGCCTTGAGTCCCTTGTACTCCACCACCGAGGCCATGGCTGCCGCCAGGTCCACGCAGGCCAACCACGCCTCTCGGCGCCCCGGGGCCGACCTCTGCGGAGCGCTGGGGTCCGCGGCGGGGAGGAGTGGAGAGCGAGGCCCGCGCCGCGATGCGTCGCAGCGCCGGGGGACCCGGTCGTTATTGGGTCCGGGGGCCTCCCTGGATTAGCGTGGATCGTAGTCACGCGCTCTGGCGCCGAGTTCGAGCCAACCCGTTGCGTTACTCCATCGCCAATCCTTCCCACAACTGCGCGTTGATAGCCCTAATTTACAGATAAGGAGACTGAGGCACAGAACTTGTGATCACCCTGTTTTTAGATGCTGCAGGTCTCAGTTCAAAAGTTACCATTTCAGGCCGTTCTAGCCAATTCTAGCTTCCTCCAAACCAGCAAGCACTCAAATGTCCCGTAGGTTCGAGTACACATGCAGGCATTCTGTGGATGGCAGGGTAAGTGAATTGAACACTTCACTCTTTTAAAGGAAACAAGTGTCAGAGCCAGTTGCTGCCTTGTGCCTAGTGCCACCATATCTTAGGACTTCTTTTTTTTTTGAATTTTATTTTTTTTATACAGCAGGTTCTTATTAGTTATCCGTTTTATACATATTTGTGTATATATGTCCATCCCAATCTCCCAATTCATCCCACTGTCACCCCACCTCCCACGACTTTCCTAACTTTTAAAGAGAAACTAGAAATCAGATTTTTTTTTAGTAGTTTTTAAATGTTACTTTATTTATTTATTTATGTATTTTTGCGGTATGCGGGCCTCTCACTGTTGTGGCCTCTCCCGTTGCGGAGCACAGGCTCCGGACGCAGGCTCAGCGGCCATGGCTCACGGGCCCAGTCGCTCCGCGGCATGTGGGATTTCCTCGGACTGGGGCACGAACCCGTGTCCCCTGCATCGGCAGGCGGACTCTCAACCACTGCGCCACCAGGGAAGCCCCTTAAATGTTACTTTAAAAGAACTTTTTTTAACTGTACAGGCCAAACAACATTTATATAGGCTGAATTCAGCACATGAGCCTCCAATTTGCAACCACTATTTTAAAGGGGATTTCTTAAAGACTAACAGTCCTGGAGCAAAGTATAAAAATGAGTAAGTACCTCCAACAAGGTAATATTCCTCATTCTTTAATTCTGTATGCACAGATAATTTAAGCCTGTCTGTGCTTATATTTTTTCCTTTTTTTCCCATCAACAATAAAGCTGATTATCTTTTTATGTTTAAAAAAGTGAAATCATGTAACTTGGAGAAGCAGGTAAACTCTTGAAATCAGTTTGAACATTCTTGAACCCAAGGTCCACTGTGCTGGATGTGTGCCTATTTAAGAGGTTTCTTGGTGGCAGAGTGACCTGTTATATTGCTAAGCATCAGCTGTGCCTCACACAATGGGAAAGAACCTAAGGATAGCTATGTAGCATGCCAGAGGACCTTAGATTTATCTAGATTTATCCAGCTCCTCCAATCCTTAGATTTAAAGGCCCCTTACTAGATCTCATTACCCATGTTCTTAAGACAGACCTCATCCATTTTGTTCATTATGACAGATTTGACTATTTCTGGTGCTTTCCTGGACAACAGGAAACAAAGGCCAGAGAAGCCAAATAATTTGCCTAAGATCACACAACTAGTAAGAGACAAATACGTGGGGGAAAAGGTGATAAAAAAATTAATTGAAGAAGAAAAGAGAGCAACAAATACTAGGTTTGGACATGGGTAGGGCAATAGTTCCTAGATGTGTTTATTTTGCTGAAGGTTAGGCACAAAGTTTTCATCTTCCAGGCCCAAATGAGAAAAATAGTGCAAAGTTTCATTTAGTTTCCATCTTTGGGGGCCGGGGGGAGCTGGAAGAGGGCACTATTAGAACATCCTTTTATTTATGAAATTGCCAGTAATAGATAGTTGTCTTTGTTTTTAATTTTCATTCTTGACAAAAGGCTGGCAACACTAGCATGTTTGGTTCCATTAACATAGTTTATATAACTGAATGTGAAGTTGAGTTTGCAAAGCTTAAGAGGGAGGTTCAGTCCTGGGCACTGATGATGTGAAGGACTCTGCATGGTGATAGGCCCATGATTCTTGAATTAAAGTGAAATGTGTTTCTCTTTCCTTCTGAAGAAAGTGTTGTGAGTAGATAGTAAGTTACGGGTGGTGGGGAGGGCAGTTAAATACAGAAAAGAGGAACACACTAGGAAAGGACTGTGTTATGAGTAGAGGCAGGGAGGTAGATAAGAGCACCAGGGGTCTCAGGTACTGGTGGTGGTAGAGTCCTAGGAGATGCTTTCCTCTGTGGGGCACTCACTGCCAAGAGACCTCAGATTAGACCCCTTACCTCCACTGTCTAGACCTTTGCTCTCCAGTTTGGTAGCCACTAGCCACATGTGCCTACTGAGCACCTAGAATGTGAATAGTATGACAGGGAAACAACTTTTATTTAAATTTACTTGAATTCTTAAATTGAGGCAGTATAGACAGCAAGCAGGATAAATGCCAAAAAATCTGCATGTAGGTATATCATATTCAAACTGCAGAAAATCGAAGTCAAACAGAAAAATCTTGAAAAAAAGCCAGAGGGAGGAAAACCCTTAGCTATAGAGGAGCAAGAATCAGAATTACATCAGTCTTCTGGTTAGAAACCGTGCAAGAAGAAAGGAAAATGAAATATTTCATGTATTGAAAAAAGAAAAAGACCAGCCTAGAATTCTGTATCCAGCAAAATTATCCTTCAAAAGTGAAAGAGAAGGCTTTCTCAGACAAAACAAAAATGGAGGGAATTTGTCCCCACTAGACCTGATTTGCAAGAAATGTTAAGAAATTCTCCAGAAAGACAGAAATTAATGTACGTCAGAAACTCAGACCTACTTTATAAAAAAAGCATTAGAGAAGGAATAAATGGAGGTAAAATCAAATTTTTCAAAATCTTAATTGACAGATAACAGATGGTTTAATAACAGCAACTTGTACAGGGTGCAAGTTTATGGATAAGTGAAATGAGTGAAGCAACGTTATAAGGGGTGGGAGGTAGGAAACTGGGAATACTCTTATGAAGTACCCACACTGCCTGTAAAGTAGTTATTTGAAAAAGAATTTGGATTAGTTGTAAATGTATACTGCAAACTCAAGGGCAACCATTTAAAGAAGCAAAAAAAATATAATTGCTATGCTAACAGAGGAGAAAAAAATAGATACATAAAATGCTTAATTAAAACCATAGAAGGCAGAATAAGAGTGGAAGACAAAAAAAAAAAAAACAGAGCAAGAGGGCTTCCCTGGTGGCGCAGTGGTTGAGAGTCCGCCTGCCGATGCAGGGGACATGGGTTCATGCCCTGGTCCGGGAAGATCCCACATGCCGCGGAGTGTCTGGGCCTGTGATGGCCACTGAGCCTGCACGTCCAGATCCTGTGCTCCGCAACGGGAGAGGCCACAACAGTGAGAGGCCCGCGTACCGCAAAAAAAAAAAAAAAACACAGAGCAAGAGCAACAAATTGAAGACAGTAACAAATATGATTGATAGATATTAATCCAATTATATCAGTGATCACTTTAAACGTCAATGGTCTAAATATGCCAATTAAAAGAGACTGGGCTTCCCTGGTGGCTCAGTGGTAAGAATCCACTTGCCAAGGAAGGGGACATGGGTTTGAGCCCTGCTCCGGGAAGATCCCACATGCTGCTGAGCAACTAAGCCCGTGCGCCACAACTACTCAGGCCCGTGCACCTAGAGCCCATGCTCCGCAACAAGAGAAGCAACCACAGTGAGAAGCCTGTGCACCGCAACGGAAGAGTAGCCCCCACTCACCGCAACTAGAGAAAGCCCACACGCAGCAATGAAGACCCAACGCAGCCAAAAATTAATTAATTATTTTTTTTAAAAGACTATCAGACTGGATTAAAAAATGAGACCCAACTATGGGTTATCTACAGAAAAACCCACCTTAATATAAAACACAGATTAAAGAGATGGAGAAATATATTGTGCTAACACTAATCAAAAGAAAGCTCAAGTAGCTACATTAATTTCAGATAAAGTAAACTTTAGAGCAAGGAAAATTAGGGATGTAGAGGGAGCATTACATAATAATAAAGGGGTCAAGTACCCAAAAAGACATAACAGTCCTTAATGTGTATGCACCTAACACTGTTCCAAAATGTGTGAGCAAAAATTGATAGAACTGCAGGGAGAAATAGAAGAATCCATTTATAGAGACTTGAGCACCCCTCTATCAGTAATTGACAGGTCCAACAGGCAGGATCATAATTGAACTGAAGACCGTCAGTCAACTGGATATAACTGACATCTATAGAATACTTCATTCATCTGCAGCACAATACCTGTTCTTCTCAAGTTTACACAGAACGTTCACCAAAATAGACCACATTCTGGACCATTAAAAAAAAAGAAAGAAAAACCTTAACAAATTTAAAAGAATAGAAAGCATACAAACTATGCTCTCTGACCACAAAGGAATTAAACTAGAAATCAATAACAGAATGGTAGCTGGAGAAGTCCAAAATATTCAGAGATTAAACAACACACTTCTAAATAACACTTGGGTCAAGGAAGTTTCAAGAGAAATTTAGAAATATTTTGAACTAAGTGAAAATGAAAATACAACTTAACAAAATTTGTGGGCTGTAGCATTAGCCATGCTTAGAAACTTACAGCATTGAATGCATATATTAGAAAAATGACCTCAAATCAGTAATCTAAGCTTCTACCTCAGGAAATGAGAAAAAGAAGAGCAAATTAAACCCAAAATAAGCAGAAAAAAAATACAAAAATTAAAGCAAAAAAAAATTACAAAAAGCAAAAATAAATGAAATTGAATACAGGAAATCAGTCTAGAAAATCAAAAAAACCAAAAGCTGGTTCTTTGAAAAGATCAAAAAAAGTGATGAACCTCTAGTGAAGCTAATTAAGAAAAAAAGAATACAAATTACCAGTATCAGAAATGAGAAAAGGACCACCACTACTGCTCCCATGTACATTAAAAGAATAATAAAGGAATATTCTGAACAATTCTATGCTCATACCTATGATAATCTAGAGGAAATGGATCAATTCTTTGAAAGACAATCAACCAAAACACACAAGAAGAAATAGATAATCTCAATAGGCCTATATCTAGAGAAATAGAATCAATAGTTAATGACCTGTGAAAACAGAAAGCATCACGCCCAGATGTGTTCACTGGTGAATTCTACCAAGCATTTAAGGAAGAAATTACACCAACTCTACAGTTTCTCCCTGAAAATAGAATCAAAGGGATTTTTCTAAATCATTTTATGAGGCCAGCATTACCTTAATACCAAAACCAAACAGAGACATTACAAGAAAGGAAATCTATAGATCAGTATCTCTAATGAACATAAATGTGAAAATCCTCAACAAAATATTAGTAAATGGAGTCCAACAATGTAAAAAGAATTATACACCACCACTAAGTAGGACTTATTCCAGGTATGCAAGGCTGGTTCAACATCACAAAAGCAGTTAATGTAACCCATCACATTACTAGGCTAAAAAAAGAAAAATTATATGATAATATCAATAGATACAGAAAAAGCCTTTGATAAAATCCAGTACCCATTTACGACAATTAAAAAAAAAAATTCAGGCTTCCCTGGTGGCACAGTGGTTGAGAGTCTGCCTGCCGATGCAGGGGGCACGGGTTCGTGCCCTGGTCCAGGAGGATCCCACATGCCGTGGAGCGGCTGGGCCCGTGGGCCATGGCCACTGGGCCTACACGTCTGGAGCCTGTGCTCCACGGCAGGAGAGGCCACAGCAGTGAGGGGCCCACATACCGCAAAAAAATATATATATATATATCAGCAAACTAGGAATATAGAGGAACTTCCTCAACTTGGTAAAGAACATTTACAAACATCATTCTTAATGGTGAAAAATTATATGCTTTCTCAATAAGATCGGGAACAAGGCAAGGATGCCACCTCTCACCACTCCCATTAAACATCATACCAGATGTCCTAGCTAATGCAATAAACAAGGAATAAAAGGTATACATATTGGGAAGGAAGAAATAAAGCATTCTTTCTTCACAAATGACATGATTAGCCAAATGGAAAATCCCAGAGAATCAACAACAACAAAAATCTGGAACTAAGAACCAATTATAGCAAGGTTGCAGGATATAAGGTTAATATATGAGTAAATTGCTTTCCTATATACAAGAAATTAGTGATTGGAATTTGAGAGTAAAAACAATACCATTTACATTAGCACCAGAAAAAAAAATACTTGTGTATAAATCTAACAAAATATGTACAAGAGCTGTATGAGGAAAACTATAAACCTGAGATGAAAGAAATCAAAGACCTAAATAAGTGGAGAGATGATCCATCTTCACTGGTAGGAAGATGAATACTGTTAAGATATCATTTCTTCCCAACTCGATCTTTAGATTCATTCTAATCCCAGTCAAAATCCTAGCAAGTTATTTTGTGAATACTGAAAAACTGATTCCAAAATTTATAGGGAGAGGCAAAAGACTCAATAACCAAAACAGTGTTAAAGGAGAACGAAGTTGGAGGACTGACACTACCAGCCTTTAAGAACTACTATAAAGCTACAGTAATCAAGACAGTGTGGTATTGGTGAAAGAATGGACAAATAGATCATTGGAACAGAATAGAAAGCCCAGAAGTAGACCCAGTTATATATAGTCAACTGATCTTTGAGAAGGAAGCAAAGGGAATTCAATGAAAGGATAGTCTTAAAAAATGGTGCTGGAACAACTGGGCACCCACATGCAGTAAATAATTCAAAATGGATCATAAGCCTAAATGTAAAATACAGAACTAAAAACTCCTGGAAGATAACTTAGAAAATCTAAGTGACCTGGGATTTAGCAATGACTTTTTAGATGGAGCACTAAAAGTGTGACCCATGAAAGAAAAAAATGAAGTCATCCTTCATTAAAATTAAAAATGTTTGCTCTGCAAAAGACATTGTTAAAAGAATGAAAAGATGAGCCACAGACTGGTAGAAAATCTTAGCAAAACATCTGATAAAGGAATGATATCTAAAACATAGAGGACTCTTAAAATTCTCAGCAATAAGAAAACAAGCAACCCAATTAAAAATGGGCAGAAGATCTGAACAGATACCTCCCAAAGAAGATAAACAAATGGCAAATAAGTATATGAAAATATGCTCAGCATCATGCCACATTAGCAAATTGCAAATTAAAACAATAATAAAATACCATTACGCACCTATTAGAATGGCTAAAATTCAGAACACTGACAACACCAAATAGTGAGGATGTGGAGCTACAGGAACTCTCATTCACTGCTGGTGGGGATGCAAAATGTACAACCACTTTGGAAGACAGTTTGGCAGTTTCTTACAAAACTAAACATACACTTTACCATATGATCCAGTAATCGTGCTCCTTGGTATATACCCAAATGAGTTGAAAACTTATGTCCACACAAAAACCTACACACGAGTGTTTATAGTAGCTTTATTCATATTTGCCAAAACTTGGAAGAAACCAAGACGTCCTTCAGTGTGTGAATGGATAAACTAATGGCTGTGCACCCATACAGTAGAATATTATTCAACAATAAGAAGAAATGAGCTATTAAGCCATGAAAGGGCATAGAGGAACATTAAAGGCATACTGCTAAGTGAAATAAATCTATCTGAAAAATCCTTTACAGTTAAAAATAGCCATACTGTATGATTCCAACTATATGACATTCTGGAAATGGCAAAACTGTGGAGAGAGTAAAAAGATCAGTGGTTGCCAGGGCTTTAGGGCAGTGAATCAATTCTGTTTGATGTACTAATTATGGACACTTGTCATTATACATTTGTCAAAATCCATGGAATGTACAACACAAAAGTGAACCTTAATGTAAACTATGGACCTTGGTTAATGATAGTGTATCAGTATTGATTCATATATATACCACACTAATACAAGATATAAATAACGGGGGAACTGGGAGGAGAAGAGTACTTTTTGATCAATATTTCTGTAAAACTACAGCTGCTCTAAAAAAAATTGTTACTTTAAAAAACAGCAGTGTAAAGCTTTTAAAACTGATTGTGTAGAAATGTAATATTTTGTACATATATCCTGGATATATTTTATCCTTACATCCTGATAAATACATATCACAAAAATTAACCTCATCTGTTTCTTTACTTTTTAAAATGTGGCTCCTAGATGGCTTTAAATTACATCTCTGACATTCTATTTCTGTTGAACAGCGCTTCCTCACTGGACCAACTCAATTCTCTACTTTTCTCTGCTTCTGGTCCCTACAGTTTCAGGATCTTTTCTCTAGTGCCACTTCTTCTTAAGCACTTTCCTATTAACAAAATTTCATAGTTCTCTATTTGTTTTGGGAAATCATCAAAATTCCTCCATGTCATATTCTGGCTACTGCGTTCCTCACCACAGACTGTGCTCTATATTCTGGCCCCCAGCATCCATCTTGTACTCTGCCTGTGCAGTTTCCTCTAGTTAACCACTCTGACTCACCCCTTGCTTGGCTGGTCTCAGGAGTGTCTTCCGTTTTTGCCACTGCTCAAAACGTGCTCCCCAAGAAGCCCTCCTTGATGCATCCCACCTCATGCTAATGACTCCTGCCCTTTGTTTTCCCTCCATACTTAAGCATCCCATTTGTACCACTTCATCACGCGTGTGCTCTTGCATACATTTCTTGCCTCCCTAATTGGACTGTAAAGTCTACAAAGGTAAGGACTGTGTTTCTACTTCTCTGGTATTCCAAGGTTAGGTGGTATGGCAGGTGCTTAGGACTACAAACTTTGAGTTTAGACATCTACTTTCAAGTTTCAGTCTCCCACTTGGCTGCTGTGTGGCCTTGAACACATGGCTTAACTCTCTTAGCCACCATTTCCTCTCCTGGAAAATGGGAATAATAATAATACTACCTCAAGGGTGTGGTTGGAATGTCCATATTTTATGTTCAGATACTATCAGAGGCACTTTTATTTAGTCCGTTTTCAAACTCCTGCAAAATGGAGATAGCAGGCAAGGTGCTGCTTCCAGTGCCAGCAGTTCATCTGTGATTATACTGTGAAGATTATTTCAAGCTCAGTGACGTGAGAAGTGGTTTCACAATCATTTCAGTTCAGAAAGCATCATCTCCTCCCCCAGCTAGGACTTCCCATAACTATTTAAACATATTTCATGGTTTTTGACAAAGGGTTAAAATTTAGGTATATAAGAAAATACTTGTTAGCAAACTGTCCTTTTTATATTTGTCATGGAGAAACACAACTCAAGCCACCTTTTGCTTATGTTTGGGCTAAGTGTAGTCTTGCTCAGCGTTTGTTTCAACCTAATTGGCTACCAGAAAGGTTCTTTGTTTATCTCCCTGGTGTATATTCTTTATCCCCCCAGTTTCTCTTATCAGGAAAGAGAAACTTTACAGCATAGTACTTAGAAGTACTTTCAGGTCCACATGATTGCCTTTGTTGTGTTTTAATTAAGCTGATTCCTTACTTAAAGAGAGGCTCACATTAAGAATTGCATAGTTTTATCAAAAAAAAAAAGGCTTCTATTCTGTTTTCATGGGATGATAAATAAGACATTGACTTTTAGTCCTTCACGTAGTGCCTGGCTCATCGTCCGTGACTATTAGGAAGTTGTGGTAGTATCATGCTGTCAGGTCCCAGGTGTTACAAACATTTTGGCGGAATTAATATCACATGAGTTTCACATCTGAGCAGCATGACTTTTTATCAGTTTTAAAACGGTATCTTGCTTGGTTTGGGAAGCACCTGATATTAAAATGTAGATTGAAGGGGTGGGATAGAGAGCATGAGAGGGGGGCTCAAGAGGGAGGGGCTATAGGGATATATGTATGCATATGGCTGATTCACTTAGTTGTACAACAGAAACTAGCACAGCATTGTGAAGCAATTATACTCCAATAAAGATGTATTTAAAAAAAAAGAAAATTCAGTGCTTTGGTATGAAAATAGAAACCACGGTCATGACTTGATGTTTGAAATTCTTCGATTTTTTTTAAGCATAAAATACCCATATTTACTTCTTTAACTCATTTATTTCTGAATTTGAATTTGGGGCTACGGTTTCAAGCACGTCTCTACAAGCAGCACATTTTGGAAGGGGTAGATTCTATTCCTAATAAGCCAGGTTGTAATTAATCACTGTATTTTCTCCTTTTCACATTTTTTAAAAGAACTAGAGACATCACAGTGGGCTATGTGAGGACTTTGTTCGAATGGATGCCACTCACATGTATGGTGAACAGGGTTTCCTGATGTGAATATGCAGTCATTTTCATTAATGTGATTTCAACATTGGTGTATTTTTTGCTTCTTTAATGACCAGTTATGAACATAATTATATTGTATAGGACTAGAAGTATACTAAACAGTATCAAAGCTCACAACTTCATAGCAGGAGCAGTATTTAGGTGAGTGACACGCCAGCTAAGTAATGATGAGACCCCACGACTGGGCCACCTGCACACTTGTCCGACCTCCTGCCACTACTGTGTGCATGCAGGACTCGCTCCAGGGTTCTCCACCGATTCCAGGGTTCCATTTCCATGGAAGATACACAATATATATCCCAAAAAGAAAAAAAAAAGGATGCTCCTGTTGCCTTGGAAGATGCTCTAACTGCACTTTAGCCGGGACCCCTGTGTGTGTGAGGCACAGGCCCTTCTGCTCTCTGTCTGCAGCCGTTTAGCCCAGCTCACGCTGAAGCTCATTCCCTGCCAGCCAGAAGATGTCTTCACCTACGACCTCCCAGTAGTCTCAATCTAGGATAGTGATGACACATACAAAAAAGCTTGTGACTGCTTCCGGTTGCCCTAGAAATCAAACCAAGGCATCCTGAAGGATCAACAGTAGGTAGCTGAAAGACTGAAAGAGGGCCAGGAACTTTAATGGCTGGAAAACAGGACTTGGCGGAATAGAGAATGAGAGGTTAGAGTTGGGAGAGCAGCTCAGGAGGGCACGTGCTGAGGGAAGAGAGTGAAGAGCAGAGATGTGGTTTGCGAAACTGGCCATTGATAGGGCGACGGCCGAAGCAGAAGACACCAAAGGTAAACAGCATGGGGCCCTAAGAGCCGTGGAGGGAGCCAGAGGTGCTCTGAGGAGAAGGGGCAGCGGGGGGCTGCGGAAGGATCAACCGTCAGTGCAGATCCCAGCCTCACACCCTCCTTTGGTGACAGACTCAGAACGGCTGGATCTGAGTGCAGAAGAGCAGTAGGTACTACTGTCCTTACATTTTGAGTAAAGGCAGCAGAAGTCTCACTTCTCTGGGAATGGGTGTAGCACAGGAAAGAAACGTATGTGCTCTGGAGTCACACACGCACACATCCTGCCTCTGAAGCCAACCCATGGGACCTTTAGCAAGTCACTGATCCTCTCTTGAGCTCAGTCCACTTTGCTAGGAAATGCGGGATAACAAGTACCTACCTCGTACAGCTGTCTGGAAGATTAAGAATCCATTTGAGTTCTTAGTGCAGTGCCTAGAGTATGGTAAACTCTAGAAATGTTGCTGTGGAAATAATATAAGAATTGCTGAGGAAAGAAAAATATGAAAGCAGAAATATGAGTGAGAAATTAACTTTACCTAAACAGCAAATATAGTTTTGTTTTTTTCTAGTCCCATGTTATAAAATCCTTCCCTTTTGCTGCTAAGTCAGAGCAACAATATTTATGATCCAGATAGCTAAACAGAGAACCTATTTGCTAACTGAGCAGGTTAAGAGATAAGGTCTTGAGGATGCCTAAATGTGATTGTGCTCCATCTTAAGTGATAAATGTCTCTGCTTTATTTTTCTGCATTAAATTAAGAAAAAACCCCACAACTCTTTCTTGCTGTCAAATTGTTTTATTATCTATCTAAAATGTAAACCTTTCACAAGAATCATGAAACATGTTATAGTTAGATAGCTAATAAATTATATTTATTGTTAATCACCTTAGGCATAACTCAACTTAAAGTGGACTTACCAACTCTGAAATCTCAAATTTCTCATCAAAGGTAAGTTCTTTCTTCTACCGTGGTTTGTGGAATTTGAAATAGCAACCCAGCCTCCCCTCTCCAGTGTTAAAATGAATGTGCTGAGGACAGCCTCAGCCTCAAACACAATTTGGCTCTCTGTTTATGCTTTTATCAGAGAGCACTCCTTCCTTGATTCAAGGAAAGATAGAAGTTAAACATATTGTGGAGTCCTGCCTATTGAAGCACAGAAATGCCTTTTGCTACATAATGAAAAGTGTGTCCCAAATCAACTCCCATTACCATTCATACCAGAGCATGTTTCCCAAAACCTTTCTCCAAACCCTTGTATAATTTCTCTTTTTGCTCTTCTAGATTGGCCTGGGCCAAAAATACTCAAGACCCTCGGATTGCAGTAGGTTCCCAGTCCCCATGAGAAAAGAAGATTAAGGTGAGGAAATACATTTACCATGAACTTTGGAGCCAGTAATAGAATCATAACAATTTATCACCAAGTTAAAAAGGGCCCAGGTATTTCAAGGGAGCATGCTTTGCTTGTACTGTTTGGTTCATTGAGCAACAGTGGTGCTGACTGGACAGCACTGAACAAAATAAACACCCACAACCTCCTAGGGCTTAGTCTAGTGAGGGATGTGGACATTAAATAGTTACCACAGATTGTGAGAAGTGTCATGAAAAGATGGGATTTTATTTGAATGAGTATGTAGAAGGTCTGAAGAAGTGACACAGGCTAAAACCTAAAAACCATAGTCAGAGCTGCTATATTAGGCGTTTGGGGAGTATATGAAGGACGAACATGTGAAAATACTCAGACAGGAAGGAGAACATAGTGTTTGAGGAACAGAAAAGTCAGCGTGGCTGCAGCAGAAGGAGCAGTCGGCTCGAGAAGCTTGTTGGGAGACGCAGTCAGGAACCAGCTTACGGATGCCATACTGGAATTGGGGATTTTCTCCCGAAAGCAATAAGACGCTATCCCAGGTTTCTAAGCAGGAAAGTGATGTGCTCAGATTTATGGAATACAGAGATCACTCTGGCTGCTGTGTGATCGGTCTAATGGGGCTGGGGACCGAGGGAGAAAAGTGTGGATTCTAGGGAAGCTAGTTACAGGCTGCTACCATGGGGGGGTGCGTTTTGAACTGAGAAGTGACAGGACTGAGAAGGGGGAACGGAAGGAAACGCTCTGGAGGACGAGTCGAGCAGGGGTGTCAAGCAGGCAGGCGAAGCCGAGGCGAGCACAGGGCAGCCTGTGTGCTCAGCTGGCTCGCGCATCCCTGACTCCCACTCCAGACCGGTGCCTGACACACAGCACTTCACTTCTCGAATGATCAGGACTCTCCTTGTCCAAGGAAGCCGGAGTGTGACTGTGCTCTATCTTAAGTGACAGTTTCTCTGCTGCATCTTCCTACATTACATTTAAAAGGCAACCAGCAAAGCCGGTGGAGGGGGTGGCCGTGAGGCAGGAAGAGAATGAGGGGCTATTCAGTTACTCGCGGACATTCAGCTAATGGCTGGAAGAGTGTAGGGGGTCCAAGATAGCCTTAGTCACATGGCCTTGGCTATAGCCTGAAAGCCAGAAGAAAGGAAGGTATTTCAAGGAGAGAGTGGTCACCACTGTAGAATGCTGCTGGGAGGTCAAGTATGACGGACAGAAACAAGATGACTCGTGACCTAGATGAGAGCAGTCTCAGACAAGTGATGGGGGTGGAAGCCGAACGGAAGAGGATTGAGGGAAAATGTGAGGCGAGAAAGTGGAGAGGCAACTGCTTCAAGTTATGCTGTGAAGGGGAGTAAAAAAGGGGATGTGCAGTAAAGGAAGAGTTTTCCTTTTTTGTTTGAAGATGATATATACTGAAGTGTATTTTTATGCTGATGGAGCGATCCAGTAGGCAGG
The DNA here is from genome assembly GCF_964341445.2 of Mesoplodon mirus. NCBI lineage: Eukaryota > Metazoa > Chordata > Mammalia > Artiodactyla > Ziphiidae > Mesoplodon > Mesoplodon mirus. The sequence goes on from NC_138977.1 coordinate 221,400,367, forward strand.
AAATTTTGAAGCAGGAAAGGGAATTTGATCATGGTAAATTGAAGTTCTTGAAGTTCCACAAGCACAGGTGGAAGAACTGGCTTTTGATAGGCCAGGGGGCATTGTTTCCACCGTAAAGGCAGGAAGGCAGAGTCCAGGATAGATGCATGGGGTTGTTCCTGCAGTGGGAAGAGGACGGTGTTCCTGAGGGGCTGCTTCTGTTTTTACAAGGATGTCTAAGGCACAGTCTTCAACTAGGAGGGAATGCAGGGGGAGGAGAGGGGAAGAGGCTTGAAGAGGAAGACATGAAACAATTACGAGACCCTAGCTGGAACGTGGTGTAAGAGTGCCTTGCAGGGCTAATAGCCACTTGAGATCTGTGCCATGGACTATATATATAATAAAGGACAGCTGAACCAGATACGGAAACATGTATACCGAGCCGAACAAGCCAGAGGCCTCAGAGACCACAAGTATCGACTACTCCCTCAAGGAATCTCAAATGAAATACCTTCCCCCAAAGTATTAACACTGGAGAAGAATGAAAACACTGAAAATATCCAGAAAACACACAAAACTAAGACCAAAAAGCACAGGGTGGCCTAGGCAAAGAAACAAAGGGACATCAAGATCGAATGACTTGAGGGAGAGAATTCACAGAGCAAAGCAATGGTCGACAAGGTGCTCAGAAACTCTCTACGCAAGCTCCCCCTTTCCTGAAATCTCAAGTGGAGAAAGAGGAAGTAAAAGAATTTGAATGGGTCACAGCCTATCCAACTGTCCAGCCTTACCAGGAAGCACTTATGGAAGTGACTATTATGATGAAAAAGTCAAAAAAAAGAAGATAAAATTGTAAAACCACTCCAAAGAGAGCTCTTGAGTATACCACCATTTTTGAGAAGTCAACTAGAAAAACAGAAAGTTTATTTTCTAGGTTGTACTTCCTTTTTAGGCTAGCATACCTTCATAGATGTTGGTGCAGTAAAATCCTATATCCCCTAATATTGTTTCTAAGTGCATCACACTTAAAAAAAAATAAAAAAGTTAAACCACAAGCACAGCATTCCCAAGTGTTTCAGCTATCTGTATAACTAACCTAAAACCTTGTGAATTAAAACCACCACCATTTCATTTTACCTCACAATTCTGTAGGGATTCAGGCAGAGCTCAGCTGAACAATTTTTCTGCCCCATGCAGCACCACTGGAAATGCTTGGGGACATTCAGGTGATGGCTTGGCAGGGATGGCTAGGAGGCTTGAGCCTAGCTGGTCCTTCACCTTGTCTCCCCTCTCCAGGTAGTTTCAAGGCCACGTGGTAGTTGGACTTATTACATGGCGACTCGGGACTCTGGGAGGCCTATCAGATGCTCACTTCTGCTGTATTCCACTATCAAACAAGCCACCCAAGATCAGCCCACATTCAAGGGGAGAGAAACAGACTCTTTCTCTCAAAAAAACTTGGGGCTGGGCTTCCCTGGTGGCGCAGTGGTTGAGAATCCACCCCCCAATGCAGGGGACACGGCTTCGATCTCTGGTCCGGGAAGATCCCACATGCCGCGGAGCAACTAAGCCCGTGTGCCACAACTACTGAGCCTGCGCTCTAGAGCCCGTGAGCCACAACTACTGAGCCCACGTGCCACGACTACTGAAGTCCGTGCGCCTAGAGCCCGTGCTCCGCAACAAGAGCAGCCACCGCAATGAGAAGCCGGTGCACCACAACGAAGAGTAGCCCCCGCTCACCGCAACTAGAGAAAGCCCACGTGCAGCAACGAAGACCCAGCACAGCCAAAAAAAAAAAAAAAAAAAAAAAAAAACAAACTTGGGGCTGTGTTTTAATCTACCACTCCAAGCCTCTGGAAACTCTTTATCACACACCTCTATCCTTCCTTATGCTTTCCATTGTTCTTTTATGTGGACACTGCTCATAAGAACAAATATTGTTATACAAACAAAGAAACCTGCAATTCCACAGCTTCTGAGTTGATCTTGACTAAAGAGCCCTGGCTCCCTCTCTATAAATATAGACAGACAGTGTAAAAGCCTGTTACAGTTATTATGCAGACAATGCATTGTCTTGTATTCTCCAATGCACCTAAAATTTAATGGGATATCATGTACCTAGGCCTAAGCCCTAGCCCTGCCAGAGATCCAAGACTCTAGGACGTAGCCCCTTAGAGGGCTTACAATCTACTGGGGGAAGAGAACAATAGAAGAAGTAAAACAAAGCTATGTCCAATTCTGTAGTATGAAAAGCTATACTGAGAATACGGACTAGAGAATAGAGTAGCAGCAATTTATGGGGGACGTGGGGGCCTGAGAATGCATTTTGGAAAATACGTCCTCGGGCAGGCACAGCAGTTAGGAGAAACAACGTCAGTGCCTACATCCTGCCGGCCACTGTCGGCGTAAAAATGGGGCACAGACTTATTTCAGTTCCAGTGGGGGAACTCCACTGCAAACAGACAGGGTGGGGAGCACAGAATAACTGAGGTAAGCACGAGGTGCTGTTAAAACACAATGCTCTGGAGGAAAAGAGGCTTTGGGCATGTTACATGCGTTTGACCTTTAAGGGAGAACACCAGTTTTTTTTTTTCTTTCTATTCAGACACTTAAAGAAGTAAAAGTGGCCCATAACCTCCCTGTCCAAATAACTTCTGTTGATAATCTTTTAAAATAATGAAAAAGTACATGGTTAGAAAACTCAATTACAGAAAGGTACAAAATGCAAAGGAACAGCTTTGCCTCCTTGGTTTGCAAAAGGTAACCACTTTTAAGTTTCTTAATGACGAGAGTTTGAAACAAGTAGAAAGCAGATGAATTAAAAAATCAGCTCTAAACAGACATGCTCGAAAAATTCAAATGTTAAAACCACATGCTGTGTGATTCCATTTATGTGAAATGTCCAGAATAGGCAAATTGACGAAGACAGAGACAGACAAATTTATAGACGCAGTGCAGGTTAGGGGTTGGTTAGGCTGAGGGGTTGGAGGGTGGATGGAGAGGGGTGAGTGACTGCTACTGGTCCAAGGCTGGGGGGACAAAAATGTTCTAAAACCAGATTGTGGTGATGGCTGAACAAGCCCATGAACAGACTAAAAAACAATGAATTAATTATACTTTAAATGGGTGAATAGTATAGTATGTAAATTATATCTCAGTAAAGCTGTTTAACCAAAATGAAAGCAATGGCTAGAGTTCAGATGGAAGGAAGTGAGCCTGGAAATGTAGGCAAAAGGCCTGATCCTGCGAGGCTTTGAACATCACTGAAGAGCTCAGGGTTTCAAATCTTGAAGGCAGTGGGGAGATGGCTGAGAAACTGACAAGTGGTTTTGAAGATATGGAAGCGATCTGAAGGACAGACAGGAAGTGGGGGACACAGAGGCTAGTCTGTGGCAGCAAGGGACCAGACGGGCATTAGTGACCGCTTAAGGTAGAGACTGTGGCAGTAAAAGAAAAAAGAAATCCTAGGTTTCTCTCTGAGAAAATAAGATAGTAAAAGTACCCATACGGCAATTACAGGGAAAGCAAATTTGGGGGCTGTTTTATACATATGTCTAAAACAGCCCACACACATGCTGTCCAGTAAGCCATTGGTTACATGCATCTGTAGCTTTTCAGAGTTTAGTCAGATAAATTTTAGGGAATGGCCAGGATACAGACAGATATAATATAAATCATGAGAGTAAGGTGGTGGAAGGTGAACCAGGGAAAGCATCAGATATAAGGATGTACAGTTTTCAAAAAGTAAATTTTCAAATGTTAAATGCACAGCATTTATCCATTGGATTTAACAATTTAGAAAGGAAATCACCAATGAAGAGCCTTGGTAGGATGGTGAGAAAGGAGGTACTACACAGCATGGTGTGAGGACTGACAGGAGGAGGCAGCAAGTGATTGTTCTTTTAAAAGGAGACAGGACAGTAACTTGAGAAGGGTCACAGTAATGTTTTTAAGATGAGAGGTGAGCGCGGTTGAAGGGAAAGTGCTAGATACAGCGAAGGAATGACTGACAGCAGAGATCCGAGGATGCAGAGATCCAGAGCCTCCACAGAAGAGACACCTCTACCTCTGACACCAGAGGGTAAGAGTGAGAAAGGATGGATACAGTGTGGGAATGGGCAAAGGAAGCAACTAGGGCTCAGAGAACATCAAGGACGGACTTGAAGGCCCTGCACCCATGGGAGCAGCGGCACTCCACCCTGTTGTATGGGGTTTCTCTGTGGCAGTCAGCAGCCCTCAAGTACAAAGAGAGGACTGCTGGTAAGATGGATCCAAAGTGGTCTGGCTTGGCTTGAAAGAGGACTGAGTAGTTTCTTGTGTGTAAATCATAGGCTGAATCATATAAAATTGCTGATATTTGACTGTATTTTACTTAAAAAAACCCAACAATTTCATATGGTGCCACCTAATATTTGTTGACTTGACTAGCTAACTTTACAGCTAAAAGGATGCACAAAGAACCATAATGATCTTTAGGCCATTAACAACCTAACTAAAACTTCTAATGGGACAGGACTGGAGAAAGGAGAAACTCTTCCCAAGAACAGAAAATAAAGAATAACTACAATTATTTGTGAATATGGCAGTGAACCTCCTTTAATCAAAGACGACCCATTAACTATCAAAAGAGACACTTTACTAAAAACAATCTGTCTTTAAAAATGCTTAATCATACAGTATGTACAATACAATACGCTGCTTTCCTTTTTGGACTTCACTATCCACTTGAGTCCTAAAAAAAGGGGGAAAATAGCTGGTTAACAGTTTATAAATGATACAAGTTCATTTAAGATGCATACATGAAATCTAACAACCAGCCCCTCCTCGGTGAGGAGGGCCCAAGTAAACACACATTATATATCTTACATGAATCCTCCTCTTACCTTCAATTATCTCGGAACAAAAGCAGCTCAATTAATTGAAGCACATGTTAAGAGTTTACATTAATTGTTGCAAGATGTTTGGACCCAGATAACGTTTACAGTATAAATTCTTGGCTACTCTTTATGCTGTGATTTTACTCTGTCCATCATGGACAGTATCAGAAAACACTGGTCACCATCATTTTACTTGGATTGCAGCAGAGATTTAAGGTATTGATGGATGCAATGAAAAGATAAATATTTTGTTAAATTTTTAAATGCTCAAATAATCCCCAATATATTGTGGGGATGAGTATCTTAGGGTAGGTAAACAGTTACTGAACTTTCTTCCTCAAAGTCAGTAGCTTTCTTCAATATCTACTAATAAATGTTATTGTCTTTGAAATTGAATTCCAAAATCTCATTGGAATATAATAAAGGGCATACATCATCAAGCTTAGGGCTTAAGTGAAAGATGCTGTTTCATGTATACTTACAGTAGACATTTGATTTCTTTTAAAAATAAAGCTATTTTTCCTTAAAAAAAAAAAAGTTTACATTAAGTACTAAAAAGCTAATTTTAATTCTCCAAATCATAGAAAATTTGAGCTAGAAAAAAAAAAGTCTTAGCCATTATCTAATTCAGAATCCCCCCCCATTTTGTAGATAGATTGATAGAGAAGGAAAACAAAGCTGAGTGAGACTGACTTGCCCAACATTTTAAAGCGGCAGAGCCAACAGAACCCAGTCTCCTGATCCCCATCCACAGCTGTGTGCAGTACAGAATGCCAGGTCATGACGAAGATTTCCTCCCAGCAACGTTCTCCATAAAGATGAAGAATTACTTCATAAGCATGACTCAGATTTCAGAAATGCCCATTACCCACGTCGTTCCAAGGTAATTCCGTCTTAATCCTCCGTTTCTACTTTGTACTTATAAAGTAAGCGAACCTCATGGGACAATGAACAAAACTGATGGGAGGATTCGAGATTCCACTCATCTAATTCATCCATGTGTTTGGGCGTAAAAAAAAGCCAAACCAAGAACAATCCCTGCTCTCTTGCAACAGCAAGTCATAACCCCACCAAAGTAATCAATCCAAAGAAGGGAACTAGCAACCAGTAGGTCCTGTTCTGCTTTTTTCAACAGTTACACACAGTTCTAAGAATGGGGCACTAGAGGGAAGCAACATTCAAATTTCACCAGAATGTGAAAAGGTGAAAAGAAACTTTAATAAATATGTGCAGCTTCCCACAGGAAATGTTACCTTCAGCTGGTGTCAAGCACTTAGCCTCTGCCGGCTTTGACTTGAAGTAATCATAGGCTCTGAGATCTCAAAGGTCTTCACAATCTCCTGGCAGAGAACAAAGAACATGTGGGCACTGGGTTTACAGCAAAGGAATTCTTGAAGACGAACTGCCCAAGGCAACACGCAGAGCATTACCTCCCAGTCACGGTAACTCAAAGCTATGATTCCCTGATTCCTAATTTGAGTGTTTTGGTCAATTCCTCCACTTTCTTCGTTATTAACAGGCTCTGTTTGAAAGACAAAGTTTTCAAAAGTTATCAAGTCAGAAGAGGTAATCTGAACAGAAACCAATGAATAATAGGAATGAAACCTGTATCGACAAGATACTTAGAATATTACATACTTATTAGGATTTCATGCATTACTGTGCTGTATTATTACAATAGCAAGCAGTCCCGTTTGCTTCCATTCAGAAAAAAATGTGGTAGAATAACACATTCCAATCATTTGAAAAACTCTGCATATCTGTGAACCAACCACAGAGATAAGGCCTAGTGGGTCCAACATGAAATTAAGAACTTTTAAAGGAAGACATAAGTGCAATGAAAGAACTTCATTCTCTACAGGAGACCTTAGAAGGCAAAGAGCAATGGAGAGTGTGAATCATTCAACAAAGAATTAAAGATTCTCTCAGGGAGAGGAGAAGCTGCTGGCATTAGGGTTAAAATAGAAGGAAACTACAAAAAATAACTGCAATTACAAGCTTCCTAAATTAAAATTTAAGGGCAATTATATAATTTCTTGTTCGTCTTCACAGCAATAGATGTTCAATCAATGACACAGATGAATCCATAGGTTTTAAACTATGATTAAGTTTTCAGCATTTTCAGTTAGTTGAAGAAGACACAGCATTGTAAAGTTTGTTACCTAAAATAAAAACTAGTTTACATTTAATAAAATACATTTCACAAACTCTAGTAACAAGTACACTTTCTCTAAAACTAATTTTTCTGAACATAGAATCATTTACCTATTATTGGCAGTCGGTCTTGGTCAAGTCTTATTCTTGCAAACCCATCCTAAAACACAAATGTGATTTTAGGAGAAGACTAAAATTTAGATTCAAAACCTATAACCACTGGATGAAAAAATTACTCAATTAGAAAATTCTAAATCTTAGACAATCAAAGTGCACCATAATGATAATGAGGCATTTATATGGACAAGCCTTCTCCAACATCTTTCTCGGCACAGGGTGTCCCTCAGGTTCTAATCAGCTCTTTTACGACCGCATCCTGAGGAGCTCTTAAATAAAACTGTAACCATCTTGACTCTTTGACTGATTCATACTTTTTGAATATTCCACTTTTTATTTTTATTATTATTTTTTGTCGGTGCCACTCGGCTTGTGGGATCTTTGTTCCCCCACCAGGGACTGAACCCGGGCCCTCAGCAGTGAGAGCGTGGAGTCCTAACCACTGGACAGCCAGGGAATTCCTGAATATCCACATTTTATTATGCATAATTCTACCATTTACCATTGACAAAATATGACTTAGTTATCATTTCTGGAAAAATACTTTGGTCAATACAAGATTTTTGCGTAAGATGAAAATCGAACTCATCTTACAAGTGCAGGAATGCAACCTGACAGAATACTAAAGACAGCCTAGAGCAAATTCTCAAAGTACATTTCTGAGTACTTTTTTTTTCCCCTAAACCATCTATTTTGAAATTACTTCAAACTTAAGAGTTACAAGACTACTGTAAAGACTTCCCAGATATCCTTTACCCAGAGTCACCAACTGTTTGACTTTTGCCATATTTACATTATTGCTTTCTCTCTATATATATTAATTTTTATGAGAGTGATAGACAATCTGTTCCTTTTCCCTAAGACTTCAGTGTATGTTTCTTGAAAACAAGAATATTCTCGTGCATAACATGACAACTACCAAGTTTGGGAAATTTAACATTTGTATCATACAGTTATCTAATCTGTAAGTTCCATATTCAAAGTTTCCCAATTCTTTCTCTAAAAAATTTCTAAAATGTAGAAGCAAGCACATAAGTTTTTAGCTAGTTTCTTCTGCCTATGACTTGTCAATGTTTTGCTACAATGGGTCTAAAACACTTACCGGTTAGTACAAATTCCTCTGCCAGCTCCCGTCTGTACCTGTTATTATTTACCCTTTTAAAAGCATATAAAAACATTAGAGAAATAATCTTAAATCTTACCCTTATAATAAAAGAAACATGAAAGATGTTTTCCACTGTTCGGGCAAAAGACTGTGGATCAACCACAAAGTCAAAGAAGGACATCGGAGTATCAGCTACAGACAAAAGAGGAAAAAAATTCTTCAGTACAGGAAAAGTTGTTTTTGCTTATCAATTAAGACCAATACTCTCTAGTGTTAGCCAGAGAAAGGAAATGGGCATTCATCCTGTTGTGGGATGGAAATCAATACAACCCTGCTGGAGGGCAATCTTGTGTACCTGTTAAAAATCTGTAAGCTGTCCTACAGAAATATTAGCACATGTGCACAAAGTTATGTGCCAAGATTTTTCACTCCAGCGGTTTACACAAGAGTAAAATGTTATAAAGAACTTGCCCGGGCTTCCCTGGTGGCGCAGTGGTTGAGAGTCCGCCTGCCGATGCAGGGGACACGGGTTCGTGCCCTGGCCCGGGAGGATCCCACATGCCGCGGAGCGGCTGGGCCCGTGAGCCATGGCCGCTGGGCCTGCGCGTCTGGAGCCTGTGCTCCGCAACGGGAGAGGCCACAGCAGTGAGAGGCCCGCGTACTGCAAAGAAAAAAAAAAAAAAAAAAGGAACTTGCCCGCTAATAGAGGATTTGTTAAATGTATTTATGATACAGCCACCCAGTGGGAATCACTGAAAAGAATAAGCGGGACCTTATGTATTGATATGGGAAAATGTCCACATGGAGAAGTCATATTGCAGAATAATGTGTATGTTATGATTAGCTTTGAAAAAAGCAAAAAAACGACAAGAAAAATCCCTACTTAGTTGCTTATTTATTATGACATAAACATAAGAAAATCTGAAAATATACACATCACATTTTATAAGTGGCAACCTCTAGGGAGTGAGGACAGGTAGAATAGGTACTTGACTTTTTACTTTTCTCACTTCTATGGCATGTATTATTTTGTAACAGAAAAAATATCCCATCTTCTAAAAATAAAAATGAGAATTTACTACACCAATGTTCTCATGGAATTTCTAGAGAGGGGAAGCCTCATTAAAGACGTATGTCAAGAAAGAATCAAAATGATTCAAACATTACATATATGCCTTCTGAATAAAAATAACTTCTCACTGAAAGTGACACAGGCCTAACTGATAAATACAAGTCGCTCCCTTTTGAGCTTGGTATCATACTTACGATCTTTTTCAAAATATGTTTGCAACAATCCCAAGATTCTTTCTACTTCTTTTTCTGTTGCTTCTTGATGAGATTCTTCCATTCTTTTTAACTGAAAATATAAAGTCGTTATCAAGCAGACTGACCTATTTGTCTGTTAACCTTTTCTGATCTCTTACATGGCCGAACTCCTCTGAATATCTTTTATCTGGGATTGCTAGCAGTGTTTATCCCCATCTTACAATTAATAGTTAAAAAAAGATTTTTCTGGTTTTAGTAACATTTTCATATTAATTTTCTAATAGAAGAGTAGCATTACCCAATCAACCATTTTCAGGTTGAACATAAAATAGCAAAATACAAAAGGGACACTTTAGAACAGTGGTTCTCAACCGGGAGTGACTGTGCACCACCCCTCCCCCACCCCACTGATGGGCCATTTGCTAACATTTGGTTGTCATACGTGGGGTGGGGCAAGGGGGGGAGTGAGAGGATGCTATTAACATCTAGTGGGAAGAGGCCAAGGATGCTGCTAAACATCCTGTAATGCACAGGACAGCCTCTCACAACAAAGAATTATCCAGCCCAAATGTTGACAGTGCTGAGGTTAAGAAACCCTGGTTTGGGAGAAGTAATCCAAACTACAGAAATGAGTTAAAACTAAGACAAGTGGTCAATTGGATAAAATGTTTAAAGGCTTAAACATGTCAAAAATGATTCAAACATTAAATGACTACTTTTAAGTGGCAGAACCTGACTCCAGACCCTAAAGCTTAGAAAAGATGGCCCAATTACATGTATATCATATTAATGGCTATTTGAAATTAGCTGTGTTAAAAAGCAACATGTGAAAAAACAAACCTCGTCAGGCATTGCCTGCTGCTCTTCTATCACACGAACTTTCCTTGAACGATCGGTTCGTGGCTTTGGCACAGGGCACTCTCCTTGTATTGAACCCAACCTAATGAAAAATATGCTCTCACGTCTCTTTTTGTTTTTAAAACAAACTAATTTCACTAACTGAAAGCAGTTCCCACAGCACAGTCAAATTCACAACCAGGCATCAGTGACGTACGAGTGACATCAGACCAAGAGTCTTGTGTCAGGTTTGTAACACCCTTTCTGCTCCCTCTGTGTGTCTAAAAGAATTCTTAGGAGCTCGCCTCAGTCACCGATACCTCCCCAACACCTTCGTATTTTACTCTGAACAGTAAGCGGGTGAATATGCCCGTGGTCCTCCCAGCTAGCCTGTTGTCTGTTTCACAAAGCCAACTTCAGAGATCAGGGGAAGGGAACAAACAGCTCCACTGGAGTTAAAAGCCTTTTGGTCTGGGGGTGCCAGGGCAGAGGCCCACAGCCTGGGAATCCAGAACACACCTGTCTTAGGAGATAACAGGTCAGGCAGAGGCCAAGGGATTCCTTTCTCTTCTGGATTCCCTCCACCTTCCAAAAAAGCCCTACAGAGGTACCATGCAGAAACCAAGGCCCACAGAATTTAGGCCCATGTGGTCCCTACACTTAAGGAAATCAAAGTATACAGTAGAGATGGACAGATAAATATTCACGCACAAAGATCCATTTCCACATAACATGGTAGATCCTGTGGTGGGGTATTACTCAAGTGCTAGGAGAGCATTTGGACAGAGAGATCTACCCAGACATGGGAGTGGTCTGGTTGGGAAGACTGATCCTACACTGATACCTCTGTCTAGAGAAGTCACTGGAGGCTTCCAAGCTGGTGCTTGTGGGAGAACTAAACCTCACCAGATGGAAAAAAATGGGGAAAGGATACTGCAGGCCAAGGGAACAAACAGCAAGTGCAAGGCTGCAAAGTTGTACATAAATCATTGTGGCTGCAAGTTGAGCTACATCATGAGATAAAGTTTAAGTCACACAACAAAAGGCTATCTTTAGATCCTAGGATTTATGACAGAGCCTAGAACTCGGCAACAAAAAAGACTTGGACTTTTCCTATAGTAAGGAAGCTTGACCTTTTTGCTGTAATATACAGCGGTTCTGGGCACTTGAGTTAAGGAAGTCTTGTTAAAAAACAGATGCCGGGCCCCACGCCACAGACGGACCACATCTGCATCTCCAAAGCCTTCTAACAGACACTACCAATCTCAGAAGGTTTAGAAGGGTAATCAGAATAGACAAATGCCCCGGAGCTATCCACTTAAGGAAGAAACCACTTGGGTGCTTACCCTAGAGAAGTTATCTACTATGTATTTAAAGGCTGTCTCACAGAAGAACCAGTAAGAGCTGTTCTTAGCTTCTCCATAGGACTGAGCTGGGAAATTAAGACAGAAGCCAATTCCATTTGAGTATAAAGAAAAGCTTTTCAAAATTAAGAAGAGTTGTATCCAAAAAATGAACTAGGCAGTTTATGTAATAGTGACTTAAGCAGTCTTCAAATATAAGTCAGAGATCATCTAACAGGGAATTATATATAATAAATGGCACTTTACATATACTGGTAGAATTTTAAGACATCTTTCCTAGGAGGTATCATCCTCCTACCTGATAAGGATTTTAAAGATGATAAAACAAACCAGACATTATGCCACAGACCCAAAGTCTGCCACGCCAGAAAGCAAAGGAGCAACTAAGACCCGGCACAGCCAAATAAGTAAATAAATATAAAAAAGAAAATAAAAGAAAGAAAGCAAAGGAGCCAGCAGGGTGCCCTGGTAAGGAGGTGCCAGCCCACGGCCCTTCCTGCTTAAGTTAAGCAGGATGAGGGTCCATCCACATCAAGATTTTATGGGCTTTTAAATCAAAGTTTAGAAAGTCTCTAAACGTCATCATGATCGTCACCTCCACAATACCAGATAATTTTTGCCCCTACAATAAAAAACAAGGTTTACAAATGGCTGGTCTGTCAGATTTTTAAAATAATCTTACAGAAAGTGGAATGTATGGGTTTTATTAAAGGTGTTTTCTGCTGTTTTGCCTGATATTTTCCAGGAGTCATAGACTATCAATTCAAAATCAGAACTATCTTCATCACGGATGAGTTCTTCAGCTTCTAGCGGATTTACACCCATATGTGTCAGCTACAAAAATGAAGGGAAACAAAAACCCCAGTTAAGCCACAAGCAATCATTCACCGTACCCAATCATCTCTATCACTAAACAACAGGCCAGAGGCAAAGTCTGTTTTAGCTGTCCTAACATGTTGGCTAAATTTCTTATTATAAATTCTTATTTTCAAAGGTACCTTCTTTGTGGCAGAAAATATTCCTCAATGTATTCAGAACCTTTTGGTAAGAAAGCGAGATGATCCAGACCAATGGTTCTCACCAGAGTGATTCTGTACCCCCCGTGCCCCTGCAGGGGTCTTTTGGCTTCATGTCTGGAGACATTTTTGGCTGTCACAACTGGGTTGGGGGGAGGCGGAGAGGGCAGCGTTACTGGCAGCTGGTGGGCAGAAGCCAGGATGCTCTCAGTATCCTACAACAGGCCCCACAACAAAGACTCAGCCAGCCCAAAATATCCATAGTGCCCAGCCTGAGAAACCCTGCTCTAGCCCCCTGCAGGCTGAGGATGGACGGACCAGAACTAAGCCCACGGGGAATTTCTGATCACCCATAGTTCACTTTTAAAGTATTAGCAAAGCTGAATTAGCATAAAAATATGACATGACATCCCAAAGCAAAAGTTCTGAGACAGAACAGGGAAGTTTAGCTGGCTTTCAATTTTCATTTTTCAGCCAACCTCCTGGAGACCTCTATTCAGCTTGTATCTCAGCATTTCCAGAGAGCAGGGGCCTAGTGTCAAGGAGAGAATCGTTCATCTTAAAACCGCCTTCCTGGGAAGAGTTGGCGGAAGTCTAATAATTCTGCTACCTGAAGCTATCTTACAGAAAGTGTATTATATTAAATTTGCTTTTATGAAAGTACACTTTTATTACACTATAAAATTATGAAATGCCTAGAGGTTATCAAATTAAAATGGTAGTATCATATATAAACAATAATCAAAAACCCTCAGAGAGCTTCACCCTTTAAAGGCAGTTAAACTTTGAAGAAAAGACAGGCTGCCAGAACCCGATCAGAGAGGCATGGTCAGCTCCACTCTGTTCTCTTGCCACCCTGTCCCACCACCGCACGCCTGGAGGAACACATTTCAATTTTTGTCTGGTCAAATCTACCAATCTTTTCTTTATAGTCTTCTTATTTAGTGTCATACTTGAAAAGATCTTCCCTTCCCAGAGACTAGACAGCTATTAATTTCAGGTTTTATATGGACTGCTTTAAGACTTCTGGAATTTATTTTGATATATTATTTAAAGTACAAAGCTCACCCTGATAAATAAAAGTAATTTTTTAAAAGATTACCCAATACATAGTTAACTTTATTTACTGAGCTATACATTAGTGTGCACTTTCCAAAATGCATGATATGTCAAAATTTTAAAGTTGTTAAAAAAGAAAATTTTAAGGTTTAAAATTTAAGTAGGGTAAATTTAAATTTAAAAAAAACCTAAGGCTTTAGAAACAACGAAAATCTCGTCTGCCTCATACCTTTACAAAATAATTTATCTGGTCAGGTCTCAGGGTACTAAATCATTTTAATAACCTTTTAACAAACATTTGGTCAGAAAATCAATGTCCTAGCAGAAATGCTAGGATACAGGTTGGCTCAAAGTAGAACCAAGGAAAAAAAGACAACAGAGTTAAGGTACAAAGTTAGTCTCCTTGTGCTTTTTTCTTGGTTAATCCATCAAGGAAAAGTTTCCAAATTTCAGGTAACAACCATTCAAACGTATTCAGAGGCAAAGACAGGTGAACAAAACAACAACAACAAAAAACACCCAAAAGCAGAACCCCAATCATATTCGGATGGTTCTGAAATATTCTCAAAGACAAATCAAAACATGCCCCCTCCACCAGACCTGTCATCTCCAGCTGAAACTCTGCCACCTGTGGTGTGGGCTTTTGCCCAGCCTGGGACAAACGTCCTAGGTCACTGAGAATAAGCTGGAACACTTACGAACTGACAGCCGAGTGAGGAAAAAAATGGCCATTTGAAATAAACATAGCACCCAGAGTCTTAGAAGGCTAGGAGATTTTCAAACTGCTCTAAGCTGCCAACCTAGATTCCACCACATAGCTTGACTGTCATCTGTTTAATCTGGTAAGATCTCTTTGGAGGAATCTGAGGCCAAAAAAAGGAAAAATGAAGTGAAAACCATTTGCATATGGATATAAGCAAAGTAGATACTTATACAATATGTGACAGATGAAGCATTTATTAAGATTCTGTAGCTTTGAACTTACTAGAGTTTCAACATATCTTAACATATCAAACGAGTTCAGATCAGAACGCAGCTGCTTTGCCTTCTCTTTGCCCAAATCTGAAGCCAAAACAAGAAAGTGGGCGTCTAGGACTGCTTCTCGTGCTCGGGACACTATTCGAAAAAGAAGGAAAACACACACATTACAACATACACATTATCCACAGGTATTTTCCCAAAACTTCCAACTACACTTACTCCGAATTTCCCACAGGACCAAAAAAATCTCAAACATCATCCATCTCCGTCTAAAAACTGGTTCCCCTGCCCAGCTCACCAAAATCTGAAATCAAAGCTAACCAGTCTTCCTAAAAGCCAACTCCCTCCGCACTTTTCCTACTCCCGGGAACTGAACCGCAATCTCGTAACAACCCCAGCTTAACAAAACCTCCATCATCTCCAACATGGGCTTTTCCCTTTGACTCCAGCAACCCATCCCAGCCACTGTTAACACCGCGCTGATGATGTAAGTCAAACTGAATGCCTGCTGTGTGTAAGGCACTGTGCTGGGCATGGTGCTTTGCCACCCATCAACAGGTAAGTGGTCAAGGAGCCTCAGCTGAAATTAGGTGCAGGGCCGGCAGCGGGAGATGCAGCCTCTACCCGGCAGCACGAGCACCACCAAATGAACAGGCAGCAGGGCCGTGACTGCTGAGGATGGATGATCCCAAGAGGTCTGACAGAGGGCATGGGATTTAAGATAAGCTATAGGCAGAAAAAGGTTTAAATAGGACACAAGAAGGGAATGGGGCAGGGAAACCGAGGAGGAAGTTTGGGGAGGTGAGGGAAGGGTCCACTGGGGGAAACAGCAGGGCCGAGAGGAATGGGTTTAATCAGACTCCGAAGGGAACAGGCGGTGTGTAAAAGCACTCCAGAAACATCGGCAAAGGCAAATTGAAAAGACACCCAAGAAGAGACAAATACTGCAAAGTTCAAATACACAAAAACCTTTGCTTGGCTCACTCCCCAAGGCCATTTCGTTTGAATTACTATTTCCCAAACATTCCTCAGGCTGGTGAACTTACTGACTCCAAGCTTTGTATGTATACATCATTTTCTTCCGTTTTTTTTTTTTTAAACGTTATCACAATTTTTTAAAAATATTTATTTATTTATTTAGTTATTGGCTGCATTGGGTCTTCGCTGCTGAGCACGGGCTCTCTCTAGTTGTGGCAAGCAGGGGCTACTCTTCGTTGTGGTGCGCGGGCTTCTCACTGCGGTGGCTTCTCTTGTTGCGGAGCGCGGGCTCTAGGTACGCGGGCTTCAGTAGTTGTGGAACAGGGGCTCAGTAGTTGCGGCTCACAGGCTTAGTTGCTCCGCAGCATGTGGGATCTTCCCAGACCAGGGCTCGAACCCATGTCGCCTACATTGGCAGGCGGATTCTTAACCACTGCGCCACCAGGGAAGTCCCTCTCCTCAGTTTTATTTTAGGAGAATTACTGCGAGGGTGACAATGAGTGAGAGAACGAGGCAGAGGCAGAAGCTAGGGGGGCGGGTTCGTAGGCTGTTCTAGACCCCCCAGCACATCACTGTCACAGCGCACACTGAGGAAAGCGCAGATCCCTCACGGATGGATCCAAGCCTCTAAAGAGTTAAACCTGAGAACATCAAATCCACCTCTACGGGGGATATAGAATTCTGTGTTGGCTGACCATCTCCTAGGTCCGTTGTAAATAATTTTGCCTTAAAGAGGTGACCCAGCCAGCACAGTGGAAATGGCTGAGGGGGAAACAACCTGTTGATCGACAACTCTTAAGCTGGGTGAATAATAATAATAAGGGGGGGAAGGGGTCCAGAGTAACCTTCAGGAGCCAGCCTGGGGGGTCCAGGCTTGGGAGAGGAGAAAAGCCTAGAGGGTGGAGGAGGGATTTCACAGGGTGAAAAGGAAAGGCTGGCTTCGGGAAGGTTTGCGGAAGTTAGGTGAACTGGTAGACCAAGATGCGGGATGGTAAGGAGGCTGCAATCACAGCAAGAGAGACACAGCTTTGAAAGCGTTCAGATAGAAAATGTGAAAGGGGGTGACGTTTAAACATCAGCCACACTAGCGAACGACCAGAAATAAACATTCTGGTCTTCAAAGAACATGAGGCATTGTGGTGTCCGGGCAGCGGCCAGCTCTACTGACGTCTTTACCCGCCTCTGCCTGCACCCTCCCTTTCTGCTCCCAATGGATTTAGGAGGGAAAAGTGGTCTGGGGACTCATCCTAGGGCTCTGTGACCCAGTGCCCACATCAGGGCCCTCTCTGACCTGTCCTCTGTCTTCAGACAGACTGCTCTTACCACTAACACTGCTGCTGCTTTTAATTCAAACCAAGATTATTTTTTAGCGCCTCCTCCTTCTGCAACAAAGGTCTAGAGTTCAGTGCTGAGATTTCTCTCTTTCTCCCACCCCTCCCCCCATTAGAGACCAACAGGGCCACCTGTAGACATGGCTACCCCTACTGGGTTATAGGTGGACCAAGAGCAAGATGCTGAGGGAAGGGAGGTCGGGAGGACAGGGAAAGAAACAGGACGTCAAAGTCCAGCTCAGTTCTTCCTTTTTAATTCATCCATTCAACCAGTGCATTCTGGGGATACAACAGTCAATACAGTAGAAAGATAATACCCAGAAAGTTCTCAAATTTGAACAAGCAACAGAACCACCTGGGGGGCTTGTTAGACAGGCTGCTGCCCCCCACCTCCCCAAATTTCATGTAAAGCCCTTACTATATGCTTAGGGGATGGTAAGTGCACCATAAAAGGAGTAGTAGAGCTACAGTGAAAAAGGTTCCAAAACTAGTAAAGCGCTATTAGACATGTGGGAGTTGTCTGATGTCAATAATTCGGTTCTTATGTAAAACTAATGAAAATTATCCTAAAACATAACACAAAGCTTCCATACATAAAATAATGAATTACCTCCATTAAACAGGGTGTTGGCCTCTTCAAGGACCTCTGTTAACTTGTCGCTGGCATTCAATATATCCTCCCGGTTTTCTATTTTAAAAAAAGACAAGCTTTGGGAAGCGTGCTCATCATTCGCTAACAAATGGCTGACAAAGTGACCAGCTGCAGCAACACAGCCAAGCCCCGCCCCCTGCTCCCCGGGGGAATACTTCCAATAGCTTGATCTCTTTCACCAAAACGGCCAGGCAAGAGAAAGATGACTGTACCCCTTTAGCAGAATGAACTTTAAAAGGGGACCCACTTGGCTCCCCCTAAACTTCACCCAAAGGCTCCACTCCTTCTGCAGCCTCTGAGGAGCGCACCTAACAGTGGTTCTCAAACTCTGCAAGCCACAGGATCCCCTGGGCCACCTAGAGTTTCAGACTGGATAGGTCCAGAGGGCGGTCCGGGAATTTGCATTTCTGATAGTTCACGGGCGACGCTGCCGCGGGCGGGCGACCGCTCGCTGGGAACCGCTGGATGCAAGAGAAGGAGCCCGGACTCCACGTGCCGTCTCTCCCCCTTCCCGACCGTCTGGGCTCGGACGAGCGCCCGACCGCGCCTGGCCTCCGGCGGTGCCGTCCTGCTCCTCGGGGACCTGCGCGCCCCGGCCAAGGTCGTGCAGCGCTATCCGCAGGACGGATATGCGAGCGCCTCGCAAGCCAATCGAGGCGCAGCTGGGCGGCGCAGGGCTGGCCCCGGCCGCCGCCCGCGCCGCCCCGGGCCCGCGCCGCCCCGCGCCCGCGCCCGCGCCGCCCCGCCTTACGTTGGACCGAGTTGATGAGCGCCCGGTACTGATGGCGGATCTGGCGGCACAGGCCATGGTCGGTCTCCGCCTCCAAGCTCGCCGGGTCCATCATCTCGTCCCCGGAATCCGACGGCTCCGTCTCCTCCAAGCTCGGGCGCTCCGGGGCCTCCCTGCGCTCGGGCGCGGCGCCGCGGCGGGACACGGGAGACAGCGGGGACCGCGAGCGGGAGCGGGAGCAGGTGCGATCCCGGTGCGCGTCGCGGCCCCGGCCCCGGCCCTCGGACCGGCGGCCGCTGCCGTCCCCAGACATCGCGCCAAGCCGCCCTTCAACTTCGCAACGGCGGAAGTTCGCGCCAGAAACTGAAACCCCTGCTCTGCGCGAGCGCTTGCTCCCTGCGGAACGCGGCTCCCGGGCCGGCGCGAGAGCACAGCGACGCCTGTGGCAGGAGGCCGACGGCGCGGCCGAGATCGGGGGCGCAGTGGTTAGAGCGCCGCCGGGCCGGCACCGGGCGCAGCGCAGGCCCCTGACCTTTCGCGCCCCTGATGTTTGATACACTGAGATCCCACTTACTCCACACTGGAAGGTGCTTAGGATCTTGGTTGTCTGGTCCCGCGTGCCGACCCCAACAGACTGGGAAAGGGTCTCTTTGGCTCTACGGGACACAGCCACAGCCTTGAAACAAATACTTAGCATTCTTCCAGGTGAAAATTCATTCCAAGCGCCAGACAGAAATACCTGGGACATTTCCAGGTCATGGGCACGCAGCCCATGTTTGTTGATCGAGGCTCCTGCAGTTAAGCAGGATGAGCAGTGGACTTGGAGATAAGAGAGGCGATTCTGCCACTATCTGTGAACTTAGTTCCTTGAGCCATCCTTGGGGGGACCAAATGGGGTTTATAAACAGCTGGCAATCCCACTCTTTTTGAGGACAGAAGAACTAATGAACAAACAAAAAGTTCACAAGTTTTTTTGGTTTTCTCATAGTAAACTCTGTTAACCATCGCTTCTAAATATCTACACCTTGACAGTTATGCTCATAATTGGTCCTCAAACTAAAAGATTCTAAAATACCTTCAAATGGGTCTAAGAATGATGAAATTATATTCCTATAGTTTTAAAGATAAATGGATGAATTTCATTCCATGTATTTTGGAATTTCATTCCATGTATTGCAATGTTTCTCAAAGGAACAACATTATAAGTTGAGTTACTACACGAGTCTACAAAAATACCGTTTTGTGAATCAGGTATAGTCAGCTTCAGTAAGCACTATTCATTGCTGCCCAACACATATATCTCACCTCACTCCTGCTTCACCTGGATTTCAAGAAAGGTATGCTCTGGCACCTGCTTCATTGGATGAAGCATGATTGGTCTAAGTGAATCATGGTAATCTCATCCCCCTTCCCCAATGACTGGGCTAGGGATAGGACTCGATCCAGTTCTGGACAGTGACATGAGAGGGAGCTTCCCATTTGGATGACACACAAAGCCTCTGGAAAAGAAAGCCTTTACCCCCATCCTCACTCTTCTTTGTGATGCTGGCATGAGGAAATGGAGCCTGCACGATGACAACCGTCTACTACTGATGACATGACAAGCACGAGAAAAGACCAGAATACTGGGGACACTGGAGAGGAAGGATGGACATGGCTGAATTGCTGAGTGACTTGGAGTCTGCCTACCTCCAGACTCCTTGTTAAGTAAGCCACAAATATCCTGTGGTTTAGGTCACCGTTAATTGTTTTGTAGTTGCTACTTGCAGCTCAGTGCGTTGGAACGGAAACAAATACTTAGCATTCTTCCAGGTGGAAATTTGTTCCACACTCCAGACAAAAATCCCTGGAACATTTCATCGAATTCAACAAGCTTTTGATGTGTATTAATAGGCCAGACACTCAGCAAACCAAGCAGGTCACAAAGACGGCTGAGAGACTTGTCTTTGCCTTCCAGGGTCTCACCAGGAGACAGATATGAAACTGATCCTAAAATTCATGTGGAAATGCAAGGGACCCAGAATAGCCAAAATAACCTTGAAAAAGGAAGGCAAAGTTGGAAGGACTCACACTTAATTCCAAAACTTATTACAAAGCTATAGTAATTAAGACTGTGATACTGTCATAAGGACGGACATAAAGATCAATGGAATAGAATTAAAAGTCAGAAATAAACCCATACATCTATGGTCAATTGATTTTCTAAAAAGGTGCCAAGACAACTCAAAGAGGAAAGAATAGTCTTTGCAACAAATGGTGGTGGGACAGTTGGATACCCATATGCAAAATAATGAAGTTGGATTCCCCCTTGCACTATACACACAAATTAACTCAAATTGGATCGGACCTAAATGTAAGAGCTAATACTATGAAACTCTTAGAGGCAAAATAGGTGTGAACCTATGTGACCTCGGATTAGGTGATGGTTTCTTAGATATGACAACAAAAGCTCAAGCAACCAAGGAAAAAATAGACAAATTGGAGACCAGGTTTGTGGTAATTTGTTATAGTAGCCCTAGGAAACTTATACAGGTACCCAGGATGAGTAACACTGGGAAGTCATTACCACTTCTGGGCCTGACAGGTCAGAGGAAGAAGCAGTGTTACCAGAGCCCCATGAGGGCTAAAGCCACGAAGAAGGGTCCATCAGACAGGAGCTCTGGTCCTAGAGGGATGCAGCTATGCCAGGAAAAGAGAAAGTGCTAAGAAAAGAGGAAGTGGGAGCTGAAATACCCTGGTCTCTCTCTCTCAACATCTCCCCTGTGCTTACCTCCCATTGGCTATGCCAACATGAAGCCAGAGGGCAAGAGAACCTGTGTGATGTAGTTCATAGATCAGTCTCTGGGCAGAACACGGCCAAGGAAGATCGGGATGGATATGAGGTAGGGGTGAGGACAAATGGACAATAACCAGGTTGGTGGGTAAAGGGTGTATCAGCGTCTATTCAGCTAAAAATAATAGAAACCCCACTATAGTGCCTTAACCAAATAGGTATAATTTTTCTTGTGAAACTAGAAGTCTTGAAGTAAGCATTGGCTTAATTGCCTCAACCACAAATGGCACATGTCACTGTTGCTTGCAGTCTATTGGTCAGGTCTGGTCACATGGCCCGACCTAACTGTAAGGGAGACTGTAAAACATTTTCTGTTTCTGTTTCCCCATCTCTTCTTCTTTACTGTCAGAGCTCATTTTCCACCATAGAAGCCAAAAACAAAAAAACAAAAAAAACAGATATTCACCTTTCCTCCGAACTTCCTTGGTACCTGTGATGGAATGTGGCCCAATCTTGACCAATGGGACTAAGGAGAAACCTATGGGAGGTCTTCTCAAAAATGTCTTCTCCACAATAAAAATAAATACCAAGAGGAAATGTTCCTATTTAGCCAAAAGTATCATGTCCACATGTGTTTCTCAAAATGTGGCAGCCATCTTGTGACCATGTGAGGACAAATTAACAAATTAACATCACAAGGCAGCAAGAGTCCAAGTCCTTGTTGACATAACCAAGCTGCTGAACCAGTGCTGCAACTGCCCTTCCTCTGGACGTCTTGTTCCGGGAAGTCATAAATGTCCTCACTGCTTACACCACTTTTCATCGGGTGTTCTGTTATGTGTAGACAAAACCGTACAAGTGATGCATTTCTTTCCTACTGAAGCCAATTTGGTTTAGATTCTAGTACCAAAAAATAGAGACTCCTAACATGTGCCACCACATGGATTCAGAAAGTAGGAACTGTGCCTGAAACAGGAAAGCCTGACTAGCACAGATGGTCACACATGATAATCAGGTACAGAGATTATTTCAAGACAATGAAGTGGAGAACAGTGTGGTGAGAAGAGCTGTGTGGACTCCATCCTCTCTTCCTGGAGATGAAGCCTCTGGATCACCCTCCCAAAGACCATGGCATGACAATGAGGAACTGCAAGATGAGGTGTAAACAAAAGGGGGCGCTATCTGGTAAGCAGGACTTGATGAACAGCAGGCAGAGAGGGGCAATGCAGGAAAAGAGTCAAAGGTGGGGCAGGAACTAAGACAATGGGTCCCCTATTGGCATGGACTCTCCTCCAGGCTGTAGCTGGTTACGAGCTGTTTTGCAAATCAAATGGGAAAACATGTACGTTCTCAGGTAGGAAAAAAAAGTTTATAATAGTTCTGGCAACATCACCTCTTGGGAAGACAGCCAACTACAGGTGAGATCCTCCTGGTGAGATCTGATTTGGTGCCAGGAACTCTGGACTTGGTGGCCGCGTATGTCCAGCCACGGCTGAGTTGGAGCATCAACGATGTGTTTTTTATGACTGTCGTCACAAACGTGTCACTTGCTGTTGTTCGATATTCAGTATGTCTCTCCAGGAGATCTCTGTACCCCTACTCTGCCAGGCTTCCAGGCAAAGTGGGAAGTTAGTGAAAACTTTCAATGCCCTGGTTCTTTCGTAGCTCCTGCTGTGCTACCAATTACATGAATCTGAGCTGAAAATCTGCCCCTTTTCCTGGTGCTTCATTTATTAATGAATGTTTCCTGAGTGCCCACTGTGTGCTGAGCCACGTGCTAGACACTGGAGATAGAGTAGCAGAGACAACAGACAAGGTCCTGCACTCATGGAGCTTACAGTTTTTGGAGAAAGTCAGACATCAAGAAAATGGAGACAGAGATAACTGTATAATTGCTGCTCTGTCAAGTGCTAGGAAGGAAAGGATGAGGACCCAGGCAAGAATTTTGACCTACATGGCAGTCAAGGTCATTCAGCTGAGATGGAAAGAAGCACAGGATGGGAGTCAGGATAGGATGAAGACAGGAAGGCAGCTGGGGCATCAGAGCCCAAAGCCTGATGCTCGGTATTTGGGAACTGCTTTGTGCAAAGGTGAAAAAATGATCACAGATGTGTCAGATTAGACACTCTGAAGAGTCTCCTGCTACAAAACAACTCGATCCTGTATACACTCTAATTTGTATGGCCCTGCTAGGCTCACAAAAAATAAAGGAAATCTCTGCAGGAACATAAAAGAGAGCTAAAACTCGTGAAAAGGGAAAATGCCAGGAACTCAGGGTGGAAAACTGTGCATGCGGCTGCAGGGGAGCTCGGAGGTGGCAGAGGCATAGGGCTGGACGGTGGCAGTTCAACTCGAAGCCATCATGTGCCCATTAAATGTCAGGCTCTGCAGCATAAGCAAGATAGACAAGATCCCTGCTGTCCAGGGCAGACACCAGCAGGCAAGCTTATCAGGGAGAGAGACAATAAACAAGGAATAAATAAATAATTTCAGATGGTGTATCATGAGGAAATTAAAAAGAGTGATTAGTCAGTGAGGGGTCTAGGGGATTACTCTAGCTGGGGTCTGGGAAGGCCCCTCTGAAAAGCTGACATTTCAGTTAAGAACTAAATAATGAGAGGGAAACAGTCATGCAAAGTGCTGGGGGGATAGAACTTTTCAGATCTAGAGACTTCTTTTTTTCCCTAGCATCTCCCCTAAGCCTAGAAACTGATCCAAAAGCTTTTGAGAGGAAACTGAGCCCAGGATTGGGACACACCTGCCTTTATTGTCAAGACCTCTGGGTCAGGGTGGCCGAGTCACAAGACAATGCAGGAGGGAAGGGTATGCACAGCTCCTTAGCAATTCCCACCTGGGCATAGACAGCAAAGGAAGCGCCTACATTGATGCAATTTGGCTACAGAGCAGAGGGGCTGCTTGTACTCAGGTATGCAACAGGTATGCATGAACCCAGAGAAAGGTGTATACGGTCATCCCTCAGCATTCGAGGGGAGATTGGTTCCCGGACCCCCAAGAATACGAAAATCTGAGTTTGCTTAAGTCTCATATAAAATGTCACAGCATTTGCAGATAACCTGCACTCATCTTGTATACTTTGTCATCTCTAGATGACTTATGATACCTGATACAATGTATGCTATGTAAATAGCTTTAATACAATGTAAATGCTACGTAAACTGTTGCCCGTGCATGGCAATTTCAAGTTTTGCTTTTTGGAACTTTCCAGAAATGGCTGCATCTGCCCAGCGAAGCCGGCAGCCTTTAGAGGCATGTTTTCCCAATGCTGATTTCTTTTCTTTTTTTAAAAAATTTTCTTGGCTGTGCCATGCAGCATGTAGGACCTTAGCTTCCCAACCAGGGATTGAACCTGCGCCCCTTGCATTGGAAACACGGAGTCTAAACCGCTGGACCGCCAGGGAAGTCTGTCCCAATCCTGATTTCTGATATCTTGCCTCACTTGGTTTTAATATAATTAGATCAGGTGGCCAGAGAGCACAAGTATCACCATTTACAGAAAGTAATTTGTTTTAAAATAATTTCAAACCTATAGGCGTTTCAAGAAGAGTGCAGAGACTTGCCATTTGGTCAATTGTTTTTTTGTTTTGGTTTTTGTATTTTTTTTGGCTGCGTGGCTTGCGGGATCTTAGTTCCCTGACCAGAGATCGAACCTATGACCCCTGCAGTAGAAGCTCGGAATCCTAACCACTGGACCGCCAGGTAAGTCCCAGCTGTATGGTCAATTGTTAATGTTTCATTTATGCCCTCCTCCTCCTCTCAATATACTCATCACTATTCTTTTTTTCTTTTTTAAAAATCAACTTTAGCTATGCTATTTTGCCTCATAATAAGGATGCTAATAATGCTAAAAATTACTATTATTTTTATTACTAATCAATTTTCATGAATAATATTTGCTAACATTTAAATATCCACAGTCTCAAAGCATAATTGAGACAATTTTCAAAGTTTCCTTGGTGCAGAAATCGTATTTGGTTTATATATTAATACTGGTCTTAATTGTGTAAAAGAGCGTTTACCTAAATACAGTCATTTCCTCATAAACAGAAACTCTCATTATATTCATCTCATCCAAATCAGAAACATGGTATATATCAACTTCTTTTTAGTCTATTGTCCTATTATTTATTTATTATTATTTTTTTTGCTGTACGCGGGCCTCTCACTGTTGCGGCCCCTCCCGTTGCGGAGCACAGGCTCCAGACGCGCAGGCTCAGCGGCCATGGCTCACGGGCCCAGCCGCTCCGCAGCATGTGGGATCTTCCCGGACCGGGGCACGAACCCGTGTCCCCTGCATCGGCAGGCGGACTCTCAACCACTGCGCCACCAGGGAAACCCTGTCCTATTATTTTTATACACAGAACCCTTTTAAAAACCAACATTTACACAACACACACCAAACATGACACTAAATGTATTTTAAGATATGAAGAGTAATGCATTTTAGCAAAGCTCTGAACATTGAAATTAGTGGTTGAAATTAATATTGAAAATATTGCAAAGAGGATGAAATTTTCATTACATTCTCGTACTCTTTGGGAACACTCACTTAGGTTGATACACTGGATCTCCAATTTTAACCACACACACACTTCTTTAGCTGATTTGCTTTTCTGACCATGGAAGAACAGCACATTCTTCCCTTTCCTTCTGGGTAAAGCTATCAAGCATCAGAGGAGAGATATCCTCTCTTGGACAAATGAAGCAGGTGAGCCTATAGGCATAATGGTTAACCAGGCTTTATGGTAAAATAGTCTTGAGCTCATTTCTTACTCATTTAGGCACATTACTTAACTGTGTTAAGACTTAGTGCCCTTACCTTTAAAATGGGGACAATAATCTTGCATCAGAGAGTTGTTATAAAAATTAAATCAGTCAGTATTATCCTATATAAAGTTCTTAGCACAAACTGAGAAATACATATATATTTAGCTTAAGTATTTCTGTTGTTAGTTTTGAAATACGAATGAAAACAGGCAAGGAGGAAAAATAAACATGTGAGGTGATTAAGAGTCTGTAATAGGAGTGGATAACTTGCGCTTAATACTGGTTGGAACCTAGCTTAGGAAAGTTGGTCTAAGGCATATTATAAAGGGTTTCAAAATAGAGCAGTTTTTGTTCTTCTTTATTATTATTTACTGACCACCCCGTACGCAAATGGACAGTTTGCAACTTGATTTCATATATAGATCTTTGCATGCAGGAAAACGCACACCTTTCAAATATCCAGGGAAGCTTCATGAAAATGGATCAAAGGCAACAAAGAAAAGAAATTCTGCAAAGTAGAAAAGAGGCAAAAAATGAATCACATTAGGAACACGTGTTATCCTTTTTTTACTCTAAATTTTTGAAGTCTGACTTTTTCTATTTTATTCTTTGTAAATATTGTTTGTAATTAAATTTTACTTACCATTATTTGTTTTAAAATTTATTTATTTAAAAATTTGTTTAATTTCTATTTATTTTAAATTTAGATTAAAATAAATATTTATTTTTAAATTTATTATTTAATTTAAAATTTAGTTAATTTCTGCTTTTATCTTCATTGACTCCCACTTTCTAATTTCTGAAGGTTAATTTTGCTCTTCTTTTATAATATCGTGAGTACATTTCTTTAGTTTATTTTTAGTCTTCCTCATTTTGTTTTTCTTCCTTGTTTTAAAGTAAATTCATTCATAGTGTCAGTTTTCTTCTGGACACCTTAAATTTGAGAGGTAGTACTTTTATTTCATTTTTTTCAAAATAGGCATCAATTTTAATTTATATTTTTCCTTCTTTTTTTTTTGGCTAAGTGTCCTAGGGGGTGTTGTTATAAAATTTTTAAAATTGGCTTTTGTTTGTTTGCTTTTGTCATCATTTGAAATTAACATCTAGTTTCACTGAATTTGGGTCAGAAAATACACGTTTTATTTTGGAATTTTTTTTGAAATTTGTAGAGATTTTTTTTCTTTTTTAAAAAGTTTCACTTAGGACTTCCCTGGTGGTGAAGTGGATAAGAATCCGCCTGCCAATGTAGGGAACATGGGTTCGATCCCTGATCCGGGAAGATCCCACATGCTGTGGAGCAACTAAGCCCGTGCACCACAACAACTGAGCCTGCGCTCTAGAGCCCACGAGCCACAACTACTGAGCCTGTGGGCCACAACTACTGAAGCCCGCGCGCCTAGAGCCCGTGCTCCGCAACAAGAGAAGCCACCGCAATGAGAAGCCTGCACACTGCAATGAAGAGTAGCCCCCGCTCGCCGCAACTAGAGAAAGCGGATGCGTGGCAACGGAGACCCAACACAGCCAAAAAATAAATAAAATTAAAATCTTAAAATAAATAAATAAATAATTCGATTTAATGAAACTAAAAAAACAACACCCATTTCTCTCACTCCTCCACACCATGCCTCTGGTAACCACCTATTTGTTCTCTGTATCTATTAGCTTGAAAATACATATATATGTATATATATGTACATATATATGTATATATATTAGATTCCACATAT
This sequence comes from Mesoplodon mirus, assembly GCF_964341445.2. NCBI lineage: Eukaryota > Metazoa > Chordata > Mammalia > Artiodactyla > Ziphiidae > Mesoplodon > Mesoplodon mirus. Next base: position 221,428,098 of record NC_138977.1, read on the forward strand.
AAGAGAGATCATACGGTATTTGTTTTCCTCTCTCTGACTTGTTTCACTTAATACCCTTGTGGTCTATCCATGCTGTCACAAGTGACATGATTTCGTTCTTTTTTTTATAACTGAATAATATTCCATTGTAAATATGTACTACGGTTTTTAAAATTCATTTATCCATTAATGGATACTTAGATTGTTTTCATATCTTGGCTACTGTAAGTAAAACTGCAATGAACATAAGGGTGCATACATCTTTTCAACTTAGTGGGTTTTTTTCTTTGAATAAATACCCAGAAGCAGAAGTGGAATTTGGGAGTTGGACCACCTGGTTGCCTGACACTGAGGACACCATCACTGGTGGCAGGTGGCACACAGATTGTCTCTGGTAGAGGGTGGCAGTGCAATTGTTAAGTGAACCATCTGTGCTTTGTCTATAGATTGATTTCTAAATCTGAAAATCAATGAGCAATGTTTTATTGGATTTCTGTGAATATTGTTTAATAAGGAGCTAGTGATCAATACAATTACTGGTTACATTTTTTTCTTACACTTTTGCTTTCTCCTACAGTTTCTGATTGCTTTCATTGCACCATTTGAAGAAATATATGGTCAATTTTTTCCACCTTCTTCATTCAGTCAACTATTCTACTGAAATTCCCCCTTTTATTCTGGAAATTTCCATCCCCAGCACCCTCTACCTGCCCACTTCAATTTGGATGAGCTGCAATTCCAGTCTTGCTGTACAGTTGTCACCATGAGGCTTCCCTTTCCTGCTTTCCTCTGTTAAATCCCTTGCTTTCTGGATTCCATGTTTAAAACCTTTCTTGGGAATTCCCTGGCCATCCAGTGGTTAGGACTTGGCCCTTTCACTGCCATGGGCCTGGGTTCCATCCCTGGTGGGGAAACTAAGATCCCACAAGTCATGCAGTGCAGCCAAAAAAACAAAACAAACAAAACCAAAACCTTTCTTAGTTTATGCCGTGACTTTGTGGAGTCACTTTCTTAGAAGAGTTGTAAAGGGGAAATTTTTATGAGTCTGAAAAATGTCTCTATTCTCTCCTTCCATTTGGTTGAAGATAATTCAACCAAATGGAAGGATGATTTGGCTGAACATAGAATTTTGAGTTGAAAATAGTTTTTTTCATCAGGAATTTAAAGGCATTGCTCAGTTGTCTGCTTGAGATGGATTCTGATTCAATATCCACTCAACAAACATTCCAGGTGCTGCTCTAGGCATTGGAGATACAATGTTGAATAAGACAAAGACCCTAGTCTCAGGGAGGAGATGGAAAATAAAAACAAAAACAAGAAAAAAGACTTGGTAATGGTAAGTGTTATGAAGAATTTAAATAAGGCTAAGGGTATAAATGCTCACTGGGAATGCTCTTTTAGATATGATGTGCAGGGATGCCTTCTCGGAGAAGGTGACATTTGAGATGAGACTTGAGTTGTGAGAACTAATGAGTCACGCAGAGATGCAGAGAAATCGTATTCTAGTCACAGCCAACAGTAAAGGAAAGACTTCGAGGATAAAATGAGTCTGGCACATGTAGCTGGAGTATGGTACACAAGGGAGAAAATGCTGGAAGACGAGTTTGGTTCTGATTCTCATTACTTTGTAAGTGACCTATTTTGTTTTATTTCTAGAAGCATTCAGGATTGGTGGTGACTTGAGGATGGCCAGGAATTCTTTGATGTTCCTCCCACTGAAGTAGGAGATCTGTGTCTCCTCCTCTTTAATCTGGGCTCTGTGACTCTCTGACCAATAAAATATAGCAGAAGTGACACTGTGCCTGTTTCTGGATTCAGGCCTTAAGAGACTGGCAGCTTCTACTTCCTGTCTATTGGACCATTCACTCTTGGAATCCATCTGCCATGCTGTAAGGAAGCTCGAAACATGTGAAGAAGCCATATGTAGGCCACTGATGAGCTCCCAGCCAAAGCCTGTGTGACCTGTCAGCCATGGGAGTGAGCATTTTGAACACTCAGCCCCACTGAGCCTTCGGATAACTCTCGTTCTACCTGTTGTCTGACTGCAGCCACACAAGAGCCTTCCCCCAACATGAGGACGGGCTAGCTGAGCCCAGCCAACCCACAGGACTGTGCAAGATATTTTTAGTTATTGTACCAGGCACCTACTGGGCCCTTTCAATCTGGAGATTCACCTCCTTTCTCTTTGGGAAATATTCTATTACTTCTTTGATACTTTCTTTCTTCCACTTTTTTGTTCCATGCCTGGATCTCCTGTTAATCAGGTGTGAGACTTCTTCAATTGATTCTCTAAGCCTCTAATACGCTTTCATATTTTAAACCTTTCTTTAATTCTATTTTCTTAGATTTTTGTAAAGCTTACCTTCAACCTTCTATTGTTGTTATTGTTTTTTCCAGAATACACGGGAGGTTTGGTTTTGGGTTTCGATTTTGCTTTTTTTTTTTTTTTTTTAAAGGATCTTGCTGTGATTTATGTCATAGAGTGTCCTGCCTATGTTTTCCTCTAAGAGTTTGATAGTTTCTGGCCTTACACTTAGGTCTTTAATCCATTTTGAGCTTATTTTTGTGCATGGTGTCAGGGAGTGTTCTAATCTCGTACTTTTATTTTTTTATTTTTATTTTTTTTGCGGTACGCGGGCCTCTCACTGCTGTGGCCTCTCCCGTTGCGGAGCGCAGGCTCCAGACGCGCAGGCCCAGCGGCCATGGCTCACGGGACCAGCCGCTCCGCAGCATGTGGGATCTTCCTGGACCGGGGCACGAACCCCTGTTCCCGGCATCGGCAGGCGGATTCTCAACCACTGCGCCACCAGGGAAGCCCTAAAGTAAGGTTTTATAATATTTTTATTTCATATTACTTATTTGCCCAATTCAAATTCATGTAAATGCGGACTTGCTGAAAATTACTAGCATATGGCAGAGAACGCAAAGAAAACAAAACATTTCCCAGGCAATGCTTAGAACTGCTGATTATTTAAAAATTCTGGAAGGAAAATAAATTCAAAATAATGTTTATTATGACAGTAAACAGGTGGATTTATGAAAATAAAAAGATAATGTTTAAGGTTCATCATCTTACGCAGCGAAAAAGAAACTCCTGCTAAGGAAGCAAACAACACGCAAATTTAACTCCTTGCTTCAAGAGACTTCATTAAAGTGATCACAAAGGAATATTTTTTGTTTTCAAGTTTGTTGGGACAATAACGAAGCAAACTGGCCGGCACATCAGCGGAGAAGAGATGGCTCCACGTTTGTGGATAACAGGAAGTGGATGAAGGTCTGATCCTGGAAGAATCAGGGCTGAGCAGCCTAGAGCTGGGGTGAGAGGGGGGATGGGGCTTTCGCCCAACAAGACCCTGCAGACCCAGGAGAGGCTCTGAAACACCAGGAACGTTGGAGGGAGCAGAACTGGGGCTGAAAATAAAAAATAGATGTTAAGTGAAGCTGACTCTTCCACCCCATCCCACCCCTCTCCTGATGCCTATCAACTAGACAAAAGCAAAGTCAGGACTTCCCTGGTGGCGCAGTGGTTGAGAGTCCGCCTGCCCATGCAGGGGACACGGGTTCGTGCCCCGGTCCGGGAAGATTCCACATGCTGCGGAGCGGCTGGGCTCGTGAGCCGTGGCCGCTGAGCCTGCGCGTCCGGAGCCTGTGCTCCGCAGCGGGAGAGGCCACAACAGTGAGAGGCCCGCGTACTGCAAAAAAAAAAAAAACAAAAAAACAAAAACCTTACTTTATAAGAAAAATTTGAAATATGTCAGATATCCTCAAATTAATTTTTTTTTTCGCTTTTGTTGATTAAGTAAGTAGTTTTTAGGTCAAGAATCGTTTCAAAGCTGACTGGACAAACGGTAAAAACTGCACTGTCCCTATTGCCACATGGTGGCGCCACTTCCGCTGGTAAGCAGACAAGTCTGCAGTTTTTCATCAGGATTGTGGGAACCACACTGTTCACAGGCATTGGAACTTTGGCCTGTGATTTTAGTGTAATCAAAAGCCTTTTTTATATTTCAAGGCAATTTTGCCCAAGCATGATACCTTGGTACTAATATGAAGACTAAAAAATTGCTTCTGGATTCATAAACTGGAAACAGAACTTAGATGTGATAGGAAACCATGCTGGAGGCCAAAACAGCCCACGATGACAGGCCGGGAGGTTTGTTTAGAAGAAGGCATCCCGTACAATAATGGGAGGTGATGCTGAGAAAATTAAAAATAGTACTAAGATGAACATTAACCACAATAACTGTAGATCCAGGCCCTCTGAAACTATGCCCTTTACTTTTTTTTTTTTTTTTTTTTTTTTCCGGTATGCGGGCCTCTCACTGCTGTGGCCTCTCCCGTTGCGGAGCACAGGCTCCAGACGAGCAGGCTCAGCAGCCATGGCTCACGGGCCCAGCCGCTCCGCGGCATGTGGGATCTTCCCGGACCGGGACACGAACCCGTGTTCCCTGCATTGGCAGGCGAACTCTCAACCACTGCGCCACCAGGGAAGCCCTTGCCCTTTACTTTTATGCTTGGTCTTATGGGAAAATTTGACAAATTATTTGAGTGTTGAATTACACAAGAACTTCAGGAAAACATTATAAAATGTGATCACCCTGAACCATTCTATTCCTGAGTAAGGGTTTTCCACTTTTAGAGGGTTTTTATATACACTGTCTTATTTGGGCCCCGCTGGGCCTGTGGAGAGGTGGGGTGTGGGACCGTTTTATACCTAATAAAATCGAGGCATGTGGCATTTGGACAATTGACCCGAGCCCTGACTAGAAAGAAGATGAATCAGGACTAAACATCCAGGCTTCAGACCCCTTATTCAAAACTCACTCAGGTCCTTTGCTATTACAGGATTTTATCTATCACAGAACTCTGCCTTCTTAAAGAAGATCCTTCTCAATCCGATCAAAATATTTAAATACGTGAAAAGTAGGAGTTATGGTCAATTGAATTCAGTGCTCTGAATAGTAGAATAATTTTCAAAATTAAATATTGCTAATGAAAATTAGATCACCTTTCAAATTTTCTTTGAAAAATTACTATTCACATGAGATAAAATTCCTAGACCAGAAAAGGAAATATGTGAGAAGACAATCTTCCTCTTTCCCTCCCCCACCCCACCCAGTGTCTCCGCCCCTCCCTGGTCCATACCTCCCTGGAGGCAAGCACTGTCACTAGTTTCTCCTGTGAATTTCCAAAGAGTCATTAATTTGTATATCATAATATAGTATAGTATGATTTTCTCAGGACATAGAATTTATATACTTTACATAATGTATACACATGCAAATTTATACCCTCCTTTTTTTTTAACACAAATGGTAGCATATTAGACACACTGTTCTGCACCTTAATTTTTTTCACTTAATGATGTATCTTGGAGACTTTTCAGCGTTGGTACATAAAGAGCTCCCCATCCTTCCTAAGAGTTGCTTAGTTGTCCATTGTATGGTTGCACGTTTAATTCATTAAATACTGATGGAGTTTTTAGGTAGCTTTGCCATTTAGAGTTGGCTTAACAGTCTTTGCTCATTTCCCCTTTCCTGAGGGAGTATACTGACATTTTCAAAAAAGACAACTTGATTTTATGAGGTCGTAGAAGCTGATGATGACCTGTCCCCATTTACCAAAAGCACTTCTCATTTTATAGCTTGTTTCTTTCTTTTTTTTTTTTTTTAAGGCTGCTTTGTTTTGAAAAGTAGCCAAAATATAGAACTGCCCCAAGTAAAGTAAACTGCAGCCCGAGGCAGTAGAGACTGGCTTCAGATCCCAGATAAACTTAGAAAAACGGAGAGCTGCGGGCTCCCCCCCGGTACCTGCAAGCTTTCTGCCCCTTGTTGTCCTCCCTCTGGGCTGCAGAGGCTTCTGGAAAGCTGCCGCCTGGCCCGGGTCAGATTGCTTACACACTGCTCCCTCCCAGGCCAGCGTTCCCAACCTTAAGCCAATGCACATTTATAGAACACTTTCATGTGATCCTGGGAAGACAGACCGTGGGCAGAGGGCAGTGCTGAAAAGTCCTAACATCAGGAAGAGAGGGCCTTTCCCCCTTCTCTGCCCCTCATGCTAAGAGGATACTAGGTAAGTAAGCCTCAGATTGGTGGCTTTATTCCTTTGAGCAACGTGTACTTTAAACTGGTTTGGCTACTGAGATTAGAGGGATAAATGCATTTCTTTCTTTCTTTTTATACCTTATAAAGGGAAATTGAAGGCCCATCTGTGATCTTTCTTTCCCCCCTTCTGATTGTCTCCTAAGCCACATAAACTGTATTTTTTCTTTCCAATAAGTTCCTGGTTGCTTTTGGTAGGATAAGTCCCCATTAATCTAGACCTTTGTCTCTTCCCTTGTAAAATAAGTTTGGGGCTAGGTGGTTATTGAAACTTCTTCTGGCTTCTGTGATGATTCTGCCCACGGCAAACTGGACTTTCAAGTATTTATGAGTCTGTGGAACGATGATTTAAGACAGCCCTAAGGGCCTAAGACAACAAGACTTTATGGCAAAAAGTTATTTTAAAACTGGCAATGCTGTTGATTTTGGTGTTTCTCTAGACTCACACAAGTACCTTTTCAGACCTCTTTCTGATGTCGTGGTTGCCAGCTTAAGCTGCCATGTGATCTCGACAAAAACTGAGTGTTTCTGAGTTTGACTTGGTGTCGGTTATAACCGAATCTGCAGATCACGCTGAAGTAAGGCAGTGAGCTAAGCCTCGTGAGAGAATCCATCAGTGAAGTTAAACACAGTGGAGTGTGCGTGTAAGTGAGTATGTGTGTGTGTGTGTGTCCTATTTCATACCATGTTCCGTGCAACAGAAATGCATAGACTGAAATTCTTAATACCACTTGCACCACATAGAGTCTAGCGTGTAATAGCTGTGTCTGTGTGTATGGCGAGCGCAAAGCTCCTCCCGGTTTTAGCTGCTGCTCCCGTACTGGCCCACTGGCCCTTCCAGTGGGTACCTGTTGGCTCCCTGGGGTTTTTCCTGCTCTCACGTCCAGCTGACAGTGCCCTGTTGCTTCCCTCTGCGTCTCCCTGCACAGACGTCGAAAGCAGGTGGGTCTTGTTGTTGGTTGAGGTTCGGGGGAGACATTATCCAGTTTCGTTGTGAGTGTCCATAGGTTTTCAGTTTTTCTATCCAATGGCTCTGTCTGTTTATAGGAGGGGATTTGGGAAGATCTTAAAACTCTGCTGCCGCCATCTTCCCAGAATTCTACTCGGCAGGTTTTTAATTGCAATCAGGGAGACCAGCTGGCTTCTGCGGGACCTCTAACCGGTAGTGATGAGGGTCTGGCCTGGAAGCCAAGGGAATGGGGAGGAAGGGGACAAGGAAAGAGACAGAAGGAAGAAAGAACCCAGAGGGCTTGGTGAGTGTATATCGGAGAGACAAGAAGAATGAGGCAGAGGGGGAAATAAAAGATATGCATCCATTCCTCCAATTCATTCAGCAGACATTTAAGTGATCCCCATGTACCAGACCCTAGGAATAGTGGAGGGAAGGAGGGAATAGTTGTACACTCCAGTCACATAATCCAGGCCCTCATGGAGCCTCTGAGCTAGAGGGGAGGCAGAGACTAAGCAAGCAATCACCATGCGGTGCAGAATTACTGCGAGGGTCCCAGGGGATGCGGCTGAGAGAACACGATGCTCTCAGTGGAAATGGGAAAGTCGAGAGAGGGGTTGGCTTGAAGGAGAAAGATATCAAATGTGCATTTTAAGAGTTTGAGTGACTGTGCGTCATCCAAGTAGAGATATCCATCAGAGAGTTAAAAATGCGGTGGGGATAGGAGGGAGAAGTCAGGGCTGGCGTTTCGATTTGGAGCCTTCTGCCTGGGCTCAATGAAGGAAGCTATGGGAACCCATAGAAACTTCCTAGGGGAAGACCAGGCCGGAAGACCAAATCCTGAATCTCATGAAATGCCTTTACAAAGAGGGGAAGAGGAACACTGGAGAAGTAAAAAGGGAACGAGATTTTGCAGCACCTTTTAGAAAAGTCCTAAGTGGAGAGAGTTTGTGACGAGGGTGCGGTGACAGTGTCAGTTGCTGTGGAAATGCTGGAGGATGAGGACTGCGAAGAGGCCAGAGTGTAAAGGTCATGGGGGATTTCTGAGTGTGGTTTCCATCAGGGAACGCTTGGTTGCAAGAAACAGAAGCTCATTCAAAAAGAGAAGGGGGGAGGGCTTCCCTGGTGGCGCAGTGGTTGAGAATCTGCCTGCCAATGCAGGGGACATGGGTTCGAGCCCTGGTCTGGGAAGATCCCACATGCCGCCGAGCAACTAGGCCCGTGAGCCACAACTACTGAGCGTCTGGAGCCTGTGCTCCGCAACAAGAGAAGCCGCAATAGTGAGAGACCCGCGCACCGCGACGAAGAGTGGCCCCCGCTCGCCGCCACAACTAAAGAAAGCCCTCACACAGAAACAAAAGACGCAACACAGCAAAAATAAATAAATTAATTAATAAACTCCTACCCCCAACATCTTCTTAAAAAAAAAAAAAGAGAGAGAAGGGGGGATTAGTTGAGAAGACATAGCTCCAGGTTATAGCAACTCTTTTCACCCCTACTTCTCAGCTACCACCTGCTCCATTTTGGTCTGAGGGTGGACCAGTCTCTGCTGGGCTCCCAGTCCCCCTCCCTGCTCAGGTCAGCACACACAGGCTCTGGGGGGTCTCTGGCACTGATCTAAGCCCCCATTCTTCATTACCTCGTGGCCTGTGGCTTCCCTCATTGACTTCAAAGCCCCTATCAAATAGTAAGAGAGAAAATCTGATTGGCCCAACTTAAGCCAGAACCAAGCCCTAGTCCAATTAACAGTGTCTGGGAGGTGAGTTGGTGTGGTGGACCAAGACTGCTCAGCCAGTGGAGGGTGGGAAGGAGGGGAGAATGATGGAAGAGTAGCTTTCACAGCAAAGGACAAAGGACAAGGGTAGGCCCTCGAAAGTTGCCTGCTTAAGTGTGTGATTTCACCGGAGTAGAGAAGTGAAGCCTGGGTGGCTGTGATGAGTGCTACCACCTACAGGCAAGGATGTGGATTTAATGGGCCAAGGCACACTGGGAGTGGCTTCAGGACAAATGTAATTGACCAGATTGTGGAGTATTGGCCAGCAGAAAACCAAACTCATTATGATGCTCACCCTGGTCCAATGCTCTGATTCTTGAGGAGATCACAAGCCCAGGTGAGATTTGTCCATCTGAGCGCAAGAGGTCCCATCCCAACACCAAAGACGGGGAGTGGGGAACAAGACTCCATGTGGTGAAACAACAAAGGAGCAGCCAGACACTGACCAGGAAACTAACACAGGAAGATGACACTCTGTGGGCTTGTCTGCACCCTTTGAGGGTCACTGAAGAACCCACGACCCTTGTCCTAGGGCTCTTAATTCAGCTGTGTTCAGAAGAGGTGGATATCAGTGTGTTTTTATAATCCTAGCCTGGTAGGCAAGTTTGTGCATGTGTTTCAGTCTTGGGAAATGCCCCTGTACAGCAGGGGCAACTCAGGATAGTTACCACTTTGCCAGCGTTTCCTAAATGTTAATGAAGATGTTTAAAATTGACACAGTGGAGAGAGTCTCTGGGATGAGTGGGTGCTCTGAGTTTGTGACCTAAAAAGGGGAAATTCTGCTCCACACTCAAGCCGGGGAACAGCCTTGGCTGAGCTCTGTGCCAGAAGTGGTGCCAAAGAATTATAAAGAGATTAAACCCAGCAGCCCAGGCTGATGTTGTTCTAGTAAAGAGAGCTCACTTTCTGTAGTCAAGCTGCTTCCATCTGTATAAAGTTCCAGAATGACTAAAATTGGTTGTGTCTCAGCATTCTGGGGCTCCCAGGAAACGTCCAGGCTCTAGCAAGGACCAGCCATCCTCTGAGTAGTTGCCTTTGGTGCTGATCAAATCCTGAGTTGCAAGACTTAGACCATGAAAGATTATTTCATCCTGGTTGTGCTCCTTTTGTGTGAAAGGACTGTGAAGGGTTTGGATGTGGATGAAGCTAGAGTGATTGTTTATAAGTGGGGCCATATTTCTCATTTTGAGGAGACATAATTTTGTTAAGTGACTCTATGGGTTCAAAAAACATGGCTCTGGGAGTTCCCTGGCTGTCCAGTGGCTAAGACTCCACGCTTTCACTGCCAAGGGCCTGGGTTCGATCCCTGGTCAGGGAACCAAGATCCCACAAGCCACGTGGAGGGGCCAAAAAAAAAAACTAACAAAATTAAACTAAACCAAAACAACAACAACAAAAACGAAAATGAAAAACAACCCATGGCTCTGTATTCACTTTTGGTCACGCCAAAAACCATTCCTATGACTATGCTTCTGCTGAAACGTATTCAGTTTCAAGTTAGGATCTGACAATGTTCTTTTGCATCTCGTATTTCATAGCAAACAGATGAGACAACTCTTGAATCCTGTCAGTCACAAGATTATCCTCTTATGTGTTCCAGTTCTTTGAAGAACATTTGGTGAGGTTGTTGTTTGCATCACCTGGTGGAAGTGTCACTATTTGACGTTTGTTGGACGTGCTTCCCTCTCCCCCAATACCAGCACGCTTTACTGCCCCAGGGCTGTCAAAAGACTGAAATGTTTTTGCAAATGCCTCCTTCTCATTTAGCATAAGCAAAGAGATTCAGGTGGACTTATCTTGGTCAACGTGTTTGAGGAAAATGACCCAACTACAGATGTGAACCTTGGAGAAACAACTAGATAGAGAAGGAACAATGCCCACGGACGATTATTAGTACCAGAGCTTCTTGTTCGGGGGGCAGATCCTAGTAGTAGGAAATTTAGGAAGTTTGGCAGATTTACCCTTTGGCAGATGTGTTTATACGTGGCAAGGTCAGTCCTCAAGCCCAGGTTCTGGAAGCCAGGTTGTGATCAGATACACAATACTAGGAACCAACCCAACATGGATGGGAGAGAAGGGCCGAACTAGGACTTGGGAAACAACACTAGGACTTAGAGGTCCATTGGAGGCACTGGGTCCACATTTGAAGTTCAACAAGGAAATTTGGCTTGGAAAATGCGAATCAAAAGTAGCTTAAATTACTGGCAGGTCAACTTGATGCATGCTTAGGAAGGGATGACCTGATTCCAAAGCTCACCATGGACAGGGCAGAGATTGGCTCGGCCAGGACTGGCTGGAGAACTGCAGTGGACCCCAGTAACAGATGAAGGAGGAAGGATTTCTTTTCCTCCCTCCCACTCTCTCTCCTTCCCTTCCTTCACTTTTTATTATGGACTTTTCAAGCATGCACAAAGGTAAGGAGAATATTATAAGAATCCTCATATACCCATAACTAGTTTCAATAATTATCTACATCTGGACAATCTTATTTCATTTATTACTCTACTTTCCATTAATGTCTGCCCCTCCCCCAACAGTGATATTGTTTTCAAGCAAATCATTCCATCATTTAATCAGTGATATTTAAGTATGTACCTCTAAATGATGAGGGCTCTTTTCAATATGTGTATAATGATAACATTATTATCATACCTAAAAAATAAACAATAATTCCTTAATGTTAAAAATCCTGTCAGTATTGAAATATCACTGATTGTCTCATTTTTTAAGGTGGTTTATTTCAATCAGGATCCAAACAAGAACCATAAATTTCTTTGGGTTGATATATCTCTTAAGGCACTTTTCTGTTTCACAACCCCCGCCCCAGGTTTCCATAGTCCTCCTATATCATCTGCTATATATGTCCTCCAGAATTTTCCTGTCTTCCACCATTATATCTCTCTATATTTTTTGTCTTGCTTGTACTTTTTTTTTTTTTTTTTTTGCGGTACGCGGGCCTTTCTCTGTTGTGGCCTCTGCCGTTGCGGAGCACAGGCTCCGGACGCACAGGCTCAGCGGCCATGGCTCACGGGCCCAGCCGCTCGGTGGCATGTGGGATCTTCCCGGACCGGGGCACGAACCCATGTGCCCTGCATCGGCAGGGCTTCCCTGGTGGTGCAGTGGTTGAGAGTAAGAGCTATTTTTAAGTCCTTGTTTGCTACTTCCAACTTCTAGGACATCTATGTGTCTGCTTATTTTTTTATTTTTATTTTTATTTATTTTATTTTTTTTTGCAGTACGCGGGCCTCTCACTGTTGTGGCCCCTCCCGCCGCGGAGCACAGGCTCCAGACGCGCAGGCCCAATGGCCATGGCTCACGGGCCTAGCCTCTCCGCGGCATGTGGGATCCTCCCAGACCAGGGCACGAACCCACGTCCCCTGCATTGGCAGGCGGACCCTCAACCACTGTGCCACCAGGGAAGCCCCTGTCTGCTTATTTTGATCATTCTCTCTCTTGATTATTAGTCCTGTTTTCCTGCTTCCTCACATACCTAGTTGTCTGTTATTGTGTACTTGGTATTGTAGTGATGTCTGTAGGTACTGGATTCTATCCTCTTCCTCTAGATAGTATTGTATTTTCTTCTACAGGCAGTTAAATTACTGGGAGATTGCCTTGATCATGTGGAGGCTTAGTTTTAGACCTTGTTACAGTAGGTCTATTTTGATTTAGCTCTTATTCCTAGGGCATAATCCTTAGTCCTGAAATATAGTCCTTATTCTCAAGGTGTGGTTCTTCCAGGGTTTCAAAGAGAAGCTTGAGGTATTTACCAAGCCCGTCTAATTCCATGGGACTTGAACTCCAAACTACCTTCTCTGCACTGGGCAGCTGCTGAAACCACTTCTCAGAGCTTCAGCTTCCAGCCATTCCTTTTTCTTGAGCTCCTTGGAGCTCACCCTGAGGATGTGCATTTTAGGAATCAACCAGAGACTTGAGGGGAATCTGTGTGCAAATTTTGAGGCTCCCCCTCTGTGGCTTCTTTCTTTAAGAGCTTCCCCCCTCAATTCCAGCTTCTCTGGCAGGCTCAAACTCCGTTTCTTCAACTTAGCAACAGTGCAGCTTTCTGCTTGAGTTTTGGCCCCCATTTATCAAATAGATTGGGGAGTGCCCCCATAGAAAAAGCCAGTTAAATATGCACTTAAGTGTTTTTTAATCTCTAAACATAGAGATTCCTCTCTCTTTCTCGTACTATCTCCCTTTCCCTTGCAGTTATTTGTTGCGGAAATTGGGTCATCTTCCTGTAGAATTTCCCACTCTTCGGGTTTTGCTGACTGCATCCCTATGGTGACATTTCTCTATTCCCTATATTTCCTGTAAAGCGGTACTTAGCTCCTTAGATGCAGAGGCTTGATCAGATGCTTTTTTATTTTGTCAAGAATACTTCATAGGTGATGCTCTGTACATCCTGCAACATCACACCAGGTGGATTTAATGTCTAGCTGTCTCTTTTTTTGCTATGTTAAGATTGATAAATGAGTTCAGATATTCTCATCCTGTATAAAGTTTCCCATCAGCTTTTCACTTAATGCTGTTTGCATTGAAGCATATCACCTTACATTTATTATTTCATTAAGGTTTTGCAATTGGTTTTGTAATTCAATTACTCCTTCTTCATTTATTAATTGTGATTTCTCTATAAAGAAGTTTCTATCATCAACTATTTGGATATCCTGAAATGCACCTTGTCTGGAAAGTCAGGTTCTATGCTTGATTATGTATATTTCTTGATCTCCTAGAATTCTTGAAAGGTGACCAATGAGCTTTGTTTAGGGAAGGAAGAGTATCATTATGAATTCATGGAAATTAACATATTTGATGTGTTTCAACTCATTGCAGTCGTTCTTTTTGATCAGTTCCTGGAAATCCCACTTGTTTGTAGTATGTTATTTTCTGAATGTGGTGCTGGAGTTTGTTTGCTAGTATTTTTTAAAATTTTTTTGCAACAATATTCACGTGTAATATTGATATGCAGCACTCCTGCAGTGATCCATTTTTTATCAGGTTTAGGAATCAGTTTATTATTCATAAAAAAATTAAGAGTTTTTTATTTGCCTTTACAATGCCTTGGAGTAATTTTTTATTTTTTTTTATTTTTTTATTTTTTATTTTTTTTTGCTTTATAACAAATTTAATCAGTTATACATATACATATGTTTCCATATCCCCTCCCTTTTGCGTCTCCCTCCCACCCTCCCTATCCCACCCCTGCCTTGGAGTAATTTATAGAGCATTGGGACGCTCTGATCTTTGAAGGTTTGGTAGAATTCCTCTGTGAAATCAACTAGCCTGGTGCTTTTTTGTGGTATTGTTCTTTATAAATTTGTTGTTTTGTGTGGAAATTGGTATGTTTAAGTTTTCTAACTCTAATGAAGTCAATTTGGTAACCTGAATTTCCCTAGGAAATTATCCATTTCATGCATTTTTTATTTGCAAAGAGGTCTGCAAAGCAGTCTCATAATTTTAAAAATTTCTTCTGTTACAATGGTTATTTCCCTCCTGTCATTTTTTGTTTTGTATATTCATGCTTTCTCCCTTTTCTTCTTGATCAAGTTAGCTAGTAATTTTTCTGTTTCATTAATTTCTTTCTTTTTTTTTTTTTTGCGGTACACGGGCCTCTCACTGTTGTGGCCTCTCCCGTTGCGGAGCACAGGCTCCAGACGCGCAGGCTCAGTGACCGTGGCTCACGTGCCCAGCCGCTCCGCGGCATGTGGGATCTTCCCGGACCGGGGCACGAACCCGCGTCCCCTGCATCGGCAAGCGGACTCTCAACCACTGCGCCACCAGGGAAGCCCTGTTTCATTAATTTCTTAAAAATCTATGACTTTCATTTGTTCATTAGATTGTTCATTTTTCTATTCTTTACCTCATTAATTTCTACTTTTGTCTGTATTCTTTTCTTCTTTATACTTTCCTTAGTTTATTTTGCTTTTCCTTTCCTAGTTTTTTGACTTGGAAATTTAATTTGTTATTTCCCTCACTTTATTTTCACTGATAAATATGTTTAATGCAAAGAATTTTCCTCTGACCCCTGCTTTAAATACATCCCTGTTTTCTTACTTAAACTTCCACTGTCTGGTATATCAGGACTCAACCCCCCTGCCCAATAGCCTTTAATGCCCACCTCTTACCTATAGCAATGAGCTTGTTCTAGTTTCCTCTTTCCCTCTCTGTCTTCTTCAATTTTTTAGATGCATTATTTCTTTGTTAAATCAAATAGCATTTGTACATTAGTCTTCCATCCTTGCCCTTCCATCTTTGTTTTAGTCTTAGATGTATATTTACTCTTTTTTTTTTTTTGGCCATGCTGCGAGGCATGTGTGATCTTAGTTCCCCGACCGGGATCGAAGCTAGGCTCCCTGCAGTGGAAGCACTGCTTCCTAACCACTGGACTGCAGGGAATTCCCTATTTACATATTTTTAAATCCTTATCATCAGTCCTTTTGCTAAAGTTTTCCCAGTCATCACTGGGTTAGATGAAATATACATCATCTAGGAGATACCCTGGAATGGAATCTGATGGAAATAGAATTCAGTCAGTTATTACATGTTGAAAATCGTTTTCCTCTAGCCTTGATATATGAAGAACAGCTTGGCTGAATATAAAATCCTTCATCCACACTGTAGTTCACTGGGTTTTTTAAAATGCTACTCCATTGTTACTTTGCTTTGTGTATTGATTTTTTAAAATATGATACGAATCTTATTCTTTTTTTTTTTTTTTTTTTTTTTTTTTTTTGCATTACGCGGGCCTCTCACTGTTGTGGCCTCTCCCGTTGCGGAGCACAGGCTCCGGACGCGCAGGCCCAGCGGCCATGGCTCACGGGCCCAGCCGCTCCGCGGCATGTGGGATCCTCCCGGACAGGGGCACGAACCCGCGTCCCCTGCATCGGCAGGCGGACTCTCAACCACTGTGCCACCAGGGAAGCCCCCGAATCTTATTCTTTTGGCCTTGTAAGTTATTTGATATTTCTCTCTGGAGGTCATGAGAATTTTATCTTTTCTCTTTGAAATCTAATAGTTTTACCAGGATATGTCTTGGAATTGATTCCTCTGGGTACATTTTCCCAAGTATTTAGTGAGTCCTTTCAGTGTGTAGATGTGGGTATTTTCCTATTTCTGGAAAGTTTTCTTGGTTAAAAGTTCAAAATATTGGCTCTGCTCAATTTTTTTGTTTTATATCAAGGACTCCAATAATAGGGATATTATTCCCTCTTTGTCTCCCATTTCCATATTTTCTCTCTGACCCTATTTCCTTCTTTCTTATGTCATTTCTCATTCTCTTCATCGTTTTCCTGATTTTCCTCAATACCCTCTATTAAATTTTAAATTTTAAATCTCTTCTCTCTTGGGTGCCTTGTGATTTATTTATTTCAGAGGTAATTTAACTGTTTTCTATTTCTTTCCTGAGTCCAATCAACAGTCTTTTCATTTCTCCCTGATTTTTGTTCATTGCACTTTTGAATTTCTGCTTCAAGGTGTTTTACATATGCTTGAATGCTTATTTAAGAATATCTAATTCTGTTTAGTGTATTGACTTATAATTTAGTTCTACTTAGCTTTTTGTTGGTATGGGAAAGATTTTCCCCAGGTGATATGTATAAAATGTTGTCTCCTGATTTTTTTTGTTTTTACAATAGCTCTGTATAGATTTGTTGACCTTCCTCTTGTCCATTTTTATAGCATTGGGTTGCTCTTCAGTATTCCTGGGTTAATAGTGCCCTGTTCTGTCTGTAGAGAGTCCATGTTTGGTGGGGTAGGGTGGGGGAGTTTTTGTGAGTCCTCTGATTTTGTGGTTCTCTTTTTCTTGTCAGGCTCTAAATTTTCTCTTTTTCATTCTTTTCCCCATTCAATACCCAGTTGCCATAGAGTGCTTCTCCTGTGGTTTTTGCTTTTTTTTTTTTCCTGCCCCAGAGCAGTGCATTTTGAAGTGCAATGAATCATACCTGTCTCTTTAAATGTCCTGTGCTTTGAGGCCCTGCCCCTGTACTCCAGACTATGACCTGCTCAGGCACTTTTTTTTGGTATTTTCTGATTTAAGGTGGACTTAATCATTCTGACAATAATTTCAGATCAACTTAAGCTTCCTTCTTCTGTCTCCTCTACCGTTTTTCTAGTATCCATGAAAAAACTAATCAATAGTCAATCTGAGAAAGAAATGGAAAATTTTGTTCCAGTCACACTGAGGATTATAACCTGGGAGACAGTCTCTCAGAGAGCTCTGAGAACTGTTCTGAAGAGGTAAAGGAGGAGGCCAACATATATGTGATTTTGGAGAAGGAGGTATGTGCAATCAGGCACACATTTCAGTGGAATTTTGCTGCTAGCCAGAGAAGCAGACATCTTAGTTAATGGTTTTAGGGCTTTTCTAAGTATGGGAAGATGCAAGAATCCAGGTTCATAAAAAATTTCTCCTGAAAATATCTAACTATTTGAAGGCCTGTTCTGTCAGTTTTCCCAGAACACAGAGTGCCTCATCCTGATCTTTGCCCTGAATTCCTTTCAGGGTGTGTTGTACGTAGGTCAGTGACTGAGGTTGTAATGACTTGATTCTTGTAGAACTGGACAGTGGGCAATGTTTCTTATTTTATAATCCCTTCCCTTTTGGAAGCACCTTAATGCCTCCCAAATTAGGCATTTTGTGACTAATTTGTCCCACTGCACTAGGAATGCTCATTCCTAGGTCAGGCGAGGATTTTGTTGATAGGGCACTCAATTCTCTATTACTGGACTGGGCCCTGTTAACAGTAGCCAGAAACCTCTGGGTCGCCTGTCCTACTAGTCTGTTATTGTCCAGGAAACGGTTCCCTCCTGTTGCCTCTTCCCATATCTAGAAGTTAGACTATTACAACCGTTGGTCTTATAGAACTATGTATTTGGTCAATCGTTTCAAGCCGCCAAATCATCGTTAATTTTATATGAGGTTCAGTCACACATTTGGTAAAGCAAGAAACAAGAATCTTGTAAAATAGGCAGAATACAAGTAATGTAGCTAGTGGCATTAATAAGGTCCTAACTAAGCATTTAAGATAAGAACTTCCATTAGGTGTGGCCCAGTACCTCCCCAGGAACTCTGACCGGTCTGTTGTGCACCAATCTCTATCTTTATGTACAATATATCACATTGTACATAAAGTCCACCAAAGATGTCTACACCTACAAGGCCAGTGGTGGGTCATTGTAACCCTTTACAGGATTGACAAAGGAATGTTATCTTCTAAGGAGTTAACATGGCTGGCGCCAGAAAGAGAAAAATTGATCTTTATGGTTGAGCAGGTATTTCTGCCACTGTGGGGTGAGGGTCTGCTTAAGGCATAATGCAGATGTTCTATGCACACCAGAGGGGAGGCAGGAGGCCCAAACGGACAGAGAAATTTTTATGTTTAAATTTTTCTTATCTTGCCTTAAAAGCTGAATTTTTATTTCTTCACTAGGTTACTAGGTCTGTCTGCGCTTTTCACAAAGCTCTGTGGTGGGGTGAGGGTGGGAGCAGGAGGAATTGTGCTCCAGGGCTGCCTGACTTTTCTCTTTTTATGCACAGTTATTTTGAAGAGTGCTTAAACGTCTCTGTCTTTCTTCCTACCGAGGGCCTGGTTTTTGAGTACATTTTCTTTCTCCTTCTTGTTGTTTTATTTCGTTTGCAGAGGAAATATTGGGAGGCAGGTGGCTAGGATGCCTCTATTGTTTTTAGCTACTACCAAAGCTAACTTAAAAACAGGAAAATATGATTAAGATGTTCTTTTTGTTCTTGCTGAAAGAATGGTACTTAACAAAGTCTTATTTATAAGGACTTTAAAATTATATAACTATTGTTATCCTTAATTTTTTAAAGATAAATTTACAATAAACTTATCTGAGGAACAGAGTTTTTAAAAAGCTATTTTCTTTATTTCTTTCTTTCCTATTTATTTTTATTTTGGCTGCTCCAGGTCTTAGTTGCAGCATGCGGGATCTTTAGTTGTGGCATGCGGACTCTTAGTTGTGGCATGCATGTGGGATCTAGTTCCCTGACCAGGGATCAAACCTGGGACCCCTGCACTGGGAACGTGGAGCCTTACCCACTGGACCACTGGGAAGTCCCCTTAAAAAGCTATTTTCGGGACTTCCCTGGTGACGCAGTGGTTGAGAGTCTGCCTGCCAATGCAGGGGACACACGTTCGAGCCCTAGTCTGGGAAGATCCCACATGCCGCGGAGCAATTAAGTCCGTGCACCATAACTACTGAGTCTGCACTCTAGAGCCCGTGAGCCACAACTACTGAGCCCACGTGCCACAACTACTGAAGCCCACACGCCTAGAGCCGGTGCTCTACAACAAGAGAAGCCACCGCAATGAGAAGCCCACATGCAGCATGTGAAGAGTGGCCCCCACTCGCCGCAACTAGAGAAAGCCCGCGTGCAGCAACGAAGACCCAATGCAGCCAAAAAATAAATAAGTAAATAAATAAAGAATTTAAAAAGCTACTTTCTATTTTACATAATAAAATTGCCTGATGTTAGCTGAAACTCTCTCTAAAGCTTAATAATTACATTCGCAAATTCTTACTATGTCATATAGAAGGCAGATATCTTCAATTTCTTAGTTCAGCTCTAATACATGACGCATACGTATTAGTATCTTTGGCTCTGATGTGATTGGCGCCAATATCCCATCTACACTCAAGATCTCTGTCGTGCTGTTTGTGTTGAAACCGCCTTCCCGCACCCCCAATTCCATCCTCCTTCCACCCACCCCTTAGCCCACAGTTCCCAGTTAGGTTGGTGTATTTGATTTCCAAAAATGACAGTACAGTTCAGCTTTTGGATTCGAACTGATGTCTGAATTTTTGTGGGTTTCAACAGCTTGTTTTCATAAGAAATAAGTTTTGCTAATACCCAGTCTGCAGAGAAGAACTATATGGAAATTGTGAGTAAGGGGAACCTTATATTTAAATGTATCAGCAAATATCTGTTTTGGCAGAAAAGAAAGAGACCCTATTACTGCAAATCAATATGCAGCTTCATGTTTCCATTTTGGGCTAAGGGTCTATGCGTGGTTTGTAACATGGGATGCTCAGATCATCATCCTCAGAGAGCTATAGGGCAAAGACACTTAGTCTGGCATAGACCAAGGTGACACTAGTGGCCACCAGTCAAGGGGCTGTTCTTGTAAATTGTCGTTTCACTGCTGCAGAGGGATTTGATCCATCCAGTCCTCCCTCATGTGGCATCCTTTGTGATGTCTTCAAGATCTTCAAGATGGCCAGCCAGAGTTGTGTGCAGCCTGGCATGAAGGAAAGTTCTAAGGACCCTCCAGGGGAAATTTTATCATTTAGCTTTTACCATGTAATAAACCACCCCAAAACTTGGTGGTTTACAACAATAACCACTTATTTAGCTTCTGATTCTGTGGACTGGCAATTTTGACTGGACTCAGCTGTGGTCCCTCAAGTGTCTGTGGTCACCTGTGGGCTGGCTAGCTGACCACAGCGACCACTCATCAGTCATGAAGATGAGAGAGGATGCTGATTCAGTGCAGTCCCAGAACAAGACAAACTTAGGTTGGCGCTTGAGTAAAGGCTTGCAGCCCAGTCTAAGATGATGGTCCATAAAGTCAGCTAGATGGTCCATGTTGGTCCTTAGGCCTCACCACTGGCCATTGCCCAGCCCATGCCTAGTTGTAGTCACTATTGTCCAGAGCCGTTAGTTCAGCTCTCATGGAATCATGGGTGGGATCTAGACTATGGAGCAATAGAAATAACTTTCCAGTGATCCAGTATACCTCTCTCCAGAAAAGATGCCTCAGGATGAAGTGAGTTCCCCATCACTGGAGGTATTCAAGCAGAGATTCCATGATTATTCACAGGTTCTGGTTTAGAGATTCAAAACTTGCAGGGCATCACCACCACAGGTACCTGGTCTCTGTCCCAAAGAACCAGATTCCAGCTCATGAACTAGACCTTTCAAGACCTGTCTCAAACATTGTAGGACGTGATTGCCCATGGAGACCCCAGGTCTCCCAATTTAAAAAGCAGCACAGGGAGGCAATACTCGCCTCATACAAGAATCCTCCGCTCTCCATCCTGACTGCTTGTTCTGGCAGAGTCCTTGCCCCCATTTCTGATCCTGCCAGCCTGATTGTGCCCATAAGTTCATCTCCCATTCATAATTCTCTGGTTTCAATACCTTCGTGCTTGATCTAACCCTCGGCAGGTTTATGCTAAGTCCTACCCACCTCACTCTATAACTTCCTCCACTATCCCAGGTGGAGACAAGTTATACAAAATGAGAAATGTATTTTTCTTTTTATTATTATTATTATTTTTTGCGGTACGCAGTCCTCTCACTGCTGTGGCCTCTCCCGTTGCGGAGCACAGGCTCCGGACACACAGGCTCAGCAGCCATGGCTCACGGGCCCAGCCGCTCTGCAGCATATGGGATCCTCCCAGACCAGGGCACGAACCCGCGTCCCCTGCATCGGCAGGCGGACTCTCAACCACTGCGCCACCAGGGAAGCCCGATAAATGTACTTTTAAACAGCTAAAACTTGGAGACAACTTAGTATCCACTGCAGCTATTAAATATGATATTGTAGCCATGGGGAAATGTTTCTGATATGTTACTGTTAAATGGAAAAAAGCAGTTTCAAAAAGAGCACGAACAGTATGTATGATCTCCAATTTCATTTTGTGAGTTTTAAGTTTATAAATATAGGCTTACCCCAGGTGTCAAATGGGGTCTCCCTGACCTTTTAGACTCAAGCTCAAGTCCATGACTGGGGATCTCCAAAGTCCACCCCCAGATTTCTGTGAATTCCCCAAAGTTTATTTTATACTCTGGTCTCCTCTACGTTCAGGTTCCTACTTTATGCTGTCTCTGTTCCATATTGTATTGACTCAAATAAGAATAAAGTGCAGCCCTTTCTTCAAGTTCCAAACCCCCAATCCCAGCCAAAAACCAAACAAAGCAAAACACAGTACTAGTGAAGCATTCGTGACTGTAGTGTGAAGGTCTGTGGGGAGAGAGGAGAGCTTTGCTCTATAAGAACCGAAAACAACTTCAAAACGCCGTTAGGCATTCCTGTTGTTCAAGTGTCCTCGGTACCTCATTTCAGGGGAAGTTCCACCGGCCCTTTACCTTATCATCCTCTATCTCACACCAAAGCCCAGGTTCATCTCCTCCAGCCCCCAATTCCTTTCTCTGACCCTGTGACCTCTTCTCTGACCTTCCACCTCTGGAACCAAACCCCAAGTACTCTGATTTCACATGAGGAGCTATGTAACCAGCTCCTTTTTCTGAGCTTTGGCTCCTGCCAATACTTGCACCTACACAGATTCCATCAAGTTCCTTTCCTACATGAAGATGGTTCCTTCCCAAGAGGAATTCTGTGCTAGGCTTAAGAAGCACAGGCTAGCCTGCCGGAGGATGAAGGAGAGCTGAGAAGCTCTAGCCAACAGCTGAGGCTCTTTACATTTGGGCCAGTTACCTAAACTCTCTGGCCTTAAGTTCATCATCTATAAAATGAAAGCTTTAGATGAGGTCACTGCTTCTCCACCATAAGCCAGTGGCCCACACTGCTGGGCAGATAGGTTACAAGATTTCGATATCCTCAACTCTTGGTGTGGCCAGGTTGGGCCTGGGCAGTGGATAAGCCATACAGCAGCCTTGTCCCAAGTCAGGGTCTGTATTAATGTGATTGTATTATGTGTGTCACAATGTGAAAAGGTTGGGGAGCCTTATAAGTTAGAGCTGCAGTCCCTCCCTATTCTAATAGCTCGTGATAGAGACAGACATCTGGATGACAGGAGGTCCAGGTTGTGACTGGGTGAGAGCTTGTTGTTGGTGATGGGGAATCCTAAACAACTTCTTTTTTTATCAATTTATTTATTTTATTTATTTATCTTGGGCTGTGCTGTGTCTTCATAGCTGCATGGTCTTTCTCTAGTTGCGGTGAGCGGTCTTGTCATTGCAGTGGCTTCTCTTGTTGCAGAGCATGTGCTCTAGGCACACAGGCTTCAGTAGCTGTGGCCCATGAGCTCAGTAGCTGTGGCTTGTGGGCTCCAGAGTGCAGGCTCAGTAGTTGTGGCGCATGGGCTTAGTTGCTCCGTGGCACGTGAGATCTTCTCGGACCAGGGCTTGAACCCGTGTCCCCTGCATTGGCAGGTGCATTCTTAACCCCTGCGCCACCAGGGAAGCCCTAAACAACTTCTTATTAAAGTTAAAGCTGATGATGGACTGAACTCGCTTTACTCATTCATTTAACTGAACACATATTTACTGGGTTCCAATACAGAGAGTCGTGAACCAGGAGAGAGAAGATTTGTATCCCAGTTCTGGTAGCATATCAGCCACAGTTAAGTCAGAAGACAGAAATGTCCCAGTTATTTTAACAGAGAGAATTTAATATAAAGGATTGTTATCTAGGTAAATGCAAAGGCAAAAGGCAAACTCTACAGGATGGTGGAAGGTAGCCACTGCAGGAAGCAGTTATCTCACTTAGGGCTTAGGGAACCAAGAGAAGTGGGAATTATTATTTAGGAGCTTGGAGGGGGTGCCCCACAGAAGGGAAACTCAGACCTCTGTGGAGGGATTTGCAGTCAGCTGGGGCTGAAATCCACGAGGCTAGCTCTGTAAGAGCTGGGAGAATGGCAGACTGGACCCCACTGCTGCCCCGGGAGGGAATTGTTGCTGCCACAGGGGAGAAGTGAGGTGGGGGTGACACTCCCAGAAGCAGGAAGCAGCCAGGAAGGAGTGTGCCCTGCTTCCTCCTTCCTCCTCTGGCTTCCGCCTTCCCCTCGCAGAGCCTCACGAGGAGCAGTTGGCAAAGCAGAAATGGGGTTTTCAGAGCCTCCCAGCCTCTGAATATAGTGGGTTTGGAGCTGAGAAACAAGCACTTAATATTTGACCTGGTCGCTCACCAGCAGTCTTGTCTCTGATCTCTATGGCATGAGAGCAGGTGATTTCTAAGTTCTGCAAGAGTGGACTTTTCACATCAAATTTCTCGGTGCCCTCAGAGGTGGGAGAGGAAAGAAGACAAGTGGCTAAGGGGAGAGTAGGAAGGAAGAGCTGTCATTTCACTTAAACCCCCTGGAGCAGCCAAGCCCACGGTGCTCACGAAGGGCCCCTGCCGGAGCACAAAGCAGGCAATGTCTCTTAATAAATCCCTTTCCCAGGCTACGGGTGTTTGTTTGTATTCAAACAGGAACATGATAACAGAGCTATAAGTAGCTCCGTGCTCAGCCGTTCAAGGTAGGGAATTAGAACACCTGAATTCAGCCACTGGAGGGAGAAGCTGAGGCCTCCTGCCTGCCCGGGATGAGGGTTGACGCCATCTGTGAGAACAGCAGCTGACTTAGGTCACTGGGTTTGTCAAGCAGCCAAAGGAGCTGCTAGGTCAGGTGGACCTGAGCTCACCCCCAGAGCAAGCATAACCTCCCAGTTGGTGCCTCCCATATCCTCAGCTGACGCAGGACCTGAACGGCTGGAGGCCACTGGAGCAATGCCGTGCAGGAAAGGTGGGTCTCATCTGATCTTGCTGGTCTGGTCTGGAGGCGACTCCAGAGCCTGCAGCGGCCTTATCAGGGGAGGCTGCCTGTTGGAAGCAAGCCTGTCTGAGTGCAGTTCTGGTTCCAGCCCTTGCTTGCTGTGGGAGGGTGGGTAGATCATCTCTACCCTCTGGCCTCCGCTTCCTCGTCTGTGCTGGAGGAGATGATCTCCGCGCTGCTTCCAGCACTAACAGTCGAAATGACTCAACGCGGAAGAATCCAAACGTATTGAGTCTTTAAAACAGATACATTTTTTCCTCATGTACAGAAAAAGGGTTTTTAAGATAGAGAATTAAAAACCCTGAATAGAAAACTCGATGAGATCGTCTGATGTATCAACACATCCCAATAGATTGCTCGCAGGACAGTGGGAGTTTGGCTGCAAAACTTCTCTGAGCCCACGTGTTACCATCAATGAAACGGGGCCTGCGTGATCTCGTCTTCGCTTCCGCAGCATCTTGTACCTCCCACCCCATACACAGCAGGTAAAATGGGGCATCAGCTCAGACACCACAGTCTGGGTTCTGAGCCACATCCTACACCCACATGCTGCTCTGCACAGTTTAGCTGCCGCGCTTGTTCTCCCAGCTCCATCCCCTCCTCTTTCAGACCTGGCTCCAGGCCCTGTTTCACCAGTGATGCTCTTGGCCCCTCTCAGCAATGCTTCTGGCTACCCAGCCCCGTTAGGCTATCCCAGCCTTTGTGGTTCATCACCAGCCCAAACATTACCTCCTACCCTCTTCTAGATCAGCGAGGGGGATACATAAGCTGGAGCCTTCCCAAGCAGCTTCAGTTGCCAACAGCTAGAAACCCCATGCTCTGCTATAGAGGTCAGTGAGCGAGCGATAAAGGCAGCCAATTACCTTTGAACACTTGCCAAAAGTCTTCCAATTCCAAGGCGGCAGCATTGCTTTGTTCATCGAATGCCAGGGTTGGGGCCATCAGTCTCCAGCCTTCCTTTTCCTCTCTCCTGGGCTTTGGCCATGCAACTTGACCTCTCTGGGTTTCAACTGTTCATCCATCAAAAAAGAAAAAACCTACCTCATGGCTTTGCTGTAAGTGCAAGAGAACACAGGGACCTCAGGCTTGGCACATAGAAAGAGTTCAGTATTTATGGAATAGACGCATAAGTAAATGAATGAATCAAAGACTGTCCCAGTTTATATTTGCAGCTGTGATGATGTGACGCCAATACACCAGTTAAAAAATAAAAATTCTCCCAAACAACTATCATTTAAAATGAATTTTATATTTGAATCTACTGGAGACTAGGTTGAGGTTTAGCTGACTGTTTGGACTCTGTACACAGAATAAGTGGGCAGAAGAAACCTTTGTGGATTCAGTCTTGCTTGTGGAAAACCCCCTTGAATTAATTAGAAGCCTCAACCATGGATCATTTTTGAAGAAGTACAGTTTCATTTGCCCGGGGATATAGAGCAACTCTAGCTACATTAACATCGGACGCCCAGCAATGGCCATGTAGAGGGACAGGATTGGAATGATGTGTCACTTGCCCAGCAAATATTTCAATGTAAATTTCTTGGTCCAAGTTCTTGAAACCGTGAACTTCTTATTGAGCCTCTGTTATAAATAGTCTTCATCAACATCTGTTTCTTTCAGTGCACAAGTCACTTTAGCTGATGTACTGATTTCTAGTTAGTAGCATCAGAATTCATGATTTTTCTGAAGGGGTAAAGAAGAAGGCAGCCTAATCTTTGTTTCACTGTGGGATTTGCCTGTTGGGAGCTTCAAAGAGACTCACTGCCAGTAGTAATATAATAGCCAACAATCTATCTAGTGCTTAATCTATTGCAAGAGCTTTATGGAAATTATCTCACCACAGTCACATGAGTTACATATTGTTATGATTTCCATTTTATTTTATTTATTTATTTTTTGGCTGCATCGCACAGCATGTGGGATCTTACTTCCCCGACCAGGGATGGAACCCCTGCTTTGGAAGCACGGGATCTTGACCATTGGGCCGCTAGGGAAGTCCCCGATTCCTATTTTAGAGATGGCAAAACTGAGCACAGAGAAGTGAAACGATTTGCTAAAGTTTATACACCAGGTGGTGGTGGAGTGGCGTTCACAGGGCAGCGGTCACGACCCTATCCTCCCTCCGAGGCGAGCTTGTCCCAGAGACAGATGAAGGAATTCACATACACGTGCGTTTAGCCATCTGTGGCGGGAAGTGGAAACCTGGTCACTTGCTGGATGTCCAGCTTGGAAGAAAACAGCATGAAGAGAATGAAGCTGATCAGCCGTGAACACATGTAGACAGTGGTAAGACCACTGTTGGAGTCCCGTCAGAGTAGTGCCTCCAGGAAAGGGGGTCCTGACTAAGAAATATGGACACTCTGGATTCCGTGGTGCCCGGCCTCTGGGCCTGTCCCTTGTGCCTGGGGACTCTATCATTATAAGAGACAGAGGACTAACTCCTGGGATGGAAGCTGAAAAGCCTGTGTATTCATTCACTCTCTTCCCCAGTGGCAGTGGCAGCCTCTGGTGCCCGTGGTGTCCAGGACGGCAGTGAGTGACGAGACAGGTGTCAGCGACGATGCTCAGTGTCCAGCAGCCGTGGTAGTGGCGGTCCAGGGGCCAGTGGTGGCAGCAACAGGTGAGGCTGCAGAGCTGCCCGAGGGAGCGGTCCCTGGAGGGCATTTCACTGCTGAAATGTACACAACCGAAAACTGAACACTGAACATTCCCCGCCTTCAAAGTCCTTACCCTTACGGGACTCTGCCGTTGTGGTTGGCCATCCTCTCTCCCTCCTTCGCCTCTCTCCTCAGGAGTGAGCCCCCGAGTCTCTCGTTCTCTTTGTCAGGGTTTTTTGCTATGTTTGCTCACCTGTTGAACACTTGCTTGGGACCTTTCTTCATTCCCAACTGGCTCATCCAAGATATTTTGCTTGAAAAGATTCTCTTCCCGGGCTTCCGTGGTGGCGCAGTGGTTGAGAGTCCACCTGCCAATGCAGGGGACACGGGTTCGTGCCCCGGTCCGGGAAGATCCCACATGCCGTGGAGCAGCTAGGCCCATGAGCCATGGCCGCTGGGCCTGCGCGTCCGGAGCCTGTGCTCCGCAGTGGGAGAGGCCACAGTAGTGAGAGGCCCGCGTAATGCAAAAAAAAAAAAAAAAAAAGATTTTCTTCCCTAGAAAAATTCTCTTTTGATTTTGTGATGGGGGGAGGGAGGGGGCGAGGGTAGGCAAAGGTTCTTGTTTCTTATCCCTTTAATCCTCAGTTTTATGGAAATCTGGTGTTAATAAACACAAAAGCAGTCATTTTCAAGCTTTTCCCCCCCAGTAGATTTATTTTTTTGAACAATATCTTATGCAGAATCTCAAGATATAAAACATACTCACTTTTAAAAATTGAGTTGAAACTCACATAACACAAAATTAACCATTTTAAAGTGAGTAATTAAGTGGCATTTGATACATTCACAATACTGGTATCCGTCTCTCTGGATTTACCTGTTCTGGACATTTCATGTCAATAGAATCACACAGTATGTGACCTTTTGTGTCTGGCTTCTTTCACTTAACATAGTTTCAAGGTTCATCCAAGTTGTAGTATGTCTCAGAATCCCACTCCTTTTTATGGCTGAATAATATTCCATTGTATGGATAGATCACAATTTGCTTATCCATTGTCTGCCGAAACATACACACATCTGCTCTGTTTGAACTAGAAGTGGAGCACTGAGATCCCCCTCCACATCCAACTTTCCCCTCCAAGGAGCCCCTGACACTCCTGTGAGCTTGGTAGGACATCTAGTCTCCAAGAAACCTTTGATGAAGTGCTAACTTTTTTCCCTGGAGGGCTGCAGCGTGTGGCAGGTGTAAGGAGCTTCTGCAGAATGAATGAAAGTCTCTGCCACTACAAAAAATATATGTATATATATTGAAATTGACTGCATTCATGCAAAAGAGTGGCTAATTGTTAATGACTGGAAACCAGAGAGGAAGGAGGCTGCTGAACAGAAGGGTCTTTGGTGGCTGCCTTTCTTCAGTTCCACCTGAGAGCTGCAGGGCCTCCTCCACCCTGGATGGGCAGGTCTGCCTACCAGCGACCTGGGCAAGCCTGCTGCTTTTTACAACTTCACTTGCTGAAACTCAAGCCACGCCTGGGTAAGTACATTCTGCACACACCACACCATCAACAGGTGCCAGACTGCTGCGTCATCATGTTTCCACAAGTTTTCTTTGCCTTTCCATATTATTTACGGCAGAATTTTCCCAGGTGCAAACAGGAAGCCCTTGGAGCATTTTCCTCCTCTCTAGAAAGAAAGGTTTGTCTCCTGCTCTAAAGCATGAGGGCAAGCGAGTGACTCATGGCACCCCTGCTCCGGGAGCAGGACAGTCCTGCTCCCCTAGGTGTGGCCAATCAGATCACAGGGGCCAGTTTTAGTTTGGATAAGCCTTTTCTGAAAGGAACCCTGCGAATGTACTAACAGGAAAATCCTCTGCATGAAAGGCCCTGGCCTCAATGGGCTGGGAAATGCTGATCGCACGTTTGTGTATTCACTGCGGCTCTGCTCTGGCTCTGCCCAGGTATGATGTGCAGCTGGTTTGTGTCAGCGTCGTGGGTGGAGACTGTTTGGGCTGTTTTCCCAGCTGGTTGAGGCGGGTCTGGGCCTCTGCTTAGACCTTGCTCGCTTCTGAATGGTGGAGGAGAAAGTCCAGTTGCTGACACGCAGACTTTCCAGGGGCCTCGGCCTCCAAAGTCACAGACCGTCCCTGACTGTAAGTAGATGGCAGAGTCCTACAGAGCGGTACTTCCTCTCTGGTCTTGGGGAAGCCCGAGGAGGGCAGTTCTAAAGGTCACCAGGAGAGAGTTTTGAATGCAGCCAGGCCTTCCCTCGGGGGTTTTGAAATTTACACTGAGCCAGAAGTAGTTTTAAAAGCCAGTTTAAAAATCTAGTTCAGGTGTTCTGATTCTTAAGAAAATTATTGAATTTTATTTGGTGAATGAGTTTCAAAAATTAATGTTGCATCGAATCACGTGTAATTCCAGCTGCATGTGGTTCAGCCTGGCAGGTACGAGGAAGTTATGATAATGGATAAGGGCACAATGATTGCAACACTCAACATTACTTCCTAATGAGGCATAATTTTGCAAATGAACAGAAAAAATAAACTGAAGTGATTGATTTTAAATAAATGAAAATTTTTACATTCTGTAAGTGAGTATATGATTCCTTTTTTTTTTTTTTTTGGCCATCTTATAAACAGCAAATGGCAGAAAGGATTGAGCAATTGCAACTTTTTTTTTTTTTTACATCTTTATTGGAGTATAATTGTTTTACAATGGTGTGTTAGTTTCTGCTTTATAACAAAGTGAATCAGTTATACATATACCTATGTTCCCATATCTCTTCCCTCTTGCGTCTCCCTCCCTCCCACCCTCCCTATCCCACCCCTCCAGGCGGTCACAAAGCACCAAGCTGATCTCCCTGTGCTATGCGGCTGCTTCCCACTATCTATCTACCTTACATTTGGTAGTGTATATATGTCCATGCCTCTCTCGCTTTGTCACAGCTTACCCTTCCCCCTCCCCATATCTTCAAGTCCATTCTCAAGTAGATCTGTGTCTTTATTTCTGTTTTACCCCTAGGTTCTTCATGACATTTTTTTTTCTTAAATTCCATATATATGTGTTAGCATACGGTATTTGTCTTTCTCTTTCTGACTTACTTCACTCTGTATGACAGACTCTAGGTCTATCCACCTCATTACAAATAGCTCAATTTCATTTCTTTTTATGGCTGAGTAATATTCCATTGTATATATGTGCCACATCTTCTTTATCCATTCATCCGATGATGGACACTTAGGTTGTCTCCATCTCCTGGCTATTGTAAATGGTGCTGCAATGAACATTTTGGTACATGACTCTTTCTGAATTATGGTTTTCTCAGGGTATATGCCCAGTAGTGGGATTGCTGGGTCATATGGTAGTTCTATTTGTAGTTTTTTAAGGAACCTCCATACCGTTCTCCATAGTGGCTGTATCAATTTACATTCCCACCAACAGCGCAAGAGGGTTCCCTTTTCTCCACACCCTCTCCAGCATTTATTGTTTCTAGAGTTTTTGATGGTGACCATTCTGACTGGTGTGAGATTATATCTCATTGTAGTTTTGATTTGCATTTCTCTAATGAGTAAAGATGTTGAGCATCCTTTCATGTGTTTGTTGGCAGTCTGTATATCTTCTTTGGAGAAATGTCTATTTAGGTCTTCTGCCCACTTTTGGATTGGGTTGTTAGTTTTTTGTTATTGAGCTGCATGAGCTGCTTATAAATTTTGGAGATTAATCCTTTGTCCGTTGCTTCATTTGCAAATATTTTCTCCCGTTCTGAGGCTTGTCTTTTGGTCTTGTTTATGGTTTCCTTTGCTGTGCAAAAGCTTTGCAACTTTTTGATTAAAGGGTTAGGAGGGAGAGAATTGATCACTACAGTGACATCACTCATAATTTTCTCAGTTTGGGGACATTTTAATTAGGCCCGTTCAAAATACTTATATTTTATTTTCCCGTGACTGTTGATTACACATAGTACATGGTAGCTACTCACTCAGTTTTGGTTGAATGGCTAAGCAAATCAATGGACACATTTTATTTTAAGTCCATCACTGAAATTTTCTGAGGAAATGCTATGATGACAGCCATCCTGCTGGGAAGAAATCTTGAATCAGAAGGCAGGAGACTGGTTTCTGTTTCCAACTCTGGCCTCCCCAAAACTGGGTCTTTGGCAAGTCCCTGGCCTTCTCTGCAGCCTCAGTTTCCCCACCAGGTTAGACTGGTAATCTCTAAGGCTCCAGCTCGAAAAGTCTGTAATTTATTTTAGTTATTTATTTATTTATTGAAGTATAGTTGATTTACAATGTTGTGGTAATTACTACTGTACAGCAAAGTGCTTCAGTTATACAGATATATATATATATATATTCTTTATTACAATATGCTTTTCCATTACGGTTTATCATAGGATACTGAATATAGTTCTCTGTGCTATACAGCAGGGCCTTGTTGTTTATCCACTTTATATATAATAGCTTATATCTGCTCACCTCATCCTCCCACTCCATCCCTCCCCCAACCCCCTCCCCCTTGGCAACCACCAGTCTGTTCTCTATGTCCATGATTCTGTGTCTGTTTCATAGATGGGTTCATCTGTGGCATATTTTAGATTCCACATATAAGTGATATCATATGGTATTTGTCTTTTTCTGGCTTACTTCACTTAGTATGGTAATCTCTAGTTGCATCCATGTTGCTGCACATGGCATTATTTTGTTCTTTTTTATGGCTGAGTAGTACTCCTTTGTGTATATGTATCGCATCTTCTTTATCCATTCATCTGTCGATTGACATTTAGGTAGCTTCCATGTCTTGGCTATTGTGAATAGCGCTGCTATGAACATAGGGGTGCATGTATCGAAAAGTCTATTATTTTATTTATTTATTTTATTTTTTGGCCACACTGTGCGGCATGCAGGAACATTAGTTCCCCGACCAGGGATGGAACCTGTGCCCCCTACATTGGAAGTGTAGACTCTTAACCCCTGGACTGCCAGGGAAGTCCCTGAAAAGTCTGTGATTTTAAAAGATTTCTGTAACTTAGTTTCTCCACCTAGAACAAGTGAACAAATAGTCCTGATCCTGCTATGCTATGGGGTCTTGTGGAACTCTCTTGGCGATGTCAGCAGATGTCTTGGGCTCCTCTGTGGGCTGTGTGGGAAGCATCCTCATTATGATGACGATTAATCAACAACGTCACTAAGTAAGCCCAATGAAATGACTCTGGATGTCCAGATAGCAAGCCCCTTTACATGATTATGTATTCCTTGTCTGGCTACAGCTAAACATTTTCCTCAGCAAGAAAAACATGCTGCCTTCATCGAAATATGTGCAGAAGTGAAACAGATTTGATGAAACAAGTGTTTAGAGGAAAAAAATATGAAAACCACATGTTTGTGAAGAGCAGTGGATTTCACGCCTCCTAACACTGGACACCCAGCTCTGCTGTCCTCGACAGTGGGAAGCCAGCCACGCTCTGGATTTCCAAATCGAACACAATTAGAAACAGAAAACACTCCAACAGCGGTGCTCCTCAAGCTGTCCTTGGCAAATGGGCCCCTTTTGTCACTCCGTTTGTAGGTATGCGTATACGTGCACATTGGCATTAGGTCAGAGGCTCAGCAACAAACTCGTCTTACAGAAGTGTCTGCCAACCCGAGGGAATAAAGGCTGGGAATAAAACACCAGCCTGTACTGCTGGGTGGCACGTCGCAAAGGAAAACCCTTCAAAAGCAATTTTCCATGTTGTGACTGCAGAGGTAAACACTTCCCATCATCTGGCTTTTGAGTTTGGGGAAATGAGCAGGCGGAAAAATCCTCAGATCTTCTTCAATTTTACAGATGTATATACCCTTTTGTTTCTTCCAGGCACCACTGATCAAATCTGAAGGGACGCTGGGCACCCTGAATCACCATGGGCAACGAGAACAGCACCTCGGGCAACAAGGTGGGTGTCACGGGGCTTCCCCTTGACCTACACGGGTCTCTTGAGTGACATTGACTAGACTTTTTTTTCAGCATCTCCTCTCTGCCCAGAAAGGAGTGAAATAAAACTCAGATTGTGGCTAGATACATGTGGCCATATTCGTATCCATGTAGGCATTTTCCATTCCATTTTCAGAATTCTTATATTAAGTCTAGCCCTAATTTTTTTTTTATTTTAATTTTATTTTTGGCTGTGTTGGGTCTTTGTTGCTGCGCGCGGGCTTTCTCTAGTTGCGGTGAGCAGGGGCGACTCTTCGCTGCGGTGCGTCGGCTTCTCATTGTAGTGGCTTCTCTTGTTGCAGAGCACGGGCTCTAGGCACGTGGGCTTCAGTAGTTGTGGTGCACAGGCTTAGTTGCCCCGCAGCATGTGGGATCTTCCTGGACCAGGGCTCGAACCCGTGTCCCCCGCATTGGCAGGCGGATTCTTAAACACTGCACCACCAGGGAAGCCCCCTAATTTTATAAACTATATAAAAACTAGTTTTAATTCTTGTCCTATGCTTTTGAAATTGACATATGAGAGTTTGGTGCATTTTTCCTGGATTGTGCCCCCCACTCCATCTACTTACCTACATGGATACATACCCTTCCCCCCCAAAAAAGTCAAGGGCCTGAAAAAGTGGTTTTAAAAATCTATAAATGTTGAGCAGATTTAATGTGAACTATCATTTCCATGTTAGGTAAGGTTTTCACAATTGAGGAATAGGCTTTGCTTGATTGTGTGTAATACTGGGATATTCAAATAAATTCAAATTTTATAGTTGTCCATTTTAAGTTTGAGAGTTGTAATTCAATGCGCTGGTGAACAAAATTAGGGAAACACTTTCCCATTGATCTGACACACAGTGGAAATTTTGGATTAATGATATTGAGTTCTTTGAATGAGAAAATTCGACCTAAAACCAGCCTAAGGCAATTCCTTTTCCCTCTGCTTTTTTCTTCCCCCAAATCTTCTTTTCCTCAGGAAAACAGGAATCACCTAAAGAAAAGATGGCAAACTCCAATCTTTAGGGGCAGACAAGAAATAGTAATTGTGTTAAACAACTGGGTGGGAAAGTGTAGGGACACAGAGGGGTCCTGTCCTACTGTCTAAAGGAAGCAGCCACCATCAACACCAGCTGATGGTTGCCAAGTAGAAGTGTGGGTCCAGTGTTACAAGACCTTTCCATTTCTTCAAGAGAAGTCAGAAACGCATTTTTCCCCAAAAATCTTAAAGTTTTTAAAATTAAACTTTTTATGTTGAGATAATGGTTAGATTGGCATGTTGTTGGAAGAAATAATACAGAGAGATCCCACGTACCCTTTACCTAGTTTCCCCCAGGGGAAACATTTTGCAAAACTAGAGTACAAAATCACAACCCACATACTGACATTGACACAGTCAAGATACAGAACATTTCCAGAGACAGTGTTCCTTTTGTTGCCCTTATAGCCACACCCAACTCCCTCCGGTGCCCCGTTCCTAACCTGGCAATTTCTAATTCGTTCTCTATCTCCATAGAGATGAGCTAGAGAATGTTATACCATGTTATATAAATGCCATCACACAGTAGGTGACCTTCTGGAATTGGCTTTTCTCACTCAGCATGATTTCCTCGAGATTCATCCAGATTGTTGCATGTGTCAATAGTTCATTCTTTTCTATTGCTGAGTAGTGTTCCGCGGCATAGATGTCCTACAGTTCATTGAATCATTCACTTAGTGAAGGACATCTGGGTTGTTTCCAGTTTGGGGCTATTACAAATAAAACTGTTATGGACATTTGTGTACAGGTTTTTTTGTGAACATAAGTTTTCGTTTCTCTGACATAAAGCCCAAGAGTGCTGTTGCTGGATCATATGGTAGTTGCACGTGTAGTTTTATAAGGAACTGCCAAACTGTTTGCTAGAACCCCTGTACCATTTTACATTCCCGCCAGCCTGTATGAGGGATCCAGCTTCTCTGCATCTGGCCATCATTTGGTACTGTCACTATTTGGTGTTGCCATTCTGATGTGTGTGTTGTGAGATCTCATTATGGTTTTAGTTTGCATTTCCCTGATGATTGATGATGCTGAACATCTTTCACATGCTTATTGCCATCCATATATTCACTTTGGTGACATATCTATGTGTGTCTTTTGCTCATTTTCTAACTGGATTTTTCTTACTGTTGATCTTGAGAATTTTTATATAGTCTAGATACTAATCCTTTGTCAAATTGTGGTTTGCAAGTATTTTCTCCCATTGGTAGCTTGTCTTTTCACCCTCTTAACAGGGTCTTTTACAGAGAAGTTTCTACCAGGTACAATATATCAGTTTTTCTTTTTATTGATAGTGCTTTTTGTATCTTCCCTAAGTGGAGAACTCCTACCTGAATACAGACAATAAAGTAGGTTATATTTTCTCTCCATTACCTATACTAAACTGCACTGTCCAGAATTGAAGGCCCGTTTATTTAGGATAGTTGCACAGAAATGGAATTGGCACATCAAATAGAGGGTACGTATTTTTGAAAGGCTCTTGCTATATATCTATATCTATAGTTATATCTATATACGAAATGCATTCCAGAAAGGTGATGACAATTTATATGTCTCTCATCAGGATATGGGAGCCCATCTCACTATATCCTTTCAAGCAATGGATATTTTAGTGTCTCAGATCTTTATTGATTAGAAAGATAAAAGTACTTAAAGATTTAAAAATTCTCCTCCTACTATACCTTACACCCATTTCTCATCTCCTGCCAGCTCCCAACCCTAGCCTCCCTCCCCAGCACCGCCCCCCCCCCCCCACTCAGACTCCTGGAGCAGACAGGAGGTTTTCCTGGCACCACAATTTTTCACATCTCCAACCTCAGCCAAACATGACCGAGTGGGGCATCACGGGGGTGCCTTTAGGATTCCAGAATCAGAACAAGGTTTGCATTCCTTGGAGAAACAAATGGAAATGAAGCACAAGTACCTTTGGCTGTAGGACTCAGGGTCCCCCACGGGGCTGAGGCTCCAAACCTGTCTTTCCACTGTCTCCTGGATATCTCTGCCTGGATGACCCGCAGTCACCCTGAGCTCTTCAAACCTGAGCTCAACTGATCCTCCCCTTCTGTATTCCCCCTCTTGGGTACCATGCCCTATCCTACCATTCAAGACAGAAACCTGGGGGTCACCTCTAACTCCACCCATTCCTATTCTCCATATTTAATAAATCACTCTATGATTGATTGATTAATGGACTGTCTGTTTAGCTTTCCAAATTTCTGTTTAATCAGGACTGTTTTCAGTTGTGAGAGACAGAAGCCCATCTCCAATGGCCACAAGCAGAGAAGGGGCTCGTCTGGTTTATCGAATTGAGTAGTCCGCTGGCTTCCCTGGTGGCGCAGTGGTTGAGAGTCCACCTGCCAATGAAGGGGACACGGGTTCATGCCCCGGTCCGGGAAGATCCCACATGCCACAGAGCGGCTGGGCCCGTGAGCCGTGGCCGCTGAGCCTGCATGTCGGGAGCCTGTGCTCCGCAACGGGAGAGGCCACAACAGTGAGAGGCCCGCGTACCGCAAACAAACAAACAAAAAAAAGAATTGAGTAGTCCGCGGAGAGGGTTTAGCTGTAGTAAGTTACTGAGTCCGAAGGGTCAAAAGATGACGCTGGAGATCTCTCCTCCCCGGATCTTGCTCTGCTTTCCTCCATGATGCCCTAGTCTGTAGGGAGGTGCCCCCAGCCCCACAGGAATCTGATGGGCCCTGATCTGTCATGCGCCCTCTCTTGAATCAATCTCTGTGTCCCCAAATGTGGGACACTTTGATTAGCCAGCCTGAGCCACGTCCCCATACCTGTAGGGGAAAGGTGGGCCCTGGGTGATGACGGTCCCATCAGTATGGCTTTAGAGCACTTTCTCAAAAGACAAAAATGTAGCACATATCCATGAAGTTTTTTCTTACAGCTTTTTTCCTCCACACCCCCATTGTCACAACCCTATGACCCCACACCTGGATCACTGCAGACACCTGCGAACTAGTTTCTCTGCCTCCACCCCCTCCCCCATCCCACCCACACTCCCAGCCCTCTCTCTCAGAAGCTTTTTCTCTGCGAAGATGCACTTGGAGGTGCCTGCAACCTGCCTACAAGTGAATTCTTGGAAGGAAAGGTGCAGGTCTCTGTTCACAGATTAAGGACCAGGCGTTGAGAACCAGCCATGTCACTGGTGTAAAGGATGAGAGACAAGCCTGCCGAGTCCTGGCCCTTGCCTCCTTCTTACACCCTCGGGCTTCAGGTCCCTCTCCCTCTGTTGTCTGATTTCCCCTGGGTAGCCGTGGGGGAGGTAGGAGCACCCCCAGCAGGTTAGGCTCTCGCTCTGGTCCTCGGCAGGGGATACAGTTCACGTGGCCTGTCCTAACAGCAGACACTTTGCTTTCAGCAAGAGGACTCCGGCTTGAAAAACATCATCCTTTGGCCTCCAAACCCTGAACCTCTGCAGGTACTGGGAGACGTGCTCTGCGTGGCTTGCTGTCAGCCCCCTTCCTACCTTCTAGGTGGTTGGTTGCAGGCTTTTGGCGTGTGCTGTGTTCGTTTGCATTTTTAGTTTTTCTCCTCTTCCTCCTTCTCCCATCGCCCCCTCCCACCCACCTCAAATAAGCGATAAAACACAGTAGATATCTGCAATATATGTTTGGATTTTTAAAACTAACATTTTGGTGTGTCTACCCAAGACCTGGCTCGTTTGATATGCTTTGAGATGCTGAAGAAGGCTTATGTTCTCAAGGTAACGCAGCTGCTAATACTTACCTTTCCAAACATTTCTACTTTGATTTCCTTTGTCCTGGACGGAAGCTGAGCATGGGATGGCAGCCCCACCCCCGACCCCGTCGCCACCAGTGGGCAAAACTGATCTGTTGTAAGGAAGATTGATTTCCCAAGCACCGCCAGGGTCGTTGTGCGTAATGCAGCTGGCTGAGTCCCCTAGTTTTAGCCCTGCTCAAAGTGTTTGCTGTTGGCTGGAGAGCAGGGCAAATTGGGAGCTATGCATCCCTTTCACGGAGGTGTTTCCTGGAGACAACGTCAAGGTTGGTGTGTGCTGTGGGTGTGGTCAGGGTGAGGCCATAAAATGTGACTTGCTGTGAAATCCTGGCACGCCCAGGAGGAAGAGGAGTGTTAGTCACCCACAATGTGTTCCTCGCCTTAAGGAAAGAGCGGCTCCACCCCAGCGGTGGCTGCCAGAAGGTCTACTTGGTGCTGTTGATGAAAAGAATCAAAACAATCAATAATAAGAATAGAAAAGAGTTTTATTTGAGCCAAATGGAGGACTATAGCCCAGAAGCCAGCTTCTCAGATTACTCTGAGAAACTACTCCAGAGAGTGTTCAGCAGAGGAATGATATGAACTGAGAGAGTTGTGATTGCTTTGTCGAGAACCGTCTTTAGGGGGCAGAGGGCAGAAGTAGTGGAGGGACATTAGTTAAGATACTATTTAGAAGTCAAAAGATAGATGATTAGGGCTTGGAATGAGGTGACAGGGAAGGGGGTTCCTGGACTGGGGATATATTTTGAAGGCAGAGAGAAGAGGCTTAGTGATGGATGGAATTTGGTGGTAGGGAAAAGAGCAGACTCAAGAATGAACCCTAGGTGTTGGGCCTGAGCCATTGAGTAGATGGGAATGTCATTTCCTGAGATGGGGAGGATTGGAGGAGGGGAGAATTTAGGGGGAAGGGAGAGAATCAAAGGTTCTGGTTTGGTCCTAAAATCTGAATGCCTATTGGGAGCTGCAATGAAGAGATCTAATAGGTATTTAGATACACAACAAATGGGACTTGAGATGTATATTTGAGTCATCAGCACAGGTACTTAAACCCATGTGACTGGATGAGACCACCTGGGAGAGAGTAAGAGAGTTGGACAAGGGGACCCAGGTCTAATTCCTGAGATGCTCCAACATTTAGACATAAGCCCAGGGGGAAGTGTGGGAAAATCTTTGAAGGAGTTGGAGCTGGCTGAAGACAAGGGAAAATGAGGGACCTAAGAGATCATGAGAGTATCAAGAAACAGAGAGTGTACAGTGGCATCAGATGCTCCTGGGAAATAAGGAGCAGACACCTGTCCATCGATTTGACAATATGGCAGCCTTTGGTGACCAGGAAAAACTTCATTGCCCTGCAGGTCCCTGACAAGCACAGTTGCGGTGGAATAACAGTGACGCAGGTTGTGTGGGGAAGGGGTGATGAGGGAAATGGAGATAAGGAGGTAGAGAGAGGTGTGTACATCATCCAAGAAGTTTTCCTAAGAAAGGGAGCAGAATATTGGGACAGTAGCTAGTGGAGAGAGTTGCATGGAAGCTTTAATTAAAGACTGAAGATACTAGATGCCTGCGTGGTGATGGGCTTGAGGGAGAGAGGCAGGGAATCATTGGAAGACGGATGAGAGAAGGGTCAACTGAAGGAAGGCTGACCTTGAACGTTTGTGAAGGAATGGCATTGGAGCAGAGGTAGGCTTAGAGGAGAGACATTTCCACCACTGTGGACTGGGGGAGGGAAGACAGAAGCTGATACACCTCAGAATCGAGAGGGGGGAGGGAGAGGAGTTGAGAGAGCTCCCTTCTGATGGCTGATAAGGGTGCAGAGAAAGGGGTGCATGTGTGCAGAGGTGGAAATGAGGTCAGATGAGGAAGGGGGTGTACTAAGCATGGAAGTTGGGGGGATAACAGGTACTTGGGGAGACTGGACCCTGAAGCCAGGGTATGAGGCATGGTAGGACCTCTCTTCATAGTCTCCTGGCAGTGGGCCAGCAAATTAACTTAATGATTTTTGCTTTTGAAATTTTTTGGCAGCAACTGATTTGTCGAATTAATTAATGACCAATTTTACCTTAAGAAGTCAAGTTTAATAACATCACAATCGTCCTATATCTGGATCCTGCTGACAAGTCACAGTTATTTCTACTTTCATCAGCACAAACTCTAAACTCTGAAATTTAGTAGTGTGGCCTTGGTTTCTTGTCTGTATTGCCAAGGGAAGAGGAGTCATTGAGGGGGAAATTCACACACGCAGGCTGGACCAACTCCATCCACTTATTGAAGGTTCCTTAGCGACTGAGGCCTTTTGACCTCAGACCCACCCCCTCCTGCATGCTTGTTGCTGCATGCTGGGTCCTACTCGTTACTCCTGCTGCTTCCTTCCACTGACTCACTCACTGAGGTCTCCTGGCAGGCAGGCTGCTCTCAGGGAGCACAGAGCAGCCTCAGTTACTAGAATGCACAGCTGTGACTCACAGCCAAGCCCCAGGCCTTTCCTCCCTGGTGACTTCTCTTCCTGAAGGCATCAGATATGTTGGCTGCAAATGAGAAGAAAGTCCTATGTGTAACCAAGGCTGTGGAGGGTGACTGGCTTGGGCATAGGAGGGCACAGTCCAGTGAGAGGTCAGTGGACTAGCACTGAGCCAAGGGGAGCCTGAGCTGTCTCCGGGAGTGTCAGGGTCCTAGCTTGTGTGTCCTCTCTGGAACAGAGGTGGAGGTGACATAGTAATGAGAGGTTTCATGAACCCTTTCTGGGGTTTCATGCATCATGACTTGCATGGAAGGATTTATGGTGAAATAAGGGCCACGTCAGCCCACATCCCCATCCTGAAAGCGGGCATGACAGTGGTTCAGTGTTCTTGCCTGAGTGCTCGGTTCTGGGTAGCCCTCCAGAGGGCACCTGAGCTCTGAGCACATGGATTCCAGAGCACAAGGGCAACACCCATCCTTTGGTGGCTGCTTTACCACATCTGAACTTCCCCTTGGCCATTGGGTTGTCATGATACCCGTTTACGGCTCTGACAGTGTGGAGAGGGAAAGAAAGACAGTCAATCCTATTACTATAATGGCCTGACTTTAAAATACACGATCATTAAAAAAACTCTTTTAAAGCAATTCCATTGTCTTAACGTTTCTGTAGTTTGAGTCCCGGGGGAGGGGGGCGGGGGGGAAGGATTTTCAACTATTGAAAGTGTGGTCAATGCTGTGAAGCAAGAAGACAGATGCAAAGACACCTGACGTGGCACTGGGTGCCCGAGAAGGCGCTTTGGTGGAGCTGAAGGGTGAGCAGGAAACCAGAGGGATCAGGACGACTGAGGGCAGGTCACTGGGCGCGGCGCCCCCTCCAGCCCAGACCTCATCAGAGCAGGTCTTTCTGGTTCCAGCTCAGTGTTACAGAGGCAGCTGGGCCTGAGGTTCGTTCCTGAAGGCGACCTCAGCACTGTGGTTTCAGACTGTGGACTTCTCTGACATCCAAGGGACAGAGGACAGGAGAATCTGTTCGTGTGAGCCGTCCCGGGACATGTTTCTGCAGGCTGAGGTCTGTAGAAAACCTTAGGCACTGTGTGATGTCATTTTGCTTCTAGATAAACGTCCCCTAAATATGTGCATAAGTTGTTTAAATCTACAAATGCTTGGGGTCCCAAGTTCAGCTTGGAGGTAGTTTCTCTATTTCCTGAGGAACCCAAGGAACTCAGCATTACGACAGCCTTAGACCAGCGCCGGCAGAAACAGCATCCTCTAATATTCTACAGGCAGTAGGTGGGCACCTGGGATGATTTAACTGTGTTTAATGAGAAAGAAATTGAACAAAGACAATTAAACAGCATGAACTCAATGCTGATAACAGTGGGGAGAGCTCCTTTATTATGACGTCTGATGGCGCAGCCCAGAGGGTTGATGCTAATTTTCGCTGGAGTGATTATCAAAGTTTGTGAACTGCATGGCTCCATGTCTCGCCAGACGCATCTTCTGAAGAATCTGATTAACTATTTTAGCTTTAAGCTGAGATGGGCACTGGGGCTCTTGGTTAATGAGTTTTGAATCGGTTTCTTCTCTATAATCATAATAACTAGAATATGTGAGTGTCCACTATGATCTAGCCTTATGCTTTGTGCTTCACACGTATTATTTTATTTAACCTTCAAATCAACCTTGCAAATATGATCCCCCATTTTCCATATATGATACTAGAAGGCTTATGGCTGAATAAACACTAAAACTTGGCTTTGAACCACTACACCTAGCTTCCTGCACCCTTATTCTTTTTCTTTTTTATAACATCTTTATTGGAGTATAATTGCTTTACAATGCTGTGTTAGTTTCTGCTGTATAACAAAGTTAATCAGCTATACGTATACATATATCCCTTTATCCCCTCCCTCTTCCTGCACCCTTATTCTTGAATCAAGCCTTATGCTGCTTTAGCATGAAAATGAATAGTTGTAGAAAAATTCTAGAGGAGCAAAAAATAAGTTTTATATCTGCATTTCAAGAGCAATCAAGTAAAAGAAATCACAGGATGTTACAGGCCATCCTGACAACCCTTACTCTGAATAGAGACTGCTCCATTTGGACAGTTTTTTGCCATATTGACAAATTGCTCTTATCGCCCACTGAGGCAGGCAGGCCAGGGGTTGGGGATGGGGATGCCATGGGGATGCCCTTTGGTCTACTTCCCATCATTTTATAGACAAAGAAATATAGACAAAGAAATAGGCTCCAGGGAATTCCCTGGCAGTCCAGTGGTTGGTACTTGGCGCTTTCACGGCTGTGGTCTGGCTTCAATCCCTGGTCAGGGAACTGAGATCCCGCAAGCTGCGAGGTGCGGCCAAAAGAAAACAAAAACAAAAACAAAAAAAAGGAAGAAAGAAAAAAGAAATAGGCTGCAAAAGGTGAAATGATTTGGGTTTTCTGAACTTATCCAGCCCTCTTTAAACCATATTGCTTCTAAAATATTAAATACATGCAGGACATTAATATTAAGCCGTGGTTTTGAAGTCTCAAAGGTTTTCCTTTCCCCACAAACTCCAGATGTCAGAACAAGTCAACTCTGGCATCTTTGAGGTTCCTGGGTCCTTTGAGGATAATTCCTACCACTTTCAATGCTGACGCTTTTGAGTAAGGGAAGGTAGATATCGTTTATTGAAGTTATCTCTCATTCATTCACTAAACTGTAAGTTCCATGAGGGTAGGAACCATGACTCTTTTATTCTAATTAAAGCTTTTATTGGGGAATATTTTCAGATTTACAGAAAAGTTGCAAAGATAGTCCAGAGAATTCCCCTACTCCTCCCCCAGCTTCCCCTAAAGTTAGTATCTTATACCATGTCTTTTAAAATCTTCTGTGTCAACCTAAAGCCTAGACTCAGCCCTTCCTGAACATGAGGCCGCGTCATCCAAATCCCAGTGCAAACTCAATTCTCTTATTTTCTCCATCTTCTAAAGGAAGAGTGGGGCTTCAAACCCAGCTCTCCCTGACTCCAAAGCTTGTTCATTTTTCCTACCACATCATACCTCGTTATGTGAGAACCCGTTCCATTTGGGGAAGCCTAAAATTCCACCTTGGAGCCTCCCCCTTCTTGGCCTGACAAAGCGCCTGTGAGGAGAGCTAGGGAGGTGAAGAAATGTTTGGGATGATCTAGCCGAACTGGTCTAAGCACTTGCCTTCCCTTGACAGGGAGGGTGGGCAGCCCACCGGCCCTAGCACAGAACATGTGTTCATCCTCCATGTTTGGCAGCCTGGCAGTTGTTTCTGAAATCCGACTCCTAATGCCATGGGGATGACCTTTGGTCTACTTCCCATCATTCACCTGCAGTCACACTGCTCCCAAGAAGCTCATTCCAAGAGTGGGCGACTTGGCAAGACACTCTGGGCCTGATCTAACCATGTCAATTAAATCTCTTTAATGGCATGACCGGTAAGCAGTGGTTTAAGAGGTAAGGTCTGGGGAAATTTTCTTTTTTAATGAGGAAACACTTTAGCTCTTGATAAAGTGTATTTTCCAGGACTGGAAAGTTGCTGCAACTGTTTGAAAATTGCTTTAAAATAAACCCAGAGCTCTGGAGTATTCCTGAGCCAAAGAAAGACTGTTTGTTTACTCAAGCAATGGCAGCAAAGGAAAGATTTGAAGAAGCAATTTGAAAAGTCAGTTTGTCACATGGAGGATTGCCAATGTTTTTTTTTCCAGGCTGCTATTTAGAAGTGTAAGGGGTAACTTTAGAAATGTATGCTATTTGTAGTGACACCTGTTGACACAACAGACCCCTTGGAATCCTGTAAGCAACAGGGCCTAGTACTGTTGCAAGGATGGGGAAACTGGACAGGGGTTGGGGGAGGTGGTGGTGGACTCAAAGACACTGTAGGAAATGTGCAGAAGCAAGAGCTCCAAGGACTGAGTGTGCTTCCCTCGATTTGCAGAAGTGGCTACCAGACTAAACGGGAAAAATCTACTTTTCATACATTCAACAAGTATTTCTGGAATGCCTCTCTGTGCCAAGGCTATTCTAGGCATTGACTCTAGGCCTCTGTATCACATTGTTCATAAATGTCCAGTTGTTGTAGTTCCTCTGAGCATGGCAGGAAGATGGCAGGAATCATAGGCAACTATTTCCACTGCTTGGTGAGGCAGCATAAAGTAGGGAGGGGTCAAGGGCACAGATTCTAGAGCCAAACCGTCTCAGTCCAAGTCCTGGCTTCACCACTTCCAAGCTGTGTGATTTCGGGCAAGTGGCTTAACCTCTCTGTGCTGTGATCGTATCAGTAAAATAGGATTGTTGTAAGAATTGAAGGAGTTTATAAATATGTTAAACACTTAAAAGAATAGTACAGATTTCCCCAGCTATCTGCTATCTGAAAGTAGAGCATTCTTAGGAAACCTTTTGTAAGCTGAAATGGCTTAAAGCAAACAAGCGATTACCTTAGGACATCTCTTGCTAATGGATGCACAGAATAAATTGAATAAAGCACAGATGCTCACAGGCGCATTTCAAAGCTATGGAGACTTGATGCTGTGATGCTGAGTGTGGTTCCCGGGGAAGGAGCTTGGCGGGGCCCCTCTTGCTGCTGCTGGGGGTTCTCGCTGCCTCCATACCGGCTTTGCTGCAAAACAAACACTGAATGCTGTTTTTGCTTTTTGCCTCTTTTCATA
Source organism: Mesoplodon mirus (assembly GCF_964341445.2). Classification (NCBI taxonomy): domain Eukaryota; kingdom Metazoa; phylum Chordata; class Mammalia; order Artiodactyla; family Ziphiidae; genus Mesoplodon; species Mesoplodon mirus. Next base: position 221,472,890 of record NC_138977.1, read on the forward strand.
AAAGCAAAAATCCTCTTGGGATCTCTTTTGGTTAGAGAAAACACGTACAGGTCTTTTGTAATAAAGAAATTACGTAAAGCAAACATGAAAAGCAGGGGTTACCTGTACGTGGCACATAGAAAGTGATTACAGGGATAAGTTTGCTACTATTGTTATACCAGAAAATGTGCTATATAGGTGTTGCGTGTCATTATTACTGTGAAAAGAGTATTGGACTTCAAGGCCGGAGACCTGGCCAAGCCACTTAACCTTCTGTTTCTCATCTGAAAAAATGGAAAACATTATTTTACCTGCCTGTTTAGCACACAGGGATTTTGTAAGACTCGGAGGATGTGAAATAACTTTGCAAAGTGCAGTGTGCCATTCCCATGGGTAGTACTATTGCCTTTATTTTGACTCCATCCAAGGATGTTTTTGCTGCAGAGAACTGCAGATTAGCTCTTTATTAGGAGAGGTGGCCCTGAAAAGTGAGAAAGGTCTATCCTATTTCCTTCTTCAAAGACAAATCTGAGCCCTTGTTATACTTCCTTTGCCTGAGGAAATTCAGCACGTGGTCCCCTCCCCCCTTTAGTCAGAGCAGAGATCTGCCCCCCTATTCCATCTGTTGTTTGCATCTGTCTGAGCTGTTAGACATGTCAGTGTCTTTCCAGAACTTCTTCACCTTGATCGTGGGATAAAGAGCAGGAGATTTATCTGTTAAATTATTTGCAGATAACGGGGTGATTGAAAGGGAAGCCTGGCTGCGGAAGGTGTTTGGAGCTGAGGCCTGCATGACAGTTAGACAAGTAGGAATTGGGTTACAATGTTAAAAACTCAGGACCCTGATATGAAAATGTCACTCACTCTGTACTGTGATTCCGGAGTCATCAAAGTAAAAATTGTAAACCATGAACCCAAAGGTAGTAATATTGTATAGATAAAGAACCTTCCTCAGAAGAATCGGGAACACCTGGAGTTTGAATTTACCGTGATTTGAAGTTTGTACTGTCTTGATACTGCCCTAGAGGATGATTGTTGTCCTGGAGTCACAGATCAGGAGATGGAGGCCCACAGGACAGGGCAGTGGCGCTCGTTACAGGGAATGGTTCAACCAGCATGGAGATCAAGCCAACCTGGGGTCCGCAGGCCCCCCTTAGGTGAGGAATCAACCCCAGTTGTTTGCCTCCATTGAAGGCATAGAATAGAGCTGCCTTTCCTTGGCTTTGGGGTCAGAGAGAATTAGGTCCATCCAGACTCCACTGCTGTGTGATCTTGGCCAAATACTTAACCCCTCAAAGCCTCTGTTCTAAAACAGGGACAAAAATAGCATCTTCCTCATGAGATTGTGGTGAAGGTTGAATAGAAAGCTCCTGGCCCAGTGCCTGGTACATGCTCAGTAAACAGATGCTATTATTATCGTTGTGTTATTATTTTCCCCCCATTCTGTCTCAGCAAAAGTGAATGAAGGGCTTCCCTGGTGGCGCAGTGGTTGAGAGTCCGCCTGCCGATGCAGGGGACACGGGTTCGTGCCCCGGTCCGGGAAGATCCCACATGCCGCGGAGCGGCTGGGCCCGTGAGCCATGGCCGCTGAGCCTGCGTGTCCGGAGCCTGTGCTCCGCAACGGGAGAGGCCACAACAGTGAGAGGCCCGTGTACCGCAAAAAAAAAAAAAAAAAAAAAAAGACAACCACGGCTTTGGGGAATATTTCTGGGGGTTCCTGAAAGCCCTTTCCCCATTTCTGATATTTGTATCTGACTTAAATGAGCACAGTTTAAATTGAGTTTTAAAAACATCTCATCTCTTTCTGTCCTGTGATTTGAAGTTTTGACTGTGCTCTAAATGTTTGCATCTTGGTTTAAAAAATCAACTGAACAGCAGACAACCTTATTGCGGGGCTTTAAGAAGAGATGACCAACTCTCAGAATGGTTAGGACCTCAGTGAGGGGCCCTAAGTTTCCCAGGGTCCCTCATTTTCTTCCTTCAGTTGTTTTCTTTTTTTCAGGTTTCCAGCTGAATTCTGGTGTGCAAAACCATGAGGCAGGGGAAGGAAGTGTGTTTTCATCTAGGCAGTGCCCCAGACGAGACACTTTAAGATCTCAGATTCAATATCCCACTTTCTCCAGGGAGCAGACGACCCCCAAAGTATAATGTGTTTCCTAGTCTCAGCTTCTTACTAAAACAGTCAACCTATTCAGCTGGAAATCTCTGGTTTACTGTGTTTCTCCTCCACTGGGTGGGAGCAGGGGCCACGGTCGCTCTGCCCACCGTGTGTCCCCAAAGCCTTGCTCAGCGCCTGGCACAGAGCTGGTGCTCAGATGGACGGTAAAGCAAACCAAAAACCTGGCCCTTGGAATGTTGTGGTCAGTGGCCCACTGATAAAGTCTCTGTGTTTTCAAAGACTCTTCTTTGATTTCCTTTCCAATTTCTCTTTCTTGTCGCTCAGAGGACTTCTTTGGCTCGGAGTCCAGGATCCGTGGAACGGCCTGGGAACAGTCAGAGTGCAGAATGGAAGCCGGAGGAGAAGCCCAGAAGCAATGACCACAGAGATCTGCCCAGGTAGGACCAGGTCTGGAGGACTGACCCAGCCCAAGGCATGGCCAGCTCGCTGCCTCTTCAGAGTTTGTTTTGCTCTGTTTACTTTGGAAAATTTACCCTAAAATCCAGGATGTGGTCCTCCGCGGTGAGGTGATCCAAGCTGTGGTTCCTAGACCTCTTTGTGATTGCCCAGACGCATGATTGGAAAAGTACTGTTTTCCTGCCCAGGGATGAAATTAGTAATGATAGGCTTGCATTCCACAGCACGCAGGTCTTTTACCCTCATCGTCAGAGTTTACAATAAACAAGATCAAGGCTGCCAAGGGGCTTAACAGGGGTGACTAATCTGTGGCAAAGTTGGGGTCTGTATTCTAGCACGGAAGCCGAGATGGGCACTGGAGGATGAGACAGGGGAGTCAAAGAACAGTCACCGAGTCTCAGGGAGACTGTGCATGAATTCCAGAAATCAACAAGGCCACACTGCCACAGTGGAACGTGGCCAGTGCAGGTGCGGCCCACTGGTCAGTAGTCCCTCGTTTTGACCCGCAGGCAGGTCCTGATTTCCCCGCTAGGGCTATTGGGAAGGAATCCAATCGACTTTCCCCACGTAGTGTTCAGCAGCCACAGTTTTGGGGTCAGTCACAAGCAGAGGGCGAACAGATGTGAACATTCTGTCCCCAGAACGGACATTGGTCAGGAACACTGGTGGCAATTAATAATTGCCTGTGGGTTCAGCACATGATCTAGTCAGAAAAACCCTCCTGAACAAATAAATTGAAGCCCAACTTCTGGGAGGCTGTAGTTACAGGCCTTAAAGGAACAAATGAACAAAAGCTTCAAGGAGCAAAAATGCAAAATTGAGGGGTACACACCCCGCCCCCCAAATCCCCCATCATTGACTTCAGGTCTCAAACTCTTTGCAATCACTTTTCACGTCGAGTTTAAGCAGTAGTTTTTGCTTGGAGGGTCATGGGTGAGTAAGAGCGGCCCCTGTTGGCAGGAATTTCCACGACGGCTGGTGTCACTTTCTGGGGGGGCTTCAGTTATGCGGTTTCTAGAGGAGAGGCTCTTTGAACCTCTTGGCATGAACATTGGATTTCCTTAGGGCAATGCTGATCCTTCGGGGCAGAGGATACTTTTTTGTGGAGAGAGGCACAGACTATGACTTAAATGGCACCTTTGATCTCAATTCTTTGTAAAATGGGGGCCTCCTTTCCCTCCCAGAACCCCATGGCTGTTCCACCTTCATGCACTTTTCTATCAGGGTAGCAGGACAAAGCGTTTAATATTTGGCTCTAACTAGACTGGATGACAGTCTAAACTGACTCCTGGTGATATGAGTCTAATAATCTGGAATCCTACACAAGCGAAGTCACTGCTGGCTGAGACCCAAGGTCCAGCTCTTCCATCCCCATCCTTGTGAGGTTCTGGGACTCCTGGATAGGTTTGGGAATTACTTGGGGCCGGTGTCCCAGCTGGCCTGGGGAGTAACAGCAGCTCAAAGTTCTTTCGTTTCTTCTTCCTCAGCTTTAATCAATTATCTTTCCCTTGAAGAAGAATTGTCTCTCATTGGCAGGCAAATTGCACATGAGGTGCCTTCTAAGAGCAAGTTCAAAAAAGCAACTTCCTGTTCACAGTTAAAAACATGACTCTCCTCCGTAAATGTGCCCATGTCTATTGTGCAAGGCCCTGTACTAACTAACTCAGAAACTAGCAAGAGGAGGCCGGGGAGTCGGGATGTTTACAGGAAGAGAGGGCGAGCATGGGGTCCCCTGTGTGCTATTTCAGTGGCGCACGCCACCCTTGGCATCCACAACAATGACAGCATTTGACTAGGATTTGACGTTTATTTTGCAGACGGGCACTAGAAACTATGCCAAATGCTCTATGCCTGCTAAATAAAATTTTATTTTCTTTAAATCAATTCATTTCTGATTCTGAGTCCTTACTTGGCCAGGCTGGTGGGAATGCCCATGTCAGCCATCCTTGGGAACCCCTCTGCTGACCTGGTGTATCGAGGCCATCATCTGTCCCCTTCCCACCCCATCACCACTGAGATGTCCACGTCTCAGGCCACACTGTCTCTCCGGCCCTATGACTGTGCTGCTTTCACAATACACTTGGCACATGGGGGTCTTTGGTGAGGCTGGGAGCCCACGGTCATTCCCTTCAGTCCTCTGGGATCATCTCCCCCGTGAGCCTGAGGACATGCTCAGGAAGCAGGGAGGGAGTCCCGGACGTTCCCTACTTCCTAGGACCTTTCCATGCTCCCTCCTCATCATCCTAAAATGCACTTGCGGTCTCCTTTTACCTCAATGGATAGCCAGCATTTTCTCTTCAAAGGACGTACTACAGATTTTTACAAAAGATGGAAAGACCAATTGCCCTCAAACTGTTTCTGTTTTCTACTTGGAAAAGCTCCAGAGAGAAAACACAGAAAGGTCTGCAGTGGGCCTGCTGGACCAGGAGGCAAGGGAAGACTATAAGGAGGAATGCACATGTTAATACTGCCCAAGATTGTCCCTCTGCGCAGATGTGATCTCTACTCTCCAGAGGAGGAAACCGAGGCTTGGAGCACTATGCCATCAAAGCCCTAGTGGTAAAAAGGCCATCGTTTCCCCCTGGAAGCTCCTCTTCCCTCTGAATACACAAGAACAGGCTTCATACATCCCCAGAGAGGTTAGTTCTTCATCCAGTAGGGAGTCCCCTCAGTTTAGCTGCTTTGCTTTCCAGTTGCCACACGGTGTCGCTGTTGTAACTTAGCCCTGCATTGGCCAAACCCGTGCAGAGGATGGGCGGTGCCTCCCAGGTGCCCCACCTTCCAGGTGCCCCACCCTGCGCAAGTCCCTGGGCTCCTGTGAGAGTATGATCCCGCCCTCCTCTGACAAGCTTCGCCCTGCTCAGCGATGTCCACCCTCGAGCACAGCTGCCCTGGAAACTTGCGACTGGACAGGTTCCAGCTCCACTGTCCAGTTTCCCGGAGCCTTTCCCTCCTTGGATACCAACAGCCCTTGCCTTTATTTTTTTTTGAATAGGTCTTTATTGGAGTATAATTGCTTCACAATACTGTGTTAGATTCTGTTGTACACCAAAGTGAATCAGCCACATGCATGCATGTGTCCCCATATCCCCTCCCCCTTGAGCCTCCCTCCCTATCCCACCCCTCTAGGTCATCACAAAGCACCGAGCTGATCTCCCTGTGCTATGCTGCTGCTGCCCTTGCCTTTTAAACCCTCAGAACAAAATGGATCTTATCATACAACCTTTCCCCAGATAATGAAGCCATTAGGTTGCACCAGAGGAAATTACTGTTTTTGTAGGTTAAAAAAATGTTGGATAGTGGCCATTTCCTGTGCTTCAATATCATACTTGCTCATTCTCTCAAGGAGGGTGCCAGGCAATATTTCAGAGATGACACACCTTTCTCAGGGAGTGACCCTAAGTGATTCGTGGGTGGCTTTCTGGCACCCTTGTCACTGAAGGAGGAGTGGAAACTCAACAGCCAAGAGTCTTAACTGTTCTCCACTGGCTGTCAGAGGTGAGCAGGCATCAGGATCACCTGCAAGGCTGGTTAATACACAGGTCGCTGGACCCATCCTCTAGAGATTCTGATTTGGTAGGTCTGGGGCCAGGCCTGAGAATGAGAATTTCTGATGAGTTCCCAGGTGACGCTGATGCTGCTTGTCCAGGGACCACGCTTGAGAAGCACTGCATTATGCCAGAGAGCTGTGTGAGTGCCATGGCTCCATGCTGTTGGGGTCCAGAGGAAGACACCTTTGCCGAGGGCTGGGTTAGACAGGAGAGTCTCCTGGGGGTGGGGGGAGGGGGGACTTGAACCAAAGGGGATGGCTGTAGAGGCCGTTCCAGGTAGGGGCAGAATTCCTGAATTGGACCTCTCTGAAGCAGAGTAGGAAGTGAGCCCAGACCTGGTGGTGGATGTTCACTAAAAACGAGGTTGGAGAAATGAGGCCAGGTTGAGAACTTGGAGGTCAGGGAAGGGACTGAGATTTTATCCTGCAGGAAACAGGAAGCTGGGGAAGTGCTTTGTGGTTGGTTGGTTTGTATTTAAACAAGGGTTTATGCGGGAACTTAGAGCCTGGATTAATGCACTGGAGCAGGTAGGCTGGAAGGACAGTAAGGGATGCTCTTGTAGTAAAAGGACGGTGTCTGGGAAATCACCCCAAGGTAGAACCTGTTACTGAACTAAACTCTGGTCCGCTTGCCCACGTGCAGCAAAGCCAATCTACTGACACTGGGTTGTGGTGAAGGAAAGTACAGGGTTTGTTGCAGGGCACCAAGCAAGGAGAACAGGCAGCTAATGCTCAAAAGCTCTAAACTCCCTGATGGCTTTCAGAGAAGGGTTTTTAAAGACAATATTAGGGGTAAGGGTTGCAGGGTGTCTGATCAGCTCATGAACATTTTTTTCGTTGGTTGATGGTAAAGTAACAGGGTGAAGTTTGTGGAATCTCAGCCATCAACCTTCTGGTTCCAACCAGTCTGGGGTCTACATGCTTGTGGTCAGCATGTAGTCACCAACCTCCACCAGGATATTGTTATTTATATCCCTTCAGGAGGAACCAGGAGTCCTGTAACTCTATTGTCCTAATCATTAACTGCTTGAGTCTGCTCTTTGGAACTCAGGGAAGGTCAAACAAGAAGCGGGGACAAGGGAAGGGCTTGTACCTTGGAAGGGCCCACAGGGTCCTCCTCAGTTTCAAACTTACAGAACCTGGAGATAGCCTGGGTGCAGGCAGAGGAGGTGGAGTCTAAGAAGATGCTAAGGTTCTGGACCAAGAACCCAAAAGAAAGGTCCAACATTAGAAACTGGGACGTCCAAGATGAGAGCTGCTATAGGGAAACTGTGATCAACTTTAGGCACATTGAAGGAAGGACCATCCAGCTTACTGGGAACCCTGCTGGTGTGGTCTTTATGTAAGCTGACCCCTGGCATGGGGAGGGGTGACAGTTTAATGGCCCGATGATGGAGCCTTATGGCCCCAAATGCAATGATACCCTCATGGAGGTTCCAGTTATTTACACAGTTATTCTCAGGTAGATTGGCTCATTCCAGTGCTGCTGTGTGTGTGCGCGCGTGTGTGTGTGTGTGTGTGTGTGTGTGTGTGTGTGTGTGAGACTTTAAAACTATATTTAAGAACGCAGGAACAGATCGGGTTGGGGTGTAGGACGGTAAATGAAATCATATGGGACAGTGTTTTCCACACTTCCCAGATCATAAGATTTACCCGGATGTCCGTTAACTATATAAATTCTTAGCCCCCTTTCTGGTCCTTCTGAATCAGAATCACTAGATGTGGAGCCAAGGAATCTATGTTTTTAATAAACACCCAGGGTGATTCTTTCCAGCAGGGACATTTGTGAATAGTGATCCACTGCCAGGTTCACCTTATCACGTGTTAAAGTACCCCATTTCCTGACCCCTCCCTTGAAGAGTCTGATCCAGTAGATTTGGGGTGAGACCACAAAATCTGTTTTTAATAAGAAGACCATGTGACTCTCATGATAAAGTGTGGGAAACACTGACCCAGGGCTTACCCTCAGGCCAATAACCATAGCGACCTTTTGTTTGCTTGTCTGTGAAGTTTATAGTGAAGGCTCAGAAATCAGGGATAATTAACATATGTTAAGCTCCTGCCCCCTCCCTTTCTCTCATCTATGTTTTTCTTTCCATAAATATCTCTTGGGAATCCATTGTGCGAGGCACTGGGGACACAGCCAATAACACTAGAAGCCCTGGGGTTTCTGCTCCAGTTGGGAAGTAGGTTGTAGTGAGGAAGTCAGACATGGAACAGAAGGAAGACAGACACTTTCAGGTAATGTCACGGCTCTGAAAGACACCAACTTGGTGTTGTGATTGACAGGAACAGAGAAGGGAGTGACTAGTTTGGATTAGATCAGTGGTTCTCAAAGTGGGGTTCCCAGATCTGCAGGCTGAGCACCAGATGGGAACTTGACAGAAATGCTAAGTCTTGGGCCCTTCCCCAGACTCTGGGGTGAGCCCTCCAGGTGTTCCCTTACACCCTAAGGTTTGAGAACCATTGGACTAGATGGTCAAGGAAGGGAGTGATGTTTGCACTAAGTCTGGAATGACAAAAAGGAGGCAGGCATGGGAAGATCCAGGTAGAGGGACAGGCGGTGCCAAGGACGTGAGGGAGGAATGAATGTAGTGTGTTAGAGAAACAGGCGGAGACTGATGAGCGAGCGAGAGGTGGACAGGGGCCAGATCAGCCAGACTAGGGCCTTGAGGGCTGGCCATGGTGAGACACCCAGATTTAGGTGACGTGAACCGATATGTGTTTCAACAGGACCTCTCTGGTTGCTGTATGGAGAATGCAAGGGAGCAAGACTGGAGGCCAGGAAGTCAGAGGAGAGGTCACTGCAGGTCCCTGAAAGAGGAAGGGGTGCCTGGAACTAGGGCAGGGATTCCCAGCCTTGTTTTCATTGTCTTCCTTTCCCTGCCCTCCCACGGGAACCCTTGTTTTCATTGTCTTCCTGTCCCTGCCCTCCCACGGGAACCTTTGTAGATATTTTATTCCAAATTGCCTTCCCCTCCCCAAGAAATTTCAGTACCATAGATATAGTGCATATGTTTATGTATTGTGGTCTTTGGAGGGCCACAAACCATTGTAGTATCTATGATTTTCTTTTTCTGCCTCCTGAGAGCCAATTTTCACCCCTCTGGGGGTGATACTGGCCCACTGATGATGCAAGGACTAAGGTGATAACAGTGGAGATGGAGAAACATATGCAGCTTTGAATATTTTGGATATTTTGGAGCTAGAGATGCCAGAACTTGCGGATGGATGGGATTTAGAAGGAGGGAGAGAAGAATCAAGGATGGCTCCCAGAGTCTGGGCTTGAGCAGTTGGGTAAAGGGGGCCATTTGCTGAGATATGAAAAACTGGCCTGAACAGGTCTATCTGCTGAGTTCCATAAGTCACAGACCCGGTGTCCAGGAGGGTATCCTGTTGCTACCAGGTACCAATCTGGCAAGATAGCATGGTGACCATCACAAACCCTGTCTCAAACTGGGGGAAACGTAGGATGGCCCGCCATCTTTGAGAGAAAAGCAGGGTTCTCTTTTGTGCTTCAGGGATAGCTCATTTCCTGCTATATACCTGTGATATTGTGATTTATAATAAGGAACATATATTTGGTCTTCATCCCAGTCCTGGCACTGAGCTCCTAAAACCTTGGGAATTTCCTAAGTGATGAGAGAAATAAAGGTGTCTTTTGTTATGCTAATGACGTGACTTTTGGAAAGCACTTAAAAATGGGGGCTGGTTGCCAGGGGAACCAACCCTGTGATTGGAGGGTTGGAACTTTCAGTGTTACCTCCCTGACCTCTGGGGGTGGGGGTGTGTGGAAAGGGGCTGGAGGTTGAATTGATCACCAGTGGCCACTGATTTTAATCAGTCATGCCTATGTAATGAAGCCTCCTTAAAACCCCACAAAGACAGGGTTCAGAGGGCCTCTGAGGTGGTGGACACATGGATTCAAAGCGAGTGGGAAGCTCAGAGGGCATGGAGGCCCCTCACTCTCTCCCTATACCTTGCTTTATGCACGTCCTCCATTGAGTTATATCCTTTTGTAATAAACTGGGGATCTAGAAGTAAAATGTTTCTCTGAGTTCTGTGAACCACTCTAGCAAATTAATTAAACCCGAGGAGGGGGTCATGGGAACCTCTGATTTATAGCCAGTTGGTCAGAAGCTCAGGTAACAATCTGGACTTATTGGGGTGGCGGGAGCAGTCCTGTGGGACGGAGCCCTTAGCCTGTGTGGTCTGATGCTATGTAATGTACCTCCAGGTCGTGTCAGAATGGAGCTGAATTGTAGGACTCCGAGCTAGTGTTGGAGAACTGCTTTTTGGTGTGGGGAAAAAAATACCCACACATCAGAATTTCTGGTGCAGAATCTTAACACCCAACACCTTAAACGCCTGAATTTCCTTGGAGGAGGGACAGGTTTCTTAGCCCATTTAACAAACATGGACCCACAGCTCACCACAGGGCAAGCTCTGGGCTTGAGGCCAGAGGTACAAAGATGAACAGGACATGTTGGTCCAGTTGTAGAGAAAGACATGTAGATGAATAATTCTAGAAGAAGCTAAATGCTATAGGCAGACTCGCTGAGGAAAGAAGGAGCATCCTCCAGAGGAGATGGCCTTGTAGCTGGGGCTTCAAAACTGAGTAGAAGTAGGGGATTGTGGGGAAAGAAGGTGGTCCCAGGCAGATGGAAGAGGTATAATTATTATAGATCTGTAGGAAACAGAATTTAGGAAGGACTAGACTTACTAGCCTCTTAAATTTCAGAACTTCTTTAAATGTGGAAAATAGGAGATGTAGCACATTCATTAAGCTCAACCTCTTGGATCTTTCAAAACTACAAACTTAGAACAAAAAATCCTTGGTGTTTGGGTAGGGAACACCTAAGGAAGGTAGAAAAACGGTTTGAAAAAAAAGAAATAGTAGGCTGCAAATGAAAGGTAAGGATGTTTCTTATACCTTGCCTCCCATGGTCATTTTCTTTTCTTTTTTTAGTTTATAAAGGTACTGATTTTTTTAAAAATATTTTTTTATTTTTATTTTATTTTTTGTTGAAGTGTAGTTTATTTACAATGTTGTGTTAGTTTCAGGTGTACAGCAAAGTGACTCAGAATATATATATATATTCAGAATATATATATTTTTTTTCAGATTCTTTTCCCTTATCAGTTATTTTCAAACTAAGTCCACTGCATGCTGGGCATTGGACTCAGGGCTGAAACACATACCTCATCCAGCAGCTCTGTGTGGATGAATGCAGATGACCTGAGGGGCTATATAAGGAAACTGAGGTTCTGGGAGGTTAAGGAACCAGCTCCAGGTCACACAGACAAAACGTAGCATGGTGAGGACTAGAATCCAACTTGGTTTGATGCCATCCAAAGCCCAGGCCCGTAGGCATTACGCTGAGTTCTTACAGGTGCCTGCAAAGATTTGCCTTGTGGTCTCCATAATTAGAAAGCAAACCCCAGTCTGTTTTCAAAGTTTAATTTCCCTACAAAGAAGGTCAGTTCTCAGACCCAGAAAAAAGAAAAAGCAAAAGATCTGATCGGTTTTAAGAGCAGTGGCCGGGGCCAGCGCTTCATGACTGGGCCCCATGTTTCCTAAGCAGTAGATGCTGTTTCTTCCAAACAAAGTTTTGTGAAGTCCGGGTTCTATTCACAGGCTCCTGCCAAGGCAGGGTGTGTCAGGCAGGGCTGGTTGCAGCTTCCACCAGCCTGTCCTGCTTCTCACTCATTATTTATCTCTGGCAGGAAGTAAACACGGAGAGAAGAGTGGGAGGGAGGGAGAAAAGGAGGAGCTCCCTGACTTTTGACACTGGCTGGAAAAGAAGGTCATGTGCTGAATTAGGTGTGTGTCTGCTTTCTGCTCATCTGGTTTCAACAGAACCTTTAAGAAGCAGAGAAGCGGAGCATTGTTCCATTCAGAGACAGTACTTGGAAAACAGAGAAAAGTAGAAAGTAGAGGGGGAAAACGTCACTGATACTCCCACCATCTACAGACAACTGTTTTTAAAATATTAGTGTGTTTCCCTCAGACTTTTCAATTTTTTCTAGTTCTTTATTGATTGTGATATCTCTGTGCATATATACATATATTTATATATATATAAATACAAAAAAACTTAAATAACTTATTTGTATAAATATAATATATTTAAATAATTAATGAACTATTTTTAGAGTGGTTTTACAGAAAAACTTAGTACAGAGAGCTCCCAAAATCTCTCCCTCCTCTGTATAGTAGTTTCCCCTATTATTAAGATTTTGCATTAGTGTGGTACATTCGTTACAATTAATGTACCAATATCGATACATTCTTAACTAAAGTCTATACTTTACATTAAGGTTCACTCATCGTATTATACATTCTATGGGTTTGAAAAATGCATAATGTCATGTATCCACCATTACAAGATCACACAGCATAGTTTCACTGCCTTAAAAATCTCCCGTGTTCCACCTATTCATCCCTCCCTCCTTCTCTCCAGGGGCAACCATGTGTCTTTTAACTGTCTTCATAGTTTTTTTTTTTCTATTACCTTTTTTAAATTGGTATAAAATACGTACCATAAGCTTATACATCTGAGCTTGTTGAATGTTTACATGCCTATACCCCTGTGTAATCATGCCCAGATCTATTTCCATTACCCCAGAACATTCTCTCATGTCAGTTCCCAGTCCATACCTCTGCCCAAGAATAACAACTATTCTGACTTCTACCACCACTGATTAGTCTTGCCAGTTCTTGAATTTCATATAAATGGTATTGAACGGTAGGTATACTTTGGTATTTGGTTTCTTTTAATCAACTCTGCTACTTGTTTTTTTTAAATTATTTTTTATGGGGTTTAAAAAGGCAAAGCATACAATTTACCATCTTAACCAATTTTAAGTACAGTTCAGTGGTGTTAAGTATCACACATTGTTGTGTAACCAATGTTTCTATAGTTTCTTAAAGTAGAAGTTGAGGTCATTTATTTGAGTCCTTCTTTTTAAATATAGGTATTTTAGAGCATTAAAAGTCACTCTAAATGTTGCTTTAACTGCATCTGACACATTTTGATATTTGTGTTTTCATTTTCATTTTGTTCAAATACTTTCTAATTATCCGTTTAATTTGTTCTTTGACTCACAGGCTATTTAGAAGTGTATTATTTAATTTCCAAATAGTTGAGGATTTTCCAGATATCTTTCTCTTATTGATTTCTAATTTAATTCTATTGTAGCCGGATAATGCCCTCTGAATAATTTAATATTTTAAAATTTATTGAGTTTTTTTTAATGTGTAGAATATGGTCTGTCTTATAAATGTTTCATTTGCAATTGAAAAGAATGTAATTCTGCCACTATCGAATAGTGTTTAATAAATGTCAATTAGGTCAGGTTGGTTGATAGTGTAGTTCCAGTCTTCTATATCTGTACTGATTTTCTATCTACTTGTTGAATAAATTATTGAGAAAAGGGTACGGAACTATTAGGTTATATAATTGTAGATTTGTCCACTTCTGCTTTTATCAGTTTTTGTGTTTTATATATATATATATTTTAATTTATTTATTTTATTTATTTATTTTTGGCTGAGTTGGGTCTTCGTTGCTGCGCGGGGGCTTTCTCTAGTTGCGGCGAGAGGGGGCTATTCTTCATTGCAGTGCACAGGCTTCTCATTAGGGTGGCTTCTCTTGTGGAGCACGGGCTCTAGGCACCTGGGCTTCAGTAGTTGTGGCATGAGGGCTTAGTAGTTGTGGCTCGCAGGCTCTAGAGCACAGGCTCAGTAGTTGTGGCACACGGGCTTAGTTGCTCCGCGGCATGTGGGATCTTCCCAGACCAGGGCTCAAACCCGTGGCCCCTGCGTTGGCAGGCAGATTCTTAACTGTGCCACTAGGGAAGTCCCTGAAAAAAAACTTCATTTCATCTGTGTTTTAGAAAGATATTTTCACTGTGCAAAGAGTCCTTAGTTGGACAGTTTTTTTTTCTTTTATTGCTTTAAAGATATCCCACTGTATTCTAGCTTGCATTGTTTCCAAAATCTGATGTCATCCTTAAATTTGTTCTTCTGTCTTTTTTTTCCTCCAGCTGATTTTAATGTTTTTTATTTTTTCACTGGTTTTAAGCAATTTGGTTATGATATGCCTTGGTGTAAATTTCTTCTTGTTTCCTGTGCTAGAAGTTAGATTCTTGGATTTGTGGGTTTACAGTTTGCATCATAGTTGGAAATTTTGCAACCATTATTTCTTCAACTGTTTTTTTTAAATGTCTCTGCCCCCTTTGGGGACTCTGACTACACATACATTCAGCTGCTTGAAGTTGTCTGATAGCTCACTGATGATCTGTTCTTTTTTTTTTTTTTTTTTTTTAAGTCTTTTTCTCTTTGTGTTTCATTTTGGGGAGTTTCTACTGCTATGTCTTCAAGTTCACTAATCTTTTTCTCTGTAATGACTAATCTGTTATTAATCCCTCCCAGTGTGTTTTTCATTTCAGGCATTGTAGTTTTCATCTCTAGAAGTTTGATTTGGTCTTTTTTATGTCTTCCATGTCTGTACTTACCATGTTCAATCCTTCATCTAGCCTCCTGAGCATATGGAATACAGTTATTTACGTTTTTAAAAGTCCTTGTGTACTAATTCTGTTATCTGCACAATTTCTGGGATGACTTTGATTAATTGAGTTTTCTTTTCAGTCTGGGTCTATTTTCCTGCTTCTTTGAATGCCAGGCACTGTGGACTTTAAGCTTTCAGATTCTGGATATTTTTGTATTCCTATAAATATTCTTGAACTTTGCTCTGGGATGCAGTCATTTGGATCAGCTTAATCCTTTTGGGTTTTGCTTTTAAGGTGAGACCAGAGCAGTGTTTAGTCTAGGGTTAATTTTCTCCACTACTGAGGTAACACCCTTCTTAGTACTCTAACAGACGTCCCATGAATTATGAGGTTTTCCACTCTGGTTGGTAGGAATGGGAACTATTCCCAGCCCTGTATTAGCTTTAAGGATTCTTCCCTCTAAGCTTTTCAGGTGGTCTGTACCTAGTCCCATGTGGTTTCCATACATATATGTGCCGATCAGTGTTTTGTACAACTCCAGGTTCTCTCTTTGCCCAGCTTTCACTTCTTGGTGCTCTGCCTTGGGAACTTTACATGCCTTGGTCACCCCCCCACCAGCACCCAGCTCCATCTCCTTAAGTCAGGGAGACTCTCTGGCTCCAGCTGGGTTCCCCACCCTGGGCCATTTTCTCCAGGCCTTAAGCTGGGGCAAGAGCAGGGCTTACTCTGTTACTTTCCATCTCCAGGGATCACTGCCCTTCATTTCCCACATCTCCTGTAGAAGCCAATCCCCCATCAGCCCAACCTCCTGTTAGTTAATAATTCTTTATATGAAATTTTCCAACCCTGACTCCCTGAAAACTTTGAAAAACCACCGTATCAAATTTTTTTCTTTAAATGGAAATGCAGCAAAAAAACACCTGGCATTTATTTTGGGAGAGGTGGGGAGACCCTTCTAGAAAAAAAAATTATAGTAAGAGAGAGGATGCTAGGGGCAAGAGTTGTTTCTCTTTTCTCTTCAAGAGCAGCTTGTATCACAGCCACTTGCTGTCTCTTGTGTCCTTTTACAGCCTCAAATGCCAACTTTGACAGCAGTTAATCTTCCCAAATGCGTCACTGCAGCTGTGTTAGAGCTGGGAAGGAGACTAGGATGGTCTTTATGTTTTTGACATTGAACCAGCTTGGCCACCACTAATGTTGACTCATCACCACCACCCACACCACCATGTAGACCGGTGGGATCACAGAGAGACAGATCTCAGCAAAATGGATCATCCCTGAGGCTTGCTCTAACAAGAAACACTTAGTCACATTTTTGAGCTCAGTCTCACGTAGGTGATATTGGTAACATCTTCTTTTTCAGAGAGTGGCCCAAATTCACTGAAAGATTTTTCAGTCATCAAGGGAAAATTCCAGTGTGTTCTCTGTTTTGCACTTTGTTGACTAAGGGAGGAAAGTTATTCTAATATATGTTAGAAGTCTTATCAAGAAGGAATATAACAAAAACATGTTTCCCACTATTTCTTGTCCAAAATACCCTTGTGGTGTCAAAATAAAATAAAAACACCCCCATAATCCGAGCACATGGGCAAAACTGTCATTTGCATTTTTCCATGGATGACTAGTGGGATTTAACTTACAATTCAGGAAATCTTCATATTCTCAGTTAAACATTCTACCCAATTCCTTTTTTTTTCATATTTATTTTAATTTATTTATTTAGCCTGCACTGGGTCTTAGTTGCAGCACACAAGATATTTTAGTTGTGGCATGCGTGCGGGATCTAGTTCCCTGACCTGGGAGTGAACCTAGGAGCATTGGGAGTGTGCAGTCTCACCCACTGGACCTCCAGGGAAGTCCCTCTACCCAATTCCTTGATTTGTGCTTATTAGAATTTTTAAAATCTTTATTGTGAGTAAAAGCAGATGCCTCTAGAAAACAAATTTATGGTTACCAAAGAGGATACTGGGGAACGGGGATGGTGGATAAATTAGGAATTTGGGGTTAACATATACACACTACTATACATAAAGTAAGAAAACAACAAGGACCTACTGTATATCACAGGGAAATCTACTCAGTATCTTATAATAACCTATAATGGAAAAGAATCTGAAAATGAATATATATAAATGTAAAAAACCAACCAACCAACCAAACAAACAAAAAAAACTACCTGTATACAACATTAAAGACATTTGATTACTTATTATGAATAACATTTATGGAAATCTCACTTTGTGATCACATCTTACTTATCTTCTTCAATAAATATCTTATTAGATTAAAAACAGACAAACAAACAGGAAACCCAGATGCCTCCTCTAATGGGATTGTAGTTTTATTTTTGGTAACTGATCATTAAGAAACATCCAAATGATCAAAAGTAATTATTATGCCAGAAATGCATTTAAATGAATTTCTGTTTTCTTGTGATAATATCTACATACATTTGAAGTACAGTGACAGACAGACAGAAGGAGGAGACACGGAGTTCATTCCAGCTACAGGGAAGGCTTGGGGGTCACACTCCAAGCCCAGCACTGAGGCTGGGAACCACACAGTTTGGTCAACACCCACATGAGGGTTGCTGAAAAAAATTGGTTAGAGAACAGTTTTTGAATTTTCTTTGGAATTCAGTTGCCTGTGCCCTCCCCTCATTATGCTGGGTAATGAAGTCTCATGAGTGGACCAACACCTTGACCTTGAAGTCAAATAAAAGTTCATGCGGCAAAGTACAGGCTGAATACTAAGGATGCTTTGGTGTTTTATCCAACCCCCAACACACACACACCCTTTTCCCCAATAACTCTTTAGAACCTACTAATAATTTTCTTTCCTTTATTGCGTGAATTGCTTAAGCATTGTGGTCTTTCTTTTTTCTAACGCAGAACGAGCACAGAAAAGAGTTAACACTGGATTTAAAATACAAAGCTGAGTGTGACAGGGCTGCCAAGGTCAGCAGGCTCGCTGGCATCCATATAGGGAGCATTATTTGGACAAGTTAGGACTGTGAGTATAGATTGGACCTAATCTGCTCAGACCACACAGAAGTTTCTGAGGAGGTGCCTTTCTCCGTGAAATACCATGTTATATTTTTAAAGCATGGAGGTTGTCATATCCTTATTAACTTGAGAGTCTTTGCTCTGCACAGATCGCTCACCATGTAAATTCCTTCTCTGAAGGCTCTGGAGTGGCGATCTATCTCACAGTGCAGGAGTCAACCTAAGTGAGCAGTTATGGCGTCCATTAAAAATATAGTTTTTATTCACCCCATTGTTGACTTAAAGAAAATGCACAACGTGAGAGTTGTGGGTTAGGTTTGTTGTTGTAGTTGTTTTTTAAAATTACTTCTTAATAACTTTTTAACTTATTTATTTTATTATTTATTTATTTTTGGCGGTGTTGGGTTTTCATTGCTGCGCACGGGCTTTCTCTAGTTGCGGCGAGCGGGGGCTACTCTTCGTTGCGGTGCGCGGGCTTCTCATTGCGGTGGCTTCTCTCATTGTGGAATACGGGCCCTAGGTGTGCGGGCTTCAGTAGTTGTGGCGCATGGGCTCAGTAGTTATGGCTCGCGGGCTCTAGAGCGCAGGCTCAATAGTTGTGGCGCACGGGCTTAGTTGCTTCGCGGCATGTGGGATCTTCCCGGACCAGGGCTCGAACCCGTATCCCCTGCACTGGCAGGCGGATTCTTAACCACTGTGCCACCAGGGAAGTCCCGTGGGTTAGGTTTTACTTGGGGCAAAATGAAGACTACAGCCCGGCAGGCAGCCTCTCAGAGAGCTCCGAGGAACTGCTCCGAAGAGGTGGGGGAAGGTCAGTGTTACATATGATTTCGGTGAAGGGGGTGCGTGCAGTCAAACACACGTCTCAGCAGAAGGCCGCTGCTGGGCACGAGGAGCAGATGTCTCCGTTCATGATCTTAGTGCTTTTCTAGATCTGAGGAGATGCAGGACATGGGCTCATAAAACCTCCTCCTGAAAAATATCTCACTCTCTGAAGCCCTGTTCTGCCAGTTTTCCCAGAGCACAGAGGGCCTCATTCCTGATCTCAGCACTGAACTCCTTTCAGGGGGTGTGGAAAGTCAGTGGTCGCAGCAGATTCTGAATCAATTGTGAAGGGGATGGCCGGAGTCAGAGAGGGAGAAGGAAGCCAGCTTGATCACTGGCGAGGCTAGACTGGAGGAAGAGCCAACCAGGGACTCGGCATACTGTGCCCGGAATCAACTCCCACCGGCACCAGGCTGTGTGCGAGGGCAGGCTGCCCTGAAGGGCGGGAAGGGCTGGCCCCAGCGAGCTTGCTACATGCAGGCAGCGGGGAGAGGGGCTGCACTGTGGGTGAGCTCATCTCAGTGACCTTGAGCACCTTAACTCCCACCCATGGGAAGACTGGACCTACGGGGGGCTGGCTGCCTTCCCCATCTAACCAATCAGAGAAGCCTCATTTCCTGGGGCGACGACCCGAAGGGAGTGGAGAGTAAGGCAGAAGTGTCGGGCTTCTCTGAGAACTCAGAAGTGTCAGAAAAACCCCTGATGTGTGGGCCACGGCGTGATGCAGAAGCCGAGGAGCACCCACAGCCCCCGTGCGCCTCACCCCAGCCCCAGCCGGTAGCCGTGCTCGAGGACAGGTAGTCCCCAGGGTCTGTGGTCTAACTTGCTGGATCTCCCTCGGCCCCATGCTTTCCTTTTCCAGAAACTGCAGCAGGCGCAGAATGAGTAACAGACGATGTTCTGTGGGGACACATTATCATCTTTTGAACTAGGCTAATTTATGAAAATTACAAATCATTCGCAGACTTCTGTGCTTTATAGTTAATAACAAATCACTTGCAGTGTACCCCCTAACTTATCAGACCCACCAGTGCGCAAAGGGACGTGTGGCTGAGTAGTGCTGCCTTAACCTCATTTCTTTGGCAGAGGTATTTAAACCAATGTACTTTGCCTTTCCTGGGCCTCAAGTTTCCTCATTCCTGTAAAATGAGAGGTTTGGACTAATCACTAGAGTGCTCTGATTGTATGGATGAAAAGAACTTTCCTAATCTTTAAGTCAAACAAGCAGGATTTGGGAGTATTTCTGCATATTTAGAATCCTTGATTTGCGTTTAGCTGTATTTGTCCATCCATCCATCCATCCATTCATCCACTCATGCATTCATATATTCAATGTTTGCAGTATGCCAAGCACTGAGATACAATATTGAAAAGAGGCAAGACCCAGACTCCATTATACTCCAGTGGGAGAAATGGTCATCCTTTTTGATGGCAGCTGTGACTAGTGCCCTCACTATGTAATGCTGTAGAAGGAGATCTGATCCCAGAGGCCAGTCCAGGGAGGTTTCATCGAAAAGTGAAGATTGGGGCTGAGATATGCAGGGAGGAGTAGGAGGGCTCCAGCTCCAGGAAAATGCACGGATGGGGAGCTCTGTGTGGGATGAAGCCGGAAAGGTAGGCTGGGGGTACAGCCAATTGCAGAGTGAAGCCACCACCGGAGAGTCTTCCCAGGAGGGTGACAGGGCCAGGCTTTCATTTCTAAGCCATTGCTCTGGCTGCAGCCTGGAGAACAGAATGCAGGGGCCAGAGTGGGTGGGAGAAGAGGCTGCTGCATTGGTCCAGGAGAGGCGAGGCCAGCAAGTACAGGGAAGCAGAAGACAGCAGGGTCCTGGAGCCAGGCGGGGCTTGATCTTGCTTTGCCATGGGAGCTCCACGTGTGACCCGGGTCTGGTCTTGAACCTCTCTGGGAATATTTCTTCATTGGTGCAGTGGGGGGCATCCACTCTGCCTGGCTACTGTGTGGATTAAATGTAATCATAACTGAAGTGCTTAGCACAGTCAGTGGTGACTCTCCATCTTGACGATTTTGCTTTATGGTTTTGCTGGTTCCATTAAAGCCTGGTAGTGCAGGGGCATGCTTGTTTTTCCCTCCACCAGCCTCCTTCCTCTTTTTAAGCATTCCTACTTGGCTTGAGTGTATGTCTTCAGAGCTATTCATTTAGGAACCCATCTGGATGTGATTGTCTCCAGCTAGGATGGTGGGGAGGACATTTTCTGCATCTCCATCCTCTGCTTAGACCTTCGCTGCAGCAAATCACCCCTCCTCCCAGGTCTCTGCACCCCATGCCTCTCGCTTTGTTGGCTGGGGACGTCTGGTCTGTACCGGGGAGGCTGTGCCCTCCCCTCCTCAATTCAAAGGCTGTGCCCACTTTGGGCTGAAAGCCTTCCATTGAGAACACGCTGCCCAGCCCACAAGAGCTTGCCTTTGGATTCTGAGCTGAACCTCCATCCTACACATTGTGATTCAGTCTTGAAGCACAAAAGGACATTATGGAAGCTTCCATTAAAGCAGAGCCCTCACAGATGAGTTCTTAGAATTTTTCCTGCCCTTGGGCAAATCTGCTCTTGGTGAGTGGCTTTAATCTGGTTTTAAAAATTGGCTTCTGATGGGCAATCACAGAGATTGCTGGTGCCCAGCTTAGGCAAAATAAACCAAGGCTGGGTCCTTATTTTGAATGGAGTCGTACGCTCACACTCTGGGAGATGTGTTCCTTGTTGCTGTCTCCAAAGACCTGCAGCTTTTCAGGTGCCCAAATTGAGTGAATTTGTCATCTCGTCCCCAGATGGTCCTGACTTCAGGCAGCCTGAAGGGAAGCCACACACTCTCCTGAGCTAGCAACTGCTTTCAGAGACAGGACAGCAAAGCTGCTTTGTTTGTTTTGTTACCAGCGCAGAGGGGCTGCGTTCTGTGCTTCTTGAACAAGCAAACATAAATAGGCGCACTTCATTTATGAATTACACACCATTGATCTCATTAGCTACTAAACCTTTTGACACCCTAGTTAAAGATTGGGACATAATTCAGTGTCAAGGGCTTATTAAAAGGAAAATGGCCAGATTCAAGAGTGCAGAGTTGCTGGTTCTGGAACAATCCATTGATTTCCAGAAATGCTGCTCTGCAGAGGCCAGACCAAGGCACGTTACCTGCACACCTGGTGGTTTCACACGTGTCAGTCAGCATGGGGCCAGGGCTCTCCATGGGCATGTCCGTCCTCATGGCCATGTGAGGATTAGAGGGATTCATATAACTTACCCTCTGAGTTTTCTCTTCTTTGCTTTTGTCAGCCTTGCTTTGGGTCTGAAAATGCTAATCTGGTTGAGATAGTAGCCAACTCTCTCTCTTGGGTCCATCTGAAATATTTTCAATGTCGTATGTGCAGGAACAAGCATTAAATCAGGACAACTAGTGTGGTGACATGTGTACACACCTCCTTCAAGGATGTCATGTACATTTCATAGGTGAAGGGCTTGGCGAGAGGCTGGAATGGAGCCAGGTAAAGAGCCTTTTGCCCTCTGTCTCAGTTTGTTCAGCCTGCTATAAAAATACCATAGACTGGATGGCTTAACGACAGACATTTATTTCTTGTGGTTCTGGAGGATGGAAATCTAACATCAAGGTGCCAGCAGATTCCATGTCTGGTGAGGGTCCATTTTCGAGTTCACAGATGGACGTCTCCTCTCTGCGTCCTTACAAGGCAGAAGGGGCAAGGAAACTCTCTCAGGTCTCTTCTATAAGGGCACTAATCCCTTTATGGGGGCTCCATCTTCATGACTTAATCACCTCCCAAAGACCCCATCTCCTAATACCATCACCTTGGGGATTAGTTTTCAACATTTGAATTTTGGGGACACAAACATTGTTCCCCTCCATGGAAGTTTTTATTTTTGGAGGCAGCATAGAGTGAATAAGAAGATTATGGCCCAACAGATTCAAGCTTAACCTCTCTGTTCTCAGGGTTCTTGTCTGCAAAATGGCAGTGATAATATCCATCTTGCATGGCTATTGGTAGGGCTAAATGAGATAATCCATGTAAAGCACTGATGTCCAATAAATTTCATCCATTATTATTTTCCCAGCTTTTCATTTTGGAAATTTTGAAACCTTAAAAATGTTGAAAGCATAGTACAATAAATGCCCAATATACCTATTGTATTAGTCTGTTCACACTGCCATAAGAGAAGACCACAGACTGGGTGGATTCAATGACAGAAATTTATTTTTTCAGTTAGGGAATTCCAAGGTTAGGGGGCTAGAGGGTTGGTTTCCGGTGAGACCTTTCTTCTTGGCTTGCAGATGGCACCTTCTTGCTGCATCTGCTTATGGCCTTCTTGTCTATGTGACCGACTCCTGGTGTCCCTTCCTCTTCTTATAAGGACTTCAGTCTTACTGGATTAGGACCTCCCTCTTATGACCTCACTTAACTGTAATTAACCTCCTTAAAGGCCTCGTGTCCAAATACAGTCACACTATAGATGAGGACTTCAACATATGGATTTTTAGAGGGACACAATTCAGTCCATAACACATATTTCTAAATTTTAACAGAAATGTACTTCATCTTCCCACTATATGCATCTCTCATAAACGAATGTATATGCGTTGCCCTGCATGGAAAGACAGGATTTTGGTAGTGGACATGTAGAATAGAATCTTTCCTCTGGTCGTATCCAAAACACTGTGGGTCTATGAATATGTGAATATGTGTGTATGTAATAGTTACAAGAAGATGCCATAAACTTTCCTCCCTGTAATAATTTCAAAGAACATGGTAAAAGCCTTAGAAAAACCATACTTCTGTTAACTTTGCCTTGAGCAATTTCTTTTGATACTGAAAGATATATGATCATAAAAGTATACAGAATCACAGCTATGTAAAAATAACAAAAATTGCACCCCCTAAAGAGTTGTGTAGGAAAAAGAGGAAATTCACTAGAACACTTCAGGTGGCAAGCATTTTTTCTACATTTTCAAACTTTTGTATTGGCCATATATTGCTTTTAAATTTTAAAAATACACCTAATTAAAACTATATAGAATTGAGAAACATGGCCTAAATATGGCATGTGATAAGCTATTTTACAATAACTGGATAGTTGATGATCTATAGCAAGTCCATGACTCTGAGCCACATTCCCCCAAGTTTCCTGCATGTTCACAGTTTTTCTTTACACACTGTACAGCAAAGTAAGTTCAAGCTGAGACACATATGGGTATGAAGGTAATTCAGCTCCCAGGAATTTTATATGTAGGTCATATGCAGAAATTCCACAGCTGAATAGAATTGATTTTGGGATTATGCCTCACAGTACCACCCACTGAATGTAAAGAATCAAGTTAACTTTTGGTCACGAATAGCTCTTTATTTCAAAGCTTGGCTTTGCCCATTTTTGCCTTTCTCCTGAACATCTAAGGATCCCCAGAAGTGTTCAGGACCTCTTTGTAAACTACACAGAGCTCATCCAAATACTCTATCATGGTTTATATTTATTTAAAATGTTCTGAGTTTCCTGCATTGTAGACAATTATGAATTAGTTTCCCTATTTCCCGGTTCACTACTGACCAGCATGGAAAGCCTCATATTGAATGTGTGAGGTTTTCTGCACTAAGTTTTGCAGAGAGTGAGGGCACATGTCATGGTTACAGGAGGGGTGGGATTGGGGGGTGTCTCTTCACGGAGAGGAACGAGATGCACGAGGATGGTGTGTGTTGTGGCCTTTGGTGGGGAGAGGTGTGGAGTGATTCTGCCTGGGCTGTGGCTCTGTCCTTGGCATCCATGAGAACTGATAAAACAATAAACGTTTTCATTGTTGGCAGCGTCGGGCACGGAGGTTCCTGCTCCACTTCTGAAGGTGCTGCCAGCCGGTATCCCTGCATCACATCCCCAGAGGTGACTGAGCCAAGGAAGCACCCACGGGAAGCCAGGGGCCAAGAAGATTCTCCACTGCCCAGCCCACCAGAGCCCTGGGAGCAGGGGAGTCCCTTGGCCTCTGTGCCCTTTGCCGAGGGCATCCTGGAAGGTTGCTTGGCAAGCCCAGCAGCGGAACCTGAAGATTGTCCCCTGGCTCAGCACCCCCAGAGGGAACCTTCCCCAAATGCCCCAGGATACGCCCCAGCAGCCTTTGTCCCTGGGATGGACAGCTCTACTCAGCGCAGGGTGGTTGCAGTCGCCCCCAGCGCCGGAAGAGAGACAGGACCGAGGGAAGAAGAGTGGCAGAAACTGTCTTCCTCCAGCTCCATTGACCAGTTGCCGGGGATTTCAGCAGCTGCTCCTCGAGAGCCGATGGAGGTGCAGCTGTGTGGAGAGGATGGCTGGCCTGGTGGCTTTGAGTCCCAAGGGAAAGAGGCTGCAGGTGGCTTTCCCCTGCCAGAGTCTGGGCGGGGAGCCCCCATGGCCCCTGCTGCAGCCCAACCAGGCCAAGAGAGCTCAGCCAGCCTGGCAGAGTCCCCCCCAAAACCCGAGAACCCGACCCCACAAGATCCAGCCCCTAAATGCCAAGTGGAGGGGCCGCCTCAGGACTTCACCGATGACTTGGGAGTGCTCAGGGCCTGCCCTCCCAGCGGGAGTGCTCCAGGGGCGACCCAAGCAGCCGAAGCGAAGGTTGCTGCCCAGGAAAGCTGCCCGCGGCAAGTGGGAGCGCATCCGCCGCCCACAGAGCTGCCCTGGGAGTCGCTGGGTCCTGCCCTGGCCCCGGGGGCCAAGGCCTCTTGGGAGGAGACTCTGGATGCCCCTGATGCTCGGGGTCATTCGCAGACAGGGAGGCATGGAGCCGAGCCCCGTCAGGCCGTCTGTGTGATGGCAGGTGACCAGCCCGAGGGGGGCCTGCTTGTGAGCCCCGAGCCTGTCCCACACGCAGCGACAGAGGAAACGGACCCAGCTTCAAGCCTCACTTCACAGCCAGCTGCTCGGGCCTCTGCTGCTGCAGAACAGCCCAGAGAGATGATTTCCGGTGCTGAGAGGCCTGTTCTTGCAGATCTGGCTAAAGGGCGGGCAGAAGCGGGGTTGGCAGGACAGGAGAAGCGCGCATCGGACCTCGGAGCAGAGGGAGCGGGTCCAGACGGCGGCCCCGGAGAGGTTCCTGTTCCTTCACCCCCGGAGGAGAGGGAAGCGCTCTGGAAAAGGGAGCAAAGCCACGAGCTCCAGCAAGGGCTCCTGCCTCTTTCCCCTCCCGATGCATCAGTGGAAAGTGCCAGAAGGTCACTGGGGCCAAAGGATGAAGCCAAAGCCCCTGAAGGTCCAGCTGTGGCTAAGGAAAGCAGACTACCTGGGGCCGACCCTAGAGGACAGGAAGCAGCCCCAGAGCCACCTGAGGGTGCAGATCCTGGGAACCTTCAGGGAGAGCACCCCGAAGCCTGTGGCTGCAGGCCTGACCCAAAGGGGGAAATGGATGAGCTTTCACAGCTAACTGGCGATGTGGTGGGCAACAGCCTTCCCAGCGTGGCCTCAGCACAGCCGCTCAAAAAGGAGGCCCCCGGGCACGTGGACAGGCCCGGCTCTCCATCAGAAGATGCAGCTTGGAGCTCGGCGCCCTGCGGGATGATGGAAGAAACCCAAGTGGTCCATGCATCTGCTTCACTGCACCAGCTCCACGAGCAGGATCCCATCCCACCCTCTGGGCTGGATGGAGCCGGTAAACACGTTTTTCCCGAGGGAGCTGTGTGGCAGGGGCCAGGACTGCAGACCAAGTATCCTGACACCTTTCAGGATGTGGGGGGATTGGGAAGAATGGACCCTCTTCCTGCTTTAGAATCAGAGAAATCGGATTTCCTGTCAACTCCTGCTACAGAGGTCGTCCCCAAAGCCCAGGAGGCGGAGGGCAAATCTGAAATAAAGACGAGGAGCCACCCATCCACACAGAAGCCCGGCAGCTGTGATGGGGAGGGCTTGCTGACACCACCGCATGCCCATGGGCTGGGGTGTGATGCAGCTGGACAGGAAGTCCACACCGATGGGCTACCTCCTGCTGAGGAGGAGAACTTGGCAGTGGACCGTGGGCTCACGGCCCTCAGCCTGGAGCAAGATCAGCAGGAAAACCTGTCCTGCCCGGGGGACAGTGGGATACGAGTAGCTGCATCTGAGAGGCCCTCACTGTATTCTGAGAACCGTCTCCAGCAGTCCCAAATGGACCCAGAAGCATCCATCTCTGAAACGCTCAGGGAGAAGTCCCAACAGTGCGAAAGCGAGAAAGAGACTTACCCAGGTGATGCAGAGTTTAAGAACCTGGGTGCAGATTCTCCCCAAATCCACATACCTATGGAACCTCAGGAAGATGTGAGCTTGCCCACTCATGGAGCAAAGGAACAGACTTCTGAATCAGAACTTCAAAGTGAGCTCCCCAAGGGCAGTCTGTCTGATGCTCCAAGTTCACCTCTCGGGCACACAGTTCCGGAGAATCATACGACAGAGCAGTTGGAGTTGTCAGCACCAAAGAGACCGGAGTTGCCTGCACTAGGGGGGAATGGGCAAGAGGGAGAAGGCAGTGGCAGTCAGCTGTCCGGGGGCCCACCTCCTGCAGTAGACACCTTACAA
The DNA here is from genome assembly GCF_964341445.2 of Mesoplodon mirus. NCBI lineage: Eukaryota > Metazoa > Chordata > Mammalia > Artiodactyla > Ziphiidae > Mesoplodon > Mesoplodon mirus. Next base: position 221,499,867 of record NC_138977.1, read on the forward strand.
GACTCTTCTCTTGCACGTAGCTTGAGCAGAAAGGAAAGTTGCTGTGCTGGACAGGGGCCAAACAAGTCCCAGCAGGAGCTGGTTGATGGGCGGAAAGCTGGCAGCCAGCATGAAGAGGCATGTCTCGGGGATGCAGGCATTTCGGAAGCAGCTGACGCTTGGCCCCCGCTCCAGGACTTGGGGAAGACAGAGAAGGCAAGTGGGAACACAGTGGGGGCCCCGCCTTGTCGGCCTGATTCAGTAGCTCTCCTGAAGGCAGCTCTCTGCCCACCAGCTCCAGCACCTGCCGGCTCCAGAGTCACACCCACCCAGGAGGCCCCAGAGAGAGAGGCCGGTGATGAAACCCAGGAGGACAGGCGGCAATCGGGGTTAGCCCCCCAGAGGGAAATGGAACATCCCACTGCCACGGATGCAGAGGCCCAAAAGCTTCTTGAAAGTTTCCCATCAGCCGAGGATGAAGGTGCGTGTGGTGGCACTCCTGAGATTGGTGGGAATGCTGACAGAGGAGACCTGGGGACACAGCGGGCTCCGGGGGAGCCAGGAGAAGCTGCTCGGAGTGCTGGCTTCCTGCCAACACAGCAGTGCCCCTCCCCTGGGGAGGAAGCTTCTACCTGTGCCCTAGGTGAGCCCTGCCAAGCTGAGCAGCCCTCCGCCAGCTGCCAGGATGCCTTGCTGCCAGCCAGAGAGCTGGGTGGGATTCCCAGGAGCGTGCTGGATATTTCTGCAGCCCAGGCTGTCCCTGACCCAAAGAGGCTCCTGTCGTCCAGGCCACCAGAAGAGGCTGCCCCTGACACTCCTTACCTGCATATGAAGGGTGCTGCCAGGAAAGGGGCAGGAGACAGTGGCGTGAAAGCTGTTTCACCTCAAGGCCTCAGAGCTCCTGGTGAAAGCCCCTGTCCCACACGGGAGCCCCTGCTTGTCTTGGAAAACGCCTCCTCCACGACGGTACCGTGTGGCTCCCCTGCCTCCCTCTGGCAACCAGGAGCTGCAGGTGAGGAAACCTCTGCCGTACCAGCCAGCAGCGGAAGCCCCCAAGCTGGGACCTTTGAGGGACCTGCGGACTCCGTGCCCTACCTGGACAGGGTGCCACTTCTGGCCAAGGGAAAGCAGACCACAGAGGAACAGAAAGGGTCAGGAACTCCCGGGGCAAGTGCCAAGCCCAGTGAACTTTCAGCAGACCTTGCCAGTGAGGAGAGCACGGCAGGTGATGCAGCAAGGGAGAGAGAGCGCAGTGGGGAGAGGATGGTAGACCCTTCCAAGGACCCCAGGAAGGGAGCATCAGCTGGTGTAGATGCAGGCTCCAGGCAGACCAGTATGATCGCTGGGCTCCCTGACTTCAGGGAGCACATCACCAAGATCTTTGAGAAGTCTGTACTTGGAGCCCTGACCGCCGATCGGCCCCAGAGCACACTGGGAGAAAAGGCAGGAGCTGGGAAGAGTGTGATGGGCAAGGACCTCGCCACGCCAAGCCCAGAGAAGCTTCCAGATGGGACTCAAGGAGTGGCCATCGCCCCTCTCCCCACCACTTCTGCCGGACTCTGGATACAGTCAAAGGAGAAGAGGCAAGAGCTGACTGTAGAGGCTGAGATTTCTCATCTGGGTCCCCAGGATCCAGCTCCGGAAAAGCTGCCGGGGCCGGCACGGCCAGCTGCAGAGCAGAGCCTGCCAGGTGCCAGTGTGGGGAAGGAAATGAGTGGGCCTCCACAGATGCTGACAGAAAGCAAGAAGCCAGAGGGGGCTGAGGAAGGCTGGCCGGAGCTTGAGAGCCAGGCCCACTCACAGCAAGAAAGCAGCCAGCCGGAATCAGCTTCGGGTCTGTCTTCACAGGTGACTTCTCCAGAGATTCCCAATGCTGACTTGCAGGTGGCTCCCCAGAGCCATGGAGAAGGGGACGCAGTTCAAGACGACAGAATTCCTTCTGGAAAACAGCACCAGGAAACATCGAGCCGAGACAGTCAACCCAGAGAAGATGGTGGCCAGGGCTTTTCTCACCCAGGGGCTCTGGGTGACATGTCAGTGTCCACCTCTGCCCAGGGAGCATCATCTCCCCATGGGGATGTTCCGACTGTGGCCGAGGCCATCAGTGAGGCCTGTACCCCAGACACACTTAGGGGTGAGAGGAGGCATGGAGGTGCTGCTGGGATCTCAGAAACACAGAACGCCCTGGGCACCCAGAGCACCCTGGAGCCACCAGCTGGGGAAGTGGCGGATACTCCCCTGGAGCCCGGCTTGGGAGCAGAAGCTGCTAGGGAAGCAGAGGGTGACGTCGCTTTGAGCACAGCTGAGGCCGGGGCACGTGTGTCTGCCCACCTGCCTGAAGCAGGTACTACGAGAATGTTCTCTGGTGTGGCTTGTCCCTTGGCTCTGCCAGGAAGCCGTGGGGACCCCAGCTGCTGTGAAGGGTCTCTGAGGATGGAAGCTGCAGCCGCCCCGAGCGGGGACAGCCCGGCCGGGCACCCGCAGGCTGAGGGGCAGCCCGGGCCTGAGCCCCCCGCTCCTGCTGGGGAAGGGAAGGTGCGTGTCTACTCACCTGCAGAACCTGACGAGATTCGGGACCTGGAGCTGCAAAGCCTGGATGCAGAGGCGCTCGACGCTGAGAGGTACTTACAAGAATACATTCCTATGGGAATAGGGGGTCAGCCTCAAAACTGGTTCCCAATTGGTTTTAAAAAGTCAGTCAAAGAGATGGGTGGTTTGAAGAAGGTGAATTTTCCATATCTAATTGTTTAAATTTACCTGCTCACCATCTCTGGATGTGCTGTGATTCTGAAAAATGTGAGAAGTGGTTTGGAGGCATGGGAGCAGTCTGTTTAACGTGTCTTATTCCTTGTCTTGTGTTCTTTTAATTCTTCTAACTGAAACTGTTCGCAAAGCCTGAAATGTTTACAGGCTGGCAGTGCACTATAAGGTCATAGGTTATGGTCAATCAGAAGTTTTTCTGGAGTCCAAATACATCTGCTTTTGAATCTGGATTTATTTATGCAGAGTTATGCAGAGAGACCTAAATGGTCCCAAAGCATCTCAAAGCCACTTGCTGCCTGAAGCTAATTTTTTTCTAGAGATTTTGGTGAAGTAGACACTTAAAGCTTTAATTGGGAAATGGGCTTTTCAATAGGACATGGAGAAAAATACCTTTTTAAATATTTATTGCTTCTTTTACCTTATCCCAGAAAAAGCGCTGGGTCCAGCCCATCCACCTTACCTTTGGTTCCTGAGAAGGATGCTCCAAATGTCATGGATGAGGTCATTTCAGACGAGACCAGAAGTGCGGGAGGAGCAGAAAGGTCAGTGAAAAGGTAGCAGCCTTTGGAGAACCATGGTACGTGCCTTTGGCAGAGACATGCTGGATGTTTTGCAAAGGAGGGTACTGCTAATACATGAGTCTTTATCTAAGAAAGAAACACCTAGTCACTCCCGTTCTTTATACAGGTAAAGCAGTGCCTAAGATAACTACGAGCTCCACTGCTGTAAAAGGAATTGAGTGAGTTGCTTTCACATCTGAGCTTATCTTTGTTTTCCTTAACAGCTTTATTGAGATGTAATTCACAAAGCATATAATTTGCTCATTTCAGGTGTACAATTCAGTGGCTTTTAATATACTCACAGAGTTGTGCAATTATCCCTACAGTCAATTTTAGAACATGGTCATCCCCCCTCCCAAAGAAACCCTGCGCCCCTTAGACAGCACACCTCATGTCTCCCAACCCCCTGAGCCCGACACCTCCTAATCTTGTTCATTACCTTTTGAGGCAAATGGGCTCAACTTTGTTTTAATCTCAAGCAGGAATGTCTAATCACCAGCAGCAGCCACACCCCTCTAAAGATTAGAGGGGGACAAATGATAGATGCAACTGTGAATCCCAGACCTTCACACTTTGCAGCGTGCCTGCCTGTTCTTTTCCTAAGTGAACTGCCACCCTGTTGTGCACAGCAGCTGCTGGGAAATTTCATCCTTTGGGGGAGAGGGAGATACTGTGGCAAAGACACATTCTGACCAAGCTGTGCAGCATCCTTCGATCTCTGGCTATTCCAGAGCTCTCCATGGGTATGTGTGTGTGTATGTGTATGTGTGTGCAGGCACACACGTGTGTGAGCGGGGCGGGGTTGGACTTTAAACTAGTACCTGTGGCTGGCCAGTGTAGCCTACCAAACAGCTGCAGGCATTTTGTAAATGATTTGTTGCATATTCTGCACATGCTGAAAGAATGCATGATCACCTGTTTTTCGAGTCTGAGCACTTCCACCGACACCCAGCTGCCTTTCCTGCCCTTCCAGGGCGACTCTTATAACTCTGGGCCAGTGAGATACGGACGCTGCTGCCGAGACAGATGCAGTTTTAATCTGCATCGGACACTTGTCTCCACTTCTGACTTAGCACAAAATTCCCTGCAGCCCCTGCTCGTATGTATTTTTGACATTCCCAGTTAAAGTGTAGGAAAAAATGTCTAACTGGAAAATCCTCCCCTCCCCTTCCCTCCCCTCCCCATAAATGTCATATTAGCTCCTTCTTCAGTCCCTGGATGTTTTATCACCTTCTTGGAGAACAAGAAGATCTCAGGACCAGGCATATAGTAGTAGTTCAATAAGTATTTCATGGCTCTTTGTTTTAATCACTTTAAATTTTAAAATTATAATTTCTAAATTCATATAAGAAAATTCGTAAGGTATAGAAAAGTATAGAGAAAAAGAGAAGAATCCACAACCACACCAACTAACGATGACTAGTGTTTATTTTGTTAGTGTCGCTTCATCCACTGTTTCTTCCTGTTTAAATTCTGAGTCCTTTTCTTCTGCTGCCATCAGAACTGTTTGCAAACATAAATCTTAGTGGCTGAAGTTGTGTGATTTATCACAGTTTACAGAGCAGTAGACATTTACATTATAATGGGTGTTCTGTGCACTTGGCTCTTGTTGAGGATTTGTCCGGTGGTAGACTTTTAGATGCTTGAGTTGTGCTGTCCAATTTGGCGGCCACTGGTCACATGTGAATGGAGGTGTGCTGTAAGGGTAAAACACACCCCAGAGGTTGAAGATTTAGTGTGAAGAAAGGAACACAGGGAATTCCCTGACGGTCCAGCGGTTAGGACTCTGCGCTTTGAACTCGGATCTCACAAGCCGTGCAGTGCGGCCAAAAAAAAAGAATACAAAATACATCGTTAATAATTTTTATATTGTTATATGTTAAAATGATAATATTTAGGATGTACTTGGTTAGAATATGTGACTGAAATTAATTTCACATTTTTTCTTGTTTTTAATGCGGCTATCAACCTTTTAAAATGACCTATGTAGCTTTTGCATTCCGGGCTTGCATTTGTGGCGCATGGTCTACTTCTATTTAGATCACTGGGCTCCAGAACCTGCTTTGCCCTGGTCCTTGAAGGAAATGAGGATGGGAAAGGGCTGACCTTTCCTGTGCTTTGGGTTCTTAGGAAAAAGGGCTGCCACTCTCCCATTGGCTGAGGATTTCCAGAAAGAATTCTGAATGGACCCTCCCCTCCAGCTTGCCAGGTGGGGTGACCTCTGTCTCCCCTCCCTCGAGGGGAATTACAGGGGCAGCAGCACCTGACTAAATGGACCCCAACAGATTCCACTTTATTCTTAGTAGACAGTCAAAGGCCTCTGGAAGGTATAGACCAGCTCTGTCCAATAGAAATAGAACATAACATAGAACAGGGAGATCAGCTCGGTGCTTTGTGACCACCTAGAGGGGTGGGGTAGGGAGGGTGGGAGGGAGGGAGACGCAAGAGGGAGGGGATATGGGGATATATGTTTATGTATAGCTGAGTCACTTTGTTATGCAGCAGAAACTAACACACCATTGTAAAACAATTATACTCCAATAAAGATGTTAAAAAAAAAAAGAAATAGAACGTAAGCCATAAATGTAATCCTAAATTTTCTAGTAGCCACATTCAAAACTAAATAGAAACAGGTAAAATTAATTTCAATAATACATTTTATGTAACCCAATATAACACAAATATTATCATTTCAACATGCAATCAGTATATAAATTATTAAGCTGATATCCTACATTCTTGCTTTCATATGAAGTCTTTGCAAGCTGGGCTGTATTTTGTACCCACAGTGCATCTCAGTTTGGACCGGCCACACTCCAAGCCCTCAACAGTTCCACAGGGTGAGTAGCTGCCCTCTGGAACACCCCAGCTCCTCACAGAGCTCTCACAGCTATCGAATGATCCAGAAGGCCAAGCCTTCCCACTGTGACCCTCATCTCTCAGCCCAGCAACTTCATTCCTACTTTAACACAAAAGTAGGGAATGCTTCTTTGCCTTGGGGGTAGGCTCAGTAGCTCTGGTGGACCTTTCGCCAGGAGGGAGCTGTGCCGTGGACCTGGGCAGGCCTCAGACAAAGTCCAGCCAAGGTCAGAGGTGCGCGTCCTGGGAACAGGGGGTGTTGCACGTGAAGGTGAATTTTGGCAGCGGTCTGGGGGAGGTTGGGTGGCCACACTGAGGCAGACACTGCCAGGAGCTAGGGTGGTGGTGAAGTTTGGGTTCACACCCAGCTGTGCACCTTACAGGTTACATACCTAGCCTCGGTTTGCCAATCTGTAGAATGGGGAGGTCACAACTATACTTGCCTCGCTGAGTTGCAGTGAGGGCTGAGATAACTGATCAAATGCAATTCCAGTGCATTCCAGCCCCTGGCAGGGGTTAGGTTTCCTATTACAGTTCTGTGGGACGGGCTTTTCTCCTGCAGTGAACTGAGTGGTAACTGTTCGTCTTCTTGAGGTTGAGGTTCCAGCCTGGCCATCTTTCTTTTCCAGGGCTGACTTCCTTGTCTGCTAAAATGTCTTCATGGCTGAAGAGAGCGAACTCTTTCTTACCCCCTACTGTGTAGCCCACAACGATCTGCTTCAAGTTAAAAAATTTTGAGATCTTGTTTTATTGTAAAACTTTATGTGTATCTTTTATTGTGTACCATACTGTATTGTATTTCCACATAAAAATAATGCTTTGAGTTGCCACGAGAAGAGCAAAGCAAGTCAAAACCATATTTTCCACTCTCTTGGTTATCAGGTGATGTGCTTCTGTTGAATATATTGAATTTTGAGATTCTGCTCACTTGAATGGGGCTGATACCACAGATCAGATTCAATATCTAAGAAATGTCTCTTTTCTGTCTTGGTGACAGGATAGTTTAATAATCCAATCTCATATCCAGGTAGATGCCGGGGAGCACATATATTTTGCTGCTTAATTTCCCATCTTTTGATGTCAAATTGGCCCTGCTGGTGGATGTGTTGTGGGTATCTTGTGGCTTTGCTCACCTCCACCCAAGGGGTACATGTACACCCAACTCCAAGAAATAGGAGTCTGTTGACAGACGGCTTGGCTGTGGATTTCTATATACAGCGACTGTCTTCAGTGGATGGAAAGTCTAGAATTTGGCATTTTGCTTTCACACCACTGGTGGTCAGATGTGCAGTTCTGAATCCATTGTGGACATCACCAAGCTTGTTTTTGCTGAATATTTATTTATAAATTTATTTATTTTATTTATTTATTTTTGGCTGCGTTGGGTCTTCGTTGCTGCATGTGGGCTTTCTCTAGTTGCAGCGAGCGGGGGCTACTCTTCGTTGTGGTGTGTGGGCTTCTTACTGCAGCGGCTTCTCTTGTTGCGGAGCACGGGCTCTAGGCACGCGGGCTTCAGTAGTTGTGGCTCACGGGCTCTAGAGCACAGGCTCAGTAGTTGTGGTGCATGGGCTTTGTTGCTCCGCGGCATGTGGGATCTTCCCAGACCAGGGCTCGAACCTGTGTCCCCTGCATTGGCAGGCAGATTCTAAACCTCTGCGCCACGAGGGAAGCCCTGAATATTTATTTAAAGGGATCTCTTTTTTTTTCCATTTGGGGAAATGGTTGGAAAGGTATCATTTTCAATTACTCGTGCCTTTGAGAGAATTAAATTATTCCCAGGTGCTTTGGGTCTGTGCGTACACCTAGGCTAACCCACGAAGGGCTGTTGGGCTGAGGCGTTGAGGGGGAGAAGGAGGAAGCAGCGAGGGGCAGCCGGCATCTTGTCCAGGAAGCCCCGGCTGGATCTAAAGGCAGGGCTGGAGCAACTTCCTGCCCCTCCTCCCACTGGGTCTGTTTCTTCCTTCTCTCTCCTCCTCCTTCTACAATTACCAGCTGTGACACCATGTTTTTGAGTTTCAGAATAAGGTGTTGAGGAGGGCTACAGCTGTATAAATTAAGGAAAAGAAAAGAAGCTACCAAGCCTAGGTCTCTTAGCAGATAAAGCCAGGATGACAGATCTCCGTCCCCACCTCCATCCTTCTGGGTTTGATTTTTAGATTACATTGCTTGGATTATTTTAAACTTCCTTTTGAGAAGTATTGGGCTATTACAGGGCTATTACAGAGCTACAATGCTGACACTTCTTTCCCTCGGAGCAATTTTCTTCCCAAAAGGGAGACAATGGAGTACGATGGAGGGTTTCTGTCCCAGAGACCTCTTACTGGCTGTGTGATGCCGTGGAGAAGCTGCTTAACTTTTCAATCCTGTTTCCATATCTATAAAATGGGAAAAATAAGACTTCCCTGTTAGGGTTGGAATTAAGATTAAAATGGAATGTTTCCAAAGCCACCTAGTATAATGCCTGATATATGGTAAGTGTAAAATACAAATGGTAACCACTATTATCATTTTAAACATCTTTATTCAAAAACATCCTGGGAATTAAGCAAACAAAGAAAATACCCAAGGTCTCCAAATGATATAGTAACAGACCCCACAGGAATGGGGAGACCTGAGGCTGGATGAGTCTTTTTCCAGCCGGTTGACCTCTCTATGCCTCTGCTTCTGTCATATGCGAGCTCTACTAACCCTGCTTCTGTCATATGCGAGCTCTACTAACCCTGCTCGGCTCACAGGAGCTTGTTACATGGTTCAAAAGTACCTCAGAACGGGCTTCCCTGGTGGCGCAGTGGTTGAGAGTCCGCCTGCTGATTCAGGGGACACGGGTTCGTGCCCCGGTCCGGGAAGATCCCACATGCCGTGGAGCGGCTGGGCCCATGAGCCATGGCTGCTGAGCCTGCGCGTCCGGAGCCTGTGCTCCGCAACGGGAGAGGCCACAGCAGTGAGAGGCCCGCGTACCGCAAAAAAAAAAAAAAAAAAAAAAAAAAAGTACCTCAGAACTAACGACTCTACAGATGACGTGGATTTACATTACGTTCCACAGCTTCAATCATTGTGAACCATCGTATTGTAAAAGTCAAAGACCTTTAAAAATGTAGGCTTTATGTTCTGAAGCTTTTGTGTTCCCTAATTAAAACAAATTTTTTTAGAGGTGAATCTGTCCTTGGGAATAATGCCAAGTCACTTTGGAAAGCTGGATTATGAGGCACCCACACCAAAGGTGGCAGCCGCCCTGAAGGCAAGGGGCTGGTTCCCTCCCTCCAGGTGCCTGTGACGGGAATGCCACTACTTTGGTCTAGCCCTTCTGGGTTTCTGAGCCCCTCAGCCCTGAGGCCTCTGCTATGCCACATCTGGATCTGATTCAGGAAGAGCCACTTAAGAATCCCAGGCCAGTTTCAGGGCAAGGTGGTGATTTTCCAAATGAATGTGTCCAAACTCATCCGCTTCTCTTCCTGGAACCTCTCATTACCGCCACTGTTTTAGACCAGGATGCAGGTTCGTTTCAGTAGGTGTGACTGAGAAATGGGTATTTTAGACTCTAGCTGGATATCCGGAAGGAAGCTTGGGCGCATTCTTGTCAAGCCTCGGAAGAGGGATGGGACGGACGAGGGAGCTACCTGACAGCAGAACTAGAATCAGATTCTGGCCCCTGACGATATTTTTCCCCTTGATGCCTGAGCTGAACCGAGGACCTGCCCCAGGGCATGGGGCCATTCTTCCCAGCAACACCGCCCCAAACCTGCTTCTAGGCTTTAGAGAGAAGACTGTAGAATTGAGTTCTATTGTGTGAGACCAGCATAGACCTGGAGGTCTACAGATAAGTTCCAGGCCGAGTTCTAGTTCTGTGACCTTGGGGGCATCACCTTTGATGAAACTGTTTACCTACCTGTAAAGTGGGGGTATATAATACCTAGGATTAAACAAACCACTTTATTTAGAGTGCCCAACACAAAATAAGTACTCAGTGTAAGTTCCCTTTCACTTATTCCTCCTTCTAGGCCAAAGTACGTCCACATCTAGCATCTTATTTCTGCCTCACCTCAACCTTTAGTAGGTACCACTTGTGTGCCCCTTGTGCAGAGGAGGAAGGGGAGGCCGGGACAGGTGACATGGCTTGCTCAAGGCCAGTGGTTTAATGAGAGTTAGGGCTGGGGCTGGAACCTCTCTTCTGGAGAGTTCTTCAGACATCAAATCCATGTTTGGATCCCTGATCAGTAACTTATTAGCCAGAAGGAAACTTGGGGAGGTTATTCTCTAAGACCTTCTGTCGACTGGAGCTTTCTACGATGATGGAAATGTTCTATATCTCCACTATCCAGTATGGCAGCCACTAGCCGTGTGTGGCTACTACACACCTGAAATGAGGCCACTCAAAAATCTGGGGCCGGCTTCAGGGTGATGTGGTTTCAGGGTTAGGGAGGAACTGAACTGTGAATTTTATTTAACTTTGATTAATCAAAACTGAAATTGAAATAGCCACGTGGGGTAGCGGGCTCTGCATGGGACAGCCCGACCTGAAGACATAGTTCCTTCCTGTGTACGTAAGAGATGAACCGTGCCCATCAGCACCATGGATTCCGAGAGGCTCTGTGTGAAACCCTCGCAGAGCTCAGATGCCTGGTGGTGCTCAGTGAGCTCTGGGTTCCTCCTGGCCACCCCTTGGTTCTGCCAGTGGGCAAGTCAGGCAGCTGTGCCTCCAGAGCAGAGACTGGGCTGTATTCATGGTACGAGCGCCTGGCGACACAGGTCAGCAGGAGGCGTCTCTCTGGCACCTGAACCAAGGATGTTCACCACTGGGCCGACTGGAGGCCTTGGCTCGGCCAGTGCAGCCTCACACGCAGGCCTGGTAAGGAGGCCCACGTAACCCGGTCAACTGGCTCCAAACACTTAATCTAGAACTCTCTGTGCCTACCCACCCCCACTGGCCACACCTGCAAGGGTGCCCATCCCGGCTGGGAGGAAGCTGACATGGGTCCACAGCAGAGAAGTGTTTGCCAGTTGCAGTCTCTGTACCGATCTTGTCTCAAGAAACTGGCAGGGTGGGAAAGAAGCTTACCGTGGGGTGTGCAAGGCCAGAGGCCCCAGCTAACTGCATCTCGGCCTCCCCTTTCTTCTCAAGCATGTTAAGTCGTCAGGTGTTAAATATTTTAGCAGCCTGCTGATTCAGAGGTAGACCGAGCAAGTGTTTCTCTGTTTCCAGGGAAGGCACTGTAACGGGTCTGATTACTGAGACTTTGAATGCCTTTTGCTTTTGTAAGGTGGTCAGAGGGTGTCTGGGAAGAAAAACCTCAGGGGAGGGGTGCACCTGTGCCCTGGGAGTGGGCAGGGTGCGCAGAGAGGACCGCAGCGTGCAGTGGACGAGGTCAGCACTGAGTCCTCAGGCCAGGAGCGCCCGTAGGTGGAGGGAAGCAGGGCCCCGAGACAAGGGCATGGAGGGCGGGGGGGGGGGAGGAGGCACCAGATGTGAGGCTGAGGGGGAAAGTAGGCTGGAGGGAGGGGAGCGTTAGGTCCTGGAGTTCAAATCCTGATCCCCCGCTCTTGGGCCTTGTTGGGTGATTGGGTCACTTCTCCAAGCCTCAGCTTCTTCACGGATAAATGGGCCAATGATGTCTCCTGGGGCTTAAAGGAAGGTTAAAGGTGATTAGAGGAGGCAAGATACAGAGTACCCCGCACAAGCCAGCTTTCCACAGCCAGGAGCTGTGACGGCAGGGCTGTAGACAAGGTCCCTGAGCTGCGGGGGCTCCTGAAGGCAGCTGCATCCCCATAGCGGGCTCAGGCCCCCAGCAGATGTGCAGCCAGGCCAGGTGCTTAGAAGGCAAGCCAAGGTCTCCCCCTTAGGGAGGAGCCAGGACACTGGGCGGCCCTCCACCCTTGGATAGAGGGTTGGGGTGAATGGGCAGGTGGGCAGTCGGTGGGCAGGCACTGCAGGGGAGTGACGCGTGCGCTTCACTGACTCCCAGCCCGCTGCCCGGCTCCCTCCCTCTGGAGGTATTAGGTGGTTCACTGGTTCCCCCCCCTCACTGTGCGCCTTCACGCCTTTGCCAAGCGACTGCACTTCCTTCCCCTCCCTGTGCCACAGTGTCCTCTGACGCTAGATCAGGAGGTGGGTGTCATGAACCTGAATTCTCCATCTAGAAATATTTGGTGGAACACATGGTGATGGTCACCTCTATAGAAAGTGGGTGTTGGCCTCTGGCCAAGAGAAGAAGTCACGATCTTGTTTCTTTGGGAAGGTTAGACTTGCAGATGCGGCTCTTGGTTACCCAGCACCCGATACTCTGCGTGGCACACAGTGGGCGCTCCGAGAGCCTTTGCTGAATAATTCATCTCAACTCGCTCTCTGTTGGAGGCTTTCTGTCCTGGAAAACCAGGTCAGGTGGTACTCCAGGGGCAGATGGCCAGGTCTAACATCTGGATCTGCCATTAGACTCTCCAACCTCGAGCAAATGCCTTAGCTACTCTAAGCCTCCGTTTCCTCACCTGTAAAATGTGTATAATGCTGAGATCCACTACAGGCAGATATTAGGGAGATCACATAAAAATAACGTGTGTGAAAAGCTTAGCCGAGTGCCTGTCTGGCACGCAGTAAGGACTTAAACGTCAGGGGGACTTTTTGTTATTAATGCTGTTTTTACTACTATCATCATTTGAATGATAATAATGCTATTATTTGGGCAAGTTACTGGTAAACATTTGTACTTTTTTTTTTTTTTACATCTTTATTGGAGTATAATTGCTTTACAATGGTGTGTTAGTTTCTGCTTGATAACAAAGTGAATCAGCTATACATAAACATATATCCCCATATCCCCTCCCTCTTGCATCTCCTTCCCTCCCACCCTCCCTATCCCACCCCTCCAGGCGGTCACAAAGCACCGAGCTGATCTCCCTGTGCTGAGCTGATCTCCCTGTGCTATGCGGCTGCTTCCCACTATCTATTTTACGTTTGGTAGTGTGTATGTGTCCATGCCGCTCTCTCACTTTGTCACAGCTAGACACAGACCTACTAGAGAATGGACTTGAGGATATGGGGAGGGGGAAGGGTAAACATTTGTGCTTTGACACAGGACTCGTTGAAATTTGCTGAAGTTATTTGCATCTCCCCTGGATTCTTTGGAAGGTGTCATTACCCATTAAAGAGATATGGGAACATATGTATACGTATAACTGATTCACTTTGTTATAAAGCAGAAACCAACACACCATTGTAAAGCAATTATACTCCAATAAAGATGTAAAAAAAAAAAAGCTACCTCTCAAACTGTGGCTGACAGCCTCCCCACTGGAGGGGCCCTCAGTGTTACAACATTGTGTTTGATGCAAGGTCAAGCCATCAGGGGGAATGCCTTCTCTCCCTTGGGGAAGCTAGGGCTTTGTGGTTAACCTCTTGCCAAGAATGGCTGCAAAGAGGCTGAAACCTAACATTTGTGGCAGGGATGGAGCGCCTGTGTGGGTAAGCCCAGCCGAGGCTGCACCAGCGGAACGCAAGCTCTGAGTGTGTCTTATGGGTCAAACTGCCCGACTACTTAGGAAGACGTTTTGAGCTGCTCGCCCACCCCAGACTCCTAGAGGAAGGGGCAGGGATGAAAGTTGTCTGGCCGCCTGACTTCCAGATGCTGTGGCACAATAGCTGGTGAAGGAGACCCCCTCCTGGCAGGTGACCAAGCGGCTGGTATTTAAATGGGCGTGGCCAGAGTTGTCAGCAAGTGAGGATTTGGATGAGGGGAGAGTGCCAAGCTTGGGCTTGAGGTCTCAGTTTAGGCCACACTGCCTTTCAGGGCCACCTTTTTTTTTTTTTTTTTAAATATATATATATATTTATTTATTTATTTATTATTTATTTATTTATTTTGGCTGTACTCGGTCTTAGTTGAAGTATGCAGACTCTTAGTTGTGGCATGCATGTGGGATCTAGTTCCCTGACCAGGGATTGAACCCCAGCCCTCTGCATTGGGAGCGTGAGGTCTTACCCACTGGACCACCAGGGAAGTCCCCCAGGGCCACCTTTGAAGGATGTCTGGTGAGGCCTGGTAGCGGGGATGCTCATCCTTTGAGACAGGTACCACCCATGTCTGGCTCAGGCATTCGTAGTCCTGAAATAACTGAACCAGAAGGATCTTCAGGCTCCTCATTTTACAGGTGAGAAACTTGAGACCTCGAGAGGGTGTGTGGCTTCCGTAAGGCCACACAGCTTGTCAGGGGGCCCCTGGTCTGACTCGTATTGAATGCAGTTCTTCTGGCCTCGAGACCAGGGCTCTTTCCAACAAATCCACTGCCGTTCTAGTGAGCAGGCATTACCTTTCCTGTACACAGCAAGCACCCCAGGTGGGCCTGGTATGCACTGACGTTATAGATTGTTTTCGGGAGGTGGTGGTAGTGGTCTAAAGTAATCTTGTCCTTGGGTTGTATCCAAGAAAGCTGCATGTGCAGGCTTCCTCCAGCTATTTTGTGAAATGAGTTAGACTGAAGCCTCTGCCCTCTGCTGACCCTGGCTTTCCTTCGATTGTGACCAGTACCATTTGCAGTAGGATTGCAGGAAAACCATTATGAGGAGCTGGTTGGACAAGAGCTTGCAGATTCTCTAATTCACCAGGATTTGGGGAGTGTGCAGATACTGGTGGGGAGGGAAGTCTGATTAGAGTTAACTCAGGAGAAAGTTCTGCTGAAACTTGAGTTCACCTCCTTCTAGCCCAGTGTGTCTATGTGAGCAGTTTGCTGAGGAAACTCTCAGACGATACTGCAATCTGTTTCAGGTTTCTTTACAAACAGTTGGGCCATGAATCCTTGGGAGATAAAACACTCTTGATGATCACTACAGGGTCTAGTTTTGCTTTTGCACGAAGATGGGAAGCTTATGTTAGAAACTACCAGGCTCCCTGCTGAGTCGCTGTTTGTACCTCTTCTGTGGTTCGTATTTGATCTTCGGTGGAGAAAAATCTTCTGTAGAAACGGCCTCACCCGGGAGCAGCGGCATTTTTGCTTTTCAGAAACCCCCTTTGCATTTTGCACTCGGGAACTATGACTGACCCAAATGGGACAGTGTTACACTTTCCTCCTTCCTCCTGGGAGTCCTGAAAAGCCACTGGCTCACAAGTCCAACGAAGGGCATTTTATGTCTTCTCTTCTAAATTCCTTTTCCTCTGGTATAAGAACTGGAGAAATGTGTAAACGCAGAGGCAGGCCCAGACTTTAGAGGCATTAGCAGAAGGAACTCCAGCATGGCTGAGAGATGCTGGCCAGACTCAGACACCCTTGTCCTTGGGTGACCCCTCTACCTGCCTTGCCGCTCCCCCTACTTCTCCGCCCTCTGGGGAACCGCACTCTGGTTCATGAGACCATAAAGGCTCAGGCGAATGTAGTGCCTGTGAAGCCTTCTCAACCCTCCAACTCCCCAGGAGTACCCCCGCCCCCGGCCCTGCCCAAGAATTGAGAGTTCTGTTACCTGACCACAATTTTAAGACAGAAGCAAATGTATTATAGTTCATATAGGATTTCACACTTTGCAGAAGAGGTTGGGTGTTTTCAGCTGGACAGATATGGGTTCAAATTTGCCACTTATTCACTCTAGGACATCGGTCCGGTTACTTACTTGCTTGAGGCCTCAGTTTCCTCATCTGTAAAGTGTGTATGAAGTCAGCACCTACCTCCAGAGGACTGTGTGATAGTGTGAGGGAAGTGCTAGCTCGGGGCTGCCACAGGCAAGCACCCAAAATATGTCTGTCTCCGTTTGAGGGGGAGGCCTCTGATGGCAGGGTCTGTGCTGGTCCTAGTCTTTAGCACAGTGGGCTACACATAGTAGGTCCTCAACAAATGTTTGTAGATTGATTGTGTGTTGTCCAGCAGATAGAGGGTGTGTCTGTTTGGTGCTTCCCTCAACAGAGAAATACAAATCTACTAGCCAGGTTAGTTCAGTAACACAATAACAAAATCATTGTAATTGTACATCATACATTCATTCATTTATTCATTCACTCAGACTGAGGGCCTCCTACATAAAGGTCAAGCTAGGTGCTCTAGGCAGGGTTTCCGATCCTCAACACTATTGGCATTTTGGGCTGGGTAATTGTTGGGGATGGCTGTCCTGCACATAGTAGGATGGATGCCAGTAGCATCCCCCAAGTCATGACAATCAAAAATGCCCCCAGAGGGGCTTCCCTGGTGGCGCAGTGGTTGAGAGTCCACCTGCCGACGCAGGGGACACGGGTTTGTGTCCCAGTCCGGAAAGATCCCACATGCCGTGGAGCGGCTGGGCCCGTGAGCCATGGCCACTGAGCCTGCGCGTCCGGAGCCTGTGCTCCGCAACAGGAGAGGCCGCAACAGTGAGAGGCCCGCGTACTGCAAAAAAAAAAAAAACAAAAAAACAAAATGCCCCCAGATACTGCCAAATGTCCCCTGGTGGGCAAAACTGCCCCTAGAGAGCCACTGCTCTAGGGCTGTGCTACTCAAGGTGTGGTTCTTTAGACCAGCAGCCTTGGCATCACCTGGGAGCCTGTTAGACTGTGGTTGTTTCATCAAGTACTTTATTTTCCACCATCGTGTCAGATGGGACACAGACATCTGACTCTGACTCCTAGAGAACATTTTTTTTCTGTTCAGGAAGAGGGTACAGCTGGCGGAGCTTGCTTTGTATTTAGTCAGACTTACTTAAAATTAGGGCTAGGTCAAGTTCAAATACAGGTTCAGCCAAGTACACGTTCAAGCGATGCAGGCCCTTGTGTGAAGTAGGCTTTGTGTACACTCAAGGAAAATTCCAAGGCCACGGCTAGAAATCCTGGATGAGGCTCAGAAGTCACGTGGAACTGCCCCACGCATTTTCTGTGTATATTTTGGGTTCAGGCTGACATTTCATCTTAGCGTGGGTGGAGGCAATGGCTGAATTTTTTGAAGGCCTGAACCCTGCCTACCAGTATTTCTCTTTGCCCTTACAACTACATTTTGCTGGGTTGCAATTCAGGAACATACCTCCCTGCTTGGACAGCCATTCATGGAATGTGAGAACTTAGCTCAGAAGCCCAAAGCAGTGATTCCTTCTGGAAAAAAAAAAAAAAATTCCCCAGAAGTCACTAGCGAAGTGGATCTTATTAGTGTGAGAGCTGAACTCACATGCTAGAGGCGGGCACTGGTCCTGGGTTCCTCATGGCATAGTCCTCTGCTGATGTGTTCAGAGTATATAAAAATAACCTGAAGTTAGCCCTTTGTCACTGTGGACCGGTTAGGAGTTTGGGTTCGTAGACATGCAGCCTGTGTGTGCACCTGCCTTTGCTTGGTTGGTGGGACCCTGGGTAGGGGGCTTCACCACTCTAAGTCTGTTTTCTCCTTTGTCTGCTAAGGACAACAGCAGTACCCACCTCACAGGCTCATGTGAGGATTAAGTCAGAGGAGGGATGGAAGCCACTTAGCAGAGTGCTGGCTCTGTAGCAGATGCCCACAAATATTAGCTAATATTAGATTGGTCATTTAAAAAAGTTTTTTAATTGCCTTTTTGGTTTTCCTGATCTGATAATTAAGTGGGGACAGCAGAGTGCAGGCTGTCTTATGGGTGGTATTTTGTCACCCTTCATAGCTGGCAGATGACAGGATCATCTTCTAGGCAAAAATGCCCTATCGGCTCGGGTTTCTGGGGGTTGGGTGAAGCCCTGAGACACCGCCACACTGGAGAAGAAGGGCTTCAGGGAACAGGGAGGTAGGGAGGGCTGGGGAAGGCGGGCCGCGGAGGCGGAGGCTCCTGCCAGGAGAGCGATGAGCACTGGGCTGAGAGTCAGCACAGCTGCCAGGTGGGCACGGGGAAGGCTTGCTGTCCTGCCCTTGAGCTGACAGTCTGGTTCAAGAGGCAGCACATGGGCATTAAAGAGTTAAAACAGCTCACAGCCCTAATTGTCTTCACCTCTCATTGGGTAATTAATGTAGGTGGCCGTTAATACTTACCTAGGACGTATTCTCCACGAGGGCCGATATTTTGTCTCTTCTGTTCACCCCTATCTCCCAGCACCTGGAAGTAGCTAACACATCGTAGGTGCCCAAGAAATACTTGTTGAATGGCTTAGTCGTATGCTTCCTTATCGCAACCAGTTACTGGTTATACTCAAGAAAAGATTTCATTCCCACTACCCAGAACATTCTGTTTCTCTTCTCCAAGTCCATTTCCCTTCTTTTGTTGGCCCAGTGTTTCATCAATGTGTATCACCCTGTAACCACTTTCAAGGGTTTTACCATATCTGTATACCACTGTATTATTATCTACTTATTATTTTTCTTTACATCGATTCATTTTTATTTCAATATGTTACTTTACTTTTGTTTTAGGTAATGTCTGTGAAGTTATGGGTTTGATGTGCTAATTAGAACTTCTTCCTCATATGCTTCAAATGTATAACTATTTAAAATACCCTCATACGAGAAACCTTACTATGGTAATACCTCCTTACCCTATAAAAGTCAGCTTAAGTATTCCCTCTTCTGGAAAATCTCCCCATGCCTCTTCCGAGGCTGACTGAAATATTGCTTTTATGTTTCTGTCATGTGGTAGCCATTCCATGAACCATCTGTAGAAGTGGGAGAGGGACCACGAGGCATCTGACATTGCACAGGGCCAGGAATGCAGTAGATACTCAATACGTGATTTTGAAAGACTGAATGAAACCTCTTGAGTCCAGGAGAGTTTGTGCTGTCTGGCCACGTATGGGTGTCCTGAGGGGACGCCCTAGGATTCTCTGAAGACAATGTGCTGTAACCAACCTTCCATTTGGGTGCCCATAAACAAGGCAGATATGTGAACTTCCATGTAGACTCACACTTCCGGCAGGGAGCTAGTGTGTTCTTTGTTTAGGGAGAGTGTGACCTCTGTCCTTCAGCATCACATACTCCCTACCAGTTAACCAGCCAGCCTTGCATGTTTCCAGTCTCTGGCCTTGTTTCCCAGGTTTCTTCATGTATGAAGTTATGGCATTGGCAGTCCAGGGAGGTGCCCATGGTCCAGTGGGGCAGAAGCAAGTCAAACAGTTAGAATGAACAGAATTGGACAGAATGAAGGTTCCTTTCAGTCTCCTGAATAACTTCACCCAATACACATGCTGCACCCTCGGTTCTTCCCGCTCCGAAGGCCGACAGCACCTGGTGTCTCCTGGTGTTCTTGGTCCCATATTCCTGCTTCTTGCCCCTCCAGCATGAGTCTGTCTGCCCAGGCAGGGTCCTGTGTTATGTACTTTTACACCCACATGGGCACTTGGAAGAGTGCTCAGTGAATATTTGATTAGTTCATGGTTATTTATGTATCAGGTAAATTTGGACACAGGTTTCTAGTTTGGCTTCCCATTTTCATGTGGCTTGTCACTTCTCAGCCAAAGCAAAATATCATTGCCACAACAGAGTGTAAAGGAAGCTGCAAACACAGAACAGAGCAGTACTCGGTGGACAGAGCTGGGGGTGTTTCCTAGGCACTGATTTGCCTTTTGTTTTCCAGAAGACTCCACTGGCAAAGAATCTTCGATTTGCTTTGTGGTTTTACATTCTTTTCTGTAGCCTTAGGTCTAGTATGGACCAAATGAGTGCTTCTCAACATCACAGCTGACAGCCTTTTCACGATGCTTTTGGTTGCAAGTAACAGACAACCCAGTACAAGAAAACAACAATACTAGGTTCATCATTTCTCCTGGCAGGAAATCCAGAGGCAGGGCACTTCCAAGGTTGAGTAATTCATTAGCCCTTTTTCTCTTCCTCTCTACCTGAATTTAGTGTGCTGGTTAATGTCCCCCTTCATTGTTTCAAACTGGCTGCAGAAGCTCTAAGCATCAGGCCCCATATGACAATGTCGAGGGGCAGGAAGACATCTGAAGACACAAGATTTGCAGTCTTGTATCTCCTCTGAAGAGTGAGGAGAATGTCTCCAGAAATACAACAGACCTTCCTTTCTGTTTCATTGGCCAAGGGTGTGTCACATGACCATACCTAAACTAATTATTTGAACATTAGTAAGTAAGTAAACAGGAGAGGGAACATCACTTTTGGAGGCAACCAGTGACTCCTGCCACAAAAGTTCAGAGTTTCTCCCAGTGTGGTTTGGAAAGCATCTCCACCACAATTATCCAGAATATGCTTGCTAAAATGCACATTCCTGAGCCACTTCCTGACTTCCTGAATCAGAACCGCTGGGAACATTTTAAAAATAACCCAGGGAGTCTGACATGCACCAAGTTTTGGACCCATGGTGTTTGTGGTCGTCACCCACTAATATTTACAGGTTGTAGATCATCCTTCAGCTGGGCTGATCCTCTTGAGGGGAGGCTGAGGGAGCGAAGAGAATACAGAGTCAGCCTTCAAAATTCCCTTCCCAGTCCTTGCCTTTTGGAGATTCAAACAGGAATATTAACTGATACAGTGATGATATCTGGGATTTGGTTTAAAATAATCTGAGTAACAAGGGAGAAGTGAGCATGTGAATACAACAGAGTTAGCCATGATTTGATAATATTGAAACTGTCTGACATAATAGAGTTCATTACACTGTTCTCTTTACTTAAGTTTAAAAAAATCTCCCTTCCTGATACCTGCTCTGTCACTATGTAGCCTTTGACTTTGGGTGTGTCAAACTCCTTCTTTGGGTCTCACATTGGATTCCAGGATTCCAACAGCACAAGTTCTTTTCTATAAAGCAGTGTATTCATGTTTTCTTTTTCTCCCTTTCCCTCCAAATGAACATTTTCCTGCACAAAATCTTTTGTGGAACCCAAAGATATGACAGATTTAAGTGAAATAGCTCTGGTTACAGGGGCCTCCCAAGTAGCCTTTAAGATAACTCCAGAAAGCTAGGACTCTGGAGAAGATCGGTGAACAGCTATTGCACTGGGGCATTGCTGAAAACACTGACCACATTTCTGCAGGGGCTTGACCCTGTACTCAGAACCAAGAAATCCTTAGGATGTAAAGATTCCGTCATGGATGCAATTACTAAGGCACATTCATGCTGCCTGTGATTCAGACTTTTTCTATAGAGTCCAGGTATCCCAAGACAAAGGGCATAAGCACGTGTCTGTCCTACTCTGTACCAGTGCAGTCATCCCTCTGCATACCTGGAGAACGATTCCAGCACCCCCGTGGCTACGCAAATCTGAGGATGCTCAAGTCCCTTATATGAAATGGTGTAGTATTTGCATATAACCTACACACATTCTCCCATATATTTTAAATCATCTCTAGATTACTTATAATACCTAATACAACATAAATGTTATGTAAATAGTCGCCTGTGCATAGCAAAATTTAAGTTCTGCTTTTGGGGACTTTCTGGAATTTTTTTCCTGAATATTTTCGATCCGCAGTTGGTTGAATCTGCAGATGCAGAAGACGCCGATGTGGAGGGCCCGCTGTGTCGTGTTGTTACCCTTGACCTGGAGCCGGAGGAGACAGGCAATGCACATTTACTATTGTTTCAATTTCATCGTCAGGGCAACTTTTCTGGCTGCGGCTAGGACCAGGGCTGTGTGGGTTGGCTGAGACTTGCTGGTATGGATGTATCTTTGTCAGATGTCAGGATTTAAATATCAGTCCCTCGTGATGTTGAGAGCCCTTTATTTCATCTTCCAATGAGTGTGTCCTACACTGGACCACGGCTCTGTCTGAAAGCTAGCTACTGAACATCATTGCACTGTTCTGATCTTGGTGATACCTTGGAGAGGTGCTGGGGTCAGGTCTTTCTCAGCCAGAGTGTTTCTCCTGCAATGAATGGTCTTAGACTCTGGATACTTTCATAAAATTCTTCAAGGAGGAGATTAAATCACAGTAGTAACCAGATACCTACTGCATTAGTTTCCTATTGCTGCCATGATACATGGCCACAAAATTCATGGCTTAAGACAATACAGATTTATTTTCTGGGCTTCCCTGGTGGCGCAGTGGTTGGGAGTCCGCCTGCCGATGCTAGGGGACACGGGTTCGTGCCCTGTTCCGGGAAGATCCCACATGCCGCAGAGCAGCTGGGCCCGTGAGCCATGGCCGCTGAGCCCGCGCGTCCGGAGCCTGTGCTCTGCAACAAGAGAGGCCACAACAGTGAGAGACCCGTGTACCGCAAAAAAAAAAAAATTATTTTCTTACAGTTCTGTAGGTAAAACATCTCACAGTGGTCTCAGTGAGCTAAAATCAGTAGGGCTGTGTTCCTTTCTGGAAGCCCTAGGGAAAAATCTATCTCCTTGCTTTTCCAGCTTCTAGAGGCTGCCATTTATTGTCTTGTGGTGCCCATCCTCCATCTTCAAAGACAGCAACACAGCATCTTCAAATCTCTCTCTGACTCTGCTTCCACTATCAGTTCTTTTTTTCTCTGACTCTCTTCTTCCTCCCTCTTCCACTTATAAGGACCCTTGTGATTATACTGGGCCCACCCGGATAATCCAGGATAATCTCCCTATTTTATGGTCAGATGATTAGCAACCTTAATTCCCCTTTGCCCTACAAATTAATATACTCACGGACATCTTTGTGGACATCCTTGAGGAGGGCATCATTCACCTGGCCACACCAGTAGGTTTCAAAGCATAGTGGTACCTTCCTGTGTCATGAAGGATATGCCTCCAGCAACTGGGGAGGGGCTATTTCACTTGAAAGGGATGTTATCTCAAAATCACGTTAGCTCTTTGCCTAATTGGAATGCTCAAGCTTAGGAGGTGGTGAGTGGAGCCTGTTTTTTTTTTTTTTTTTTTTACCGTAAGTGGGTATGACCTCGGATTAGGGCACAAGGGCACAGAAGACTGGGCATTCCAATTCTCATGTCACGAACAGTTGATGGTATACATTTGAACAAATTAGCCTATTTGAGTGTCAGTTATCACATTAGTGAAATAGGCACTTTAATACTAAACCCCTGAGCCCATGATAAGCATGTGAAGTAGGAATCTATTTAAAGTTCCATCAGAAATGTGATTCTTAGAAGCATGGTGTTTTTAAAAAAACAGTATTTTAGTGGAAGGCAATAAAAGTCTACTTCTTTATTCTACAGAGAATTCCCATTTGGGGACATCGAGCCTCGGGCATCTGTTTCTTTAAGAGGAGGAAATGAAGCCTTGAGTCATTTGTGAGTCTCTTACCCTTTGGTCCCAGAGGATATAAAACACAGCAATGCTTTCTTGACACTAAACTTAAAATAGGAAGCCTGGTGCCCATGTATAGCCACAGGCTCTTCTCCATTGCGGCCTAGACGCAGAAATTTCCAGAGAAAAGGTGATAACGTTTCACTGGTGCGGGCAGGTAAGCGCCACTCTGGGGGTGAGGTCTGTGTTAGCGAAGGAGTTGATCTGGGGTCCTATGAGGAAAAACAAAAACAAACAAAAAACCGAAATCCACAACGCACAAACAGAAACACACATGCTTCCCGGAAATATGGCTGCGGGAAGGGGTTTGGATTTAGCCTCTGCCCATTTTAGAGGGCACATCGGCCCAGGAGAAGGCATAGGCAACAGGTTTTGCAAACTGTAGAGCGCATTGCGCTCTAAGGCTCCGTGGTTAAGCAGCGCTAGGACTAGGCAGGTGACGAAAGAAGGGCCAGAATTTGGCTCCCGGAACCAACGAGCCACCACATCATCCCCAGCTTCTTTCTGAGGCTCCGGAGGCCAGCGGGCCGGCATTCCCCTCCTCCCCTCCGCCTCCACACCCCACCCCGCCCCGGGCTCGACGGAGGCGGAGGAAGCGCGCGCGGACCGCAGGGTTGGGGCACCGGCCTGTACTTGGCCTTCTCAGTGGTTCACACGCCGGTGCCTTCCCCGCGTTGCCATGAGTAGTGGAAAGCGCCGTGGAAAAACTAAGAGCTGTAGCAAGTTGTCATGACTCAGAGACTCCTGGAGGAAGTCTGCAGCGCATTCGCGAGCAGCCGCCGGGCCGCGCGTCCGTCTGTCCGACTGTCTCTCTGTCCCCTGCGCGCTCGGCGGCCGCGGGGCGAGTGGGCGCGCCGCCGCGTGGGCCCCTCGGTGGCCTGGGCGCGCCGCGACCGGCCCCGCGCATTCCTGGCCCGGGAGGAGAGCGCAGCGGGCGCCCTGCGCGAGCAGCTGGCTGCGCGCTGGCCGGCCGGGAGCGCCGAGAGCTGGGGGAGGAGCCTGGCCCGGCAGCCGCCGCTCTCCCACTCATTGGCCTTTTGTGCTGCAACTTTGCCCGAGCCCTTCAGGGAGCCGCGCCGCCCCGCGCTCACCCCGCGCCGTTGACCCGGGAAAGTTTGCGTCCCCGGCCGGGCCGGGCCGGGCCGTGGAGACTCCGCGCGCCGCCCCGCCGCCGGGCTCGGATACCTCAGCCTCTCGGGGGCTCTTGGGCAGTTGCGTCCCCGAAGGAAGGCGGCTCCGTGGTAAGTGCGCCGCGGCCAAGGGCGGGCGGGAGGGCGAGCGCCCGGAGTCGGGGAGGAGACCCGCGTCCCCAGGACCTTGGCCACCAGACAAAGGCGTGCTAGAAGTAGCCGAAGCTCATTTTATCTTTCCCCAACGGGGACTGGCTAAGGGGAGGAAACTGGCTGAACACACATGTGTGTCACTTGCTGGCAGAGGAGTGTGTCTGCGGGGGAGCCGGCGGGGCCCGCGGCTTCTGCCTGGTAAGCTCCTTCCGTCGGGTGAGGCGGGTCGGGATCCGCGCCCGAGGTCGGGGCGCATTCCCGACGCTGGGATCCCGCTCACGGTGGAGGTCCCCGCCCGCGGTTGGGGTTCGTGCCGGTGGCCCGGGTTCCCGCCCGCCTTCCCGGCTCCGCGCCATCCCCACTGGGGTCCTTGCGGGCTGGTGTGGTCCCACCCGGTAGCACGGGGACTCCCCCGGCGGGCCACAGCGGCGCGTGGATTGGCCCTAAAACTCTGCACTGGACTTCTTCCGAGTTTGGGACTTTTAAATTCTCGAATAGTTACGTCAGCGGGGCTAGTGCACTTCAGGGCTCGGGCGCACCACGTGACCAGCCCTTGATTTTTTTTTTTTTTTTTTCTTTTTTTCTTTTTTTTTCCTTGGCGTCCTTGGCTCCCGCGGCCTTGGGGCCGTGTCTTCCCCTGTCTTCGGACGTCCTGGAAATGCGACTTCAAAAGTAGTGATTCACTGCACGGCCTCAGCGCTTTCTGCAGCAAGCTGTTGCATGGTGTTCCTCCTCCTCGGTGCTTGTCTTTTCTTAAATGGCATCGTCATCAGCGTGATATTATTATTGTTATCTTTTGCCTCCGTCAAATGCTAGGACAGGAAAATGTGCGAGTGGGTTGAGATACAAGTGAAATAGACATTGTGAGAAAAATGTGTCTCCAAGGCGGACTGGGGGGATGGAAATAAAACCTGAGCCTAGGGAAGGGTAGCCAGGGTGTTTGGTTGGTGCCGAAGAGTGTGTGTGTGTGCGTGTGCACATCTTCATATGTGTGCGTGCATGTGTACACATGTCTGTCCCAAGCCTTTTCTATCACAGTACATGGAAAAGCGGGGGCCTAGTGCAATTTCCTATCTGTTTTATGCCAGAGGAAGGTTCAGCTCTGTTATTAGGTGGAGAACTTCTTATTTCCCTAGGATTCCCTATTGAGGCCACATTTTAAAAACTGTTTCCATTGTATTTAGAAATGACTTTGTCTGGGGCCTTGTCCTGAGACTGGGTTTCATCTGTGGTTTTCATCCATGGTTTTCATCCATCGAGATTCACTTATATATTTCAAAGTTAGTCTTCACTAGTGTTTTTAGGGGGTCCATTTGGACAATTGATGGAACTCAGAGGAGGGATTTGGTTGGGAATTGTGGAGTGAGTTACCTCTTAGAATGTTCGGTTTTCCTGTTCTGAGGTCGAGCTGGGAGCTCCTCCAGAGAATGGGGCCAGTTGTGCTGGGCACGTGAGTGGAAGGGAGTGGATTCCCACGGGGCTTCTCATAGGCTGTGCCTGGGGCTTGGGCATTCTCTTCAGAGGAGAGTTGAAGCAGGAAATAGGTCAGGGACTGCCCTCCTTGTGCAGACACCACAGCCAACTCTCAGCTACCCAGAGCCTCTTCTTTGGCTCTTACATTGTCACTGGCCCCTCATCAAAAGTTAACTTCCCAAGTCTCAGGGAGGCCAGCACCATAGAGTACAACCCATACATAGGCATTACTGCTTATGGAGCCAACGCACCCCTCCTGGTCCGCTCTGGGAGAGCTAGACAGAATTGGCCTCTGGTCCCTATGTTTGCATGCATCCCTTTTGTCTCTCTGAGCTTGGGCACTTAGAATATTTTAGCTGGAAGGAAACTTAAAGATCAAGATTTCATTTTACAGATGTGAAAAGGGAGACTCAGAGAAGTCCAGGGTCTTGCTCAGGGTCACATGTGAAGGTGGGACTCAAACCCAGGACCCCAGACACCCGGCCTGGCAGCTAAGTCCTACAGCCTCTTTGGTTTCATGCTGTGTACCGTGGCTATTTACATTGGTCGTTTCTATGGAGACAGACAGTGCTTCCTGGAAGGCTTGTCTAGTTTATGGTACCACTCCACAAGTGTGACGAGGGGCCGGGGGTCGGGGTAAATGGTAGTTGAAGTAAGTAAGGCCACCCCTGCTCTCAGGGAGGGGTGTGTGTGTGTGTGTGTGTGTGTGTGTGTGTGTGTGTGTGTGTGTGAGATACCTGAACGGACACACTGGGCAAACTCTATGGTGAGGATAGTGCCCCAGGAGGGGATGTGTGCATATGCATGAGGGTGTTTGGTCATCCCAGGGACTGGAGTGGGCAATATCTAGTAAGGGCCAGGGATGCTATGCATGGGACAGTCCTGTCCAACCAAGAACCGCTTCACCCTAAATGCCAATAGCGCCCCCTGTAGAGGACACTGCAAGGGTTTGAGGAGTTGGGAGAGACCAGTTCTAAATGGGAAGATGAGTGATGGGGGTCTATGGGCTCACTAGACCCCAGGCTTCAGGTTTGAATGAGGCTGGGAGAGACTGAGGGTGAGGTCAGGAGCCGTGTGTGTGTGTGTGTGTGTTCTCCTTGGACTCAGTTCCACAGCCAAAAGCAGACGGTTCTTGAATTAACTATGGTTTGAGTGGAGCAAGCCCTGGCACCTTTTGCATAACCAGGAGAAGGTTTAGGAAGCTGGCGGTGGTGTCCCTGACTAGTCCCGGTGGGAGAAGCAAATCTAAGGAGAAGGACTGGATGCCCTGGTCTCTCCCGCTGTGACCTGTGGCCACGGTGCACGAAATCTGTCCTGGGGGCTGGGCTTTGTCTCCCTCGCCCCCACTGAGATCACGGTCCTTTGTTCACAACCTCAATAACCATTTCCACAGCAACTCACCGTGATGACAAAACAGGCCAAGGATTATGAAATCATTCCAGAGAAAGGAAGCCATGAAAAAGAAGAGCTGGGGAAACAAGTTTGTAGGGAAGTGGCTCTAAAAATAGAGTAGAGGGCAGGCGAAATTCTCGGGGGACTACAGAGCCATGACCTGTGATGGGGCTTTCGTTTCAGATACGTTGGGTATCAGCTGCGTCCCCCTCCCTTTCCTGTCTGGTCCACTCTGGTGTATGGTTTCAGTCTGTCATTTAGCAAATGTATTCAGGCTACCACTTAAAAGAAAGCAAAGTTCCCAAGACTGTTTTTCCGTGGCTTGGAGAAAGCTCTCTAGAGAGAGCTCCAAATTCAGAGACAGAGATTTTGTATTAGAATCCCTGCCCCACTCTTACCAGCTCTGTGACCTTGAACAAGTCACTAACGGTCTCTGTGAATCATGATTTCCATCTCATTAACAGTGGGGGTAGTCATGGTGCCCGCCTGGCTCACAGAGCTGTAGGGGCAAGTGAAATCATGTGCATGAAAATACTTGGCAAACTGTGAAGTGCGGTGCAAATGGAAAGTCATGCTAATATTTTTCACTTTGTTATGATTAAAAAGGATTTAATTAGAGGAGGTAGATTTCCTAACACCTCCTGTAGCTTATTTTTGTTGTTATTATTTTTACTTGGAAACAAGGAGGTGTGCTACTCGATGCAGATCTTTTTTATGTGGAAGCTGGTTATCTAGGTTTCCTTTCTGTCCATCTTCCCTTGCTTTGTCACCCTCCCTTTTAATTGCTTATTTATACTTTCCCCAGAAAACAAGTAAAAATAAAAGAATAGGAAATGCATGTCAGTTCCTCTTACAGAGAGCAAATCTGGTGAAAAACTGGAAAGAGAAAGCAGTTGTTTCACTGGCTCCTATGCAGGATTGGCTATTTAGAGTCCTAATTCCTCTCACTGCCTGGTTGTGTCCAGTGGGTCCTCTGAGGTCCAGAGCTCTCCGGGTGGGTGTCTGTGTCATCGAGAGCATACGGTTCCTGGCCAGCGTCCTCAGGTTTAAGCTCCTGAGGGCACAGGGTTGGTTTCCTATCACGACATTTCCCCAGTGCGGGCCCATTCCAAAGAGGCGATAAGAAGATGAGCCATGTCCACGTCAGGAGCATCTTTTCCCTCCTTCTTTTATGGTCAGGACGCCCCTCCCTCCAGCCCTCGGGCTTCCCCTGGCTGCCTGCTCTCCAGCGCCTGCTTCACAGGAAGCAGGAGAAGGTCCAGTGTTCCCTTGCAAACCTTGACCGAGGCTCGCGCACCTTGTGAGTTACCTGGCCCAGGAACCTGCATTCCACAGCTCTCTGCTTCCAGCTCCCAGGTTGTCTTGTGCTCAGCCATGTGCTGGGGTCTCTCTCTTCCAGTGCCCACAAGACCCTGCCTCATTTCCCCGGCATCCTCGTGCCTAGTGCCGTGCTGAGTAGGACACCTGTCCAGCGGTTCCTTCTTGGATCAGTGACTGTCTGCTTTGGCTTCTCTCTGGAAACGGCGGGTACAAGCCTTTGCTCCATGCATGAGGTCTAGACCTCTCGTTGCATTCCGTGGGTAGGGAGAGCTTACGGAGGTAATTTTGCTACTTGTGTAGTTTTGGAATCGGAAAATCTGTGACCATTATAAGATATGGAGAACTCCAAGAGGCTTTTTAAAAAAAAGAACACTAAAATTTTGCCTTGTCTGTACTTAAGGCATTTGTTCAGGCCTCAGCTTGATTATGAGCTGAGTTGCCTGCTGTCAGTTCAGAAAAGTTAGAGAAGCTGGCTCTGGCCTGGATTAAGTGGCAGCTAGACAGCTCTGGGGGCAGCAGCAGTTAACATCTCTCTGCCCTTGCTACTTTCCTTGCATCCATACGTTCAACTAATATTTATCGGACACCTCCTGTTTGTTGAGGACCCATTGTGAGATCGACACTATGCTTGACATCTATGTTTTGCTCTTATTTCTTTTAATAATCTTTCCAAGTTATTCAGTTTGTCCCCATTTTATAGGTTCAGAAACTGAGGCTCAAAGAGGTTAATGAACTTGCCTAGGACTACAAAAAGCTAGTCAATGGCAAAGCTGGCTTCAAGCTCACATCTGCCCGTCTCCAGAGCTGTGCTCTCTGTACTATACTCACTGCCCTGCTGGCCCACCCAGTGGATGACTCAGTTGGATTTCTGTGCCCAGGGTTCTGGTGAAGTCGAGGCACCTGTTGGTTCCACGCACTGGCTCTCGGGAGAAGTAGGCAGCCTTGGCTGCGGTCTTGACCCCAAGGTGCTGGCCTGTTCAGCAGGCAGACCCCTTGGCTTTGTGCTGGCTCATCAGGGGGGCAACGGCGTCGTCACTTACCTGACCATGTAGCTTCTCCCAGCACCTGGATGGGTTTATTTCTTTGTCTTTTGAAAAGAACAGTGACCACTGTCTCCCTGCCTTGTCCTCCTAGAAGAGCTTCCTCCCCTTTGAGCTTTGCATAAACCCCAGTCCTTGAGTTCGTTAACCCTGAGAGGTACGGGAGCAGCAGTCCGATTTTAAGGACTGCGTACGTTGTGTGTGAGAGGGGGGTTCCCCCTCTGCGCCCCCTCCCCGTCACCAGGTCTCCCAGGGAGCTGGTCACCCCCGCCTCCCATCTGTAAGTCCTAACCGGGAACCTGGCCCCTGGCCGAGGTGCCAGGCCAGCTGGGGCTGGGCCGCAGTGGACACTGCCCAGAGCCTCCTCCAAGATGTCCTCTTCCAGCCAGCCCAGGGGGCTGCGCCTCTAGAGCCTCGGGGTTTTCACATCAGAAAATCAGTGGCCTGGAAGGGACCCTGGAGACCCAACAGTCCAAACCCTCATTTTATGGAGGACATGCCTGCAGCCTGGGTGGGGAAGGGTCTTGCCCGGCTACCCCGGGTTAGAGCTGTGCCAGAGCCCCCATGGACTGCTCACACGCTTTCCGTGGGGAGGTGGACCCCGCTGGGCTGCTTTGCATATCACTCTCTTCATTCTGCATGCTTGAGAGAGACGCCGCTTGAGACCAGGGTCCTGTTGGCATGAGGTTTGAGGTCGGAGCAGCCGGATGCAGCTGAGCTCAGCGTGGCCTTGGGTAGTGACTTTCTCCATCCAGGGGCTCCATTTGCTCTTCCTGAAATGGGCTGTCACATTGCTCACAGTGACAAAGGGCCTGCACGGTGCCTGGCACACAGTAGGTGCTCCTAAGCCTTGGTTCCCGTTGCTGTTGCCACCTGTACTCATCCCTGTTCTATGACCCCAGATGGCGTGCACACCTGGGCAGGGGCGGCGGGAGGAGGGGCATGTGTACTTTGAAGAAGCACGTTCAGTGTGTTCCGTTGGGGAAAACAGCACACCCTGTTGTGTTTTGTATTACTGACGCCATCATTTGTGGAGCACTTCCGTGTGCCAGGCCCTTTGCCACTTTACATGACGGGTTTCAGTGAACCCTCCCCACGCCCTTTCCAGACAGGATGGCCCTTGCCCTCTCTGACAGATGGGGAAGCTGGGCTCTGAGGACATCTTCCACAAGGTTGCACAGCTCTTTATTGCGGGAGTGGTGTTGAGACTCTGGCCTCCTGTCACCGGCTCCATCCTGCCCGTCTGGGGAGAGCGTGGTGGGGATGCAGGTTCTGTCTCGGAACGCTGAGGGGGCACCTAGAAGGGATGCGCGTGTGTGCCCCACGTGCTCCCGTGCCTTGGCTCTGGCTTCTAACCTTTGCCAGCTGGGTCGTGCCCAGCTCCTAACCAGCCAACAGCTCCCAAGATGGAGATCTCAGAGTATGCCATTTTGGTCATTTATGACAGGTTTTGCTTTTCTTAAAAAAAAAAAGAGGACTGAGCCAGTGTGAGCAGCGCTGGGCTGTCTTTCAGCTGTGTTGGTGAGAGCTTCACCAGCATTTTCCAAAGTGTGGTGCCCAGCTCCCAGGCGGCCTGGCCTGAGCCTGGGGGCTGCCTGGCCGTGGTGTTATCTGTTACTCATTCTGTTAGAAAAAAGTACAAGCAGCACATCAAAACCGCAGACTCACTGGGGTTATTCCCTAGAATGATGTACCTTTATTTAATTTGAACCACTGACTTCATTGAAAGTTAAGTTTAAAGTAAATAATAGTACAGAGGGTCTAAGGTACTATACGTGAAACATGCAGTTATTAACGCGACTTTCCAACCAGTCAGATGCTTAAAACCCAAATCATCTTTGATTGTTGTTGCAAACACGAAGGTGTCCCCATCCAAACAAACACTCCAGTGATCATTTCCCCCAAGCAAGGCCCCTCCCCAGCACAACGCGATACAGCCATCCAGTTGGGAAATCCATATGATATGTCACGGCATCAGCCAGTCTTCAGAACCCATTCGAATTCATCCACACCGTCCCTTTTCCTACAGATCCAGGGTCCAGCCCAAAGGCACGTGTCACACTCTAAGTATGCCCGCAGACTCTCCTTCAGTCTGGAAGAACTCCTCCATCTCTTGCTGTCTTTCCTGACCTTTCAAAGTACAGCTCTTTCATTCTGGGAAGATCCCTCAACCCGTGTCACCTCATGACCAGACTCTGGCTGTCGTTTGGGGCAGGGATCCCATAGAAGTGACATAGGGTGAGGACCATCCACCGCCAGGGACGTAATCTCGGTCAACACCTGGCCAGTCGGTGCCCACCGGGTTTCTCCGCCTTTAAGTCATCATTTCCCCCTTTGTAATCTATCAGGATCTGCTGGAAAGGTGCTCCAAGACCACCCCACTGCCCTTTACTTCTTTAAACCTCCATCCACCTCCCTTAGTGTCCTTCGATGGCTCCTGCCGGAATTCACCACCACTCTGATGGTTTTTAAATGGCGGATTTTCAGTTTTCATCGCTTCTTCTACATTTACCAGTTGACATTGTACTGTAAAGAGGAACTTTCCTTCCCCACCATTTATGTATTTGTTCGTGTTTTTATATCTATATGGACTCGTGGATTATTACTTTACTCAATGGATTCTAACCTATTACTATCTGTATTTTTTTTTTTTTGATGTCCAGATAGTCCCAGATGTGACCAGTGGCAGCCTCTTTGAGTGGTTCTGATGTCCTTTTGACGTGACCCCTTTCAGCAGACATAGTGGGAAATAGGTGTGTGTGTAATGTGTACACGCACACACCCCTCTCTATCTATAGCTAGTGTTTATCTGATATGTCTGATTGCAGCCCAGCCCTGAGAGTTCTTTCAAGCCTCATCACCTTTGTATATTCTATGCAAGGCTTCCCTGACCATGAGAACCTGCTCCCTTTATCCTTGACGCGGTTATTTTTCTGCTAATCTCCCGGTGGGTAACAGTTTCCTTAAGACACCAGTCTCCTCCTCTGTGCCATTGTGGCCCCTGTCCCTTCTCCTGTACCCCTTCCTTCCTTGCCCTGTCCAAGGGAAGGGAAGTGAAGCCTAGTGGCTTTCCACCCAAACCATCAGGGAGAGAGGGAGGGAGAAGCATTTTTAATCTAGAAAGCCCTTTGCACATGTCTGTCTGTTGAAGCACTTGACTTGCTTTGTCCCCTCACAGGCCCTTCCCAGATCACCCTGGCCTGAAAGGAGCCCATTTTTCTGCGGCAGCTTGTTTTTCTATTACCACCCTTCTCAGTTTTCCTTGAGTTAGACTTTCAGCTTGCCTTGCTCTCCATCAGCCTGTCAACCCTGAAGCATGGGATCCCCATCTTTTTAAAACTACTTTATTGAGGTGTGATTGACATATAAAAAGCTGTACATATTTAATGTATACAGTTTGATGAGTTTGGGGATAAGTATACACCTGTGAAACCAGCACCACCATCAAGGCCATAAACATATGCATCACCTCCCAAAGTTCCTCTCACCCCATTACTATTACTATTACTATTATTATTATTAATTTGATCCTGATTTAATTTATCTTGGTGCTGGCCACAGAGCTCTTGCTGTGCACAGGTCTTATGTGTAGAACTGAAGGTGTTGGCTTTTTAGACTAGAATGTGAATATCTTCCTCTTTGAAGCACAGCCCTCTCTGCCTCAGCCTCTGAAGGAAGGTGACTCATGGCCCTTTGGAGAAGCACTTGTTGATACAAGCTTCCCTCCCTGACATTCCAGTGGAAAATCAACCCTTTGCTGGCCTGACTAAATTTATAGTGGGTTGGCCCCAGCAGCTGGTGGAAGCAGCTGGTGGTTAAAATCTCTGACAGATTTTTTTTCTTCCTCTCTGAAAAATATTTCAGTCACTCTAGTCCCAGCACCACAGAATTTGGAAGCCATTTATAGCCTCTTACAGCTGGTCTGAGAAGAATTCCCCTATGTCCCCAGAAGTTGGCTCTCCCCTGTCCTTAGCCATCTATCTGCAGCACGACCAGATCCCTGCGAAGTAAGACAGAAAGATCCTGGGGCGGATGGTACAGTGTGAATTTGACAGTTTTTTTCTTTTAACAATTTCACATGGTTCAATTTAATATATGTGTATACACACATGTGTATATGTAAAAATTATTAAAATTATGTCATATGGGAGGTTTATAAACCTCCCATATGACATAATATGGGAGGTTTATCCAGCCTATTAACTCTTGATTTACACACTATTCTAACACCCGTAGTCTGTAGTACATTAGAAGCAGAGAACTGGAAGGCATAAAGTAAAAAAGAGTCAGGTGAGTTGGAAGCAGATGTGCTGGCTCACAGCCTGCGAGGGAGGGACCAGACTGAGTTTGCCCAGTCCTTGAGATTGTGCTGTCCAGGGCCTTCCCTTTTAAAGACAGAAAAGTTCAGCCCAGAGGAGTCACCTGGCTGAGATCCCAAGGTGGGGCTGGTCTAGAATCCAGCCCTCTTGACTTCGTGTACAATTGTTGTTCTGGTGCCATAGCATACCTCCTCACTTATATCATAGTCGCTCAAGACGCTGATCATGTGTCATTGACAGAGTGTTTAGTTATGTTCAGGATTCTCTGTTCAAAAAAAATCAAGGAAGTGTCTAATATGCTTTGAAAATACCTCCATCCCGAAGAGTTAAAATTAAAATGCCATCCCGTAGAATATGCGAGCAGATACTGGTTATCTAAAAAATTCTCCACCAGGACCTTATTTTCCCCACTGGTGCCTATTGAGTGAGACGTGGCTGGGTTTCTGTCCTGAGATGAGGCTGACAAGCCTGGGTCCTCCCTGGGGGAACGTGTGAGTGTAAAAGTGGGGGAAAGACGGCGTTGCTCTGCTTGTCCTGTCTCTTGAAACTTTCACTGAACTATGAATTGAAGTTGCTCCCTGGCACTCAAAATTTTCCTTAAAAATGCTTTCTTATTTCTTTTGCTTATAAAAGCAGTATGTGTTCAGAATAGAACTAGAAAATAGAGATAAATTCAACGAAGAAGAAAAAAACACTCATAACTTTACTACTGAAAGAATTACCATTAATACCTCGGCATTCATTCACTCTGTTGCTCGCTTCCTATGTGGGTGTTTACGCATATATGCATGTGTACATATATACACACACATACGTATATATCGATACACACATGCACATAAAATCTGGATCATGCTGCCAATATTTTTTTATCCTATTTTCAGTTAATAATGGATCATTTACCTCTGGATATATGGAGAGCTACTTTCTTTTTTTTATTTTTTAATTATTTATTTTTTTAACCTTTTTAAAAATGGTTGCAAATGAGTCCATTCTGTGGACATGCTTTAACTTGATTAACTGTCCCCTAGTGTTGGACATTTTGGTTGTTTCCATTTTTTTTTTTGCTATTGTGGTCACAGCTATGGTCAGCATCTTTGCTCACACCCTTAATCATCTCCTTGGAATAAATTCTTGGAAGTAGAATGGCTGTGTCAAAGAAAACAAAGTCTTTTACGGCTTTCAATCTGTGTTGCCAGAACTCCAGGGCCACATTTTTCCGCTCAGGTTTTATGACTTTAGAAAGTCGATATTGCCTGTGGTTTAGGATTCTCCAAATCGTGATCCAACAGAGACACCCAGAGTCCCTGCCGGCCTCCTCCTCCAGGCTCGCCCCTTCCTTCACTTCACGCTGTGCCCTTTTCTCTCTGGCTCCTTGGGTGTGGTCATTACAGGGCTCCAGGGTCATGTTCTGGGGGATTTGGGATAGTGGGTGGGAACCATGGAGGAAAAAGGAAGCATCACAAGATCCATGGGAATAAATAGAAAGGTGTGGGCACAAACGTGTGCTAGTCCAGTCATATTTAGAACATAGTTTTGGGAAGTTCACCCTGGGCCTCCCTGCCTGTCTTTCGTCTCAATGCCAAGGGCAGCACTTTGTGGCTGAGCATTTGATAAAGGCTTTGGGCTGATTCTTCAGCTTAGGATCAAGTCCCAGTCCCTCTACCTGGCCTTGTGATCTGGTTCCTGTCCACCTGTCCCCTTCCTGGTTGTCTTGATCTGCATTCCAGCTACAGTGGCCTTTCTGCATTCCTCCAGAATGCCAATCTCCTTCCTGATCTGGGGCTCTCAGATGTGTGGTTCCCTGTGCTGGGGGCACTCTTCCTTCCCTTACTCTTCAACCTTTGGGACATAGCCTAGTGGGGTGGTTAAGAACATGGCTTCTGGGGTCTGGCTTGGGTTTGTATCCTCTTACCAGCTGTGCAACCTTGGACAAATTCCTCAACTTCTCTGTGCCTTAGTTTCCTCATCTGTAAAATGGGAATAATGACAGCACCCACCTCATAGGGCTGTTGTGAGGATCACCATATGGTGATCTCTGTAAGTGCTTAGATAATAGTTCCTGACACACAGCAAGTGTCAGCAAATATTCGCTATCACTGAGCTGGTGACTGGCCTCAGCTTACAATTTTACGAAGACATTTTTCCTGATCCCCACTCCCAGCTGGGACCTCCTAGTTTATGCTTTCTTAGCCATCTGTACCTTTCCTTCTTAGCAGTTACAACAGTTATTACTGGATAAATAAGCATTTTTAAAAAATGTTTGACTGTTTCCTGAGACTGTAAGCTCCAGGAGGGGGGCAGGGACCACCTCTTTCCTGCTCACCACATAGAGTTGTTATTCAGTCAATATCTGCTCAAGGAATGAAGATAACTGTCTCGTTACTGACTGCCCCAGAGCTGAGCTCATCAGAAGGAAGAACTCTTGACCCTCCCCGATAAACTGAGACATAACTGATCATGAAAGGGGTTTCCCAGCAGAGTAAGCAGATGTGTGTGACCAGAGACAGTGTCTGGTGACCTGTGTCCCTCCGAACTTTCAAATCCTGCCTGCTCTTGGAGGTTGTCAAATGCTGACTTTCCCAGTGGATGAAGGACCAGTGTAGTTTTTAATTTCTATCTCACTGTAGGTCAAAACTTTTGAACATATAATTAAATGAATTACTAGAGAATGAAACAAAACTCAAGGCCAGGGTTTCTCGACCTCGGCACTACTGACATTTGGGGCCAGATGATTCTTTGTTATGAGTCTGTCCTGTGCACTGTAGGATGTTTAGCAGCATCCCTGGCCTCTGCCTACTAGATGCCAGTATAGCACCCGCCCCCTCCAGCTGTGACAACCAAAAATGTCTTTAGATATTGCCAGATGTCCCCAGGGGGCAAAAATCACCCCTGCTTGAGAACCACCCATCAAGACCTACAAAACGCGTCAACAGACAAAATGACTCTATCGTGTTGCTCTAAAGGTTTCTAAACCCTTACCCCAGGTGTCTGTGCTGTCTCATGGTGGAGCGGTAAACAGCCCCTCCTGGACCAGCCCCCTCCGTGGTCTGCACCTGGAGCAACACCGGCCCCTTCCTCTATGAAAAGGGAAACTGAGGCCCTGCTTAGGGCCCAGATAAAATGTGCTGTTGAAACATATTTTAAGACATTCAGGAACATTTCTGAGCCCTGGTTTTTTTCTTTCCTTCAGTTCACCTGTAGTGGATGATGTCAT
The DNA here is from genome assembly GCF_964341445.2 of Mesoplodon mirus. Lineage (NCBI taxonomy): Eukaryota > Metazoa > Chordata > Mammalia > Artiodactyla > Ziphiidae > Mesoplodon > Mesoplodon mirus. Next base: position 221,537,147 of record NC_138977.1, read on the forward strand.
CCAACCAACTGCCCTAGAAGACCTGGAAAACCCTCTCTTAGCTGCCTTCTCCCCCCACGGTGACGTCAGCGGCTGGGTGTCCACGGATTTGACAGCCCAGAGGTATGGTGGCGGTGGTGCCCACGGCGGATGGCAGGACCCCCGGGCCCGGCCCCTGAGGCTGCCTCCTGTCCTCCGTCCCATCTTCTGTCCCGCAGTTCCCCCCCAGACCCAACACACACACAGGTGTGCTCACTCTCCTGCACAGGGCTGGGCCTCTTCTTAGGGCTGCAGGAATTACCTGAGGGGCACCAGAAAGACCCCCCCCCCACCCCGTGCTCTATTTAAAATAGCAGTCCTCCAGGAGCGATGTCGTGCTCTTTATACGTTTCCAGGGAATGACTTAGCCGCCTCTGGCTTCCCGGGACACGCGCTGGGTCAGCCACTTGTTTTCTCTGTCTTCGGGGAAGGGAAGAGGCATCAGCACACGGGGAAGGGGACGAGGTGCCCCGCCTTGCTCAGCAGACCGGCCTGGGGGCGGGGGAGGGGCTTTCTCCTGCCTTGTGGTCCGCCCGCGCGCCCTCCCCCTGCCCTGCGTGCCCCGAACCCCACACCCATCGCTGCTCTCCGTGTGCGGCGTGTACATCGGGCTTCGCCCCGACTCAGAGGGTGCGGATTTGACCCGTGGTTTATTTAAACCAGGCTTGCTCACAGCCAGCCTCGGGACTCGGCTCACGCCTGTACACACACACACACACTCAAGCTCTCTCTCTGCACACGTCTGTATGTCTCTCTATATACTTATATAACACATACACACACACACAAGCTCTCTGCACACGTCTATATATGTCTCTCTCTATATTTATATAACACACACACACAAGCTCTCTCTCTACACACGTCTATATGTCTCTATATTTATATAACATACACACACACACAAGCTCTCTCTACACACGTCTATGTGTCTCTCTATATTTATATAACACATACACACACAATCTCTCTACATACATCTATGTGTCTCTCTGTATATTTATATAACACATATAGACACACACACACAATCTCAGTACACAAATCTATATGTCTCTGTATTTATATAACATATATATATACACACACACACACAATCTTCCTCTCTACACACGTCTATATGTCTCTATATTTATATAACATATGTACATACACACACATACACAGTCTCTCTAGCCACACCTATATATGTCTCTATATAACATACACACACACACGCAGTGTTTCTCTACACACGTCTATATGTGTTTCTCTCTGTATTTATATAACATGTACATACACACACACACAATCTCTCTCTCTACACACGTCTATATATGTCTCTATATTTATATAACGTATATATACACACACACACGATCTCTCTCTACACACGTCTATATGTCTGTATATTTATATAACATACACACACACACACACACACACACAGAGTCTCTTTCTCTACACACATCTGTATGTGTCTCTCTCTGTATTTATATAACATATGTACATACACACACACACAATCTCTCTGTCTACACACGTCTATATGTGTCTCTCTCTATATTTATATAACATACACACACATTTTAATTGTATTTGTATTAGTAAAACAGCTGCTTTTTGCCGGATGGTGCATGGCACTGGGGAACTGTAGTGAACGGGACAGACACTGGGTCCCTCCTCCCCAGGCTGAGACAGGAGCCTCCCTCTGAACTCCTGCAGCCACCCTCTCCCTCTGTGTCACTGCCCTTCACAGATCCCTGTGAACTACCTGTCTCGAATGCCCTCTCTTCGCGGGGAGAAACTGGATCAGCTGCGACCTCTGGAATCCCAGCACCCAGCCTGGCCCGGGCTGGTCCTTGGGGAAAGGCAGTAGACTTGAACTGGGTTAGAGGGAAGAGGGGGGTGAGCCTCCTTGTCTGCCTGCTTGGGGGCCAGTGTGCGCTAACCACCCCCGAAGTCGGCCCTCCTGGGGGACAGGCGGTCCATTCCTGCCCGGTCCCCGCTGTCCTGCTGGGACAGCGTCGAGAGGCCTCTTCATAAACTGGGAGGGGGTTTGCCTGGTGGAGGAGAGGTGTGAGGGCAGGGCTGACACCACAGGAAGCTCCAGGCCAGAAACAGATGCTCTAAGGCAGCTGCACATTGACCTCGAATTCCGAGTGTTTCTGTTACAGGTGGGAGTCAACCATAGTCCTTACTTACGTATGAGTTTAACTTCTTAAAAGACGCATCCTAGCTGGGGAACAAGGCCCTCAGCACACAAGGAGCGTGCAGAAGCTTCCAGGGTGAAGTCGGACATTCCTCTCCGTCCTTGTGCTCGGCCTCCTCCCCTCCCCCATGGCCCTTCCCTGACCCCCACCGTTGTAGCAAGGCCAAGGGACCTCCAGCTGCAGCCGGAGGGGCTCAGCCTCCCTTAGGGAAAGGAGTGGGGCTGAGATCATCCTCATCCAGTGCTCGAGGGACGCCAAGGGCCCGTGGGAGCAGAGGGTACAGGAGGACTTGGCTGGGTGACTCAGAACTAACGTCCACCGGGGGATGTTACTGGCGCTTCTGAAGTTCCTGCCTCAAACCGAGCCTGTGTCTTTTGAATGACTCGTCCCGGGCCCCGTAGTAGTCCCGTGATGTCTGCTCTTTAAGCTCCCACTGAGGGCACTTCCTGTGCTCCAGGCACCATGCTGGGTGCATCTCCATAAATCCTCACAACAGCCCCAGCAGGTAGGGGGTTCTGTTACGACTGCTATGTTACAGGTGGGCAGACGGAGGCTCAGAGACATGTGGCTACTGAGTGGCAGGGCCGGGGTTTGAAGCAGGTGCAGCTTGGCTACCGAACCTGGTTCTGAGCTTCTCCACTGGCTGCAGGGAGCCGGGTTCCCCTCTCCCCCCATGCCATGGGGTACCGCCTACATCACTGGCCTCTCAAGTCCAAGAAAGACATGAGTAAAGAAGTTGTGTCACCTGTGACCATGACCAAGAGTGATCACAGGATGCAGGAAGGGGCCGGTGGCTGAGGACCGAGTTCATCAGTGCTGAGAGCTTGGCCAGCTCTCTGGCTTTATTTTCTAGTGGAAAGACTCAGTAGATCTCTATGCCGACTGAGCAATTTTGGTGCCTTGCCAGTGTGATTGGACATCTGTCCGGAGTTGTACTGTCCTATTTTTACTGGAAATTGGTGGGAAGGAGGTAGTTCTGGTAGGAGCAGAGATTGGTCTGGCTTTGGTTACCAACTCTGTCTACAAAATACGGTCGATCCGAGTTATTTGCAGATTCCATGTTTGTGAGTTTGCTTCCTCGCTGAGATTTATTTGTAACCCCAAGACTGATACTCATGGCTCTTTCATGGTCATTTGTGAACACATGCAGAGCAGCAAAATATTTGAGTCACCTGACGAGCGTGCTCCCAGCTGAAGTGGAGCAAGGTGACCTCTGGCTTCTTGCCACAGCTCTCGTATTACGAAAAGTGTCCTTTCACAGTATATTTAGTGCCGTGCTTTTTGTGATTTTGTGCATTTTGTTGATGATTTTGCTGTTTAAAATAGCCTCTAAGCACAGTGCTGAAGTGCTGTCCAGTGTTCCAAAGTGCAAGAAGGCTGTGATGTGCCTGATGTAGAAAATACTTGTGTTAGATAAGCTTCGTTTGGGTGTGAGTTATAGTGCTGTCTACTGTAAATTCAGTGTTAAGGAATCAATTATATATTAAATAAGATGTTTTAAAATAGAAACTCACATAAAGCAAGATTATGTTTTGATCGGTTGACAAAAATATTGGGACCAGTGGCTTGCAGGAACCTAACCCTAGATTTCCTGTAGGAGCAGTGGTTTAGTGTCTGCTCATTCAGTGTCCAGGGTGACTTTATAGAACATAGTTATTATGAATGAAGAGAATCAACTGTACTTAACCTTGCTGCTCTGTGGGAGTGACTAAGAAGGACATTCTGGGTGTGTGGTGGTGGCTTTTTAGACCTCAGAAATGACCCTGCCTCCCCACCCCATCTCTCTTAGTCTGTTCCTAATGCTATAACAAAATACCACAGGCTGGGTGGCTTATACGCAGCAGAAATTATTGCTCACAGCTCTGGAGGCTGGAAGTCCATGATTAGGGTGCCAGCATGGTCGAGTGGAGGCCCTCTTCCTGGCTGCACACTTCTCCTTGTGCGCTTACGTGATGGAAAGGTCTGGAGAGCTCTGCAGGGTCTCTTTTATAAAGTCAGTAATCCCATCATGAGGGCTCCAGCCTCATGATGTAATCACCTGCTAAAGGCCCCACCTCCTAATACCATCGCCTTGGGCACTGGGACTTCCACATAGGAATTTGGGGGGACACAAACATTCAGATCATAGCATCACCCAAGGATCCCCCCTCCACTTCCTGTTCAGAGCAGGGACAGGAGAGGCAGGGGGAGAGGTGAGGAGAGATGGGGAAGGAACAAACCTGGGCAGAGGGCAGCCTGTAACATCCTCTAGAGGTTTGCTGTCCCGCAGAAGCAGGGTTGGTACCTTAAATTAAAAAATTAATTTAAATTAAAATAGAAATATGTTAAAAAATTATTAAAACAAGAAAAGTGGGGCTGGAGCATTTTCTTTAAGCCACCAGAGAGAAAGCAGAGCAGAACTCTCTCCCTCCTTTCTGCCGCTACTAATTCTTTGGTGCTGATCCTTCCCTTTCAACCCTCTTTCTGAGCAAGAACAAAGAGGGAAGCCACCCCCGTCCCTGCAGCAATTCTCAAATAAAATGAAAGGGATTTTGACACTCCCCTTCTCTCCAGTTAAAGCCACTGGACGACGTCAAACTTGCTCCTTCCTCGGGGAACAGCCCCTGAACCCCCTGTAAATGGTTGAGCTTCCCTTTGGCTTTTGACATCCCCGGATGGCACAGAAAGCCGAGTCCAGACCCTCTAGAACATTCTACAAATGACTAGATTGCCCGTGGCCACTTGTACTCCCATCTGTTCAATATTTTCTATTTTTTTTATAAAGCAGCAGAATTGTTTTTCAATTGGAACCTTCCAGCTCTACTACCATTTGTTAAACAGAGTAAAACGGGGGACCCTGGTCACATCTGGGAACCTTCGGTGCTTTTCCTGTAGTCAGGAATCCAGGCAGAGGGGTCTCTTGAGACCTTGAGGACTCCCGTGGACACAGCTGGAAAACTACTCACCTGACTCATGTCCATGGGGTCCAAACGTTAGCATGCCTCAAAATAACCCACTTCCAGCCCAGATTGCTTCCCCATCCCCAGAGTGTCTGATTCAGGAGGTCTGAGGAGGCACCCAGGGTTTTGCCTTTTTTAACAAGTTCCCGGATGCTGCTGCTTCTGCTGGTCTGGGGTCCACACTTGGAGAACCACTGGGTAAAGCAACATGTCCAGATGCTCTTCTCACCTGTCTGGCTGTTAATGGCTCCTCAGGGTAGGAAACACCTGACCCAGCAGCTGGCGGCTGAACTTTCTAATCTCTGCCTTTGGACCAAAGAGCCAGGAGTAGGGGGTAGCCCCTGCTCAGCGCGATCGTCTCACTGGAGTTTCCAAATTCAGAATTTTCCAAAGTTGAAAGCACAGGGAATTCATACTGACTTACAGCTTCTGTTTTTCCTCTTGCTCCAAATCATGTGGTTTCTTTTGGTTTCATCTGTTGGCACAATAAGGTTTTTTTTGTCTTTCTGCTATGGGTGTGTGTGGGTGGGTTCAACTGCTTCAGAAAGTTTAGCTGAACCTTTATTTAAGCAAGCGCCTTGTTAAAAACTGAGGGATAAAGTGGGGGCACTGTTGTTTTAACTTAGAAAAGGGATCCAACAGATCCCTTCAGAGAAGGAAAGCCTTCTCTGAATAACCGAATTCCTTTGTACCATTTAAAAGGTACATGTTGAATGAAGGTACATGCTCATGAAACAGAGTTACGTAACCAGTACCTAGCAGGCTGAGTCAGTTGGGATGCACCTATATATTTGTTCAGAACCTTTGGGTTTCCAGTGTCCAGCTGGCTACTATTAGGTTGAAGCACGTGAATCGCCACATTGGCATTTGTCAAAATATTGACAGCTTTGTACGGTTCAAACTAGCACAGGATTTTGTTCTTGGCTTGGTTTTTCATGGTTCTGGAGCTGCTTTATGTAGTAAGTAGGTTTTGACTTTCTGAATAAATAGTTAAATCTTGGATATCTGAGATCAGTTTCCTTTTGTCCTCAGTATCCTCAGCTCTGCATTCTCTGTTACCAAGGACCGTCAAGGCACGCAAGGAATCTTGCACCTGGGAAGAGGATGCAAGGAACTGGGAAAGACAGTGGTGGGAATTAATGTGCCAGATGATCCAACCCAGATCAAAGCCTCTTGTAGTTTTGGGATGGTATTTATGACTTTTCCTTTAGTTAATATTTTCCTTCCTGATTAAGTTTTGCTTCTGCCAAGCTTAAAAGTAACTGCTGTCCTCTGAGCACAGACGCGCTCTGTGAAAAGGGTATGAATGTGCTGGGAAGGAACCGACAAGCCTGTTGAGGGTTAACTGTGCAGAGCCAGCCTACGGCCAGACATCTGAAGGTCGGTGGCGTTTATACTGTCATGTGGGCTGCTCTTCACAGGCTGGAATATCTCCCTCGCGACAGAGATCACTTGATGTGCCTGCCTTGAAGTTTCCAGCCAATTTGCAAGCCTCTCTGGGCACTTTCTGATTTTGGCTTTGTTGCTTCTCAGGGGCTGCGTCTCGGAGGAGGGTGATGCAGGATCTCCCATCTTGGAGACTCCTCTTATCAAACCCCAGGCCTCGGTTGGACTGATTGTCCTGTGCTCCTGTCGACCGAACGTAGCTCTCCAAACCAGCAATTTCAAAGCGCTTTTCTTTCTCTGGCTTGCATCTCACTTTCAGCCTGAGCGGAGTCTTTGGCCTTAGCTCTTGCCCTATTACGTGATCGTGTGCACTTGGGGATTCAGGAAGAAAAAAATCAAGGGGGCCTGTGAGGAAGGGCTATTGTGTTAATACCTTCCAGATGGTGATGTGAAATGGGAGATAAGATGCTCTCGCCCATCTGGCCCGACAGGACGTGATATGCTCGGCTTGTATCTTGGGGGCCGTTATCACACTCCCATGACAGCCAGGGTCACTCTGGTGTTTGTCCTTAGACAGGGGCTTAATTTGGCAACTCTCTCCATCTCTGAAATGAAACCTGCTATCAGTTCAGTGGGGGATCCGCCAAGAAGGACTCAAAAGCCCTGAACAGGGTGTCAAGAGACAACAGCTGGTGACGGCATCTCACTACAGCTGGGCTTGGAGGACTGTCGGGCTGAGTGCCAGCCCTGAAGCAACATGCTCTGTATTTCTCAGGTCTCGTGTGGGTGGCGACTGCATCCAGACGGTTAATGGGACCAGTTGTTGTTAGTGACGACCTTGGTGAGGTACTGAATCAGGGATGGCAAACTCTGACCCGTTAGTAGTGGTTCCTTAGGGATCTGTGTTGAGAAGGATTCAGAGGTCTTGTCCAGCTGGGCCTCGCAGGAAAGAATGCCTTGATCGACATGCCATTTCTGTCTGCTGAAAGTATGGTGAGTTTATTTGCCCTTTTTTTTTGGTCAACTCTTCCCTTAAAAAATAAAAGGCTTAAATTAAATCAACATTTCCTTCATCTTCCAAAAATACAAATACTTTACGTGAATTTGAATTCAGCTTCTTTGTTATTCCATAGGAGACATTGATTAACTCCTTACATGGGAAAAGGAATTAGTGGACTTTTACAACTGGAAGGGTCTTTGCAGCCCTATTCCTGGCCCATTTTATAGGGGAGGAGAATCAAGGGCAAGTGAATGTACGTGCCTTGCAGAAGCCAACTGAGGGGAATTCCTTGGTGGTCCAGTGCCGGGGGCACGGGTTCGATCTCTGGTTGGGAAACTAAGATCCCACATGCCACGTGGCATGGCCAAAAAGAAAAAAAAGAAGCCAACTGAGAATGCAGATGTGGACCCCGTCTCAGGGCTCTGCCCCGCTCTGTGCTGGGCTTGACAGCTGCGCACGGGTTCCCGCTGAGGGCTGGGAGTGGTACTGGGCATCGGAAAGGGCCCGACTCCCTGAGAATAACGTCTCTAAGACAAGTCACTGCTGCTCACGGGAGACTTGAGTGGACAGGAGCTGGCAAGGGAGGCCGACCTGGTTATCTGCTCCAGCAACAAGGCCCTCTGGCAGCTCAGGGGGCCTTGGAGGGGCCCTATGGAAGCTTCCCCTCGGGGTCTGGAACCAGGGCTGACTTCATGGGCGTGTGACCTGGGCGGTCGCCCAGGGCCCCGTGCTCAGAAGGGCCCCGTGCTCGGTTCAGCACGCTGCTGTCGTCACCCTCCTGAAATTCTTATACTTCAGGCACACGGGGCCTTGTGTTTTCACTTTGCTTTCATTTGCATTCTTGCCGCTTATGTTGCTGGTCCCACCTCAAGACGGTTGGACTCTGAGATTCCAAGAAGATAGGACAGTTGTCCACTCTCTGTGGCCTGCATGTTTGGGAGGCCAGGGGGCGGGAGGGAAGGAGCTGCCATGTGTTGCGCACTTGTTCTGGGCCAGGCCCCGTGCTGGGGTCTGGAGAGACCACAGTGGCTGATTCTCTAGTAGGAGAAGAGGACGTGTTAGCAGAAAACAACAGCATATGCAGAAGCCAGGCCCCGTCCAGCCTGGCAATGCAGGGTGGGCATCGTTACCCCTGCCGGGGATGGGGAGAGCTTCCTTGTTTGGATGACACTGCAGGATGATTATGGGGCGGGCTAGGAGGGGGCCTGAGATAGGTAGGCGGGGATTCAGGGGCAGGGTCTACTTGAGCAAAGACACAGAGGCAAGAAACTGCCAGGAGCCCTTGGAGACTGGCTTGGTGGGGTCAGGGCAACAGGAGGACAAACCCGGGAGGGGACACAGCTGGGCTGCGGGAGCCCCAGCTTGCGAGGCCCGGGAGTTTCACCTGTATTCCATCAGGTGTGAGGCGTGGAAAGTGGGGGAGGGCTTCAAGCAATGAAAGGACCTGATCAGGGCTGCCCTGGTGGCGCAGTGGTTGAGAGTCCGCCTGCCAATGCAGGGGACACGGGTTCGTGCCCCGGTCCGGGAAGATCCCACATGCCGCGGAGCGGCTGGGCCCGTGAGCCATGGCTGCTGAGCCTGCACGTCCGGAGCCTGTGCTCTGCAATGGGAGAGGCCACAACAGTGAGAGGCCCGTGTACCGCAAAAAAAAAAAAAAAAGAAAAAAAAAGAAAGGACCTGATCCGAGCTCGAGTTGGGACATTCTGGTGTCTGTGTGTGTGTGTGTTGGGGGATGGATGTGTAGGAGCCCTGCTCAGAGAAGCTGCAGGCCTGGACCAGCAGGACAAAGGGGACAGATTCTGGAAGGACAAGGGATGTGACTCAGCACGGAGGGGCGATGATGGGGCGAGAGAACAAGAGAGTCAAGGACAGTCTCAACTTCTGGTCCAGGGCCTGGACAGCTGGTGGGGCCACTAGCCAAGCTGGGGAGAAATTTGGGGGAGGAGGAGGGTTAGGAGGGGACAGCGGGAGTTCTGTGGGGCCGGGAGGCATCTGTAGGTGCCCGTGTGTCGGAGCTTCGGTCGTGAGTCACTGAAGCTTTCCCTGTTGGGGCCTGACCTCCCGACCTCTGGGGTTGGGGCAGGCTGCAGACCAGGAGGGAGGGGTGCCATCATTCTTAAAAGAGCTGTTGAGTCATTTGTTTGGTGCCTTTAGCTGATGGGAACAGGCCAGTGCCGGAAGGGTGTGGCCCTGGTGGTCTGGGTGCCAACCAAGTGAAGGGTGGAGGGGGCAGGCATCCGGTCTCCGGGCTGAAGAGCTGAGGGGACCACAGGGTGTTCTCAGGGGTGGGGGGATGCGGTCAGCCTCGAGGCATCCTCATCGCAGTGTGGCTGTCACTGTGCTTCCCCATGGGGTTGGCCTTGTTCTGAGGCCACAGCCTCTCCCCCCCTGCCAGGGTTTTCAAAGACAGAAACCTTTCCTTGCCCTTTGGTGGAGTTGTAAAGTACAGAACTACGAACTGTGTCACCTATTCTGTTTGCATTAAATTAAATAAAATCTTCAGGGGGTGTGCAGAGGAAGGGGCTCGGCCAGTGTAATTTCTTTCGAAAGCAAATTTTAGACTAAAGGCTTGAGTTTGTAAGTGGCCTGTTCACTGCTTATGGATAAGAATAAATGTAGCTTTCCAGAGTGTGAAAATGGCTTTCTTAAGGAGCTTAACAGCCCCCCCCCATAGTTTTCATTATTCGTTTGAGTCACCTCTTTATGAAGAAAGTTATTTCAGCCACTGTCCATGTTGTTACAAACAACAGTTTGAACAGCCAAGGCATCGTGCCATCTGTAAACCCACTTCGCACTTTTGCCGGTTCTGCCCACGAGCTCATTGTAATTTTTGTTCACGGGTGGATTGCCTTGCTCTGGGCTTAGCCAGGATCATTACTCTCTGCTCTGTTTTGCTCCTAGTTTTCCATGAGGCCCAGGGGAGAAGGTCACGTGGTTCCAGCTCCTTCTCTGCCCCCTGAACCCGGTTGGGTGGTAGCCATTCGGGACTCGCCCCGCCCCGCCCCCGGCTCTCCCTCTGCCTGTCCGAGTGCCCACTGTGGGCGGCCTGGCTGGATGTTGGGCTGCGGGGGTGAATCTGAGAGATGAAGCCCCTGTCCTCAGGGAGTTTGGTCTCCCTCGTGGTCTTCAAGTCCCAGGTGACGGGAGTCACCGAGGAGGAGCTGGGGGCTTCCGGGTGTGTGCTAGGGGGTCCGTTAGGAAATGGACATGGAGCTGGACCCCAGCTTCGACCTCTGGCTGGGTTTCAGGCTCTCGATGCTCAGAGCCTGGGTTCCCATCCTGGCTCCCCTGCCAACTCGCTCTGTGACCTCGCCTCTCCGAGCCTCGGCTTTGATCCCTGTAAAGTGAGGGTGATGACACCTGACTCAAAGGCTGTTGTGGCGCTCCCCGAGGTCACGTATGTGAAGCACTTAACACAGGCCCGGGCTCACAGGCTCAGGCATCTAGGACAGAGCCACCCCGGACACTGGCACCAGCAGGGGCGGAGCTACTGCTGTTTTCGTACCTGTGGAATAGTGAAGGCCAAGCCAGGACGCGGGCAGCGGAGGAATTGCTGGCCTGGGGACGAGGGGGGCTTCCGAGGCCAGGACACAGCAGGGGCAGCCAGTCTGTGGGAACCCGGGGAGGGGGGCCCGGCTGGTCAGAGCAGAGCAGGTGAGCGTGAGGCGCGGGGCAGAGGCCCGGCCCTGCAGGACCTGCCGAGAGCTGCGACGGTGATTTGGGGCTAGACTGCGAGTTCTTTCGCTGTACTGGGTGCGCGGTGCCCGTGGCAGCCGCCCTCCAAGCCGGGAAGCCAGCCTTGCAGGGGACGTGGAGGAGGTGGAGATTAGCAGGACGCCCTTGACACGGGAACCTGAACGTCCTGCCTTCCTGCAGTGCGGGAGCTGCCGGCAGGAGCTCACGCCCACAGGGAAGCAATGAGTCCCCAGCACGAGGCTGTGAAACTCATCACCCCAGCCTCGACCTCTGGCCGGGTTTCAGGCTCTCGGCACTGAGCCACACAGTGTGGACAGCAGTGCGGACAGCCGGAGAGGCTGGGAGGGCTAACCCGCCCTGGAAGTCTGTGGACGGCATCGCTAGTCTTGCTTTTGCCAAAGGGGAAGATCAGAACCTCTTTTGAGCACCAAGCCTGGTGCCTTTTGGCTCCAAGGGTGTGTCTGGAGGTGGCTGTCCTTCCTGCCTTCCCTCCTTTTTTTTTTTTTTTTTTTTTTTTGCGGTACGCGGACCCCTCACTGTTGTGGCCTCTCCCGTTGCGGAGCACAGGCTCCGGACGCGCAGGCCCAGCGGCCATGGCTCACGGGCCCAGCCGCTCCGCGGCATGCGGGATCCTCCTGGACCGGGGCACGAACCCGCGTCCCCTGAATCGACAGGTGGACTCCCAACCACGGCGCCACCAGGGAAGCCCCTGCTGTCTTCCCTCCTGCTGGGGGCCACCCTGCACTCCCAGCCTTTCCCTGGATGTCCAGCAGGGGGCACTCACCCATTAAACCAGGGACAGGGCTGTGCTCTGGGAATCCTTCCCCAGGGAAGAGGGATCCCCGGAAGTTCCTGGTGCAGGTTCCTTGGTTACACATCAGCCTCTTCACCTTGACTTTTCTCAGCCTCAGAGTTTTGGGCCAAATCCTGGGGAGTTTGCAAAATTGTATTTTAGTTTTCAACTCCCAGTGTTTCACTGCTTATTAAAAAGTGATGAGAAACGATCATATGAAAGTCCCTTCCCCCAAACAAAACTCAAACAAGACAACTCAGAGTGTTCTGACACCCGAGCTGCCTGCAGCCTGGGTTCTGCTGCAGCCTAAGGAGGGGGTGGAATTCACAGCCTGGCCTGGGGGCTGCTGCACTGGAAGGTGCACCCCGACTGTGTCTAAGCAGAGGCCTGGGGAACCCGGTGGGGAGCCTGGGGCAGCAGTGTGCTGGGTCTTTAAATACCCAACGCCATGTGTGTGAGTGGATTGGGAGGGGTGAGCGGGCCTGATGAATGTGCCATAAAGGAGCCGAGTTCCGCTGGGAATAATTCTCCCTTTGTGTCCCCAGCACCCACCCAGCTGCTGCCCGTGCGGATCTCACTCCCCCGGCCTCAGAACACACATCTTTGCCTTCCGCCCCAGCTGGTGATGGCCACGCATCTTTGCCTTCCACCCCAGCTGGTGATGGAGTCGAAGCTTCCATTCCCTCCTGCCAAGGTCTAGCCAAGGACTTAAGCAGGTATTGTACAAAGCTCTCCTTCCAAGCTGCTGCCCCCAGAGAGGAGGGCCCTGGTGGTCTCCATCCCTTAGGCCCTGGGGGAGCTGCATTTAGGACGGCGCCAAGGAGGCATTGACACTTTGGACCCGTGATGCCATGTGTGGTTGTTCGGGCTGTAGCTGATCTGAAGTTTATCCACGCTAGCAAGCTCTCCATGTAACAAAGGGGACGTCCTGTGTGAGTATTGGTGTATTAATTGGCGTTCTCCAGAGAAACAGAACCAGTGGGATATATATACACATATACAGGCATAACTTGTTTCATTGCGCTTTGCAGATGTTGAGTTTTTTACAAATTGAAGGCTTGTGGCACCGCTGAATTGAGCAAGTCTATTGGCTCCATTTTCCTGACATTTGTTCCTTTCGTGTCTCTGTGTCACATTTTGAGAATTCTCGCAATATTTCAGACTTTCTCATTAGTATATTTGTCATGGTTATCTGTGATCAGTGATCTTTGATGTTACTATTGCAAAAGGATTGACTCACTGAAGGCTCAGATGACGGTTAGCATTTTTTAGTAATAAAGTATTTTTTAATTAAGGTATGTACAATGGTTTCTTTAGACATAATACTATTGCACACAATATTCTACAGTATAGTGTAAAAGTAACTTTTATATGCATTGGGAAACCAAAAACTTCGTGTGACTCACTTTATTGTGATATTCGCTTTATTGTGGTAGTCTGGAACCATACTTGTATTACCTCGGAGGTCTGCCTGTTTAGAGAGAAATTTATTTTAAGGAATTGGCTCATGAAAATGTGGAGACTGGCAAATCCAAAAACTGCAAGGCAGGCCAACAGGCTGGAGACCTGGGGACGAATTGATGTTGTAGCTGGAGTCCAAAGGCCGTCTGCTGGCAGAACTCCCTCTTCCTTGGGGGACCTCAGTCTTTGTCTCTTAAAGCCTTCAACTGATTGGGTGAGGCTCACCCACATTATGGGGGTAATCTGCTTTACTTAAAGTCTACTGATTTAAATGTTACTCTCATCTAAAAAAATACCTTCACAGTAACATCTACACTGACCAGATATCTGAGTACAATGGCCAAGACAACACTTAAAATTAATCATCACAGCAAGTATTCAGACCTCCTGTTTCTATGCAAACAGCTGGTTCTGATTAGAAACTATTCTGCTTAGCTATTAAGTCCTCTAAAGAGCATTTTCGGATAGTCTTTTCTTGTGGAGGGCTAAACACACCTGGGTGTGTTGAGAAGGGGAAGCCCGTGGCCTCAGAGAGTCCTGCTACTGGGGAGGCACAGAGGTGCCCAAAGCTAAGCTGAAGGAGAGAGTGAGAGTACAAGGGGTGGCCAATGCACTGATGATCACCTGCCAAGCCAGTGTCCAGATGTAACAGAGGAATCAGGGGAGAGGAGGCTTGTTGTGTGCAGATGTGGTTCTAGAACACGCAGTGATGAGGAGGTGGGGTTGGAGCTGGACCTGAATCTCTCTTATCTGGATGATATTCTGTGGAGCAGACGCTCTTCCTTGCCCATTATCTCCTGAGGTCTACCTGCCTCTCTGTTGGTCCCTTGTCCCCGAGGGCTTCCCAGGGGAGGCAACTTCTAAGCTGAGAGCTGAAGTCTAAGTGGACTTAACTACACAGGGGCAGGGGAGGGAACAGCATCTGCAGAAACCTTGAGGAAAGAGAAGGGAGCAAAACTAAAGAGGGATCTCATTGAGGCTGGGGCCTGCAGAGAAGGGAAGGGGGTAGCACAGTGGTCAGGGGCCGGTGGTTGGCACACTGTGACTCATGTTAAGGACTGGGGGCTTTATTTTTTTTTTCTCGGTAGAATTTCTTTCGATTAATAGATTTCTTTTAAGAATAGTTTTAGACTTACCAAAAAAATCGAGACAGTACTATCAAGAGTTCCCATTTACCCAAGCACACAGTTGCCCTATTATTAACATCTCAACAATAGCGTGGTTCACTTGATGCAATTCATGAACCAATATTGACACATTATTATGAACTAAAGTCCATAGTTTATTCCGATTTCCTTACTTTTTCCCTAATGTCCTTTTTCTGTCCCAGGACCCCATCCAAGATACGACATGGCATTTAGTCTTTATGTCTTCTTAGGCGCCTCTTGGCTGTGACTGTTTCTCAGACTCTCTTGTTCTTGATGACCTTGACAGTTTTGAGGAGGACTGTCAGGTACTTTGTCGAATGTCCCTTAGCTGGGATTCGTCTGATGTTTTTCTCATGATTAGAGTAGAGTTATGGGTTTGGGGAGGATGAGCACAGAGGTAAAGTGCCACTTTCATCACATCATATCAAGGGTACTTTATCAACGTGTTTTATGACCGTTCACATTGACCTTGATCGCTTGGCTGGGGTCGTGTTTGTCAGATTTCTCCACTGTCAAGTTTCTCTTTTTTCCCCCTTTTCCATACTGTCCTCTTTGGAAGGAAGTCACTATGGGCACATCTCAGGACTGGGGAGTTGTGCCCCCTCTTTTAGGGGGAGTATCTACATAAATTTTTTGGAATTCTTTTGCATGGGAGATTTGTCTCTTCTCCTCCATTTATTAACTTATTCAATCATTTATTTATATCAATATGGACTCGTGGGTATCTATTGTATACTTTGAGTTATAATACAATACTACTTTATTTGGTTGCTCTGATTGTTCCAGCTTTTTGGCCATTGGGCCATTGGCTCCTAGGGCTTTATTTTAAGAAGGTCCAGAAGCCCTGAGGCAGGCAGAGATCTGAGCAGATTTGCATTTTTAAAAGATCTCTCCAGCTGCTTGGCAGGGCAGGAGTGGTTTCAGGACTGATCAGGGCCCCCAGACCCTGAGGCTCCCTGTCCTGGCCCAGCAGACTGGACAGGACCAGGGACAGCTGTGGTCCCATTGCCCTAAGTACACCCTCAGCTGTGACTTCAGGGTGTTGCCAACTCCAGTGTCTCTCCGTGGCTGCTTTTTTCAACGGGGCTGTGGCCTGGATCCAGGGATCGAAATAAATCCTGTCTTTTTCCCTTTGGCGGGTCCTTGGAAGTTTTCGAAGCAAGTTTCAAAAATGTACAAGTGAAAAATTTAATTTCACTGAAATGGAAGTTGTTATGCACCAGGTCTGGACCAGAGTCTGAGGTTCCTGTTGGTCTCGTGATTTGGAGATACGTCCTCCATCAGTGCCCATCTCCAGCCAGACCTCTCTTGTTGGAACTGTTATGCCCTCTGTTTTCACGATGCCCAGGTAACGGCAGTGCCCCTGACATCTGTGACTTTGTCTTCCCCTCTTTGGGCTTGGAGGGGAGAGCAGTGGGGCAGTGAGACCCGGTGTCTTAGCAAAGAAAGCCCAGGGCACATCTTATTACAGAATCGACAGATGTTCTGTTCTTGCAAGCATGCTGGGTGACTTCCTGTAGCCTCCCCCTGCTTCTGATGGCTGCTGTGGAAATGATGACATAATCCCACATTTCCAGTGCAAATGGCTTTTCTCCCGGAGTTTTCCCACCCTCATCCCTCCCCCATGTCCACTGGTAATCATTAGGCCACAAGCCTTGGGGAGAACAGATGTGACTTTGAGAGAGTCCATGGGGAGGAGAGGGGGCTTCATTTCTCTGCTTCCCAACCCTGCCCGAAGCAGAGGGGTTGTCCTGGGAGGGACAGTGTCTACCAGGGTGGCAGGGCTCCGACAGGCCTTTCTTGTTCCTTCAGCACTGCCCACAGCCTTTGTGCTCAGCAGACACCCTGACCTACTAAAGCTGTTTGGAGAGCATTATGTGGCGATTAATTGAGCTTTAGGAGGCTGAAGCCAGGCAGGGAATCTGAAGATAAAGAATTTCCAGGAATGCAAGTCGAAAGCCCTCACTCTTGCCAAGGCAGCCACAGCTGACCAGAGGTTTTTGGACCTCGGGGGGCTTACGGCAAAGAGCCCGCTGTGTTGGCACATGGGGCAGGCAGACGTGAACCTCAGCAAACATCAGAGCTGACCTCCTACTCTGCCTGCTGGGGATGGCGGTCCCTAAGGAATCGGTAACTTGGAAACCTGGCCAACGGCTGCCTGGACGACCCAGAAGGAATGAGACGGGGGAAGCAGCTGAACTTCTTGCAAGGAGGAGCTGGTTCTGTGTTGGTGCAGGAAGGCCGGGGGACAACACCCCTGAGACACACCACCCTGAATGCAGCCTGGGGTCTGGGGAGAGGCAGGTGGCCTGGGCTCACCACGGATTCTGGTGGGATGTTCTGCCCACCGTGGGCAGCCCTCAAATGCTCCCGTCTCTCTGTCAGCACCTCTCCCAGACTTGAGAGCTTTTCCTGGCAGGAGAGGGAGTGAGGAGACCTTCTCCCTGGCCTCTAGGGTGGTACGCTTCTCCTGCCAGCTCAGGGGAGTGAACGCCTCGAGAAATACCACACATCCTCGCACACAGCTCAGGGGAGTGAACCCCTTGAGAAATACCGCACATCCTTGCGCACAGAGCCAGGCCGTTTGCCCACTCACAGCTCAGTGGTTCATTTTGTAGGTGAGGTCAGGACCATCCTTGGGGTTGCTGATGCTGAGACTCTCTGGTGATGAGATGCTGCACTGAGCAGACTGAGGTCTGATCTGGCCTCGTTCATTCGTTTACGAGAACCACGTTTCATTTCGCTCACTCTCCTGCCTGTCACACCCACTTCTTGCAGGGCAGCCCTGGGCGCGGATATGTTGCTGAGCATCACGGTCCTGGCAGGACAGGCAGAGGCCGTGTGACCTGGGCCTCCGGCTCTCGGTCAGTCTCATGAACAGGCACCAGTGTCTGGGGGCTGCTGAGCTTCCCAGTGTTTGCAGGCAGGCGTGTCTGGAAGCTCCACCTGGCTGGCTTCAGCCCCAGGAGCACAGCGAGGAAGCCCGTCACTCTGTTCTCCAAACACAGTTCAGTAAATGGTGGCTTCCTCAGTCTGGGCGGAGCCAGTACAGAGCAGGGGGGACCCATGATCGCAGCCCTCAAATTCTTTTTTTTTTTAATTTGTTTATTATTTTATATTTTTATTTTTGGCTGTGTTGGGTCTTCGTTGCTGCGCGCGAGCTTTCTCTATTTGCGGTGGGCGGGGGGCTACTTTTTGTTGCGGTGCGTGAGCTTCTCATTATGGTGGCTTCTGCTGTTGCAGGGCATGGGCTCCAGGTGCGCGGGCTTCAGTAGTTGTGGCTCGCGAGCTCCAGAGCACGGGCTCAGAGGCTCAGTAGTTGTGGCGCATGGGCTCCGCAACATGTGGGATCTTCCCAGACCAGGGCTCGAACCCATGTCTCCTGCACTGGCAGGCGGATTCTTAACCACTGTGCCACCAGGGAAGTCCCAGCCCTCAAATTCTTTTTCCCATTTCTGGCGGGAGACAGAAGGAGAGTGGGCTGCCAGGCAGGGCTCCCCTGGCCCTGCTTATTGGGGTGCAGTTGGGAGACTCCTCCAAAGCTGGAAGGGATTCTGACCTGATTTGGGGTCCAGTGAGGAGCAGGGTGTGCATGGAACTTTGAGGGGCCAGTGAAGGCCTGGATGGAAGTGCCCAGCCCAGCTCTGGGGGCGTCAGAGGTGTCAGGGCAGCGTGAGGCCCAGAAGCCCGCCTTCCATTCCCAGTGGTGCCCTGGACCCCATGTTAGGTTGGCTGCCACTTCATAATTTTAGATTTTTGCATTTCAGGAGGGTCTCTGTGTCCCCGGCATTGGGCATTTCGTGGGGCATATGGGAGGCATGGCCTCAGCCCTCCAGGAACCGACCTGGCCCAAACCTCTGCTTTGTAAGGAGAAACTGGATGCTGGGGGTACTGGGGGGCAGCTACCCTAGTTTGAAGGGGTCAGAAGACCCCTCTGGAGGGCGATGTGGACCTCCCAGAAACCAGGGAGCCACACCTTGCTGTCCCCAATGCTAGGGGACCAGAGGCATGTTCCCAGGCTGGACAATTACTGCCCCAGGGAAATGTTGACATAAAGTAGGACCCCTTCATCTTTTTGTGCATTAATGGCTTAAAGAGATGCAAAAAAATGTGAATATACCATACACTTATTCTGCACGGAACTTTTATAAGTCACCAGCCTCTGAAAGCTGTCACGAGACCTGGTAATGTCTCTCGCACATTTTCTTAGGGTCAGCGGGATGCGGCAGGAATTGGGTCATTCTGCTGTCATGGCAAGATTGTCTTCCCATGGACAGATCAATTCCTAAAAAATCTGGGTATTTGGGAAAAATAATCCCTTTTCCTCAGGCACTAAGTTATAAGGTAATTGCATCCAGTGACGGTTAGGCAGGGTGCCTAGGGGGTTACATAGATAGGGCCTATGGGATGGTTATGAAAAGAAGGAAGTATATTTAGGGTTTGGTAGCACACGTGTGCACACACACATGCCCACACACACACACACACACACACACACACACACTCACACTCATTCATTCCCTGCCCTCAGATGTTATGCTAATTATCTATCAGTAGATGCGCATGGTTGCTATTTCTGGCCCAGCTGTTCTGGATTTCTATTCTATCACAGAGCCTTGAGTCAGCAGTTCTGGGACTCAGCGCCTGGTTTTCACCGCTCCACTCATAAGTGGGACAGCCCCGTGTCAGGCTCTGTGTCACTGCTAGTCAGGCATGGGAAGACATTTACTCCAGACCAGCTGACAACCGGCCACCTTCCTGAACTGGCCTCTGCTCTGGGGCAGCGGATGTCACAAGGACCCAACGAAGGAAGGGCCACGAGTTTTAGAGCTTCTGCATGTACTCTTTTGCATTTTCATCTTGGAAGCATTTCCACACTGAACGGCCACTTTGGGGCCACTACGGAGAGCCCTCTCTCAGTCCAGATGGGTGGAACCTGCAGTTCTCAACCTGTTTCTCCAGTCTGGCTTCAGAAACCAGCTTTACTGTCCATTTTGACAGCTGGGAGATTCCATCTCTGTTTACACTTGAATGTTCTCTTTAAAAGGCCTCTTATTCCTGGTACAAAGTAACCTCTAAAACCAGTAGGCTAAAGCTCTAGAGGAGCTCAATAGATTAACACAACAGTCAAATCAAATACAGTATTTTAGCTCTTTTAACAAAGACTGAAATGTTTTTATAGTGCTTTTGCAATTTTCTGTTCTTCTTGGAAACAGTTCTCCGAGAGGAAAGATGGATTTCACTGGTTATGTTTTTGACCCCAGTCAATCGGTTCTGTCTTCCCAGGTTTGAATGAAACTTGACTATTTCTTAGTAGAAACTTGAACTCTGGAGGTCGGTGTTTTATTTGGCCAAATGTCTCCCTGTTTGGTTTTGCCTATGATCTTAAACCTTGTTGATAAAAGTAGTTACAGTAAGGGGTGCAGATTATCTAAAGAAAATTGTTCCTTGAGAAAGGCCACTTAAAATGAATCCACTTGTTGAATCAAACTTTTACGGTAATAGTGGGAAAAATGTTTAATTGGGACTTGATCTTGAAAAAAGAAATGAAAAAATTATGAGAATGATTAATATTTAACAAAATGTAGACTTTAATGATAACCATATGTTCATGCTTAGCATGAACAAAGAATTTTGGCTATGTTTTTCTGGCAGATTTTCAGACTTGCATATTCTTCACTTCACACTTGACTCCTGCAGCTCAAGTACACAGTCACTTTAACATAAACGCTTCAACAGTTTCCTGAAGGGCTCTCTCGCTTCTTTGATGTCCTCTCTTCGAAGCTACCTTCTTCCTCATCTTTGTGAGTTTCTCCTCTTCAGTTGTTCACAGATCACCATTTCTTCAACAGCTTTGGGTGGCTTTTGAGCAATTCCTCAGGATCAGATTCACTCACTTCATGGTGTCCTGCAGCTTCTGCTAGGTTTGCAGTTTCCTTTGCAGTTGGTGGTGGTGTATATTTCCCCACAATCAACGAGAGACAACTGGCAAGAACTTGTGAAGCCAGGAGGAGTATTTGAGGGACAACTGAGTCCAGAAGTGGTTGCTTGGTTGATGAACATCTTCCAAGGCTGACCTTTGCTTCCCCTTATTGTTACCTTGTTACTGTGGGAGCATGGATGGGAGGGGACCCTCTCTGCAGGATGGGGCAACTAGAAATAGATCCCCCAGGAACTTCTGATTTTATTGATTGCTAGAGGAGCTAAGTAGGGGCTGATACACTTGCTGAAGTTGCCATATGAAATTGAATGTTGTCTTGGTGGAAGGATTTTGTTGAAGGCATTATCCACCATATACCCTGTTTCCTGATGGAGAACCCATAGGAAAGAACATGTTGAGAATGTCAGTCATGCAAAAAGCTGCTTATCCATGGAATGGCCTTTTTAAAAAAAAATCTGCTGGGTTTTATGAATTGTGTAACTGAAAATGATTGTTTCCCTTTTCGCTTTGGCTGCTGGGAAACGTAGAGCCAAACCTGCAGCTTACTCCAACCAGGGCTTAGGTAAGTACTTTCGGGATAACCTCAGTCCCTCAGGCTTTTAGCCATCTTTTCTTTCAAAATTCTTTTGCTGTCTTGAATTGCAAGCTTGAGTCCTTTTTGAGATTAGGTAGGATATATTTTCTAAAATGTTATCTCAAGAGTGTCTTCTACCATTTCCATCTCAAAAGAGCTGAATTTGTTTGGTAAAGAAAGAAGGATTTTAAGGATCTTATTTAGTCTTCTGGGATGTGGTGTTCGTGTTACTGATTTCCTTTGCACATGTGATGAGACTTCTCAACTCAATGCTATCCTCACTCTTGCATAGCCCTGGGTTTTAGGGTTAGCCTGCTTTCCTTCCTTCTTGTAGGAATCAAAGATTAAAAATGTATCCTGAATCCTTAATTTTAAAATAAAAGTGAGTCTTATTGCTCTCTCTTTTTTAAAATATTTATTTTATTTATTTATGTTTTGGCTGTGTTGGGTCTCAGTTGTGGTGCACGGGCTTCTCTCTAGTTATGGTGCGCGGGCTCCAGAGCACATGGGCTCTGTAGTTGTGGCGTGCGGGCTCAGTAGTTGCGGCACTCGGGCTTATTTGCCCTGGAGCATGTGGGATCTTAGTTACTGGACCAGGGATTGAACTGACATCCCCTGCATTGCAAGATGGATTCTTAACCACTGGACCACCAGGGAAGTCCCCCTTAGCTCGCTTTACTGGTTTCTTTTCTAGTACATTTTGGGTTGCCTTCCTGGGTCTAACAGTAAAATCCTCAACCTTCACCTTCTATCCTAAAAGAATTGAAAGGAATTTTTTTCCCCATGAAGAGTAGCCTTTGGGGTGGTCCTTGCTTGCAAGGAACTTTGAAAGATCTCAGGTGTACCTATGGTGAAGGCGGTGAGAAAGGCATAGAAGATCAGCCCTTTTCAAAGAGAGAGCAAGAGAACCTTGGAAAAGATGAGGTTTTACCTGAGCCTGCTCTTCAGCCCAAGTAAACCACTCAGACTCCGCAGGGTGAGCATGTGAGATATAATGTTGGAGTATAGAGGATGATCAGAATCCCTGTGGCCCTGGAAATGAAGGAACCCCACAATCTTCTCCCTTTTCTCTATTTACCATAAGCCTGAAGACTTTTGCCAGGACCTGTTCCCACATCCTCTGAGGTTTCACACCGTGTATGTTTACGAAGCTCTGGCTGAGCGTGGGGCACACGGCAGGCCGGAGAGCGTGGACACCAAACACAGACACACGGATAAAGCGAGACTCTGATGAGGCGAGAAAGCACCAAGGCTTAAATCTGCCCGTGGTAGAGAATGGGGAGAAAGAAGTCTGTGGGCTGGAGGAGACTCACCCCTCCTAAAAGCTGGCCGGGAGATGGGCCCTGATGCACAGGAGGAATTGGGGGAGCTGGAGAGGCTGGGGAGAAGCACCCCCTGGGCTTGAGGTCACAGCGGGGACCCTGGCCCTGCTCGAATGCAGGATGGAGCCAGTGTCAGGATCAGGGCCAGAATATAGAATTGGGACTTTTTCCCGAAGGCAGTGGACAACTTATGGAGCAAGGCTGCGGGACGTAAAAGCTGTGTCTCCAAAAGCCCAGGAAAATGGACACCTACTCTGTAAAACCTGGGTGGGGAAAGTATCGGCAACACACCGTTCGTGACCTGCAGCCTGGTCCTGTACGCTGGTTGGCTTTGCTGGTCTCAGGCTCCTATTGACATATGGCTGCTGAACGTGGGCCTGAACTCGGGCCTGAAATCAAACGGCTCCCAGCTCTTAGAATCTTAGGAAAGGCAGTGAGCGACAGGCTGGCTGGAGCTGTGGGTTGTGGGGCTGGACCTTCCGGGCTTGAGATGAAGGAACATGTTGCAAGCGGGTGGTGATGGCACCTCAGAGCCAGGACCCTGCCTAAAGGTTGGCGGTCCACATGCTTTTGTGCAGTCTCCCTCTGGTCCCCACTGTGACGGTGAAGGCCAGAGACTTGAAGAAATAGGATCTTGCCCAGGCCCATTCTCCATCTGTATTTACATTATTAGTGCTCGCCAGATGGATTTTTCTGTGATCTGACGCGGTTTCCTTTAGCCAGTGTGCTTGGGCTAATTAGCAGCGCAGGGGTCCGCTGGTCTTGTTTGGAGAGTGTTGTTGCTATGGCAACTGGAGACTTCCCCCGAGGCTGGAGGCAAAGATGAAGCCGCTCAAGTGTGTTTTTCTTGGGGTGTCAGAGGTGCTTCAAATTACTCGCCCTTTCTGACTGTGGCTCGGTCCCTTGGACCCTAGTGGGATTTAAGAGTCTGTACCATATATCTTATCTCTCAATTACAGGGATATTTAGCAGGTTTGCTGATCTTTCTGGTATGTGTCAGTAAGTAACTTGAGAATAGACTCCTCTTATTTGACATTTATAGGCCAGGCACATGCTAAATGCACTCATATATGTGGAATTGCTAATTGATCTAGAAATGATGGGTGCATTCCTTGATTTACCCAGGTTTCTAGGAGGTCTTGGGGACATCAGCAGGAGGGTTGGCAGTGGAGCCCATCTAAGTGGGCTTAGCTGACCTTTAGCGTTCTAGAATATGCATGCTGTGCTCCAGAGGCCGGGAGAAGGGGAGTTCAGGTCTCATTAGGGCCGTGGTTAGAAACATTGGGCATCACTGCTTTGGTGGAGAGAGGAAGCGCTCTGCTGTAGCAGCCTCTGCATCTCACAGGGTGGCCAGGTGCGGGCAGATAGAGTCTGGAGTGTGGGGTGGGTGTGAAGAGGCGGTAAGGGAGGGAGGAACAGCCGGGCCGTTTGACGGCAGCCGTTTGACTTCCGGGAAGGAGGGCTGGGACTAAGCAGAGGGGAGTGATGGGACTGTTGGGACTGATGGAGCCTCAGCTTCAGCCAAAGGTCTGGCCCAAGTGGGTGCTCAGTGCAGGTTTGACGATACTAGGGAATGTGTGATTGCAATGCTAATCGCTTGCATTGTAATAATTTTGGATGGAATCTGTGCTTTCTTATTGTATAAACCCATGCTTTTACCTTCTGGGCCTGATTTGGGGTGGAGTGGCTGAGGAAGGAAGGGAGGAGTGGGAGGGAGTAAGCAGGCAGGAGTGGGGCATAGCGGGTGGTATTTGTGTCATCAGCAGTTCCCGTGGACAACCAGAGCCCAGGGTCTACGGAGCATTTAAGCTGGCTTAAATGGCCCTGGCCTGCTGTTTTTTCAAATTTCCTTGGTCTAACTTGGATAGTGTTTTTGTTTTGTTTTGTTTTGTTTTTTAATCTTTTCCCTTTTTGTTAGTTGTTCTTAGTCCTAGAAGTGTATCTTAAACAGTCCGTCTTGGTTGGTCAGCTTGGGCTGCTATAATAAAAATAACGTGGGCCAGGTGGCTTACACAAAAACATTGATTTCTCACAGTTCTGGAGGCTGGAAGTCCGAGATGAGGGTGCAAGCATGGCCGGGTTCTTAGGGAGAGCAGCCCTTTTCCTCTCTAATCACTCTCCCTCCGCATTTTTTTAAAGTGTTCCTTTTTTTCTGTAGGCAGAATTACTAGCTAACCAAGCTTGTTTTATTTTATTTATTTTTTATTTATTTTTTTGGTCATGCTGCGCAGCGTGCGGGATTCTAGTTCCCCGATCAGGGATCAAACCCGTGCCCCCTGCAGTGGACGCGTGAAGTCTTAACCACTGGACCACCAGAGAAGTTCCCAAGCTTGTTTTAAATTGTGTGTAAAGTAAACATCAACTGTCTTAAACGAGGGTCTGAGAAGTTCTTCCGGAAGTTCATCACAGAAACTAGTAATGCACGGATTTCAGTTGCATCGACCTCAAGGGCTTCCATGTTGTACTTGCTTTTCCCCTGGGTTTTGGTCATGTTTTTAACATCTCTGAGATGGTGTCAGCCTACTAAGTGACGTGTCACTAGGTCATAAGTTTATGATTGCTGGGATTCTAAATAAAAGCACTTCACTGTAATGCCTCCTCATTTCCTATGTGGTGCTATACTTAAGAAAATTAACACCACTCAAGCAGCAATTACAGTCCTGGTCCCAGGTTTTCATACATATAATTTAATATTCCCAATACCCTGCAAAATAGATGCTTCCTCACTTTTGCCAGCTGAGGAAGCAGTGGTTCAGTATGGTCAAGCGATTGGCTCAAGGCCACACAGCAAAGGAGGGAGAAGTCAGGAGTTGAACTCCCTTCTCATTTCAAAGCCCTCTCTTGTTATTGCAGCAAATCCCTACCTGTTAAGAATCTGGACACTTGGAAGGGTCTGTGCTTTCACGTGTCCTGAAAAGTAAAAGTTAGCAGATGAGTTCTAATTGTGGTTTCTCATTTTTTTCCCATGTATTTTCCTAGTGCCGAGTTTGGCTGAAGGCCATACATACCCTCAGTGCCCAGGGAAGGGGTCACTTTCCTCAAAAGATGAAGTCTAGGTTAGTGCTTATGAAATTTTCAGCTCCACCTGGTCAGGTTCTTTGGACTCCCAGCTGCATGTGTGGCCCAAGAGGTCTGTTTTCTAACAAAGAAACAAACCCTCGGGGTGCCGAGAATGACAGGATGAACAAGTCTCAGAATCCCTGCCACCAGATGACACGCGGCTCTGACAGTGACAGCTTCCTGGGAGGTGCTTTCTAGAGCAAGCCTCACCAGGCCACCCCCTGACAGCCGCCTTCCCTGCGAGACTGACACATCATTAGCTATTTTCATATAAATAAGAGAAAGTAAACCTTCTCAGTGTTTCCTGGAAATTTCATGTTGTTGCATCCCGGGAAACGATTTTGACTTTCTGGCTCTTTGTTCGACACTGATCTTAAATATCAGCAGAGCAAAGTCAGCCCACCATGAAGCTCTAGAACTACCCTGACATCAGGAGCCACAACCTCAAAAGTACACGTCCAAACATCCCTGGCCACAGTTTTAGAAAACACTCAGTGTGTTGGAGGACATTTCAAAATGCTTTGAGTTTTTTGTTTCCATTTCATTTTTCTTTTGGCCACAATTTAGATGCATTTTAGGCTGACGGCGCTGTGGGGTAAAGAAATGCTGGGAACCTGGAGAAGAGTTTTCAATTTACGCATCAGAGGTTCCACCTTAATTCAGTCGTGAGTCTGTGTTTGGAGCTCAGAATGGGATGGATGGTCAGTTCCCAGGTGGGCCCCAAACCTCCTGAACCAAAAGGAGATGAAATCCTTCTCTAGTAGCCTTCAATGAGGACGCCTAGGAGCCCAAGCAAGACTTGAGGGTTTTGGAGCCGGCCAGAGCCAGGTGGGGGGACCTGGCTAGCTGGGCATGGTTGCCCCAGCAGGGGGATGGGGGTGGGTGCTGTGGGCACTGGGTCGGGTGTCACAGACACTCCTGCAGGCCCAGCCTGTGTTTAGAATCACAGAGATGGATGTTTTTTTTTTTTTTTTTTTTGCGGTATGCGGGCCTCTCACTGTTGTGGCCTCTCCCGTTGCGGAGCACAGGCTCCGGATGCGCAGGCCCAGCGGCCATGGCTCACGGGCCCAGCCGCTCCGCGGCATATGGGATCCTCCCAGACCGAGGCACGAACCCGTATCCCCTGCATCGGCAGGCGGACTCTCAACCACTGCGCCACCAGGGAGGCCCGAGATGGATGTTTTGATTGTATGTCAGGGAGGGCTGCCTTTTCCCTGTACACCCTTAGCCTTAAGGGGCTTGACATGCTGCTCTCAGCTTGCCTGGCCTCTGATGGTTTAGGATGAGCCCTTGCACGGGGCTTCTCTGTGGAGCCCTCATCTGGTGGCCAAAGATGGGGCTGCAGACTCTGTAGCCGGCTGTGTTTCTTTCTTCCCCCAATCCCCCCACCCCCAAAAGGTGTCCTTGGAGGCCGGGCCTAGGTTCACGAGGGGTGGGGAGGCGGGGAGCCAGGCCCTCGCATCTCCCTGGCACAGGCCTCAGCCAGCTCCAGCCTGGCTATCGGGCCTGAAGGAGGCAGAAGCCGCCAGGATACTGTTCACGTTTTGCACATTTCCCACTGCAGCCTGTTTACCTGCTCTCCCAGCCATCGGGAGAGTCCACTTCCTTGGAGGGATGAGCCAGCTGGAATGAGAATACCCTCACTCCCTCTGTGGTCAGCCTGGCCGAGACCACCACGCCCCTCCCTCCTGGGGCCCCGCGCTCCCCAGCCCGCAGTGCATTTGCATTTCAAAGCCACACAATGCCGGCGGTCTGGGCGAGGCTGCGGGAAGCTGGGGGAGGCGACTTGGGTGTAGAGGGAGGGTCTTCGCCCCGTTTCCGGAGCCAGCGATGGAGCTTTGTGAAGATGCAGGCGTCGGGGGCTGCTCGGTGATGGTGACATCACCGTGTCGTACACAGGAGCCGGGCTGCCGGGGGGCTTTGAGAGCAGATCCATTGGGACCCCACCGGCGCTCACGCTCACACTCGCGCGCCCCGGCAGAGCCGCGCGCGCCGTCCACACTCGCGCACACACTGAGGCGCGCGCCGGCCACCCTCACGCGCACACTTCCGCGGCGCTCGCTCCCCGGGCTCCGGCTCGGGCCCCGATCCGCAGCTCCCCGCCGCCGCCGCCCCGGATGCCAGCAGCTGCTCCCATCTGCAGTGCAGCAGCCCCGGCCGCCGGCCGGCCCACCCCGGGCTCCCGCTGGAGGAATCGTGCCAGGACGCTGGCCCTGCTCGCGGCTAGCCTGCTCGCCAGGGCGCAGCGAGGATGGGAGGGTCGCAGTCTCTGCAGCCAGTCCCAGCTAGCGACCTGAACCTGGAGGCTTCCGAGGCTATGTAAGTGCTCCGCCGGGCCGCCCTGGAGGCCCCCTGTCCCCCTAGGAGGAGAGGCTACCAGGGCTTTGTTAGTGCCCCCTCTCCTGATGCCCGGGCAGCCTGGAGCTGGGGCTGGCCCCGCCGTTCTCTCCAGGCAGCCTTGCATGGTTTTACCTGGTGGCTCCCCCTTCTAGCATTTAGTTCCCCCTCTGGAATGAGCATCTGGCAGCCCCAGGATACTGCCGGGGGCAGAAGTGACCCCCTGGAATTTTACGGTTGTTGAGCAGCCCAGTGCATGATTGGGGGCTTCTTGTGTGTCTTCACTCTGCACCCCCGGCACAGTGGTATTTCCTGCAAGGGAACAGCCGGGCCTCAACAGGGGCCTCATGGGAAGAATCCTTGAGTGTGGCAGTGCTGTGCCCATGGAGACAGACCAGTTTAGGGGCAGCCACTCACGTGGCTAGGCGGATGGAGTGGAGCATCGCTGGTATACGGTCCGTCCCGTTAGCCTAAGCGTCCACGCACTCACTCGCTGGTGAACGCTGTCGAAGACAAGGCCTCTTGCTATTATTAGTAAAGGCAGCTGAAGGGTCCTGTCATGGGTCCATTGGTCGAGGCAGCATTTGACTGTGCATCCATCCAGGAATCCGATCGTTTCTCTAAACTGCAGAGCTAATGTGCTCAGAGGTGGCCTTTATCCTGGCTGGGTGTTTATTAGGATTGCCATTTCTATACGGTCGTCTCCATTGCCTACCCGGGCATGCCTGGAGGATGGGGCTTATTGAATAGATCTGGCTGCCGAGCTGTATTTCAGCAGGTCAGGCTTGCGGGCCTCCACATCCCAGCCTTGCCTGCCCTCCTTTCCCAAAGAGAAGAATGCGTTTCAGAAAAGAGTGTTTGGTGGGGATGCAGGGGTGGGGATGGTCAAGTGGTCACAGGAGCCACTGATGTGTAGATTAAAGGGTTGCAGGGATTGGTCTGTGTGTTGTAGTAGGAACGGGGTGCCATGTGGGGCTTCCTCACTCGTCGCCGCTCCTGGGTTTCAATGAGGACCTTGGCTCAGCGCGGTGATGTAATGCTAGGCTGAGCGAGCCTCATGGTTTTCCAGGCTCCAGCTCTTTAGCAGCGAACCGTGCTGAGGAGCAGGTGTGCACCGATCATTTGTCTTCCTCCCCGTAGCTCGAGAAAGCATCACCTTACAATGGAGGCGCGTCGTGTTGGAGGATTTTAAGTGCTGTGAGCCTTGAGCTTTGCCTGCCCTGTTTTTCGTTAATGTGTCATATTGTTAGATGCGTGGAAATCACGTACTACCACACAGGACTTGAGCCTAAGCCTAAAAGAACGGTTTCAGCCTATTTTTAGTTAAAGGGTGGCAGGCACTAACTGGCTAGTGAGCTGTCAGGGCTCAAACCTGTCTAAAAGCTTTAGAGAGACTTGGAAAAGATAATGTGACCGTATGTTTGGGAAAATACACTCCTCAGCCATTGGGAATTCAGCTTACCCGTCCCTGGCATCCCCTCCCTCTTTCCCAGTTACGTTAATAAATGACCAGGATTCTGCGGGTTGAGGGCTATGTTGAGAGAGAAGGTAGGTAGAAGCTGCCTTTTTGGATAAGGTCCCCTAAGTCTACCCTATGGGAATAAGTGGTGTTTAAGTAAAACTCCAGGCCAAACAGCCACATTGTGATGGAAGCTGCTTCTCAAATATTGCATGCGTGAGCTGGTCCGTATGTGCCAGCCTGAGTCTTCTTTCCCTGGAAGTGCGACTTCTGAAATGTCTCTAAATCGAGATCTTTAAGATGGTATATTTACTCCTAAACAGAATCCCACCCCCCATCCCCTAACATTTTTGTTTTGAAAAAACTGGAGAGAGTGGAAATGCTTGGGGCTGGTGCCATACCTGGCAACTATTCTCTAAAATCACATCTCTGCTGTCTGAATAACTGGGGCTTGTTTTTCCACTACAGATTTGCTTATTTCCAGTCTAGAGATTTAAAAAAGTATATTAAGAGAGTACCCCCTTTTTGCACAGGTTCGTGTCTTTCACAATAGTATGCGTTTCCATGCACATAAAATCACATGCACATGAATAATACGCAAGACAGCGTAGCATATGGTCCATGGCAGAAAAGACGCTTCCACTGTAAGATAATGCTGTCAGGCCTGCAGGGACGGAGATGAACTCGGTGCACGCCTGCCGCGAGGTACAGCCCCTGACAACTGGTATCTAGACCGAACATTTATATTTCTTTTTTTTCTGGTGGTTCCCTGTGAAAGATCAAATTAAGGGAGGCCCGTGTGTAAGAGTGAAACCAAAAGACAGAGGAAGACAGGGATGATTTGGAAGTCCCTGCAGGACATTTTTTTTTTTTAGGTTCAGGATTTCTGTCTTTCTGGTTTCAGGTTGGGGTGCCTTTGGGCAACTTTTGTGGCCCCAGCTGATAGCTTCATTCTGTTCAGGAGTGCAGTGGGATAAGGAAGGAGGAGGAAGGTGGGGAGTCTTGTGTCTCCCATCTGGGGTGTAGCAGCAGACTGGAGGATGGCACATGCGATTGGGAGGTGAGGCAGGGGGACTGAGGTTCGAGGGTCGCAGTCCCTTGCGACTCCCGGGATGGTCCAC
Source organism: Mesoplodon mirus (assembly GCF_964341445.2). Classification (NCBI taxonomy): domain Eukaryota; kingdom Metazoa; phylum Chordata; class Mammalia; order Artiodactyla; family Ziphiidae; genus Mesoplodon; species Mesoplodon mirus. The sequence goes on from NC_138977.1 coordinate 221,567,594, forward strand.
AAACGGCAGCATCAGCTTCCCCTAGCTTGTTAGAAAGGCAGAATCTTAAGCCCCACCCCAGATTGGCTCCATCAGAATCTCCATTTTAACCAGTGATTTGTAAATATGCCCAGATGATTTTTAGGCAGAAAAGTTGGGGAAGCCCTGAGCGAGGTGAGTCTCTCCGTCCTGGTCCCTCAGGAACCGTTGGCCACTTCTCTCTACCTGCTGCTTTCTTGTCTGGGAAAGAAGTTCTGGTAGCGACAGTAGCCATTGTTTCTGAATAAAAGAGGGGTAGCAGGGAGTGGAGAACTCTGCCACAGAAAACACTTACTTCTCAGCACTGACGGTTGGGAAACACATACAGGAAAGGGACGGGAAGTACTTGAGTAAATGTGGTCTGAGTCTGTTGATTAGACCCGCTGTCTGTGCCCTTCCTCCGCTGCAGCATTAAGTACTTTGTCCTTTGTGTAGCTGGAGACCCTCATTCTGGGGGCTCCCTCAGCTTCCTGCAAATTCCCACACCCTGGCCACCGAGGGGCAGCCAGGGGCCATTAGCATCGGAGAGTGAAAGTGATTGTTCTGTGGGCAAGTTCAGCCTGCTTCGTCTGTGGCACCACTCATGACCTGGGCTCTAAAAAACATCACAAATAGGGAAACCCATGCCTGTGTAGACCCGTGAGGATCAAAATAGGAGGGCCAGGATGGATGGAGAGAAGTGATGAAGGCCCTGGTGATTGATGAGACAGGGGAGGGAAGGTTAAAGACAGTGGGGAATACAGGTGGAGGGTTTATACTCAGATGACCAAGAAGAGGATGTGGCATTTGCCAAAACTAGGAAACGGGATTGGGAATGCGTTTGGGGGAAGGTTGATGAGTTTGGGCTGGGATTTGAGATGCAGGTGGGATCAGAATTATAGCTGAGAGGGAATTGCCTGGGGGTCTAGTAGTTAGGACTCCGAGCTTCCACTGCAGGGGGCAACGGGTTCGATCCCTGGTCAGGGAACTAAGATCCCGCATGCCGCGCAGCATGGCCCAAAAAATGAAAATAAAGAAAAATAATAACAATTTAAAAAAGGCAAATATATATATATATATATATATATATATATATATATATATATATATAGCCAAGACAGTGGCCAGGACCAGAGAGGCCTTGGGCACCCCCTGCACCAGGTTCAGCGGTTCCAGGACAGGGGTTGCACCTCTTCATGCAGCTGTGGTCGCAGACGGAAAAGTAGAGTTTTGGTCTCTTCCATCCTCATGTGGCTGGCTCCTCATCCTGTCTCTCAATCTGGGAGCTGCTTAGAGGGTCCAGTGACTCTGATCTTGCCCCACCTGCCTCTTAGGGCTTCTCAGAGGTGAGGTTCCACCTGTGTAGACTCTGAGAAGGCAAAAGCACCAGACAGTGGCAAAAGCAGGAACGCTCTGTGCCTGAAAATTGGCAGCATGTCAATCGCTCAGAAGTCCAGAAAGGGCTGCTGGGGCTCCTGGCAGGATCTTTCTTTAGGTCTCATTGGATCTCTTTCAAAGCCTTGTTTCTTAAGGCGACCCTTGGCTAAGTCATTTAGCTTAAATGACAGCATCTCGAATGTGGGCTTCTCAGTTCCTAGAAGCAGATTGCACTTTTGGATATTATCGTTTGACAAAATGATGAGTAGTTTTTTTCCCCCTGAAACTGAATAAGCTGTAAAGTTGTCTGTAGAGTGGGAGTTGCCTGAGTCCCAAAGGTGCTATCTTAGTTCAGGTTGCTATAACAAAAAGACCACAGATGGGGTGGCTTAAACAACAGATATTTATTTCTTATAGTTCTGGAGGCTGGGAAGTCCCAGATTAGTGTGTCGGCAGAGCCAGTGTGTGGTGAGGGCCCCCTTCCTGGTTTACAGACGGCTGTCTTCTTGTCCTCGCATGACAGGGCAGTGAAAGAGAGAGATGGAGAAAGAGAGAGAAAAGCAAGCTCTCAAGTATCTCTTCTTATAAGGGCACTAATGCTCCACCCCCATGACCTAAGCACCTCCCAAAGGCCCCACCTCCTAATGCCATCACGTTGGGAGTTAGAGTTTCAGGGTACAAATTTTGGGGAGACACAAGCATTGAGTCTATAGCAGATGCTTTTCCTTGGTGATCATTTCTGAATATCCCTAGTGTGGGCTCTGTGGCCAGGTACCTGGGTCCAGAAGAATGGCCCTTCACTACCTTCTCTGTAGGGCTTATCTGCTGGCTTTCTCTAAGGTGAGCAGAAGGCAAGAACATTCCAAGGCCTTCCAGGTAGCTGCCAGTTGTCCAAGGGGTCATGCCACCCCTTTCTGCTGGGCACGGGGACAGGGCACCTGCTTATGGTAGGGTGAGCAGCTACGACTGGGAGATTCAGTGACCGTGGCAGGTGTTACATCCAGGTCAGTGGATTCGGGGCACTCGCCCCATCGACGCCCTGTCCTCATCTTCATGTTTCTTTCTGTCATCTACAGCCTGTTTCTGTGGCTATAGTTTTGGTTGCCTAGGAACCACTGTAGCCTGAGATATGATTGGCTGCTCTTGCCAGATGGATTGCCTGAGCCGGGGCAGCATTCGGGGGTAGGCAAAGGATGTTGAACAATTCCATTCTCTCTCCCTAAGATTAATGATGAGGACTTAGGCATTGTAAACAATTGTTCCATGAAAGCCAACTGTTGATGGACTCATGCTTTTGCTTCAGGTTGACGGGAGTCTGCGGGAGACTAGTTGGCCATAAAGAACTGACTTAGAACTGCTCATGTATATCCATTCTGCATTGAAAGTGGTAGCTTTGGTGATACCGGTTCTGCTTATGTTTACAACTTCACTTTAGCAGTTGTTTCTAGAGAGCAGGTGGGTGCTGTTTGCTTTTGCCGAACGTGGAAGCAGAGCTGGATGCTGCAGTGTCAAAGCCAAGAGTGAAAAGCTCTTCTTCTTAGTCTTGTTGAGTAGACTCAGGTGTTTCCCATTATAGAAACATTATATCATTGCTCCTATGATGAGACAAGTACTTCCACCCCCATTTTACAGGTAAGGAGACTGAAGTCACTGCATGGCTTCAATTAAGGGGTTGGCAAACTTTTTCTGTAAAGGGCCAGACAATAAACATGTTAGGCTTTGCAGGCTGTATGGTCTCTGTTGCAACAACTCCTCTGTGAGAGTGTGAAAGCAACCACGGACAGTTAGTGTGTACATCAATGTCCCAGTTAAACTTTAGTTACAGAAACAGGCAGTGAGTTGTACTTTGCTGGCACCTGATCATACAGGGCTTGGACCCATGTCCCCTCCTCTCATTACCTCACGGCCATTTATCAACACAAGGGTCCTCAAGTCTTCGGCCTGGGCCACCTTCTCTGTTCTAAGACATCTCATCATGCTCATGGATTTAATACTATTATGTACTGAGAATGCCCCCATTTATATCCTTCCTTCTCGTCTGAGCACCATACTTATCCAGCTGCTTACTTTATATCTCCTCTTGGGTCTCTCAGGGGGCGGTCAGGCCTAACTTGTCCAAAATAGAACTGATGACCTTCCTTATCTCAAAAACAAAAAAAGTACATGTGAAGTAACCGAGCCTCCACCCCAGTTCCCCATCTCAGCACATAACACCTCACTGCCCAGCTGCTCTGACCAGAAACCTGGTAGTCAAGTCCTGTTTTTCCTTTTCCCTCACCTCCCTTCTTTCTAAACAGTTCCCTGTATCTGCTTCCCATTGCTTTTAGTCTAACATCCAAACCCCCTGTTGGGGCCTACAAGCACACCGGTCACCTGTCAGTTCTTTGAGCATGCAATACCCACCTGCCCCAGAGCCTTTGCACATGCTGTAAGCCATCTAGAAGGCCTGTCCCATGCTGGCATGGCCGCTTCCTTCTCCAGCTTTGATTCTCGGCAGGTTTTCCTGCCTTTACCCTCCAGTGCTGTCCGGTGGAGCCTGTGACGATGGAAAGGTCCTGTAATTCGTGTTGTCCCATATGGTAGCCGCTAGCCACTAGTGGCTACTGAGCGCTCAAAATGTGGGTAGTACACCCAAGAAACTGAATCTTTAATTTTATTTAAATTAAAATAGCCACGTATGGTAAGCGGCTGCTGTATTGGACATTGCAGCTCAGTATATCATTCTTTTGTTTGAGTTCTTTGTAAAACTCAGCACAGTGTGGAGTTATTTGATTTGTCCCTTTAACTGTTATCAGAATGTGAGCAGCATGAGGGCATTCTTGGTTTTCTTGGTTTTTTTTTTTTTTTGCTGCTTTTTATTTACTTACTTATTTAGTTAAATTTTATTCAAGTATAGTTGATTGACAATGTTGTGTTTAATTTCTGCTGTACAGCAAAGAGATTCAGTTATACATACATATATTCTTTTTCATATTCTTTTCCATTACGGTTTCTCACAATTTTATTTTTTATGCCTGTGTCCCCCGTACCTAGTAGAGTGCCTGGCACATAGTAGGTGCTCAGTAAATCATTTGTTGAAAGAATGAATGCATGAACAGATGAATGAATATCTTACTAGCAAAAAGAATCCTAGGCACATCAGCTCCACACTGAGCTATGCCAAGGGACCCTGCAGTCGGGGACTTGATGGGGCCGAAACAGGCTCGGGTGGACCCCAGGCACTAAGGTTCTGTGGTACTTGACCCAGGAAGACAGCTGGTTCAACCCTTGGCCTGCCAGTCACCACCATGTAGCGTCACAGGATCCTGCCAGAGCCCCGGGTTAAAGGAAGCACATCCCTGCCTAAAGGCTCCCGCAGAATATCCCAGGATGCATTACAGGCTACAGGTTACTCAGGTAACAGCTGGACACACACCACAGCCTCCTCCTTCCCTTCCTGGATGGCTCGCTCCTCCCCTCAGACGTCTGTTTTCTCCCGAACTTCTGTGCACCCGAGGGTGTCTGTCCGTCTCTCAGCTGCTCTCTTCCCCGCCTTCATTGCTGGGTAGATGCGGCAGCGGCCGCAGGCAGTGCAGAGGGTTACGAGGCTGGGGCAGGACTGTGTGAGCAGCGAATTCCCTTTGTTCCCTCATTCTTTGCCCTGGCAAAAGAAAGCGGCTCCTGGGGCCTTCTGCACAGTGCATCCCATTTCTGTCTGATAAATTACCTGTTGCAGAGGTGGACTTCCCGCAGGTTTTGTACTCGCCAACCCTCCTTATTTAGAAGCGTTGTTTTCTCTGCGTTAGCTGCTTTCACTGTTTTCTCTGCTTTCTCCTGAAATGGAAGCAGCAGCAGCTCCTGGCTCTGGGCCGGGGATGGTGGGGTGGAGGCAGGGCTGGAGGTGGCCCTTCTGTCCAGGGTTTGCTCCAGCCCTGCTAACAGGCAGATCCTAGCAGCTCTTTGTCCTTATGGGACTGACAGCTAAGGCCAACTGCTGGGCCCAGTTTGCCGTCAACATCCCAGCTTCATTTTCTTCAAGGCGTTTGTGGAGTTCCAGAGTCTGAGAATTTTAGAGCTGGAAACATTAGGATCTTAGATATCACAGGGGGCTTTTTCCTGACAGAAAGTTAGTTTTAAATCCCATGAGCACATCATTTGTGAACTATCACTCGGGCCTTTCCTGCTAGTTATTATTCAGACTGAGTCTGGTAGTCATTTTAATCGTTTCCCTTTAACTTTCAATTTGCTAAAAAATATATTTAGATATATCATTTGGCAAGCTTAAACCAGAGGTGTCCTCCCAGGGCAGTGAAATAGCTTAGACTGCAAATTCTCTCCCCGCTGAGGAAATGTAGTGGATAGTTTATTTGGGGATAAAAATGACTGACAGGGCCCTTGGTCCAGGCCCTCCCTTGAGTCTTAGCCTGTGTCTTTGCCCTGAAGTGTCTTTTAATGTTCTGATTCCTTCCATCATCTCAGGGATGTTCTAGAGGTCAGTTTCTAAGGGAAGTGGGTGTTTACCCTGTTTATCCGAGTGGGAGGGAGCTGAAGTTCGTCTAGGTTGAGCTTAACATTTATGAAACACCCAGCCGCTCTTTATTGATGCTGGGGGAGAAAATCACACTGAGATTTGCCAGCCCATCAGTGGCTTCCTGCCCGGGAGCAGCCATGCTTTCTGCAGCTCCGCCCCTTCCCCCCACCCTGCGCAAGCTAGCCTTTAATGGGGATCAGATCTGGGTCTCTGGGACTTCAGAAGCAGTCTGGATCAAAGGGGGCTCCAGCTTCTGAGAGTTACTTTTCTTTGTCAAGGCCCTGGTGGAGCTTGCTAATTGTTCTTTGATCTGCTTTAAAGGGACATGCCTAAAGCAGTCTGGAAGTATTTTCCCTCCAGGAAGAAGGCGGGAGAGGCTGGCTTTACTTTAGGGAAAACATCTGCAAACATGTAGGTCTTGCGTGGAATTTCCTGGCCCGACTTTGTTCAGAGAGGATCTTGTCACTGTGTTCATTTCCTTTAATGCTCGAGGGGAGAAAGACTGACCCTGAAGACACTTTCCTGGAGGGCAGTGCTGCTGGGGGAGTGAGGTCATCACTCACGACATCAGTCTCCAAGGAATTCTGCTCCTGGGGGAGAAGGAAGAGGCTGAAGTGCCCAGAGGGTGTGCGGGAGGCAGCTGCTGGGGGTGGGTGGGTGGTGCCGGGCTCAGGCTGGACCCTTTGGTATTCCAGCCTCAGTGTCTCTTCCTCAGAAGGGCCTTGCCTGTGGCCTCATCTAGGCACCTTCGCTGGCACGTGAAAAACCAAAACTTCAAACTGATTTAAAGAAAAGAGGGAGCGGGGAGAGATAAATTAGGAGTTTGGGATTAACAGTTACACATTACTATATACAAAATAAACAACAAGGACCTACTGTATAGCACAGGGAACTATATTCAATATCTTGTAATAACCTGTAAGGGAAAAGAATCTGAAAAAGAATGTATATATATGTATATGTGTAACTGAATCACTTTGGTGTACACATGAAACTAACACAACATCGTAAATTAACTATACTTCAACTGAAAAAGTAAAAAAGGTCCAGAGCAAAGAAAAAAAAAAAAAAAGAGGGAAAATGTTTCCTATAACTGACAGGTGGTAATTGTCAGGATGGCTTAGAGAAAGGGATCTCCTCCCATTTTGTCCAAAAAACTGGACAAAAACCTGAAAAACCTAAAACATCAGAGTTTGTGGCTTTTAGACTCGCCTTCTTTGACCTACAGTAGGTGAGTTCCTCCTGGGGTTACCCCTCTAACCTCTTGATGCCTCTGAGGGGCTTTCAGCAGCTGGGGTTTTGTGCACCCTCTGGTGCTGCCTGCAGGGACCAGGCTGGGAGGTGAGGAGACCGAGGGGACGGGCGGTCCTCTGGGCCCTGGTCCTTGTTTGGCCGATGAACTGATCTTCGGCACCTTAGCCTGTGTCTCGGGCCCTAACGGGGGTGTCACGGGAGGCGAGCGCGCTCCTGGGAAAACTCCCGGGTGTTTTGGCACCTGTAGTGAGTATGTTTAGGTCCCAGGGTCAGGCCTGGAAGCATGACCCAAGGCAAAGGGAGAAGTAAGGAGCAGGTGGAGTGTGGTCCTGCGTGGCTGGAAGCTTCCATCCGTGTTTGCCCCGGAGTCTTGCTGCTGATGGTCTGGGCGCTACACAGAGGTGGGGTCAGTGGGAAGGAGAGCCAGGTCAGGATGGCGAGGTGGACTCTGGTGGGACTGGTGCTCAAGGTGCTGCCTGTGAGGATGAGGAAGCAGGACTTCAGGAGTGGAGAGGTGTTCGTTCTCGTGTCCCTCATGCCCAGCTGTTGTAGTAACAGATGAGGGAAGAGCGCTGTGGACCACACATCATGAACGCTGGCCCGCTCCAGGGCGTAGCTCTTACCACCCACCCGACTGCACAGAACCGGGGCTGCCCCCAGCCTTCAAGGCCACCTTGGGATTTTGTCACGGCCCCGAGGTCACTAGCCACCTGCTCCCAGAGACAGGACAGTAGGAGGAGGCTGTGCTGGCAGAACTCTTCCCCCCACCCCCCCACCCCCCGCCTTTCTCTGTCTCTGTCTCTCTGTCTCTCTCTCCTGTCTTCCGTCTCTGTGCGAGTCTGTCCCTGTTGCCTGGCCCTGCCCGTGGATTCAGTGGACTGGCTGAGGGTTCTTTCTCCTGACTGCAAGTCCTCCGTTTCCTCTCTGTCTTTCTGGCTGGTGAAATGGGTCCATATCTGTGACCTGCATATTTTACATGGACCAGAGAGTCAGGTGACATTGACACTGCGGGGGGGGGGTTTGCTGATGTAGTGACCCAGCCGCTCCCGAGATAAAGAGGGGTGAGTGTGCCCAGATCAGCGCTAAGCAGCCCATCTCCACTGTCAAGAACAGTGCAAAGTTAATAAACACCACCTTAAAAAACAATTAGGGGACCACCACACACAATGCAGACCTGTCCTAGGTTCCTGGGCACGAGGCACTGCCGGCTCAGTCTGTGCCCTCAGGACCGTCAGCTTGCAGAGCCTCAGTGATGACATCCATGAAATGGGGTTAACACCCCATCCCCCTCCTTGTTGCAGAAGAATTCTCCACCTAAGAGAATACATGTAAAGAAATGGTATATGGCATAATGATGGATACATGTCATGATACATTTGTCCAAACCCAGAGAGTGTAAAACACCAAGAGTGAACGGTAATGTAGATGGTGGATTTGGAGTGATTATGATGTGTCAATTTTATGTTGATCAGTTGTAGCAAATGTCCCACTCTACGTGAGGATATTAGTAATAGGAGAGTCTATACATGTGTGGAGGCAGGGAATAGTAAGTATATGAAAAATCTCTATCTTTTCCTCAGTTTTGCTGTGGACCTTAAACTGCTCTTAAAAAGTAACGTCTTAGGGCTTCCCTGGTGGTGCAGTGGTTGAGAGTCTGCCTGCCAATGCAGGGGACACGGGTTCGTGCCCCAGTCTGGGAAGATCCCACATGCCGCGGAGCGGCTAGGCCCGTGAGCCATGGCCGCTGAGCCTGCACGTCTGGAGCCTGTGCTCCACAACGGGAGAGGCCACAGCAGTGAGAGGCCCGCACACCGAAAAAAAAAAAAAGTAATGTCTTAATTAAAAAAAAACCCAGTATAAACAAACAAAAAAAAACCAAACAAAAACAAAAAGAAATGATATATGAAATGTTTCTGGTTTTTTGTTTGTTTGAATATAGCATAATTCCTATGTAACCTAGTGAAGAAAACCCTGCAATGCCAGTACGTTGTGTAGTAGGCTACATTAATATCACTTGTCTGGACTGTTCATAACAACAAGAAAGCCCCTTGGTGCTTGTGAAGGTGGAAGAGAACATGCTAAACCTCAGAACCAGCCTGCTGGGAAGGGGGTGCTTTCTTACTGCTGTTCGGTTCTCTAAGCTCACTCTCTTAGGTTTACATATTATATTTCCCAATCTGTGCTCAAAATATATACTATGACATGGATGACATGACATGATATTTGTAATTTCCTGGATACTGATTTTCTCCCACTTCTCTAAATGTGACCACTCCTTCTAAAAGTCAAGGTTTAGATGCCTCTGGTGGTGGGTGGAAGGGACCAAAGGTGCGGGGGTGTTTGGATACAGGCTTGCCAGGAGATGATATGGATTGCCCAAATCTCAGGGGCCCTGGGAAATATCTTCCCCATACCCAGATGTAACCTTTTATTGGTAAAAAATTAAATTGGGGATGAAAATCCATGACATTGGAGCAGTCAGGTTGTAAGATAGAAGGGAATAAAGTAATAGAATGATGGCTACATGTGAAGAATTGGGGGCCAAGGCGATGCAGCGGCCACACTCGGCCTGCAGGGAGCCCACGTCTGCTGGGGAGGCCGATGCCACACCCTCAAGCCGTGCACATGGGCATCCTAGGCACTGGGCTGGAGACCTCAGTGTGCAGAGGGGGTGAAGAAATGACCGAGCAGCACTCCGTGTCTCTGCGAGGTCCCCAAGCTGCGCGTTGACAGTGTGTCCATGTGTCAGCAAGTGCGTCTGCATCTTCTCCCATCTGGGACCTGGAAAAAATCTACGGCGGAGAGCACTGGATATACTGTGATAAGATGGGGGAGCTCACCTCTGGGCATCCCTCAGACAAGCATCTATGAAGGGCTCAGAATCAAGTGTTTGTGCCCGCGGAGCCCCTTGTTCTGAGTGACACATACCCTCCCCTTCCCGCTTCCCTTCTGGCTCATTCTGAGGCATTGCTTCCAAGGCCTGAGGTGAAGACAGTGTCTAAGGGAGACATTGAGGGTTTGTGGGGCCTCCGTCTTGAAATGGTGCTTAGGAAGTGTCTGATTTTTTTTCCATATCTGAGTACTTTTGCATTCTTTGGCGGAGATGCTTTTTTTCCATCCCCGATATCTTTGTTGTAAGATTTCTATTTACTTGAGTTTAGAGGCTGTGGAATGAGGATTTGGTTGGTGGGTTTTCCTCCAGGAGTCTGATCTCGAGCTGGCCAGTTCTCTCAGTGGTCATGATGATCATCATTACCTGAACCAAGCCAATGAGACCCTCTGGTGTTGGTTTTTGAAGGAAGTGCGGGGTGGAATGTCAAGAGTCAGAGCTTTTCCATCTTAATTTTGGGCAAAATGTATCGTATTCTCCATTCATGCTTCCCCCAGTTTTGTGAGCAAAGACTTAGGTGAAATTCCTGATTCTTTCCTTTTCTTATCTCTTATGCTTAATCCATTCACATGTCCTGTGACAAATAAAGAAGAGATAAGCCCCTAATTATTTAATTCATCTTACATTAAGGTTTTCAGCTGAAACCAGAAGCATGACTTTTAAATAGTAGGAACCTTGAGATAATGGAGAACTTTGAGCCTTTGATGCAAGAGATTTGAGAAACAAAGCACAAAGCTGGCCTTTAACATCTTGCCCTAAAAATAAGCGAGGCTGGAGGCTGGAGCATGCTTATAAGTAACTGGGCTTGCAGGCAAGATGAATAGAAATAGCCAGGTGACTGTGGTCAGATTTGTACCATGTTCTGTTCCTTTTATCATAAAACTGAGTTGTTTGTTATCAAGAAGCTCAGCTCTGAGAGTCTATTTTAACCCAATTGGCTTATTGTCACAAATCCCTTAACCTTGAGACAGTTTGTCTGTTTGATGTGGGAAATTTATCTGTTCGTTGGAGCTTTGTTATACGTAACTGAAATATGAGGTTACTTATCAGCTTTGTCATATTTAAACCAGTGATGATGACTCCGATATTTTTGTTATTATTAAATCAACCGGCGTAAAAGATGATTCAGAGTCTCTCGGAGTCGAGAAAAACTATTTTTTTCTTTGTATCAATTATAGTGCAAGTAAAAATAAATGCTTATATTTAGCCAAAACTTCTTTTTTTTTTTTGCGGTACACGGGCCTCTTATTGTCGTGGCCTCTCCCATTGCGGAGCGCAGGTTTCGGATGCGCAGGCTCAGCGGCCATGGCTTACGGGCCCAGCTGCTCCGCGGCATATGGGATCTTCGCGGACCGGGGCACGAACCCGTGTCCCCCGCAGCAGTAGGCGGACTCCCAACCACTGCGCCACCAGGGAAGCCCGTAGCTAAAAGTTTATGAAAGCGCTCTTGGAATCTCAGTTCCACCGCTGACAGCTGGCTCCTTAATCACATGTTAACACCTCAAATCTGGCCGCTTCTCTCCACCTTGGTCCATGCCCCTCCGCTAGTCTGAGCCTCATCTTCTCTCCCTTCTGGATTCTCCCGTCTCCTTGCTGATCTGATCATCTCCTCCCCTCCCCCGCCGCCACTCCTGCTCCTGCTGCTGTTCTCTGAGCAGCCAGAAAGACCTTTTAAAAACATAGATCAGGGGCTTCTCTGGTGGCGCAGTGGCTGAGAGTCCGCCTGCCGATGCAGGAGACACGGGTTCGTGCCCCGGTCCGGGAGGATCCCGCATGCCGCGGAGCGGCTGGGCCCGTGAGCCATGGCCGCTGAGCCTGCACGTCCGGAGCCTGTGCTCCGCAACGGGAGAGGCCACAACAGTGAGAGGTCCATATACCGCAAAAAATAAATAAATAAATAAATTTAAAAAATAAAAAACATAGATCAGGGCGAGCTCTTGTCCCGAGTAGAACCCTCCACTGGTGTTCCAGCTCCTCAAGGCAACTTTCTCCTCCTGCCCACTGTGCTCTCAAGATCTGGGGGCCTTACTCCCATTCCTTGCACTTGGCAAGCTCCTTCTCACCTCAGGGTGCTTCCTCTTGTGGTTCTTTCTGCCTGGAACCTTCTTTCCCCAGCTCCGTGATGACTGTCTCCTTCCTCCTTCTTCAAGTCTGTCTCTGAGAAACCTTCCTTCTAGGGAACGCAAGAGAGAGAAACTCCAAGTACAGCCCAGAGCCTGGAACAAACTGTGTCAGCACTTCTGTTTTGTTGATTATACTTTCTCTCTGAGTGGCTGTGAATTAATTCAGTAAATAGTCGAGTGAAGTTTCTTGCTTAATTTTACAATTCCTCGCCCACAGCCCTTTTCGCAGTACGTGTCTGGGGGTGGGGGTTGGTGCTAGGTGTGTGAGAAGAACAAGGAAATCACACTCTTTTCTCATCGCTCTGTAAAAACCTCAGGAATCATTGGTACAGCTGCCCCCTGACTACAGGGGGCTTTAAAGAAAAGATGACTATGCTTAGTGTTTCTCTGATTATGTTTAGATGATGGATACGATAATCTTGGTTGTAGAATTTTAACACTTGAAGGACTGGAGGGAGTCAATGCCTTCGAACTGCCTGGCCTTGTGCACGGCATTTCCCAGGTATAAACTCACTCCTCAAAGTAACCCCATACGTCTGATGGTACCACCGCCTGTTACTCGCTACTATGCGCACTGCATAGACGGGGAAACTGCGGCCCAGGGATGTTACAGAAACTGCCCCAAGTGGCTCACCTCACAGGTTTCAGAGCAGGACTTTTAGAACCAGATCTGTTGATCTCATGTTTTATATTTGGTGAATGTTGTGCTCTGTTCATTGACAAAATGATCAGAATCATAAATTCCTATCTTATACACAAAGAAAGTGCTTTCACTTAGAGTTTATCAGTTCAGAATTTTTAATAAGTAGGTCAAAGACTGGGTTGATGTCGCTGCATCTTGTATGAGAGAGGGCACGATAACACACTGGGGCAGGCAGTGCCTTCAGGGAAAAACATGTTTTCAAGGCGTTGAACAATACTTATTCTCTGCAACTGGCACCCTGTTTACAAGCTGTTCTTCTCCTTTTTATCATGTAAAGAGATGGGAAAGAAAGGGACAAAAGATTGGCATCCTCCTCTTTCTTTATTATACAGAAGTGCTGTTTGCAGACAGTGGTAGAAAATGAGCTTTTCAAACTTTCTAAATGTCAGACTTTTTTTCCCAAAAGTATTCTGGCCACCCCATCCCGAGTTCAGGTTTGTACATCTTGTTTCTGTGTGCAGCATCGCGATGGAGGCTCATTGAGACCCACAGTGGACCGCAGGTTGTCATTCACTTAGCAGAGCTGGGAAAGAGGTTTTCTGGAGAATTCATCTTTCTGATTAGCAGAGAGAGGCTGTGGGACGTATTGGTTCAGATAAGTGGAATATAGCAAAAACTAAACCCACTCTGGAAGCATGTTCTCAGTTGTCAAAGCCTCCCGGTCTCCAGATGCCTCGCTCAAGGTCACTGTTCTCTTCCCCAGGAGGGTGTTGTTTCTGAACTGAACTTGGGTCCGCTCGCCTGCTTTGCAGCAAAGCCAATCTACTGACACTGGATTGCAGTAAAAGAAAGTACAGCATTTATTTGCAGCGTGCCAGGCAAGGAGAATGGTCAACTCATGCTCAAAAGACCTGAACTCCTCAAAGGTTTGCAGGGAAGGATTTTTTTCTTTTTTTTAAAAGAAGGTACTTTTTCTTTTTTAAAAATTTATTTTTTTTTGGCCGCGTTGGGTCTTTGTTGCTGCGCACAGGCTTTCTCTAGTTGTGGTGAGTGGGAGCTACTCTTCGTTTCGGTGCACGGGCTTCTCATGTGGTGGCTTCTCTTGTTGCAGAGCACAGGCCCTAGGTGTGTGGACTTCAGTAGTTGTGGCACACAGGCTCAGTAGTTGTGGTTCGCAGGCTCTAGAGCGCAGGCTCAGTAGTTGTGGCACACAGGCTTAGTTACATCGCGGCATGTGGGATCTTCCCGGACCAGGGATCAAACCCGTGTCCCCTGCATTGGCAGGCAGATTCTTGACCACTGCGCCACCAGGGAAGTCTGGGAAGGATTTTTAAAGGCAACATTTGGAGTGAGGGCTGCAGGATGGATAACTTTCTTTTGATTGGTTGGTGGTGAGATGACAAGGTGACGTTTAGGGAATCTCAATCATCAACCTTCTGGTTCCAGTCAGTCTGGTGTCTGCGTGCTTGTGGTTAGCGTGTAGTCACCATCCTCCACCCGGGAGGGTCTTGGTTCCTGCAAAACATGTGTCCAATTGTATTGATACCTTCAGGAGGAACTAGGACTCTGTTTTATCGCTGAACTCTTGTTTCTTGACCGCTTTTCCTTTGTTTCTGCATTCCCTCACTTCCTAATTCGTAACTGCTTGAGTCTGCTCTTTGGAACTCAGGGAAGGCCAAGGAGACAAAAACCTTTTTCTACAAACAAGAATCTGCAGGTTCCTGCTCCGTTAATAATCCCAGCTGCTTGGGTCTCACAAGGAACTCGCCATGCTTTCTGGGATGCTCAGGTTTTAACAAGCTGGTTGAAATCTACATGTAAGGTGTATATGTATTTGTTAAGGACGATGACTTCTCAGCGTGACTCAGTAATGTATTTATAACTGAGTGAAACATTACAAGGGGTGAGTATAGGGATGTTAATGCCTGATGCAGTAAGAGCCCTCAAGTCCTTTCTCCAGTGGCCATTATTAACAATAATTTGCAAAGCCTTAAAGGACCACTTTAAAGGTAAGATTATAAATGAAGAATTTTATGAAGTCAAAATGCATGAGCTTTAAATTATTGATGGAAAGTGCAGGAATCAAATTAGCAGGGCAGCCTCCACTGTTCCTTTTCTTGTTTTGACTAGAGAGGGGGATGGCGGGGGAGATAGAGAGGTAAGGGAGGGGACACACATACACGTACGCACACACGCACGCACGCACGCACAGGAGGGGAGGGAGGCAAATAGAGATGGAGACACAGAGAGATAGACACACAGAGAGAGACAGACACTCAGGTGAGGACACTTTGGATCTAAAGAACTTGGGAACCAGGAATCTAAGGCCAGAGCCGCCCCTGCTCTCTGCTAAGCCGAAATCCTATGGCCTCCTGAAGGAGTCTGTCCTGGGATGTCAGCACTTCAGTCTCCCTTGACTCTGTGATGATATTACCCTTTGCCCAGGATGTGATTGTTGAGGGTAACAGACTGCAGGGGCTGACCTGACCCCCAACAGAGGCCACTTTCTTGACCCCAGAGGTCTGGGTGGCCCATGACCTCCCCTTATCACCCCCTGTAGGTTCCAAGACCCTCAAGCCACTGTAGTCGGGATGCCAGGGCCAGGGTGCCTAGACATCCACTGGTTGAATGAGGGAGGGGGTTAAGGTGTGGCCATAAGGAAGGGGAGAGGGAGTGAGGAGGGCAGGAGACCCAGGCTGGCCTGGCTGGATACCCCCCATTGGGCAGTCGTGGACCCAGTTGCAAAAACTCCATTTGATCTGTTGCCTTGGAGGTGAGGATGCTCTGGGAAACTGACAGCACCCAAATGTACCAGGGACTGATTTGCAAATGAGGAGTCTAGCCTGTCAACGTCCAGGAGCCTCTAGGATGAGGAGGACGGTACTTGGGTTAGGACAAGAGATGGAAGACACGTGCTCTGGTATTGGCTCCGAGCCCTTGGCAAGTCTCTGAGCCACTTGGCTCTGGATTCCTGGGGACCCAGGAGGACGCAAGCTTCTCGAGGTGGGGAGCTGATCTGTCTGACTCAGCTGCCCAGATGCCCAGCACCTGACAGGTCCTGCTGAAATTGTCATGGAGTGAAATCCACGTGCCTCCCTTGTTGTGAGGATCACATGAGAGGCTGGATGAGGAAGCTCTGAGGTACTAATTGTAAAATGTTGGCCTCTGCTTGGGACACCCCCATCCTGGTACCCAGGTGCCTGCCTGGAAAACCACCTTGAAATCAGAAGAATGCTCATTGAGTGTGGAAGGTGAGCCTTGGATGCAGGACGGATGCTTCTTGCAGGCTGTGACAGCACCTGGAGGGTGGCCCCGCTGCACCCCTGTGGGTAGAGCCCGGAGGGGGCTGGCCCACGTGGGCGTGTCTGCCCTGAACTGTGCAGAGGGGATTGGCTGCATTCTAGCTGCCACTCTGCTTTCTCCAAACTCCTTGTTGGCGCCTTCTCTTATATTGTGTCACTCTGGACATCCAGCTAATCAGGTCCCAGCTGTGTTCAATTCCTTGTGTTCTGGACCGTCTCTACATAGGTATATATGTGTATGTAAATATACATGTGTTTATGTGTATTTGTTTATGTTTATATATAATTATTGTACCCCAGATAAGCTTATACTATATTCCTTAATTTGCTCGGGTATTTTTATAAATTTATTTATTTTATTTATTTATTCTTGGCTGCGTTGGGTCTTCATTGCTGCGCGCGGGCTTTCTCTAGTTGCTGTGAGCGGGGGCTACTCTTTGTTGCGGCATGCGGACTTTCCATTGCGGTGGCTTCTCCTGTTGCGGAGCACGGGCTCCAGGCGCGCGGGCTTCAGTAGTTGTGGCACGTGGGCTCAGCAGTTGCGGCTCGCGGGCTCTAGAGCGTAGGCTCAGTAGTTGTGGCGCAGGGGCTTAGTTGCTCCGTGGCATGTGGCATCTTCCCGGACCAGGGCTCGAACCCGTGTCCCCTGCACTGGCAGGCGGATTCTTAGCCACCGCGCCACCAGGGAAGTCCCTAATTTGCTGTTTTTCTACTTACCACTTAGCTTGGAACTCTCCTGACTGTACTTGCAAACCCACCCACCCTCATTAACAGTGTGCGGTTCTGAGGGAGGGATTGTTACTTGCCAGGTGCTAGAAAAAGCGCTAGTGGTTGGCCAGACATTCCTGCTCTTTTTGAGTTTTTGCATCCTCTTCTGTTGTTTTTCTGTCTCTTTTACCACTTAGTCTTTATAGGTGCTATTTATCTACCTATCTTTTTTTTTTGCTAGCATCCATAAATATCTTATTTCCAGTTAGATTTTTAAGAATCTGAGTTGAAAGATTCCAATATAAGTTACTCAAGCAAGCCGTTAGGCTACAAAGATGAGATTTCAGGAGTATCAGTATCAGTATCAGCATGAAGGCCAGGACATAAAAGGGCCATCTGGGTCCCTTCTCTCTTTATTTCTCCTGAGACTTGATTCAGTTTGGCCTTTCTCCAGGAAGGCATAACACGATGCAGTTACAAATCTGTGGAATCATGAGTCCAGAGCCCATTCAGCGTTGATTCTTCACTGCCTGCAATGAGGCCCGCAGCCAGTAGAGTCACTTCTCTTTTGTGAAGTTTCCGGTGTCATTGCAGTTAAGTCAATTTCAGAACTAACTCTGTGTGTGTGTGTGTGTGTGTGTGTGTGGCGGGGGGGTTCATCGGGCATACGTGTACACACACGTGTGTAGTGCCACACCGAGCCCTCACCCCTGTCCCTGGCAAACGTGGGTTGTGTGCACCTTGAGGGAAGGATGAGGGCCAGCTCAGTGTGACCCTGAGAGTGTCCACATTCTCCTGGATGCACTTGTGTCCATGGACCACCTGGCAAGACAGCCATCCCATGCTGTGTGTGGCCTCCAGATTCTCTTTCGTGCCCAACTCAGTAGGCAAAACCAAATAAAATAGAAGACTTAACTTGCTAGCAAATCACATTCCCCCAATTTTCTAATGCTTAGAAGCCAAGGGCAGACTTGGAGCCGTAATAATAAGGAGGAAGCATTATCCTTACAGTTATTTCCCCAGTTACTGGACAAACAATCCAAGGGCCTGGGAGGTCGAGTGACTTGCCTAAGGTCACACAGTTACAGTGAGTGACGTAGTTATAGTGTCGTGAGAGCTGATGGACTGCATACCATCCATTCCAACTTCTGATTTCTTTGGGGGACATTCTGTCTCCCCCATTCCATTGGGTCTGGATGGGTTGCTTATTTATCAGGGTTCCCTACCCTCTTCTAGCTAAGTGATGGGCATGCGACCCAAGGTGGGCCAATTGGACGCTCCTCCCTGTCTCTTCAAATCTGACTCCTCAGCCACCATAGCCTTTCTGTATAAATTCCATGTTTTAGTTATTGAGTCGGTTCCTGTTTCTTGCCACTACAGTCAATTTACAACTGGCTGTCACCAGGTCTGCGGGAGTTCTCTATGTATGTAGACTCTTGCTCTTTGTGATTGCATTTCTCTTGCTGGGGCGGCAGCTTAACCCAGAGGCGGCCAGTGTGTTGATGGCCAGTGCCTTCTGAACCCTGCTGAGGTCTCAACGTAGCCACCAAATGAAAGCTACTTGAATCTGAAAATGAACCTGGCTTATAGCCCGACAGACGCTAGGTGCCAAGAATCTTGGGATACGTGTATTAGCATCTATGTTGATTTTCCCTAGAGTGTCAGGCTGAAAATCCTAGCTGCCTGGCTTGCCAGAGCTGGCTCTGTGTTCATGAGAGACAGCACTTGACCGTGGGCCCCTCAGTCACCTGACAGTCCAGGAAGCATCCCAGCCAGCCTTTGGTTGTGTTGAAATCACACTCTCCCTTTATTTATATATTGAGGAGCGATGTTGCTGAGCAAATCCCCTTTCTATATCCGGGGTGGGCAAATTAAAGTGAAAGACCCTTTTCAGTCGGCCCGAAAAAATGACCAGTCCAGCCAAGTTGTTTTAGGCAGGAGGGAAGCACGTGTGTGTGTGTTTGGGGCAGAGACAGCTTTTCTTGACAAGGTTCTCACAGCAGAATGTTCTGATGAGTAGAATTTAGTGCACATCAGTTTCAGAGATATCTGCTCCCTCACAAATCCATCAAACTCTTACGTGAGCTGCAGAGATGAACGAGACGTCTGATCTGTCGAGAGCTCAGGTTCGTTCCCGGAAGGTCTCCCTCTGTCTTCGGGCGGGCCGGTGGTCTTCTGACCTGGAGAATTCGAGCCCTCGTCCCTGAGTCGGGGCTTTGGGCCAGCGCTCTGCCTTTCCCTTGGTTTGTCTTCAAGGAGGGGGGGTGGGTAGGAGGAGAAGGGGCTCACTTCTCGCTCAGGTGGTCCCTCCACGAGGAGCTCAGAGGCTGGGGCTCGTGTCCTGGGAAGCCCCCCACCTCTCAAGTGCCTGCACTGTGCCTTTCACTCTTGGTCGGTGGAGACAAGAACCTATGTCCCCCGGCTCACTTTCACAGTGGGAACTGTAAACTGGAATTCTGAGGAATTGATCTGGAAATTGATACGCATGTGGAAACGTCCCCTCCACTTTAGCAACGCTTAAGCACAAAGTGTGTCTTGATAATCAGGTAACCTGTAAGTATAGGTAACTTTAGATTTCCAGGGTGGGACGGGCATTATATTTAGAAAAGAAAGCTGTTATTTGGAGGCAGTGTTTCATGCAGGCAAGCCCAGTTCTATAGAACGTCTGCCGTGAATGGGCTGGTGGCCTTGGGAATCACTTTAGCTTTCCAGGCCTCAGTTTCCTCACCTGTTTAAAAAGATGTGATAAGAGTGTTGGAGAGCAGGAAGGAGTCTCTAAATTTTCTACCAGCTTCAAAGTTGGAAGATTCTGTGGTCTCTAAAATGTATTCTCCCAAGCCCTTGAATTAGCTCTAGTAAAACTTAAGCAAAATGTAACCATTTAATGATATGCTGGAAAACTGAATTTATAGTTCTTCTCTATTAAAAGATTCTGATGTTTTATTTATGGATACACATTCACACATGTATTTGTATATATATGTATGTATGTGTATATATTATGATATGTTAATTATATTATACCAACTACTTATATATTATACTAATACTATACTTTATTATACTATGTTTTATTATTATTATATTATGTGAGTGCTGATCTTATACTACTTTGTTGTTGTAGTTTATGCAAGTAAAACACAAACATATTTAAACCAAATCAAAAATATAGGTTAATAAGCCTCAGGGTTCTACATTCTGCCGGCTGTCTTGCTTTGGGGACAGTTGCCATAAAATACTGTTTTGACACAATGTGCCATCTATAGAGGGACCGTATTGGTTGTTGTGCAGAGGAGAAGTTTCCAAGCTGTGCTCGGTGGGCTTTAGCACTCCATAGAGATTCTCCAAAATCTGAGAAAAGTATTTGAAAAGATATTTAAAAACTTTACCAGCACACTGGGGAGCTTGGTAGACTTCAGGTTTCAGCAGCCAGCACAGTCTTTCCACACTTGGTTACACATTTCCATCTTTCTTTCTCTGTACACACACACTGTGTGGTGTTGGATGCCACCAGCATATGGCCTTGCACTGATAGATTAATTTGGTTTTGCCCGGTTAGGTAGCTCTCCTGTCTTGTCTGCCTTATTAAAGAATGTTCCAAGGTCACAGGACAAGCTGTTAAAAACAGGTGTTGTTTGTGGTTAACTCATCGGTATGTATCGGGCCTTTTCTTTTTTCTTTTCTTTTTTTTTTTGGCTGCACTGTGCAGCTTGCAGGATCCTAGTTCCCCGATCAGGGCTCGCACCTGGGCCCACTGCAGTGGAAGCACGGAGTCCTAACCATGGGACCTCCAGGGAAGTCCCTGGGACTTTTCTTAATAATGTGCAGCCAGGAGAGGAATCAACAGATCTAATGCTGCAGTTGGCATCCCCGACCCTCAGTGTCAAATTTTCAAGTTCATCAAAATAGCTTAATTGTTCTCAATAATAGACTTTATAATAAGAATATATTATACCTTGAGCTTACAAAATAAGTGAAATACTACTTTTCTCTATGCATAGGAATTTCATGTAAGATTCATTTGGAAAAATAGTTCTGTTGCTAAAAAGGTTTGGAAGCCACTGATGTAGTAAGACAGCACAGATTTTAGAGGCAGACGGTTCTAGATTTGAGCCCTGCTTTCCCTAGCTTACTAACTGGATGGCCTCGAGCAAAGTAATTTGCCTCTCTAAACCATAGTTGTGTCTTCTGTAAAATGGGCCTGCCCTCCAGCAGCATGATGTTTTCGTAAATTATAGAGAAATGTACAAATGGCCTAGTCCAGTGCCTGACACATAACGAAGAGTTCAGCATATGATAGCTATTAGAACGCTCTTCATGCTAGGAATTAAAGTCATTATAGTTCATGCCTCGCCATTAAGAGGTATGTCTTTACACTATGGAAGTGCATATACCTTTTCGTATTTGCATGTATTTACATATTTCCTTCTATGGAGAACCTAGATATGCATATCCTGGTGAATATATTTCCCTACAATTTAGAGTCGTTTTAGCAGACTGTAATGGCACATTTCTCTTTCTAATACAGCTTCTTGGCAAATTAAATTAGTTACTTTTTCATTTTAAAAGTGTGGAGCCTTTGCAGAATAATTTCCTGTACTTCAGGTTCTTTTGGTAGGAAAAAATAACCAAGCAGCCGATGGGAACTGCTTTTATGCATTGGGACTCTGAAATGCTGCTTTATTTTTATGTCCAGGCTCTGTGGGGGGACTGCGGAAATCCCTGCTCTTGGGAATGTTTTTGAGCCCCCTGAGAAACTGAATAGGGAGAAAAGAGCTAACTTAAAAAGCTGCTATCCGCCTCCTCTAATTAGCTTGCTCTCAGCTCCTGGGAGAGGCAGTGAAAATATGAAAACAATGCAGGAAGTGCTAGAAGTGAATGGCATTCTAGGGGTCCGTGGTAGCCTCTGATGCTTTGATGCAGAAAAGTTCACGGTAAACAAGGCAAGGAACCACACAGGGGCTTGGTGTACCTTTGTCCTTCCCACACACTGCGTCCCGCACAGGGCCGCGGGGAACGGTGGTCCCTTCCGAGCAGGTGTGCCAGCTGGGCAGCTGCAAGCAGGGGAGACCTCATTGGAATTCAGCAGCTTGAATCCACAAGCGTCCGGCCCTCCCTGTTGCTTGCTTGTGCTCTTGGGAAAGATCAGGGGCTCTTTGTGCTCTAAAGCCACACATCGCCAGGGCCCGGGGATGCAGAAGCCATGGGAAGAGCACAGAGTCTCTCCCTCAGTATCTCCGCTGGAGGCTGGGGAAGCTCTCACAACATTTGTGGCTGGCCGTGCAGCTAACCTTTTAGTGACATCTTAAAGAGATTCAGATCCCAGAGATACCAGCAAAGGAATTAGGGGTGGGAATTTGGGCGACAGAAGCTGTTCTTCAGCGGAGATGGCTTTTGCCTCCTGGTGGACATGGCCCCCGGTGGAATGGGCCCGGTGGATGTGGACAACGGTGACCGGCAGTGGGGACTCCAGTCTGCAGGTCCTTCAAGGAAACTCAGGAAAGAGGCAAGTTGTCTCCGTGTATCTCTTCAACATTGCCCCTGACGTGTGCGAAGCTGGGGGCCAGGGCGACACCCAGGGCCCACCAGGCAGATCCGAACTCCTCTTTCTCTCTGATGCTCGGTTGCATAACTTCCTTGTGTTTTTCATACCGGTAAACAGATTCTGCAAAACTTCAGGCACCTAGATCTGTTGTCGTCCAGGCGTGGATCTTAAATTTCCCCCCTTGACAAAAGCTAAGTCTGTTAATATTAATGTGTATTTGTAAAAGTCAGCATGGCCTCTGTCGTGTTTGCATGAATTTGGTCTTTACTGATGAAATTTGATAGTATGCAGGCTTCGGCTCATTGGATCCCATCAAAAGCAGCTCTGATGTTTCTGTTCGTCTCTTTGTCCCTGGAGGGCTGTGTGGCAGGTTGGAGGAGCCAGGGTCCTTGAAAGGATGGGGGTGGGGGATCTTTGGCTCTGACAAAGTGAGTCTCTGACAAACAAGTTGTAAAAACATCGATGTAGATTTTCTGAAGGAGAACTCACCAAATGGCCCTTTTTTCCTGTCCTGCCTGACTGTGGAGGGATTGGTTTGTCGTGGTGTTCTCTGCCGGCTGGCAGATGGTCTTTAGAAGATGCTGACTTCTGCAGAGGACACTGGTCCTTTGATAGTCTGGTGCTCGGCGCTGTGAGCGTTTCACGTTCCATACACACCTGATGCGTCACCCTCTGATTATACATCTTCTGCCAAATCGCCGGCTGGGTCGCTTGTGCCGGCAGCGATCCTAAGTATCCACCCTATTGATAATTACCCTCCTTGTTGCAAGTAAATAAGTGGCATCTTGGTCTATTTAAAGTATCCCGAGACAGAAATCAGCCCAGGTGATGCTGCTGATTCTTGCACGCTGGTATCCTCAGAGTGTGGTGGGGCTGGGACCATGGACCCCTGTGCATCCTGAGCACGTAAGGAGCTGCCCTCCAGCCTGAGGACACATGCCTGGCTCAGTGATTTGGGGGTGCCTCATCCTTTCTGGCTTGAAATTGAGTCCTCAGTGGAAGCAGGGTGATGGAGGAGGACTCTCTGCTCTGGATTTTCTCGAGCCCAGGATGAGGCTTTAGTTTGGTGAGTGGCATCCCCTTGTTCCTGGGTGGGGGGCGTCCTCTGGGTGGAGTTTCGGTTCATCTCTCTGGCTGAAGAATCTTCCTTGAGAGGAGACTTTGCTGCAGACCAGCGACGGTCATTTTCACACTCTTGGGATCAGCAGGGGGCTGTGCTTTGTGTTTTAGTCTTACACGTCCTCCACCTGACCTGCCAGCTCTCATTCATTCATTTATTCACTTAACGGATGTTTATTCACCGCCTCCTGGTTTAGGCTGGGGATGCAGTGATAAACAAAAAAACACAAAACAAAGCAAAACAGGCTGCCCTCTTGGCCTTTCAGCTCAATAGAAGGGAAAGATCATTAACATGATTAGAAAGTGACTAAATCTATAATAACAAGTTTTGTGCTACGAAAGAAAGGCAGTGGGAGAGAATGATGGGGTGAGGGGGAGAGAGACCTAATGAGATTTTGTCTTGTGGAGTGAGGGTCCTATGGGTGTGTTGGAACCACAGCATCACAGAGTGTCCCTGGGAATGCTTCCATATCATTTTGCCTGAATTGTTGCCAAAATAACGCGAGCCAAAGTTGATCAAAAGATTCCACTGTTTGTATTTGCCACTAAGGCCAGAAATGTGTATTTCGTGTAGAGCTGAGTTCAAAGACTCCATCATTTGGGCGCAAAGCTGGTGATAATGAGATTCACTCCTGGGAATCACGCTGAGAAGTGACTTTGCTCAGGGCTGGCCTCGGACCGTTTAATTGGGCAGTGAGACTGGTTGCACCGGTCCTGAGAGGGGTCATTAGGCCGTGCACGGCTCCCCAGCACTGGCCCCTCGGAGCCAACGCAGCCCCGGCCAACTGTCTAACCTGCGCTCCTCCCCCTCTCTCCCCATCAGGAGTTCTGACTCTGAAGAAGCATTTGAGACCCCGGAGTCAACGACCCCCGTCAAAGCTCCACCGGCCCCACCCCCGCCACCCTCTGAAGTCGTTCCAGAACCCGAGGTCAGCGCTCCGCCTCCCCCAGAAGAACCAGGTAACCAAGGATCAGGCACCCCTGGGGGAGGCCTGGGGGCAGCCCTGCGGCTGAGCCCCAGGAAGGCTCAACAGCAGCTCCTCAGGGGACCCGGCTGGAGGAGGGCACACACCCCAGGGGGCTGGAGCCCCTTAGATTGTCACCAGCCTCTGGGGCCTCTCAGCTCCGGGCTTGGTTTGATGTGGTGTAAACTAAGGGTGCGGAGATACAGTGGGTTATTTTGTGTCTGCTTTGCAGAAGTTTAGGGGAGGCCTCTGGGGAAACCATGCATTTAACTCTGGGTGCCTTTCAGCTGACGTCCAGAACTGGATTTGTGCGGGTCATGGAATTCTCTGGTGCAATCTTAGTTTCTGATATTTGGCCCCTTGCTCCCATAAGAGTACTGGTTCTGGATCGCCCATGTGAACCTGCATTTTTATTAAAAACGTTGCCCCTGTGAGCTTGGGGATGATAATTAGTAAATGGGCGAGAAGAGAAAATGATGGATGGCTGAATAGGTGCAGGGATGACTCCTTTATTCCTCATTAACTTCAAATTATCCAGATTTCTTATCACTTTCCCGCACCCCCTAGTGTGACTCAGAACAAAGACCTTTATGTACCTTTCAGATGTGGTGACTGCTGCGGTTGGGAGGATGGGGAAGGATATAGGACAGACCTCCTGTCCCAGCCTCCAGCCTGCCCAGCTGGCTGCAGTCCTCTGTGTGCTTCCTTCAGTTACACCAGCAGGGGTGGGACCATCTCAAGCATTAAAGTTTAACATGAGGTCTGGAAGGAGATGGGGATTGCTAGGAATGGCCTCACAAGCTGGTCAGGGGGCCAGGTGGTCTCAGAAATGGCCGTACAGGCCAATCAGGGGGCCAGGTAGTACTGTCTTCAGAGCCGGACAGCCTCAGCTGGACCCTGAACTTCAGAGGGCCCCATTCTGGCCTTCCTGGGGCCACAGCCCTCGCAGCGAGATAAGTCTGCAGAGCCAAACTCCTCTTGGAGCGTGTTCTGGTTACCTGGGAGCAGCCACTTCCTGGGCCCACCCCGTCCCCATCTCCTGGCCCATCTGCCCAAGGCTGACTGTGCCCACGTTTGCACCCTTCAGCCAAGGAGATACCAAGGATGGGGCTGTGACTTACAGGTGGGTTGTCCACACACCTGTGCTCGAGGCTGCCCCTGGTGAGGGATGGAGGTTGGGGAGAAAAGGGGCAGGCCAGCGGCCCGGCCTCCATTTGTACTCTCGCCCTGGCCAGGAGCCAGGTGAACTGCAAAATAAAAAACCATTTTGACCTTAATGTTGGTTTTAGAAAGAAATGGATGGGATTCTTTCTACCCGCTCTGGCTTCAAGCTGGCCGTAGTTTTAGGGCAGATACTCCTGGAGCATTGTTCCTAAGCAAATGTGCTCCGTGGTGCTGGGGGGGGAGGAGAGACACCTTTGCTGGTATCTGATAAATGCAGTTTTCATATTCTCCCCTTTTGACAGCTTATCAGTTAGTAGTACCTGATGCTGCAAAGTTCGTTTAGGCACTGAGCTCTGAGAGGGTAATTACTGGAATTTATTTGATTTTAAGGTGGGGAAGAAGCAGGAAGAGCTGCTTACATTTCTCAGGGAGTCGTTTGCACCCCAACTTTCTTTCATATAATAAAGAACGTAAAAATTCCATTTCTTATAATATTGTAAAAAAATTCGCCCAAGGCTTTAATGGAAAGTGGCTGAATGACAAACACATTTTAATCCTTAGGTCAAATGTGCAATTAAGAATAAATTTTCCGGGGCTTCCCTGGTGGCGCAGTGGTTGAGAATCTGCCTGCTAATGCAGGGGACACGGGTTCAAGCCCTGGTCTAGGAGGATCCCACACGCTGAGGAGCAACTAGGCCCGTGAGCCACAACTACTGAGCCAGCGCTCTAGAACCTGTGCTCCGCAACAAGAGAGGCCGCGATAGTGAGAGGCCCGCGCACTGCGATGAAGAGTGGCCCCCGCTTGCCGCAACCAGAGAAAGCCCTTTCACAGAAACGAAGACCCAACACAGCAAAAATAAATAAATTAATTAATAAACTCCTACCCCCAACATCTTCTTAAACAAACAAAAAAAAGCCCACAGTCATAAAAAAAAAGGAATAAATTATCCTTTTTTATGGGTATAATAAGTTCATGCCTATACATGTGTGGGATACCTTAGGAAAGAGGTCAGAAGAAGAATGAATGCCGAGGACAGTGCGTGGTCCACCCCCAAGCGCCATGCAGGGTCCAGAGGACGGTCATTGCTGTGGGCCTGTGTGCGTCCTGTGGGACTTCCAGTCACATATTGCTTCTGGGGTTGTTTTGCCACCTCTGTTCTTTTCTTCAGCCTGTCTTTGTTCCTTCTTCTTGACTTCTCTTTCAACAAAGCAGAGAACAATCTCCATTCTTAAACACACACCCACACGCATGCACAACACTCACCTCTTGCTTGGATGGCAATTTTTGAAAGAATGAACACTATGGAGGGTTAAGAGAGAACCCCCAGTGGAAGGGGCTGGAGCCGTGAATTGCCATGAGTCACAGCCCCGTGGAACTTCTGATCACACTGGTTGGAGTCTGACTTCATGCTTCTCCTCCTTGGAAAACTACAGTGAGGCTAAATGTATGCGGATTATACAATTAAGGACGCTTACAGTCGGGGTTGTGTCTGCCTAAAGCCCCCCTGTCTTGGGCTGTACAAAGATCCATCTGATTTGTCGCACTCATTAGAAAAGTCTGCTGGTCCCTTCTGTGGACAGCATGGGACAGTACAGATTAAAGGGGCGCTGTGCTTGCTTGTGGAGGTGGCTAGAGGAGAAGAAAGCTTCCTTCTGGGAACCGAGGGAGAGAGAGGGCAAGAGAGGAAAATCTGCCGTTTGGTTTGCCTCTGCAAAGTGCCTGCCATGTTGCTAAAGGTGCCAAAAGAACCACGTGAAATAATAGACGAGACCTTTGGCTGTGAATAAAGGCATGACTTTTCCTCCTGGAAACTTAATTTTACAAAATAATCCGTCACCTTACCTTGCGTGCTGCCAGCATGATTGTGCTGCACGGGACAGGATAATGGGTGAGATGTGGCTGGCCACCATGTGTCTGCCGCTCGTCTGGGCTGTGCCGGGGTGTGGCTTATCTGAGCCCAGTTTTCTTTTTCTTTTTTTTTTTCTTTATAACTGACCTAAGATTTTTTTAGTGATTGTATGATTTTACTCGTTATTAGGTAAATACACATTCCAGAGGCTCTTAGCATTTACCATTGATTAACATAGTCTAACTAGGGATGGTCACTCAAGCCTTTATGGCTTTTATTTCAATGGCTTTATAATTCTTGCATCGTTGGTTAAAACTGATGGTTTAGCTCATGATACAAAAACATGTAATTGCCTATGTGAATTAGTCATTAAATCTTATTTTCAGCGAGGACATGATTTTACCTTGGGTTGCTACGTTATAGACAGATTAACTAAAAAATAAAAGTGAAATTAACCTCTTTAATTGAAAAGAAACGGGAGAAAATTAATTTGAAAAGTTACATGCACCCCATTGTTCATAGCAGCACTATTTACAATAGCCAAGACATGGAAGCAAACCAAGTGTCCATCGACAGATGAATGGACAAAGAAGATGCAGTGCATATACACAGTGGAATACCACCCAGCCATTAAAAAAGAACGATATAATGCCATTTGCAGCAACATGGACGCACCCAGAGACCATCATATTAAGTGAAGTAAGCCAGACAGAGAAAGACAAACATCATATAATATCACTTATATGTGGAATCCAAAAAAAATGATACAAATGAGTTTATTTACAAAACAGAGATAGACCCACAGACATAAGAAACAAACCTACGGTTACCAGAGGGGATAGCGGGGGAGTGGGAGGTAAATTAGGAGTTTGGGATGAACATAAACACACTACTGAGTGCAAAATAGTTAAACAAGGACCTACTGTAGAGCACAGGGAACTATTTTCATTGTCTTGCAATAACCCATAATGGAAAAGAATCTGAAAAAGAAAAAAAATATATATATATAACTGAATCACTTTCTGAGCCCAGTTTTCTTACCTGTAAAATGAAGCAGGTGACCCGTGAGTCCTCTGAGATCCTTCCCACTCCGACTTTTCATGGTTCTGTGATCAGGACGCGTGGCTGCTCTACAGTGGCTGCATTATTAGAACTCAAAACTGGCCACTGAAGGACATAATTAAACGTCACATAATTAAATAATAGCTCCATTTAGTGTCTGCCATGTGCCAGTCCTGTGCCAGGTTCTTGGCTAGTTTCATCCCATCTCAGGCAACGGAAGGAACCCCAGTGCTCACAGCATCCCTGTACTGGGCATCTCATCACCTGCTTGCCAGGGAGATGTGGGGCCTGGACCTTGCCCTTGGTCTCAAAACAGGTGAGGGGCTGTGGGATCAGAATCCCCGCTTCTCGACTCCCTTCCATTTGGAAATCAGGTTGCTCTCTGTGCAGGCGAGATGAGCCGGTTTATCCGAGGCAGAGGGTAGGCCACGCGGTTGCCAGGTGGGTGGCAAGTAGATGGTCAGTGAGGGAAGCCCGTCTATGAGAGCAGGGGTGGGTTTCCATCCTACAGTTGCCCTCCCTCTGGAGACGTGGTTCCCCATGGGGGAAGCGCTGTTTTGCTCGTTGTCGCTGGGAGGATGCCCAGCACGGGGAAGGCCGGTGTGGGGGCCCTTGGAGGTGACCGGAGCCGCCCGTGCCCTGCTTGACCTCGGCCTTTCCTCACTGCTCCGCGGGAAGGGTGGCCTCACTGAGGCTCCGGTTGTGCTCCACGTGGCCGTGTGTGGACTGCTGTCTGCAGATTGACCCAGAAGGGAGCTTACTGCACCCAGGGGCTTCTGTTTTCCCCTCTCAGGACTCAGTCTCCATACATATTGTCACTTGCTTTCATCTCCTCTGAGTTGCAGTGCAGGGTACCCCCCGCAGAGAGACAGGAAGCCTCCTGGTATCAGGCGAGGCATCTGAGAGCCCGGCCAGGAGAGGGCCCTTCCCGTCCTGGGGCAGGGGCACAGGGAGTGGGGTCACGGTGGCGTGTGTAGGAGTTGGGGCCCACGGCTGCTGTTTCCTGGCACTGCTGTACCCGGGACTAGGTGCTTACGTGCTCCTCCTGTTTCATCCTCACAAGAATCCCTGATTTATGGCTGAGGCTCAGAGGAGTTGAATAACCTGCCAGGGATGGCCCTGGGCACCTTGGGTGGGCACACCAAGAACCTGGCAGGGCCCTGAGCCTCTGGACTCACATTTTCTGCCCTTAATGACCTCGCTGGAGGACCTTGACTGCACTCAACGTCCAGGTGGATCCAGCTCGTTTTCACAGAGAATTTCTCCATCTGTAAACAGAGTCACCGGGGTCGATAGCTGTCGTGACCCACAGAGCCTCGAGCAGGGCTGCTCCTCCTCCGCCTTTGGGAACTGAAGGCAGGTTTGAGAGCATAGACGTGGGAAAGCAGGGCAGATGTCCAGGAAGCAGTGGGCACAGACCTGCCAGGTGTGGAGGTCCTCGGGACCCAGCAGGGTCTGCGTGAGAGTCCGGAAGCCTGCCGGGTCTGGGAGAGAAGCCGGTTTTGCATGGGCTGCCTGCCTCTCTTGCTGGTCCGTTCTGGGTTTAGTGACCACATCAGAGAGTGGACACCCAGGGACCGCATCTGCCTGTCACTTCCACCCGCCCTGACGTCTCACACCGCTGAGTCTCCGTAAGCAATCAGAACTCACCTCAGAGATCAGTCCAAGCCATCCAGGCTGATCCTCCAAGCCATATCTGTGGCCACATGTGAAAACATTGCCCCTGGAGTTGTGAAGAACGAGACTGTGTCCTGATAGGAAGCAGGTGACATGAGCTAGCCCGGGCCCGACTTCCCTGCTCTGGGAGCCACCTGTGGCACCTGTGAAAATGGGCGTTCCGAGCCCTGATCCCAGCCCTGCTGAACTGCTTTGCCAGGGAGGAGCCCGAAGTCAGGGCTTTCAGTGAGCGTCTCAGGCATGTCCTACGATAGGCAAGTTTGGGAAACGTTGGATTCATCATGGACTTGCTCCGAGCTGCCCACAGCTGCCGGCAAAATGCCGCGTGAGGACTGAGTAAGGCTCCATTTATCTCTCATTAGCCTACTGAAAATGGAGGCCTTTTCCAGAATAAACATTATCAATTGCAACTGATTATTATTCACATACTTGGAAGGATGTAGAGCTAGGTTCCCCGTGTACAAGACCATTTACGCTTGCTATACTGGATGAAGCTACGCGTCTGAGTGCAGGGGTGCCTTGTGCTGGCACCTTTAGACCTCTGGGCCTGTGGGTTCTTGCCCAGGGTGAGCTGGCTGGGGGTGGGGTTGGGGGAGGCGGAGGGAGAAGCACACCACGGCCGGCAGTACGTGCTCCAGTTAGAAACAGTCAGCAAGGCTAAGGGCTGTGGCCTTTGAAGACAGTCATGTGGGAGTTGGGTGACATCGGTTGCCCCTTGTTGGCTTTCTCCCTTTCCTTGGAATTCCCTCTTGTTTCCAAACACATTTCTTTTTTCCTTAGCTCGGGGATTGTATTGCCTAGCACAGTCAGGGACTGCACTGTGTGCCCTCAAGTTCATATGTTGAAGCCCTGACCCCCCAATGTGACTGTATTTGAAGATAGGACCTTTAAGGAGGTGACGAAGTTTAAATGAGGTCGTAAGGCACTCATCTATCAGGGCTGGCGTCCCTGGAAGAAGAGGAGGAGACATTAGGGCTGAGCTCACACAGAGCAAAGGCCGTGTGAGGACACAGGGAGAAGATGGCCATCAGCAAGTCAAGGAGAAACCAAACCTGTGGACCCCTTGACCTTGGACTTCCAGCCTCCAGAGCTGTGTTGTTTAAGCCCTTTGGTCTGTGGACTTTGTTCGGGTGGCCTGAGCTGACTGATATGTCGGGCACCACCTAGGAATCCTTTGGGTGTCATGAACCAGAGATGCTGATTTTGTCCTCAGACTGAGCCAGAACCTGGAGCCAGGACAAGGCGTTGGTCTCCAGGGCAAGCGTTGCCCAGGTCTGCGCTGTTGGGATGCAGCAGGCAGAGGACGTGTGCACGTGGATGGATCCTTCCTTACCTCTGTGTCCACAGCATGCCCCACAGTGGTTGACGTATAGGAGGCACCCAGATTGTTTGACGTATAGGAATGAATGAATAAATTGTCTTCAGGCAGATATGATGTATGGACATTTAGAAATCCAGTCGGGGGGGACCGGGAATCCAGTGGGACCACACTTGCTTTGGAAAATCAAGGCCTGCACGTGGCAGTGACCCATTTCTCTGGTCTAAAGTTTTTTCTGAAGAGCATCGAAGGGCCCTCCCAGCCCTGCTCTGGTCAACAGACAATAAAACAGTGGTTCTCAACCAGGGATTATTGCGCCCCCCCAGGGAACATTTGGTAATTTCTAGACACATTTTTGTTGTCACAGCTTGGGGTGGGGGGATGCTAATGGTATCTAGTGGGCAGAAGCCAAGGATTCTGCTAGACATCCTACAATGAACAGGATGGGCCCCCTGCGACAAAGTACTAACCATCCTGAGATGGCCACAGTGCCGAGGCTAAGTAACCCTGTGTCAGGACTCGATTTCCTGGTCCGTGATGATTTAATTAGGGTATGTCAGTTCTAAAGAGGAAAGCCACATTAAGCAGTCAGAGAGCTTTTCTTCTGGGGAAAACTGTTAGCAGATGGTTAAGCTGAATGTCTGCTGACTGTTGCACGGTCTGGGGAGAACTCCTGACACCTGAAGGGCCTCGAAAGGCTTCCTTCTTCAGGCTGCTGGGGTACGCGTAGCAGCCTGAGAGAAAGCAGGTCAGCAGTTGTGGGCCTTGCTTTGGAAATGATGGGCTGGGCTGAGGCCCTTTCTCTCTCCTGCAAGGCCCGCTTGAAACACCTGGTCCTCTGAGTCCCCTGGTCCTTCGGTGCCCTCTGTGCTGTGTGTCCAGGACAGGAAGGGGAGGCGACTGCTGATGCGAGGATGCGGTGCCGGAGGGTGCCAGTCTCTGGAGGAAATAGGGAGGGAGACGGTTGTAGAAAGAAGGGAGGGGACATCTTTTGAGATGAGAATGAAGCAGGAGTGTTTTCGGGACTCGGAGGAATCTTTTGACAAAAAGCATTGAGAGGCTTCAGGCAAGTGCTCCATTTTCTAGGACATCTGCTCCAAGTAGGGCCTGGGGTGGCTTTGGATGCAGAAGAGAAGGGAAGGTTTGAAACCATGGCTGGCGAATCGACCTGCTTCCAGAAAGTGATCTCAATGCCAGAGGCATTTATTGAGCCGGCAAGAGAAAGTGTGGCAAGTCCAGGGAAAACAAAGATAAATCAGACCAGTTCCTGGACTCAGGAGGCTGGCAGTTTCCTCGTGTTGTCTTCACCTCCTGTGGTTCTCTGCTAAGTGCTCACCACCTCGGGGTGTGCTGCCGTGAGCATGAACTGCTCTGAGAAAAATCTACAGTAGGAAGCCAGTTTGGGTATAAGTAAGCATTTCTCAAACCGTGTTGGTTTGTTGGAATGAGGGATTACGGCTGCCAGATTTAGCAAACAAAAATACAGAGCGTCCAATTAAATTAGAATTGCAGATAAACAGTGAGTGACTGGGACTCGGGACATATTTATACTAAAAAATGTATTCTTTTATCCTAAATGCAAATTTAACTGAACATCCTATATTTTATCTGGCAACCCACGGCAAGGGGTGGGGTGGGTACTGCAGGATATAACTCCTGACAGTGGAATGCCGTCCCAAGTCATATATGTGCCAGTTCTTTTTTTTTTTTTTTCTCTCTTTTTTTGGCCGCTCCACACAGCATACGGGATTTTAGTTCGCCGACCAGGGGTCGAAACTACGCCCCCTACGTTGGAAGCCCGGAGTCTTAACCACTGGACCGCCGGGGAAGTCCCTGTGCCAGCTCTTGAATTCCTTCTTCTGCAGACCACTTTGCAACATTTTCTCCCCTTTGTCTAGGGACACGTTTTCAGTTTTCTGGCCAATCGTTTTCTGGCATCTTGACTGCCCAGGACAGCTGTGAAGCCAGAAATGCATGCAAGGCGCCACCTGGTGCAGGCAGAGCCCAGAGTAGCCAAGCCAAGGCCAGGCTGGCCGCATCCCCACGGAGCAGTGGGGTCATGAGATGATGGAATATCTCTTGGCCAGCATCTGGAGCATCCGCAGCATGTTTTAAAATAAGGATCAGGGCTTCCCTGGTGGCACAGTGGTTGAGAGTCCGCCTGCCGATGCAGGGGACGCGGGTTCGTGCCCCGGTCCAGGAAGATCCCACATGCTGCGGAGCGGCTGGGCCCGTGAGCCATGGCCGCTGAGCCTGCACGTCCGGAGCCTGCGCTCCGCAACGGGAGAGGCCACAACAGTGAGAGGCCCATGTACCGCAAAGAAAAAATTAAAAGAATAAAATAAGGATCAGCCTCCTTGGCTGGCAGTGGCTGAGGGGGGAGGAGAAATGGGGAAGAAGCTCTAGAAAAATGGAGAGAGAATGGATGAGAGGGAAGCCAAGAAGAGGAGCATGGCAGGCAGGGTTGGAGGGAGAGATCACGGGGATCCCTGGAGTCAGGTTGGGGCAGACGGCGTGAGCTCAGTCCTGCTGCAGTTGCCCGGGGGCCTCCAGATAAAGGCTCTGACTAGTCAAGAGCAGGCTGCATGATGATAGCAGCTAGTATTTACCAGAGGCTCACTGTGCTTTACTTGCATTATTTCTCTGTCTTCCTTTCCTGCTCCTCTCCTTTACTTTAGCCACACGGGCGTCTGATATTTCTGCAACACACCAGGTGTACACCTACCCCAGGGCCTTTGCACTTGCTGTTCCCTTTGCCTAGGATGCTTCCCCCCGCAGGTATCCCCCTGGTTCACGCCTTTACCTCGTTTCTGATCTTGGCTTCAGTGTTTCCTCCTTGGAGGGCTTTGCCCAGCTGCCTTCTTTTAAAATTGCAACGCCCCTCCCCTGGCTTTCTTTTTCTCCATAGCACTCGTCACCGTCCGACAGTCCATACATTTTACTTGTTTATTGTTTCTTGACTGTCTTCTCCCTAAAGAATATAACTTCTAGGAGGGCAAAGATTTCATTCATTGTTGAATACCCAACGCCCAGAACAGGTGCTTTGTTTGATCAGGCACTTGGTAAACGTGTTTTGAATGACAATGATTTGAGCTATTCCTTAAACAGCCCTCATTGCTCCCACTTGACAGATGAGAGAGCTGAGGGTCAGCTTGTCCAGACCCTGGAGCCAATGGGTGAGAGCAGGACTTGTACCCAAGCAGCGTGCCTGTCCACTGGTGGGTGGGTTGGCCTGGGGCTCTGGTATTAGAGGGCTGTAGTCTGGCATGAGATGAGAGACTGTCCGAAGTGTCCTGTGTCCTTCAGTGACGGCTGTGTCTCCGTTTCCTCAGGATGTGGCTCTGAGCCTGTCTGTGTCCCCGATGGCCCCCGCAGCAGCTCGGTGGAAGGAAGTCCCTTCCGTCCCCCGACACACTCCTTCTCCTCCGTCTTCGATGAAGACAAGCCGATAGCCAGCAGCGGGACTTACAACTTGGACTTTGACAACATCGAGCTGGTGGATAATTTTCAGACCTTGGAGCCTCGCTCCTCAGACTCTAAGAATCAGGATTGCAAGGTGAGCTCACGGAGGAAGTCCACGGACTCTGTCCCCATCTCTAAGTCGACGTTATCCCGCTCGCTTAGCCTGCAAGCCAGTGACTTTGATGGTGCTTCTTGCTCAGGCAGTCCCGAGGCCGTGGCCCCGGCCCCAGATGCACATAGCACGGGTTCGAGCAGTGCTTCCAGTACCCTTAAGCGAACTAAGAAACCGAGGCCACCTTCCTTAAAAAAGAAACAGACCACTAAGAAACCCCCCGAAACCCCCCCAGTGAAAGAGACACAGCAAGAGCCAGCCGAAGAGAGCCCCGA
This sequence comes from Mesoplodon mirus, assembly GCF_964341445.2. NCBI lineage: Eukaryota > Metazoa > Chordata > Mammalia > Artiodactyla > Ziphiidae > Mesoplodon > Mesoplodon mirus. The sequence goes on from NC_138977.1 coordinate 221,602,947, forward strand.
CCCCAGCGAGGAGAATCGAATAGCCGAGACAAGAACGGAATCAGCCAAGACGGAAGGTTCTGGACCAGCCTTATCAGAGGAGGCACCCTTAGAACCTGCTGCTGTGCCCAGGGCTGCCTGCCTTCTGGACTCCGAGGGTGCAGAAGGGGCCATCCCCCCAGCTTCTGGGGGTGGCAGAGTGCAGAACTCACCCCCCGCTGGAAGGAAAACATTGTCTCCTGCCACGGCCCCAGAGGTGGTGGAGGTGTCCCCATTGGATAGTGGGGGGCAAGAGGACTCCCCAGCCAAAGGCCTCTCAGTGAGGCTGGAGTTTGACTATTCTGAGGACAAGGGTAGTTGGGACACGCAGCAGGAAAACCCCCCTCCCACCAAAAAGATAGGCAAAAAGCCGGTTGCCAAAATGCCCCTAAGGAGGCCAAAGATGAAAAAAACACCCGAAAAACTCGACAACACTCCTGCCTCGCCTACCAGATCCCCTGCTGAACCCAGTGACATCCCTATCGCTAAAGGTACCTACACCTTTGATATTGACAAGTGGGATGACCCCAACTTTAACCCTTTTTCTTCCACCTCAAAAATGCAGGAGTCTCCCAAACTGCCCCAACAGTCATACAACTTTGACCCGGACACCTGTGATGAGTCCACTGACCCCTTTAAGACATGCTCTAAGACCCCCAGCTCACCTTCTAAATCCCCAGCCTCCTTTGAGATCCCAGCCAGTGCCATCGAAGCCAACGGAGTGGACGGGGATGGGCTGAACAAGCCCGCCAAGAAGAAGAAGACGCCCCTCAAGACGTAAGTTCAGGGGTGCAGGTGGTAAGATCGGAGTCGGGGCTGGGCATTGGCTGTGATTGTTGCTCACGTGCCTGGATGACCCATCCCCCATTTGCTGCAGTGCCACCATGTTTGCGGCAGGATACCTGTTTTCATTCCTCTCTGCACCCACAGTGGTGGCTTTTCCCATCCACATATCCCGTTGGGTCTAGAGTCATTGATCTTTTGCCTCAATTAGTCAGTGGTCTAAAGCTTTACTTGTAGCTGAAGACCTGACCGGGAGAGTGTGGGATCCATGGAAAGGGAGCGGCTCAGTGGAGGTCTGGTCAGCCTCCCTGTTTAACATATGAATTGCTTTTTGGAGTGGCCTCAAAACTAAGAGATCTGCCCTTATATTATTAAAATTTGTAGTGTTTGTTTCTGCCCATTAAGGAGACATTAGCCCAGGAGGCAAACACAGTAGACTTGAGAAACCCTTGCGAGAGAGAGAGAGAGAGAGAGAGAGAGAGAGAGAGAGAGAGAGAGAGAGATCTGGGCCCCTTCCTGTACCCCAGCTAATGTGTAAGAAGCACGCCGGTTTGTCTTCACCCCTGTGTAGTCATCTTCATGGACGAGCGTCCACAGGCCCTGTAGGTCCAGAAAAGGTCAATGGAACCTGAAAGGGAGAAGCAGTCCCCACGGCCCCCAGGAGGCCATTAATAATCAGGTCTGCTATCCAAACACTGGCCAAATAGATTGTGCATAATACTACGTGTCCATGCCTCTGGAATTCATCCCAAGACCCAGCTCCAACTTGGATGGCTACCAGTCCCTCCTCAGGACTTTGGTCCAAGTTGTAGGTGGTTAGGTGCTTGGAGCTTTTCTCCACTCATGTAGTATCGTCAATAATTTAACAAGGCCAAGGAGACCGGGCTTCTGGCGGCAACTCAGCAGAACAGACCATGGCTGCTGGCCCCTCTGAGTCTGCCTGGCACAAATCGAGATAGGGTGACCTGTTTACCTCTCGTTCTGGGCTCCCCCAAGCATTTAACATTTGAGAAGAACCCGAGGCTTCCTGAGAAGAAGGTCTCTAAGCAGGCTTTGGCCTTGGATCACCTTACCTCTGTCTGGTGTTGGATAGAGGAAACAGTCCTGGCCCAAAATGGGACTTTTCTTAGATCAGCTGCCAAACCAGGCCCTCCTTAAAGATTCCATAGCATCTTTGTTGGAAGCTTTGTTTTTAAGCCTCAAACCGGAGAAATCTGAAATGCCCAAATCACAAAGCTAATCTCTCATTTTGGGGATGAGAGCCAGTTTGTAGCCACTACCTCCTCCTTCCCTGCAGATAGCTTGGTTCTATTCTGTTCTATCATCAGAGATAGCTAACCGAGGTTGGGGAAGCTAACCCGTCTCCGGGTCTTACCTGTAGGGCAGATGGCTTGGAATCCTACACTGGGGTGACAAAGCTCTTTGAGCCACCAACATTTTATGGGGTAACTGGAAGCAAGAGAGGAAGGCGTTCTCTGACAGCCCCTCTCCAAAAAGCTGGGATGTAGCCCACACTTCCAAGCAAACAGTGGATGGCTCTTGTATCCTAACCCATTAATAACCAGTTGTCTGCAGATTTATCTTTTTTGTCAGTTCCTCTGTCTGTCTCTCTTTTTCTTTGTCTTCTTGTCTTAGGATGGTTGAAGATGTGATGTCTGTATGTTCTCTGTTGTAAGTAAATTAAATGGAATCCGCCTCTTACACCAAATGTGCTTTTTTCTGCCTTTGTTTTTGCTTCCAAGCGCTTTCTATTTCCTTTCCATGGCTGCTCCCTACGTATTTCTGTGGCGGGCCTGGGAATGATGGGGCATGGGGCTTCCCAGTAACAGAGGTTATTTATCTGTTTCATAGTGATTAGCATAAATGAAACTGCTTGGCTGTGAGAACGTGATTATCCAACATCTGTCTGCTTGTCAGGAATGGAAGTTTTTTTCCCCTTGCTTATTGGATGTCTTCATCTGAAACCCATACATTTGTTTTTTCACTCTCATTCCATTCTTTCATTTTAAGTTGGGCGATTGCTTTCAAAGTATTGTGGCTTCACATTAAAATAACCACCCAGTCCAACCACAGGCAGCAACTGCTACTGCTTGTTCTGGCCACACGTGAAGCAGAAATGTTTGAGCTGTTTCAAATTGACACTGATGGGAGCCCCCTGAAATGCAGGGTCAGCTCAGTGGAGCACACGGCCGTGAGAGCCATCGCCAGGCTGCTCTGGGTCAGCAGGACTGGGCTGGGTATCAGCATGCTATCTGGGGGTCGCCTTGTTGAGGGAGACGGAGCAACAGAGCAGACCACCGCTGTGCCTGTACTGCTTTGCCTCCCTGGCCAGGAGAGAGCTTGTGGGCTGCTCCCGGGGGCCCAAGGACAGGCACTTTCTCTGCCTCTCCATTATTCCACGAGGAGCTGGCCTGGGCCCAGACGTCCAGCAGCCCCGGGATAGGGTGGGGTCTCTCAGGCTCTCTTCTGCCCAAGGGATTTCTTCGGTACTTTAGAGCCATTTAGCAACTGTAAAATACACAGTTGTATATTTATATGCATGGATAAATATATGCTTCAAGCTGTGATTGCACTGTTCACATGGCAAATGTCATAAATGCTGTAAATAACCATTTATGGTATTTCTTTCATGACTGAAAGCCATTGTTGGAGCGTTTTATTCCAGGGAACACAAGGAGGAACTTGGTGCCAATTTGTTCTATCCACCCAGTTAACGTTTAGAGCGGGGGAGGTGAGGGGGACCCCCGCACAAGCCCTTGCCTTGCTGGGGGCAGGACCAGACCACGGAGGGGCCTGAGACCAGGGGGCAGGGGCCGATCTGCAGGTGGAGAAGCCTCCATTCTGATAGTGGAGATGAGCCCTTGACCACCCAGTAGACTTAATGGAGCCATCTGTGCTAAAAGTCCCTTCCTTCTGACTCCTCTGGAGTCTGAGCCGATGTTTCCTTTGCCTAGGTCCTCCTCCCCTCTCCTCCCCTCCCCCTCAGCCCCCAGTTATCTTTATGAGGGGGAAAAAAAGAGAGACCAGAGTTGTTACTCACTGTTACACTTAAAAGTTGTTACTTTTAAATGTCTTTAAAAAAGACATTAAAAAAAAAATTGTTTCATCTCCGAAAAAGAGTTCTGGAGATTGGTTGCACAACAATGTGAATGCACTTTACACTACTGAACTGTACACTTAAAAGCGTCGAAGATGGTAAATTTTATGTTACGTGTATTCTACCATAATTTAAAAAAAAAAAAAGATCTCACCCCTCGCCCTGCCTTTAGTCAGAATCCCACCCAGAAGTTCAGAGGTGCGGGAATCCATTAAGCTCAGAGTTCCTGCACGTAGGAGGGAATCTGCCAGTTCTCCCTGAAGACCCAGAACTTTCCTTCCTGTTTCTGCACGGCTCCTTCAGTTGTTTGAGTGCTGTGTCGGCTTGGTCTTCTATGAACTGGATCCTGTTCATCGGTGTCACGAACTGACATCCCCTCCCCGACCTTAGTTGGTTCAGACATTCCTGGATGAATCCAGATATATTAATCTGCTCACCAGAATCTGCTTTTTGAAATAAGAACATCTGGGTAAATTTAGCTTCATTTTCTGGGTCAGCTCTCCAAAATGGCATCTTTTCAAAGATTTCCAGCTTGATGACTCTCTCCCTCGGGGGCAATAATAATATCTGTTAAAAAATCGGAATGGATTGTCGGTGTGGACGTCTTTCGGTTGGTGTTGGAGTGGTGTAGACTGGAGGGTGGTCTGGGTCAGATACTCAGCAGTCAGACGCTCTGGGCCTCAGTCGGCTCTGGAATGTTCTGTGCCTCTGTCTGTTGTGTTTACATTTTCCATTTTGTTTCCAGTGACACATTTAGGGTGAAAAAGTCGCCAAAACGGTCTCCTCTCTCTGATCCACCTTCTCAGGTATAATGTTCCCTTGATACTTGTGATTGTATCCCTCACTCGGGAAGATAAGGCTGATGTGTTTTTATTCCCCATTAGTCAATAGAGTTTCCTTTTCTGCTCATCATGCGCCTCTCCTTGCCTCCTACATGGAGGGTCCCTCAGTGTTTGCAAGACATTGTTTTGATCCCTTTCCTTGGGGAAACATCAGAGTATGTCCCAAGAATAGGCAGATATTCAGGAAAAATGTCAGTTGGATTCTGTGGGAGTCGTGCTGGTCCATTTGGCCAGTTAATCTGCTGAAAACTTACCTGAATATCCAGTTGCGGAAGTCTGTTGAGATAAACGCATATATAGTGAGAAAGAAATGAATACATGTCAGGAACACTGGATTATGTAACCAGGGTCAGGATGGGGAGATAAAGGACTTTCATCCCCTGCAGAAGGGGCGGCTTGGGCTCTTTCTTCATACGAGTCCCTGTCTCCCTCTTCCTATAATTCCTCTACCAAATATACGCCATTTCTTCTACCCTGTTTACAGACCAAGAAGGGTATCCTGAAGTATGTGCCAGGCCATTCAAGGTCATAAAACAAGCAAAGCCCTAGCCAGCCAATCCTGGGCAGGGCGAGGCTGCAGAGAGGCGCCCAACCCCACGAGAGGGATCTTGGGTCCAATGCCACCTCTGCTGTAACATTTCTGGGCTCCCACCCTGCCCTGCTCAGCTGCACACCCTCTGTGGAGATGGAGATGAGACCCCCTTTCTCTACCTCCCGTGTCAGGCGTGAGGATTGTCAGGCAATGTTGATGATGTTGATGTACAAGCCTGAAGCACTGTGTGGGCGTAACACTATAGTTGCCTTCATAAACGTGCCAGTAGTAAAAGTTTCCTTATTTTTCTCAAAGTGAATGAGCAGGAGTATCTCAAATAACCAAGACACAAAATCCTGATTCTTTTCAAACCCACGGTCATCACCCCCTGAAACAAACCATCAGAAAAAGAAATTCATAGAGGGAAAGACTTTGTGTCCTTGGGACTATTTTGAGCAGAGGAATTTGACAGGGACCGGTCCTGGTGAGGGGGACCCAGACCCCTGTGGGTGGGCGCAGAGGCTGAACGAGAGAAGAGACAGCTTCCCTTCTCCTGGTAGGACCCCACCCCCGTGGCCACGCCGGAAACGCCGCCCGTGATCTCCGCGGTGGTCCACGCAACCGACGAGGAGAAGCTGGCGGTCACCAACCAGAAGTGGACGTGCATGACGGTGGACCTGGAGGCTGACAAACAGGACTACCCACAGCCCTCGGACCTGTCCACCTTTGTGAACGAGACCAAATTCAATTCACCCACGGAGGGTAAGCAACTCGGTGGCCAGCTGGACCGCCACTCTGCCTTGGAGACCACTGCCCCTAGGGAGCAAAAGGCCAGGAAAGAAACTTCTAAGCCAGGTAACCGTGCTGCTGGCTGCCATCTCCCGGTGCACCCCGAGCTCAGGCTGCCTTTTGAAACAGACTGAGGCTTGAAACCAGCTGAACGGCGACCCCGGGGTACCAGCTGAGAGCCTGCAAAGAGCTCTCTAACTCTGGGTCCTGAGCTCACCTGAGCTTTGCACCTTCTTGGCTGTGTGGCTCACATCCCTTGAGGATTTTGAGTCAAATGCTCAGGGTATGTTAACCTGCCTGTGGGGTCTCTTAGCCCACTGTTCATCGGCCCCACGGGACGTCCCACAGTGTGACCAACACCTGCTCAAGCCCCAGACCAGAGGTTCCCCCAAGGCTTGCCAACAAGAGGACTGAGTCCTTCTGAATAGGCCCCAGGCGAGTCACTTATCTCATTAGTATCTTCCTTTCCCCTTACGTATACCCACTTTCAGCTTGCTGCCTGATTCTTCGGCTTGAAAAATTCATGTATCTTAAGTCAGCAACTAGAAGCTTCCTGCGAGGAATTAGTCCATTTCCAGGTGTGATGGTACCCTGCATTCCTAGTCCTCCTGGGGCCTTTCCTCCACCCACCACCATGTGGGGCTTGTGAGCCTAGTACTGGGCCGTCATTCCAGCACTGTGGGCTGTTGTGATGGTTCTAAGTTTCCCTTTCCAAGATCTTGATTTCTAGCAATTTTTAAAAACTGAGTAGAATTCAATATGAGGACAACCATACGGGGAAACCTTATCTCCGCTTCTTTGCTGCTAAGAAGAAACCATGATTTCCATCAGACGGCCTCCTGCCCCCACCTGGGCAGGGCAGGGCTGTAACCGAGGTAACTTTTAATTGTAACTAGGAATGCTTCCTCTGGAGGTTCTTGTATGATCAGGCTTCTTGGCGGCTTGCTTTGTGCCCATGAGGTCTCTCAGTGGTACCAGTGAGATCCGTTTCAAGGTTTGGGGGGATTTTGGATGCTTATCTTATTATAATGCCTTTCTATAGTTTGATGATGAAAAGACAATCCAAATTATGTGTACTTGGACTTTCGGGCATTGTATTTTCTGCATAATGGAGCCTTTGGTTGGTTGTCTGGTTGGCCCTCTGGCCAGGGGTTTGGGAGGCTTAAGAGTGACCATCTCACTCCAACCTGACCCCAGGGGCCCAGGCCTGGCCTCAGCTTTCTTCAGTCCTCCTTTTCCTCTGTGCACACACCCCTGGGCCATGACTGTACCAGATGGAACCACTTTCCCCCAGGGACGCCCCTGCTCAGCTCGCCTGCAGTGGCTGCTGCAGGACGCCCCCTGCTTCCTGTCTCCCAGGCTTGTCCTGCCCCCTCCCGGCCTTTCCCTGGACAAGGCCCCTCTGCTGTCTGCTATCATTGCTTGGTCTGAGCTCGCTCTGAGGTTACATAACGCGGTAAGGATGATGCAGGTGCATCTCTTGCTTCCCTACTAGATTGTGTGTTTCTTTAAGACAGGAACCCCATCTGAGCCAGCTTTGTTTTCCTTACAGCACCATGAACACCGTAAGGGCTAAAGACAGCTTTGTGAGGAAAAGAAAACAGAAGGCTAGGCAGGTAGACAGCTTAGTGTCCACAGTTTGATCTTTGCATCAGTCACCACCTGTGTGAGGGAGACGGGGCGGGGGAGGAGGGGAGGGCGTGTTGACAGCCCAGAAGCAGCAGGGGGTGGCTGAGGACTAGCAGGGACCTGGCCATTTTGATAGCACCTGTGGTTTCCTGCTGGTACACCTCTCTTGAGGCTTAATAAGAAACTTTTAAATGTCATAGAAACCAACCTGAGCTTGCCATTATAGATAGGAATCAAAAGGTGTGTGTTTTGGGCTGTGTGTGTGTGTTTGTACCATCAGGAACCAAATAAATACATGCTCTTCTTTTTTTTTTTTTGGCCGCACCTCATGGCTTGCAGGATCTTAGTTCCCTGACCAGGGATTGAACCCGGGTCCACGGCGGTGCAAGCGGGGAGTCCTAACCACTGGACCGCCAGGGAATTCCCTACATGCATCATTTTCGTAATACCTTTTAAGCTAATAGGTGCCTCATTCAGTGGTAACATCTATTTCTTCATCTTTAACTTAGAACTAAAGCAGTCCACTCACTTAGCTTAGTGGCATATTTGAGAATTGTTTGTTTTCTGCAAAAGTTCCACAAATAGGGCAATCTGTAAGTTTGGAACAAAACTCTAATAAACCTGCCTCCTTAGAAAATGACTGTGGGCCTTCCCTGGTGGCACGATGGTTAAGAATCCGCCTGCCGATGCAGGGGACACGGGTTCAAGCCCTGGTCTGGGAAGATCCCACATGCCGCGGAGCAGCTAAGCCCGTGAGCCACAACTCCTGAGCCCGTGTGCCACAACTACTGAAGCCCGTGCCCCTAGAGCCCGTGCTCCGCAGCACGAGAAGACACTGCAATGAGAAGCCCACGCACTGCAACGAAGAGTAGACCCTGCTCGCCGCAACTAGAGAAAAGCCCACGTGCAGCAACGTAGACCCAGTGCAGCTATAAATGAATGAATGAATGAAAAAGAAAAAGAAAATGTGAAGATGTGGGAAGTCCTGACCATAGTTATAGCTGCTGGGCGATGGGAAACCCATTGTCTGTGTGAATTCAGAACAGCTGCAGTTTCAAGGGGTGTGGCCTGCATTCACCTCTCTAATGTACCTGGTTCCCTCCAGCAACTGGATGCAGAAACTGGATGCAGAGCCCTGTTCTTGGATTGTCCTCCTGTTAATGAGTCACGTCCGGCCATACTAGACACGAACCTGGTTGGGGTGCAGATGTTCTCCCCAGAAAGAGCCTGCCCAGTGCTGCAGCTGCGATTGAGACTTTCTTACACTGAAGTCATAAATCACAGGACAGTGAAATGTTGGGTTAGAAATAATATTTGCCATTTGGATACGTATTCACTGCAATATGAATTCTCCAAGTAACAGTAATAAGGAGGAGCTGTCGGGCTTCCCTGGTGGTGCAGTGGTTGAGTCCACCTGCCGATGCAGGGGACACGGGTTCGTGCCCCGGTCCGGGAAGATCCCACATGCCATGGAGCGGCTGGGCCCATGAGCCATGGCCGCTGAGCCTGCGCGTCCGGAGCCTGTGCTCCGCAACGGGAGAGGCCACAACAGTGAGAGGCCCGCGTACCGCAAAAAAAAGGAGGAGCTGTCATTGGTGGAGTAGCCCTGCTGCGCCTTTACATACATGATTTCATTTCACCCTCCCAGCTCTAGATGGTGGATTCCTGCACTTCCTCACGTAAGAGCGAGGGAGCAGAGGCTTTGAGCTGTTAAGATTTGCTGAGTGGGCTTCCCTGGTGGCGCAGTGGTTGGGAGTCCGCCTGCCGATGCAGGGGACACAGGTTCGTGCCCCGGTCCGGGAAGATCCCACATGCCGCGGAGCGGCTGGGCCCGTGAGCCATGGCCGCTGAGCCTGCGCATCCGGAACCTGCGCTCCGCAACGGGAGAGGCCGCAACAGTGAGAGGCCCGCGTACCGCAAAAAAAAAAAAAAAAAAAAAAAGATTTGCTGAGTGTTGAGGGGCTAATTCTCGTAGGACCAGGTCTGCCTGACTCGAAGGGCTGCTTCTTTTCCGCCACGCTCTTTACGTGAGCGTCATACAGACTTCCTTTCGTTAAGTGTAGAGTGAGGATGTTGAGCAGCTGATCGGTGCTTCCCTACCTGGGTTCACAAGAGATTCAAGTTGTCTTGATATTTCAAAAAACCTGTGGAGCTGGGTTAGAAAGATGCCCAGCTAGTTTAAAACTGCATGTTTGGGGGCTGTAATCATATCAGCTCACTGTGGTGACACTGATAATCTCTCATTGATTTAAACCTCAGATTGGCAATTATAAACATTTTTCTTTGAGTGCTTGCTTAGCAAATGCCCTTTTCTGGAGCAATCTTTTGAAACATGGTGCCATGAGAGAAAACCTAGTTCATGTGATCCCCAGAGATGGAAAGTTTAGGAACCACTGGACGACAGAGCCTCCGAAACCTCCTAGCTCTGGTCGGAGACCCTGAGGGAGTATTTGCTTTAGATTCGAAGATCTGGATGGCCGTTGCTGGTCACCCTGTCTCCCTATTTCCCTTTACACACAGCTGCACTGGCACCCCCTCTTGCATACAATAGAGAAGGGGTGTCCTTCTCAGGAGCCTAACCTGGTCTTCAGTGGTGGGCACCATTGTTGTCACACTACAGGCATGTAGAAGGGCCACCCAAGGAAGTTGGAGCAGTGTCCTTGTCCCCTTCCAAAAGGCTCGTCTCCTCTCATCACTTATGTTAAAAGTTTCAGAAATATTAGCAAAGAGCAGTAACAGACCTGGTCACAGTCCCTTACCTTTGTGTGACCAGTTGTGGGGCTTTTCATCTTACCTCAAATCATTTTACCCTGCAATATGTATGCACTTTGAGCTCCATTTATGGATAAGTCGATGGGCCTAGAGAAGTCAGAGAGTTGGCTTCTCTGATCCTGTCCCTGACAATCAGGACTCAGTTGCATCCTTCTGGCTTCTACCCAGGCTCCTTTGGTCCCCCAGCAAAGCTCCAGCCACGAGAGTCAGATGGGAACACAGGCCCATTGCCTTCAGAACGACAGAACCCATTAAAAATAACTTCGGGGGAATTCCCTGGCGGTCCAGTGGTTAGAACTCCTTGCTTTCACTGCAGTGGGCCCGCGTTCGATCCCTGGCCGGTGAACTAAGATCCCGCAAGCTGTACGGTGCAGCCAAAAAAAACAAAATAAAACAAAACTTCTGGCCTCTTCAGCTCGGAGCAGCACATGCTTTAGCGAGCGGCCTCTTCTCTGATTTGTAAAGATGTTGAGCCATTTGGTATCACTGGCGTTACCCTTCTTGGCCTGCCTGCTGCGTGTGGCGTAGTTGAAAAATGGGGCTAAAATTGGACGTGGCTCCCCTTTCCAAGCCTACCCTCTAAGGCTTAGAATTTAAGGCAGGCGAATGAGATTTTGAAAACCAAGTTCAGTAAGATGTTTTCTCAAAAGATCTGAGACCCTCTTGGCAGGTAGGAAAGAAGGCAGATGAATGAGCTCAGTGACCTGAAACTCCCCCAGATCTGCCGCCCGGAAACGAGCTCAGATTCCAGGTGGGACACTGAGGAGAGCTGGTAACCAGAGCCGGCACTGACCCGGGGCCCCAGGGCCTGGAAAATCTCCATGGCCTCAGCTTATTCAGTGCATCCCAGGTGCTCTGTGGTATTGTGGGGTGTGCGGGGGTGTGGTCTCTGTGAAATAATTTAGGGTTAAATCCTGCCTGGGCAGTAGTAGTTGATACCTTGGAGGAGGAAGCAGCTGACTCACGATTATCTTTTCCGTTTAGACGGTCTTTAGTAGAGCAGTAAAATGATGGTTCTGGGGTCCTGCACCCAGAAAGTGACAGGTCTAGAAGAGGGCCTAGAAATCACCTTGTCCTTCACTGTCCCCTGCCTTTGAAAGGTAGTGAGTCTTAATAAACGAATGCTTCTATGTCTTCAGTTGAGGCAGACCCTAGGGACAGATTCACACGACCGTTACAGATACACTGAGTTCCTGCCCGGCATATGGTTTGGCTTATCCTCCGTTCTTCCCAAGTGATGCACAAGTCAGGGCCTTCAGGACGCAGGAGGTCCTTCTGGTCGTTAATCCACAAAACTGTCTCCGTTCCTGTGTTCAGGTCCTGCCTGCCAGAAAGATGCATTTGCTTCATCCCAGAGAGTCAGAGATTCCTGAAAAGTCATCCACGGGTTTAAGTACTGGAGTTTATTCAGTTTGGTTTTGAGAAAGTTTTTGAGGAAATATCTCATTTTAAAGCTCATATTAAAGGATCATTTAAGAATGATTCCTTCTGTTGAATATGATTATGAATATGTAGGAATGTGGGGCTTTAAACCAGAACTGCTATTTATTTTTTACCTAAAAAAATTAAGGCATGAGGCTTTAGGGATTGCCGTTAACACTCTTGCACAGCTGCTTTCTGAGCGGGTCATTTCACCTCGGTTTTCTTTTTAAGTGGAAAAGAGCCATCTGGTAGCTGCGGACTGGGGCTTCTTCAAGGATAGAGTCCTCTTCTGTCTTGTTCATCACCGTATCCACTGTGCCTAGCACAGTTTGAGACACATAGTAGGTGCTCAGAATCTATTCACTAGACAGGGAGTTCGGTGGGAGTGTAGCAGAGCTGGGTCTCCACCTGGAATTGCCCTGGGAACCGAGGCAGGCAGTGGGGTTTCTAGTATCCAGGGAGAATATCTGGAGTTTTCTTTGCAGCCTAAAGTCTCCGGTCAATTTGAAATAGGTCATCTTTCCACCACATTGGACTTTAATAGTCTTTGCAGCTGAACACTTGATTTGGACCGGCCCTGTTGGCACTGGCAGAATTGGGGGAAGCATTCTAGACAACTCGCAAAGCTTCTCGTACAGCAACACTGTTCTTCCCTTGCTTCCGACAACTGGATGGGCAACTGTGGGTCCAGTTCCAAAATGTCACCAGGACTTGGGAAGGTTCCATGTATCGCACGTGAGACTTACAGAGAAAAGCAACACAGTGTACACACTGTCTGATCTGAAAACTCAGTGCAAAATGCTCAGATCTTTCCGCAGTCAAATCCGTGCTTGGTCATGACATTTAATTCCCTTGGAACTCTCTCAGGCTCCCAAATGGCAGAAGCCCCTTAACGGTAAGGGGTTTACCAGTTGTCTGAAAATAGCTGAGTCGAGCCTCCCCTTCTGACCATATCAGAAATCTCAGTCAGTGGACATTCTCAGAAAGCTTAAAGCCTTGTTCCGGACCCCACCTGCCCAGCCCCAAACTTTTCATTCCCCCCTCCCCCCACCACTGGCACTCACCTCTCCTTCTGTTTCTTTTGCAGAGTTGGATTACAGAAACTCCTATGAAATCGAATATATGGAGAAAATTGGTTCCTCCTTACCTGTAAGTTCTTCTGCCTTCAGCCAGCAGGGAACTTGCTCTCCCGCCCTGTTTTTTGGTCACTTTGGTGAACTGGGGCTGGGGGGTTTGAGGTTTGTCTCAATCCACTTCAGATGCCATTTTCAGGGAGAAAAATGATAGGATGCTGTTAGGCTTCCTGCAGAATTACTTCCTAGACTGAGAAGGGACTCGTCAAGAGATTTCTTTTAAAAAAAGTGGAGGGAGTGGTTTGGTGGTGTCTAAGGTGTACCGTTATCTGGTTTCTTCAGATTAATTGCTTCCTAGAACTGAAAATTTTCCCTTTGGGCAATAAATCTTTCCCCCATCTCTTTTTCATTTTGAGTTGTCATGATGGGCACCTGTCTGCCCTGGCTTATTAACGTGCCGCTACTGGGGCATTTGGTCCTGGACATGACCTCTTGTGCTGCTGTTGTCCAACGATGCCCCCAGAGGTGTGGAGATGCCCAGGAGGGCTTGTGCGACACTCAGCAACCCCGACACGTTGCTCTTACCTATCTTTCTTTGCATCATTCGTAGATGGGGTGTTGCTGCTTCTAAACCACATCTGCTGTAAGTCAGTGAACCTTGATGGTGGCGCTCATCACAATGGGGCGTCATGCCCGTCTCCCCCATTCAACTGTGGGCCATGCCCGGACGGGGGTCTCGCCTACCGCTCTGTTTATCCTCGGTGGCCAGCATGGTTGCCCATCCAGAGAGGATGGCCCCTAAATGCCTCTGGGCTCAGCAGCACGTAGCACACCAACACCATTGCAGTCCCCCTCGGAAATGTTCCCGGCTGCACGCGGTCCCACTTTCTTCCTACGCTTTCCTCTTCCCTCCGGTCCTCCTCTCCTCTCTCTTAGCCAGCGCCGCTTTCTCCTCTCTGCCGGGTGGCTGGAGAGAAATGAAGGCCTCTCCCTGATGAGTTATCTGCCCCCATTGAAGAGCACTCTGGTTTTCGTCTCTGTAGCGTGTTTAGGCCACTGCAGCCAAGCTGACCTGTGACTTTGATCCCTGCAGCAGGACGACGACGCCCCGAAGAAGCAGGCCTTGTACCTTATGTTTGACACTTCTCAGGAGAGCCCGGTCAAGTCTCCCCCCGTCCGGATGTCGGAGTCCCCGACGCCGTGTTCAGGGTACGACTTCCATGTTGAAAGGGTTACACCCCGGGGCGCAGGTTCCCAAGGCCTCTGAGCACCTGCCCTGCTCTCCTGACCCCCATTCACTTGCACACACTCAGGCAGCCCACAAGCCCATCTGTCTCAGTGCCCACACGGGCACAGATGCAGTGGGTTTGTCGCGGGCTGCCCTTTGGACTAAGGGAGCACCCTTTAACTGCTGAGAGCGTGAGCCCCTCCCATCTCCTGCCGGTGCACGCCGCTTTATTGTGTAATCTGTCCCGTGGGGAGGCAACACGCCTCAGCATTCAGTGCCCGAATCCCACTCCCAACCCCGGCTGGTTGTATGACCTGATGCGAGTTACTGGACCCTCCTGGGCTGCAGTTTCCTCACGTGTAAAGTGAGAGTAATAATAAAATTGATCCTGTAGTGATTGTTTGAAGATGAATTGAGGTGCCACTTGGGATGGGGGTAGGGGTACCTGTTCAAGTAGCCAAAAGGAGGAGTAAACTGAGATGCTGTAAGGAAAGCACTTGTCACAGGGCCTGGCACAAATGAAGTTCTGCTAAACGTTTATTATTCATATGGATGTGAATGTAAGCATTTGTCAGGCTCCTGTTCTGAGCTGTGTGGTGCTGGATTGGGTGGGGGGGGGTATCATGCTGACATTGGGACCTTCCTGTCCTCTCCTACCTGCCGCTTTCACTGAGCAGGAGTGAACGCTCTTGCTGTGACTTCCCATACCTGCTCCAGAATCTGCCCAGGGTGGTGGGAATGAGAGGAGGATGTTACTGCAAGAGCAGTAATGGCGCCTCGTGACTGGCACTGTGTCGAGTGTGTTAGGTGCAGGCAGCATCTCACTTGATCTCCACAGAGTTACAGTACCTAACCCCTCCCGCCAAGGTGCACGGCCAAGGGGTTGGCAGTCCGCTTAACCCCAGAGCTCGTACCCTTAGCCAATGGCATCTGTGCTTCTGGCTGTCCGTTGTCAGCAGGCTCTTACGTGGGGCTGGACCACCCTCTATCCAGCCAACAGACCCCTTGGTCACCTAAGACCTGCCCATTTTCCTCGGGGAATATAACCTTGGAAGTCTAGGATCGCTTGCTATGTTAGTTGGGGCATCCTGGCTAATTTCAGTGGGATTTCCAGTGCAGCCTCTAAAGATGCGCTTTGCTTCCTTAGCTCAAGTTTTGAGGAGACTGAAGCCCTTGTGAACGCCGGGGCAAAGATCCAGCATCCCGTTGCACGAGGGCTGGCCCCCAACCAGGAGCCACACTTGCAGGTGCCAGAGAAATCCTCCCAGAAAGAGCTGGAGGCCATGGCCTTGGGCACCGCATCAGAAGTGATTGAAATTGTAAGTGGGGTTGGAGGGGCCTGAGATCACTGCGGGTGAGCCCTAGGTCAGCTGGGTTCTATCACCACTCGGGCCAGGCCTTCAGAGCAACACTCCCCTGGTACCTGATGTGGGTCCCTATCCCCCTATCCCGCCAGAGAAGCCAGCCTAGGAGACCCCCCCGCCCCCAATAATGATGAGAGAAGGTCTCTCCGTCCTCACCAATGTGGTTTTGCAGTTCTCACCTAAGTGCTTTATTTGCCTTCAGGGTTATTCATTTTCCCCTTCTAGCCCCTTCGGGCTGGACTGTTGGTTTTTGAGCTGCCATCAGTCTGTACCCTGCTTCTCTGTCCTCTTTGGCAGAGGGCAGAGTATGGTAGATCAGGAAGCACTCTCCTTTTGAGGAACAGTTGGTTCTCCTGGGCTTTGGTGATGGGAAGTCCCTCCTGTTTATAGACCAGGACTTATACCTCTTCCCTCCCAACCCCTGTGGGACCTGCAGAGCGAATAGACCTGAGCTGAAGGCCTCACCCACGCGCCCCACACGTCTAAAATCGATCACCCTTCTGGCGACTTCTATTTTTCTTTTTTTACTTCCCCCAGCAATCCTCAAGAGGGTATGAGGCCATTGACTTGGCGTGTTGCTTTATTGCTCCAGATTAGTAGACGTTCATTTATCTCACGCATCAAGTATTTATTTAGCACCTACTATATGTCTGGCAGATGGATACTGGGAAAATAATAGTGAGCAAAAAGAGAGTCCAGACAGGACCTAGGCTGTCTCTCAAATAGACACTAGGAAGGACTCATGCGTGATTCAACTCCTGCAGCCTTGCCTTCTGATTTTGAAGTCTTTCTGATCTACCAGTTTGAAGTCATCTTTCCATTATTTAGAAGATGACCTTTACCAAACCTTCCTTTGGATATTTACAATGGAAAGTATTTCTTGATGACTTATGTTTAGAAACCCCATCACCTACCTTGTCTCCTACCCACTGAGGTTTTCAAGTAAATAAGTAAAGGGTAGCTTTCCTCCTAACAACTGGTTATGGAGTGAGGGTGACATGGGGGTGGAGAGGGCACCCAAGGCTGTGCTTTTGGGGAGCGGGTTGGGCCTGCCGATCTCACGGTGCCCGTGATCAGCATGTGGGAATTAGTCCAGATGAAAAGGAAAGTATTGGCACCTAACTGATACTCTCTTCAGCCTTAAGGCAGAGACGTCCAGCCAATAGATGGGTGGTCCTTGCTTGGAACCGATATCACTCTGCTCTCCTCTATTTTTCCTCTGTGTCCTCCTCTGCCGGCCTTCAGACAGCTCCTGAGGGCTCCTTTGCCTCTGCTGATGCCCTCCTCAGCAGGCTAGCTCATCCAGCCTCTCTCTGTGGTGCGCTTGACTATCTGGAACCCGACTTAGCAGAAAAGAACCCCCCAGTATTTGCTCAGAAACTTCAGGTTTGTAGCCCACGTGTGACCTTTGGGGAGTTTGTCAAAACCTCAGTAGAGAATGAACCTCCGAACTCCAAATGCAATGAGGCAGGATTTAATGGAGCATCGCTGAGAATGTTCCAGATGGAGTAGCTTCCCCTCAAAGACAGATATATGTGGTGTTCTTTACCCAGGACGCCAGAGTGCTATGTAAATTGTGCCGTTACATGTGGAACAAACCATTTGTATTTCAATTTGGAAAATGGACCGAAGCAGTCATTTTTCAGAAGTTTTGATAGCCCCAAAAGCAGTTTCTCTGATGTATTCATGGAACCAAGGGTATTAGCTCACCATGGAGCCAGGCTGTTTATGTATACAGGGTTATCTCAGACCCTTGTTGAGATAACATCTGGACTCAGGTCTTGTATCTGGCACCAAAACAATTGTCTACAGTCTGTGCTTTAAATTTGACAGCTCAATTTGATACCCTCTAGACTGGGATGTTCACAGCAAAAACTTAAGAGAGATTGTTAATAGTCATTTGAGATATGCAAATCCACTCGTGGAAATTGTTGGCCAACTTGACATGAAGTGAACAAAAGGAGAGAAATTGAAAGAACAGTGCACTAAAAATTCTGATCCCATTTTAAAAATTATTTCGTATTTGCGTAGTACTTCCCGCCAGACATCCCAAAGGGTGATTTAAAAAAAAAAAAAAAGGAAATGAGACATTTATTTCATGATCTGCTGAGGTGTTAATTGTGAAAGAAAGCCAGCGCGTATGTTTCCCCGAGTACCTGTCATGACGCATTCACGTGACACGTTCGTTTCTTGGATGTGGAAAACATTTCCGTCCTGTCTCGATGCATTTCCCCCGCGGTTTGCTCATTTCCCACCCCTCCGGCAGGAGGAGTTAGAGTTTGCCATCATGCGGATAGAAGCCCTGAAGCTGGCCAGGCAGATCACCCTGGCTTCCCGTAGCCGCCAGGACACCAAGGTACCGGTTTGCTGCTGCCGTGTGCTGCCTCTTGAGAATGTTGTGTGGTCCAGAAGCTTCTTTGCTAACCATGGCCAGGCAGGTGTTCGACAAAGTATGATTTTCCAAAAAGCTAAAAGTGTAATTTGTGCGTAAGTACACACTGAACACGCCAGCAGGATGGTAGAGCTTGTTGAATAAAGAAAAATACGAGAAACCGATGTCCAGTCAGTGGGGTAAGGAAGCTGGAATAAGGTTACAAAGTTAGATATAAAACAGGTTAATACTAGTTAAACAGGACGGATAATTCATAACCTTTGAGGTTCTTTTTTCTTCCTATAGAAATCATTTGCTTCGCTACTAATAAAAAATAATTTGCAACTTTTCTATTTTCTACAAGTTAACATCTAATTATACTGAGACTGGATCCTGGTCAATAGTAAATAGGTGAAAACAAGACCTTCCTGAGATGTCAGATGACCCTTAGGCCAGGGTCAAAAGGATTACAGAAAAGCAGTCTTTTTCTGCAACGGGAAAGCGTAAATATTTCAGACTTTGTAGGCATCTATTTGATCTCTGTAACAACTACTCAACTCAGGCACCGAAGCTCTGCTAAAGCAGCAGTGGACAGCACGTGGATGAATGGGTGTGGTCGGTTCCAGGAAAACCCTTTTTACAGAAAAGGGCGACAGGCCATTTGAGCCATCGCTGTAATTTGCCAACCCTTCTCTAGGGTAGAGTGTGATATTGACAAGACCTGCAGAAATTGTTTTGCTGGCTTCCAAGTTTGGAGTAATTTTTCTTAACAACTGGAATGTGTCGCTGATGACATGCACGATGGAGCGTGGTCCAGGGAGGTTCAGCCCACCCCCAGGGCTGACGGGTGTGCCTGGCCTCTGAGGATCCGCCTCATTCCCTCTCCCACACCCCACCCCCCGTTGGCAGCCCGGTGAACCTGGGCTGTCAGACCAGGACTGGGCCCCAGTGCGCTCTGTGGCCCTGAACCAGGGTGAGCCTCTCTGAGCCTCAAGTTTTTCCATCTGTGCCAAGAGGCTAATAGCAGTGAGTTTGCACGTTGCTGTGAGGACAGTAGGTGACATGCAGAGAGCCTGGCACACAGTAGGTGTACCATCAGTGAAAGCTGCTGGGAGGTGACCTTCACTTGTGCCTCTGTTACCTGATGAGACTCTCCCAACATCTCTCTTCAGACAGCGGGTCCAGGTCCCATTTTACAGATGTGGAAAACGGAGCCTGGGAACCAGCCCAAGGCCTGACTGGGATTCACTGGCCTTCCGGGAACCAGCACTAGAATCTCCATATGGGAGCTCGTTGCCTGTACATCTCAAGTAACAGTTCACTTGGCAGAGGGGCCCGTGCTCTCTCCCTTCACTTGTCCTTGGAACAGGATCAGGAGTTCATCTGCTGGCCCTGCCCTGTGGGTCCCCCACATGTGGTTTCCCTGGAACCAAATGGGGACCCCTTTCCAGAGACATCTCTCAGTGAGAGAAGAAGGTCATCCCATGGGTGTCCAGACTGGGAACATCGGGTGTTTACAGGAATGTAAACAACGATTGCTGATGTCCTTGTTCTTGTGGCCAACCCATAAACTTGGGTTTAATTTCTGTAAAAATGAGATTTTTAGAATGCATTAAGCAGTAAGGATTTTTTCCCCGTTAGATTTATTTCTTGATGTCCTTGGGTAGTGGCTTAAACACAGAATGAATTGCTTGACGTTTGGTCACTATAAATACAGTTTATTCCTGTCCAGAAGTCTGAGGCAGAATTGAGCATGTTCTCAGTGGTTCCAGTTGAGTATGAAGTGTTCAGGACTGCCTGATACCCTTGCCTCCGTCTCAGAGACGGCCAGCAGTTGGCTTCCTGTCAGTTAAAGCCTGTTCTCAGACCATATGTCCCGATTTTGATTGAGAAAATACTGTCACGTGAGTCTACTAGAGTGTGGTTTGGAGAGACAGCCCCCACTCCCTCCTTATGTATTCCAGAAGGGCGTGTTAAAAGAATTGTTCCATAGGGGTAGAAGTGTCTTGGAGTATGAGGAACATTTTTCTTTACCATAGGAACTTGTACCACTTTTGTAAGAAGTATATTAAACTAGTGACGTTGGCCCACGAAAAATAGATGCTCTTTTCTGTAGCTCACCAGACCTAGGGTGGTCCATTTACCTGAACCCAATTAAGTTTCTGTGAGCTTCTTGCTGGTGAGATGCTTGCTTGCCCCTTAGCGCATTGGAAACTCCTGATATACAGAAAGAGAAGACAGCAACTGTGTATCCAATTTGCTCTTTTTTCTGCCCATATGTTTCAGCTGCAGGTGACCTAGCCCAGTGTTTCTGGCAGCATGGTCTTAAACTGTTGCTAACACAAAATGAAATCACTTGGAATGAAAAACACTCATACTGAGGGGATGAAAAACGTCATGAAATATGATGGGGGTGATTTCTGGTCGCTCCTGTGAGCAGCTTCACTCACGTTTCCCTTCAGACTGAGGGCCAGCAAAGCCAGCCTTCCAGGCACTGCTGTGCGGTTTCCTGTCTCAGTAGTCAGAAAACGTTAGAAATGAGGGAAACTCCACAGGGGCTGGGGTGTCAGACTCTTTATGGTTTTCTTCCTCACACTTCTGGTGGAACTGAATTGGGTTGTGTCCTCCTGGGGGGCATCTGACCAGGTCACTGGCTGTGAGGTGCAGCATCCCTGGATTCACCACTAAACCAGGGTGGATAGAACCTAAGCGTTCCATCTGTATGGCTTTCCAAGGGCTGCAGGGCACAGGGATGGATTTAATTTGTGTGTGTAACAGATACTGGTTATGGTCCAGTATCTGGCCTTTTGGGATTGGGGGACCCTATATAAAGAAGGAAGGATGTGTCTGGGTAACATAGGAACAAGGATCATACAAATGGCAAGCTTTGGGACCCGAGGAGGTCCTAGAAACAGGCTCCCCTGGGAGGGAAAGGGTATTAATCTTCAGTGTGTGATTCCTCCAGGAGTCCTGGCCCATAAAGGAAGATGCCTGGGCTGTCGCAGCATCAGTGGGAGAAGGAATCAGGTCTGGGGCAACTGTATGGTTGGTGAATGGCCTGATAGCATAGCTTCCTTTCCTCCTTCTGTGTCCAGAAACCACCCACCCCGGCCATTTAACCACGTGATACCCGAAACCCACAAGAACAGTCTGAAGGGCAGTGGCAAAGGGCTGGCACATGGGTTTCAGCTTATTTGCCAGTTTCAAGAATTTGCGGTTATTGTCTGCAGCCTGTGTTGAGGTCTGAGGCCATGTCTTGACCCAGTGGGAAGGAGAGGCCAGTTGGTGCTGGTGGCGCCTCCTGTGGGGAGTCGAGTAAGGGCACGTATCAAGTGCCTTCCTCTTGTTTGCCATCCTGAACTTGAGACCCGCCCCTTGTCAGATGTGGATGGGGCGGCACCGGGGTGAGGCTGCTCTCTGCCCGACCTGGCGCCACGTGCCCCCGACGCCCCCCAAGCGCCCAGCCTGTGTCCACGCTCCATGACCTTGGCCCGTGACCTGATCTCGGCTTTTGGCCCCTACCCTTGCGCCTTCTCACTGCTCTCCCACCTGGTTCCCGGGGACGGCGATCCTGCTTCGGTCCAAGACATGGCAGCTTCCCCTGAGCCTGGCAACAGCGGGTTGGACACCAGGAGTATTGTGAGCCTGGGTGAGGGACAAGACCCCCCGCCCCTGGCTGCAAGGCCAGAAGGACCCCAGGCATGAGTTCTGCAGGCCTGACCCAGGTGACCGTGCCCCAGGGGTCCCCGCAGGGACCAAGATTTGAGGGAGTGGATTGAGAGGTTGGACGTTGGTCCCGTGCTGTCTGAGTCGTGGCCACTTCACATCTTAATTTGTGATTCTGGTGGCTTTTTGGTTCCTCTAAAGTAGCAAGTGGGAGGTTATGTGGGAGAAACAAAGCTTAATCTAAGTCTGATCTTAAAATATCATCAAGAGACAAATCTATTAATTTCAGTTAAAAACAATTCTTGGTTGTAAGAGAAAACCAGGATGTGTACCTTGAATTGCATTAACATGCAGATACTCTGGTAGTAATTCAAGTGGATTCTTAAGTCATCACGTTTCTTTATTGAAAACACCAGGTGGCCAGGATGACCGGTGATAGTGAATTACTGTATCTGGTAGTAACCATTTGCATTTCCTTAGGCTCATTATTTTGTTTATTTTTCATCCCCTTCCTTGTTTTACAAAGGACATTAGGCAGCTTAAAGATCTTTAATTCCTGCACTGGTCATATTTTGTTTCTGCCCAGTATGATAAAGTCAGTTTTAATTCATTTTCTCTTGCACTTCAGAGAGCTGGTTTATCTTGGGTCAGAATTGAATCTCATTCTGGGAAACGATTTGGCCAAATCTTACTTAGATCCTCAATTTTTTCATCATCAGAGGGACCAGGATGAGTTGGATGGTGTCTAAGTTTCTTTCCATTTTAAAACTTTATTCTAATTTTTTTCAAAGAATACATTATTTTACTTAACTGTGACAGGAACAGGTTTTTTAAAAATACTCTTTAGAATTTTGTGTTTTTGAACTTTCTCAGTACATGTAAATACTGAGTCTTGGTGTCTAGGTATAATTTTCTATTTACTTCCTGAGAAGTTTCCCATTTGACAAGTAGAACCTTGAAAACATCTCAGACATCAGAGATTAACACCTACATGGGAGAGGCTCTGCCCTCTGGTCTGGTGGCCCTCTTTCTTCTGAGAGGTCAGCCTGCCTGCTCCTGAGGGCTTTAAACTTGTGTTCTGCTCGAATGTCCCGTCACCGAAGATCCTGGCATCCCACTTGACAGGTGGGTGTGTCCCTGGGGTCTGGTGCTCCGCTCTGACCAGCAGTGGTCATTCTGGGTCCCATGTGAGAGTTAGCACAGATGCTCAAGGCCAGGCAGGGGTAGTGACACCCACGCAGCAGACGCTCGCTTCCAGGACAGCCTCAACCACTTAGTTCATCGTGCATGTATACAACTAACTGGTCCTAACTCGGTGACCTCCAGTCCTATCCATTAAGCTTCCACCTGCGTTTTCTAAGCTGTCATAAGTTCATTGTCTCTGAGGCCACAGTAGGGTAAGCATGCCTGTTCCCGTAATTGAGGAGAGAAATTCTGCTCAAGCACCTTCGGGTCACCCCCCTTCCCAGTTACCATTGGTTCTTTCATCTCCTCTGCTTCCATCTACAAGATAAGTCCTCACCGTTCCTTTCCCACATCTCTCTCTTTCTTCTACACTGTGGTGTTCTGTTCACGGCTCCATCTCTTCTCATAAATTTCCCAAAGAAAAAGCAGTTGCCCTCCGCCCATTACACCCCCATTGCTTCACGTCCAGCTGGACTCTAGTAACCAGGGTGGAGGTTTGCCTTGGCAACCACGACGGGCCAGGAGGTTAATGAATAGGACTGGGAGTGTGATTGGTTTGACATGTCTTTTGCAGTAGAACTAGATTGACAACCCTGCTGCACTGGTTGACGATGCTCCTAATGCTGCATTTCGGGTGTGTTGGAAATGGCTGAGCATTTGTGCAAAGGGAGGAAGAGTCAGCACAGACCTCTCCTCCCTCCCAGGAGGCTTGTGACTGTCCAGCGTCAGTCGTGGAGGCAGGGAATCACACCACTCATCGAGGGGCTTATCGGCACAGGTGGATGTCATCAGTGACCCAGTTTTCAGTTTTCCCGCTGACGCTGTAACTGCAACGTACTGCTTTTGGCACCCAGAAACTAGCTCGTTCAAGGTGGTGTTGGTTGAGAGCTATGGTAGGCCTTAAGCTTTGTGTGAATTATATCCTTTCAAATAGACTTAACCAGTGTCCCCTAGGTTGAAATGTAGACACGTCTTGCAAAAATGATCAGATCTGTGGTTACTCAAAACTGGGAAAACACGGAGTAGAATTCAACATTGTTCACCGTTAGGCTTTTATTTTGGAAGTGGAGCCTGCTGGAAGATGACCTTGGTTCTTATGCGCTGTGCCTAAATGCCTCTGCGGCTGATAAATGGCAGTGATAAACGGGCGCCAGACGTGCTCGACTCCAGGGCCTGGGAGCTGGGGAGGCGTCCGCCATTAGACCCTTTGTCAGCCGGTGCAGGTGCAGAATGATAGATTTCCGTAGATTGTATCCGGCATTTCCCCATTCATTAGTCTTAGCATTTTCTCATACTTTCGATGTTCTTTGTTTCAAAACCATACAACTGACCCATTCATGAGAGGATGGATGCAATTCTCTTTGTCATAAGATTAATGTTAACTTTTTAAAATTAAAAACCATTCCACAGAGAGAAGCTGCTCACCCAACAGACGTCACCATCTCCAAAACAGCCTTGTATTCCCGCATCGGGACGGCCGAGGTAGAGAAACCCACAGGCCTTCTGTTCCAGCAGCCTGACCTGGACTCCGCCCTCCAGATTGCCAGGGCAGAGGTAATGTGGCATGTGTGTGGCTCAGAGAAGGCAAGGCCAGCTCTGGGCGCCCTGGGAAAAGCTCCGGGTTCTGCCATTTGTAAATAAATGTATGTACCCATGTCCCACAAAGCCAGCGTCTCTGGACACAGACTTTCTCCTCTGACCACTGCAGGCAGAGACAGGCGGCAAACCATGGGTTTTGATCTTGGACACTATTGTTTAACGAGCCTTTAGGGCCTCGTTCGAGTTATAACCAAAAAGCACATGCCTTTTAGTTGTTCTCTGTGGGCATTGTGGAAGTCTCATGTTTGGCTTATTTCTATCTCTTGCTCGGGGAAATTCTCTAAATACAGTTATTTGGTGTAGCAGGTTTTAATTCCATATTTGTTTAGTGTTTCCTTGTCTTGGTGTGTGAATTGCTCAGATCTGAATTGACTCATCTGGGACTAACCTTCTCCCCGATACTAGATCATAACCAAGGAGAGAGAGGTCTCGGACTGGAAAGATAAATATGAAGAAAGCAGGCGGGAAGTGATGGAAATGAGGTCAGTTGTGATGCTCGGGCTTCCTGGTACCTGGGGGATGCTTACCTGTGGTTTGATAACAGCTGGAGCTGGTGTGGCCCATGAACAGTGTCCTCTATAGAAGTTATCCATTATTCCACAAGGTTTGTATTTTCACAGAAGTATTCTTAGTGTATTACTATTATTAAAATACCATGAGCATGGTCAAATAATGCAATCAAATAAATATCTGTACAAGGAAAAACACATCTCCTTCCCACTCAGCCTCTGGGTCCACACCCTTCAGGTAACTACTATGCACCATTTCTGGTGTATCCTTCCCAGAATTTTCCATTTCTGATCCCATGTGTGTTCGGGTATCTATGTAGCCTCCATTCTTCTTCAAAAGTGGAGTGTAGAAATGTACATTACCCTATACTCTTTTTTAACTTAGCCTAACTTGGACAGATTTTTATACATCTTGACATTATTGTTCAACAGGTGCTTAACAGTCCTTTTAAGGGTCTAACATAATTAATTTCACCAGTTTCCATCGATAAACATTGAGGGTGTCTCCCAAATGTCGCCTGAGTGATTTATTTTCATTTGCTGCCTATTGTCATAGAAGTATGACACCTACCACACGGTAAGTACCTGCCGTATGCCAGGCACTGTGCTTTTGGCTGGAGACACACAGCCTGTCTCTCCCCACAGCTGTCGAGGGGATGGTCAGCCCCGCTTGAAGGCTCAGAGAGGCCAGGCGACTTGACGGAGGCCCTGGAGCTTCTAGTTCACAAGAACATGGATTTGACTCCACCTTTCTGACTCTGAAACCCAAGCTCTTCCCACTGTACCCAGCCGCCTGCCTCTTGCTTTCACTCCTCATGTGCCTTTTCCCCTTTATTTCCTTTCTCGATTCATCATCTTCATAGAAACTAAGAAGCCATCTCTGGGGCTAGAATTTACCCTTGGGATGTGACTTTTAAAACTATATTGTAAGTGGCATTTTTAAAGCAATTTTGGCCCAAACCTCTGCTCTGACTGTCCCGGGTTAGCACGTCTTGTCCAGGCTCTGGATGTTGCCGGGTCTAAGAACTGCTCGTGGCGGAGTGGAGGGGGCATAGTTCATTTTCCACACACCTGCCTTTCTTCAGCACGAGCTGAGGCAATTGCAAGAGAAGATATGGATTCGAGCACAATCATTTTAACAAGACAGAAGGTCTGGCACTGTGCCAAGGATACATACAAGGCTTCATTTTAAAGTCTCAAAGTGTGGGAATAAGAGAATGAATGCATTTTTAAACATCGGTCGAAGAACTTGTACATTTTTAGTACACTTGATTGCAGTAGTGCTGTTAGCTAATTATCAAAATCATATACCTGGCTACCGTTTTAAGTAATAAGCAAATGTTCAGGTGATCATATCCCATTTTCTAGCTCAAATAGTGTCTTCCTGAAAATTCTTCTGTTAGTTCCATCTTTCTGCTGACAGTTTTTGTGATCACTTCTGGAGCTTAATCTTAGTGCTATTTCACATTCAAACGGAGGCCCTGTAGTTGCATTATTTTAAAATCTCTTTTATCTTTTTTTTTTTTTTTTTTTTTTTTGGCTAAGGGGGAGTCGGGGAGGGAACCGGGTGGCTTTGGTTTTTTGCCTGCACTCAAGGTGAAGGCAGGACATACGGGGAGGCTGGAAGTTCTTGTCTCTGATTCCTTTTGCTTTTCTGGGAGAAATTGTACCTCTGGGGGCTCCAGGGAGTGCTGTTTGCTAACTGGTACGGTGGGATTTCAAGTGTCCCCAGCTGGCACAGAGGCACTAGTTTTTGGTGCCCTAAACGTCAGCCTCTGGAGCCAGACCAGGTGGAAGTCAGGCTCTGCTTTGTAGCTGCTTCTGAGTCTGTTTCTTTTTTTTTTTTTTTTTTTGCGGTACGCGGGCCTCTCACTGTTGTGGCCTCTCCCGTTGCGGAGCACAGGCTCCGGACACGCAGGCTTAGCGGCCATGGCTCACGGGCCCAGCCGCTCCGCGGCATGTGGGATCCTTCCAGACCGGGGCACGAACCCGTGTCCCCTGCATCCGCAGGCGGACTCTCAACCACTGCGCCACCAGGGAAGCCCCTGAGTCTGTTTCTTTTTCTTTCTTTCTTTCTTTTTTAATGGCGTCACAGTCGTTTTACAATGTTGTGTTAGTTTCTACTGTCCAGCGGAGTCAGGTAGAGTTCCCTGTGCTATACAGCAGGTTCTCTGAATCTGTTTCTTAACTCTGTGTCTACCTTTCCTCATCTGTAAAATGGGGGTAAGTCACAATGCCTGGAGGCAGTGGAACCGAAGGGTTGTAACAAAGACTCCAGAGTTGATACCTGGGTTTGAATCCTAGCTCTGCCACTTTGTAGCCCTGGGATCCTGGAAAGGTTCCTGAATGACCCTGTGTAGCAATTCTAGGGAGACCACTTCTTTGGCCCCCGGTCTCCTAGCACTTCTGAAAGGACACGTCCCTTACTTGCTACGGTCCCGCCTCCGCCCTCAGTGGTGGTGGGTCTAGATGGGGCAGCCTCAGAGATCCATCACTGTTTTGTGATTCAGGGGTGCCAGGAGGGGTTGTTTAAGCACAGAAGACACGAAGTGTCTCTGTGTAGGATTCAGAGAGAGAATGCAAGTGGACTCATGCTGTGGCTGCCTTTCCTGTGGTGGGTCTGCCTTTGGGTGAGGCAGTGACCTTGGGGCCAAGGTCAAGAAGCCAGGGACAGACACCCAGCAGCTGCAAGGCCTTTAGCCTTTGCAAGAGTGTGTTTTGCTGTCACCGTCGCTTTTAACTTCATTTAATTCCCATCCCCCAGTCCTGAAAGTCAAGGTCTAAGGTAATCCTCACTGTACCAGGGAGTAAGCTGAACCCTCAGCGTCCATTACTGACTTGGCCAAATCACACAGCTCGGAGAGGCAGGCTCAGCTGCAATCAGGTCCTAGATCTGTTGGAGGTTAGTAGCTCTTGGTTCTCTTGTGGATTGGATCATGTAGGTGAAACCCTCAAGTCTTTTCTGAGAGTTTCCTTTCATCTTATAAGCAAGGGATCTTAGTGCTTTTGTGCAGCTTCGCTTTATTGAGCCTACCCAAGAAGTGCTACTGTTTCCTCCCCTGCCACTCCCCACTCAACAACACAGGTGACTAAGAAGTGGTCCCTGGGCCTTGAGGAGCTTCCACTCAAGTACTATGATGTATGTTTTGGAAGAAGATTCAGATAAAATGTTACGGGGTTCTAAGGAGAAATCAGGGAAGTCTTCCTGGAGGAGGTAGCATTTGAATTGGCCCTTCAGAAATAGACTATGACAGGTGGAAAGAGAGAGGGGAAGTGAACAACATGGGCAAGGCCATAAAGGTGAGAAAGCTCCGGGCAGACAAGAAATCATTGTTCTCACTGAATCGCTGTGTTCATGAGATGGCGTGGAAGGAGGTAAGATTGATGAGGAAGATCAGGCCCAGGTGACAGAAGGCTTCGACTGTCAGGCTGAAGGTTTGACCTTATTTTTTTTCTCAGTGGGCAGAGGGGAGACACAGAAGGTTTTGTATAAGGGAGTGATATGATCAGAGTCTTGCACTAGGCAAATGAACCTATTTGGGTGTGCAAGAAGAGGGCTGAGGTTGGAGGGGTCCCTAGTAGTCTGAGCCACCTGTGACCCATAAGACTTGTCCTCTTAGACAGTGGTCAGGCTGTTGATATCCAGCACATGGGCTCCCGCGTGAAATTAAAAACCATTCTGTGGTCACAGTTCCAACCTATTTTTACTTCTCTTACAGGAAAATAGTGGCTGAGTATGAGAAGACCATCGCCCAGATGATAGGTGGGTGTCCTCACTGGTGGGGGGCTCAGGCCCGCCCTGAGATTTCTGAACTCTGGGGAGGGCTTTGAAGGTAGAGACTCGGAGTGTGTTCCTCTCAGGCTCCTCTTAGAGCATGAAGCCCTTTAGGGAGGGACCAGGGCATCCCAGAACGTGGCTCTGCCCCAGATCAGTGAGTCTGGGGACCTCCTGGAAACACCTGCCAGCATGTGTGTCCCTTAGCATGAATTATTCATGCCTGTGGGAAGCCGTGAATGTCACTTCAATGGCCACCACTTGACCCAGCCAGGATGGCCCACCTCATGGGGAAAGAGATTTGGGTTGGTTACTAGGATATTTGGGTGATTTTTTTGCTCATGGGAGAGAATCAGATCTCTATAATCAAATCTCTAAACCCTAATTTAGTTTAGACACAAGTGAAAAAATACCCAACTCGGCCTTTACATAGAGGTCTAGAACAAGGACAGTAGAACACGTGGCAGTCCAGCTGCCTGTCCCTATTAACTGTTCACAACACTATTTCTCACTGAGGTTGGACACTGCCTTAGAATCCATCTTAACACAGCATCCCTGGCAGCCAGTACTGACAGATTACTTTGGCCTACAATAAAAGAAGGCCTCATGTTACAAGTTATACATGCCTGGCTCTTTTTTTTTTTTTTTTTTTTAAGAAAAAGTAAGAAAAGTCCTTGCAGAAGTTCCAAGCCCAAGTCTTTTCACTGATGATCATCATTCAAAAATGCTGTTATAACTCTGGGTGCGAGGCATGGGATTTTTGTTTATTTATTTATTTGCTTAGGTCCATGATAGCAGTTTTTTCAAAAACCTTTTACTCCAAAGGACATAAGCTCACTGCAAACCACAGCTTGATGCTGTTTTAGCAGGTGACCCCTCGTCATCTCAAACGTTTGGATATGTCACACCACACCTCTAGCTTTTGCCCCAAGATAAATATGACCGCAGCCTTGGGAACAGTGAAGAAGCTTCCAATTGAGTGCTTTCCCTTCAAAAAAGCTTTAATTTTGGTTTATTATAATAAAGACCATTTCTCCCAGAGCTCAAGGGGAAGCCCATTGGAGTTTTTTTAAGGATCAGCCTCATGGTGTATGCTTTCTATCAAATGAAACCTCTTTGTTAAATTGGTATAACATATGGATACATATGGATGAGATAAAAAAAAAAACCAAAAAACCCTTGGAACTGATACTGCTGCTGAAAATGGTCAGAAGGAAGGATTTATATCTTCCCATACACATTGTTTGGCAACCTTTCCGCATCCTGGAGTCTAGGGACGTGAAAATGTCACTCAAACCTACATGGCTCGTCTGGAAACATCCTTCTGCATCTCAGAGTCATACATTTTTATTTTTTACTTTTGATGATGACATCTAGGCCAGTGTTGAAGAGGACATGAGCCTTTGTCCTGCCAGCAGGCTGCCCAGAGCAACCAAATATTCTGGCTCAGCTGGCAGTTTGATAGAAGCAGACATTCCCTCTTGAAAACTGACAAGAGTCAGAGTCTCTAGTTGACATAGTGGCCTGTCCTTGTGGTGACAGAAAGAGTATTGGACTTTGATGCTTTCCACGCTGCAGGGGACAGTAGTTAGAACAGTGTTTTCAATTCAGACACAGTCTGAGGAGCGTGTGGAACCCTGACTCCAGGGATTAAGACCACACATGCCACCCCCCTATCCCCACCCCCTCCAGGAGACCTGGTGTGTTTGGCCTCAGAGCCCCTCTCTTCAAGAGCTGTGAAATTGCCCCTCTGAGCATTTTCCTGTTTTGGGGGTGTTGAAGCACTCTCCGGGTGGCTCTGCGAGACCCCCTCCCCAGCGTCCCTGGCGGGAAGCAGTGCTGTCACTTGGGGTGGCGCCTCATGGTGTGTCTGTTCCTCATTGCCCCCTCCCCATCCTCACTTCCTGTCCCGTTCATCACCCACCTTCCCAGAGCTGTTCTCATCCGAGAGGTGGCATGTCTGTGGGTGTCATCCATCAGTCACTTGCAGGTCGCAGATGAGGGCCACTGTCGATTTCAGGGTCCTCGTGTCCTTGCCGAGGACGGTGTGGGCCTGCGGCATGGCCGGGACTCACTGTAGCTCTGGGAGGGACCTGCCTTCTTTTGAGGCAGGAAACACACCCATGTGTCTCATCTGGATCCCGTATTTTTCGTCTCGTTTCTGCTCACCCACCCACCATCCTCGTGGAAAGGGTAACTCGGGCCCAGAGTGAATGTACTAGCATTTTGAAGTTAAAACCAGCTTGTACCCAACTTCCACTAGCCTGGACTCCAGCCTGGCTCCCTGACCTCTGTTTAACCTTCACAAATGCTCCATGTCAATGTGACATCTGTCCTGCCATCACTGTCCATTCGCATCATATGTTACTAAAGAGAATATGTTTCATTAAGTTCAAATACCGACTATTCAGAATTCAGAACAAAAAGGGATTGCTGTGCTTTCTGCATTGCAGGTTGTTGCGATTGATTTTTTTTTTCCTGCTTTCCTAACAACTGCCCTGATTATCTGTTTTGCTTCCATTTTCCGTTGCTTCTTGCCCTTTGCTTGCAAAACAAACAGGCAAGCCTGGTAAGTAAATGCTTTTTCACCTAATTTGACACCCGCCCATTGCAACCCTTATTTGTTTGTTTGTTTTTCTATTTTTGTTACTTTTGCTTTTGTGTTTTGGCTGCATTCCCCACATGGTTTAATAGTGTTTCGCCTGAAAAAGCCAGAAAATCTCCAGGGCCATTGTTTTATTGTTGTGTCTAGAGCATCTTGGGTTTTGAGCTGATTTCCTGCTTTGAAGCACCTAGCAGCATTTGCAAGTTACAAAAAAAAAAAAAAAAAAAAAAGATGTGTGAAGCGTTCTCTCGTCCTCCGTCTCCCCCCGGGAACAGAGAAATTCTATTTTTACAAGGGTTATGGGGGGGAGGAAAGGAAGCCTGAGGCGGCCTAATCTCAGATCCAGGAAATCAGATGGACTCTGTTTGATAAATGGCTCCTTTACCAAGCCAAGTGAAATGTATACATGGCGTAAAACCAGCCCAGAATGTGCATTGTACAGCTTGCTGAGAACTAAGGAAGCAGCTAAAATTCAAAGAATAAAAACAAGCATTTGGTTACTGGTGGAACTTTGTAACACCCTTTCTTTTAGGAGTCTAGATGTAGCAAACAGATTGCTGGCGGTTCTGTTCTTGCCATATGTTAAAAAGCTCCCCCTTCGTGGGTCACTGCGACCTGACATCATACCAGTTCGGGGGAGGCAATGATGCTGCTGATAACGGGTCACTGATATTGGGTTCTTACTATGTGTTGAGGGCATTATATTTAATCTTCTCCCAAAAGCCACAAGATAAATACTATGATCCCCTGTTTCAGGTGTGGAGGGCAGAGCTGAAAAACGCTGCCCAAGGTCACACAGCTGGGAAGTATCAGAGCCAGGTCTGGAATGTGGGCTCTCGGACTCTGGCTCCTGGGTCTTCACCTCTGCCCTGGTAGCGGGATCTCTGAGAGGCAGGGTAGGAGGACCTCAGGCATCTTCCGGGCCTGTGGTTCTCCAAACGTGGTCCCTGGACCAGCTGCCTCAGCATCGCTGGGGACCTTGTCACAGATGCAGATCCTCGGCCCCACCCCAGACTGACTGAATCAGACCCCGCTGGGTGGGCACAGCCATCTGTGTGTGAACAAGCTCCCCCGCTGATCAGGATACACGCTCACGTGTGAGAAGCCCCTCATTTTGGAAATGAGGCCCTGGGGCCTCGAGGGAGGACTTATGAGCAAGTTTATGGCCAGGGCTGGAGCCGAAACCAGAATGTGGCCCCCTGTGCCGTGCTCTTCCCTCCTCCCCACACCCGAGAACATGCCTGACGTCAGGATACAGAAAGATGCCCGTCTATCGGGAATCTAAGGGAAAAGAACCCAAAGCAACATCCCACTTTTTGTTTGTTTGTTTGTTTGTTTTTGCGGTACACGGGCCTCTCACCGCTGTGGCCTCTCCCGTTGCGAAGCACAGGCTCCGGACGCACAGGCTCAGCGGCCATGGCTCACGGGCCCAGCCGCTCCGCGGCATGTGGGATCCTCCCGGACCGGGGCACGAACCCGTGTCCCCTGCATCGGCAGGCGGACCCTCAACCACTGCACCACCAGGGAAGCCCCATCTCCCCACTTCTAAGGGAGCTGCATCCTTCCAGGTCAATCCCTAAGAGGCTCACGTGGAGATGCAGTGAATGGATGAGCACAGCCTTGGGTTTGGATCTGGATCTGCCGCATCCTCGGTGAACAAGTGACTCAGCTTCTCCTGTCGGACGGATACTAGAAATCTGCCACAAGGCTGTGCTCCTTCATTCACTGCCCGGCTGCACAGCGCGTATTGAGGTGTCCTGTGAGTCAGGCACTGTCCTAGTTCTGGGACAGAGCAGCGGACAAAACAGACTCAGGACCCTGCTCCCAGGGAGTGTGCCTTCTACACACACACACGTGCACACACGTGTGCACACACACGTCTGATTTCACAATACGGAGTGGCCACCGCTGGGCCGCTCCGAGGAGGCGTTTCCCACACGGGCTCAGGGACGGCGCCTCTGAGCGAGGCGGGAAGCTCCGGGCTGGCGCCACCCGCAGAGGCGCAGCAGTGCTGAGAGCAGAGCGTGTGGGGCAGGGGTTCGGATTTTATTCCAGGGCAGAGGGAAGCCCCTGGGGTGGGGTGACCCGGTTTGGACTTCTGGAAGCTCAGCCTGGCTGCCGGGTGCTGGCTTAGGAGCACTGAGTCAAGATAACAGTCGGTCCGGCGCCCGACACGTGCAAGAGCCCGGTACACACTGGCCGCTGCTCTTACCATGGCTGTGTCGTCATTTACAGCTGCTGTCCATCCTGCGGCCCAGGCACCCCTCCCAGCTGACCTGGGGCCAAGGAAGGACAGGAGCTCGGAGTGGGGCTTCCCCTCACCCCCGCCACACTCTGCTGTCAGCAAGGTTCCAGACGGTTCAGAGCAAATGGTTCCTTGCCCACCCAGACCAATGATGGGTTGGCACACAGAGCATAGACAGCGCTGTGCGGGCGAAGGGCTTTTCTATAGAGTGGCCAGAGGAAGGCTTTCCCATCGGTATGAGGGGTTTTCAAGGGGTTCCAGGCATATTCGCTCGCAGTGGCCCACAAAGCAGTCCCTTTCACCAGGACCAGCCACTCTGAACTGGGCCAGAATTTAATTCTTTTGTGCATAACTGAGAAACTCACTTTGACAGAAATAGCTCCCTTTTCCTGGGAGTTAAGACACTTGCTCTATCAAAGGAAATGTCCATTTCTGTGTGGAGCAGAATTTCAGGGCCATGGCTATGTGGGCTTTGGGTTCATGGGATGTTTTAAGGACGAAGAAACCTTTTTTCTTTTCCAGTGACCATCTCTTTAGCTTAATGACACTAAAGAAGGGAGATTCTCTCCCTCACAGCTCAATCTACGGCACCTTTTAATCTGGACCAACACAAAATTCAGTAGCGACGTTTTCTTTTTTACCTTATGGATCGGTCTGTGTGCTGTGGACAATCAAATAGAATCACCAGGGTCTCCAAGGTAGATGTTTAGGAGGTTGCATTGATCAGGTTAGAGAATGCTGGTTCATTTCCATCTCATCTAATGTTGCCCAGGCCCAGGTCTGGAATGCTGGGGCCATGGATTTTGTTCCTTTGGAGCTGGATGGGCTCGGGGGAGTGCGTCTGTCTCAACCAAAAGCCAAGGTCTGAGATTGCTTGCTAGTCAGGCTGAGTTGCATCTGAGGCCTCAGCCAGCCCCTGAGACCAGGTCCGGAGCCCATGGGCCCCATCATTTTGTTCCCGTGTCTCCTGCCAGAGGATGAACAGAGGGAGAAGTCGGTCTCCCACCAGACGGTCCAGCAGCTGGTCCTGGAGAAGGAGCAAGCCCTGGCCGACCTGAACTCGGTGGAGAAATCTCTGGCCGATCTCTTCAGGAGATACGAGAAGATGAAGGAGGTCCTGGAGGGCTTCCGCAAGGTGTGTTGATGTTCGCGGGCAGAGCGGGAGGGACGCGTGTGGCGGAGCACGTGGGGCAGGCTGGTAGGCTTGTGGGCCGCTCGGGAAGGCCGTCCCTGCAGGCCGGGGCGCTGGGACTTGGCTGTCCTGGGTTACACCCGCATCCCAGGGCGCTGGGGGTTCCCAACCCTCCTCGACATTTCTTCTGTGGGCTCGACCCCTGTCTTCTGTCGAGTCAGAATGAAGAGGTGCTGAAGAAATGTGCGCAGGAGTACCTGTCCCGAGTAAAGAAGGAAGAGCAGAGGTACCAGGCGCTGAAGGTCCACGCGGAGGAGAAGCTGGACAGGTAATGCCCCCGCCCCGGGTCTGCTCCCAAGGGCCCCTCAGCAGCCCCGGCCGAGGCAGGCTGAGAGCTCCTGGCACCCCTGCCATCGGCTTGGGCAGGGTGGTTAATGCAGCTGTGTTTTTCAATACAGTTCAAGATGAGAGCGCATTTGATAAATAAGGGATGCGTGTTGTAATTTCCAGGGTACCCGCTGGAAGCACCTCGGCGTCACGGGCATGGGGGTTCTCATGGGCTCCTGTGCTCCAGCCCCCACTAGAAAGAGCTGGAGCCAGGTGGTTGGGTTCCCCCTGCCCAGATTTGGGAGGAGGAAAGTGGGAGGCGTCTTCGAGGAAGGGTGATCATTTCTGAACCCCATCCCCACGCCATTCCTGCAGGGCCAACGCTGAGATCGCCCAGGTCCGGGGCAAGGCCCAGCAGGAACAGGCTGCGTACCAGGCAAGCCTGCGGAAGGAGCAGCTTCGAGTGGACGCTCTGGAAAGAACGCTGGAGCAGAAGGTAACAGGCCCAGGCGGGCCGGGCTGGCCAGACACTGAGACACACACAGGCTAGGCTTCCCTGCGCCCGTGGCAGCTCCGGGACAGCCCGCATGTCAGGCACTCCCGGCACAAGTTCGTGCTTCATGGGCACGGCCTCGCTCTCCCTCTGGAAGATCCAGGTTAACGCAGCCCCGAGGCTGGCCTCTTTTCTGCCTTTCTGGGAATTGCCATTTTTCATTCCTTTTCAGCGTTCCTTCGTCACATATTTGCTCAGCCCTTGCAGTGTGCCAGGCATAATACTTTAATCCCTGCATCCAGCGAGCTTACTAGTAAGTGGATGGTACCCACCAGGCAACCCTCTGGGCAGAGACAAGCGGCTGCTGCAGAGCATGGGCAGCGTCGGGGTCAGAAGGACCCCCAGGTGTCCCCTCATTTTCGCGGATGGTGGGATCCTCCTGAGGTCCCTCGGCTTGTCCCCAGATTTCCCGATTTCCAGTCAAGTGCTTGGACCACCTTAAACACCATCTCCCTGGGTGTCCAGATGAGAAGCCCCTTCCACCCAGGGGTGCTGTGAATCTGATTCTGAGTGAGTGTGCACCAGGCAGGCTTCCTCCCTGGGTGTGTTTGCAGACATGCACCCCCATTCTGGTTGGTTTACTGAGCCTTAGGATTCCCCAGGATGGGGTCATCAGAGGGCCCAGTGGCCAGAGGTAGCAGCACTTGGCATGCATTGGGGTCTTGGTGGGCGTGGGTGAGGACACTTTATAGGCAGGAGCCCAGGGTGTCTCGCAAATGGCCTCTGCTCCCCTAGAAGCACCCATCCGGGTTCCAGCATGGCTGGCTGGGGTCCCCAGGGGTTCTGGGCCACCTCTGCAGTGCTCACCTCTGCAGTGGGCAGGTACCACCTCTCACGTCACCTGCATGGTGTCAGGGAAAGAGCCCGGGACTCAGGAGATTCAGGTCCCTGCCCCTCCCTGCCATCCATCCCGACCCTTGGCAGGCCTGGCACTTCACCTCGGTTTCTAGGTTTGTAATGTTGGAGGACTAAACCAGTAGATCTTGAAGGTTTGAGATCGTTCCCTCTTGTTTCCATCAGGGTATGATGGTGTTTAAATTGCATCCTGATGTTAGCTAAATCAATAGAGCTAAAACCAGGGTCAGGAGAGATGCTTTTCAAGGCACCCGGCCTGTTCAGATGGTTACGGTCGCAAAGTGAAGGTGACTGATGCTAGGTTTTCTGGGAGGCTAAAAGACAAGGAGAAAGCAAGTTGGATTTGCATTGTTTTGGATAACAGAAAAAATACAAATGTATCTGCAGACGTAGTTTTGTCCTAAACCAAGACCCAGGAAGACGGGGTTAAGCACATGAGTTCTTCGCTAAATGGCTCTAAGTGATACGGAGACGGTGGTCTCTGTTTTCAGGAGATCCAGAAGCATGATTTCCCCCCAGGGCAGCTCTCAGGTGACGGCGTGGGGCAGTTCACCCAGTCGGGACTTGATAAAACGAGCTGGGACTTTTGCCCAGTGCGCTGAGCTCCGTGATGGGGCAGTTTCCTGGGCGGTGGGCTGATGGTGCCAGGATAGAGCTTGGAGAACCTCCAAGAACTGATAGCTAGTGGGTCTGCTAACGCCTCTCAGCGTGCCTAATACATAAAAGAGCCAAGCTGTATAGGAGCCAGGCCGAGCTGAATTTGCATTCCAGGTTTGCTACGTCTGACCAACTGTGTGACCTTACGCACAATGCTTAACCTCTCTGAGCCTCAGTTTCCTCACTGAAAAGTGGGGGGATAATAATGGCTACCTTTAAGGGACTGTGAAGAACACAGAGTGCGACCGCAGGGCCTAGGCTGGGTTTGCTTGGTGACCGGCACATGGTAAGCGCTCCAATAAGATGAAACATCACTGTTAGCAGCCCCAGCAGTGGCGGTAGTGGCGATAATAGTAATTTCAGGATTAGTGGCTGGTCCTGCAGCCCGTGCAGAGCCCCATCTTCCAACCGGCATTTCAGTGCCTCAGGGAGCCAAAAACTCTAGACCGGCCAAGGCCAAGGGGATGTTCCAGGTGGGGCTCTCTCCCGGCGGGGCTGGTGGTCGGGCTGCAGCTAGGACTGAACCTCTCCCCTGCTAAGGAGGGCTGATTCCTCCCAGGCACCGGCTCAGTGATGAGTGGCTCCTGGAGCCCAGCCTGGACACAGGGCACGTGGCTCCGGGCTGGAAGGTGTCTTAGGCTCCAGGGTTTCCGGGGAAGGGCCTCAGTACAGCCTCAGGGCACAGGCTTGTGATTGACTTGCCTTCCATGGGGACCTCGAGGAAAAGCTGGCTGCACAATGTTCTGGGGATACCGGAAAGATCTCGCCCCCTTGGAGAGGACCCTTCAAGACTGGCTACCGAGCCAGATCAGCATCAGGCTCGACATTTAGTCCATCTGAGAGCAGAGCCACTGCTGTCCAGATGGAGGCGTCGCCCCGTTGGATCCCCGTCCCTGGAGAATGGACAGTGTTGTCGGATCACTGGTGCGAGATGAACACGTAGCTGACTCCTCTTGATGGGGCTTCCGAGGACGGGCAAGGTGTGACTTGAGGAGCCCCTGAAGACGTCTTGCATCTGCCCTCACCTCTCTCCTCAGGCCCTGTGTCCACAGTACCTCCTCACCTGGCATCCTCTGAATAATGCTAGGGATCCCATCCAGGTAGACTTGCTTATCCCCTCTGGTGGCATTTCTCAAAAAAAGCCACCATCCTTCTGTGCCCACATCCATGGAGACAAATAAACGGAAGAGAACCAATACTAGTTAAGCCTTTACTATGTGCTGGTCACTGTGCAGGGAACTTTATATTTCTTACCTCATTTAATTCTGAGAGAGACATGTTATTGACCACACATTTGAGATAAGGAAGATCGAGGCTCAGAGAGGTTGTGTAACTTGCCCAGGGTCACACAGCTAGAGCTGGGATGTACAGATTGTTTGGCTCCAGGTCATTTCTTTTGCTGCTTTAGATAAATTCAGGGGGACCAGGTGGCCCAGAGGACCCCTTCCCCTTACAAAGCCCAGTGACCGTTCTGATTGACTTGATTTCAAACAACCAGGAGATTTCATCAGCCTCTTCTTTTGTCTTCATTTGCAGAATAAAGAGATAGAAGAACTCACCAAGATTTGTGATGAACTGATTGCCAAAATGGGGAAAAGCTAACTTTGAACCAAATGTTTGGACTTTGACCACTGCGTGCAATATGACCGTCGGCACACTGCTGTCCCTCTGGTTATGTGGACAGGTTCTGTTTTCACTTTTTCGTATGCACTACTGTATTTCCTTTCTAAATAAAGTTGATTTGATTATATGCAGTACTAAGGAGACTATCAGAATTTCTTGCTATTGGTTTGCATTTTCCTAGTATAATTCATAGCAAGTTGACCTCAGAGTTCCTGTATCAGGGAGATTGTCTGATTCTCTAATAAAAGACAAATCGCTGACCTTGGCCTTGCCCTTTGTACATGAGTTTCCAGGGTGAGCAGCTTTTGGATTTAATATGATCATGTACAGCTTGCAAAGGGACTCTTGCCTTAAGGAGTGTAAACTTGATCTGCATTTGCTGATTTGTTTAAAAAAAAAAAAAGAAGATGCATGTTTCAAATAAAATTCTCTATTGTAAATAAATTTTTTTCTTTGGATCTTGGCAATAAGTGTGGCTGTGATTTATTTTCTGGGAAAGGTTGGGTCTTTTCTCACCTTTGTTAAAGCATATCAGATTTGGCCTTCCACTCTTCTCTGTCTGGGCTCATTTTTTTGTCCACAGATTTAAATAACATTTCCTTTGTTATCGTGGCTGTGTTTGTAAGATGAAGCAGTTGAGAAATATTGACTTGCTACTTAAATAATTGAGTGTGTTGAATTAGCTTAGATTTTGTTTTTACAAATTCTCTTGGACTTTAGGGGGGGCAAAATCTACTCCCCTTTATTGGTAGCAGGCTGTCACTCTTCCTGTTCATTCCTTTAGTCTGTGCAGATGAACACTGAAATGTTGTCCATTCCTCTCCAAAGGAATAGGAAATGGTGGCAATTCACAGTGGATGACAGGTGATTAAGCCACTTTGGAGGTTAGGGATATGTCTCCCTTAGATTCCCTAACTGCTCCTAACTTTCCCAGGGACCCCAGCTTGAAGGGTGGGTGTATAAGGGCAGTGAAGGGATAAGGGAGGTGTCCCAGTTTCCCAGGATGGCCGTAACAAATCACCACAAACTTCACAGCTTAAACAACAGAAATTTACCCCCTCGTAGTTCTGGAGGCCAGAAGTCCAAAATCAAAGTGTAGGTGGGGTTTGTTCCCTCTGGAGGCTCTGAGAGTCTGTTCCATGCCTCCCCCAGCACCTGGCCGTGGTTGGCAATCCTTGATGTTCCTTGGCTTGTAGCTGCATCATGCCAATCTCTGTCTCCGTCTTCACGTGGGCTTCTCTTCTTCTGTCTCACATCTGCCTCTCCGTTCTCTTATAAGGACACCACTCTTTGGTTTTAGGGCTCATGCTGTATCCAGGATGAGCTCATCTCAAGATTCTCAATTACAACTGCAAATACCCTATTTCCAAGTAAGTTCACATTCACAGATAGTGGGATGTGGATGTATCTTTTGGGGAGGACACCTGTGGTGTGGGGTATTGGCTTGGAAAGCAGCCCCAAGCGCCTGATGGCCCTGGGCTTGAATGCCCCTCTCCTGCCCAGCCACAGTGGCTAAGGGATGCTCCCCTCCCACAGGCCCACCCCACCCCTAGCAGGGCAGGCCCTGTGCAGCCTCAGCTGTGGGGCAACGGGGTGGGGTGGGAGCGTCTCTTCTATAACGTACAAGGTAGATGAAGCTCAGCTGTACCACTCAGCCCAAGGAGAGAAAGACACAGCCTGCCTTTCTGGGAGAGAATACCTGCCTCTCGTCCCACTGTCACCCTCACTGGACACTGGGCAGGGACCCTAACCAGGGCAGGGCTGTGCCTCCTGCCACTGCCCAGCAACCTCTGCTTGGTCCAGCCTCTGGGTACACCTCCCAGGGCTCAGCCGCGGCCCCCTGCCCCCCATGCTCGCTCATCCAGACCAAACCCCCCTTCCACCCCGCCCCCAGGTTCTGACCTCAGTTGCCTTCTCATTCCTATCGCTCGAAAGCTTTAACTTT
The DNA here is from genome assembly GCF_964341445.2 of Mesoplodon mirus. NCBI lineage: Eukaryota > Metazoa > Chordata > Mammalia > Artiodactyla > Ziphiidae > Mesoplodon > Mesoplodon mirus. The sequence continues at coordinate 221,643,543 of NC_138977.1, forward strand.
TTTTATTCAGTAAAACATTTCCATCGCTAAAAATCTAGAAGTGCAGGTAAGAAAAAACCCTCATAATCCCCAAACCAAGAAATGCTATTAATGTTTTTTTAAAATTTAATTATTTATTTTTGGCTGCGTTGGGTCTTTGTTGCTGCGGGCGGCCTTTCTCTAGTTGCGGTGAGCGGGTGCTACTCTTCGTTGCGGTGCGCGGGCCTCCCATGGCAGTGGCTTCTCCTGTTGTGGAGCACGGGCTCTAGGCGCGCGGGCTTCAGTAGTTGTAGCACGCCGGCTCAGTAGTTGTGCAGCACGGGCTCTAGAGCGCAGGCCCAGTAGTTGTGGCACACGGGCTTAGTTGCTCTGCGGCATGTGGGATCTTCCCGGATCAGGGCTCAAACCCGTGTCCCCTGCATTGACAGGTGGATTCTTAACCACTGCGCCACCAGGGAAGCCCTATTAATGTTTTTATGCTTATATTTCTATGCCTTTTTCCCTCAGTGTATGAAAGACTTATTTTTATGAAAGTGGATTACTTGGAGTTATGTGGTGTCACACCGACACAGCCGTCTGCAGGGCCCCTGCATAACGTTTTGTAAACCTTTTTTTCACCTAATACTATAATGTGGCTATCACGCTATGGTAACTCATATAAATAAATATAGATGTTTGTCATCATTTTGAATGGCTCCATGTCTTCCATGGAACCAAAATGTATTTAACCAACTGCCCACTGATGGACATTTATATCGTGTCCAGTGTTTTGCTATCATTATGCACGCAGCTGCAATGAGTTTCTTTATGCACATATGTTTATGAATGTGAGTCTTTCCTTAGGTTAAATTCCTAAAGTGGATAACCTGGGTGAATGTTGTCACTGTCCTCCAGCCAAAGGCCACCATTGGACAACACAACAGTGGTTGAACAAGTTAGGTTTATTGCTAGTTGCAGTGAGGGAGGATGCCCGCCAGGGGGAGCTGTGGGGCATCTCAGTAAGTGGGTCTTAGGAGGCCTGTAGATACACAGCATAGGATTTGGACTTGGGTCAGGTGAGTCTGGGGAAGGCTTACGGAAGCAGGGCTTTGCTCCGTATTGGAGGTGACAGGCCCAGAGTGAGGGATGCCCGGCTCCCTGAGCAGCTCCTTTCACGTAATCCTTGGCCCTGGCGGGATGCTGAGGTTTCTCAGCGAAGCCTCTGTGCTTTCCAGGACATTCCACGTGAAAAATTGAGCGGGATAGGCGGTGTTCCGATGGGGGCGGGGGTGGAGATGTGCGCATGCGCAGGGCGTGTGGGCAGGAGGAAGGATGTTTACACGTGAGCACCCGCGGGGGCTCCCTTGGGGTCAGTGCGCTCTAGCTCTTTTTTTTTTTTTTTTTTTTTTTTTGCGGTATGCGGTCCGCTCACCGCTGTGGCCTCTCCCGTTGCGGAGCACAGGCTCCGGACGCGATGGCTCACGGGCCCAGCCGCTCCGCGGCATGTGGGATCCTCCCGGACCGGGGAACGAACCCGTGTTCCCTGCATCGGCAGGCGGACTCTCAACCACTGCGCCACCAGGTAAGCCCCTCTCTAGCTCATTTTATCCTTGAAATACTCTGGTGAATGGGAACTTTTTTTTTTTTTTGCGGTACGCGGACCCCTCACTGTTGTGGCCTCTCCCGTTGTGGAGCACAGGCTCCGGACGCGCAGGCTCAGCGGCCATGGCTCACGGGCCCAGCCGCTCCGCGACATGTGGGATCTTCCCGGACCGGGGCACGAACCCGTATACTGTATCGGCAGGCGGACTGTCAACCACTGCGCCACCAGGGAAGCCCGGGAACTATTTGTATTTCCATTTTACAAGAGGGAAACAGAGGCTCAGAGAGGTTAACCCCAGGGACTTGGCTGAATCACTCAGCCAGGAGATTGGATCCTGGTTTCTTCAGTGACCGCAAGTTCCTTTGCTTTCCCCAGGCTAACAGATTCCTTCCCAAGGAGGTCGGAGCAGAAAGTGGTGGGGAGAGAAGGCACAGGGGAGGGAATGCACTCTGGTGCCTGCTGTGGTCCTGAGGTCCATTCTTTAATTCATCTGATTGGTGTCTCTGCCTTGAGTCTGGGCTGGCTTCACTATTGTTTTTACGGACTATGAAAACCCTGCTCTTTGTTCAATGGATGGGAAGGGTGGTGGGGCTGCCCCAGGTGTGCTCTGTTAGGCTGTTGTGAGTGGCTTTGCTCTTCCTGGCCTTTTGTGTGTTTCCCTCAGCAGTCGGTGGACCCGTGGCACCTCCCCAGGCTGGTGGCCAGGCTTCTGGGTTCCCTGGAACAGCAATGGCAGAATCTGGAGAACTCACAAGTTTTTCTTTTGAGTTTATTAGGAGCTGGAAAAAGCAACCTGGAGATCAAAAGTGGTAGGACTAGACAAAACCCAGACTCCTCTGCCCCTCCAAGCCCCGGAGATCTGTTCCCTGCTCCCCTTCTGGCCTCCTGTCCCGGGTTCCCACCCTATCGTGCAGTCAGACTGCATGGGCATTCTTCACTCCAGCCCAGCATATGCTGTTCCCTCCACCTGGGACACTCGCCCCTGGCCCATCATCGTATCTCTCAGCTAATTCATACCCCCTTGGCGCTCATCCTTGATGTCACTTCCTACAAAGAACTCTCCCTGAAGCCCCAGGACTGGGTTGGTGTTTTAAAATGTAGGTTTTATTATAATTCAGGTAGGATGAGGCCAACAGATGAGACAATTGCCACGGAAAACATAGTTTGTTACTCACAGTTCCCAAGGGGCGGGGAGCAGGGCCACATGGGGAAGCACTCGGTGGGGTCCAGCAGGAGCCAGAGGGAGAAGGGGGAGAATGTGGGCGAGAGCCTTTATCGTGGTTCCCGAGGGAAGGAACAGGTGAGACAGGGTGAGCAGGCTTAGGATTGGCTAGTTTGAATCATTTCAGTTGACTCTGGGCATAGGGGCTTTCTGTAGCTGTCTGGTACCTGGGATGGTTAGGGCAGAGGAACAGCGGCCCTGAATGTCACAGGTGGTTGGGATATGGGCTCTGGATTGGCCAGTTTGCATGTGAAGGGCTCACCTGGAGACAAGTCCTTTACTCTCTGTAGGAATTGTCCAGTCCTGGGAGAGACAGTCCCTCTAGGGTCAGCAAGGCCCCAAGATGTCAAAGCATCAGAATAAGAGACAGGCTTCATACAGTCAGTTTCCCTGCCTATGAGTTCCTGCAACTCACTGTATGCTGTGAGCCTCACGGGGGCAGAGTTTAAACTGCCAAAAGTGAGGTGCTTGGGCACAAAAGATTTTTAAGAGCAGCTCATAAATGACTTCTAAAAAATAGTTATGTAGTTAATTTTAATGTATATTAAAATTAAAATTCTAATGTATATTAGAAATCAACTGGTATACCAAATATGTTATTTCATCCATAAAATAAATTTACTTTAAAAACATTGTAACAAAAAATTGTAAGTAAAAAAGTAAGCCCGTTCTTAAAGAAAAATTTTGCGTAAACAATGTTGCAGGCCGTTTGAGGTCACGGAATTGCAGGGGTGGTCTCACCTGTCGGCTTGCCGCCACTGCACCCCAACACCCAGCACAAACTTGACCATCAGACTTTGTTGAAATGAGTAAATGAAGCAAGCCCTGGGCCAGCGCGTTGTCATCATCCCCTCCCAGTCCTGGCTGCACCAACCAGAGGTCTTGGAAGAATAGGATCAGCGGTGGATGCAGCTGCGTTGTTTTGTCTGAACTTCATTTTGCAGGTGAGAACACTGAAGTCCTGAGCCAGAGCAAGACTCTCGCGGGGTCACAAAGCAAGTCAGTGGCCAGGGTCTGACCCGATCCAGCTCTCATTCCTTATCACTGAGACCACCCCCTTGCCATGTAGGACTCAACTCAAGGGCACGCCCCGTCCCTTGCTTCTCCTTGGTGAAGCCCCTGCCTGTCTTCCAGCTTGTACACGGCCTCCCCCGGAGGCTTGGCCTGGAGCCACGTTGCACAGACAGCCCCCCATACCTTGGGAGCCAGCTGATCCCGATACCCATGGTGTCTCCCACTGCACACACACCGTGTCAGGGCCCTGGTTCTTTTAGAACCAGAGACTTTGGAGCAGGGGTCCCCAACCTCTGGGATCTAATGCCTGATGATCTGAGGTGGAGCTGACATAATAATAATAGAAATAAAGTGCACAATAAATGTAATGCGCTTGAATCATCCTGAAACCATGCCCCCCGCCCCATCCGTGGAAAATTTGTCTTCCCTGAAACTGGTCCCTGGTGCCTAAAAGGTTGGGGACTGCTGCTTTAGAGCCAACGCTTGGGCTCTAAGACCTAGATGCTCCAAACTGTCAGGCCCCAGAGGCTCTGAGTCTACACTTTCCACCAAGGAAGGTTAAGGTCATGTCCGGGGTCACACAGCTTATCAGTGCTAGAACCAGGGTCAAAATCAGGTGTTCTTTCCCCTGTACTCCACTGCCTCTCCATATGGGGTACCAGATGGAGTGGCTGACATGGGCAGTCTGGGAAGGTAGTGAGTTCCTCATCCCTGGAGTGTTCAAGAAGAAGATGGGCATCGCACTGGAATCCTCCTGTAACCGTGTCACGGGAGATTTTGGTACCAGATGGTTCTAGCTGAGAGCTATGCTCAGTGAGGTTTGGTGTCTCAGCCACTGAAGGATCTTGGGGACTTCTGACTTGTCTGGGCCCATGGGGCTGGATCACTGCACATCCCAGAACACTGGACACCACCAGGAAAGGGCTTTAGGGAAGCATGATGGGGGCCGTTTCTTTTTATTTGTATTTTCTGTCTTTGACTTTGGCCAATAGCTCAGCTCCCAAGCTTTGTGGGGAGATGTGTGGATAGAGGGCTTTGGGGTAGGCTGAAGGCCCGGGATCCCTGAGCTCAGACTCTGTAGGAAGCGATGGATCCAGCCAAGGCCAGGGGTTCTGCTTACAGACAGAGGGGAGTGTGCCACCCTGGGATGCTTCCCTAGAGTGGACACTAGAGGGCGCCCAAGGGCCTGCTTTCTATGCCCCAGAAAGTGGTACCTAAGGGCATCCTGGGATGTGGCCCATAATGGAGCAAGTGGAATTGCCAGATGGTCCAGGACAACGCGTTTCAAACTTTTTAATTGAAATCTTATATGGGGCCCTACATTCCAGGGACAGGGGCTGGGAAAATTTGGAGTGGATGGAAGGGAGCCACAAAGAGGGAGTGAATCTGCCCATTTGCACACAGACTTCTGCTGAGACGAGACCATGACCCACACAGAAGCAGATACACGCACATGCACACACACACACACACACACACAGTGCTCATCCATGTGCAAAGACAGAGTGGTGGGTAGGGACTGATACATCCAATTATCCAAGTTGACACATTTGTTGAGCAGGTCCCAGGGGCTGCGTTCGGTGTTGGGCTCTGGGGGCACACAGGGATGGGTAAGCCGCCATTGGACACATCACAGTAACCAGCTACTCTGCAAAGCAGAATATGGGTGTCAGGAGGGTAGAATCATAGGTCCGAGAATGAGGAGGGAGGTACATTTGGAGGTGCCTCCCTTTTATCAAGGGTTTTACAGATTGGACAACACAATTACCAGCAGGCAGAGTAGCTACTTTCCTGTTTTGCTTTATAATTTACTTGGCTCAGGAGAGGCTGTGCTTGAAGGCCCTCAGGTCTTGACAGGCTGCACCGACTCCAGGCCCCTATTACAGTAGCTGGTGTTTCTGTGAGCCCTGGGGTCGGGTCCAGGACTTCAGTGGACGAGGTCCCACCTCCCTACCTCACAGGCTTCGCAGACCAAGGCACTGAGGACACTGCAAGATCCCGCCTTAGCCCCTGTTATCAAGGGTCTAGGCCTTGTCCCCGACTTGTAGACAGTTCTCAGTTCCCGGAGAGAACAGATTAAAAATCATCTACCATCAAAATAAGTCATCAGGCATCGCTTTCAATAATATAAAATACTCCAATTTTTATTTAAGCAATTTTGTCTAAACATTTCTGGATACTAGATCTAGAAAAGGGGCTCCCCAGAATGCCAAAGCTGGGAGGGATCTGAGAACCTTCTAGTCCAATCTTATTTTACAGATGAGGCCTGAGGCTTTAGGGGTTGGTTCCCACTGAGGCCCTTTTAGAGAATCGAGTTACCCCAGGCGCTGTAAGGAAGCATGGCGCTCCATGGAAACAGGAATGACACTGTTTCCCTAAGGAGGGAGGTGGAGGAGGACATGCATGGCACCCCAGTTGGTCTCTGTAAGGCTCTATCCCTCCCGCAGCCCCCAGCCTGTGCTGAGACTGAGCCTGGAACAGGGAGTTCTCGGAACCTTCCCTGATGTTGCCATGGTGCCCACAAAGACCTGAGAAAACAAAAGACCCCTGCCATAACACCTTGCCCACAGGAAGAAAAAGGTGAGCCCCACGTGTTGGGAGCGCTCTGAGGATTCAGGCTCAGAAGGCGAATGGCTCTCAGATCTCCTGTAATTCAGAGACCGATGTAATGAGAGTGCCTTTGTTCCACTAGCTCCCCCTGTAAGCACACCTGCGGTGGGCAAGGGGGCTTCAAAGTAGTAAGTATGGCTGGTACTTTCATCCACATTAGAGACACAGAGGGCATCCATAGTAACGGGCACTGCTTGGACTTGATTCCATATGGTCAGTTGGCAGAGAGGGGCTTCGGGAGTTCTGGGCTGGGAGGCAGGAGGGGTCTGGGAGCTGAGGTACCATCCTAAGTAGCTCATGCCAATCAGAGTGACCCAGGAACCAACCCTCGAAACCCTTTAAAGGAGATTTTGCCTGGTGTGATGAAAAAAGGAAAAATAACATGTCCAGGCCATTGAGATAGCCCTGGATTTCAAGATCAGCTAAAAAGGCTCTTGGATATCAAGCAGAAGCTTGGGTACCTTAGTGCAAACCCCAGCCTCCCCCTCTTAAGCCGATGCCGAGTCCTGCTTAGGTATGGGGAAACTTCTGTCTGGCTGTGGTTTATTCTGTGCTGACCAGGCTTGCTTTAGAATGTAACTCTAACCTCAAAGTGGCCCCACTGAGGATTCAGGAGTTTATAGTAAGGACAGTGGAAGCTGGTGAAAGATTTGACATGGCGGAGTTGAAGGTCTTTCTGACGCCTGCGTGGAAAATGGATCAGAGAAGCATATATGTGTTACCTGAGGGTAGGAAAAACCTTATGCAAGATGGAAACCCAGCCATAAAGGAAATACATCAATTTGATATCCAGTTTTTAAGTTAGGGATAGTCAAAGCATAGATATGTACATATACATATAGAGAGATACATGTATAGGCATACATATGTAATTGTCATATTTTCCATACCTAATTAAATACTTTGTATAATATTCACAAAGTGAAAAGACAAATGATACACTGGAGAAAATTTTTGCAATATGTAAGGTAGACAAAATATTAATGTCTGTAGTATACAGAGAGCTTCGAGAAATGCTAAGGAAACTATAGCAATCCAGTGGCAAAATGAGGAAAGCCTATGATTAGGCACTTCTCAGGAATAGAAAGTTATAAGGCTAATACATATATAAATGAATCTTAATGGTGGCCAGGGAAGTTCAAATTAGAATAACAATCTGAAACTATCACCCACCAGATTGGCAAAAATAAATATTGATAATACCGAGTACTGGAGATGGTGTGGGGAAAAAAGCGCTTACAAATTGGATGGGAATGCAATTTACTATAACTTTTGGGAAAGTGAGTTGGCATCATCAATTAAAGATACCTGTCTTCTTTAGCATAATCCCACTTTGAAGGATCTATTTCTTAGAAGTAAAAGCAATAACACACAAAGATATATATATAGATATAGAAAGATAGGTGATAGACAGATAGATGGATAGAGATATACTTAACGGCTATAGACATAAATACCTGTGCTTAAAAACATATATATACAGCTTCCCTGGTGGCTCAGTGGTTAAGGAGCCGCCTACCAATGCAGGGGACACGGGTTCAACCCCTGGTCTGGGAGGATCCCACAAGCCACAGAGCAGCTAAACCCGTGAGCCACAACTACTGAGCCCAAGTGCCACAACTACTGAAGCCCACGTGCCTAGAGCCCGTGCTCCACAACAAGAGAAGACACCGCAACAAGAAGCCCGCACACCGCAACGAAGAGTACCCCCGCTCGCCGCAACTAGAGAAAGCCCGCATGCAGCAACGAAGACCCAACGCAGCCAAAAATAAATAAATAAATAAAATTAAAAAAAATATATATATATATACACACATACATATATGTATGTATGTTTATTGCAGCATTGTTTTTGGGAGTAAAAGCACAGGAAACAAACTGAATGATCATCAACAGGTGAATAGTCTAATTATCATATATCCACAGTATGAAATATTATGTGACTATTGTTAAATTTTTCTTTACTTGTCTTTGTGTTAGCTCACTTGTTGCAATGAACGTATATCACTTTGGCAATGTAAGAAATCTAAGGTAATTAAAAGGAAAAGAAAAGCCTGTCTGCCCAGGTGGAATAGAAATTCCATGAGGCAGAGATCCTGTCCACTTTGCTCACTGCCGTATCCCAAAAACAACTAACACTTCCCTTGCAAACGGCAGCTGCACAGAATATACTTGTTAAATGGACAAGTGAGCCCCTTCTCAGCACCACGGCTATAGTGCAGGTGAAGTGCTATCTGGGGAGTGATGCACAGAGTCAGGTGGGATGCTTGGTCACCAGGTGACCTAGTTACTGCTGGTTTTGCCTGCTCGGCCACTACCCTTCTCCCCAAGCTTGTTCTGGGGAACCACCCAGTCCCCACTGCCGTCTTGTTGGGAGAGTTAATCAAGCTGTCTGCCCGCCTGAGACCTAAGCCAAGCCAGTTGTGTTCTTTTGCTGAGAATTTCAGTGGAGCAGGACCGCCCAAGACTGACTGGGGCGGGTGGCGGGGGGGTGAGACGGGGAACTGCTAGAGGCAGCCTAGAGGCAGCGTCTGACAGAGGTGGACACTGGTGCTTGCACCGTATCCCTGGAGCTGCTTTCTGGCCGTCCCCAAAAAGAGTCTCCGTTTTCCCTTTGATTCTGAGTTCCCTCTTTCCCTTACCATCCTTTCAACAAATCCCAACCTCCCTTAACCCCCAAAATTTTTTTTGCCATATCATTAACAGAGTTACTTTCTGTTGCTTGCAACCAAACTGCCCTAAAAATGATCAGAGACAGCTGGGAAGTTCTGCCACTCAGCCCCTTTCGTGTCCCTCAAAGCTAAGGTGAGATGAGTCCACTGTGCTCCAGGACAGCCCTGGTCGGCACTAGCTGTCTAGGCTTAATTATTAATATCACCCCTTTTAGCCTCCGGGTCTGAATGACAAATTACATGATCAGCCTACTTATAGGCCTCCTTTGGTTCCCATCACCTTGGTAAAGGGTGGAGAATCAGAATCATGGATTATCTCCTATTTTGCTTTATCTGAGACACTTTCCCAGCACAAGAGCAGAGAATCATCTTTCTACTAATGTGCTTTCAAAAATTAGATTTTTCACTTAATTTGATAAACAACCGACACTTGAGGCTTACTCATTATTACTTTTGTGGCAAAATATAGATTCTTTGGTCCAATCTCCTCCATAATATTTTGAAAAGACCCTTTGGAAATTTTTTGAAATTTAAAATTTACCTCTTTCATCTTCCAGGTGCTTCTTCCCTTTGTGTAATCTCCATGATCCTTCATGAAAATGCTGAATCCGGTAAGTAGATCAGTCTCATAAGAGGGCAGGCAATGGTGAGGAACAGAAGCACCTGGTGACAGTTGTATTGCTGGGTTTCCAAAAGTGGATGGGTCCAGCACCCCTGAGGACCTCAAGTTTTATTGGCTGACTCAGCTGGGAAGAGTGTGTTGGAGGCCTGCTGTCAGAGCCCATCATTTTTGTGTCACACTTCAGCAGGGCTGTATCTGGGTTCAGATTCTCCAGTTTTCAATCACCCACCATATTCCTGGCACTGTACTAAAGCATAGTCCCCAAACTTTATTTTATCATTTCAACATCATCCTCATCCTCATCCTCATCTTCACCCTCATCCTCATCCTCATCCTCATCTTCATCTTCATCCTCATCCTCATCCTTATCCTCATCCTCATCTTCATCCTCATCTTCATCCTCATCCTCATCCACATCATCCTCATCTTCATCCTCATCTTCATCCTCATCCTCATCCTTATCCTCATCCTCATCTTCATCCTCATTATCATCGTCATTATTCCCATTTTATATATAAGGCCCAAGAGGCTCAAAAGAGTAAATTCTTTGCCCAAGGTCACACAACCAATCAGTGGCAAAAACAAGATTTGAACTCAGATCCTCCATTCCATGGCCTGTGGTCTCCCCACCACCCTGTTGGTGCTTGTTGTGGCTTAGGATCAGTTTCACCCATTCCTTTGCGTCCCTCATGGTGCACTTGTTCTGGGTAGGTTTCCTTGAGCCACCACATCTGGGGTTTACATCCATGCTGGGTTTTGTACTGCTCCCTTAAGGAAATTGCTGAAGCCCAGGACCTTAAGAAAATGTCTAAGGAAAAGTCCCCGCCCAGTGACCCACCTGTTCCAGTCCTGGGTTTATACCAAAAGAACTGAAAACAGGTGTTCAAACAGAAACTCATACACGAATATTCATAGCAGCACTATTCACGGTAGCCAAAAGGTTGTAACAACCTAAATAGCTATCAACTGGTGAATGGATAGAAAAAAGGTGGTCTCTCCCCACAGCGGAGTGTCATTCAGCCCCAAAAAGGAATAAAATTCTGACACAGGCTACAACGTGGATGAACCTTGAAAACATGCAAAGTGAAAGAAGCCAGACATAAAAGGCCACTATTGTAGGATTCCATTTATATGAAATTTCCAGGATAGGCAAATCCATAGAGACAGAATGCAGATGAGTGGTTTCCAGGAAGTGGGGAAGGGGGAAATTGGGAGTGATGACTTAATGAGTTGACAGTTGCCTTTTGGAGTAATGAAAATGTTCTGAACTAGATAGTCGTAATAGTTGTACAACACTGTAAATGTACTAAGTGCTACTAATTGTACCTACAAAATGGATTAAATGGTGAGTTTTATGTTTTGTGTATTTTACTGCAATTTAAAAAAAAAACAGTCCCTGCCCCAAATCTCCTCAGTTTGATATCTTTCTCCCTGACATTTCGCCTCTGGCACCTCCTGTCCCAGGTGCTAAATTCCAAATTACTTTGTGGCTTGAAGTCCTCAGTCTCCTGAATACAATATATTTGCCTTGAGAAGACAGCTTTGGAGAAATACTGGCCATCTTTGAAAATTAACCAGCCTTTTAAAATTTGTCTTGATTTCCTTTCTGCTGTACAGTTTGGAAAACCTGGTATTTATGTGTGGTTAAAAAAAAAGACGTTCTTTCTTTGCTGCCTAAGCAGCACAAACTCCAGCTGGAATGCCAGATCGTTGGCTCAACCAACCAGTGACGTTTCCCCAGAGAGCCTTTTTTGGGGGACCTGCTGGCGCTTTCCCAGATGTGCAAGGCTGTCAACGTAGACTTTGATGAAGTTCTGAAGAACCCAGACAGGTAGGAAGACCAAAGGCCCATGGCAGGGTGAGCCACCCTTCTGGGAAGTGCCCCATGGTTGGCCAACTCTGACTGGGCAGGTGGGCTGTCCTGGGTAAGCAAGGAAGGCTGCCTTTGGGACCATCCCTTAGGGATGGCCAGGATCAGGGTGACAGCTTCCTCTGAGAATGTGGGTGGTGATTAAAGTCCAGAGAGATTGAGAAATTTTTTTCTAGATTTTCCTTTGTACTGGGAACGTTGGACCCTAACAGGATTCTAAGTTTATCAACTGATTTGTTGACAGACAAAGTGAGATGGTCCGGCTCAGAGTTTGAACCCCTCCCACGAATGCACACGTCCACCCAGCAAGGGGAGAAGCAGGCTTCCGCTCACCCGCAAAGTGTTCTGAGCCGCTGGCTTAGAGCATCACTCCTTCGGTTATGAGTTTTTATTTGCCTCTCCTGGGGACACAGAGCTGGATCCCACTGAAGAAGGAACACTTCACTTCCTGGCCTTTTGGATCTGCCTGGATGCTACTGCCTTCGTGGACTGGCACATCTGCCTTATGAGCACTCCGTCTGACCTACCTGAGCATCTACCTGAGTGTGGGCTGTGCCCTGGGCAGCACCTGGCACGGAAGAGCTCCTGGCTCCATGTTTGCTGAGCGAACATGGAAAGGGAAGCACATCTTCCCTTTCCAGGCCCACCGGCCAGCCCTGCTCGGTTGCCTCCCACCCAACAGATGACTATACCACACACATGTGAATAAACCAAAACCCACCTGGGTTTGGTCTCTAAATTCTCTGATGACCCCAGCTTAGAAAAAACTGAGTGCTGTGAGTTGCAGTTTTTGGCATTGGTTACTCATAGCCTTAAACGATTTTGAACTTATTTTATATTTTGTTTGGTTAGAGCCCTGAAGACGTCTTAGAGTTCGTTGTGCTCCTTAGCATCAGGGCCAGGCCGGGCAAGCAGGCGCAGGAGCTGGGCCTGGGAATATAGGCAAACTGATCCAGAAACCTGAGGAGGGAGGCTGGGCTGCAGGGGCAGACGTCTTCAGGACTTGGTCTGCAGAATCGCTGAGCTAGGCTGGGGGTGATGGCCTGAGGGGTGATGGCCATTGGTGCTGGGCTTTTGGGCCATTAAACGTAGTCTATTTGACAGGGTTGGAATTCCTTCTCCTCCATTTACTAGTTCTGTGACCTTCAGCCAGTGGCTTAATCTCTCTGAGCCTCAGTTTCCTCATCTGTGAAATGGTGACAATAGCATCTCCCCTGAAGAGTGACCTTCAATCAGACGGTACATTAAAAATGATTAGTGCTGTTCCTGGCAAATAGTAGATGCTCAATAAACAGAGCTATTATCTTTATAGCCTAAGCAGCAGTCTTAGTTATTGATCCTGGTGGTTTCATTTGGGGGAGTGTCAGCCCTGTGTCTGCCAGCCAATGACTCCATAGGTCACCCTGCCTCTTAGCACTTTCTCCAAATCAAAACACCTTGCCTCAAACACAGCAGATGCAGGGACTGGTCTGGGCGCTCTCTTCCCAAGAGAAGCTTTGCAGAGCTGCCTCTCTCTTTGGTGATGCTGGGAAGCTGGGGGTCGGGAGGCAGGCTGAGGGCAGGTAGGCACTCAGGGCAGGCCGATCACTCGTGTAGCAGCGGCCAGCCGACCGAGGCTCAGCTCATCTGGGCAGTTTGGCTGCTCCACAAGCCTCTCGTCCTCTTCCTGAGACAGTGGGCTAGCCTGGGCATGTCCTTGTCTTGGTGACGGCAGAGGGCAAGAGGGCAGGCCCAGTTGCTCATCGTGTCCACTCAGCCAAGGCAAGTCCCGTGGCCAAAGTCAAAGTCAAGGGGCAGGAAATACACACCACCCCTCTTGGGAGTCCTGCAGGACAAGGGTATGTTAACTGGGGCCATGGGTGTAGTCTACTACAGTGTGGGAGGAGCTGATTTTCTTTAATAAACACAAAATTTTATTTTCTTTATTTTCACAATGGGGATTTGCTCCATGTGATTGTGAGAAACATAAACTTGGAAAGCATAACAAAAGCTTTATTTAATTTAGGTAATAAAATAAAGGGCTTATTCCTGGTAACTATTCTGTCCTTTCAGACTTGTCAGCTAACAAGGTCGATGGTAGGGGTCGGGGGTGTCTGGAATTGTACCTGCGACACACACGGGCACCTTCCCCGTAGCTCTCTGGCTGCCCAAGCAGCAAGCCCCTTCTTGCCGTTGACACTGTTATTGTTGCTTCTTCCACTTGGGAGCGCTGTTGACTTTGATGGGAGCTGGACCCATCTATATTTTACTAGTTCTGTAAAGCGTCACTGGCCGTGGAAAGCTGAGTTAACTAGCTCTGAGCTTCCCATTTATTTCAGGTACGTAATTGTGCTTCTCATATGTCAATGCCCCAGGTTCTGCCCAGCTAGCCAGTACTTCTGGTTGTGTCTGTGGGTTTCCATGATGCCGTGAGCTTTTGGCTCCAGAACTCAGAGATGCTATACAGGAACCTCAGGTTCCTGGTCTTCGTCATGCTTCCTTCCACTGGGACTGGGGTGTGGAGTACGGGGAGAAGGGGCCTGAGAGATGAGGAAATGCTAACCTCCTTGCAAACAACCTAACCTTTTTGTGCCTTAGTTTCTTTATCTGCAAACTGGGGATGCTGTCTTACAGAGTTGCCATGAGAATTATATGACATAATTCATTGAGAGCTTAGAACAGTATCTGGCAAATAAACACCCAATTAATATGTGTCATTCAGTGTCCCTGGAGTTCTCTGGTACGTGTGGACACAGCTAACATATGAACCCAAAGATCCAGGATGGAGGAGTGTGGCTGAGGAAGGAGGCTCTAGGTCAGAGGTCCCCACCCCGCAGGCCACCGGTCCGTGGCCTGTTAGGAACTGGGCTGCACAGCAGGAGGTGAGCTGCGGGTGAGCGAGCGAAGCTTCATCTGTATTTACAGCCGCTCCCCATCGCTCACATTACTGCCTGAGCTCCGCCTCCTGTCAGATCAGCGGAGGCATTAGATTCTCATAGGAGCTCGAACCCTACTGTGAACTGCGCATGCGAGGGATCTAGGCTGCGCGCTCCTCATGAGAATCTAACGCCCGATGATCCGAGGTGGAGCTGAGGCTGTGATGCGAGCGCTGGGGAGCGGCTGCAAATACAGATCATCATTAGCAGAGAGGTTTGACCGCACAGACACCATAACAAATCAATTGTTTGCAGACTCATATCAAAACCCTATCAGTGAGCGGCAAGTGAAAACAAGCTCAGGGCTCCCACTGACTCTGCATTATGGGGAGTTGTATAGTTATTTCATTATCTATTACAATGTAATACTAATAGAAATAAAGTGCACAATAAATGTAATGCGCTTGGATCATCCTGAAACCATCCCCCCAGCCCTGGTCCATGGAAAAATTGTCTTCCATGAAACCGGTCCCTGGTGCCAAAAAGGTTGGGGACTGCTGATCTAGGGGGCTTGGGCCCTAGGAAAAGGTGACCCTGCCTCATGTTTTTTCCCATTCTGACTGCAATGCCAAGTCCACTCTGAGGTTGGAAGGAGGTCATGCTAAGAGGCAAGGATGCAAAGAAGGGACCCCTAGATTTTTATCAGAGAGCAGTTTCAGGAGAGCTGGGACTGGAGACCCATGATCCACGGTGTAGAGCTGATAGGAGAACAGTGTCTGCTCAGTGCCAGGCGTCCCGAGCATTAGCTCTTTTACTCCCCCGGTGACTGCCACGTGGTCCTCATTTCCCTCCTACAGAGGGAAGAACCAAGACCCAGAGGCAGGCCCAAGGTCTGCAGGACTCTTCCTGGTAAACCAAATTGGAGTTTTGCATGTTGAAGGTATCAAGTCAAAAGCCCTTTGGATGGTCTGCTGCAGGAAGTCCATATGTCCATGAGAAACGTATGGACTTTCCCTTTTACCCTCTGTTTCCCCATCAAGGTAGTGAGCCCCAGACTAATGGCATGTTCCCAGCATCCCCACTTTATCCCAGGCCACTTGGTCCCACAGGGTGAAGAGGACAACTCACAGATGCCATGTGTTCCATTAGCTTTTCCAATGGTCCTGAAATGAGCCTCAGCTTTGGGAGCTACAGAGTCCACAGGATACATGGTATATCTTGGCAAGCAGCCAATACACCAGGAGGAGGCAGTGTGGTTACTTTTGTTGCCTGGCATCTCCTGGCTCAACTGATGACAGTGAGGTTTGTGAGGGTAGTTGAGGTCATGGCTGTTGCCCCAACAGGACAAAGTCTGTCGTTCCATTTTGAGGTCACAGTCTGAACTCCTGACCTTAGCCAGCTCTTCCCAGATGTGTGACCCAAGCCACCAGGGGGATTGAGTCTGTCTTGGGTCAGGCCCACTGCTCCTGTGGGATAAACAACTCAAGCACCCACCACCTTCCTGAGGCTGAGTCACTTGTAATCACCATCTCTGCTTGGAAAGGGCAGCATGTGGTCAATATTATTCTGGACGCAGGCTCTCTGACCCAATCCCTCCTGCATACACTCTGGCCCATAAGGATTTCTGGCATCACTGGAAAACAGCATGGCAAATGTGACAGTGGCTGGTGTGGTCAAGTGTTCCTTGGCTGGTTGGCTTTCTTGGGATGACTGTCTTCAAGCTGTGAAATATGTGACTCCAGTTTTGTTTCATTTCCTTGCTTAGCAGGGTGAATATAGTGTCTATGGAAAAGCATCTTATCTTTGTCATCATCCAAGCATTGATATTTATCGAGCACTTGCATGATGGCTGTGCTAGGGCTGCCGGGGTAAATAAACACCGACTCTGTGGGATGCAGAGCCTGGTGCAGAGGGCGCGTGAGGAAACAGGCGACCAGAAGACCCTGGGGAAGGAGTTTTAACAGGGACAATCCCAGGGCGGGCTGGGGAGGGCTGCCAGCCCAGCCTCCCCAGAGGAAACAACAACTAAGCTTATCTGGAAGGATGCGTAGGAGGTCATCCAGTGAAAAGGTGAGGGAGCTGCATGTCCAGGAGAGTAGAAGCAAGAGGTGATGGGTTCAGGCAGTTGAAAAGGGCTGGAGCAGGGAGTGGAAAGGGATGAGATTCCAGAGACAGGCAGAAGCCTGCTAGCCACGTGAAGGAGGTTGGCTTTCCCCCGGGAGCACTGGGGAGACAAGGAAGGATTCTCCGCAGGAGAGAGGCAAGACCAGATTTGCATTTCAGGTGGCTCCTCAGGCTGCAGTGTGGGGTGTGCCTTAGAGGGGACCACATGGAGGCCCGGAGACTGGCAGTGACTGGGGGCAGAAAATGGTGGCTTGCATGAAGGTCAGAGCAATGAGGGCAAGGATTCACCCAAGGAGAGATGGGTGAATTCAAAAGGCATTTCATTAGATCTGGGCAAGTGATCAGGCGAGACAGCATTCCGGGTGCTGGCCTGGGCAGCTGGAGGCTGGTGATGCCACTTCCTGGCAGAGGATTGGGGCTCAGTTCAGGGTAGATTCTTTTTTTTTTGGCCACACTGCAGGGCTTGCAGGATCTCAGTTCCCTGACCAGGGATTGAACCCAGGGCCACGGCAGTGAAAGCCCAGACTCCTAGCCACTAGACCACCAGGGAACTCCCTCAGAGTAGATTCTGTGTTTAGATTGTGGGCACACTGAGACTGGGGCATGCTTGACCCTAACCAGAAGTTCTGCTGAGTTAACTTTCCAGACATGCCAGGACTCTCTCTCCCTTTTCTCCAGCAGTTATTTATTGAGCACCTACTATATGCTAGGCACTGTTTTAGACACTCACCCAAAGAGGTGTCATTTAGGCAGCCAGATGTAGCCTCAAATGCCTCCTTGCTAAGATCTACCCGCAAACTGAAAACAGGAATTAATGTTTTGAGCCGGTCATCAGACAGAGCTTATAGTTTGTCAAATTGGCAGACACATAGTGACCTGAGGAAACTGTCCCAAAGGGAGAGATATGATAAGACTGATTCATTTATGCTTTAGGGATGCTTACACTGGAATCATCCATGTTGCAGATGAAGAAAAATGTCAGTATTAACGCCTGGATTTTTTGTTTGTATTTTTTCTTGAGGTTATGCATTTCACAAATTCAGAAGAAGTTCCCTGAGAATTTGAAGAACAAGGCTATCCAAAGCGGGGAGACAGGTGAGTTCTTGTCACCAATGGATTCGTCAGAATGTTGCTGACCTCAGGGGTAGCTTATGGTCTTTATGGAAGGAAACTAGACCAGAGGCCTGGTGACTAGTCTGTAAGGTCTGTTCCTGCCCACTGCACAGTGTCCCACGTGTAAGAGGTGACTGTAAATATTTCCCAAATGCACAATGGATGAAACTGCTTGGCAAACACATTTTCATATGCTAATGGCCATGATAAATACAGACCTGCCAATGTTAATAAATAGGCTTTGGATTGGAAGACTAAGCAGAAGCCCATCCAGCCCAGGGCAGCTGTTCTGTGTCCCTCTGGGCTTTAATCAATTATGACTTGGATGTCCACATCTGCACTCATCCAAGAAGACTTATCTGAGGTAGGATGAGGAGTCAGACCGGGTCTGTCCAGCTGGGAAAGGCTCGCTGAGCCCCACGAGGAGCCTGGACAGGTCAGCTTCTTGATGGCGCTTTTTTGGATAAACCCCACCCCACAGGGTGTGGCTGTCTAAGGTCAGAGCCAGCCTCCTTCCCCGGCAGAGGCTAATTGATTTCTTCTCGCCAGTCAGCTCTGGTTGATGGTGGGAGCTGGGGGTGGGGGGTGGGGGGTGGGGGGTGAGGGGTGGGTGGGATGGGGGTGTGTGAGAAGTAGTGTGAGGCCGCCTCCGGGCTCAGGAGAAAGAGTTCCAGATCAGTTGTGATGTCTGCCCTGCATTGCCATCCTGAAAGCGGAAGGGGGCGCGGGGGACCCACTTTATCCGCAATTCTGCTCCCTTGCCTAAAATCACCATTACGGGGCAAGATTCCTTTTAATCCGCATAGCCAGGCTGTCACCTGAGGTGACCGGAGATTTGAGATGAAAACCCAGGTTCTCAACTCCCAGCACCAAACAATATCATAAAGTTGGTGAATAACAATAATAATAACAGGAGAGGAAACAGGTACCCAAAGTCATGCAGTCAAAATAATAGCAAAGCCAAGAAATACGTAGATGGGGCTCGTGAACCTCAAGGTCCTGTCCGGCGCTGGGATTTAGGGTTTGGGGGGAATCACCCTGAGCATGGCTCCCTTCCCCCCAGCTCTGTGCTAATTCAGGGGTCCAGCCTGCAGAGGCCCCCTTGCCCATAGCCTCTCATGTCTCACCTGGCCAGGCATCCTTGGATCCTCCATCTACCCTCCTATTCAAGTCTCTTCTTTTTTTCTTATCATCTATGCCACCCCGGGTGAGACGCCCCAGCATAAAGCCCTTTACAGCTTGCAAGTGACCCTCCTCACACTGTAATCCCATTTCATGCCTGTGAACTGGGCTTTCTGATGATCTCCATTCCCTCGAGAAATGCAATGCTGATGAGAACTCCGCTCCCTGGTGATGGGGTTTTTTCTATGACATTCAGGTGGGTAATAATTAGACACTAACAGCCCAGTATTTTTCAACAGGGGACCAGGTAGCAATTTTGCTCCCCAGAGGACACTTGGCAAAGTCTGGAGACATTTTGGGTTGTCACAACTCCTGGGTGGGGCGGGTGATACTGGCCTCCAGTGGGTGGAGGCCAGGGATGCTGCTAAACGTCCTACAGCACAGGACAGACCCCTCCACAGAGAATTATCTGGCTCCAAATACGAACAGTGCCGAGGCTAAGAAACACTGCAATGGGGGAGGCAAGGTGAGGCCCCCTCCAAGAGTGTCACAGCCAGCGTCCCTGCCCCACGAAGCTTTTTCCAGTCCCCAAGTTGGAGGGCAGCTTGTGTGCCTCTGTTGGTCGGCAGCTCTGGTGGACGTTTACTGCTTTCTAAGTTACCTTGTGCCCATCGGATCCGTTTGGGAGCCAGGAAGCTCCCCGTGGCTGTCACTTTGTTCCTAGCGAAGCCGCCTGCCCCCTTGTTTGCTCGATAATGGGATGGACAGAGAGTACGTGGGAAAAAGAGTGAAAGCATCTTCAGGTCGGGGGGTCGTTAAAATGTTTGCTCAGCATCCTTTCCTCTCCTCAGGTGTGATTCTCAAATGTCTTGGCTTCAGATGGGAACTCCATCCACCCCAGCTTTTTCAGTCCGAGACCTTGATCAAGTTTTACATGATTGCCCTGGCCCGGGGCAACGCAAACCCTGAGAAGCTTCTGCAAGGTACGTTCTCACCCAGAGCAGGACCCCCAAGGGCTCTCTGGTTAGAGAGGCCCCAGCTTGGCGTTCGGTTATCTGTTTGGGGACCACGGTCACTCTGGCAGTTAAGACCAAGGCTCATGGTGTGATCTCATTACAGGATTAACCTCAGTCTGCTCAGCTATAAAATGGGATAATGGTTCTTATCGTGTTTCATTGTGGAGGAGGTAACAGGTGTGAAGTTCTAGAACAACACCTGGCACATAGTGAGCGGTCAGTAAATGTCAGTTCTGTTCTCATAATAACCCATTCTTGTCCACCAGCTATGATGGAGGCCCTCCCTACTTCTTTGAGAAGAGAAAGGGGGTTGTGTTGAGTCTTCTGATGGGCTTTCTAGAAAGAAGGCATAGTTCTGACATCTGTGGCTTGTTTGGCTCTAAGTGTGCTGGTTGGAGGTTTACAAGTGTACATCAATTTCATTTTTTCTTTTCCTTTTCTTTCTCTTTTCTTAACGCCACCTCATACCCAAAAGTATTTAGGTCACGTCTTCCTTTTTCTCTTTTTTTGAATCTTAATAATCCCCAGCTGCCCCTTATCTGTCCCATAAGTTCCTCTCCTGCAGCCTTGCCAACTTCTTCTCAGGTAATATAGATTGGCATCACCTCCAGACAGCTCATAAGCAGGTGCCATGGAACATTCAAGGTCTCCCAAGCAGCCAGCATGCCAGTCAGGATGGGATTACATTTCCAGGACGTGGCAGTAAAGCTCTGATATTCTGGAGCCAGACAGGCTGCCGGAGCCCCCAGTCGGAAGACAGAGCCTGGCTGCCTGCCGGCATCTTCCCGGCCACAGAGCCTCTGACTCAGCTCTTCCCGGCCAAGCTGGGAGCCAAGAGCAGGCCGTGGCATCCCCATAGAACTGTAACAGGCTTCACACTTATGATCTTCCTGAGCCTTTGTCCCAGTGTCTTCAAACGTGGGACCGAGCTCTTTCTCCCATGGCCCCTGTGCCCAGATCACAGCTCTTCCTGGGCAACCAGTGAAAGGCCACTGGGGTCCAGACAGTGAGTACAATGAAAATCAAGAGAATATGGAAGGGAAAAATGGAGTTGTCATGTTTTTAGTAAGTCTAGAATGGTCCCACTTAGATTTGGCCCTACTAAAACAGCTGCTCTAATCCAAGCCCCCTGCTAGAGGCTGGGCCCGGCTGGGGGACATCAGGTCACGTGCAGGGATGAAACCTCAGTGCCTGGGCTGTCACAGCTTCCCGGGGTCTCCCCTGCAAGCACCACCAACTGTGTCAGACCCTGGGACTCGTGTCTCCAAGGCTTTCAGTGGGTACAGTCCCAGCCCTTCATGTGCCTTCGATGATGGTTTCTATACGCATCTCACAGTTATTGCTTTTCTGTTCCTGAGAACATGAGCGTCATTCTCCTGGAGTGAGCAGCAGAGAAAGTTTCTGACCAAGCCCTGGAGTGGTGGGTGCTGAGGAGACACAGCTCCCCTGGAGCAACCCTGTGCTGGCCACACGGGGCTGTCCCAGCCACTCACGTTCATGTTCATTCCACCCAGAGTCCAGGATCGGCTGTACCATAGCAGCATGTGTTTATTCTCTAGGAGGATCCAAAAGCAAACGACCCTCTTTTACTAAAAACAAACCACTTTGGTTTGGGGGCACCTCAGAGGCGTATGATCAAATTATCACTTTCCTACCAGATTGTGAAGTTTTACTTACAGAAACTGTCTTCCACGTACTCTGACCTAGCTGATAATATTCCTTCCTCCCTTCAAGAGCTGTTCAGTACTTAACTTGTGCCAGGCATTGTGCTAGGAACTTAATGTCGGGGGGTGGGGGACAGACGAGCCCACCTGAAGTGACGATAAAGCGTGAGAAATCGTGTGATACATAATGATCCTAACGATGCCTCCTGAATACCCGCTACGTGTCAGGCACTTGCCAGCATCCTCTTGTTTCCTGCCCCCAGTGGGGGTGAGTGACAGAATGGAGCGGGCAGAGGGGAGGCTGTGCAGAGATCCAGGGGAGGAAAGTGAGCCAGAGCCGGAACAGGGCCTGGCACTTAGTAGGTGCTCAATAAACACTGGCTGAATGAGAGCCTGAACAGGGCCAGGTGCCAAGAACGTGGTGAGGGAAGGCTCGATGGTCTTGTTTGCCTGAGGGAAGTGGACCTTTGTTCTCTTTTTTCTGCATTCTTTGTAGCTGCAAATTGTGACCTACTTTGGGCTCCTGACTCCTGTCACTTGCATGACCTGGCACCCTGAGCTCACTGGCCATGGAATCCATTCATCCATCGATTGGGCCAATACTTATTGAGTGCCAGTGTGTGCAAGACTGTGCGGGGCCTGAGGTGGGATGGCAGGTTCACCGTCCAGTGTGCCTGCCCAGCCAATCGTAAACCAACAGATACTCGGTGTATTGGCAGGTGGTTGGTCCAGGAGGGAATATAAAGCCAGTATGGGGGGAGGTGGTGGTGTGGAGCTCCCTTCCATAGCAGAGGGTCAGGCGGGCCCCTGATGGGGAAGAGAGGGAGCTCCACAAATCTCCTGGGCAACAAACCACGAAGAGGCAGGTTTGGGACCTGGTGAACTGGAGACTAGTGGGAGGGTCTTGGGGCCGCTGGAGGGGCTCTGGCTTCGTGCCAAAGGCATGGGACGCCGCTAGAGACCCGAGGGCACCGTGTGTCGTAACTCACATTTCAGAGTAACTCTGAGTGGATAGTGGAGGCTGGCGGTGATGCAGGGTGCCCCTTCCCTTCCTCCTGGAAGCCCTCTGTGGCGGGGGCCCTTTGTTTGGAGCTCCGTGGGGCAAAGTCTCAGGAGCCGCTGGGAGGACGCCTGGTCCCACACTCATCCTTCAGCTGATGGTCCTTGCGCTCTTGCCTGGTGCCAAGTCTGAGCTAGGTGCTCAGGGCGCAGAGATGATGGAGGCCCACCCCTGGCCCTCTCACTGCTCACAGCCTGAGAGGAAGGGGGGAGGGGGGGAGAGAGAGGGGGAGGGGAGTCTGTATCAGTCTGAGCATCATTGTCCCGGTCTTGACAGTCACAGTGGCTGTGTCAGATCATCGGGGAAGCTGGCCCAGGGGGACACGGGAACTCTCTGTACTATTTTTGCAACTTCTTGTGAGTCTTCAACTATTTCAAAAGAAATAATCATTTCAACAATGCATCCACTATACCAACAAGCAAACAAAAATGAACAAAATACAGCGTGATCCACGCCAAGATCAAGGCTGCGTGAGTAGTCGTGGGGCCGCACGCTGTACCTGCACAGGTCACTGTGGCTGTCACACCTGTGGGTCCTCGTCCTGTTCCCTTCGCTAGCTCAGCTGCCTGGGAAGATTAAAGAACAACGCCCCGTAAAGAAGACGATCGTTTCCTTGAAGATCAATGACCCTCTGGTCACCGAAGCTGGTAACGTGCACCTGTCCTCGTATTCTGAGAGTGTCGTTGAACAAACTGCCTCTCAGATTTGAAAAACAAACAAAACACCCCAAACTGGAGGCACACAGTGTTCAGTGCCTCCTTGTTAAAAATAGCCAAGCAGGGCTTCCCTGGTGGCGCAGTGGTTGAGAGTCCGCCTGCCGATGCAGGGGACACGGGTTCGTGCCCCGGTCCGGGAAGATCCCACGTGCCGTGGAGTGGCTGGGCCCGTGAGCCATGGCCGCTGAGCCTGCGCATCCGGAGCCTGTGCTCCGCAATGGGAGAGGCCACAACAGTGAGAGGTCCGCGTACCGCAAAAAAAAAAAAAAAAAAAAAAATAGCCAAGCAGCGCAGGGCGGAGGGGAAGGAGGCTGGCACACGGTGGGGAAATAAAAGAAGGGGGAATTCTGCTAAAGAGAGGTCCCCGTCCTTGTACAGAGGAGTGAGGAATGCAGAGGAGGGAGGAAGAGGCGGGCCACCCAGACAGACCCAGGGAAGGTGTCACTGCTTTCCTGGGCGCAGATGCCCAGGGAAGCCCTCAGGCCCACGCTTGTCCGTAGGCAACACTGACCCACCCCTTCCCACCAGGGCCCCTCCCTGGCTGGCTGCTGGCAGCAGAGACCTGCCCCAGGGGCCTCCCTTGGGCTCAGTCCCTCCCCATCCCATCCCGGCCACCTAGACACACCTGTTAACAGGTGTTAACGCACCGTGCTGTCACGTGCCATCAGGAAATTCTCCACATAATAATTATCCACACCAGTTGTCCTCAGAGCCCATGCGACTGCACTACAGCGCTGCTGGGGATCAGGTAGAACTCGGAATAAGCTGAGTCCACGGACTAGCAAATGTATCCTGGCTCGTCCCAGGAGTCCTTAACCTTTTTGAAGATCCCAGACTCTGAGGAAAACCCGCTGTAATGATGTCATCTCCAGAGAACACAAAACACACCTCATGCACACAGCACTGTGCACACCTTGGGGTAGCCACCTCCCCGCACAGGCCACAGACCCCAGGTTAGGGCAGAACCCCTGAGGCACGGGCTCAGGACAGGCTCACAGGAGATTCTTTCACAGAAGCTCCATGTTCTTTAGCTTCATCCTCAACTGCTTTGGGGGGCTGGGAGCCCAGGCAGCATCTGCGCCCAGGTCAGAGCCGTTGCGTTTTGTCTAATGCATCCCCGACCCCCAGCTCAGGGACCCTCATCCAGCGGGGAGGGTGCCTGTGCGTGAGGGATGCGGGGCTGCAGAGCCCCATGCTGGCCCTCAATGCTGCCTCCCCAGCCCTCGCCGTGGCCCTGAAGAGTCTCTACCTGTGCGAGGTAAAGGTGAGCGTGGACGACGTGCTGGGCGTGCTGGCTGTAGCCCACATTCTTCAGTTCCGCCACCTGTTCCAAAGGTAAGGAACCGTGGCAAGGCGCGGCCAGGGCCAGCCCCAGGTGGGATCCAGAGGGGCCCTCCTGGCCCAGCTCATGGAGCATCCCTCTTCCGTGGGCTGGGACATCTGGGGTTTCTTTGCATAGAACACAAGTTTGAGTCGGCCATTAATGCTTATGGAAGGTAAATGAACCAAATGGAAAAGCCCTGATGGGATTAATTCTTCTAGAATATTTTGTCCCTTCTCTTGGGCTTTTTCAGGGATGTGTGCTTACTGCACTCACGTCCTGAACACAGAGGTGGTATCTTATCGCTCTTCGAGTTCCAAATTCCTGATGCAATTCAACAGAGAGGAGATTTAGGGCAGGGTTGCTCTGCCTGACTTGTTTCACCACCCTAAGCCTCAGTTTCTTCATTTGAGGGAATGAATGAATGAATGAATAAATGAATGAATGAACATCCCATCTTAGCCCAGAGGGGACATCAGCTGCTCTGTAAAAGGCAGGGTCAGGATCTCTTCCAGGGACCTTGCAGGTTTCAACTCACTTTCTACAGAATCCATACAGCCACATTCAATCCCAGAGATTTTTTTGAGTTGGTGCCTCATTCCTGGGGGCACCTGAAATGACTCGGGCCAGATCCTCAATCTGGAGCATTTCGAAGCCTCGTTGGGGATGCAGATGCCCCGTGAACCCAGGGACGCAGGCTTTCAGAGGCCTGGACGTGGCCACAGAAGACACGCGGAGGGGACCAGTCTTGAAAAGGCACTCCAGTGTGTCGGCCTGGCCAGACTATGGGGTGGGTGGCTGGCTGTGAGAGATGGGAGGCCCGCCGTCACAGGCAGGGACAGGTCGTGTAGAGTCTCGGGGAGAACCAAGGAGTCTGGCCTTGACCCTGCAGGTGATGGGGTAAAGTCTGGGTTTTCTGAGAACCCCCACTCCCCTCCCATGTGTGTCACGTGACTTCAGCTCCACATAACCTTGTGACTGATAATCACCACTAAATCACAGCTTCTGCACGCACGCATTTCTGAGCGGCTATTTCCTGGTGCTGTGCTGGAAGATAACTCTGGCCCCAAACCTGGAAGGCCACCTTCCCTCTTGGAGTGGGGCATCTGGCCACCTTCTGTCTGTGAGCCTCAGCTGCCCTACGGGAGGCCCAGATTCAAAGCCCCATCTTCCTTCTGGAACCATAGCCCTGGCTTATCTGGGGTGGAACCAAGAATGGCAGATTCTTCATTTCCTTCCTCCTTCACATGCCTTGTCTTGAATGCCGGAGCAGGGAGGGCTCTGGGTACTGAGCCAAGCCTATCATTCCACTGATGAACAAACCTAGGCTCGCCTGGGGCTGATGGGCCCTGCCCGAGATTCTACAGATAATTGTGGTGGGGCTGGAATCCGAGGCCGGAGCCAGGCGGGTCTGGCACACAGCTGGGCTGGGTCTCGCCTGCCTTTGAGAGGCTGATGGTACAGTTGGCAGGGGTGTGGCAGTGCAAGCCACACCCCTGCCAACTGTGTGGCAGTGTGTGTGCGTGCGTGCGCACGCACGCGCGCACGCGTGAACAGAAATGCCCCGGGTCACTCTGATAGCATCACAAATCCAGGTGCTGGATGGGATCCCAAAGGTCATCTTGGCTGAACCCCCAGCCACTGCAAAATCACCCAGATGGCTGCTTGAGTCTGAATCACGCACACTTGAGGCCGCCCATCTCTAGGGGATGAAGTGTGTGCGTGCGGGTTACACAGGGTGCAACGATAAATTTAATAATGTTCTTTCTTGATATTGGCAAAGTCTTCACTTCAAAATGCAACTGAGTAAAAGCTATTCTTCAGGGGTGTGGGTGTTGGTGGTAATGAGCTCCCCAGCTCTGCTGACCTGGCTTAATTGAAGAATACATTTTAGAATATGTGCAAGACTTACCAGATATCCTTGAAGCCTTTGTCCAAGAGCAACATGTATCTCAACTGAGTTTAGGATAACCACTGAGTAATAATGAGTTCAAGATTTTGCTTCTGTATGAGAGCTCAGTAGCTATTCTCTGGTGCCCTGTTTGATGACACGAACATGCCTTAAGAAAATTGCGCTGGAGACTAATCTCAGCTGTGACAGGTGAGTCACTGAAACTCTAACCCAGCATATCCACCCCACCACACACCCTGCCCACCCCAGCTCATCTCCTAGTCCTGCTCCCCCTCACTGTACTGCATCTGGGATCTCCTTGATGTTCCTTCAAAGTACGGCCCCTGTCCCTGCTTCAGGGCCTTTGCACATCCTGTTTCCTCTTGGAATGCTGGTCTCCCAATTCCTGGTCTGAACAGTTCTTTGTTCTCCTCCTTCAAGGTTTAACTGTCACTTTTCTGATCATCCCCCCACCAGGTCAGATTCCCCCTTTTTCACATTCCTATGGCACCTTGTTCTTTGACTTTTTAACCCTGAACACAACTGTAATAATGTGGTTACATGTCTAAATGTTTATTTAACATGTGTTGGACCCACTGGCTTTATTCTTTGTAACCCAAGGGCCTCGCAGGGTGCCTGGCACATAGTACGTGCTCAGTAAATAGATCTTTGATGAGTAAGTGAAGCAAGTAAATGAGGCCTAGTCGTGAAAAGGACGGAGATTTTCATCAGAAACTTGCTTTTTGAATCTACTCTCGTACAGAGAGGAACAGGACTGGGAGCCCCTCTACAGCTCCGCAATGGTCTGTACAGGAAGAAAATACCTCCAGCTGGGGGACAAACAAATGGTCACCCTGGCTAAAATTAAAACTCAGTAAGGCACCTTTAGGTGCTTAATCTCTAAACAGTAATACTTCTCCCTGGTGCCAAGGCTACGTTGTTTCCTTCAGAAGGATTTGACCTTAGGCCTCACCTCCCTCAGCCCAGAGCTCTTTGCAACAAGCCTTGCTGGTCTTGTCCTCCAGCCAAATGTCCACATCCCTAAAATAAGGCTCTTTTCCTTCCCTTCCCTGAAAGGTCTCTGCTGCCGGTGCGGAGTTGAGGTAAAACCTCTGGGACTGCCCACTTCCCTAAAAGCAGCCTGGGGGCCTCCAGGAGCAGCAGTCGTCTCTCTGCAGGTGTGTGACCACGATGATGAACGGACTCACGCCGGGCACCATCAAGAACTTCTACCTGGCCGGCTGCAAGGTGAGAGCAACCTGGACAGGGCACGTGGCACCTGGGGGGTCCTCAGGAGCACCCAGACTCTGGGATTTCAGGCCCAGCTCCAAAAAATCTGATGGCACCAACCTAACAGTGCCAAGTGAACAATCTTTAAAAATCAGTTTATGTTTAAAAGAATATTTTAGCACTCCAAAAGGTAGAAAAGCTTTAATCTGGGGGGTGAGGGGGTGGGGAGGGGAAAGTCAGCGTTTCTTGCCAAAACAGCAGACAACATTCCAGGACATTCTTGGCGGGGTTGAGGGAAATTTGTCGCCCCCTGGGCTCAGTCAGGGTGTCAGGGTTGGCAGTAAATGACGTAATCTAACACTCTCATTATCAGAGGAGAAAACTGAGACCCAAGTGGGGGGGAGCGTCTGTGATCAGTCACAGCCCTCAGTTCAGAGATTTCAGCTTGCAAGCCCTGTGGTCAAACCACTTACCTAGCTGTGTGACCTCAGGCAAGAGCAGGAATTTTGGAGCCTCAGTTTTTCCCTCGGTAAAATAGGAATAATAATGAAGCGACCTCCTAGGGTAGCAGTGAGGATTGATTTGAATCAACCTAGTGCAGTGCCTTGAGCATAGCAGACTCTCAGATAACGTGGGTTATCTGCTGCAGTTTATGTTTTGAAGAAGCGCTTTGAGCAGGGCTGCAGCACGGCCTTCCCGAGAGCACGCGTGTAGCATCGTCGCCTTCCAGCAGAGGGCGCTGCGAGTTCAGGGACTCCTTTCTCCATGCGCTTTTCTTGCCTTCGCAGCCTTCGCAGTACAAAGAAGAGCCGCTCACCACTGCCTGCGAGAAGTGGATGGAGATGAACTTGGTCCCTCTGGTGGGGACACAGATCCACCTCCGGGAACTCCCGCAGGAGCTGCTGCACAAAGTGCTGAGGTCCCCCAGGTGAGAGCTGGCTCCCGGCGAGCTGCCCCTAGGATGGGGGGAGGGAGGTGCTAGGGGGGCCTGCACCCACACCCCTGCTGGACATGCCCAGTGTGCAGTGCCTTCCCCATCCCAAACGTCCGTCCCTCCTGGACAGCCTGGCCTCGGGGGGGCCCAACGTGGGTACTGTGCTCGGGCATGGGGAGGGGTGCTATTCATCAGAGTAGGGACCCTCGGGGCTCCCGCTGTCTCATTACCCAGCTGGTAATTAATTAATTGCCTACATAACTTTTTAAGACTCTGTCAATATTAAGACACATTCATTGTGGAAAATTTGGAAACCAGGGAAAAGGGAAAAAGGAAAAAGCTCTCACCCCGAAATCAGTTTCTATCTCCAGCCCTGAACAGCTCTAGACTCAGACATTCCACTGCCGGTGTGACCTTTTTGACAATTAAGGCTGAAACCCAACTCACGGTGCCCTGGCCTTTACTGCACGCCCCGCCCTTTACTGCACCCCCCACCCAGTGTTCCTTGACGAGCTGCTCAAGCCCCTGGGGGACCGCTTCATCCTCCCGCACAAGCGCAACTCATCTCTGTGGGCCTCTGCGTGGGCACCAGCCAGAAGCCAACCTTCCAGGCCTCTCATCTGGACCAGCACAGGGACCTCTAACTCAGGGTCTTCCAGTCGCATCTTTAACCCAGGGGGCTTTGGCTCTGCCGATCCGGCTGCTCTGTTGTTACCCATGTGGCAACCACAGGGCTTTCCTTAGACTCCGGCTAGTGCCTGGCCTTTTAGGTTATTTCCAGTATTTCATTGATATAAATAGTACCTTCATGACATCCTTCAACGTACATTTATTTTCATCTCATATTATTTTCCCACAGTGAATTCCTAAAAGTGAAATTACTAAGCCAAAAGGACTTTGTTTTTATTAGTATTTAAAAAAATATTTTATTTGAAAATAATTTCAAACAAATTAGATAACAAGAAAAGTACAAAGAATATCTCAGTACCCTTTACCCTGCTTCGTTCAGTCTCTGTCCTGTTTGCTTTATCATTTGCATCTGTGTGTGTATCTATTAACACACATTTTTTAACCCTTTGAGGGCAAGTTGCATATATCATGTTCCCTTACCCCTGAATGCTTCAATGTATATTTCCTAGTAAAGAGAATTTTTCTGTTATAATCCCAATGAGGTTAACAACTTCAGGAAATTTGACATGGAGGTGATACCTTACACAATGTGATGCATTGCCTCGACACCATCCTTTATAGCATCTTTTTTCCTCCATTGCAGGATCAGGTTAGGAACACGTATTGCATTTAATTGTTGTGTCTTTGGGGGACTTTTTAAAAGGCTCTTGATACCCACTGCCAAGTTACCAAGATGGTATTCCCTTTGGGTGAATTACAAAACTGAAGACAAAATTCTACGAAAAATTGTGATGGTATATTAGGAAATAGATGTTTCCTCATGCATGTGTGGTGGAAAGCGTTCCGATTTCAAGAATTAGACCTGGAAGGATTTGTTCTCCTGTTGGTTTGAATTGACTCAGTAGCTTGCAATGCCCTCAGACTTACAGGGAAGTGAGGTTGGTAGAACAACGTTCTGGGTTCTGGTGTTGAGGGATACCTCGAATGTCTGTATTATCTACGAAGACCTCAGGAACTTGGGCCCCAAGAGCAATGCTAGGCCCTGGCAGGGGGGAGCCGGGGGCTCCCAGGGTCATTTTGCCCTGCTCTCCATGGCTTTTCCACAAGTGCATGCGCCCCACCCTTCATGGAGCAAAGGTTGTGCAACCCTTGAAGAAAAGATAAACATGACAGCCCTTAGACTTTTCATGACACTGTCCCTCCCTTGGAAAGACTGAGTTGTCTCACCCCGGTAACATTTAACCAAGGAAGGGAAAAAGAATGTCTGACCACAACCAGAATGTTAGCGATGGGATACGCCCTAGAAAAGGCTGGCTGGGCAGGACAAGAGGTCAAGAACGTTACGTGTCAAGCGTCTAGACTCACAGGTTTGGGGAGACATGACTGATGTGGACACTGGGTCCTGCTTCTCTGGCTCTACCCCAGGAGCCGTCTGTCTTCACAGATAGTGCCGGGCTACCTGGAGGGAGGGAAGAGCCTGTGAGGCCTCGGGCATGTCATCAGCGCATGTGCCCCGGAGGGACCAGGCCCTCAGCTCCTGGACCTCATGCTGCCGTCTTGTCTTCGGAGGTGAACTCTCCTCACCTGGTTGGTGTCCAGCTGCCTTGAAGCTGGAGGGAGGTGGGGAACAGAGGGCATGTAAAGAGGGGCCTTGGGCCACACCCAGTGCCCCGGGAGATGGTTAGAAATTTACCGGGCTTGGGCTCCTCATCTTAGTGGCTGGTGGGCCTGACACCACGGACCACACCTGCTTAAGAAAGGACCTTCGGGTGAATTAACTTTTACTGAGCACTTCTGGGTGTGTGCTGTGCTGTGTGCACCGTCCCTTTTAATCCCCACAGTGCTGTGCGGTAGGTACAATGATTGTCCCGAAGATAAGAGGGATGATAAAAGACAGGGCTAGGCTCGAGCTCAGGGCTCCCGTCTCCAAGGTCCAGGTCCCACCCTCACTGCTGCACCGTCTCCTCATTTGTAACAGAGGCCAGGTTTCCCAGCAAACAGAACTCAGCGAACACTGGGTTGTCCTGGGAAGTCACATGGCCCCAGGGCATCTGTGTGGAAAGGCCAGCCGGGGGTCAGGGATGGAGAGTCCCTCAGCCCCACTTAGGGTAGACTGGGACCCACCCCTCATTCGTGGGCATGATGCTTGGGTCTCTAAGCCTTTTCGGAACAACATCTGTCTCAGCAGGTGCTTCAACTTCAAGGCCATTCACCTTCCCCATCCGAAGTCCCTTTGACCTCATCTTCCTTTGAGTTTTCTTTCCATCTTGTAAATGACCTGTGGTAAAGCACACAGTTTCCCTGACCTCCTGGGCCTCTGGTTTTCAGTCAGTTTTCTCCTTAAAGGTCACCACTCGGTGACCCTGTTTCACTCACTCTAATATTATGAAAACTTCATTCTAAATTCTGTTTTTCTGGAAGCCAAGCTCCTTGTAGACTTAGGAGAATGGAGGACTCAGAGGGCTGTCTAGTTCTACCTGCACGAAAGGCTGCCCTGCAAACCAGGCGGGCACGTGTCCCACCACCCCCAGACTTCCTGTCTGTGATGCAAAGAGTCTTGAGGGCTCAGGAACTCCCTGAGAAAAGCCACCGTCTCCTCCACGGCATTTGGAACACCACTGGGCAGCCCTCTCAAACAGTAGTTTCTGCAGCTAATGCTTCTCTGGCTAATAACAACAATACCTACCAATTATGAAGCACTTGGGGTATACAGAACAGGCTGAGTGGGTTTTCAGGTCTCATTCTTACAGCAACCCAGGGAGGTATCCTCATGTTTTCCCCCGCGGAATGGAGATTATAGGACGTGAAAGGATTGCTTCTGCCATGCAGCAAGAGGGTTGGGAATTGACCCCAGGTCTGAGTGGCCTCCATGCCTGTGGGTCATGGGCTGGACCCAGTACCAGCCCACTAGTGTGCTCTTCTCCAGGCTTTCTTATTCCTTATCGATGGTCAAGATCAATCAGGACATGGAAGGTCCTTATTGTAAGGACCTTCCATGTCCTTATTATAAAAATATAAGGATTTTTAAAAATGTAAGGATTATAAAAGGATTGTGGATTACTATAAAGGATTATGTAAGGATTATTAAAAATGTAGGGATTATTAAAAAAGTTACCAAGGTAGGAGGATAATGCAAAGCACAATTGGACCCACCTCCCCAGATGAACAGATGGTAGCATTTTGTCGTAAGTTAAGAAAGAAAACATGGCCAGGGAAGCAGAAGTCAGCTGTGTGCTCCGCCCAACTCCCCGCCCAGCCCTATTCCCCTTCCGTCCTCTTGGCCTCCCTCCCTCCCTAAAGTGGAGGATTTGTGTGAATCCAGTCCATGAGATTACATTCTTGTTACATATATGTACATGCAAAAATAATGCACAGTATGGTTTTGCAAAGGTTTAAATTTCAAGTCAACTTTCTCATAGTGATTGCAGTGATTGTGACTTCCTGCAACTTACTCTGTTCACTAACATCACGCGACGTGTTCTCTCTGTATTGATATGTATGTACCTAATTAGCATTTTAAATTTTAATTGTTGTACAGGGCTCTGATGAATGAATAGACAACAGTATTTTCATTCCCTTCCTAATGGCCTTTTGTTTTAGTTTGCTTCATTTTTGTGATGACAATCAGAGCTGCAATGGACATCCTTGTTCATATTTTCTTGATCACTTGGGCACGGCTTTCTCTATGGTCTGCATTCAGAAGGAGATCTTTATTGTTTATACACAGTTTTCTCAATAAAAATAGAGGACAATGTCTTGTTAAAGACATTTTTACACCAGTTACATCCCAATGACTACTTGTGAGCCCCAATAAGCACATGTAGAACAGCCCAGATGGTCGCCTGTGTTGGAGGGAAGTTTAGGATCTCTGTGAGTTCCGTCTTGATTCAGATCATCAGAGCTCTTAGGTAAATGAAAATATGTTTGAATGTCCTCAGCATGATTATTTCCTGTAGGAACTAATACTTTAGGGTACTAATACTTGGCCTAAAGACAGAGGGCTTTAGTTCAGTAATTACCCTTCATCCTAAAAGTAAAACCAGGGTCCTGATTCATGGAGCTCCCAAGTACTCCCCTTGTGTTGGTAAGCTCCTCTTTGGTATGATCTCAGAGAACCTTCTGGGCTTGAGGACCTCAAGCATGGGTTCTGCACCAGAAGACATGTAGCTCCCCAGCCCAGCAGTGGTTGAAGAGTTCCTTGTGGGGACATCATACCAAGTGATTCTGTGATGTCTCCCCCTTGGCTCACCGTTATTGCCCAGACAGTGACAAATTTGGTCACTGTCTGGCCAGAGTCAAAGCCCACGCATTGTAGGTGCCTAAAAAAAAATAAGAGGAAAGAGACCGTTCTCCTGTGTCCAGACATAGTGAGAGGGGTGGGAGAGTGACATTCCCACTGCCCTTTAGCGTCACGGTTTAGCTTGGCTTCCACCCACCATGACCACTAAAGTGGTGGTTGAAGAGGCTATGATATATTTTGAAGCCAGGGTGCATCTCCGTGGTCAGAGACAGAAAATATCAATGGGTTTAAGAAACATTGAAATGACTCAGAGAAGCAAGTCATCGGTGGCTCTTAGAGGAGCTGCCTGGGAAACATCCTTTACAGAGTGGATTCCATGGAGGGCAACACCCAATCCTCCTCCTCCCTTCTTCCTTGATGAGATGTCTCGTGCTGCTGCAGGCACAGTGTAGGCTCTGGAGCCAGGACCCAAACCTCTCGGTGGGCCACTCAGAGCCCTGCCACGCAGGAGTCAGAGCTGCTGCCCCCTGAGCCCATTACTGTGCCCAGGCACCGCTCTATGTGTGGTCAGCTCAATAATGGTCCCCCAAAGACGTCGACATCCCAAGCCCTGGAACCTGCAAATATGTTAGGTTGCGCGGCAAAGGGGAATTGAGTTTTCGGATGGAACTAAGGTTGCTAATTGAATGAGCTTGGCATGGGGAGGTTATCTTGGATAATCCGGGTGGGCCCAGTGTAATCACAGGATTCTTCAATGTGGGAGAGGCAGGAGAAAGAGTTAGAACCAGAGAGAGTTTTGAAGATGCTGTGCCGCCGGCTCAAAGATAAAGGAAGGAGCCACAAGCCAAGGGATGCCAGTGGCTTCTAGGAGCTGGAAAAGGCAAAGAAATGATTCTCCCCTAGACCCTCAGGAAGGAGCACGGCCCTGCCCACACCTTGATGTTAGCCCAGTGAGATCCATTTTGTACTTAGGACTTCTGGAACAATAAGATAATAAATTTGTGTTGTTTTAAGCCACTCGGTTTGTGGCAATTTGTTACAGCAGCAATAGGAAACTCATACGACATGTCACCTCACATAGCCGTCACAAGTATCCTGTGAGCAACTGCTATAATCACTGTGTTACAGAAGAGGGAATTGCAGCTGCAGGGCCAGTAAGCAGCCTGCAGGAGGTTCCACAGCCAGTTTGGGGCAGAAGTGACCCCTGCCCAGGTCTGACCTCAGAATTGTGTGACTTTGGATAAGTTATTCACATTTCAGCCCTCAGTCAGGGCCGGGACTGGAATATGACCAGTGAGGCACTCACCTCAGGTGCAAAATTTAAGGGACACGAAAAACCTCAGTCATTGAGATAAAATGTATTTTAATGCAATATTTTACAGTGAGAATTAATACCAAAAAACCCCATGATGAACAAAACATTAAATTATTAAATAAACGTAGGGTCAGTCCAATTTCCACATCTATAAAAGTAAGGAATATATCCCAACTCTGCAGGGTTGTTGTGTGGAATTAAATTTAAAAAGTACGGAAACGCCTTGGGAACTCTGTCTCCTGGTAGGAGCTCATTCAGTGATGGCCATTGTTTAATAGCAGCACAGCCAGTGGGTGAAGACACAGGCTCTGGTGGTGACAGGTGACTTGAGGTTCACGGTCCAGCCATGCAGGTTACCAGCTGAGTGACCCTGAGCAAGTCACTCGATATCTCTCTATGTGCGTCCACCTACAGACTCAGGGTGGTATCGCCTCCTTCCTAAACTCACTTTTAATTTTTCAGTTTTTTACACACAGTGTGGTTTTGGCTGTTCCTAAAATTACTTCTCAATCTTTTATTTTGGCCAGGTTGTTTACTTTTAGCGAGTTTCACCTTCTGAAAACACTTCTTTTGTGGGTCTACTTGCAACTAAACGACAAAACTCATACAATTCCGATGTACGCAACTGTGCTCTCATTTTTTAGCAGGTAGCGTGACTTAGTGTTGACTGATGAACAGTACATACACTGTTTGTTCATAATATCATGGGGGAAAGCATCAGTGATATTACTTTTCATAGCATCATTCAGAGTGCATAGAATGCAGTTTTCTTATGGGATCTAAGATTATGGGATAACTTTGAACCACTAGATTACTTGAAAAAGTGAATAATAGGTGTTATAATATGAGATAGTCATGTGCCTTTGAGCACGTGTTCTGTGTCCAGGGAAAGACATGATGCAAAAGGTATGCTTTTATTCAGGAAAATTACCATACCATACTGGCCTTAAAAATTTCATACTTAAAATGTACCTAAATCAGACCAGATCTTTCTCATTTATATTTCACTAGTTAGCATATAACATCCTGAATTTTCTGGACAAATGAAAAAGCATTTGAATGTACAAAGATTTCATAGCATTAATCCAGTCTCTTAGAATCTCTCAATTTATAAATTCTAAAAGTTATATATCTCAACATTTAAGTGAAAAATAACAATTACAGTATAAGAATGGGCACCATTTAATTATGCTTACTAAATGCAATAATTCTGATAGACACTTTCTATTTGTAATCTCATTTAATCTACCTAGTACTCAGGGGCTGGTTTTATTATTCCCATTTTACAGATGAGGAAATTGAAGTAGAGATGAATACCTTGTCAGAGATCATACAAGTGATAAGGAATGGAGCCTGACTTGAACCCAGACCTGCCAAATCCCAAGACACTTTGCTGCCCATTCCTAGGATGGCAGGGAGGGTTTCTCTCTTGTGCCCGCTGCAGCTGGTTCAGTCGTGAATCCCTGGGCATAGTGTATAGAAAGATCCTGAGGATGCCTCTAGGTTCAGTGATGTTGTTAGCCAATTACTTCTAAAATTGCCTGGCAGTGCATCTTCTTCCCCTCCCTGTGTCCTCCTCTGCCTGTGTTTTCTGTCTGTTCAACCCCACTGGCAATGTCAGCTGTGGCAGCATGGGTCTGGGGGACAGGGTGGGGGTGAGGGTGAAAGCAGTAATCCATCTGGTGTCTCTTTAGCTTCTATTAAAACTTTGTAAATACACTCGCATCATCCAAGCTGGTTGCAGAGTGTGATGGCCCTGTAGCCAAAGACACTGCCGGGAGGATCCGCCCTAGGTGGGCAGGCTTACCTTCATAATCAGGTTTATGTTCTATTCCCCATATCAGCAGGGACGGGGGCTTCCAAGCAAGATAAGGTGCATTGAAGGAAGTCAAGAGATTCCTTTTCTTTTGCACATGTGACTTTAGCGGATAAACACATCTTCCACATGTTCATCAGCACATCGACCTGTTTAAGCCAAGTTTTGCTTGCATTATTCTGAAGCAGTTAATCCTTTTCTGGAACATCTGTGCACCATGTCAAGTAAAGAGCCCCTTTTTCCTGTCTCGTTATTTGGGGAAAGCAAAGTTCATTGCCAGAATGACATGTCCTTGCTTAGTTTCTATATAATTTGCTTTGAACCCAAATGTCTTAGCTACACCCTCTCCCACTCTTTTAATAGCCCAAGAGACACTTTTTCTGATGAGTCATGCACACCAGGAAAAGTCGCTGTTTGGCACCAGGTTAGCTCTCCTACTGGAAATGTCTAGAACTGGGAGATAGGAAATGAGCTAGAATGTGGGTGATTCATTGGAACTGTGTTTTTACTGTGAGAGAAACAAGTGGGAGTGAGAGGGCGAAGGCATGTGGCCCTGAAAGCGGGGTTTCCTGGACCTGCCTGAGCTGGGGTCTCCAAGACTCCCCCCATCCTCGGGTGTTCCTTCCCATTGTAGCTTCTGCATTACTCCTGAATCGACATTGATTCCATTTTGACCCCAAACCTCAGCCCTCTGCACGCATTTCCCGCAGCCCCCCGGAGCCTGCAAGGTTTCCCGTGTTGGAAACCATTCGTGTGTCTCCAAATGGTCTCGCTGCCCAAGCTGACCAGCTGGGATGGTGTCCTCTCCCTGGAGCCGTGTTCTCTGAGTCCTGCCCTACGTCCTTTCTTCCCTCACTCCCTCTCCCTCCCTCCAGCAGGCTTGGTGTCCCCTTGGGAGAAAAGATGAGACAGTCTGGAACTCAGATGCTCTTCCGCTCCGTGGTCGCCCAGGCCCACCTCCGACTTTGAGGACCGTGGTCCATCTTGAGGATTGCGGGTGGTTCGCCTCCCGTCCCAGCTTACTCTTCTGCCCCAGAACAGGGGCACCCCTAAGGTGCTCCCTGGTCAATGGCCTCCACCTGCCAAGTGCTTGTCCCCTGAGTCCCCGAGGGACTCCTTAGCCGAGGGATCGGCACTTGCTGCCCCGGCTCCCCTCACCCCAGCCTGCTCCGCCTCCTCTTCTCAGTCCATCCAGGGCGGGGCCTCCCCAGGAGCCTTGCCAGCCAGGCCCTCACGAACAGCTTGGTGGGTGCACACGTTCTGTCTCTCTGGGTAGGCCGTGAGCGGCTTGTAGGAAGGGTTTACGATCCTTTATTGCATCCCCAGCTCACCTGGCACCGTGCTGAGCACATAACAGCTTATGGAACGATGAAATTCCATCAAACCTTTCTACAGAGCTGGGTTGCCTCAGCTGAGAAATGGGTCTGACCATGCAGATGCCAAATTCAGAGAACACCATGTCTGCGGCAGCTCGAAACAGGAGGGATGGCAGACAAGTTTCCATTTTTACTGATGGGTAGGGCCTGTTTGGTGGACGAGACTAGGCAGAGTTCTAAGGCTTTCTCGAAGCTCAGTGAGAAATAATGTCTCGATAGTTTGGTGATGCTTACGCTAGACATGGGAGGGGGCAACGGTGGTGCCCAGGTTCTGTGTTGGCCTGAGGATCCCTGGGGCTGAGCCTCAGAGCTGCTGGCCTGAGGGCTTGGGCTGCAAGAAGGCATCTCTGCTCCAGTGGTGGAAGGGGTGGAAGTGGTGGAAGTGTGGGAAGTCACGGTCAGCCTGGGCCGGAACTGAGTCACCGAGGAGCTGAGCTCCACAGTTCAGTGAAGACGGAGGGAACAGCTAGTCAAGGAAGTTTCCACAGCCACTGACAGGGACATTCCAGGAGCATTAGAAGGTGAGCAGACCCTGGGAGACAGTACACAGGCTTGTGTATGAGAACCAAGGAAGTTGGCTGTTTGGCCTAATTTTTAAAGTTTCATCTGTTGATGAAATAACTGAAATGACAGAGTGGTTTATAAGGTATCTCCAAGGTGGGGGAACAGAGATCAGAGTGGACCATCACCATACGGGGACCTGCAAAATGGGATTGTGCTTTCATAATGTGGTGGCAGCGGGACAAGCTGCCCGAATGTTAGACCGACCAGGGATGAGGCTGAGCTGCAATGCTGGGTGTGGCCTTGGCTGGCCCAGCATCCAAAAAGGAGGGTTTAGAGCAGCAATTGAGTAAAATAGATCAAATACTCCTTTTCTCAGCTGTCTTAGCAACATCTTGAGCTAGGAGGGAAGGTATTTGAATAGTTAACTCCTTCAGCACCACTGTACCTGCAAATTAAGACATATGTCCAAGCCTTTTCTACTCATCTGTATTCTTTTATTCATTGATTTTTTTTCATTCATTCAACAAATAATTATTGAGCATATGCTCTGTGCCAGGGGCACCGATGGACAGTGAAAGGAGCAGTTTCTCTGCCTAGCTCCATGTTTAAGAACATCTTCAAAGCTTATTTTCATTGTTGTCTAAATACATCAGTATAGAAAGGGAACATGCATGTGTGTATACACACACACACACACACACACCTGTTTTCCTGGCAGTGGTTAATTTAGAAATACAAATAGGCTGTCCAGAATTAAATTTAACATTTCCTTGTAAGAAAAACAAAAAAATGTAAACAAAACCATCGCCTTCATTCGTCCATAGAGGAAGTCATCATTTCGTTCCACTTAGCAGTCTGAGAAGTCCAGGGGGGCTGTAAAAATTCATCAAATGGAGAAGAGCCAGAGACAGGCAAATTTTCCACTTTTTTTTTAAGTTTTTTTTTTTTTATATGGACCATTTTAAAAGTCTTTATTGAATTTGGTACAATATCGCTTCTGTTTTTATGTTTTGTTTTTTTGGCCCTGAGGCATGTGGGATCTTAGCTCCCGGACCAGGGATCGAACCTGCACCCCCTGCATTGGAAGGTGGAGTCTTACCCACTGGACAGCCAGGGAAGTTCCGGCACTTTTTTTTAATGTACATTTTTCATCAAAATATAAAACACATACAGCAAAGTGCACAAACCTTAAGTGAACAGCTCAGTGAATTTCCACAAAGTACACACACCTGTATAACCAGCACTCGGACCAAGAAACAGAACCTGACAGGCCCCCTAATGTGTCTTATTTCAGTCACTACCTCTCGCACTCCAAGGTGAACGGGTATCCTGGCTTCTCTTACTATGGAGATGTCTTGGCTGCTTCTGAATTTTAAATAGAATCTTATAGCATAGACTTTTAAAGGTCTGGATTTTTTCACTCAACAGTGTGTCTGTAAAATCCATGCAGGGATGGTAAGGGGCTTACTTGGGCACCTTTTGCAAATTGGTGGTGGAGCTGGGTGGACCTGGGGCTCCTAGATCGTCAGACACATCCTTTTACTTTGAGGTCTTCGAGTTAAGGGCAAGTCATGAACGGACCTGTAATTCTAGTCCTTAGCTGATTTGTTAATCCCTAAATGGGTCCCTTTCAGACACTGCAAGGGTGGATTCCAGCAACCTCACCAGAAAGAGGTCATTGAAAGCAGTCAGTGAATCCAATTTCCACACCATCCCAACTATTAGATTTCCCTGACCTCTGCAGCAGAGTCTCCTTTCTCCTATGCCCCGTGCAAATCTGACCCAGCTTTTATGGAGCTGGCCAAGGACTCCTCCATGAAGCCTTCCTGGATCTCACCTGTGCACTGGACAGATTCCTTCTCTGAGCTGCTTGGAGAGAGAACGAGAGCATGTGCCGGCTGTGTGGGTGAGCACCGCCCCGACAAACCCAGCACCACCTTCCCATATATAAAATGAGGGGAGCCTTCAAGGAGAGCGGCCCAGCCATGCCCTGCACTCCGAGCATCCCAGCCCACAGGTGTCTGAAGGAAATGTACTGTGATGCTGTGTGCCAGGGCGGGCACACAGCCATGTGTCTCTTGTGATTAATGGATGGCATTTGCAGATATAACCATGGAGTCATCATGAAACTGGGCACCCCTGGTGTGACAACTCTGATCTCTTTACCAGAACATTCGTTTTGAAGTAGTCCATGAGTCATGGACGTGAGGGTGGTTCAGTTGTTCTCTGTCAGAATCTCTCCACCGAGCCCTGTGCAGGGAGGTTGATACATTTCTTTTGTGTTTGTGTTTCTTGCCGTTTTCATTTCTTCTCTGTCTCTGACCAGCAGTGCTCCTATCTGCTTTAGCTTGGCTCCCTGGAAGCTGAACCTCCCTCTTTTCAAAGTCCTTAAATATTATTGATTCCTATTCCTTACTACCTTTGCACTTCCCTCATGTGGCATCTTGGCTTTTCACCCAAACTGGGTGGCCCCAAGACGTCTTCTTCAAGGGTAAGAGTGGAGACTCTGGAGGAACGCAAGGAATATAAGTGTCTGGGTGTAGGAGGCTCTTGCAAAGGGCAGGTAGCATCATCATTACACAGAATTTCTAGACGCAGTTCTGCCTTTGGGCAAAGGTCAGGACCATCTTCATCTTCATAGTCAAGATGACATTGACTGGGTCTCGACAAATGACCCAGAGGACTTGGCCTGACAAAAAATCGTGGTAACAGCA
This sequence comes from Mesoplodon mirus, assembly GCF_964341445.2. Taxonomy (NCBI): domain Eukaryota; kingdom Metazoa; phylum Chordata; class Mammalia; order Artiodactyla; family Ziphiidae; genus Mesoplodon; species Mesoplodon mirus. Next base: position 221,684,755 of record NC_138977.1, read on the forward strand.
GACAGGACCCTGTGAGCACAGGAAAATTGGCATAGAATAGCCTGGTCTGTGCATGTACGTGTGTGTGTGGTGTGTGTGTGTGTGTGTGCATGCCCACACATGCACTGGGCTGGAACTGCATTCCTAAAAGGTGAAGTATGGGTGAGCAGAGGGATGGGATGGTAAGATTGAGCCTGGTGAGTTGGCAGGGACCAGCTCATTCATCCAATTAATTCACTTAACATTATTGCAAGCTGCCTTGCCTGAGAACCAGGCACTGCAAAGGGTGCTGTGAATACAAGAGTAGACAAAACAGACAAAAATCTCCATCTTCACAGAGTTTACAATCTAGGAAGCAGAGAGAAACAACACATTCAGTAAATGAGGTGTGTCAGCAGGTAGCGGCCCTGAGTCTGAGTCCCACTACTGCCATTTACTGGCTGCAGAGGTTAACAATACCCCCTCATCGGGTCTGATGTAGGTTCGTTCTGACTCAAAGAAAAGGAAGGCCCAGCACAGCACTTGGCAGGACGTCCTGAATGGCGGTGACATTTGCTAGGTGATGGTGGTGGCAGCGACATTCAGAATTGTTGTTTCCTGCTTCTTGGGTTTCAGAAGGCGTCCAGGTCTTCCACACCGAGTTACCTTTTAAAAAAAAGCCGTGTTCCCTTCCCCCAAGTGTGTAATTTTTTTCAAACTTCACTTTAAAATATAAACTATTCTTTCAGATATTTTTCATAGAAACAAAGTAATTTTTTAACTAATTTTCTATTGTGGTAAAATATACATAACATAAAAATGACCATTGTAACCATTTTTATGTGTACAGCTCAGGGGCATTAAGTACATTCATGCTGTTGTGCAACCATCACCACCATCCATCTCCAGAACTTGTTCATCTTCCTAAACTGAAACCCCACACAAATTAAACAATGAATCCCCTTTCCCCTCTGCCCGTCCCCACCGCCCCTGGCAACCACCATTCTACCTCCGCCTCTGTGAATTTGACTCTTCTAGGAACCTCACATAAGTGAAATCGTATAGTATTTGTCCTTTTGTGTCTGGCTTAATTCACTTAGCACAATGTCTTCAAGGTTCATCTGTGCTGTAGCACGTGTCAGAATTCTAGAGTATGTATTTAAAAGGCAAAAATTTGAAGTGCTGGGCTAATGGGGCTCTGAGTCTGAGAGGGTAAATGACTCTGACAGGTGACAGGCTGGAGGAAGCAAGAAGATCGTGGCTGATGGCAGCTCTGAAATGCCAACCTGTGCCAGTCTGACAGAGACTTGTTCCTGGCACTGCCTTTCAGGAGGTCAGAAGGGAGGATTTGTCCCCAGGGTCTTGCAAGCAGAACCCAGAGCCGACCTGGGTGTATCTTTCAGTATCAAGGGCCTATGAACTGTCCTCCCTAAGGGGGTCATGCCCCAAGGGTTTCCCATGAACTTTAGGAGGCAGACACCATGGCCTGAAGCTTGTCCCAGAATAGTCAGTGCTAAACCCAAAGTCTTTGCAGAGACAACAGAGCTCAGCGCCCGGGGAAGCCATGCCAGCCTTTGTTTCCACCAAACAGCCATGCAAAGAGGTCCCGACGCAGCAGCCAGCTTCCCCCGCTTTATGTTACATCAGGTGAGCGTGCTCATCCTTGGCCCAGAGAATCCAGATGCTGTGGCCCAGCAGCGGAGTTGAACTGGGTTAGATGGAAACACGTGGGCTGTTCTCGGGAGGCCCGGGCAGTGTCCTGGCTCTGCAGCCATCCACCCGCCCGGCTCCAGGGGCAGGGTTACGCCCATTGGTTCAAGGCACTGGACCACACTGCTCAGATGCTTTGGGATTTTAGAAAATCAGCAGCTGAGGCCACCATTTACTTCCTTTGAGGCGGCCCATGGCTCCGGCGAGTTAGAGGGTGGCAGCGATAATGAACGCCAGCAAGAACATGGCCATGCACTTGACCGGCTCAAGTTCAGGTCACTTTCTTTGGGGTGAGAGGACAACGGTGGCAATCATGAAGCCCGGAGTACCACTAGGACCAGCAGCTGCGCCCGACATATCACAAGCTCTGTCACCTTTACTTCTCCCGACTACCCAGGGAAGCACATGTGGCTGTTGTGCCCCCGGACAGAACAGGAGATGGAAGCTTGGGGAGGCTGGGTCACACGGCTGACGGCCGGCTGGCCCAGGACTGGAACCTGGTCTGTCTGACTCCAGGGCCCAAGCTCAGGGACCCCAAGCATGGTTGGGCGATGCATGAGCTGACCTGTGACCTGTCCAAATCAGCCATCATCACTGCCACTTCCTGTGATCCAAAGGGGTCATAAAGTCCAATCACCTGTCTCAACAAAGCTCATTCAGAATCTTCTCGGGGAGGAGGTCTGTCTGGAGAGGTCCTGGCTGATGGTCGTCTGGCTGAGTGCCTCTCATAGGGAGACTCGGGGACCTTGGGTCCCTCCTCCTCTCCCAGCATCCTTCCCACGAAGCTGTGGAGTTGGCGCCTGGGGGCTTCTGAGCTGGAGGGGAAATCTGTCCTCTAGATGGTCCTTTCCCTCCTGGGCTGGAACTGTATTAACCTGCAGCTCCAGCAAGTTCTCTCTCCTCAGGGGCCACTCCGGGCTGTGGGAGCCCTTGCCGAGGGTCCCGGCTCGTTCCCCAGAGCACGCAGCTGGGCTGGGGGTTCTGCGTCAGCTCAGCCCCTTCTTTCTTCCTTGACGCCTGCACCCGCCATGATGCCACCTAGCTGATTCTTCCATTAAATGGCAAGAGAGAGGCAGGGAAGGAGGAGGCATTCACGTCTGGGAAAGGAGTCAAGCGAGCGTTATTTGTCCAGCTAAGAGATCCGTGTTTCTCAGGGCACTGGCACGGCCCACACTAGCCCAGCTCCACCTGCCCTGGGTAATGGAGGGCTGGATCCAGGATCAAAGCCCTGCACTCCTGGAAGTATCAGCCCTCCTTTATTTATGCCTGGTCCGTCCACCCCCAGAGACAGGTCCCCAGTGGATTCTAATAAATAATCATTGAATTTGAATTTGCTCATTTGTCTTCGCGCTCCTCTCCCCTCTCACAACGCCTCAGAATCCTTAAACTTCTCTCCTGGGACCACTGCCACGAGGAAGAGCTGGAGAGCCCCAGGAATTCCCAGATCTTGTGAAAACAAATGGTCCCCAGGCAGGTTGGTGGGCACCACCCCCAGCAGAGGCGGGACACGGGGCCAATGGAGTGTTCAGTCTGGCTGGGACAGGGTGTGATTTGGACATCACTCTTGATTCATGGAAAAATATTCTGAAAGTGCCCTTGGCCGGTCTCATACAGGATCTGACTTGAGGGAATGACTTTGTGTTTCCAAAGTCATTGGAAAAATTATCCCCCGTCGTCCCCATTTGTCAAAAGTGACCATTTTATGAAGCAAGTTGTTTCAAAACAAGAGTGGATGTGTGCCTGTGTGTACAAGTATTCTCAAGGGGAGTCTGATTTCAACCCAGCCCTGACCTCAGCCACGTGTGGAAATTAACCAGAGTTTAGTATTAACACTGTCCAGAACTGATCCTGGCACCAGCTGCTAAAACAAGTTACCCACTCATCCGAACTTTCTTTCTTCTTGATTCTACCAGAAAGTGCTTTTGAAGTGCCTAAACTGGCCACTTACTCAAAGGGCAGCATGTGTAGAGGGGGAATCAGAAACCCTGGGTTCAAGTCCTGGCTGAGCCGTTGTTTTTTCATCTGTAAAATGGAGCTGATGATACTTGTCCTGTCTGCCCCTTGAGAAGTTTGTGAGACTCCAGTGAGAAAATGTATCCTGAAATCCTCTGTACAGTTATGCGTTCCCATCATCATTTAATGAGTATTTGTCGGGTACCTACTATGTGGTAGATGCAAGGGGAATATAACCCTTTGTCTCATTACCACCTCGGGGAGCAGCCCCCCTCTGCTTCCACACTCCCCACCCATCCAGAGAGAACCAGGCGCCATCTACCCCTGGCTGGTGAAACCGCTAGTCTCTGACATGACTTTCACGAGCCCCAGCCAATTCCAGAAAGGAGTGTTCTGAAGGCCTTTTATTCCTCTCTGCACCTCTGCTAAGCTTCCCCAAGAAGTGTTGCTTTCTGGACTGGGATGTGGGACAGAACTGGATGCCACTCTTCCTTTGCCTGCGTCTGCATGGCATCACCAAAGGTAAGCCCCAGCCCGTGGGAGCACATCCAGGGGAGACTGTTGGGGACCTGCCACACCCCTCAGCCACTCCTGAGGAAGCCCCACCAGACGTTTCCAAAGGAATCAGCTGAGATCTGGCTTTGTCATTTCCAAGGTGTGTGACTTTAGGAAAGTCGGTTGGCTGCCCGGTCTCAGTTTCCTTGTCTGTAAAATGGGGATAATCAGAGCTTCTGTAAAACATGATGATGGATGGAAGGGGCTTACCGATTATGAAAGTGTACTCAGCGCCCAGGGCTGCGTGTCGCCATCTAACCGCATGCCCTACCTCTTAGAGTGGCGTCCCCTCTGGGTCGCTCGCTTGTTCGGCAGTTTGGGAGAAAGCTGTGGGTCTGTGCTCCAGGCTTGAGTTTACTCATGCTCTGGGCCCAGAACAAGGCAGCTGTGACTTGGAAAGAGAGGGAACTCTTGGGGAGTGTGTTTGGGGCAGCCCAGGTGGCCACCAGTGAGAGCTTTGCATCTGAAAGGATATTTGAGACCTTTTTCAAAGCCATTTCCAGTTATCCAGATAGAATGAGTAGCTCCAAAACCCACAAATGGTTGATGGAGCCCAGAGAGTTGGTCCAAATTGCTTCTAGACACTCCAAAGACACTGTTTATCAGATCTCAACCCTCCCTCCTTGGGCAGGATTGTGGCCGGGGGCTGTGGACCCTTTGGGGGAAAGGGCCGTGGGACGTCCCACTTGGGTTCCACACATCTAATGATTCCTGGGGCCCGGGAATGCCCGCCAGTCCTCAGCTCCCAACTTCCTCCTTTTTCCTTCCGAAAATGAGATTTTTGCAGTTCTCTTATGAATAAATCCGTAAGAATGTCCCCTTTGTGCTTCTTCCAGGCAAGGATCTGGAGGAGCTAAGGCACATTAACTTCTTCCCTGAATCCTGGCTCGTCCGGGTTATAGCCGACCATCACCTCGCGGTGAGTCACCAGCTCAGCGCGGAAACAGTTATCGAAATTTATTGCCTTTGCTTTTTCTGGAGATGTGTTTTGCATTCGAAACCTCTGGGCCTCTGAGGTGGGGAAGTATCTGGATCCTTCCCCAGGGGAAGTGGGAAGAGCCAAGCCTGGAGGGGAGAGGAGAGGAGGCCCCGCCTTGGAGCCCAGGTGTTTAGAACATCTGTCCTGTTGACCCGGAGAGTCGGGGACAATTGGCCACACGGCCCTGCAAACAGAGTCCCCTCACAGATACAAATGTCATGTGCTTATTATTGAAATTTTTCAAAATTCAGAGAACCTGAAAGAAAGAAGACACATACTCTCAGACCCATCACCCCAAAACAACCATCGCTAACATCTTATTGCATTTTATTGCCTTCAGGTCCTTTTTTAAAAAATATACTTAACGAAATGTGCTTCTTATCACCATTTTTACTGGCTGCAAACTCTTCCACCAAGAGGATATGCTCCAAACAGTGCTACTTGACCTTTCCTTTATTGTAGAAAAGTCAGGGTGTGTCTAACTGCTAACTAGTATAAGTAGGCTGCGTGGTGAATGCATTTGCACATAATGGTTTATTTTACTATACTTAGAATTATTTTCTTTTTTTTTTTTTTTTTTGTGGTACGCGGGCCTCTCACTGTTGTGGCCTCTCCCGTTGCGGAGCACAGGCTCCGGACGCGCAGGCTCAGCAGCCATGGCTCACGGGCCCAGCTGCTCCGCGGCATGTGGGATCTTCCCGGACCGGGGCACGAACCCGTGTCCCCTGCATCGGCAGGCGGACTCTCAACCACTGCGCCACCAGGGAAGCCCTAGAATTATTTTCTTATAGGAGAACCTGAAGAGTAGAAAATACTGGCCCCAAAAGGAATGTGCACTTTTGTTCTTGATACATATTAGCAAAATTTGGACCAAATTACTCCTTCCCCAGCGATAAATGAGGTGCCTTTCTTTGAACAAGCTCAGCAACATAGAGCATTTTCCTTTCAGATCACTTCTGTCAATTGTGAAGTGAACAATAGCAACTCATTTTTTAATATGCATTCCCTTTATTACTAGTAAATATGAATATTTTTCCATGTGGCATTTCCCCCTTTGTGAATTGTCTGTGCCAACTGTTGTGCTTCTTATGTGTTTCCAATCATGCATTTTCAGAGATGAAGTGAGGCAGTGTTTGAGTTCTGAAGATTTATGAGTCACTGGTTGAAATTAAATTCAGCTCAACAAATACCTATTGTAATGTGCAAACCACAAGGCTCAGTGCCCCGCGCAGTAGATAACCACTCCGTGGAACCGTGCTTCTCTGGGACATAGCTCAAAATTGTGTTCTAACCGAGCAGAGGATGGAAGGGGCAACAGAGAGAGAGGGGACAGTCTTGGGGCTGGACACCTCAGAAAGTCCCTCACCTCCCTTTTCATGTCCTTCTGGCCCCTGCCACCAATGTCATCCTCCTGAAATTTGCTCCCTCCCGGCCCCCGCCCTCACGTGGAGCCTGCCCATGGGGCCGTACTTGCTCTTGACTTTATAGCCATGAATATTCTCTGCCTTGTAATCGGGCTCCTGCTGTGCACATTTTATTTCTCAAGTAAGAAAAAAATGCTGGGGCATTTTTCTTGTTCTCATCTTTGCATCTTCTGAAAGCATTGAGCATGGTACCTGGCTAGTAGGTTTTCAGTAAATACTGTGGACTGGATTCATGGGTGAATGTAGGCTCCAGAGACAGGGTTGTAGGGATCAATGTAGTGAAGATGATGGGGGGGGGGATCGGGCTGCTGGTAAGAGGTGTGTGTTTTCCTTTCAGCTGGAGAATGGGGGCGACATGGCCCACGTGAAGGATCTTACCAACCAGGGGGTGAGATTCGGGCTGCTCTTCAAGCAGGTACTGACCGCTGGGCCCGAGCCAGGGGAAGAAACATCCCGTCCCGTGCTTGGTTAGAGACCTTTGTACAATGGCCACACTCACTTCCGCCCTCTGGTAGGGAGGCCGGGGCAGAAGAGGAAATCATAGGGGTCTCTCCCGCACACGTGCCGCCCCCTTAGAAGGAAAATGCACAAGACGGGGCCCTGGGACAGGCCATTCAGCCCCTTGATGGGCACATCTACGATTCCCATGAGGGTGACCAACGGTCCCAGCTTTCCAGGGTTGGAGGTGTTTCCTGGAGATGCAGGACCTTTCTGTTCTAAACCCAGGAAAGGCCTGGGCAAACTGGGATGAGTTGGTTATCCTCTTCCCCACCAACGTGGTGAGCTGCCAACTGCCCGAGAAGAGGTTCCACTCTGAGCCCGTGGTTAAGGTTGCAAGGGCGACTGCTCTGAGCAGCTCTTTAGATGGAGCCCAGAATCAAAGCGGCAATGAGTTAGGGAGCTTGGCTGCAAAGCCTCTGGGTGCTCAGTCACCAGGGGAGCCTGGGCGGCTGGTGGCTGCCCTCTGTCTCGGGCTCCCTTGATCGGTACAATTCTTCAAGCAATGGCTGCGATCCTCCAACATCGCTAAAGCCGCCCCAGTAGTGATCTCAAAAGAATTCGTGTTTTACGGGTTTGGGGCCCTGAGTCTCTCATCAGAGACTCCCCTCTGGGTCAGGCCTGGATGGGCTGTGCTTGCAGGGACCTGCCCAAGTGGACAGATTGCAGACCACAGTGGCCAGGACACCCTGCAATACCGTGGGCATGGCAGGTCTCTTAGGCCTATCAGATTGGAGCAAAATGCTTTGTTTCAAAGGTCTGCAGACCACGGGTCATCTAAGAATGTGCCAACTCATTCTTCTCCCCACTAAGGGGGGCAGGCAGAGCAAACAGTATTGCCACTGAGTGCCAACCTGTAAGGATTTGTAAAGTCGCTGCAGTTTGTCTTTTCTTTTGTTTCCCAGGCTAACATTGCTGTTGTGTTTTAAATCACAAATTAGTCACTTTAGTAGTTGTAGCTAGAATTGGTTTTGCTATGTTTTCTTGCCTTTGAATACTGAAGGTTTTTACCCCTGTCACTTTGTTGCTTATCTTTCCCCATTTAGGAGTATACTACACATTCAGAAGTGATTGCCATATATGGATTCTTCTTTGAGATAAAGGGAATCAAACATGATACTACTTCCTGTAGTTTTCATATGCAGATAAGGACAGAGCACAGGAGAGATATGTCTCTGAAACAGCCTTTGAGATTCAGAATCTGTTCATATTGAATTAATAATAATTGATTAAACATTAATTACTGGGCTTCCCTGGTGGCACAGTGGTTGGGAGTCCGCCTGCCGATGCAGGGGACACGGGTTCGTGCCCCGGTCCGGGAAGATCCCACACGCCGCGGAGCGGCTGGGCCCGTGAGCCATGGCCGTTGAGCCTGCGTGTCCGGAGCCTGTGCTCCGCAACGGGAGAGGCCACAACAGTGAGAGGCCCGCGAACCACAAACAAACAAACAAACAAACAAAAAACATTAATTACTAATTCATTTGTAATGTGTTGTAAGCCTGGTGCTAATCATGCTCATGGTCATGATGTCATTTGATTTTTGCACCAACATTGTGAGGTTACTGCTATTAACCCATTCAATAGATAAGGATCTCAAAACGGAGTGTCTTCATGTTTGTATGGCCTCTACTGGTAAGGCCAAGGTTAAATGATAGTCCTCTGGAACCACATGTGGGGCTCAATTCATTTTCAGTTTGTACATGCTGGGGGTTGCTTTACAGGTGGCCATTCTTCTGTGGAGGTAATGTGTATGCCCACAAAGGCAGAGGGAATGGTTTTCTCTAGGGGGGCAAAGCAGAGGCTGTGAACAGGATGCTGGAAGAGTCAGGAAGGTGGATGCCTTCACCTCCGTGCTCCTGCTAGACTTTCAGGGGAGGCAGGAGAGCTGGGTTTCAGAGTAGAGTCTGAATTCAAACCACCTGGTGAGCCGTTTGATCTTGGTGAGCCCAGGAACCTCCCTGTGTCCACTTTCTGACCTTTAAGATGGACAAGGTAATAAGACCTACCTTCCTAGGTTGCTGTGAGTATTAAATGTGTTAAATTGTGCAGAGGGCTTGGAACAGGGCCCTGATGATGATGATGATGATGACAACTATGATGGTGGACCCCTACCTTCCACTTAGGGTTTCAATCTCAAAAACTTTAAGCTCCTTGAGAAACCATATCTTTAATATTACCATATCTTTTCATTACCACTGCCAATCACAGAACAGGAACGTAGGGGTGGTATGTTTGTATTATGAGTGGATAAATGAATGAATGCATGAATGAGAAACCTGGGGTTTCATCCAGCTTGGCCACTACCTCTTTATGTGTCCTTGAGCGAGTCACATCTCTTCTTTGGGCCAGTCCTTGGTCTTCAGTGACTCACGCATTTCCCTACATAATGGATTTTACTGGATGGAAGAGATGAATTATGTAACAACAGGAGTCGAAGTGCTCATATGAATACTATGTTGGTTTTTTAAACTCTGGCAAAGCGATGTGAAGACCTTCCCGTTCAATATAGATTGACTTCATGGTGCTTTCCTGAGTCGGCCAAACCCCAGTCCGTTGGCCAGTGGTTTGCTCACGGTGAGGGTTCAAATGCCAACCGATTCAGCAGCAGCTGCATGTAGGAAATGGGGCCATGGGGAAACGCTTCCGCCCTGTACACATCAGACAGGAGGGCCGATGTGGCAGGGACCACGTTTCGCTAACTCTGGGTCACCCAGGTTTCGGTTCCACCTAAGGTGGGTCACCCTCCTTGCAGAGAATAAGCCACACCGACTTGGAATTCGCCTCCTCCATCTATGAGCACAGCCCCATCAGCCTGAGAGCAGAGTGCTCGGTGACGTACGAGATCAGAGCCCAGACCCTGGTGGACGGCAAGTGGCAAGAGTTCACGACAAACCAGATCAAGCAGAAGTTTGGGTTGGTCAAGTCGTCCTGCAAAAGCCACGTGAGTGCTTATCTTTTTTTTTTTTTTTTTTCTCGGTACGCGGGCCTCTCACTGTTGCAGCCTCTCCCGTTGCGGAGCACAGGCTCCGGACGTGCAGGCTCAGCGGCCATGGCTCACAGGCCCAGCCGCTCCACGGCATGTGGGATCCTCCCGGACCGGGGCACGAACCCGTGTCCCCTGCATCGGCAGGCGGACTCTCAACCACTGCGCCACCAGGGAAGCCCTAGGCCTTCCTCTTTCCCCTTCTAGAGGATGATTGCGTTTATCCTGAAAGTCCCGTTTGCTTTGTTTTGTTTCGTCTTTTAGGCCTTGAAAATACAAACTGTGGGCATCCCAATCTATGCAAGTTTTTCCTTTGTCTTCTCATTATCTTAACAGTTTTCAGAAGAATCTATGGGATTTTTTTTTCTTCCACTGGTCCATGTAAAAGGAAATAAAACAACATGAAAAGGACTGCTCAAGTATTCAGCTGACTCTCCAAGTTAGTAATGGTCTCAGAACTTTGGCCCACTGTCTTGGTCTGTTGGGCTGCTATAACAGAACACCACAGATTGGGGGCTTATAAAGAACAGAAATTTGTTACTCACAGTTCTGGAGGCTGGAAGTCCAAGATCAAGATGCCAGCAGATTCCACATGGTGTCTGATGAGAACCTGCTTTCTGGTTCATAGACGGCTTCTTCTCGCTGTGTCCTCACATGGTGGAGGGGGCAGGGAGCTCTCAGGGGCCTCTTTTAATAAGGGTACTAATCCATTTTACGAAGGCCCTGCCTTTCCCTCATGACCTAATCACCTCCCAAAGGCCCCACCTCCTAATGACATTACCTTTAGGGGTTAGAATTCAACATATGAAGTCTGGGGAGACACATTCAGACCATAGCACTCCCATTTATATCGTTTGAGGATGGAAAGGATCAGAGCCATGAGTCCATTGCCATCATTGATCCCAAAGTTCCCTGAGTCCAGCCCTAACTTGATGCACTCTCAGAAGCACTCCTATGGGAGCATCAGCAGTAACAACATACTCCAGCTGGAAGCCCCAAGTTTCCCCCCCCCTTTTTTTTTTTTTTTTTTGTGGTACGCGGGCCTCTCACTGTTGTGGCCTCTCCCGTTGCAGAGCACAGGCTCCAGACGCACAGGCTCAGCGGCCGTGGCTCACGGGCCCAGCCGCTCTGCAGCATGTGGGATCTTCCCGGACCGGGGCACGAACCCATGTCCCCTGCATTGGCAGGCAGACTCTCAACCACTGCGCCACCAGGGAAGCCCCAAGGTTCCCATTTTTGTGATACATCTCTGCTTGCCACACAGAACAACACACCTTGCCACTGTCCCTGGCAGTTTTGGCTCATCCAGAACAAGAGGTAGGAAGGGAAGTAAACAGTTATAAGGTACGGCATGACTTATTTACTGTCCCACCTTTTTATTTTATTTTATTTTTATTATTTTTTTGTGGTACACAGGCCTCTCACTGTTGTGACCTCTCCCGCTGTGGAGCACAGGCTCCGGACGCACAGGCTCAGCGGCCATGGCTCACGGGCCCAGCCGCTCTGTGGCACGTGGGATCCTCCCGGACCGGGGCACGAACCTGCGTCCCCTGCGTTGGCAGGCGGACTCTCAACCACTGTGCCACCAGGGAAGCCCTGTCCCACCTTTTTCAATGAAACTTTAGGTTTTGGAAAAAGCAAGGCAAGAGAGTCTTTTTTCTCACTGTGTGGATTAGTTTTCTATTGCAGTGTAGCCGAGTACCAAAAGTTTAGTGGCTTAAACAACACATACTTATTATTTCACAGTTGTTGTGGGTCAGGAGTCCAAGCAGCCTTGCTGGGTCCCCTGCCCAGGGTCAAGTCTACAATCCAGTGGCAGCTGGCTGTGTTCTCATCTGAAGACACAAGTGGGGAGAACCCACGTCCAAGCTCATGAGGTTGCTGGCAGATTTATTTCCTTGCAACTGTATGACTGAGGGCCTGATTGCTTACTGGCTGTTGAGAGAAGACCACCCAGGTTCTACAGGCCCCTGTAGTTCCCTGCCACATGTAGAGAGCCACATGGTGCTCTCTACAGACATTTCAGAGCATGGCTGTTTGTCCTTCAAGGCCAGCAGGAGAGTCTCTCTCACTGTCGTCTGCTAAGACAGAGCCGTGCATAACGCAAGGTAATCTTGGGAGTGACATATCATCGCCTTGGCCATGTTCTCGGGGCTAGAAGTAAGTCGTATGTTCTACCCATACTCAAGGGGAGAGGATTATACAAGGGGTGTGATTATTCAGGGTGTGTCCACCACAGCCTGTTAACCAGTGTCTTTGGGAAAGTGATGGAGCATCAGCTGATGCTGTATAGACAACAAGGTGGGTAAATTTAGTCTAATGATCACCTTAGAATCAGACATGGCCTAAGGGAGCCTCCTTCCCAGCAGAGGACTGATGCCCTGGGCAGAGTGGCCTGGCAGAGAGGAAGGCTGGTGGGAAGGTGAGAAGGGGAACCAGTGGAAGAATTGGACAAACGAACTGGGAGTTGGGTCTGTCCTAGCCCCCATCCTGCAAGTTCTGTTCCCTAGCTTGCATCTGGCCAGGCCCAGCCAACAGGAAGTGGTGATGGGAGCTTGGAGAAAAAGAGACTGAGAGAAGCCAGGGGACTTCTCACCCTCTCGGCTGCAGAGGGCATTTTCCAGCAGTGGCTGTGTCTCCCCTATGGCTCCAGCTCTGCTCTGCTGTCCCAGCTCCTACCTGGCAGCCTCCTATCGTGGTTCCAGATCCATCAAATGGCCCTGCTTCTGCTTCTGTCCTGGTGACAACTCCTCATCTGTGTACCCCTGCAGCTCCAGGGCGGTGAAGACTTCCTGCCGGTCTCTGGGTTGCCTCATTCTCCTGTTTGCCTTCTCAGGTCTTCCTTCATCTGTGTGATCTGTTCTCTGTATTATATTTATTCTGTTTGAAATCCCTGGAGTATTTTAGGCTTTCCAGACAAGTCCCTGATATAAAGGGTTCTGAGGGGTTGGCAGGTGTGACCCAGTGCATAGGCTGTTGGAAAACACAGCCTCAATTATTCCTCCCACCCCTGCAGGGCCGGGACAGGGCAAGGCAAGTGAGACACTCTCCTTGTGTCAAAATACACCGTCATTCAGATTAATAGTATTTTAGTGGACTATCTTAAAAAAATCAAAATCAATACCCCAAATCTATAATGTAGGCTGATGAATTACCACAGATGAACACACCCATATTCCAGCACCCAGATCAAAACCAGAAAGTGCATGATCACCACCCAGATGCCCCCCTCCCTCCTTGTACTTCCTCCCTGTCACTGTTCCTCAAAGGTAAACGCTGTCTGACTATCACATTCGTTACAATGGCCATTTAGTTTGAATATTTAATGAAGAGAATCATGCAGCCTGCTCTCTTCCATGCTTGCATCCTTTGGTTCAACATCATGGGTTTTTTTTAATTTTTTAATTTTTTTTTTTTGTGGTATGCGGGCCTCTCAGTGTTGTGGCCTCTCCCGTTGCGGAGCACAGGCTCCGGACGTGCAGGCTCAGCGGCCGTGGCTCACAGGCCCAGCCGCTCCGCGGCACATGGAATCCTCCCGGACCGGGGCACGAACCCGTGTCCCCTGCATCGGCAGGCGGACTCTCAACCACTGCGCCACCAGGGAAGCCCCCAACATCATGTTTAAGAGATTCATCCAGGTCTTCCTACGGAGCAGTAGTTTGTTTTCAAATAAGCAGGATCGTTTCCCCTTTTATAACACGAAATGTTACTTCTATATAATAACAAGCTTGTTGAAGAAAAATGAGAAAATTCAAAGAAGACCATAAAATCCAGTGGGACTCCCATCGTTCAGAAGTTTGGCAGGTGACCTTCCCGAATTACCTTTAGATGCACTTGGAGTTTTCTTCCCATTCAAAATGGGATTCTGCAATGTGTTTTTCCTTAGAACCTGATTTTTTTTCTCTCTCCAGATAGATGATTTCTTTAACAGAGAAGCACAGCCTTGGGAGAAGAAGGCGATGATGAATTTGCCTTGCCTCCAAACTAATGGTGCTAAGTCGGAAAAGTCACTTGTCATTTCCCCTCTGTGAACTGTGCTTCCTTGTCTATAAAAAGGGGATAAGGCAGCCCCTCGGCCTCCCTCGCGGCTATGATCCCTGCGGCCACGACTCGTGTAACAGCCCCTTGGTAAGCAGCCCCTGGGCAGAGGTTGGGGTGCGGCTCGACTCACTGGCTCTGGAGAAAGAGCAGCCTCGTGGCATTTCACCAGGGTCCTAGGGGATAATGGGGAGGATAAGGATGGAAGACTTCTGAAAAGCAAGTCCGTAGATGTCCAAGAGAGAAGAGGTTGTTTGGAAGCGCTGCTGAAACATGAATGACTGTCCACTTTCTATGGGAAACCACTGTCCTGGCTCAGCTATTTGTAACATACAATGTCAAGCTCCCGGAGTCTGCAGGATTTGGAAAACCTCGCGGAACAGCAATTCCAAAAAGGCCTCCCTAAGGTGACCAGTCACACTGTGAGGGTCCAAAAGGCAGGGATGTAGGAGAAAGGCAACCCCAGAAAGGATGGGGTAAGGGGCTGACGGGCCGGGCTGCGTCCCCTGCCTCAAGGGCCAGAGAATGGAGGCACCCGACGCAGAAGGACTCGGGGCGTCAGGGACGGGAGGTGATGTCATTTCTACCTCCTCACTGTAAGAGCGGGGAATCGGGCCCAGGGAGCTGGAGTGACAGTTCTGGTTTAAAGATGTTACACTTGACGCCCACCCTCTCACTGAATCCTCCCAACTGCCCCTCCTCCCTGTGATGTAGGTGTATTTTCCACGTCAGTAAGAGTGGTAGCTGAGGGCTTCCCTGGTGGCACAGTGGTTAAAAATCCACCGGCCAATGCAGAGGACATGGGTTCGAGCCCTGGTCTGGGAAGATCCCACATGCCGCGGGGCAACTAAGCCCGTGCGCCACAACTACTGAGCCTGCACTCTACAGCCCGCGAGCCACAACTAAGCCCATGTGCCACAACTAATGAAGCGCATGCGCCTAGAGCTCATGCTCCACAACAAGAGAAGCCACCACAACGAGAAGCCCGAGCACCACAACGAAGAGTAGCCCCTGCTCGCCACAACTAGAGAAAGCCCATGCGCAGCAACGAAGACCCAACACAGCCAAAATTAATTAATTAAATTTAAAAAAAGAGTGGCAGCTGAGCTTCAGAGAGTAAGGCAGTTGTACATCCAGGTTCCTCAGAGTGGCAGAGCCGGGGCCACCACGGGCCTGGCCAAAGGACTCACCTGTTTCCATTTCCCTCCACAGGCCACTGAGAAGAGGGGAAAAGTTTGTTTGTTTGTTTGTTTGTTTATTTATTTGGCTGCATTGGGTCTTGGTTGCTGTGCGCGAGCTTTCTCTAGTTGCGGTGAGCGGGGGCTACTCTTCATTGCGGTGCGCCGGCTTCTCATTGTGGTGGCTTCTCTTGTTGCGGAGCACGGGCTTTAGGCACGTGGGCTCAATAGTTGTGGCACACGGGCTTTGTTGTTCTGCGGCATGTGGGATCTTCCCAGACCAGGGCTCAAACCCGTGTCCCCAGCATTGGCAGGCAGATTCTTAACCACTGCGCCACCAGGGGAGCCCAGCAAGCAGATTCTTAACCACTGCGCCACCAGGGAAGTCCCGAGGGGGAAAAGTTTTAAGGTGCTTAATTCAAGTATTTATTGAACACCTACTACATGCCCGACAGAACTGTGTGCGGAGCATCTGGGCATGCTGGGCCGTGCTGGGCAGGGTGCCGTCACATGGGAAATCACATTTGATTCCTCTGGGGGCTTTGGGACAGGGCAAGGGTGGTCTCACTGAGGAGGTGACACGTAAATGGGCCGTGGAGGATGAGCAGTGTCCTTGCAGGTGGAGGGTTGCTGGGAAATGGTACAGGTGAAGCTGAAACAGCTGAGAACAGGCTCATGGCCAGGTCCAGGACTCTTGGACTGAATCTTCACCAGAATCTCCTGGTTGCTGGTGCAAATGGACCCCTGGCCCCCCAGCTGTGAAGGCTGACTTTGCAGCCTAGGAGACACCCAGGAACCTGCACTTTAACTCCCAGGCTTTGGGGAAGTCCTGATGCGGGAGGTCTGGGATCACTCCCAGAAAAAACTCAGATCGATCTGAAAATGTTGATTCCATAGCAGGGGTCCCCACCGTACCCCACATACCCGACTGTCTTTCTTCTCCAGTGGAAAAAAAAATCCAAGAACAACAACAAATCTGTGAATCTATTTCACCACACTGGCTGATTTTATTTTTAAAACTAGATTTCCTGTATTATGAAATATAGAACTTTAAGGAGGCACCCTCCTGTGGCTGGACCATTTACTATAATGCAGAGTCCACCCTTTTCCACTAGGGGGCGAGGTCTGCCTCAAAAGTGGGAACCAGAATTTCAGTGGCAGAAATTTGCAACTTAAAAGCTCATCTTGCAGGGTCTTCCTTGCTTAGTGGTTCAAAGTGAACTTTTTTTACATCCCAGATGAGACTGTGGTCATTCAAACATCTACAGTGTTCACATCACAAAATCTCTGAACCTGGGAAGTAGAAGTCTTGAGACAAAAATTGTTAAGATGATCTTACAAGCCCTCCTTACAAGTGAGAACTTCTTAGACTAGAATTTAAAAAGTCCACAGTCACCAGGCCAAAAGCAGCGACCATGAGTGTTGGTCAGCCTAACATAGGATGTGCCATGTCCATGACCTTCTCTGTGTTTGCTTCTCCTATCACCCACCATCTGGCTCACCTCCCCAGACCCTCCCCTCCAACAAAGATGGCCCAGCAACTCCTTTAGGTCATGAAGTAGCAAGACAAGGGTTTGAGTCCTAGCTCTGTCCCTTACTAGCTGTGTTGCTTTAGGCAAGTCACCTAACCTCTCTGCACCTCAGAGTCTAATCTGAAGTGGGCCATAAGACCTGTGGTGTTAAATAAGTTGATGTGTGATTGGTAAAGCACCCAGCACATAGTAGGAGGTTGATACAAGTGATCTCTGTTCCTCCTCATTATTTGGAGTCATTCAGTGTTTATTAGGTCAAGATGCATGCTCTGTGATCTTGGGCAAGTCCTTGTTCTCTTCTGGGCCTTCTTCCCTTATGCAAAATGAAAGGTCGAGCTAGGCACTCTTGGTAGACCTTCCCAGCTGCAATCGTTCATTGAGTCCTCTGATTCCGGGAGAGCAGGAGAGCAGTAGAGCAGAAGTGAATGGCTGTGCCTATGACCAGGAACAGTAGGACCTGGGGAAGAAGTGAACTGTCTTATTTTCCTATGAGCTCATCGGGAAGAGCAAGAGGGGCTTTTTGCCTCACTCTTCTTTGGAGGGTTTGGTATCCTGGAGGCTAGAGTACCAGATGAGAGAGGACATTTTTGTTCTTGTAAGCCTAAGATGAGAAGGGGATGTGCTGGGGCCTGCCAAGCTGCTGGGGAGAAGGACGGGCTCCCCAGGAACTGGGTGGGGGAAGTCCCAGCCCCATGTGCACACAGGAGGATGGCCCACAGGATCTGAGGCCTTGAGAGCTGAGAAGCAGTGAGGACAGTGTATCCTGGGGGAGATAGAGAGGAGAGAACCCTCTGTAGGGAAACCTCTGGGGCAGTGCTATCCAGTAGAACTTTCTGCAGTGATGGAAATGTCCTATATCCACCCTGTCCAATAGGGTGGCCACTAGCCCCATGTAGCCACTGAGCACTGACATGTGGGTAGTGTGACTAGGAAATTGAGTTTTTATTTCATCTTAATGTTTTGACATTTAAATCACCATAAGTGCAAGTAGAAGGAACAGGACTGGGACCTTCCAATTTCTAGAGACCCTCCAGAGTACTGAGTCTTTTAGTCTCTCCCCAAGACCCGGAGAAGGAAGCATCAGTGGCCATGCCTGAGGCTCAGCCTGCAGTCAACACAAACATTTGCCTGGACTGCTGGGCGAAGGCTACCTCCTCAGGGGCAGGGAGAAGCATGTTGGGGGAAAGGAAGGTTCTAATGCCAGGGAAGCAGGGCTCAGCTCTGTATCAGGAGTACCAGTGTTAGCCCACTCCTACCTGCACTGACAGTTATTTAAATTTCCATTTAATAAAGTGAAATAAAATCA
Source organism: Mesoplodon mirus (assembly GCF_964341445.2). Taxonomy (NCBI): domain Eukaryota; kingdom Metazoa; phylum Chordata; class Mammalia; order Artiodactyla; family Ziphiidae; genus Mesoplodon; species Mesoplodon mirus. The sequence continues at coordinate 221,702,869 of NC_138977.1, forward strand.
ACAACTTAATTTCTCAGTGGCATTGGCCACATTTCAAGTGTTCGGTGGCCACATTTGGCTGGTGGCTACTGTATTGGACAGGGTGGAATAGGACGCAAGGCTCCCATGGCTCCACTTGGTGACTCTGAATGAGTTATGTGCCCTTTGCGCTTTCAGCCCCTGACATTCATTCTATAGATTTCTCATGGGCGGCTGGCTGCTGTGGGCCAGGCGTAGGTTAGGGCTTCAAAGGCGAACAACACAGATAGCCTCTGCCCTCATGGAGCCCACAGTGTGGGGAGAGACAGGCGTTGATGGAATCATTGCACTAAGCAATGCTTCAGCGCCCTAAAGTGAGGAAGCCCAGTTCTTTGAAAGCTTAAAGCAAAGAAGCTGACCTAGACCCCAGGAGAGCATGCGAGGCCCAGGGAGGGTTCTCTGCACGGAAGTAGCCCTTAAGCTGAGACCTGAAGTATGAGTGAGATTTTTTTTTTTCTCTGTGCCACATGGCTTGTGGGATCTTAGTTCCTCGACCAGGGATTGTACCCATGCCCCCTGCAATGGAAGTGCAGAGTCCTAGCCACTGGACGACCCGGGAATTCTCATGAGTGGAATTAAAATGGGTTTGGATAGAAAAATCGGAACCCTCATATGCTGTGAAATGGTACAGCCACTTTGGAAAACAGTCTGGCAGTTCCTCAAATGATTAAACATAGAGTTGCCATATGATCCAGCAATTCCACCAAGTATATACCCAAGACACACGAAGACATATGTCTACAGAAACCTGGGCACAAATGTTCACTATTCATAGTAGCCAAAAGGTGAAAAGAACCCAAATGTCTTATCAGCTGACAAATGGATAAAAAAAATGTGGTAGATCCATACGATGGAATATTATTCAGCTGTAAAAGGGAATGAAGTACAATACATGCCATAAGGTGGATGAACCTTGAAAACATGATGTTAAGTGAAAGAAGCCAGTCACAAAAAAGCCACATATTATATGATCCCTTTCATATGAAATGTCCAGAACAGGAAAATATGCAGAGACAGAAAGTAGTTTAGTGGTTGCTTAGGGCTGGAGGGAGGAAGAGGCTGGGGAGAGAGGGAGGGTGACAGCTAAAGGGTACAGGGTTTCTGTCTGAGATGATGAAAACGTTCTAAATTGACTGATGGTCATGGTTGCAAAACTGTAAATATACTAAAAAACGATTGAACTGGACACTTAAATGGGTGAATTGTATGATACATGAATTATATCTCAGCAAAGCTGTTTTTTTCTTTTTTTAAATTTATTTACTTTATTTATTTATTTTTGCCTGTGTGGGGTCTTCGTTGCTGCACATGGGCTTTCTCTAGTTGCGGCGAGTGGAGGCTACTCTTCGTTGCGGTACGCGGGCTTCTCATTGCAGTGGCTTCTCTTGTTGCGGAGCACGGGCTCCAGGCATGCGGGCTTCAGTAGTTGCAGCACTCGGGCTCAGTAGTTGTGGATCACGGGCTTTAGAGCGCAGTCTCAGTAGTTGTGGCACACGGGCTTAGTTGCTCCGTGGCATGTGGGATCTTCTCGGACCAGGGTTCGAACCCATGTCCTCTGCACTGGCAGGAGGATTCTTAACCACTGTGCCACCAGGGAAGTCCCAAAGCTGTTTTTTAAAAAAGGAAAAGTTGGGGGTTCAGGAGAAGATTCGATCCAGACTAGAACATGAGCTGGGGAGCCGACTCCTTTAGAAGACGAGGAAGAAGGCCAAGAGGCCAGAGGCAGGGGAGCAGGCAGAAACAGCTGGAGCCGTGGTGGGCTGGACACCGGGGGGACTTGCGAACCAAATCTGTGTTTTGAAAAAGTCATTCTGAACGATACATGGCAGAGGAGTGGAGGGCTGGCAGAGTGGGAACGAGGCTTAACGTTTAAGAGGCTTTTGTGGTGATCTGGGAGAGGTGAGGGGGCTTGGGCAGGAGTGACAGCCGTGGAGATGGTGGCCAAAACAGACAGACGGGGAGAGACAGAGCTCAGCTCCTGCTCTGCCCAAAGGGAGTGACCATCCCTCAACTGCCTGGCGTGAATGTTGGCTGTGCTGCCAGGTCCCCAGGTGACCACCCAGGGGTATGACTGTGGCCACTCAGGAGACAGAAACCTCCTCTTCTATCACAGATTGTGTGCATTCTTCCAGAAGTGGTTACCCCAGTTTTTTAAAAAATAAATATTCCCAAAGGACGCTGGCTGGTGGCAGTATAAATTGGTAGTCTCTTTCTGAGGCCAATTTGGAACACTTTAGAAAAGGGCTTAGGATGTAAGCTACTGTGGTATATCATTATAATAATGGCCCCAGTGAATCCCACCTCCCTGTGTCTGTGCCCCTTGGCCTCGCTGCTCCACTCATCAAGAGATGGAGACCATTTCTCCACCCTCTTGAATCTGGGCTGGCCCTGGGCCTTGCTTTGGCCAATAGAATGTGGCAGAAGTAACATCATGAACCCCTTATGGTTCAGGAGTCTGGACCATAAGGGGCTTGCTCCACCACCCTTGTCCTCTGGGAGTCCCGGGACCACACCATGCTGCAGCCCAGGCTAGCCTGCTGGAGGCTGAGAGGCCACATGGAGCACTGAGGTTTCAGCCAACCACCAGCACCAATTGCCAGACCTGTGAATGAGGCCACCTGAAACCTTCCAGCCTAGTGCCCTTCCAGAGGAATACCGCCATGTGAATGACCCCAGAAGGAAATTCCACTGAAAAGGACTTCTCCAGCCAACCCTCAGAATCATGAGGAATAATTAATTTTTTAATCAATTTTTAAAAATTGAAGTATAGTTGATTTACAATGTTGTGTTAATTTCTGCTATACAGCAAAGTGATTCAGATATATATATATATATATATATATATATATATATATATATATATATATATATATACATTCTTTTTTTAAACTATTCTTTTCCATTACGGTTTATCATAGGATATTGAATATAGTTCTCTATGCTGTACAGTAGGACCTTGTTGTTTATCCATTCCATATATAATAGCTTACATCTGCTCACCCCAACCTCCCACTCTATCCCTTGAGAAATAATTGTTTTTTTAAGCCACTAAGTTTTGAGGCAGCTTATTACCCAGCAATAATACTGAAAAACATGCTCTTTTGATTGAACAAATACACTTTAGGCATTTATACTGGTGAAAGCAAAATCCAGAAAAGAGCCAATGATTTAGTTACGAAGGTGTTCCTTGCAGCATTGTTTATAGTGCAAAGCATCAGCATGGTTTTAACTGTCCAACAGTAAGAATTAGAATACTGTACACTATGCAATCATTGAGAAGTTATTGTTGAAGCATTCTAGTGGCAAGATTTCCAGAATATACCAATAATTGGAAAAACAAAAATTCTAAAAGCATGTGTGATCCCCTTAAAATATGCATATTTTAAACATATTTTAATATGAAATTGGTGGGTCCAAGGGCATGTGCAACTTCAGTTCGATCACATAAAATCGCTCTCTAAAGTGGATGCTACAGTTTTTCTTCCTGCCAGCAGTGATGAGCTTTCCTGCTTCTCTGTGTCCCAGTCACTTCCTGCCAGCCACGTTTGAGAGGCAGGTCAATCCATTCTCGGAGCTGATGTGACATAAAGCAAAGATAGCTTCAACATTTATTTCACTGAACAAGATTTCCTGGTTTCTTGGCCACCCAGAGACATCTTCCCCTGACCCATTTCTCACCCGAACAAAGGGACCTGATAGGCTCCTGGACTCCCTTAAGGAGAGGGACCCATCAGGCCCAGCATCACACAAAACCGGCAGGAAGCCAGGCTCCATGGGCGTGGGATGGGATGGCAGCTGGCGGCAGGGGAGCTGTCATGTGTCCACCCAGAACACCAGAAAGGGCTCAGCGAGTCTCGAACACAGTGATTAACTTCTCTTTATCTCTGCATCACTGAACAGCATGGCCAACTGCTTGGCTTCCCCAGCAAGCTCTGCATGAGTCACCCAGTGTCTTACTGTGACCTGAGCATGTTTCCTGGCAGGCAGGTGCAACTGTTCCTTTATGCGCCCTTGAGATACCCAAGGAGTGAATAATACTTGCTGTCCCCCCTCTAACACCAACTAAGTATTGAATCTATAATGCCTTACTTAAAACAAAATAATATTGCCCCCGAGTCTTTTATTTTCTGCCGGTTCAGTACCCAAGAGATGAGTCACCATTTTTTCCCCTTCTCCTGGCTGTTGAATCAAGGCTGAAGGTCCCTGGGGTCTGGGACATCTCCTTAAGTAACAGGAAGCTTATTAACTCATGGGTTAATTGAGAAAATCATTTACCAAACCACATGTGAGCGTGCGTGCGAGAAACCCTCGAACTGCCCTAAAGATCAGAGACCCAGCTGTGGCTTGCTGAGCTCTTTCTTCAAATGTGGGTCACTCCCTGAACTAGGACAGGCTGCAGGTGTTCCCTTTGTGCTCAGACAGACACTCAACTCTTAACCCCTGAAAAAGAAAGAGGGACAAAGGCCTGCCCGGGCATGTTGAGGAGCAGAAATCTCAGAGGGAAAAGCTGAAGACCTCTTTCATGTTGAAGTGCCTTGTTTTCCTCTTACATGACGATATAATCTGTTAAATTCAGTTAGAATCTCAGAGACCTGGATTCCACCTCCCCTTTCCTACAACTTTCTAGCTGTGTGACTTTCAACAACTCACCTAACCTTTCTGAGCCTCAGTTTTTCATTCTCCCAGAGCCACTGCGAAGATGAGATGAGATGATGAATGGGGGGGGGGTGTGGTAGGCAGAATAACGGCTCAAAGATATCCACGTCCTAATCCCCAGAACCTCTGAATGTTACCTTACACGGCAAAATGAACTTCGCAGGTGTGATTAAATTAAGGATTTTGAGCTGGTGAGGTTATCCTGGATTATCCAGGTGGGTCTGACATAGGCATCGGGGTCTTTATAAGAGGGAGGCGGCAGGTTGGAGAGGTGGGAGGTGACGAGACTGTGGCAGCAAGAGATTGGAGTGGTGCGGCCACAAGCCGGGGAATGCCGGCAGACTCTAGAAGGTAGAGGAGGTGAGGCACACATTCTTCCCTAGAGCCCTCAGGAAGAACCAGCCCTGCTGACACCTTGACTTTACCCCAGTGACACTGGCCGTCATAACTGTAAGAGGATAAATGTGTGTTGCTTTATGTCACTGAGATTGTGGTAATTGATTACAGCAGCCACAGGAAATGAATACAGGATGATGTGTAAATATAAAGTCCTCCACAAATGGAAGGATTTGCTGTAATGTTGCCAGAGCAGGTGAGGCCAAAGTCAGTGGGTGTGGCTGATAAGTCAGCAGGGTGGCAGCCTGCAGGTGTCTATCTGTATGAGCTTATTTGGGGGAGGGAACGTGCCTCCGAGGAGGGCTGTGAGCGGCTGTGTGGCTGGAGCACGTCTGCTGCCTGACCCGGCCTGGTCACCAGATTTGAGCCTCAGGCCAGTGGGAGAGGCTCTGGAGAGAGCCTCATGGGGACCAGCTGTGCTGCTCTGAGGCCCAGCGACAAGGCAGGACACAGAGGAAGTAGGGAGCATTGGCCCCATTTCTAGACGCACCACGGCCTGGCTGCAGTGCAGGAGACACTGCCTGGCACGTCCTGCACCCTGAAGCCTGCAGCTCAAGACCGCTGGCTGATCTCAACCTCGACCTGGGTCACTGTCCAGGTGGCAGTGGAGAAACGTCCCCCTTGGGGCCTTGCGGGCAGCAGGCATCACTAAGATGTTTGAGCCAGAAGACACAAATTTCCCCTGAAACTTCCTCAAAGAAATAATGAAGTGAGCCCTGCGGGGGTGGTAAACACCAGCCCTTGGCATTTGGACAGTGTGCGATGGTGCCGCTGAGGAGGCCTTGGGACCCTCAGGCTACTGTCTGGCCTTCTTGTCACCCATCAAGGTTTCTCTCCGGGACACCTGTTCCCTGGAAGATCCACTGACCTGGTTCACGGCCACCCCTCCACTCCCTGCACAGCTGTGACCACACCTAACACTTCATAACGTGGCTTATTCCCTGGAACTCATGTGCGAGCCTCTGGGAATTCCTCCTCCTCTTGGCCACACGCATTCTGAGTCCACTCGGAGAACCATCCACCACGGTGGCAGAGTGGGATGCTGGACGTCACAAGGCTTCTCATGCTCCAGGTGTCTCGGACAGTTTTGTTAACCCAGCAGCACCTGCAGCTGATGGCAAGGGTGCCCTGCCAGCCAGGGGCTGGACTAAGGATTGGGGTCCCCTCTGCTTTATTATTCAGTCAACAAACCCCAAGTGGGTGGCCTCAGGCCTCTTCCTTGCGAGCGTACACTCACCTCACCTGCGTTCCTTGGGTCAAGGCGCCTGCTCAGGCAGCCTCTTCTCCCTCCCTGTCTGCAATTCCTACTTCTCCATCTGCCCCACCACAGCCCACAGTCCACATGGCAGGTCCAACGACCCAACTAGGCTATAAATTGGATCAGATTGTCATTTCAATGCTTTAAAACCCTCTGCTGCCTTTCAAATAGGACTTGGAAATCCATTTCCCAAGTAAGAATACAGGATGCCAGTTAAATTTGAATTCCAGATAACACATGAATAATTGTTTAGTATAAAACTTATCTGAAATTCAAATTTAACTGGGTGTCCTATATTTTATCTGGCAACCCTTATCGAATACAATGAATGCGATCTCAACTCCTTGCCTCGGCCGCCAAGATCCTGGGGGGCCCGCTTCACCATCCTGGTGGATTCACGTTATGCCCTCACCTGCTCTCCATACCTCCCACCACCCCATGCTTCTTCCTGCTGCTTGAACATTGAATCCCTGCTCTGAGCCCTTGCGCTTTCTGTTCTCTGCCCAGAACATTCTTCCTGGGTCCTCACACAGCTGGCCTCTACTTCTCAGGTCTCAGCTCCGGGTCACCCCCAGGGTGGCTTCCCTCCAGGCTCTCTCTGCCCCATCACTCTCTCATATTTTCTTCTTGTTGCACATCTAAATCCACTGCTCAGTGGGCTGGAAAATCTCAGAAACTAGCCAAGTGGAAAAGGCACAGGAAGCCCGGGAAGTGATTTTCCATCAGGATGGCCTGAGCCAGGGTCAGCGGAAAGCTCTGAAAGAGTGGACCTGGTGCTCCTGCCACACTACAGTTTCCTCTTCCCCGAGGGGCTGGAGAGACCGGGGCGGGAGAGGGAAGTGTGTCTCCTTCAGGGTCTTTCTCTGCTCCCTTCCTCCGCGGCCTGGTTTTGTAGCGTTGTCACGGATGGCATCTTTCTGACCTCACCACCATTCTGCCTGTTCTCTCTTCTCAAGCTTGGCTGGCTCCTTTAGTCAAACGTTAAGGAGACTCTGGAAAGTTCCTCCTGGTCACTCACTGTTTAGGAAGATCTCACAAAAGGGTCTTAACCTCACTATGAGTTTTCCTCTGAACACCATTCTCAGAACAGGGCATCCTGAGCGATTCTAGAATTTCAAAATTTGTGGTGCCACGAGAGGCCAGGGGGAGGGGAGCGAGCCTGAGAACTCCTTGTTTTATACAAGGTCATCTCCTTCTGGAAGTTGGGAGCCAGTCGTCAAAAATGCCAAACGTTCTTGATCTGAGCCTCTTGGAGACCTTCAGAGGCAATGCTTGCCTGCAGTGGGAGCCCGTTTTATATTTTCCCTCAGTCCATGTGGGACTGACACTTCTAGAAGATACAATGAAAAACGGGTGCCTAGAAAAACAAAGACTCCTAAAATACAACCTCAGTGCCATGCATTTACATGTCCGACAACATTAACATGCCATACACGTTTCTAAATGCTCTCGGTTTCTGCACATACCCCAATGAGGGTGGATAATAAATGTCTGCACACTTGGCGTGCAGGGTACAGATTACTGAACAGCTCGTTGATTTAAGGTACGAGCCCTGAATGTGCTTTTTAGCCTTTGGTATATGAATCTATAGCCAAAGTCTTTCTCAGTAGACAAAGGGAAAAGAAAGGCAGTGCAGATGGTTTACTATTCACTCTGGGCTTGCTCAAGGGCCAAGGGAATGTTCTCCAACAGATGGAGGGTCACCAGGGCTGCCATCTTCCTGGCAGGAGACAGAGGTGGCTTTGTTGGGTTTGATTGTCTAGGACTGCCCAGAAAGGGAGAAAGCCACCACTCATGCTTAGAGGGGAAACTGGAGGTGGGTTTGGTTCAGAGACTGTGAGTGGGGGCCTGTCCTCTGCACAGGTCCTGGCAGGGAAGCTGGCTCCCCTAAGAAGAGTCTTCATAACCACGTTTGCTCTGAGGCTCAGGATGAAGGCTGGCCCCAAAGTTGTGACTGCTCTTATAAGAAAACCCAGTGGGCATAAACCTTAATTTCCAAAATGTCTATTGATAGTTAGGATGACTTGAGCGTTTACCATGTGGAAGGCACAGTGCTAAGGGCTATCCCCATTACCCAATTAGGTTATTTCCATTGTCATCATGTCACTTTACAGATCAGAGATCCAGCCTCCAAGGAACCGGAGTGTCCTGCCCAGGAGGAGCTGGGATTTGAACGCTGACTGCCTGACTTCCAAGCACCCTTATCCACTGCATCATGCTATCTTCTAGATCAGGGGAAAAGATCCCCCGGCTTAGGGCTCCACAGAGTCAAAGAGAACCTCTGTGCCTTGAAACGTAGAGCAAGAATCGGGTCACACAAGTAACCTCTCTTCGAGCAGTTGTTCTCTAACTTGAGAGTGCACGTATCAAGATCACATGGAGGGCTGTTAACACAGACTGCTGGACCCCCACCCAGGGAGACTCAGAGCATCCGGTGCGACTGGAGAATTTGCATTTCTTTTCTTTTCTTTTCTTTTTTTCTGCCTACTGGGTGGCTTGTGCGATCTTAGTTCCCCAACCAGGGATGGAACCTGTGCCCTCTGCTGTGGAAGCGTGGAGTCTTAACCACTGGACCACCAGGGAAGTCCCGAGAATTTGCATTTCTAATAGGTGGCAGGTGATGCTGAAGCTGCTGGTCCCCGGACCACAGTTTAAGAACCACCAGTGTAGAGGCAGGTAGGACCATGTGCTGAGTTGTTCTCTGAATAGGGGAGTTGCTCCCTGGGTCAGGGGGACTGGGAAGGTGGGAGCCCTGCTGATCACTCTTCTATGCACTCCAGGGGGCTTCCCACCACCTCCTTCTTGACTACTTGCTATTTGTTCTAAAGCACCTGACTTTCTAATTCAGCATAGTCCCACACAGTGAGCTTTGGGCCACGGTGGCTCAAGAACAGATGGTCTCATACCACCTTGGACTAGGGTACCTAGCCCAGTGCCAGGCACACAGTAGGTGTTTGCTAAATGCCCCGGTAGATTCTCTCCAATGAGCACATCTTGTGAATTCCAGTATATGCCCAGGTGGGAGGAAGAGCCGATAATACTTTCCTCCTCCCCCATCCCCTTTAAAGTATCTTCAGAAGTGGGAGATGTACCAACCCAGCCCAGAGATGACAAGGAAGGCGGTCAGAAAATGAGATTCCATATGGAAGTGGAAATTTGATGCAAGAAAATAAGGAAGTCAACTTGGCACTGCCTCAGCTCAGTCACTCAATGCACTGGATCCCAGTTCTGCATGCAGGGGGTGCATGCTGCCTGTGGCTGGGCAGCTGACTCTGACCAGCCTGAACCATGACCTGCTCTTGTGGGATCAGGCCAGCATTCGATGCAGGACAATTTTAAGATCATCTTGGACCTAATCGTACTTTCAGAGGCTCTGCTTCTTATCACATCAAATAGATTAAAGCTCAGCCCATTCCACATCAAAGCTAATCTGTTTTGCTACAATTTTTTTTTTTTTTTTTTTTTCACGGTACGCAGGCCTCACACTGCTGTGGTCTCTCCCGTTGCGGAGCACAGGCTCCGGACGCGCAGGCTCAGCGGCCATGAGCTCACGGTTCTAGCCGCTCCGCGGCATGTGGGATCTTCCCGGACTGGGGCACGAACCCGTGTCCCCTGCATCGGCAGGCGGACTCTCAACCACTGCGCCACCAGGGAAGCCCAGCCCCTTTGTTTTAATATTAATAATTATGTTTGTCCCCCCAGCTTTTAAGAGTCATCAGTGTTCTGGGAAAGCAACCACATTTATTGTGTGTTTTTCCTGTATCCCAACATACCACCTCGGATCCTTGGTGGGAAGTGATGTACTTAGTGGTTGGAGAAGCTTGGGACTGGAGGATTCTCCTGCAGAATCTCCGAGCTGGGTGCACCTGGCCTCACTGGGCGCCTGTGGAATTGAGCTCCAAGCACACGCACCAGGATATGCTGGACACCTGTTTAGCCCACAGGCGGTGGGGGGGGGCCCATAGCCCATCTTCCAGCTGCACCTCCTACGCCATGCAACAGGGAACATTGCCTGGTTCTCCTCCCCTCAGTAGCAACCCAACCACCACTGGAAGATGTGGAGAGAGAGTAGCCAAACCATAAGAGATAAAGGCTTCATAAAGGGATAAATGATGGAGAGATGCACCATGAGACCTAGTGACAACGAAATAAACATAATGCCATGTTTGTATTAGAATAATAACAATAACTAAGATTCATTGAGTTTACTATGTGACAGACCCCTTGATAAGTGCCTCACATACATCATTTCATTTAATCTTTAATCAACCCTGCAAAGTTCCAGATAACATCATTATCTTCACTTGACAAACAAGGGAAGGAGAGAGGCACAGAGCAACCTCTAAGTCACAGAGCCAAGAACCAGCAGAGCCAGGACATGAGCCTGGGACTGTCAGACTCCAGAGCTCTCAGCCACTGCCCTGCTGGAGAAAAAGACCCACCTCTTGTTATCCACCTGAAAACTGTGTTTGAGGCTGGCTTTGAACAAGGCAAGGAGATGCTCTAAGAACAGCTTGGAGCCGTGGAAGGTCAATGGCTTACTCATGATTGATGAAATTAATAAAAAATTATAGCCCACGAACAATGTTTAAATTCATTTTGGCTGAAATTTACTCCATCATTGTGAGGGGAAAGAACCATTATCTTCCCGATAGTCCTGAGTTGGCTGATGCATTTAAAAAGCAATTTTGGTAAATTAAAGGATATTTTTGCCCTCTATTCCTGAATGAAAAGCCAGTAGAGCACAGAAAAGAGCACGTTTGTCCTAAGAAAAATGAAAAGTGATACACTTGAGGGAGAATTATGCCTGGACGGAGTTAGTAATGACCGTGAGATGAAACCTCTGAAAAGAGCCTGTGGCCTATTTATCTGTCCCCAGGCCCATCCAACTGCTTAGAATCCCACCTTTAGAAATCTGACTTTTTCCAGTAAGTGGCCTGAGGTGACCTCTAAAAATGGTTCGCTATTCACTTGACCCAGAAAACCCCACAAAATCATGCAAGTCAAGAGGTTCAAGTCTTCGTGTTCACTTTAAGAACACTCGTGAAACTGCCCAGGCCATTTAGGGTATGCATATCTGAAAAGCCACCAAGTATCTGAAGGATATCACTTTAAAGAAGCAATGTGTGCCATTCTGTTGTTACAATGGTGGAGTTGGTAGGTGTGCCCAGGCCAAACAGTGGGGCTGGACGCAGGGTCAGTGGCCCAAAAAGAGTGCTGAAGTTTTTACTTCACATGCTCAAAAATTCAGAGAGTAATGCTGAACTTCAGGGCTTAGATGTAGATACTCTGGTCATTGAGCACATCCAGGTGAACAAAGCCCCCAAGATGTGGCGCAGGACTTACAGAGCTCACGGTCGGATCAACCCATACATGAGCTCTCCCTGCCTCATTGAGATGATCCTTACTGAAAAAGAACAGATTGTTCCTAAACCAGAAGAGGAGGTTGCCCAGAAGAAAAAGATATCCCAGAAGAAACAGAAGAAACACAAACTTATGGCCTGGGAATAAATGCCGCAAAAAATAAATGCAAATAAAAGTAAAAAAAGAATAGAAAAGAAAAGAAATCTGTACTTTTGGGTTAAGACACTGTTGTTTCAGGCTTCCCTGGTGGCACAGTGGTTGAGAGTCCACCTGCCGATGCAGGGGACACGGGTTCGTGCCCTGGTCCGGGAGGATCCCACATGCCGCGGAGTGGCTGGGCCCGTGAGCCATGGCCGCTGAGCCTGCGCGTCCGGAGCCTGTGCTCCGCAACGGGAGGGGCCACAGCAGTGAGAGGCCCGCGTACCGCGAAAAAAAAAAAAAAAAAAGACACTGCTGTTTCTAGAAGTCTTCTGTTTTCACCTCCTGACAAAAGGGACTATGTCTTGTTGGGCTGCGTATCTTTGGGCCACCCAGCTCTTTCCCTAACTTGCTGTGGAAACTTTGGTGGCTACTGCAGACCATGTTACACGTGCCAGGCGTGGGGGGAGGACATGGGAGGGGGAAGAGGCCGGGCTCTCCACTGAGGTGCTCACGCCCAGTAGCACAGAGAAGACAGGACTTAAATAACTGCAACTCAGGGAGGAGGAAAGAGGGACTTGAACAAAATGACCTGAGACTTCAGAGACAGATTCCTCTCAGCTAGTTGGGGAAGTGACCCAGGCAACAGATTCAGCACAATTTTAGAGGAACAGCAACAAAAAGCAACCTCTTTGGGGTGGCCAGAGGGTGTCATCCTCCCCCTTTGTAACAGAGTCCCCTGTAGCCCGTAGAGGAGGGTGGAGGTATCGAGAGATTGGAATTGTTTTCATTCTCTGCTGTTTCTCTCGCACCCTGGGCTAAGCCTTTTCTCCTATCTGGGCCTCTTTATCTATAAATGGGTTGATGGAGAGGCAAGCACTGCCCAGCTGCTTCCCAGTGAGGTTATAAGAAAGAGGCCCGCGCTGTGAATGGCTCTCAGCAGGGTGCCTTCACAGATGGGTCTTTTCTCCTTGCCCCAAGGGCGATGCTGTGACTGCTGGAGCCGTCTCCTGACCCACAAGCTCACCATCAGCAGGATGGGGCCAGGCCCCAGCTCTCTGCACATCCCCCCTTCCTGGGAGTCTAACCCGCCTCCCTAGCTTGCTCAGGCCATTGCATCTTCTCTAGTGGAACTAGTGACTCCCCCCTTCCTCAGCAGGAGGTCAGTGACCACCAAGGACACCACCCCCGCCCAAGGTGGGCAAGCACCTGGCCTGAGCTTGGCCACTGGCCGCTCAGAGGGGGCACTGTCTCCAGGCTGTGCAGTCCCAGAACGTTTCTTCTTGTTGCCAAGATAGGCCGAGATGGGACTTCCATGGAGCCAAATGCTGCTTCTCTTCGGGCACCAGGTTACCCTGGTTACCTGACAGGGGCATCTGCCTGCCACTAAGAGAGAGCCTGCAAGGTAACTGGTGCCTTACTCACAGCACAAAGGCCGAGGGGAGGGTGGGCCTCTGGGCCGAAGGAGAACAGTCATTTACTGCCATGTCCCTCTTGTCACTCATTTAGTGATGTGCTCACTCCATTCGTTATTCATTCATTCAGACATTCGTTTGCTCCTTGATTTTTTTCAGCTATCCATTTGGTCATCCACTCATGGATTTATTTGTTGATTCAGTTAGATATTTGTCTCCCAGTCCACTCATCTCTCCATCTACCCGCCCATCTATCCACCAATACATCCATCCCTTTATTTGGTTGGTCAGTAATTAAATCAGCCAGGCAATCAGCGCACATATACGTACTCCCATGTCCAAAGCACTGTGGTTTGGCAGTGAGGAGGGCGGGGCGCTAACATCCATTGCCAGGCTACTATGTGCCCGGCAAGGTGCCAACCTCTTAACATATTTGATCCTCACATTAATCCTGGAGGCAAGTACTAAGCTTCCCACCTACAGAGGAGAAAAGTTAGCCCAGAGACACTGGATGGCCTGCCTAGAGACAGTCAACCAGTGGGAGACCGAGCCAAGGTCCCACCCCAGGTCTCCCTGACTCTACAGCCCATGCCTTTTCCCTTTTTTGTTTAACATCACTGTTTACACAACAACACAATCACAATAGTAAGCATTTTAATTGCCCCCAAAACTGTGTAATCCCTCCTCTTGCTCCTCTTTACTTTTCCATCCTCTGATTTCTCTGTAACTATAAATTCGTTTGCATTTTCTACAGTAGAACAGGAATCATGGAGTATGTTTTTTGGAGGGAGAGTAGTGTTTTGTTTGTTTGTTTGTTTGTTTGTTTGTTTTTGGCCACTCTGCGCGGCTTATGGGATCTTAGTTCCTCAACCAAGAATTGAACCTGGGCCCTCTTCAGTGAAAGTGTGGAGTCCTAACCACTGGACCACCAGGGAGTTTTCATGGGAGAGTAATGTTCTTTTCCTCTTTATGTTTTTCTTGCGTATGGGTCTGGTTTCTCTCACTTGCTAATATCTAGAAATAAAATTGGTTTTGTGTATTGCTCTTGTATTCTGCCACCTTAAACTCATTCTACTAGCTTTTTTTGTAGATTTCTTTGGATTTTGTGGACAGACAATCATGTTATCTAGGAATAAAGATCATTTTATTTATTTCCTTTTTTTTTTTTAAATCACTGTTTCCAGAGTGCTTTTACATTCTTTTGATACTTACCACAGTCCTGGGAGGTGCCTATCGAGCAAATGAGCAAAGTGTGGCTCAGAGAAGCTGAGTGAGAGGCTGAAGATCCCAAACTGCTAAGGACAGAATCTGAACTTGAACTCGGATTTTCTGACTGCAAAGTTTTGTTCTTTCCACAGCATTGTGTGCTCCAAGAATTAGCCACATAGAGTAGCAAGTTCTGAGTGGCTCTGGCTGCTGGGTGTGTGGGAAAGAACCCCGGGTTCTGGGAAGGGAGCAATGAACATGTGCTGAGGGGCAGGAAAGGATTTCTGGAGGCAGAAGAACCAAGCCAGGCCTAGAAGTACAGGGAAAACATTACCATGTGGAGAGCCCTCCAATGGGGCAGAGGTGCAGAGAGTCTGTGTAGGGGGTTGGCTAGAGCAGAAAACCTGTACTGGGCAAAGGAAGAAGATGCTAGAATATAGGTGGGGTTTTCCCTTCCTGAAAGACTCATGGAAGAGTGCGGAGGACTTTTCTAACCCACAAATCTGATCATGTCCCTTTCTTTTTTTTTTTTTTTTTTTCTTTTTGCTGTATGCGGGCCTCTCACTGTTGTGGCCTCTCCCGTTGCGGAGCACAGGCTCCGGATGCGCAGGCCCAGCGGCCATGGCTCACGGGCCCAGCCGCTCCGCGGCATATGGGATCCTCCCAGACCGGGGCACGAACCCGTATCCCCTGCATCGGCAGGCGGACTCTCAACCACTGCGCCACCAGGGAGGCCCCATGTCCCTTTCTTAATTAAAAACTTTCAGTGCCCCTTCTCTGAGCCCCCCAGGATAAAGCCTACACCGTGTGCTTGGCTTATAGGCCCTCTGTTCCCCGTAACCCTGCCTGTGCACCCACAGGGTATCCTACCTCTGACATGCCTGTGTAGGTGCTTGGATGTACTGGCTTCTCCCAGCAATGACTCAGGGAACAACTTTGGTTTCAAGGAACTGCATGGGCAGGCCTGCCACTCCCTGGCTGGCCTCCTGCATCCAAAACAAACAGTCGGGCGGGCAGCATGTGGGCAGGAGAATGAAATGGGGGAGGGCATTTGAGGATAACCAGGAAAGCTTCCAGAGCAAAGCTTGTTTGTTGTTAGGAAATAAAGATGATGAATCCAGGGATGGGGCTGAGGAGGGGAGGGGCGTGAGCCTTCTTCAATGGCCAGGTGGACACCATTATGGTAGCTGTTATTGAGCACCTGCCATGCACTAAGCCCCATCCTCACAACTGCTACACAGCAGAGGGATCTTTTGGCAAACAGGAAACTAAAGCTCAGAACATGCAATTGAGTGGCTCAGTTACACAGCCAGCAAGTGGTAGATTTGAACTCAGGTCTGTCTGGTACCAACAGCATCCCTTTGCGACAGCATCGTGGGTCAAAAACTTAGATCACAGACACGCGAAGGACATAAAATTATAAACCATTAGTGAGCTAATCATTTTAAGACATGCAATCATTTAAGTCTTCATGAAAGCAGATTTTCTAAACAATGCTAATCATCTTTCTCTGACAAAAAGCATGAATTGTTGAAGAGCTGTTAATTCAGAGACTGAGCTTTCTAAGCAGTGCTGGGTTGCCCTACTGGATTGAGAACTATATTGGTGGCCCTATGTAAGTGACTTAAATGAAGGACCAGAGAGAAATCAGAAAAAGGAATCCTGCAGCAGCAAATCCAATGAATCCCACTAACCCAGCTCCTCTAACCCAGCTTCCTGGGTAACTCCAAATGTTCCACTGGAAGGGGAGTGGCAATCATGAGGGATCAAGGGCCATGTGGCAGTTCTTAAGACAGAGTTCCGGGCCATGTCAGGACTTAGGAGCTCCCAGTCCCTTGGAGCTGGCTGGGCCCACTGATACCCTGCCTAAGGGCTCCATTCTCCCAGCCTCCTGAGCCCATCTCCACAGGTGCCGGTGGGGCTCAGCATCCAGAGCTAAGCCTGGGGCTTGGGATTAGGACACTGGGGCTGCTACTCGGTGTGAGCCCTGGGCAGCTGCATGCTGTGCTCACACCCAGTCTGTCCCTCTGGACTTCCTGTCAGGTGTCTTTTGTGGTCTCTGGGCCATTTCTAGGCCTGGAACCTGCTTAGTCTCTGCCGGCCTCCCTTCCCAAAGCCAGATCTGCCCCCAGGTGTCCCCACCGTCCCTAGTAGGGGGCCTGGCTCCCAGAAACCAGCCACTTTTTCTTTCTGCCTTTTTTCTTTCTTTCTTCCTTAAATTAATTTAATTTTTAATTAATTTACAATGTTATGTCAGCCATTATTTCTTGAACCCCTCCTATCTCCAGGGCACTGTGCTGACTATAGAGATAATTAAGACATGGTCCCTGCACTTGAGGAAATCATGGTCCCTTGACAGAGATGCCCCTATAATTTCAACCTGGGGAGCAGTGGGGTCACAGAGGAGAGAGGGTCATTTCTCTATGAAAGGTCAGAAAGATTCTAAGAGACAATGAGTTTCGACTGGGGTCTTAGTGGTAGGCAGGTTTTATCTGTAAGAGATCAGGGGGCCAAATGGAGCTGGAGGGAAAAGCCACTCTGGGCACAGGGAGCAACATGGAAAAAGAAACAGGAGGGGAAACAACCAAAATGGCCACCGATAGAATAGATAAATTGTGCCTTATTCGCAAAATGAAATGTTACACAGCAATAAAAGAACAAATTGTTACAACACCCAATGACATAGATAAATCTCACAAACACAATGTTGAGCAGAAGAAGTTAGACCCCAAAGAGTATACAATATGGTGTGTAAATACAATTAGAGGAAATTCAAGAACAGGCAAAACTAATCTATGGTGATTGATAGAAATCAAGCAGTGGTTACCTCTGGCTGGCATAGGAAGACTTTTGGGGTGTGAGAAATGTATCTTGATGTGGATCGTGCTTACATAGTTTATTGGCCTTTATATCTCAGAGCTGTAGACTTTACTATGTGTCTTCGTCAGCTCCGGCTGCTGTAACAAAATACCACACAGACCGGGTGGCTTAAACAGAAATTTATTTCTCTCAGTTCTGGAGGCTGCAAGTCCAAGATCAAGGTGCTGGCTGATTCCATTCCTAGTGATGGCTCTCTACCTGACTTGCAGATGGCCACCTTTGTGCTGAGCCTTCACATTTTGGGGAGGTGGGATCTCTGGTGTCTCTTCTTTTTTAATTTTTTTTTTGTGTGTGTGCGCTACGTGGGTCTCATTGTTGTGGCCTCTCCCGTTGCGGAGCACAGGCTCCAGATGCGCAGGCCCAGCGGCCATGGCTCATGGGCTCAGCTGCTCTGCGGCATGTGGGATCTTCCCAGACCGGGGCATGAACCCGAGTCCCCTGTATCGGCAAGCAGACTCTCAACCACTGCGCCACCAGGGAAGCCCTGGTGTCTCTTCTTATATGGACACTAACGCTATTGGGTCAGGGCCCCACTTCTATGACCTCATTTAATCTTAATTACCTCTACAAAAACCCTATCTCCAAATATAGTCACATTGGGAATGGGGGCTTCAACATATAATTTTGGGGGGATACATTCAGCCCATAACACTATGTTTAAGTTATACTTCAAAACAAAACGAAAGAAAAAAGAAATAAATAGCACTAAGGTCAATTCCTCATTGCCAGAGATTCTGATTCAATTGGTCTGGGATGGGGTCTTGTCCTAAGAACGTTATTAAAGCACTCCCAATGATCCTAACATGCAACAAGGCTTGAAACCCACTGGAATAGTCCCTCTTAAAGACCTTCTCTGTCCGAGGTTCTAGGACTTGAACCTGGCAGGAGAAGCCAGCTGCTGGGCTTATCCTGGAATGCACAGACTGCAGTGCTGGACAAGAAAATCAGTGCAAGGCTCTCTTTTATCTGAAGGAAGTCTTGCATGAATTGCTGGTTCTGAGACAGCTGCTGAAGCCTCCAGCCTCGGGGCAGTCTGGCCCTGTCACCGAGCGACCCGTGCAGACTTCTCAGGGCCAGCCCCCTCGTGCACACCTGCACGGGCTGCTCTTGGCAGGGGCTCAAGCTTGGCATCCCTTTTCAGCTTCTCGAAAGCCCTGAAACCCCCGCTGGGGAGGCAGGAAAGCTGTTGATTCGAATAAGCCGCAGTGGGACTAGGACCAGGCAAATAATTGTGAATGGAATTCATGCTTGAGACTTCTGGTTCTCACAGCTGCGGACTGGGGGCGGGGATCACCATGGGAATTCTGAGTATTGTTCAGCGCTGGCTGCAGCTTCCATTGTTGGACTCTGATTACAGCTTTTGTTTCACCATAAAGTACAGTTATTAAATGCCAGCGGAGAACAAAGATGTATTTACTTGCCAGGGGGTCTGGCAGGCAAGCTATTTTTAGAGCTGCCCTGCTGTTAGGTCTGCTGATGGGGGAGGGGCCAGGGGGGTGGTTCCAGGTGAAAGTGGGATGCTTCTGAAGGAGCGAAGATGATTGAAAATGATGAGGAAGTCATCACAATCCTGCTCTAATCTATTTATATTTATGTAATTTTGTGACCAGGAAAAGGGGGTGGGGGGGTACTTGGGAAAGCAAATTGAAGTCCCCCTGTATTAGTCAGGGATCTCCAGAGAAAAAGACAGATAGGAGATGGGTAGATAGATAGGTAGAATTATGGCAGGATGTTTATTATAGGAAATGTCTTGCATAGTTATAGAGAAGGTCCCATTACCTGCTGTCTACAAGCTGGAGAGCCAGGAAACCAGTGGTGTAATTCACAATGAGTCTGAAGGCCTGAGAATCGGGGGTCCAATATTTGCGGGCAGGAGAAGATGGATGTCTCAGCTCAAGTAGAGAGAGTGAATTCACCCTACCCCTGTCTTTGCATTCTACTCAGGCCTTAAACGGATTGGATGGTGCCCACCCATATTGGAGAGGGTGATCTTCTTTACTCTGTCTACTGATCCAAGTGTTAATCTCTTCCAGAGACACCTTCATCAACACACCCAGAAATAATGTTTTACCAGCTATTTGGGCATCCCTTAACCCAGTCAAGTTGAAACATAAAATCAGTCATCACATTCCCCCAAGACTGGCATCCTGGGTCCTTCCAAATCAGGCCCTTCTTATTCCCCAGCACCATATCCACATGACCCTGCTCCCCAGCCGTATCAAATTTCCCAAGGTCCTAGACCACAATGAGTACTTCTATCCTGGTCATCCAGATATGTGGGCGGTCCACAGCATACCCACTGCCCAGGTGAGAGACTCTGAATGTGTCATCCACCTTGCTCAGGTGGGCTCAGGAATTGGACTAAACAAGGTACTATTGATGGAGCCAGTAATGTGTGCCAGGCACTTGGCTAAGAGCTTTATGTGCATTATTTCATTTAAGATGTATGCAGAGGCTGTGAAGTAGGAATTGTTATCAACTCCATTTTACAGATGAGGAAATGTTGAGGCTCAGAGAAATAAGGTAACAAGCCTCAAGGTCATGGCTAGTCAGCTCAGATGGACTCCGTAGACCAGGCTTTTTGCTTGTGTCCATAGGGTCAGCTGGTGGAAGCTGTGACCTCTGCTTCCCTTTCCCTGGGGGTCACAGCACAGCACACGTCAGCCTTCCCGAACACTTGAGGCACTGGCTCTTGTCGAATGTAAACAAACACTTCTGACAGACGGCAAGATGGATGAGAGAAACCACTGGCCTCTGACTTGAGGAGGAGCTTGGCTAGCATTCGACAGGTGAGTTGCCGGGGTCTGAGGAGGAATTCCCAGAGCCCAAGATGGACTCATTCCCACATCCTCCCCCAGCTTTGTCTGGAAAGAGCCCTTCACCCTCTTGAATGTTCCCCACTTCAGTATGGCAATTAGCTACCCGGCTGTGGCCCTGGACATGCACCTTGGCTTCAGAAAATCTTCCTTTTCAGGTTTGGAGCAAGAGTCCACGTGCTTGGAAGATACAGGCATTGTGTGCTCCACAATTTTAGGGCTTCCCAGAATCCCAGACCTGCCACATGTAGTCAGGATAATTAATGTATGACCTAACTGGGGTGTCTGATGGGGCTGGAACCTCACCAGACCCCAGAGATCACGTGGGTTGCTGGGGACCTTTAGGGGTCTTGTGGTATCAGGCGATATTCAGTGCCAGGTTCCCTTTTCTGTTGCCTGTTCGTCCTAAGGCAGGAAAGTGAACCTAGGGCAGGTGGTCCTGCTCTCTAAAGGTCTTGGAGGCAATCATCTCTCCTGACCCTCGATTTTTTTTCCTCTGTGAGCCTGGAATTTGAGATTGGTTGCTGACCTGTTTGGAAATCCTGTTCTTGTGCCTCAGTAAGCATGGCATATGGACGGTCCCTCAGAGCTCCTCCCCGAAGGAGGATTGTGTTCCAGCCCTGGGACACGAGCATTAGCTCCAGAAGGAGAATCAGTCACCTGATCTGTATTCTGGGCTGGTCACCTAATCCCACCCCATCCTGGGTGATAACTGAGAATCACCCTTCCTATGGCTTGGCTAAAGCCAGGTACATGGGAGGGCCACTCTTCTGACTCCTTAACCTCACAAGCACCCCCACCAACTCCCTTCCCAGGGTGTGAGTTTCATTTTTACACTGAAAAATAGGAAAGAGCTGTCTTTAACTCTCTGCTACCCAGTTTCTGGAGGGAATAAGAAAAGAAGAAATCTGGGTTCAGAGAATGTTTGATTCATGTTTGATTCTTGTTCTCTCTGCATTCTGATTTCTAGTAAAAACAGGAAGTTTACTGCTGGAGTTGCTCCTTCTGTTGACTTCTGATTCTGACTCTGTTCATAAAGGGGGCTGGTGGCATCCATCATTCAAGAAATATTTCTGTTCTAGGCACTGAGGATACAAAACAGATAAAATCCCTGTGGGTGTGGACATTACATTCTAGTGCGACACGCAGAAAATAAACAAGATAAAAAAGTAAAATATATGATGTGTGGGAACGTGATCATTGCTAAGGAGAAAAAAGTAAAGCAGAAAAAATAGAGCAGGGGGCTTCCCTGGTGGCGCAGTGGTTGAGAATCTGCCTGCTAATGCAGGGGACATGGGTTCGAGCCCTGGTCTGGGAGGATCCCACATGCCGCAGAGCAACTAGGCCCGTGAGCCACAACTACTGAGCCTGCACGTCTAGAGGCTGTGCCCCGCAACAAGAGAGGCCGCCATAGTGAGAGGCCCGCGCACCGCGATGAGGAGTGGACCCCGCTTGCCACAACTAGAGAAAGCCTTCGCACAGAAACGAAGACCCAACATAGCAAAAATACATAAATAAATTAATAAATTAAAAAAAATAGAGCAGGGAAGGAGCTAGGAAGTGCCTGTGAGGGGAGGGCAAGTCAAGTGCTCAGTCCCTTTCTGTGACTTTGGATCATTTTCCTGATTTCACTGTTCTAATTTGTGTTGTCAAAGGGGCTAATGCCTGTCTGGAGGATCCAGGGCCCAGCATGTAAGCATACAGAAGGGGCTCAATAAATATTTTTGCTGGAAACATACAAGTGCTTTGCACATGCAAGGCAGGATGATGATGACGACAAGGATGTTTTAAAGGTAAACTGCAGATTCTTGAATTCAGAGTCCTCTCCCTTTTCTTCAGATGACAAGTATCCATGGAATATTCCAGCATTCCTCAATGCCGTCTGTGGGTCCTGAACGTTCTCGGTTTGCTCCCAGACTGTAATTTCAATAAGGGAATATTCCACATACTTTTTTTTTTTTTAAATAACACTGAAAGTACTGTTATGTAATAAACTTCTCCAGCCAGAAAAAGACCAGAGGAAAAGCAGAGAGTGTTTTTTTGTTTTGTTCTGTTTGTTTTTTCTTTTTTCTGTTTCTGTTTGTTTGTTTGTTTGTTTTTCTCATTGTGTTTATTGGCCGATCCAGAGCCTTCCACACAGAGGGGTGCTAACAGATTCTGGTTACACTGCAACCTCAAAGTAGCCCTGACCTTGCTGTGTGTCCTTGGGCAACTTGAGTCACTTCTCTGGCTTTCCTCATTGTCTGTAAATGTGATTGTCAATATCAAACAACCTTTGGGGCTTGTTAGGCAAAAAGAGCAAAGGAATAATTTAAAACCACTCCGTCAGTGATGTCTAATGATAGTAACACTCAGGAGAAAGATCCCCTCTGGGTCCCATCTGGAGGGGGTGAGAGCTCTCTGCTTCAGTGGTCTGATCTCTGAGCTAGGGTTTTCAGATCAAACACAAGACGTTAAGGTTGAATTTGAGTTTCAGATAAACAAGGAATCTTTTTTTTTTTTTAAGTTTAAATATGTCCCAAATATCCCATCTAGAATCTTCTAGGATTCTGGAGCTGGAGACCCTTCTAGACCCCCTAGCCAGGGACAACAAGCTCAAATATCCAGAGAGATCAGGCAGGTGACACCTGGGTTTTTATGTGAAATCTCCCTATTTTTAACTGTTAGCCACGCATTCAGTTAAAAATAAAACCCACTGTGTGGACAAAAGGAAACAGCTCTGGCCAGTTTATAAACTATGATGAGGCCAAATCCTTTCAAGCATTGTAAAGATGAGGAAATGAGGCCTCGGGAAGACAGTTGTCAGCAGGGCTACACAGCTAAGGTTTCTCAAGAGATAACAGAACAATCATCCTGGAAATGTTGAAGACAAGCAGTCTGAAAGAGCCAGGGCAGGAGCATTCCACGCAGGCTGCAGAGCAGTTTTCCCCTCTATCAGCTTATCAAACTCTGAGAACATTCTGTAAAGTGAGCGGTTGAGGTCACTGAGCATCAGAAAGGTAAAGTGTCACCCTCTGCCTAAGGTCACAAAGGTAAGTGTCCACAGCTAAGTCTAGGGCTGTTTTTCACTCCACCTCTGATTTTGATGAGATAATATCTAAGCTCCCTTTAGAATCCTAATGGAGGCAAACTCCAAATCCGATTCTCTACCTCATAAACAGAAGTGAGTCAGGAGGCCAGGCTGAGTGCTGAGACTTTTGACCCAGTTCACAAATAAAGAAGGGGTTAAGTAGTCAAGGTTCCAGCCATGTCGCCAGGCTCGTAGGCATTTACCTTGTGTTTTCTGTCCTAGCAGCGGTACACGTACAGCTTGTGCTATTGCTGGACATGGATCTGTCTCCTGTACATCTTCGCATAGGAAGGATGTTCTGAAAGGTGTTCCTAAATATTTTGATGGAGAAGGAAAGGAAGAAGGACACAGACGGAACAAATATTTATTGCGAGCCTAGCGTGTGCCATGCACTGTCAAAGCCGTGGCATATAGTCCTTTCCCAGCTCTTGGCGTATCTGAATGATTCTTTTTTTCAGGTTTCAGCTCAAAACTCACTTCGTCAGACTGCCTTCCCTGACCACCCTCTCTAAAGAGCCCCTCCTCCCCCACTATCTCTTTAACTTGCTTAGCTTCTCCATTGCATTAAAATCTGTATTTATCTTGCTAGTTTAAGGACTAGCTCCCGCTACAGACTGCAGACTCCATGAGGTCAGGACGGCATCTATCTTGTTCTCAAGTGTGTGTCTAGTGCCTCTTATGGGATTTGGCATGGTACGTGCTCAACAAACAGGTTAAATATTTACGAATAAATATTTATGATAATACATATTTATGTTCCAGCCTTTCGACTGGAATCGAATTTCGACTAATTATTCTTTAAGTTTCTCTAAGCCTCGTGTCCTATTAAGTAGGAGGTGCAGATACAGTTCTAGGGAGAGAGAAATTGTTAGAAGAATTGGCGTGAAGAGCTGTAAAGCGTTTTTCCCCAGGTCACACAGCAGCCTGTGAATTTATACTTCCTGGACTGATTATGGGACAGCTTGCAAACAAATTATCTGCAAACGAATGAAGCCTATTTTTAAAGATCCCTGTGCCTGTAAGTTCTAGGCGGTGACACAAGAGAACCCTGAGTTCCAACCTCGAGCCAAGCCCCGTGGTCCTCGAAAACTACGAATCCCAGGATGCACCGCAGTGCAAGGGCCCAGCGCTCCGCGCGCGGTCCTCCCCGACGCGCCCGAGGTCGCCGCCCCTGAACCAGGAAGACGCCCCTAACCCGGCCCGCTACGCCTCCAGGGCCCGCGCGGGGCCTGCCGGGACTTGTAGTCTCCTCGGGCTGGGAGTGCCCGCTCTGGAATCTCTGCCGCCGTCTGGGGGCTGAGGCAGCGCGGGCACGCGTGCGCAGTGCGCGGGCGGGCCGTCGTGGGCTCCGCTCCCGGCAGCTCGGTGCCTGTGGGACCAGGGGCCGCGGCGGCGCCGGTGCTCCCGAGCGAGGGCCGCCGTGAAGTTCGGCGTGAGGAGCGCGGCCGCGCCGGGGCGGGGTGAGCGGGGCCGGGCTCCGGGAGCGCGGCGCCTGCTGAAGCGAGCTGGGAGGCTCGAGGGACCGGCGGGCGCTGGTAAGTGCGGGCCCGCGGGCAGTGGGGGGCGCGGGGTCCCGGGCTGCGCCCCGAGGCCTCTCTCCTGGCCGGTCGGCCCGCGTGGCTGCACCTGGTAGAGGCCGCGGGGGCGGCTCACCTGCGCGCGCCGAGTTCTGGACGGCGGGAGGGGGCGGCGGCGGCGTCTTCCCGCGGCTCCTTCCTTTATTGTTTTCCTGACCTCGGCCCTCGGCGGCGTCCGGCCGAGGAGGGTGGGGAGCCCGGCGGCGGTCGCTGTCGCCGAGGAGCCGTGCGGTGGCTCTGCTAAAAAGTACCGTCGCGCCCTCCTCCCGGACGCCCGGCCGGCCAGCTGTCGGGGGATTCCCGGCGGGCGACGCCTGTCGAATGGCTCGACTTAAGGGCTGAGCTCACGGGGGCTCAGCTGCCTAGGGCATCGTCTTGTATTATTTTAATGCGCTTTCACTTTAGGACTCGCCGAGTCAGAAGTCGACTCCGCCCTGTGCCCTAGCATCCTGCAGTATTAGTGCTTTACCCTAGCACCTTAATGGTGCAGTGACCAGTGCGAAAGTTGGAAGTGACTTGTCCAGGGTCACGCAAGTAGGACCAAGGAGGCGACCAGAACCCAGGTCTTTAAGCTTAGAAGCCAGCTGCCAGTCTCACCGCTTTGGGACCGTCTTGAGTGGTTTGTGGTTTATTTCAGATGCTTTCTATTGACCCTCCTGGATAGACCATCAGAGGGGAAAGTGTTGTCATAATGAAAGTCGTGTTTACTGCCTTTGGTAGAATTCTAGTTATGCTGTGCCCAACAGCAGAGCATCTGCGCCCGGCTGGGCACCTAAATAATGAAAGTCGATCGCTCTGTTGGGGGCAGGTCCTAGAGGAGGTTATAGAAGATATAGTCAGGCAATTTGGGCCATTTTCTTTCCCCTGCGATTTCACCCTACAATCCTGTAATGCTTGTTTTCTTATTTTATGATTGATCGTTGTTGGTTTTGATAAGATTTTCTTTGCTTTAACGGAGTTGTTGCCGTTTGTCAATTCGTTTTTTTAACTAGAAAATCTTATTTCCTGTGTGCTTAACGACTGGAACCAATAGCGCACCATGCGGTTTATACCATAGTCTTTTATCCGAGAACTACTGATCTGTTCTGCTTTATTTCCCCCCAGGCACTCAGCTTACACACTTCCTATATTAGTTTAATGCCATTGAAACTCTACAGCAAAATTGGGGTAAGCTTTATATGATTCAGAGAAAAACTTGAAAAAATCATTTTGTAAAACTAAATGTTTTTTTCACAGAAGAACTTGAAGAATTGTTATTTAAAAAATAGTAAGATTCATTCTGACTAAAAAGTCTATTGCTTTTCATACTCAAATTTTCATAGTAACACATTTGTGGCAAAACATATTTCCCCAAGTAGAGTTAGTTTAAATCCTTAACTTGGCCATATCTTCCCAGGGGAAATTGCATTTTAGAATATTTATGTATTTAAACAAGAGTATTTAAGCTTAGCAGAATTTGAGTTAATAGTTAATTTTTTTATAGCGCTGTAAACCCTACAGTGTATCCATTGCCAGGGTTCTCTTGAAGAGTGTACCTGTATCAAAGGATATGGCCATGCATTTGTCCTTTGTGGTAAGCAGAGGATAACTTTGTGACATTAAGGAGATGTGATTTATATGTATTGAAACTGCTTCATACCTCATTTTATCTTGTTAATTAGTATTTTTATTGTTGCTTTTGGGAAAGGGGGGAAGTAGCAGGTTTGTATCCCCCTCCCCCCTGGTTTTAGCAATGTAGCAAAATAGGAAAGAGGTGGTGTGTAAATGTGAGTTTGTCATAGACTAGGAGAGACAGTAAAACAGGATAAGTATACAATTGTTAGGAAACTGCCATGAGTTCATAAGCCGGAAGGACCGTTTTAGAATTGTTTAAGGACATTAAGAATAGCATAGAGTTATTTTCTTTAAAAAGTCACTGTGGGCAATACTCACATGTTGGTTGTTAATATATAGGTTGTGATATTGAAGACCCCTAGGAGAATAACTTGGGAAAGATGGAAACATTTTATCTTTTTATAGGGCTTTTTCTCAAAAAACATTGAATGCAGCTTAAAAAAAAAAAGACTTTTATTTAAGCCTGAAAGTTCTTACATTCCTACTGCAAAACCCACAGTTACTTCTACTGATGATAATTGTAATCCAGAATGAAATCCATGAAGTAATTTATTAGCATAATTTAAGTCGGGCTTTGACATTGACGTACTGTTTGACGTTAAATAATTGTTCTTGTTTAACTGTCATTTAAGAACGAGGAAGATAAATAGTTTTCTGAATAAAATGTAGTAATTATTCAGACGTGACAGTAGTTACTCACACTCTGCCTTTATTAGACAGAAAATTTCAAGTTCTGTAGCAGTAACTGCCTCAGCTTTATTACTTTTTCACAGGCTTGAGCATTTTACTTTTGATAATATTAAAATTTGATTTTAAATTTCAAGGTGATGCTCTCATTTAGATCTGCAATGATACAATAAAATGGCTTTATTAGGAGATAAATATTAACATTTAGTTTTAATTCTTCTGACCATTTGTAAGTACCTAGCGTTTGGAAATTTATTGACTGGTATCAGAAAAGAGTTCCTAGGGTAGAAACTTTCTGTTGCTTTAGATGCTTGTCTGCAGTGCTTAATTATTTTTAGAAACATAAACGTGTGGATTTTTTTAAATTTAAAAATAAAAATTGTTGGTATTTGTTGCAGCAATAGGATTTTGTTATGCTTAATGAGTGACATTAAACCATTTGAACTCTGAGTGATATTTTTTCCTAGTAGTTGCTGTATGATAAAGAACACGTGAGTTTGTAATTCCTAGAAGATATTTAAGCAAACATGTGCTTGCTGTTTATTTTGGTAAGCCTTTGATTAGTTGAATTGCTTTGATTCAGGAAGATGGTATTTTGAGGATTTTAAATCATAAACATTCTTTGAACTGGAATTTCTGTTGAATGTAAAAGAAAAATCAAAGTCATTTAGGATATTTTTTTAACACTTAAGTCTTTAGAGTCTTAAAAATATTGAAGTCTTAAACGTTCTTTCTTACATGGAACCCTTATCAGACTTATCAGTCTGATAATTTTATTCTTCAGAAAGTTGTGGTTTTACTCCTTTGGGTAGCCTAGCCTTTAATAGTTTAACCCTTGAAATCTGGATTCTGGATTCAGTTTAACCTCTTCTTGAAGAAAGGACAGTCACAGGCACTTAGAATTGGAAGTGGTCTCAGAGGACTTCTAATGTAGCATCTTGCTGGGTACAGTAAATCCCTCATGGGAATTTCCACACCAGGTGTGCCTCTCATTACTGAGGACAGTAATGCTGTTCCACGTGTCGTCAGGTTGTCGAGCAGTCTGAGCTTGGTGAGAACAAATTGAAGACAGTTATGTTTTTCAACATTGACTGCTTTCAGCTATGCTTTGTTGGATCTTCCCTCTCCCTGCTTCCTCATGATTTCATGGGCAAATGGTAGCTTTTCTATCATTTACAGCTATTAAAAGCTCCAGTCTAATCTACTTCAGTTTAAACCTTCCATCTCCTATTAAAGCTCCACTCCTCCTTTAACCCAGTATCTGGCCACTTATTCCCTGAAGCACTTGGAGTCGGGAGGGATTGTGATATGCTCCCTGGATACCTCCTTCTTTTCCCTCTTTGTGGATGTATTTGAATAGAGACTAGTTAGAAGAAAAATGAAAAAAGGCAACTCTTTCTTACCTGGTGTTATTAAAGCCTTTTCTTGATTAACAGTGGCGAGCCATTAATGTCTAGTGGTAGGCTTCCAAACTGGAATTTTGGGTGAGATCTTGCAGGGAGACTCCCCACTGCGAAGTCCCTGGATATGAAATTTGCTGTGGGTAAACCTTTACCAATCTACACTCCCTCCTCCTCATTTCTGTCTTCTCAGTCTACTTGCTGGTTCCTATGAGTGTTTGGGGGCAAGGTGGGTTTCTCTCTGCAGCCAGATTTTTTGATAACAGCAAGACAGCTCAAGTCCAGCTACCTTCTGTAATTTACACTTAATCCACTGGAAACTTACTTCCTTTTGATGTCAAATGGTGGCTGGCAGCCTGCTTAAGTCTGCTCCCTTTCTGTGCCCTGCCGTTTCTCATCAATTCTCTTTGTCCCCCTGCTCAAATAGGCACAGGGTCAGTCACTCAGTCTACTTCATACGCAGACGTTGAACTGGAGAAAGAGGTGACAATTTGTCCTCCTTGTAGGCACTTCTGATCTTGGTGAAAGATTCTCTTGGGGCCCCCTACCACTGCTTTTGGGTGACCATCACCTTCCTTCTCCCAGAACACTTGGAATACTTGTCGTTTTTTTCCCCTCTCTTCTGTCTGCTGCTCGTGTAGAGTGGAATGACGGTAAGACGTTGATTAGAGTACCATAGCCCTGAGGTGTGTGGGGGGTGTCAGGGCCAGACTCCACAGGTATTTGATCCTTGATGTCTGTATATCTTAAGCTTTGTGTTTGTCGACAGTTTTGGGACAAGACTAGTCTCATTCAGCATCTAATCAGGACTTCAGTAGTGAAGTCCTGTGGGCCTAATGAAGTCTCACTGTGCAGAATTTAATTTTTCTTTTTCTTTTCTTTCTCTCTTTTTGACTTTTGTTTTGTTTTTATTTTCTTGACTTGCTTCATGGTTCCTGACGGATGAAGTGTTAACTGTGTGTATTAATTTATGAATGTTTGTATGATCTAACTCCGCCCTTAGAGCACAAGTAAAGCTGAAGGATAGATTTTGTGGAGGTTTTAATTACACAGTTTTATCTGTTCTTACCTCATACTAGCTTTACTGAAAGTATAAATCCAAACAGAAATATAGTATCAAACCTTTTCCCTTCCATCATCTCAGCAAACCAGTCGATTAAATCGTTTGCTAAATGATTTCTCATCAGATGAGGCAAAAGCGGCTTTCTGTCTGGAAACTTACACATTAATATTTGATGCAATAATTATGGGTTCCTTAATTTTTCATTCAACGAATTGTTATTGAGTCCCTTCCATGTTCCAGCCACTGTTCTAGGCATTGGAGAAACAAGAGTAAATAGAAAAAAAGTCCCTGCTCTCATGGAGCCTACATTCCAGTGTGGGGAAACAGACAAGAAATAAGTAACTGATATTGTTTGTTAGCAGTAAATACTAAGGAGAAAAATGAAGTGGGGAAGGGAGATGGGAAGTGGCAGGACAGTTTGGAGCATTTGCAGTTTCAGATGCGCTGTCAAGAAGGCTTCCCTGAGAAAGTGACCTTTGAGTTACAAGGCTCCGAGTGGAGAGCTTGTCTAGTGTAGTAGGCGTCAGTGACTAGATGAGTAATCAAGCGGGGGAACTGGGACAGGTTGGGGTGGGGGTAGGTGAAGCCTGTATGTCTTTGTAAGAGCTTTGGTTTTTTACTTTGAATGAGATGGGATTGCATTAAAACAGAGGTTCTTAACCTTGGCTGAACGTGGGAATTATTGGGGGAGCTTTCAAACTGTACTGATGCTTAGATCCCATCTCCAGAGTTTCTGATTTAATTGGTCTGGATGCTCTAATCTAGGCATCAGGATTTTCAAAAAAACTCCCAGGTAATTTTAGTAAGCAGCCAAAGTTGAAGAGACTTGAGCAGAGTGACATTTTATAGTACTGCGGAGCATGGGCTTTAGAGCCAGATTCCCCTGGTCTGGATCCTCCTGGCTCCGCAGCTTCCTAATCATGTGACCTTGGACAAGTTATTTTTAAAATCTTCTGTGCTTTGGTTTTCTCATCTGTAAAATCGTTATAAGGATTAAATTAATTTTAAATATCTGCTTGGCAAATATTGAATAAACACTCGAACATATGTTTTAATGAGATCACTCTGACAGCTGTATTGAAAATGGAGTGAAGCGGGCAGGGAAGCCCTTGCAATAATCCAGCTAAGAGGTGATGGTGGCTTGGACCAGAGTGGCAGTAATGCAAACGGTGGGATTCTGGTTATACTTAGAAGATGGAGCCAGTAGGGTTTGCTTACGGACTGGACATGGAATGAGAGAAAAAAGTCTTGATCAAGTGTGACTCCAAATTTTGCCTGAACAGCTGGAAGAAGGGAGTGACTTTACTGAGATGGGAAGGACAGAGGGGAACAGATTGCTGAGGGGGTACATCTGGGCTCACTTTGCCAAGTGTGAGAGGCCTGTTAGGTACATAAGTAGATCCATAGAGTTGGCAGTTGTATACATGAGTCTGGAGTCCAGCGGAGTGTCCAGGGCTGGAGATAGCAGTATTTAGACCTATGTGAATGAGTGAGCTCACCAAGAGATTCAGTATAAATAGAGAAGAGGTCCGTGGACCATCCCCTGGGACACTACAACATTCAGAGGTCTGGGAGAGGAAATGTTTTTTAAGGTTTCTGATGTGCTCTGGAATGAAAGATAAAAGACAATTATAATTCTTTTTTTTTTTTAACAGCTTGGTTGAGGAATAATTCACTCAAAGTGTGCAATTCAATGGTTTTTAATATATTTCCAGAACTGTGCAACTGTTATCACAGTCAAAATGCACAAAATACCACAGTCAAAAATATTAGAGTATTTTTATCACCTTAAAGAGAAACCCTGTACCCTCCCATCTCTAGGCAATTCCTCATTCCTTCCCATCCCCCATACTCCTAGGCAACTACTAATCTACTTTCTGTCTTCATAGATTTGCTCATTCTGGATATTTCAGATCAGTGGAATCATATAGTGTGTGGTCTATTTAGAGAGAAGTGATATCCGTTAGTCCCTGGCTTCTAGATTCATTAGATGCTAAATCATTTGGTAAAGGTGGGGACCATAAGATCTCACCCCTGTAAAGATACATATACGTACGTTTTGCACTTTGTAATTGGTAAGAACACTGGGGTGAAATTTTGAGACTGAACATTCTGTTCCCTAACAACCTGTTTTCTAGTGGTATTAGTATTCATTGAAGACTCTTGCTTAAATCAGTGATTATATTGGAATTGCAAAGTGATGATTTTCTATTACTGTCATATTTTCAAAGATCATGAGTTCATACTAACTCTAATTCAGATGCATTGTATAGAATTTTTCCTTTTGTATTTGTATGTTTTTTCTCTTACTGTGAAAATCTAGGTTCCTAATAACAAAATTTGTTTTATTTTACTTTAAATATAATCATAGCATCAGTATGTTGACATTGTCCTATGATGCACCTGAAGTACTATCATTTACATAAAATTGTTTCAGAATTACAGTAGCAAGTAGGATTGCTGGTCATAGGGTAAATGCACATGTTAAATAGTGCCAGATTCATCTCAGTAGGGTCGTACCGTTCTGCATTCCCACCAGCAATATAAGAGAGTTACTGTTTTCTTACAGCCTTACTTGTATTGTAGGTTGTCAGATTTTTGAATTTTTGCCAGTCTCATAGATGAGAAATGGTATCTCTGTGTAGTATAGACTTTTTTTGAACTTTTCTTATGAAAAAAAAGTTCTTATTAACCTTTCTTTTTGTAATGAAGAATTGTGAACTTCCACGAAGTAGACAGGATTGTATACCTACAGTACCTATCATCTAGCCCCGACAACTGCACACCCAGGCCATCCCTCCTTCATCCAGCCCTCCTTCCAGAGTATTCAGATAATGTTTTGTCTCTGTGTGAATAAATATCTCTAAATGATGAGGATTCATTTTCTTAGTAACGTAACCACAATACCATCACCACACTGAGAAAAATATATATCTGTTTCCTTAATATCATGAGGCAGTGTTCAAATTTCCAATTTCCTTAGATAACTCAGTGTTTTTGTTGTTAACAAGATTTAAATAAGGCCCACATGTTGTGATTATGTCTTTTCAGGTGTTTTAACTGATAAGTTCTTCCTCCAGTTCCTTTCCCCCTGCTCCCTTGGAATTTATTTCTGAAGAAGCCATGTTGTTTGTCCTGAGAAACTAATTATAGTTTGAATTTTGCTATTTGAGTCTCTGTGATATAGGTTAACGTGTGCTTTCTCTGTCTTCTCTATTTCCTATAAATTGGTAGTTAGATCTAGATTCAGGTATTTGTACCTTTTTTTTCATAAACGTTTTATAGATGGTATAAATTCCACAAGGAGGCACATGAAGTCTGGTTGCCTTTTTTTGTTTGTGGTGTCGGTAGCAATGCCTACGTATCGTATGTCATTTTGGGATTTTCTTATCATGAGTGAAGTTGAGCATCTCTTAATATGTTTGAGGGTCATTTTTATGTCTTTTTCTGCAGAATGTCTGTTCATGTCTTTTGCCCACTTTTCTATTGAAGTTTTGATATATTTCCCTTGACATTTTTTGCAGACTCTTTAAATAGTAGGGAGATTAGCCCTTTGTAATGTAAGCTGCAAGTATTTTCTACTGGTTTTGACTTGCTGATCAGGATTTGCCATGCAAAATATTTTTTAAAAGTTATTTGTAGTCAAACTTATTAATGAATTTTTTATTATGCTGGATTTTTAAAACTTTTTGGAGTTTAAATTATATACAATAAACTGTATCCATTTAAAGTTTACAATTTGATGAGTTTTGACCATATTGTTGCATGCAATAGGAGTTCCTTTATATTGTAGACTGCTGGGCTTCCCTGGTGGCGCAGTGGTTGAGAGTCCGCCTGCCGATGCAGGGGACACGGGTTCGTGCCCCGGTCCGGGAAGATCCCACGTGCCGCGGAGAGGCTAGGCCCGTGAGCCATGGCCACTGAGCCTGCGCGTCTGGAGCCTGTGCTCCGCAACGGGAGAGGCCACAACAGTGAGAGGCCCACATACAGCAAAAAAAATAAAATAAAAATAAATAAATAAAATAAAAAAAATAAAAAATAAAAATATATTGTAGACTGCTATTCCATTGTATAAACATACTACATTTTTTTTTATCTTTTCACCTTTTGATGGACATTTGGGTTGTTTCTAGTTTGTAGCTATTATGAATAAAGCTGCTACTAATAGTTGTGAATTAGTCTTTGCATGAATATATGTTTTCATTTCTCTTGAGTAAATACTTAGGAATAGAATGGCTGGGTCATTGGGTAGGTGTATGTTTGGTTTTATTGCCAGAACTTTTCCCATAGTGATTGTACCATCTTACATTCCCATCAACAGTACATAAATTCTGGATGCACCACACCTTTCATAACATTTGGTGTTGTCAATCTGTTTTAATTTTAGCCAGTCTGGTGAGTATATATGGCATCTTTTTTAAAAGAAATTTGACATTATTGAGGTATAATTTTACATACAGTACATTTTACCTCTTTTAGTGTATAGTTCTATGAGTTTTGACAGATGCATGTAATTATATAAGCTCTACCACAGTCAGGATATGCAACAGCTATGTTGCCAAAAAAAATTCCTCTCTTGTTCTTTCTCTTTTGTTCTTGTTCTCTCTTGTTCTTTCTCTTTTGTTCTTGTTCTCTCTTGTTCTTCTATCGCAAGCCCTAGCAACTCTGATATGTTTTTTATCACTGTAGTTTTTTAAAAAAATTTGTATGCAATACAGCTCACTCTATGTGGTATTTGAGCCTATTTTTGATAAATGCATAGTTGTGTATCCTATTACAATCAAGATACAGAACAGTTCCATCACTCCGTAAATTACCCTTTGAAGTCAGTCCCTCTCACTCATCTGTTCTCTGTCCCTATAGCCTTTTGGTCTGGCTTTTTTCACTTAACAAAATACCCATATTGTGTGCATCAATACTTTGTTCCTTTATCTTGCTAAGTAGTATTCCATTGTATTAGATGTACCACAGTTTCTTCATTTACCAGTTAAAGGACATTTGGTTTGTTTCTGCTTTTTGCCAATTATGAATAATGTTTTAAACGTTTGCATATAGGTTTTGTATGAACATAAGTTTTCAATTCACTTGGATAAATACCTAGGAGTGGCATTGCTGGGTCATATTGTTAAGGGTACATTTAACTTTCTAAGAAACTGCCAAACTGTCTTCCCAAGCTACTGTGCCGTTTTGCATTCCCATCAGCAATATGAGAGACTAGCCATTTGTTTCACATCCTTGCCAGCATTTGGTATTGTCAGGGTTTTACTTGTTTGTTTTTGTTTTAGCCATTCTAGTAGGTATGTAGTGGTATCTCAGTTTTTATTTGTATCATCTTCCTGACTAATGATGAGCATCTTTATGTGCTTATTTATTATTTGTATGTCTTCCTTTTTCTTTCTTTTTTATTATTTTTAAAAAAACTATGTATATCTTCTTTGTTGACTTGTCTGTTCAAATTTTTTTGCCTATTTTCCTATTTGGTTGTTTGTCTTACTGAGTTGTAATAATTCCTTGCCTATTTTTGGATATCAGTTATTTGATAGATATATGTGTACTGAATATTTTCTCCTGTTCTGTGGCTCATCTTTTGATTTCTTATTGGTGTCTTTCAGGGAGCAGTTTTTAATTTTGATTAAGTCCATTATATCAACCATTATATGGTTTAGGCTCTTTGTGTCTTATCTAAGAAATCTTTGTCTAGCCCTAAGATCATGAAGACTTTATTTATATGTATATATAAATGTTTTTAAAAATATATTAGTATATATATGTGTGTGTGTGTATATATATATATATTTTCCAGAAGCTTAATTGTACATTAGGTTTCTGATCCATTTCAAGTTAATTTTTTTCCACATGCATAGTTAATTGTTCCAGCACCATTTGTTGAAAGACTGTATTTGGAATTGCTTTGACATCTTTGTTGAAAATCAATTAACAGTATATGTATGGGTCTGTTTCTGGATGCTGTTCTGTTCCATTGATTTATTATATCTTTTCACCAATCCTACACTATCTTTATTGCTGTAGCTCTGTTGTAAGTCTTGAAATCAAGTAATGTCAGTCTGTTCTTTGGGAAATAGATTTAGCTTTTCTAGGTTATTTGCATTTCAATATATATAATAGAACCACCTTGTCAGTTTTTATAAAATATCTTGGAATTTTGATTGGATGCATTGTATCAGTAGTTCATTCCTTTCTGTATCTGGGTAATATTCCATTGTATGTATGTGCATTTACCTGTTGATGGACATATGGGTTGTTTATAGTTTTTGGCTATTGTGAATAGTGCTGCTATGAACGTTCACGTATAAGTGTTTGAGTACCTGTTTTCAATTCTTTTGGATATATACCTAGGAGTGGAAATGCTGAGTCATGTGGTAATTCTATGTTTAACTTTTGAAGAACTACCAAACTGTTTTACACAGGTGTTGTACCATTTTACATTCCCACCAGCAATGTAGGTGGGTTCCAATTTCTATACATCCTTGCCTATACTTATTATTTTCCTCTCTTAATTATATCCATCCAGGTGGGTGTGAAGTGGTATCTCACTGTGGTTTTGGTTTACATTTCCCTAATGACAAATAATGTTGGGCAACTTTTTGAGTTCTGGTTGGCCATTTGTTTTATCTTCTTTGAGAGGAATGTCTTTTCAAGTCCTTTGTCCATTTTTTAATTGGGTTTGTTTTTTCATTGTTGAGTTGTAGGAGTTATTTGTATATTCTGGATATTAGACCCTTATTTGCAAATATTTCCTCCCATTCTGTAGGTTGTTGTTTCATTTTCTTGATGTCCTTTGATGCAAAAAAGTTTTTAATTTTTATGAAGTCCTATTTGTCTTATTTTTTCTTTTGTTGTTTGTGCTTTCAGTGTCACATCTAAAAATTCATTGCCAACTCTAAGGCCATGAAGATTTTCCTCTATGTTTTCTTGAAGTTTTATAGTTCTAGCTCTTATATTTAGATTAATTCATTTTGAGTTATTTTTTGTATATGGTGTAAGATAGTGGTCCAGTTTAATTGTTCAGCACGTGGCTCTCCAGGTGTCCCAGCACTGTTTGTTAAAGAGGCTGTTCTTTCCCTATTGCATGATGTTGGCACCGTCGTTGAAAATCAGTTAGCCATAGATGTATGGGTTTGTCTCTGTGCTCTCAATTCTGTTCCTTTGGCCTGTGTCTTTCCTCATGGCGTACCACACAAGTTGACAGTTTTTACCTGCAGTATGTGTTAGTATAGTGTATTAATATTCCAAGCTTTGTTTACATTTAGAAATTTTTTAGAACTTTGGGTAAGTTCATTAAAAAATTATCTCCAAGTGCCAGATCTGTAATAACACACACATACAAACTTAATTTATAGTTTTGTTTAAAACTTTTTGGGGGACTTTCTTGGTGGCACAGTGGTTAAGAATCCACCTGCGAGTGCAGGGGACATGGGTTCGATCCCTGGTGCGGGAAGATCCCACATTCCGCGGAGCAGCTAAGCCCGTGCACTACAACTACTGAGCCTGTGCTCTAGAGCCCGCAAGCCACAACTACTGAGCCTGCATTCCACAACTACTGAAGCCCACGCACGTAGAGCCGTGCTCCACAACGAGAAGCCTGCACACCGCAACAAAGAGCGCCCCCTGCATGCTGCAACTAGAGAAATCCCATGTGCAGCAATGAAGAACCAATGCAGCCAAAAATAAATAAACTAATTAATTAAAGAAAACTTTTTGGCATGTTTCACCATTTCTCTGGCTGTATACAGAATAGTGATTTAGATAAGCAGTATATCAGGGCATATTCTAATTGAATTTTCACTGTGAGTTAAACAAAAAAATAGTTACATAAATAATTCAACCTGCCAAAAGATGTTGGCGCTGGCTGTAGAAGTACCTTTGGAGTAGGAATAGTCAGCAGATTTGCATCACATCAGGAGGGAATCACATATCTACAGTTTTGAGAGAAAAATGGATGGAAACACTGCTTTTTATCCAAGCCATGGTTTTTAACTTTAATGAACATAACAAAAATTTCAGTACTTCAGAATCAGAATATGATATGCCTCTGAAGTCTCTTTTAATCGGTGACTTCTCTTTCTCTCTCTCTCCTTTTTTTTTTCCCCCTGTAGTAGTTTATTTGCTGAAGAAACTGGGCTTTTGGTCCTGATGTTTCCCACGGTCCACTTTTGCTGATTGAATACCTGTGGTGAAGTTTAATATGTTCTTCTGTGTTCTTTGTTTCCTGTGAACTGGAAGCTGGACTTAGGGAAATCTAGAAACTTGATCAGATTGAGATAAACCTTTTTTTTTTGTTTTTTGTTTTTGTTATATGCTCTTTATTGGTGATGTTTGTGTCTTCCATTCGGGGGCACATAATAACCTGCTTATCTCTCTTTTCATGATGTTAGCTTACTTTATTTTGATTCATTTTGGTTTTAATAATACCAAGGGTTTTAGAGTGACAGGATGATGTAAACGTTAAGATATAAACTCTGGAGTCCAAGGATCTGGGTTCATGTTTTGATTCATTACCTGCTAGTTCACTAATCTTGGAAAGGCACTTCCCCTTCTCAGTGTTATATTTCTTACCTATGAAATGGGGATGACGATGCCTACTCATAGTGAAAAGTTAAGTAAATTATTCAGCTGACATGAATAGCTGTCCCTTGTCCACATCAGTTCTGTATAGTTGCATTTAGTAACCACTCACAA
This sequence comes from Mesoplodon mirus, assembly GCF_964341445.2. NCBI lineage: Eukaryota > Metazoa > Chordata > Mammalia > Artiodactyla > Ziphiidae > Mesoplodon > Mesoplodon mirus. Next base: position 221,741,127 of record NC_138977.1, read on the forward strand.
TAAGCTTAATTTCAAGTGATTTTTGCCCATGCTTTTATGTATTCACATTAACCAGCCCCCACCTAATGTTGGAAAGTAGGCTCTTTGTTGAATAAACCATACCATAGCACATTTTATGCTTGAAGTCCACTGAGAAGTACTTACTGTTAATGTTTTTATTTTACAGTGTAATGTTCAAGCACAGAAATGCCTTATGTGGATCGTCAGAATCGCATTTGTGGTTTTCTAGACATTGAAGAAAATGAAAACAGTGGGAAATTTCTTCGGAGGTACTTCATACTGGATACCAGAGAAGATAGTTTTGTATGGTACATGGATAATCCACAGGTTTGTAAAATCCAAAGGGTTACCTCTTCAAAAGCATAAAAGGGGGCTTCCCTGGTGACGCAGTGGTTGGGAGTGCGCCTGCCGATGCAGGGGACGCGGGTTCGTGACCCTGTCCAGGAAGATCCCACGTGCCGCAGAGCAGCTGGGCCCGTGAGCCATGGCCGCTGAGCCTGCGCGTCCGGAGCCTGTGCTCCGCAATGGGAGAGGCCACAGCAGTGAAAGGCCCGCATACCGCAAAAAAAAAAAAAAAAAAAAAAAGCATACAAGAGTTTTAATTATGAAAGTATTTGATATACAATGCAGGTGTTAGGATTTGTCTTCCTAAACAAAATATGTTTAGATTTATTTCTACTGACTGTATTGTCCTTGCCCTGTACCCCCAGCTCCTACTGTGGTAAATAAATTTCAGAAGATGAAACTCAGTTTATTTGATAAAAATTTATGCATGTATTTATGTTTTCCCTTCTTTGGGAGGGGCAGCTCTTAACTCTGGTAGAAAAGTTTTGAATCGTTTAAATTTAAGATACTGTCTCTAAGATAGAGACTACTATCTTTTGGTAAATAAACTACTTAAACGAGCTGATACTCTTGCACATGTATAGTCCTTTCATCTTGTGGTGTCAGACTTGAGTGTTGGCCACTCGTGAATTTGATTTTATTGTTGCTTTGCAAATTATTGGAGGTAAATATCATATATTAAAAATTAGAATCCCAATTTTAAGATCTGTGAGTGGCCTTGGATTAGATCATCTGTTGAGTAGTTTTAAATTTTCTCTGCCTGTGAAACTTTTTTTTTTTCTTTTTTATTTTTTTTTATGTTTGTATTTTTTTTATGTTTGTATTTTTTTTTAATTTTTTTTAAAATTTTTTGCCTTATAACAAATTTAATCAGTTATACATATGTTTCCATATCCCCTCCCTTTTGCGTCTCCCTCCCACCCTCCCTATCCCACCCCTCCAGGCGGTCACAAAGCACCGAGCTGATCTCCCTGTGCTATGCGGCTGCTTCCCACTAGCTATCTACCTTACGTTTGGTAGTGTATATATGTCCATGCCGCTCTTTCACTTTGTCACAGCTTACCCTTCCCCCTCCCCATATCCTCAAGTCCATTCTCTAGTAGGTCTGTGTCTTTATTCCTGTCTTACCCCTAGGTTCTTCATGACATTTTTTTTTCTTAAATTCCATATATATGTGTTAGCATACAGTATTTGTCTTTCTCTTTCTGACCTACTTCACTCTGTATGACAGACTCTAGGTCTATCCACCTCATTACAAATAGCTCAATTTCATTTCTTTTTATGGCTGAGTAATATTCCATTGTATATATGTGCCACAGCTTCTTTATCCATTCATCCGATGATGGACACTTAGGTTGTTTCCATCTCCGGGCTATTGTAAATAGGGCTGCTATGAACATTTTGGTACATGTCTCTTTTTGAATTATGGTTTTCTCAGGGTATATGCCCAGTAGTGGGATTGCTGGGTCGTATGGTAGTTCTATTTGTAGTTTTTTAAGGAACCTCCATACCGTTCTCCATAGTGGCTGTACCAATTCACATTCCCACCAGCAGTGCAAGAGTGTTCCCTTTTTTCCACACCCTCTCCAGCATTTATTGTTTCTAGATTTTTTGATGATGGCCATTCTGACTGGTGTGAGATGATATCTCATTGTAGTTTTGATTTGCATTTCTCTAATGAGTAAAGATGTTGAGCATCCTTTCATGTGTTTGTTGGCAGTCTGTATATCTTCTGTGGAGAAATGTCTGTTTAGGTCTTCTGCCCATTTTTGGATTGGGTTGTTAGTTTTTTTGTTATTGAGCTGCATGAGCTGCTTATAAATTTTGGAGATTAATCCTTTGTCCGTTGCTTCGTTTGCAAATATTTTCTCCCATTCTGAGGGTTGTCTTTTCATCTTGTTTATGGTTTCCTTTGCTGTGCAAAAGCTTTGAAGTTTTATTAGGTCCCGTTTGTTTATTTTTGTTTTTATTTCCATTTCTCTAGGAGGTGGGTCAAAAGGATTTTGCTGTGATATATGTCATAGAGTGTTCTGCCTATGTTACCCTCTAAGAGTTTTATAGTGTCTGGCCTTATATTTAGGTCTTTAATCCATTTTGATTTTTTTTTGTGTATGGTGTTAGGGAGTGTTCTAATTTCATTCTTTTACATGTAGCTGTCTAGTTTTCCCAGCACCACTTATTGAAGAGGCTGTCTTTTCTCCATTGTAAACTCTTGCCTCCTTTGTCAAAGATAAGGTGACCATATGTGTGTGGGTTTATCTCTGTGCTTTCTATCCCGTTCCATTGATCTATATTTCTGTTTTTGTGCCAGTACCATACTGTCTTGATTACTGTAGCTTTGTAGTGTAGTTTGAAGTCAGGGAGCCTGATTCCTCCAGCTCCATTTTTCTTTCTCAAGATTGCTTTGGCTATTCGGGGTCTTTTGTGTTTCCATTACAAATTGTGCGATTTTTTTTTTTTTTTTTTTTTTTGCGGTACACGGGCCTCTCACTGCCGCGTCCTCTCCCACTGCGGAGCACAGGCTCCGGACGCGCAGGCCCAGAGGCCATGGCTCACGGGCCCAGCCGCTCCGCGGCATGTGGGATCTTCCCGGACTGGGGCACGAACCTGTGTCCCCTGCATCGGCAGGTGGACTCTCAACCACTGCGCCACCAGGGAAGCCCAAAATTGTGTGATTTTTTTGTTCTAGTTCTGTGAAAAATGCCATTGGTAGTTTGATAGGGATTGCATTGAATCTGTAGATTGCTTTGGGTAGTAGGGTCACTTTCACAATGTTGATTCTTCCAATCCAAGAACTTGGTATATCTCTCCATCTGTTTGTATCATCTTTAATTTGTTTCATCAGTTTCTTATAGTTTTCTGCATACAGGTCTTTTGTCCCCTTAGGTAGGTTTATTCCTAGGTATTTTCTTCTTTTTGTTGCAGTGGTAAATGGGAGTGTTTCCTTAATTTCTCTTTCAGATTTTTCATCATTAGTATATAGGAATGCAAGAGATTTCTCTGCATTACTTTTGTATCCTGCTACTTTACCAAGTTCATTGATTAGCTCTAGTAGTTTTCTGGTAGCATCTTTAGGATGCTGTATGTATGGTATAGTATGTATAGTACTGTGTATTCTGTATGTATAGTATCATGTCATCTGCAAACAGTGACAGCTTTACTTCTTCTTTTCCAATTTGGGTTCCTTTTATTTATTTTTCTTTTCTGATTGCTGTGGCTAAAACTTCCAAAACTGTGTTGAATAATAGTAGTGAGGGTGGGCATCCTTGTCTTGTTCCTGATTTTAGAGGAAATGGTTTCAGTTTTTCACCATTGAGAATGATGTTGGCTGTGGGTTTGTCATATTCGGCCTTTATTATGTTGAGGTAAGTTCCCTCTGTGCCTACTTTCTGGAGAGTTTTTATTATAAATGGGTGTTGAATTTTGTTGAAAGCTTTTTCTGCATCTATTGAGATGATCATATGGTTTTTATCCTTCAATTTGTTAATATGGTGTATCGCATTGATTGATTTGCGTATATTGAAGAATCCTTGCATTCCTGGGATAAACCCCACTTGATCATGGTGTATGATCCTTTTAATGTGCTGTTGGATTCTGTTTGCTAGTATTTTGTTGAGGATTTTTGCATCTATGTTCATCAGTGATATTGGTTTGTAGTTTTCTTTTTTGTGACATCTTTGTCTGGTTTTAGTATCAGGGTGATGGTGGCCTCATAGAGTGAGTTTAGGAATGTTCCTGTCTCTGCTATATTTTGGAAGAGTTTGAGAAGGATAGGTGTTAGCTCTTCTCTAAATGTTTGCTAGAATTCGCCTGTGAGGCCATCTGGTCCTGGGCTTTTTGTTTTGTTGGAAGATTTTTAATCACAGTTTCAATTTCAGTGCTTGTGACTGGTCTGTTTATATTTTCTATTTCTTCCTGGTCCAGTCTCGGAAGGTTGTGCTTTTCTAAGAATTTGTCCATTTCTTCCAGGTTGTCTGTTTTATGGGCATATAGTTGTTTGTAGTAATCTCTCACGATTCTTTGTATTCCTGCAGCGTCAGTTGTTACTTCTCCTTTATCATTTCTAATTCTGTTGATATGAGTCTTCTCCCTTTTTTTCTTGATGAGTCTGGCTACTGATTTCAATTCTGTTTATCTTCTCAAAGAACCAGCTTTTAGTTTTATTGATCCTTGCTATTGTTTCCTTCATATTTTTCATTTATTTCTGATCTGATCTTTATGATTTCTTTCCTTCTGCTAACTTTAGGGTTTTTTTGTTCTTCTTTCTCTAACTGCTTTAGGTGTAAGGTTAGGTTGTTTATTTGAGTTGTTTCTTTTTTCTTGAGGTAGGATTGTATTGCTGTAAACTTCCCTCTTTGAACCGCTTTTGCTGCATCCCATAGGTTTTGGGTCATCGTGTCTCTCCATTGTCATTTGTTTCTAGGTATTTTTTGATTTCCTCTTTGATTTCTTCCATGATCTCTTGGTTATTTAGTAGTGTATTGTTTAGCCTCCATGTGTTTGTATGTTTTACAGTTTTTTCCCTGTGAATGATATCTAGTCTCATAGCGTTGTGGTCGGAAAAGATACTTGATACGATTTCAATTTTCTTAAATTTACCAAGGCTTGATTTGTGACCCAAGATATGATCTATCCTGGAGAATGTTCCATGAGCACTTGAGAAGAAAGTGTGTTCTGTTGTTTTTGGATGGAATGTCCTGTAAATATCAATTAAGTCCATCTTGTCTAATATGTCATTTAAAGCTTGTGTTTCCGTATTTATTTTCATTTTGGATGATCTGTCCATTGGTGAAAGTGCGGTATTAAAGTCCCCTACTCTTGTGTTACTGTCGATTTCCCCTTTTATGGCTGTTAGCATTTGCCTTATGTATGGAGGTGCTCCTATGTTGGGTGCATAAATATTTACAGTTGTTGTATCTTCTTCTTGGATTGATCCCTTGATCATTATGTAGTGGCCTTCTTTGTCTCTTGTAACAGTCTTTATTTTAAAGTCTATTTTGTCTGATATGAGAATTGCTACTCCAGCTTTCTTTTGATTTCCATTTGCATGGAATACCTTTTTCCATCCCTTCACTTTCAGTCTGTATGTGTCCCTAGGTCTGAAGTGGGTTTCTTGTAGACAGCATATATACAGGTCTTGTTTTTGTATCCATTCAGCCAGTCTCTGTGTTTTGGTTGGAGCATTTAATCCATTTACATTTAAGGTAATTATCGATATGTATGTTCCTATTACCATTTTCTCAATTGTTTTGGGTTTGTTTTTGTAGGTGTTTACCTTCTCTTGTGTTTCCTGCCTAGAGAAGTTCCTTTAGCATTTGTTGTAAAGCTGGTTTGGTGGTGCTGAATTCTCTTAACTTTTGCTTGTCTGTAAAGGTTTTAATTTCTCCATCGAATCCGAATGAGGTCCTTGCTGGGTAGAGTAATCTTGGTTGTAGGTTTTTCGCTTTCATCACTTTAAATATGTCCTGCCACTCCCTTCTGGCTTGGAGAGTTTCTGCTGAAAGATCAGCTGTTAACCTTATGGGGATTCCCTTGTATGTTATTTGTTGCTTTTCCCTTGCTGCGTTTAATATTTTTTCTTTGTATTTAATTTTTGATGGTTTGATTAATATGTGTCTTGGTGTGTTTCTCCTTGGATTTATCCTGTATGGGACTCTCTGTGCTTCCTGGACTTGACTGACTGTTTCCTTTCCAATGTTAAGGAAGTTTTCAACTATAATGTCTTCAGATATTTTCTCAGACCTTTTCTTTTTCTCTTCTTCTTCTGGGACCCCTATAATTCAAATGTTGGTGTGTTTAGTGTTGTCCCAGAGGTCTCTGAGACTGTCCCCAATTCTTTTCATTCTTTTTTCTTTATTCTGCTCTGTGGTAGTTATTTCCACTATTTTATCTTCCAGGTCACTTATCTGTTCTTCTGCCTCAGTTATTCTGCTATTGATTCCTTCTAGAGAATTTTTAATTTCATTTATTGTGTCATTCATCATTGTTTGTTTGCTCTTTAGTTCTTCTATGTCCTTGTTTAACGTTTCTTGTATTTTCCGCGTTCTATTTCCAAGATTTTGGATCATCTTTACTATCATTACTCTGAATTCTTTTTCAGGTAGACTGCCTATTTCCTCTCCATTTGTTTGGTCTGGTGGGTTTTTACCTTGCTCCTTCATCTGCTGTGTGTTTTTCTGTCTTCTCATTTTGCTTAACTTGCTGTGTTTGGGGTCTCCTTTTCGCAGGCTGCAGGTTCATAGTTCCTGTTGTTTTTAGTGTCTGCCCCCAGTGGGTAAGGTTGGTTCAGGGTTGTGTAGGCTTCCTGGTGGAGGGGACTGGTGCCTATGTTCTGGTGGGTGGGGCTGGATCTTGACCTTCTGGTGGGCAGGACTGTGTCCAGTGGTGTGTTTTGGGGTGTCTGTGACCTTAGTATGATTTTAGGCAGCCTTTCTGCTAATAGGTGGGGTTGTGTTCCTGTCTTGCTGGTTGTTTGGCATAGGGTGTCCAGCACTGGAGCTTGCTGTCCGTTGGGTGGAGCTGGGTCTTAGCGTTGAGACGGAGATCTCTGGGAGAGCTCTCGCTGATTGATATTACATGGGGCCAGGAGGTCTCTGGTGGTCCAGTGTCCTGAACTTGGCTCTCCCGCCTCAGAGGCTCAGGCCTGACACCAGGCCGGAGCACCAAGACTCTGTCAGCCACACGGCTCAGAAGAAAAGGGAGAAAAAAAAAGTAAGTAAGTAAATAAATGAATAAAATAATTAAAATTTTAAAAAATTATTAAAATAAAAAAGTAATTAAAAAAAGAGAGCAAGCAAACCAATAAACAAATCCACCAATGATAACAAGCACTAAAAACTATACTAAGATAAACGTAAAAATCAGAAACAAGTTAGTCAGACAGCAAACCCCAAGTCTACAGTTGCTTCCAAAGTCCACCGCCTCAATTTTGGCTTGATTTGTTGTCTATTCAGGTATTCCACAGATGCAGGGTACCTCAGGTTGATTGTGGGGATTTAATCTGCTGCTCCTGAGGCTGCTGGGAGAGATTTCCCTTTCTCTTCCTCGTTCGCACAGCTCCTGGGGTTCAGCTTTGGTTTTGTCCCCACCTCTGCGTGTAGGTTGCCCTCAGCCTTCTGTTCCTACCCAGACAGGACGGGGTTAAAGCAGCAGCTGATTCGGGGGCTCTGGCTCATTCAAGCCAGGGGGTGGGAGGGGTACAGTATTTAGAGTTGGAACGTGGGATGAACCTGCGGCGGCAGAGGCTGGCGTGACATTGCAACAGCCTGAGGCACGCTGTGTGTTCTCCCAGGGAAGTTGTCCCTGGATCGTGGGACCCTGGCAGTGGCGGGCTGCAAAGGCTCCTGAGCGTGGGTGTGAATAGTGACCTGTGCTTGCACACAGGGTTCCTGGGGCTGCAGCAGCAGCATTAGCGTTTCACGCCCATCTCTGGGATTTGAGCTGATAGCCGTGGCTCGCGCCCGTCTCTGGAGCTCATTAAGGCGGCGCTCTGCCTTCTGTGGGCAGACAGGGAAGGATTCCCCTCTCCTCACACACCCTGAAACAATGGTCTCTTGCCTCTTAGGCAGGTCCAGACTTTTTCCCGGACTCCCTCCCGGCTAGCCGTGGCACACTAGCCCCCTTCGGGCTGTGTTCACGCAGCCAGCCCCAGTCCTGTCCCTGGGATCTGACCTCCGAAGCCCGAGCCTCAGCTCCCAGCCCCCGCCCGCCCCGGCGGGTGAGCAGACAAGCCTCTCCGGCTGGTGAGTGCTGGTCGGCACCGATCCTCTGTGCGGGAATCTCTCCGCTTTGCGCTCCGCACCCCTGTGGCTGTGCTCTCCTCCGCGGCTCCAAAGCTTCCCCGCTCCGCCACCCACAGTCTCCGCCCACGAAGGGGCTTCTAGTGTGTGGAAACCTTTCCTTCTTCACGGCTCCCTCCCACTGGTGCAGGTCCTGTCCCTATCCTTTTGTCTCTGTTTATTCTTTTTTCTTTTACCCTACCCAGGTATGTGGGGAGTTTCTTGCCTTTTGGGAAGTCTGAGGTCTTCTGCCAGCGTTCAGTGGGTGTTCTGTAGGAGTTGTTCCACGTGTAGATGAATGTCTGATGTATTTGTGGGGAGGAAGGTGATCTTCATGTCTTACTCCTCTGCCATCTTGAAGGTCCCAAAAGGTTGATTCTTAATCTACAGTGGAGGAAACATTCAAAATCAAGATTGTTTTACTTTTACTTTTGAAATCTGTCAGTCTTTACGTTTATATTTATTACTTTTTTCTAGATTCTTTTATCTGATTTTCCCACCTCCATCTTCCCCCTTTATATAATCCATCCAGTTTGTTATAAGATATATTAATTAAAACACAGTTTGATTACAGAACTGCTCACAAAGCCTTCTTTAATGTTTTCAAATTCTTAACAGTATAAATTCCTTGCTAGTTTGTTTCTTATTTAAGTCCTCCATAATTAGGTTCTTAGTTCAAGTTCCTAAACTGCTGTTTCCTTCTTCAGCCCTATATGACTCTATATTATGGCCCAACACAGCCTTTTTTCCATTTCAGTAGAGAGCTTCTGGGCATCCTCATCTGCTTGCTGTAGCTCATCTGTTTTCTCTGCCTGGAATATTCTCTCTCCTGCTTTTTGTGTTTCAGAATTTTTCTTTAATAAAGTCCAGCTTAAAAGCTTTTCATTCTTTAACAGAGTCTTTCCTGATAGCTTCAGCATGAAATGATTCTCCTTCTTCTTAATTTTACCCTTAGCTCTTTTAAGACACAAACTACATCTTAAACTTGTTAAGGGAAGAATAAAAATATTTTTTTATGAAAGTGCCAATATATACATTCCTTGAATATGGTTTTAAAAGTATCAATAATTTTTTTGGAAAAATGGTATAAAGGTAGATAAGTTATGGTGTAATAAATACTAATATAATTTAAATGAGGGAAAATTTTTCAAAAGATATATTTGATTTAAAAATTTTAATAAAAGTAACATGTATACTCTTTTGAAATTTCTTACATTTGTGTTTGTTTTATGTCTAAATATTTTTCCCCATTGCTTTCTGGAACAAAATCTGATCTTGTTTATGAAAAAGAAAAGTTTAGATACAGTGCTAACAAAATAGCCTTTTAGTTACAAAATGCGTTGTGGTGGAACAGACTAGAGTTCAGTTTTGTTACCCATGTTGTCCACTTGATTTCAGACTTAGTAAATACTTGAACTGAAAAGTTAATTTGTAAAGTGTGACATTAAAAAAAACCTGATTCCTTAACCATTTTTAGTGTGTGTAGAACATTTTATATGAAATAAATTTGTGATGTTGGATAATAATTATATATTGATAATCTGTTTATAGAACCTGCCTTCTGGATCATCACGTGTTGGAGCCATTAAACTTACCTACATTTCAAAGGTAGTCTCTCTGTATTGTCTTACATTCATGCATGAATTAAAATCCCTTAGAATGAGAGTGTGAATAAAAGGAGCCATCTCCTCTCTTTGTCATTTAAGATGATGTTCTGGTTCATATTACATTGAAAACAGTACCTGATTACTATGTTTAGGAAGTTCTTTGATAAAATTAGGAAGAATATGGAGTTAAATTACAGGATGTGGCAAATTGAAAAGTTAACATTAACTTTTATGATCAGGTATATGAACGTCAGAAGGGGAGATTCATCTGTTAACAATTAGGTTCTGTCTTTGGGAAATCTGGAGAAGATTTTTCTAAGTCTGTATTTATTTATTTAAACTGTAATTTTTAATCTCATTACCTTTGTTTGTTCCTTTATGTTTTACTTTGAGGAAAATATGAACCATCTTCATGATAAAAGATGGGTTTTTTCCCCTCATTTGACTTTGTCTCTACTAACTTGTTTTCTTGTTTGTTGATTTTTCTAGAATTTTTGCAATACTGTTTTTCTTTTCAGAAATTTAGATTTGGTATTAGGTAGTTTTTTCCCTCTTATTGTCTTTTCTTAGTGTTTTGGGAACTGAGATAGATGCTGAGTTTTGTTTTACACAAAGTAATAAGCTTGATGATGACTTAAGATGAGATATGAGAAGTAGCAACTCAATATGATTAATATGCATATACATACTATTATGCATACACTGAGATTTGTTAGCAAAGTTCAACAGAAGAACAATTTACAAGTGTGCCTCTATTTAAAAGAAAGATATTTTGATAAATAAAAAGCTATATTATCAGCATCATAATAGAGCTATTCATTCTCATTGACCAAAAAAATTACATATTTAAAGGGAACCATTTTATGTTAAAGCCATATTATGTAAATTTGCAAAAGACAAATATTGTTGAAGTATATCTCAAGTGTTCCTGTAAATTTAAGACATTTAGTAATACTTCAGGGTATCTTACAGCTTAAATTCTATAGAGACTATCATTAGGAAGCAAGTGTAGAATTCCATTGTAGAATAAATTGTAGATAATTCCGGCCCCCACCTCCCCCTTTACTTGATTGCCTACAGTAAAGGTATACTACAATGTAAATATGCTGCCAGACACCTTTGACTCTTAATGAAGTGATATGGAAAGGCCTGTTTTATTGGAATAGGCAGTTGAGGTAGAAATTGCCCATGTGCCTGTATCTTTTCAATCGCTTGTCGCCTGGTCTTTTTAAAAATTAAGGTATTAACTCAGCAAAGCAGGCAGACTGACTGGCCAGCTGCATTCCTCTCCTCCATTGCTTCCTTTTTAAAATATAACCTTCCCTGTGTAGTTCTGCTAGGTTTCATCTCTGTCCCACAGCTTACTGAAGTTTGAATTGTACAGCTTGTACTCTACTTTAGACATGCCACTTTTTCCCCAGAATTTATTCCTGGAACAAATTTCATTGTGACTCAGTGCTCAGTTTGTAGTTGAGATCAGTCAGGAACCCCAGACTTAGAATTCCTTCTGAAGGTGCAGAACAGATGCTACAGCTGTAAGTTCTAACACTGGGCAACAGCATGGCAACAATCATGAATGGGCTTCCATGTGAGCTACTTTATTTAAAGGGCTAGCAGCAACCAGGTGCAACTAGTTGTTTCACCTTCTAAACGGAACCATGTGCTGCTTTTAGTAAAGGGGGGCCCCATTATCCTAGGGTATTTTAATGTACAAGTGGGAATCCAGTGCCATTTTGATTTCCTCATTGCAGGTTAATGCCTTCTGGATTTTTGGACTTTATTAAATATACAATCTCCCCCTTACCCACCGCCATTTCCTCATGCAGTTCACAGCTAATTTAGAAATATGCAATTTGGGAAGAATTCATAGTTTCTGTGGAGTATTCATTGAGGGTATTTTGAAAATTACATTAAACCAAAAATATGTGTATGTGTGACATAAAACTTAATGGTTCATTTTCAATTTCTTTGCACTCCCTTTGAAGAAAAAACAATTTTGTTCAAAGAGAGCATGGAAGTATCATTTGTTTTAAACACCTTAAAGTTGGGACCCATATTCTAAGTTTAATTAACAATTCTTTTTCAGTTGCCTTAAAGTTTAATTTTAGATCTGTGTGCTAAATGTGTATGATTACTGGGGAATCATACACGTGGAATTCACATAGTGTTTAAGGTTGTTTATAGTAGCACATGAAGAAGTGAGTGATTCATCTCTCTTTCTTGTTAGGTTAGCGATGCAACTAAGCTAAGGCCAAAGGCTGAGTTCTGTTTTGGTGAGTAGCCGTATTTTATACGTTAGTTATTTTAAGTTAGACTAATATAATTTCATCATATTGTAAGAAAAAACAGTCACAGAAAACCACACAACACAATCCTATAGGGTAATGAATTATTCTAAGGCAAATTCCCTTGAAACTATCATCTGGTGAAGAAATAAAACTGCTCCCCAACCCCTGAAGCCTCTTTCCTGTGTCCCATCCCAGTCACAGCCTCCTCCCACTCAGCCCATGTGTAATCATTATCTAGACATTTATAGTGATCACGTCCAGCAAGATTAATTTTAAACGCTCTACCCGATACTTGATATTCAATACTTAAATAATAGAAAGGATTTAGTTTGCAGCTTATGGGTAATGAGAAGTTTACAGTTTGGGAGCAGGGGTAGTTGAGGGTATTTGATGAGGTGCTCAGTGAACATTTAATGAATGTCTGGTATATGCACTGTGCTTGCCATGGGGCTATGAGAGTAATAAGAAGCAATTGCTGCCCTTAAGAATCTCACAGGCTGGCTGTCTCACAGACAGATACAGTACCAGGGAGTTATCATTGCATTTGTCACAGGCGGTAGATAAAGCGATGTACAGTCTATTCAAGGAAGAGCTTCAGATCCTTTTTGGGGATCTTGGGAGTGAAGGGAGCCACACTGGATGAGACTAACCTGATCATCCTTTCTCACTGGGGAGAAAAGATGGGAGGACCACTGGACAGAGGCATGCAGGGGAGAAGAACAAGGTGTGTGCAGAGAACTAAACACTCAGTAAAGCTGGAGAGAATGGTGAGAGACTGAAAAGTAAAAAGAGAGGAGTCAGGGTGTAATGTGTTGACAAGCGATTTTTTTTGTTTGTTTTATTTTCTGGAAAACGAGAGAGGAGAAATTAGCATCTAGAAAGTAGATATAAGGTGAAGGAAGTTTTTTTTTTTTGTATGGATGGGAGAGCTTGATGCAAGTACACTAGTTAAGTGGCTTTTGAACTGCTGTTCCTAACATAGAGCCTGAATTAGGGGGAAAGAGGAGGGATGAAGAACACCAAAAGGAAAAGCACAAGGACTCGGTGACTGGATATGTGGGAGTTGAAGGGAAGAGAGGTGTCCAGTAGGTTTGCTTCAAGGAAAGAAATGAGGGATCCAGGAGAGCAGATTAGATAGGGTGAAATGTTCGGTAAGGAGTTTGAATGGTGGGGAAACGTCCAAATGGAAATATTCTGGTGACAGTAATTGAGGACTGGATGGAGCTTGAAGATCAAGAATGGAAAACTTTAGAATCTGTTAAAATAGTGGATGTACTTGAAGCTGGGAGGATCGATATGCTGTTAGAGAGTATGTTAGTGGACATCAGTGATGAAACGGATGAAAATTAGGAGTTTCCAGCTGACATCAATAGGGACTATTTTACATTAAAGTAAAAAAGATACTTCTTGGGGTAGAATTGATGTTAAATTTCTTTGTTTTCTTTTGCTTGAAAAGAGCAGGTTTCTTCTGTAGGCAGTATGTTAGGGATAGCATCTGATGGCAATCATATATATCCAGTAAGAAGATGTGATATGAGCCAGATGTAGTATAGCTGTTCAGAGAATCCTCTATAATGCTTTTATTGCCACTGAGAAACTAATAAAAAGTCATTTATTTATTACAAATTTATAATTTTTGGTTGCTAAATAGGAAAATGCCTCAGAACCTTGTTGAATGGAAGGCTACTGGGGACAAGTCAAGTGAAAGAGAACTCTATATTTTAGAGTGTATCATGTGCATACTCTTGACAGGTCTTTAATGTAAAATCTCAAGCATACAGTTTGAAGGGCTAGCAATATACAGTAAAAGACTTGCTATTCAGTTATTGGGGTATTTAGAATGAGTGATTTTAGTTGAAATCAGAGATTAACAGTTATATATTGGTCTGCCAACAGTTTATTGGTCCTTTACTGTTAGAGGGAGAAAAGATTCATAAAATGTTTGTCTTCAGAGAGAGGCACTGGCTTCTAAAATGGAACTACAGCTTCCATTCAAAATGGCAACATAAAGACTTTCCTTCCCTGTTTCCTCTCACATTGCCCGCAAACAGTGAGAACAAGAAACATCCAAACCATCTTTGCTGAAACTAGCAGATTTCTGTAATCCACAGTGTATAAAGATGGAAAGTGGATGGAGGAAGAATAAATGACTTGACAGAGTAGAAGAGACCAGTGGAAGGTAGCTATTTCCATGTGCTGCCCCCACGCCAGCTCTGGATAGACTAGGTGTTGGCTCTGGTCTGGGGAGGCAACAGGGAGGAGGGACCCAACACAGGGACTTTGTTTGAATGTCTACGTAGAAACAACCTCTAGTCCCTACCTCCATCTGGCTCTGGCAGGCAGCCACCCTTCCCCCATCCCAGCAAGGAATGGCATGTGTAGTATCTCCAGAAATAGAATCGATGAGGCTGTGTGCGTGGGGACAGTAGTCTCAGAGAAGGTGGGGGGATGAGGCATGAAACAGAAAATGGGAGGATTAAATGAAAAAGTCTGCACACTGAATGCAACTCTTTCCCGTGTCCAGGCCCAGAGCACCAGGCAGCCAGGTGGAGGTGGGGCAAGAATCTGAACACCCCAGAGAAGAGAGCCATAGGTACTGACAGCTGGGCGTTTCTACCAGAGGAGCTTGCTGTACAGCAAAGCCCACCAGTCAGAAACCCTACATATATTCAAGAGAGCTTCCAGTCCGTTTTTTGTTACCTTGTTTTTAAATATGGTACCAAAATACAATCCTGGTCTTGGCCAGTCCAGGATTGCATGACATTTGAGAAGAAAGAACTGTCACATAGGAAAAAGAACATGAGACAATGCAAAACTCCGAAGAAGTCAAAGAAAGCTAAAAATAAAACAAAGATAGATAGTAGGAGAGAAATAAGAAAATTAAATTAGAGTTTCCGTTAAGAAAGCCAACATCTGACTAATAGAGAAGGAAAGGATAGAGAAAGAGTAGAGACAGAGAAAACGGGAGAAAATTGGCAAAGAAATATAATGAAATGTCTCATAACCGTTTGATCCATAACCATATTTGAACCGTAACCAGTTGATCCTAGGTTGTGAAATGATTTTTGTTTGGAGTCAAGTTAATGTTTATGCTTCAGGTTTTATCCATTTGGTACATTCACTTTGATGGTAAAGACTTGAAATGAAGTAAGAGAGTACTTAAGTGAAAAGATAGTAAGCACACAAGCCTCTGCTATGCATTCATTACACACAATGAAACCCTTGCTTTAAAAGCATGGAAACTTACAGGTTTCATACAGTTTATTATTATTATTATTAAAAGTTTTTTCCTTCCTTTCCCTGTCCACTGTTCCCCCAGCATTGCTAATATCAGTTTTTAGTAATTTGCTTTACATTTTCCACAATACTTCTTTACTTGGAAACCTCCAAATGATGATGATGGTGATGATGATGATGATGAAGGTGATGAAGATGGTGAACAAGAATATCTGTTCTATCCCAGGCACTGTGCTAGTTTCTTTACACAGATCACCTCCACCCCCCAAGGCAGGGATGGGTGGCATTCCACTTCATAGATGAGGAAAACAAGAGTCAAAGATTAAATACATTTTACAAGATGGTATTGCTAGTAAGTGCATGAGCTAGTCAGGTCTGCCAACTCCAGGCTCTGATTTTCCCCCTATCGTATCGCTGTGCCTCTTCCTGCCATGAAATAATGCTTAAAGCACATGATTTTTTATTCAGACTGCAAAGTGTGCTGAGAGTCTTTTTAGAGGTGTATTTGCCTCTCTGCTTTCCCTTCAAAGAGATCCTTATATAAATGTTATTTATTCAAAAATATGTGTATTAAGCACTTTATAGCAGGTGTAGTGTATTACCAAGAGCTTAGATTTTTTAACTCTTGAGATGTTCTAGGTAGCTGCCCAAAACAACATTGAGGGGGAAAATAGCTGTTATGAGGAGAGCTCAGCTTTAGCCTGAGCTGGAAATAGATTATGAAAGGATGCTTTACTGATTGTTAGAAATTAAAAACAGAAGCTATATATTGACATATATAATAGCCTAGTGAGTTACTAATTTATCTTAATTTATATTTATGGCATTTATAATTTCTCCAATCTCTAGTAAGGTATAAAAGAACAGATTTATAGTGTGTTAAATTTCTTTAGGTCCAATCTAATTGTTTTATAGCACTTCACAAGATAAGACTCTCATATCAATACAAGGAAGCTCTTGTTTAGTGTCTTGGTCTCAGTCTCAATTTCATAATCTTATGTATTTGAGAAATAAGCTTTTTTCCCTTGAGGGTTTTCATTACCCCCTTCCCTTAGTCATGTTCAACTGAGTGTTAGTATACCATTTAAAATTTTGATGGAGACTTTTGGAAGTTATTTGTATATTTACAAGAAAAAATTGCAGCATTGTAGCTATTCAGATGCCTTAGCTCCTAGAATAATGTTTGTTTTTAAAAATAAATTGTGTGATGTGTAATTAATAAGCTTTAATTTGAACATTGACTAGTAGTTTGTCAACAACTATGTGCAGGTGTGCTTTGCTTTATAAAAGTCGGTAGTCACTAAAGGGGTATATGTAAATTAAATTGCATAAAAAGTTCCAAATGTATTAAGATTATAAACATAAAGAAAATGCATAAGTATTGGAAAAATAAAGCTGTTTATTTTTATAATCTTGAGTTGGAGAGACTTTCTTAATGTGATGTGAAAGCTAGAATCATTAAAGGAAAAGGAAAAGAAGAAGATTGATAGACTGGTTCTGATTGATCAGAGATACCATGAACTAAGTGAAAAGACAAATGATAGACTGGGAAAAGTACTTGAGATAAAACAGAAAGGATTAATACAGAAGTTCTTATAAATCAGTAAAAAATAAATCAACAACTCGGGAGAAATATGGGTAGAGAAAATAAACAGCTCACAAAACAGATGCAGGTGGCCAATAAAGATATGAAACTAATTTGTCTCAATCAAAGAAATTCATATTTAAACAAGGTATAATTTTTCACCAGTTAGGTTGACAGAGAGTCAGGAAAACACACCACACTTGGCATTTCAAACCCAGGGCATTTGTTACAGGGAATTGGATAACCAGATGTTGAAAGGCTGAAGGAGCACAAAGGGAATGCTGAAGTAACCCACAGATTAGAATCTGCATGAAGCAGCTACCATCCGCAGGGCTGGAGAGAGGAAAGGGAAGAGATGGTCTTACCAGAACCTAGGACTTTCTGAGGGGACTGCAGGGCTGATGGAGGGAGGGAGCAGCAGAGCCTGGAGCAGTGGCTGCTGTGTGTTGGCTGCTGCTGGAGGGAGACCAGCAAGAGCAGGACTCTGCATGGGAGTCCCCTCCGCCACCTCCCTTCCACCTTCCAGGCTCCCGCCAGGAGCTCCCGTCAGCAGAACGTGGCCCGTGCTGGCAAGGAAGTCTGGGAAATAATGTCACAGAGCCTTGGGGCTGAAAACAAGAGGTACTGGTGAGGACTATTAGACAAGATAGGCCTTTGGATACACTATTGGTAGGAATGTAAATGGATTCAGCCTTTGGAGAAGACAATTTACTAATATCTATAAAAATGTTAAATGTGAATTTTCTTTGACCCAATAAGCCTATGTTAAGAAATTTATCCTATGCTAATGCTATCCCAAGTGTGGAGAAGTATATGTATATGTTTCATTGGGATATTTTATATAGTTTCAAAAATCAGAAATAACCTAAATGTCCATCGATAGAGGATTGACTAAATAAATTGTGGTATTTTTACATTTACTGAAAAACGTGGCCATGAAAAATGAGAGTTTTACCTATGTTATTGAGTGATAAAAGCAGTATCATATATGGTCTAACATTTTGTCAAATTCGAGAGAGTCACAATACTGAAGCTTGCAAGGTTTTTCAGCTGCTGCAGACGTAAATTTAGAGGTAACAAGTGCAAAATTTCATGTGTTGTAGTTTGTTTTGTCTCTCAACAGTTATGAATGCAGGGATGAGGAAATATTTCCTACAAGCCAATGATCAGCAGGACCTAGTAGAATGGGTAAATGTGTTGAACAAAGCTATAAAAATTACAGTAAGTATTTGTACTTTTTGTGTGAAAAAATTTTAATGTGTGGATGTGATCTTTACAGTTTGTAAAGATACCTACTGAGTGTCTTCAGCTTACCAACAGTTTGTCCCAGAGTTACTCAAAGTTTGTTTAAAAGACAGGTTATAATGTGAGTGAATTTTCTTGTACATGGTAACTATTGGCCCTTAAAATCAGCCCATAGATGCCTTTTTAACCCATTGTGTACCTAATAAGGGTCTATATTACTGTAGATTTAAAAAAATTATTTATGATACTTTTATTATTTTTTTTTTAACTTTTTAAAAAGATGTATTTTTGGCTGCGTCGGGTCTTAGTTGCAGCATGCCAGATCTTCGTTTAGGCATGCGGGATCTTTCCTTGCAGCGCACGGGCTTCTCTCCAGTTGTGGCGTGAGGGTTTTTTCTCTCTAGTTGTGGCGTGAGGGTTCCAGAGCACGTGGGCTCTGTAGTTTGCGGCATGCAGGCTCTCTGGTTGAGGCGTGCAAGTTCAGTAGTTGTGGCGCTTGGACTTAGTTAACCCGTGTCACGTAGGACCTTAGTTCCCTGACCAGGGATTGAACCTGTGTCCCCTGCATTGGAAGGCAGATTCTTTACCACTGGACCACCAGGGGAGTCCCTTACTGTAGATTTTAACCACTGTTTACAGTAGTGTTTCTAGGGAAAAATGCATGTAGAGTTTTACCTTGAGGATATGTTTTTGCCCCCAGGGAAGTTTAAGAGACTTCCTGCCACCTACCCAGGGAATAGGAGTGGCATTCCGTCTCTCCTCTAAGCCGTGACTGGGACTGGCGTTAGGTAGGTGGGAGTTGAAGATAGGAGCAGGACAAGGCAGCCAAAGGGCTTAGAAATGACATATGGGGATAGGGGCTGATCTGAAGAGCTGTGGCAACCAGAGGGTCCTGCCTGCGTGGTCCTTGAGGGCTTTGTCTCAGGCATCGCTTTTTTCCCTCCAGTTCCCGGGCACTTTCCTCCTTTGCTGTAGCTTCCTGCTTCCAACCTGGGCTTCTCTTCTTGGTTTTCTGATGAAATCAATATGTTTTGATTATTTATAGTGTGCCGGGCCTTGCACTGAAGGTTCTACATAAAGTATCTGGAAAAGTGAGACTTAGAAGGATTGAATAACTTTTATGGGTTCAGTGGCTGGTAAGTTGTGGAGCCATGAGCCACCCCATCTGCTTGACTCTGGAACCTAACCCTGAAGTGCAGCACCTCACTGCTGCCTGAAAAAAAGAGGCTCCTTCCTTACTCTTTGACCCTAAAGCAGAAAACAAACTTCGGGGAGAGTTTACTGCTGCTGATGAGCAAGTAGGCAGGAGCTGTTCCCTGATGAAGCCTCGCCTTCCCTTTCTCCTCTTTACACACTAGTGGAGAAAACACACTCAGCAGGCCCTCATGGGAAGTGTGGGCAAGGAGGTCCTGTGTGAGATTTGTGTAAATTGAAGTGTATTTTTACTAAAATGAGGTTATTTACTGACCCTAAACGACTTACTCTTTAAAAACATGTGCCCTGACAGCATATGTTCGTTTCCATTTAAATAAGTGATTCCGTATTTATATCACAACACAATAAAGAGGTAATATAATTAAAGCTGTTCTCAGAGTTAAGTCGATTTTTTATCTTGCACCAGAACAGCTTGCTACCACATGACAGAAAACAGCCATGCACTGCATCTGATCTGTACGTGGAGCAGCAGTTACTTTAGGTTTGTGCAGTTTCAGGAAAGCAATTTTTTAAACTGATTCAGAAGTACATTTTCTTAAAACTGATTGTTTTTGACTCTTAATAAATAAATATTCCCTATTTGGAAAATTTCTTTAGAATGACACTATGTAGTAACTTTACTGAATTAATCTATTTTTTTACATTTTCAATGATAAGCAGCACTGGTTTCTTAGAGCTTTAAGAGAAAAAGTAGTGAATGGTCTCAGGCTTTTTACCATTTGGGAGATTCTTGAATTGCTATATCTAATTTATTAATGGTATGAAGCCGTCTTATACAAGTGACACTTTAAGCTTATTCAAATACAAGAGAAACTGATTAGGAATTGGGTAATGTTTCAAAGTATGTGGACTTTTAAATAGCTTTTGTGGTCTTGCAGCTGTTACATGTTGAAATTTTTATAGTTTTTAAGATAAATCTGTTGATGTTTGTGTTTTTATAATTCACATTTAGAAAATATAAATTTAAGATATAGAAATTCGTAGCCAGTCAACAAAGTGATTATAACTATATTAAAGTGAGTATAGAATTGATAGCACTTACTAAAAATCAGGTTAATATAGATACACATTAACTCATAGAATAGCAATGAAAGAATTTCCCATGCTTTAATAAGATACATTTTTAACTTTATTCTTTAAAAAATCTTGCCAGTTTTAATTGCATTTTCCACATTTCAGTGCAGAATCTTTAATTTGTCATACGTTACTATGGAAATTGCTGGTGATTTACATGTAGATTTCTTTGAATATTTCAAGTTTACATTTTAATATATGTGCAGTTTACCTTTCTATGGAGTCACTCCAAATGACATTTTGGTGAACCTATGTAATTTAGTAATCTGCTGAGTACAATGTAATATATAAACTTAAAAGTCTTGGAAATCCAAAATTAGATTTTGGAGGTATGTGGTTTCAGAATAGAGGTGATTAGAGGGCAGTGGGTAAGGGAATGGTGATTATTTATCTACTTACTAATTATAGTACCTTGCCGTCTTAATGGACCATCATCCAACACCATAGTTTATGGCTTTCCTTACTTTCATGAAGTCTTTTGAGTGTGTGTTGGTGGCTACCATTAAAAAATATTCCCCCTATTTAAAAAAAAGAGAGAAAGAGCAACAGTAGAGGAACCAACCCTGAAGGAAGTATTGATGACTAGAGTTTGGAAAATCAAATCTTTTTTTTTTTTTAGAAATTTATTTATTTTATTTATTTATTTTTGGCTGTGTTGGGTCTTTGTTGCTGCGCGCGGGCTTTCTCTAATTGTGGCGAGTGGGGGCTACTCTTCGTTGCGGTGTGCAGGCTCCTCATTGCGGTGGCTTCTCTTGTTGCAGAGCACAGGCTCTAGGCACGCAGGCTTCAGTAGTTGTGGCTCGCGGGCTCAGTAGTTGTAGCTCATGGCTGTAGAGCGCAGGCTCAGTATCTGTGGCACACGGGCTTAATTGCTCCGGGGCACGTGGAATCTTCCTGGACCAGGGCTCGAACCCGTGACCCCTGCATTGGCAGGTGGATTCTTAACCACTGCACCACCAGGGAAGCCCTCAATATTAGATTTTAATCTAAAAATTAATGTTTTAAAATTGTGGCCAAAATTCTACACTTTTTTTTTTTAATTGACAACTGGGAGTAGACAGAATAAGCTGAATACAGGACTTTAGTCCTAACAGAAGTATGTGCCCCAAAGTATAAGGCCTTATACTTGTGGTTTTCAGCCTGCAGGTCGTGGGTAGAGCCCTCAGAAAGATCCTAACACCCAAGAGTTTGGTCTTGAATGTTTTAGGTTTCAGTCTTTAAGCCCTGCCATTATTCTCCATTTTGTTCATCTGTTCTCTAGTCATCTTTACCTTTTCTTTTTCTACTATTAGAATTTCCTACTGTTAGGATCATGTGCAAATGCTTGCCAAAAATACATTCAAATCTCTCACAAAACAACAGTCAGAACAATAAAGGATAGGGAAGCAAGGGAGAGGGAAAAAAGACAATAGGCAATGAAACCAAGCATGTTCAATCTCTTTGACATTTGCCATCTGTCTAGGGAGGTCACTTTTCTGATTCTCATTAAACAGTTGCCTGACTGGCTTTTTTGGTCCTGAAAATATGTTTATTTTAATGACTGTATTGAGACTATTCATTCAGAATTTTTAAGGGAGTTACTATATTCGTGGGTATTTTGCTTATATTTTTCTTTTTCTTAGGGAATAAAATGTTTACAATTTAGATACTTTTTATTATAAAATGCAATTCTAAGTTAATTGTTGAACTGTAACATTGGAATTACGCTATACTTAGCATTTTATTTTATTATAAGGACAAATGAGAAGCAGTAGGTTTAACAGCATAGGCAAGGATTTTTAATATACTGTCATTTCTAGAAGAAAAATGGAAAAACCAATGTAAATTTTAGTATGTTTTTGGGGTGATATTAAAGGTATTTTTTGGGATATTCTCATGTATGATTAAATCCTCAACTTCTTGAGAGGGAATAGCCTCTTTTATATGGGTCACCTTTTAACAGCACATTTCAGCTAATACATAAGTTGAATAGATAATTCTGTCTCTGGTTTCAAATTCTTTTAATGCTATTTTCTGTTCTTAAGGATAACTTGGCCACATTGTCAAAATAATTGAAATACATGATGCTGTTCATTAGAAAACACTGGGATTTCCTTAGCAAATTGTTTCTGAGTGCAGTGAACTTTATAGCCCTTTCATTCTTAAGTATTTTTGCAAATCTCGTCAAGTAAAATTCTGTCCATTATCATATTGCCTTTAAAAAGCACTCCAAAATGTGCAACCTCTTAGAAAAAAATTCTTAGAAGAATTCAGGCTTTCCCCTCCAGAATTCATTTCCCTTCTCTGCCTTTCTTGTTTCCTTCTTTCATTTCTTTTTTCTTTTTAACTTAAAAAGAGGTTTTTTTATTTTTAAATTTTATTTGTTTTTTATTTTTGGTTGCGTTGTGTCTTCATTGCTGCGCATGGGCTTTCTCTAGTTGCAGTGAGTGGGGGCTACTCTTAGTTGCGGTGCGCAGGCTTCTCACTGCGGTGGCTTCTCTTGTTGCAGAGCATGGGCTCTAGGCGCGCAGGCTCAGTAGTTGTGGCGCACAGGCTTAGTCACTCTGCGGCACGTGGGATCTTCCCAGACAAGGGCTCGAACCCATGTCCCCTGCATTGGCAGGCGGATTCTTAACCCTGCGCCACGAGGGAAGCCCCCTTTCTTTTGTTTCTGCCCAGGGCTGGTATTGTAGTTTAAATATGGAGAGAGGGTGGAGGGTTGGCCTAAGGCCTGGGGAGAGAGTCATTAGGGGAAGCATCTAAAGGGACAGGATCCCCTGTCCTTGGGATGTTGCAAAATCTTGGGCAGGAATGGAGGAAAAAGAAAGGTAACAGCACAGAGACGTAATACAATGTCAAGTGCTCTGATAAACTAGGGATGTAGTATAGTGGTTAAGTGTGGAAGAGAGTTACACAAACTTAGCTAGAAAGTGGAACAGCCAGGATCTAAACTTATGTTCCTGGGACTTCCCTGGTGACACAGTGGATGACACTCTGTGCTCCCAATACAGGGGGCCTGGGTTCGATCCCTGGTCAGGGAACTAGATCCCACGTGCATGCCGCAAATAAGAATTTGCATGCCACAGCTAAGGAGCCTGTGGGCTGCAACTAAGCGCACGTCCTGCAGCTAAGGAGCTGGCAAGCTGCAACTAAGGAGCCCAACTGCTGCAACCAAGACCCAGTGCAACCAAATTAATTAATTAAAAAAAAAAACTTATGTTCCCTAATGCCCCTGAGCCTGTTTTCTTACTGCTACAGTGGCGATGCTCCCCCTATGCATAGGGTTGACAGGAGGGTTAAATGGGAAAATATATGAAATAGTACCTGCCCAAGTAAGCACTCAGTAAATGATGGCTGTGTCATAAAGTAATATTGTAAGAGAAAAATTAGTATAAGAACTTAAAGGGGTATATACATATACTAAAAATAATTTTTATATATGCCAATTATATATAAATTGATGATCAGTTGGAAATTCTGTGATAAAGAGGGTCTCATATATAATGCTTGTTGCAAAACGATTCATTGACTTACTGTTTAGGTACCAAAGCAGTCAGACTCACAACCTCATTCTGATAACCCAAGTCGCCAAGGTGAATGTGGGAAGAAGCAAGTGTCTTACAGAACTGACATTGTTGGTGGTGTGCCCATCATTACCCCAACTCAGGTAATAAATTAATTCTTCTGTCGTGTGATGGTTTAACTACTGCATATTGATTTTTGTATTGCTATCAAAAGTCAAACGGTACATCTTTACTGAATTAATGCAATAATTAATACATAAATTTTATATTTATTTCTTATTTCAGAAGTATGTTTTTATTGTAAAATATCTGGAAAGCATAGATAAACAACATTTAACACTTTCATGTTTTCTTCTGAGCCTTTCTTCTGTGTACTTTTGCCCCTAGAAATGGGGATACTTTGTAAACAGCTTTTTTCACTTACATCTCAAACATTTTCCAAGTCATCAAAAATTATTTCATGTCATTTTTCATGACTGTGTAGTAGTTTTGCCATGAATTTACTATAAATTACAAACCCTCTGTTGTTGGACAGAGTTCTTTTTCCTTTCTCTTTCCTTTTTTCTTTTACAAACAATGTAAGTGTTGCAGGAAGGGGGACCCCTTCCAGGGCCCAAGAGCAGGCTCTTGTCTGCCCGGAAATGAATTGTCTGAGGAGACCCACCTGCTGACAAAGCAAGAGACTTTATTGGGAAGGGGCGCCCGGGTGGAGAGCAGCGGGGTGAGGGAACCCAGGAAGACTGCTCTGCCATGTGGCTCGCAGTCTCGGGGTTTATGGTGCTGGGGTTAGTTTCGGGGTGGTCTCTGGCCAATCACTCTGACTCCGGGTTCTTCCTGGTGGCGCGCGCATTACTCAGCCAAGATGACTTCCAGTGAGAAGGATTCTGGGAGGTTGGTAGGGTATATGGACTGGCGTCTCCTCTCTCCTTTTGGCATTTCCCGAATTCTTCCAGTTGGTGGTAGCTTGTTAGTTCTGTGTTCCATACCAGGCCCTCCTGTTGTAAGAGAACTCAGGCAAGTGGTTACTGTCGTGCCTGGCCAGGGTGGGCGGGTTTGGTCAGTGCCTCCCCTAACATAAGTAGGAAAAACCCACTCTTCCTCCTGTGTTTCTCCTGTACTCTCACACTGCTACACTCCCACCACTTCTGACACGAGATGAGTGGGTTTTCCCCACACAGGCAATGCTGTGACACCAGCTGGGTGTCCGACAATTTAGCTCAGTTCTGACACTGCCTATCTGGATCCCACAGGTGAAGGGCTCAGTCCCACAAGACCGCCCCTCCACCCCCTTCAGATGTCAGTCGTAAGTCCACATTATTACCTGTGCTTCTGACTCGATGGGCTATAAATTCGAGGTTCCTGTGGCCCGCTTATTGGGTTCAATTAGTTTGCTAAAGCAGCTCACAGAACTTAGGAAAACAGTTTAATTACTGTATACCCGTTTATTGTAAAAGGATATAATAAAGGATACAGATGAGCATCCAGATAGAAGAGGTGTGTAGGGCAAGGTATGTGGGAAGGGGTGTGGAGCTTCCATGCCTTCTTTGGGTGCGCCACTCTCCCAGTACCTCCATTAATTCACTAATGCAGAAGCTTTCTGAATTCCATATTGTAGGGATTTTTATGGAGGCGTCATCACGTAGGCATGATTGATCATCCACTCTGTTTCCAGCCCCTCTCCCCTCTCTAGAGAGTAGGGAATGGGGCTGAAAATTCCAAGCCTTTAATCATGACTTGGTCTTTCTGGTGACTATCCCCCATTCAGGAATCCACCAAAAGTCACCTTATTAGAACAAAAGACATGCTGTCACCCAGGAAATTCTAAGGGATTTATGAACTCTTTGTCAGGAAGCAGGGTCAAAGACCAAATATTAGTACAAAAGTTGCTTCCAGTGCTCTTATCACTTAGGAAATTACAAGGGTTTTAGGAGCTCTGTGCCAGGAAGGTTGGGGCAGGTGGGGGCAACAAGATATTTTCCATTATCTCGTAAATGCTTTGATGAACATGCTTTTAGCATAAACTTTAGAGCCATAGATAATATGTTTTAAAGGATAAACTCCTGGAGAGAAAATTGCCAAGTCAAAGTGTTTGTAAATATGTGTAATTTTTTAAACCTGTTTTTCTACAACCTGGCCTGGATGAACTAAACAGAGGACTGGAATTTTGAGTCAATTCTATCCCCAAAGTACTGGTATGCTGAGTTAATTCTTACTCTTGGGTATTATGGAAAATATAAATTTATTTTAAAGTTTTTGATGAAATTAAAACTTGTATGCACTTAAATTTCTTGGGTTGCTATTAAGTGAATAAGTTTGTAATGCAAATTAAATTACTAGCAGTTGAGAAACTAAGAATTTTAAGGTAATTAATTGATATTGCCAATGTTAGGCATTTTCATTACCTGTGTGCCTTTTTGTACTTAAAAGACTTATTAGTTAATTAATTATTCAGTGCTTTCTTTATGCTAGACAGAGGATATATGTATTAATGAGCAGAAATTCCCTGCCCTAATGGGAGGTTACATTTTTCACCAAAGTTGGATAAAAAAATAAACTAGGAATTTGTGTGTGTATGTGTGTGTGTGTATTTACTTTTTTAAAAAAGTAATGATTTTACCCTGTAAGACTTCTGGTTGAGATAGAGCTAGACTAAGCTGCTTTCACCTGTATTATGTCTTGTGTTGATAGAAGAGCTAAGACAATTTGTCTTTAGTTGTATTAAGATATTGTAGTTGTTTGTATCTGTGGCTGTCTTAATTTTGTATAGAATTAAGATTTGTGTTTTAATTTTGGTATCAATTATTCAGTAGGTTCTAAGAGCGTATGGCAGGTGCAATATTAAAAAGATCCCAAAGAATTGTATTGCTTTATCATTTTACGATATAGTTTATTTAAAGTAGTATTTACTCATTATAAAAGCATTCAGATAACAGTAACAAAATGACATCTCATTTGCATGATTAATTTATTCAGTAACTATTGGTTTAGCAGGTTAAGTGCTAGGATTACAAAGTTAAGTACATAATTAGTGCTATTGACCTGTCTAAGTGTAGAACAGATTGAAAATTCCCTAAGATATGATTTGAGTACTTAGTTTTTCTCTCGAGATTTAGGACTTCTTGAAAATACACACCTTTGGTTGATTTGTAGAATAGATTATCACCTGTGTTGTACGTTATAAATAAACAGGAAGCTAATGTTTTGGGGAACATGAAAACCTGAGTATAGTTAGTTTTTTAAAAGCACTGGACTGAACTGTTAAAAACAAAAATTAAAACTGCGAAACTTTTAGAAAATAGCAAAGGAGAAAATCTTGAGGATTTAGGACTAGGTGAAGAGTTTTTAGACTTGACATCAAAAGCACAATCTATATAAAGGGAAAAAATTGGTAAATTGAACCTTATCAAAATTAAAAATGTTTTGTCTGTTGAGGATGAAAAGAAAAACACCATGCTGGGAGAAAATATTTGTAAAACCGCATATACAACAAAGCACTTGTATCTAGAATGTATAAAGAACTATCAAAACTCAATAGTAAAAATACCAAACAGTCCAGTTAGAAAATGGGCAAAATTCATGAACAGAGATTTCATCAAAAGATAAAAGATACACAGGTGGCAAATAAGTGCTAGGAAGGATATTCACCATCATTAGCCAGTAAGGAAATGCAAATTAAGACCACAATGAGATATCATCATATACCTATCAGAATAACTCAACTAAAAATTAATGATAACACAAATGCTGACAAAGATGAGGAGAAACTGAATCACTCATACATAACTGGTGGGAATGTAAAATTGTACAGCCACTCTGAAAAGAGTTTAGCAGTTTTTTATAAAAGTAAACTTGCAATCAGTGTATTAACCTAGGATTTGCACTCCTAGGCATTTATCCTAAAGAAATGAAGACTTATGTTCACACGGAAACAGCATGAATGTTCACAGCAGCTTTATTCCTAATAGCTCAAATGTGGTAACAACCCAAGTGCCATTTCAGTGGGTGAATTAGCCAGTGGTACGTCCAAACCATGAATACTACTCTCAATGAGAAGGGTCAGACGGTTGGTACAAGGACCAACCTGGATGAATCTCCAAAGTGAATGCAGAATGAAAAAAGACCATCTCAAAAGCTCTCCTACTGTATGATTCCATTTATATTAAATTCTCTAAATGTCAAAATAATAAAGATGGAGAACAAATTAGCGGCTGCCAAGGAACTGGGGATAGAAGCTCTAAAGGGGTAGCCCAAGGGAGCCTATCGTGAACGCTCTGTACATTGGCACTGGTGGTGGTTACACAGATCTGGCAATAAAACTGCATAGAATGATATATGCAGAGACAATGAATGCATGTAAAATGGGTGAGATATGAATAAGGTCTGCGAAATGTTTCGATGTCAGTTTTGATAATGTGCTATATAGTTATACAGTTTCCCTGTTGGGGGAATCCAGTTGAAGGGGTACATAGGACCTCCTGTACATTGTTTTTTTACAACTTCCTGTGAATCTTTATAATTATTTCAAAATTAAAAGTTATACCCCCACCATCCAGCAGCACCCCCCCCAGGAAAACAAAAACCAAAAAACACTGGTGGTAGGACTTTTGCAGAAAAAGAGAAATAGAAATCTGTGGTTTAATCAGTGGTATTGAAAGTTATGATTAAGTATCTCAAATTAATTAGAAAACTCTTTACTCCAAGATCCGTATTTCTAACTAAACTAAAATAGATTTTAAGATTTTTCTACTAGAATGACACCGTGAACTACGAGTATGCTTTGAAGGTAAACAAGCAAAAAAAGAATATCTTTATTTTGCTTCATTTTAGAAAGAAGAAGTAAATGAATGTGGTGAAAGTATTGACAGAAATAATTTGAAGCGGTCACAAAGCCATCTTCCTTACTTTACTCCTAAACCATCTTCAGATAGTGCAGTTATCAAAGCTGGATATTGTGTAAAACAAGGAGCAGTGGTGAGTAGTTTAACAAAATATGTGAAGTAATGAAAAATGAGTGTATATTAGCAAACTCTCAGCATGGGTTAGGGTTAGGGTTTGCTTTGTTTTGTGAAAGAACCAAAGTGAAAGACCAGCTTACTGACCAGGAGTCATCGGATAGAACAGGGGTTATTCTGTGTTCAAAACTCAGTGCTATTATTTTCTTGGTCTGTGGGTGGCTGGATAAGTTAATGCTTATTACCACTAACCTTCCATTTTAAATGAGCTTCCTAACAGCTGAAATTTATTCCAGAAAGTTTTTTTTTTTTTTAATTTAATTAATTAATTTATTTTTGGCTGCTTTGGGTCTTCGTTGCTGCATCGGGCTTTAGCTGCAGCGAGTAGGGGCTCGTTGCAGTGCGTGAGCTTCTCATTGTGGTGGCTTCTCTTGTTGTGGAGCATGGGCTCTAGGTGCCTGGGCCTCAGTAATTGTGGCACATGGGCCCAGCTGCTCCGCGGCATGTGGGATCTTCCTGGACCAGGGCTCGAACCCATGTCCCCTGCATTGGCAGGCGGATTCTTAACCACTGCACCACCAGGGAAGCCCCAGAAAGTTTTTCTGTTGATTTTTTTACCCCCTTGGGAATAGATCAGGGAAAGGGAGCTCTAGTAGGGAGATTGGCAGGAAAGGGGAGACCAGGGGAGCAGGGTGTGGAAGGATCACTTACCTGATATGGGGTTGGGCTGACCCCAGCTGAAAACACTGAGACCTTGGGCTACTTACTTAACCTCTCAGGCTCTCAGTTTCTTTTTATGGAAAATTATATTGTAAAGCCTACCATCCAGAGGTCTTTTTTGAAAGATATAAATAGAAAGCACTTAGCATAGCACCTGGTCCTTAGTAAGAGCTATTACGTCTTGGCCCAGATATTCTCACACAACCAGATCCATAATGGTGAAATGTGGGAAGAGCAGGTAAATTTACCAGTATTTATGAATCCAGAATACCTTTCTAAAATGTGAACTAAATCTGTAGAGTTTCATGAGGAAATAGACTTCAAAGTTTAAAAATAAAATTTTAAAAATTTCTGTGAGTAAAGAAGTACTTAACTGTCTACTGGCGGTTCTGCTTGACCTCACATCACTCCTGGCAAGTCTAATTGGCTTAGGTCAGCCAGAGGAAGGTTCTTTCAGCCCTAACTGTGTGATCTTCTTTAGGCTAAGGGAAATGAAGGCAAGGGCTGAAGCTTTTTCATTCCAGCATGTCTACGGGTAAAATCAGAATTCTCATCAGGTCGAGTGTTAATTAGGGCTTTCAAAGAGACATTCCTTTCTTTTTGTTTTACTTTTAAATCCAAAATACTAACTAACCCTTAGAGATATTGAAGTACTTTCACAAAAACTATATCTCATTGACAGAAAATATTTGTACAAAGCATATTCACTTTATTAAATATGTGTTGCTTTCCTTCTTAGTATTATAAAGTACCTATAGAAGGATTCATGCATTTTACAGATGAGAAGCTTGATGTGGTTTAATCACATTTCCTGTGCTTGCTGTTGAACTCTTGGTAGCATTTACTTTGTGGGGGATGGGGAAGTGCTTTTTTTTTTTTTTTAACTTTTAGAGCATAAAAAACATAAGACCATATTATAAAATCATACAGTAATAGCTGAAAGCCAGCCACCAGAGTTGAATTAGGAGTTCAAGGCCTGAGTAGCAACAGAGATGAAATTTCCTGTATCTCCTCACTAAGGGAGGGTAATAAGGTGTTCCAGTGCTTGACATTTCTGATTGTGGGTTCATATCAGAATAATTAAGTTGTTATTAACATTTGACATTCTTAGAAACAGAAGTTTTATGTCTGTGTTCATCTCTGATAGATGAAAAACTGGAAGAGAAGATATTTTCAATTGGATGAAAACACAATAGGCTACTTCAAATCTGAACTGGTATGTTGCTGTGTCATGAATGTTGCTTTAAAAATGTTTTACAAGTGTTACACTGTAGTGATTATATAATTTCTTGTCCTGTTTTCTATTTTTAAAATAATTAAATTCTGGTTTTGAGAGGTATATACAGTTCAGTTTATTCTGTTGTGATGCTTTTGGTTAATGGTATTTTTGTTAAATACATCTTAAATAAAAAGAGTGTATCTTCAAAGGCATTCTACGTTGAAAGAATTAAAACTATCAGAACCCCTCAGTCTACAGATTTCCTCTAAAGGCATTGGAGGAGATGGTAGAAAGAATTAAGTCTCTGAAAGTCAACATTTGACCCTCTGATTTCTGCCTTCTCTTCCCTGCCCTCTCTTGATATTTTCTTTTTCTATTTCAGATTGACTTTTAAGTTTCTTCATATAAGATATTTTTGTCCTATCTGAAGGTAGAATCAAAGATTGAAGGTCCATCTTTCACTTGTTTGAGTAACATCCTTATTTAAAATACTCCTGTCATGTGACCTGAGTTCTGCAATAGATTGTTGGATAAATTGAGTGCGATTCTACCTCTTCTCTTTATGGGACATTTGAGGGGGGGAACCATGCGTTTTATTTGAATGACGGTACCAGAACAGCACTGTCCAGCTGAACTCTGCACTGATGGAAATGTTCCATTATCTGCATTGGCCAGGTCTACTGGTTACATGTGGCTGTTGAGCCCTGGAAATATGGCTAGTGTGACTGACAAACCTGACCGTATTTAATTTTAAAATTAAAACCGGTTGTATTTGGTATTCGTTCATTTAAATTCAAATAGTTACACATAGCTAGTGGCTACTCTATTGGACAACAGAGCACTGGAGAATAGGAAGGGAATATTTTAAGATTCATCTCAGGTGTCTGTTCTTCTGGAAAGCTTTTGGACTCTGGATTTAGTGGCTTCTCTTTACATACCTGGAACCTGATGCCCACTTCTGTCATAATACTTCCCACTGTGTTTTGTAATTGTTTGCATACTTGTCTTTACCAGTTGATTGCATGAGCTTCTTGAGAGCAAAGATTCCCTTTTGTACCCTTTTATGAACATAGCACCTGGTACCTAGAAAATAATAAGTGTTTTTGAATGAATAAAAAATTGACATAGCATAACAAGAATAGCCATTTTAGCATGGGACCCTTTCTTAGACTTCAAAACCTAAGAGCCTCAGTTGGAAGCAGTAGTTACTTGGTTCAAAAAGTACCAGCCTTGGTGTCTCAGAAGCTACCCTTGTGCTTGGTTGGCAGGTTGCTTCGTTGCTTTCAGTTAATGCCAGTCCTCTTGGGAGGAGCCCTTCCCGCACCAGACATTCATTGAGCTCTCCACGGCCCTGGTGCACTGGGAACTGGGACTAAAGAGGGCAGTCAGTGATGTTCTGGCCTTCAGTTTTACCAGAGAAATTGACATGTCCTCTTGTCATCCGCAGTAGTTATAATGAGACAAGAACTATTATAGAAATATTTACTATAATTTGAAAAGCTGCATGTGGATATTATGCTATAAAGTTTGAGATGAAAGAATACTTGAACTATCATAGGAGGTAGGGAAATTATATTGTGTGTATTCAGGACTATGTTAAGCATTTAGCAAACGCAGATAAAGCTGAACACTTCAAATATAATGACTGACCTTTATCAGTTACAAGATGCACACCCCTCCCCCCATTTTAGCATTTCTGAACTCTTCAGGTCTCTTAGAGCCGCTGAAGGTGAGGGAGCCAGGCAGCAGCTGTGCTGTAGTTTTCATTGCCTGTGTGTGCACAGCACCTTTGGGTAAGATCAGAAGATCAGCATCAAAACCTGCAGAAAAGGGTGCTGGCAGTTGGAAGGAAATCTCAGGGACACAGTGGGAGATTCTTAGGAAATGCTGTATTATCACCAGTGCTCTTTCTGGCCCAGAGAATAGTATGGAGTGAAAAACACTGAGATTGATGGCTCCTAGTCAGAGAGTGAGCTGGGATCTGAATGTGAGGTTTTAAAAAACCTTAACCCATTTATTTTGCCTATACATTTGTTTTTTGCCTATACATTTTTATATATGCTCAAGGATAATATATGATAAAAGTTGATGTTCAAAGTATAAAGGGGCTCTTTTACAAAACCTTTGGATCATGGAAAAGTTTGAACATAAAGTAAATAGATAGAATAGTATTCTGAACCCCTAAATAGCCATCACCCAGATCTCATAATTATCAACACATGACTAGTTTTGTTTCTTCTGTACCACCACCTACTTCCCCCTTCCTATTTTGAAGCAAATATTAGGCATATCATTTCATCTGTAAATATTTTTATATGTTTCTCTGAAAGATAAGAATTTAAAAGTTTCTTTCAGTAGGTATAAAAGATTTCAGCAGACAAGAAAAACTGGATGGGGTGTGCTCAGAGCAGGGGGTCTGAAGAAATGGCTCGTCTGTTTACAACACACCCGACAGGAAATCAGGGTTCATTGTGACAAGGGTCACAAAACTTGTGGCCTTCCTATGAACAGATACCCAACACGTATCCCCCCTTCACCTGCACGTGGCTGCTGGGCAGGACCAGTGGGACAGGGCTCAGTACTGGAAGGAAAGCTACAGTATTTAGTAGGGGTGTTTGCCACCTGGAGCCTGTCCGGTCCACGTGTGGCTGGGCCATGAGTGGTGGTATAGGCATAAAGGCTTTGAACCCCTCTCTTCAAGGAAAAAAGAAAAATAGATTCCTTGTATGTGCCATTCTGGAAAAGGCAAAACAATGGAGACGATAAAAAGATCAGTGGTTGCCAGGAGTTTGCGGGGGAGGGGAGATGAATATATAGAATACAGAAGTTTTTATGAGCGGTGAAAATACTTTGTATGACATTTTAATGATTTTATGTCATCATACTTTTGTCCAAACCCATAGAACGTGCAACACTATTCACTTCATAAAGCGAACCCTAAGATGAACTAGGGACTTTGGTGATTATGATGTGTCAGTGCAGTTCAGCCTTAGTTTAAAAAAAAAAGTCTTAAAATTAACACTCAGGGTAGACGTTTTTGGCAAAACCTTTGTTTCACTTTTATATATGTATACACATTATATATGTGTTTGTTGGACTGTGATGTAACATGTGCTTTTTAGAATAAGAAAGTTTGCAGGTTACTGTAGTTATACTGGCAAATAAAAGCACAAATTAATCTAAAAAGAAGAAAAGAAAACCTGGAGAAAATATTTAATTACATATATCACAGATAAAACATTAATATCTGTAATATGTAAGGAACATTAAAAATTGGGGGGTCCTTCGTCACCGTGTTTGCCCTCTTTTCCTCCCATCAGTTCCTAACAATTCAGATGTAAATTTTCTAGGCGAGGCACATCAGTGCAGGTGTCCCTGGTGGTGGTGCAGGAGCAGGAAGGAGTGTCTGGAGGGGCAGCTGGTGTGGGCGGCCAGAGCTACGCAGACGAAGAGGCCGTCCCAGAGCTTACCTGCAAATGAGTTATTTTCTAAAACTTAAAAAAAAGATTTTGGTTTTAAAAAAGTGTTCAGCCATGGTTTAATTATTTTCTTAGTACTGCATAAAGTAATGGTATGTCTTAAACTCATGTTGTCGTTTTCAGTGAAATACAGTGTATTTCATGAAATGTTCACTGTAAGTACTGTGCTAATAACTAGGAGCTAGTTACATCTTATGTGTGAACCTTATATCTAGTTTTGTAACCTTAGGTGAGGTACTTAATATGTCTAATCCTGTTTCCTCAGGTGAGTAATAGTGCATGTATTCTAGGGTTGTGGAAAGTGAGATAACACGTTTAAAACATAGCAGATGTCCTGGCACTTAGTAAATGTTTAATAAACTGTACTTGTTAAAATGATGTATTCATATAAAAGTGATATTCCTAAAATGACAAATTTAACTCAGAGAAGCTGGGTATTCACTACTCTGGTACCCTCTGTATGAAAATAACATTCCAAGATAGGAAGTCCTCCACTTACTGGGTGAATAGGGGTTCATCGAGGAAAAGTCTGATGGTTAATGGTTTTTAATAAGCTACACTGTCATTTAGTACATAAATAATGTGAACATGGGTTATATGCCAGTTTCCTTGTTTCAAATCACAGTGTGTCTCGGGTCATAGTATTTGAGCTGTTCTGATGCTGGATGGTTCAAGAAGGTAGATTTATGTCTTAGATGTGCTTCAGGAAAGAAGCATGATTTTCGCATAGACCTCTAAATAAAACAAGTAATGCTTAAAAGGATTCTAAGAATATATGTCATGTATCTGTTTATTTGCTTTTTTTGACAGGAAAAGGAACCCCTCCGCGTAATACCACTTAAAGAGGTTCATAAAGTCCAGGAATGTAAGCAAAGGTAAAGCACCGCCTCTGACTTGGTGCCTGGCACCGCTTATTATTACACAATGTATAGTTCTTTAGTTTAATTGACGTACTTACAGCTGATATTTTTCTGTGTTATTGCTAGTGGGTTATGCCAAAGGTTTCAAAACCTTCAGATGAAACAGAGTATTGAGATTTTTTTGTTTGAAAACTACAAATTAGGAAACAGTTCTTAAGCTTATTAATGGAAAGGACAAAATTTAATGTGAACAGCTATCATATTTGACAAATTGATGTATTATTAATTCTAGTATTTCAGGCTTGCTGCAGAATAGAGCTTTATAAGAATGTTAACTGTGCCATTGTTTCTTTGAGCAAACTGATTTCTTCACAGTTGAAAACTTTGAATTTTAAAGCTGTTTTATGAACCTTTCTAAAAATACATACAACTATATAAAATATGTAAAATTTAATGCAAAAATAAATTGGAAAACGATCACTTAGTATTTCTCAGTTAAATCAGTATTTTATCTCTAATATTTATTTTCTCATTGACACATACTTGGTACTGGGTAAAGAAGTGAAAGGAAAACTATCAAACAACTGCTATTTAAGTACAATTGGAAAATTTTTTTTGTTAACAGTGACATAATGATGAGAGACAACCTCTTTGAAATTGTAACATCGTCTCGAACTTTCTATGTGCAGGTAAGATACTTCTTTGGAGATTATAGATCCTCCTAACAAGAAATTAATAATTTTAGAGGTGAAATAAACATAAATAAATGTGTTTCTCATAAAAATAAGCAAAAAATATGACAAATTTAATTGCCAATTTAATAAAAAAAATATATAAGATTATTGGCAGGTCATATGTTCAGCAAATAGGGGTATTCTTTGCTGTAAGTTAGTCACATGGAATTAAATTTTATTTGGAGGAAGGGAAATGCTATTTAAGTTAGATGCTAAGTGTGTACTTTCAATTTGGATTATTTTTGCACATATTTTGGAATTTTAATTATATCACCTTTTGGTAATTTTATAAGAAGGGGGGCTCAAATATCCATAATAAAAGTACACAGTATATCTTATCATTTCACTAATGGTAGATAGTATCCTATGTTTAAGTTTAAAATACACTTTTTACTTAACACATTTATTTAGATTAGAAGTTTTTTTAAAAGAACATTTGGCTTTGTTTTATAAAAGTTATTACATATGCTTATTGCAGAAAATTTAGAAAATACAGAAAAATATGAAGAAAAAGTGTTTTATAAACCATATAGAATTCCACATTCAGGCAACCATTCTTTTTTTCTTTTTTTCTTTTCCTTTATTAGAGCATATCTTTTTATAACAAATGGGATTATATGATATCAATATAGTGTTATATCCTATTTGTTTACTATATCATAGTCATTTTTTTCTACATCAAAAATTCTCTGAAAACCTTTTAGAACTATGCTCTCTTATATGAATGTTTCACAATTAAACTGTTTCTCTGCTGTACTGTTACTGATCACTCATTTACATAGTTTTTGTACATTTACTGTGATTTAATGTGGTAGTGCATAAATTTGCCTGAATTTCTTACTTCTTTACAATACGTATCTAGATCGAGGATAACTATCGGAGCATGAACTTTTTTAAACCTCTTTGCTAAATTGACTTCTAGACTGGTGCTCCTGTTTGTAGTGAATGAAAGTATACTCTACCTTTGCCTACTTCGAGTTTTTCCTTTTAAAAACTCTTTGTTAATATCATTGGTTCAAAAAATTTACTTGTATCTTTAAAATTTTTAAACTACTAGACAGTAGAATCCAGAAGTAAAGGGCAGTACCTCTCCACCCCTCTGAGGGCCTTGTTTAATTGGATTAAAGTCATAGTAAGGTTTTTAATTCACATTGCAAGTCACGGTCCTATCAAGGAAGATGATGCTTTGGAATATGACGATTTAGGGTACTGTTGGAAATTATTTTTAGAAAAATAAGATATAAAATGATGTCACAGGGCTTCCCTGGTGGCACAGTGGTTGAGAGTCCACCCGCCGGTGCAGGGGACACGGGTTTGTGCCCCGGTCCCGGAGGATCCCACATGCCGCGGAGCGGCTAGGCCCTTGAGCCATGGCCGCTGAGCCTGCGCGTCCGGAGCCTGCACGTCCGGAGCCTGTGCTCCGCAGCGGGAGAGGCTGCAGCGGTGAGAGGCCCACGTTACCGCAAAAAAAAAAAAAAAAAAGATGTCACAGTGTTTTTTTAACTGCACAATTACATAAATATTCATCTTGAAAATTCAGACAGTACAGCAGGAGAAATGAGAAGGTCTTTCTTTGACTTCTTCCTCTTCTTGTTTTCTGTCCATAATTATTCATATTGACACTTTTTGATGTGTCTCATCTTAAAACATTACATGCCCAACTTACACCTCTGTAAGTTACCCAGCAAAACCTGGTTTAAAAAAGTGATTTCTAAAAGTTTTTGGAAACCATTGCCTTAGAATGATTTTGTTGTTGACACTGTTAATTATTACCAAAATGAATACATTGGATTTACAGACATAGGAGCTGATTTTGAGGAAAAATTGAATGAATCCTTCCTTCTCCTTAGGCTGATAGCCCTGAAGAGATGCACAGTTGGATTAAAGCAGTCTCTGGTGCCATTGTAGCGCAGCGGGGACCTGGCAGATCAGCGTCTTCTGTATGTTTCCTGTTCTCTGGGGTGATACTCCCTTGGGTCCCCTGATCCTGTCAAGTTATTTTTCTTCCTCTCCCCCTAATCCTTTCAGTTTCTTTCTGTTTTGAGATTTATCTGCATGTTGACTTTCATACCAATTGGACTTGCAAAAAAATAATGCATTTCTAATTTAATGCTTCCTGTAGTGTTATGTATACATAAGTTTCTGTGCATTGTATTGTCTTAAATGCACAAGCAGGCAACTAAAGAATGAACATTTCCTTGTCTTGTTTTAGGAGTTCTTACTTGTCAGTAGGTCCCGACGTGGTATAATTTACCAATTCTTAGTGTGGTATTTGGCCTAATCATGTAAGGCACCTTTAGTTGTAGCATTACACACTTTTGTGAAGGTCTCAGTTTCCTTTTTACTTCCTGTAATTTCAGTTTAGGTTTTTTGCCTTAATAGTGCTGTAAGACAGTTGAGCAGCTTGAACCTTAAATATAATCTAGTGTTCTCAGTCAGTATTTTCCATTTCATTCTCATTGTTTACTAGGTTAATTTAAAAGGCTGCTTTTTACTATCTTAATTATCTTTTTGGTAGTATAATAATAAAATTAAAACAGCTAAACATTCTCAGATAGTAAGGAAAATGTCTTTACTTTTTAATTGATCATGTACAAGTTCATCATAGGAATAAGATTTAGCTTTGGAATACTTTGGTCACTGATCTCTGATCTGAAAATAAAAATTCTACTGAGGAATGAAAAACTTCCAAGCACCTTGAAGTGCAGCACATTGGTCTGCAGAAGGTAGTCTAATACGGAGCGTGATAGCCTTTAGTATCTAGACTCATTGATGCTGGATAGTCTGCACTTGCAGTATTTTCCTGCATTTCTAGTATTGCAGTAATATTGTCTTTTAATTGTTTCTTGTTAGAAATGACTCCAGATCAGTAAATACAAATCCATTTTTCTCACTTTTAAAGTTATTCTTCTTGTATCCTGTTTGGAATGTCTCAGAAATTATTTTCATAGGTGTTAATTTTGTAACTGCCTGTGTTTTATGTGACCTTTTCAGCAGTCAAGTATGAGACTCTCTGCAAAAACAATGTCTGTTGGGAAGAGGAAAAGTTGGAGAAGGGCGTTTGTGTTTTGTGCTTTGTGGTGGGGGCAGATTGGACTCTCTAAGCTGTAACTATCAGCGGAACTTTCTCTCTCCCTCCTCCAGTACAGGTTAACTCTAATCTTAGCTTTGCACTGTGTTCCAGATGCGGCAGGCCAGAAGGCTGTCGAATCCTTGTATACAGAGGTATACGTCCAGAACTGGGGAATGCAGCACGTATGTGGGCTCTCACGCAAACGTGCCTTCTTACTAGAGGGCCTGGACTTACTCACTACTTAACAACTGATTCTGGAAAGTTGAGTTAACCAAACTGCCTTCTGCAGTTATCATAACTGACTTTGTCAACACTAACGCAAACTAGTTCACTACAGTCATCAGGTTGGATACGGATATTAAAAAATAAATAAATAATGAAAAAAAGACAACTTCACTAATTTAAAAAGTCATATCTACTAAAGCTTAACTTACTGAATTGCCACAAGAGTTTCAATTTCTGTATTTCGTGTATTTTGAAATTTTTTATACTACACCACTTAAAATGCACCTTTGTGGTAACAGTTTGCTCAAACTCACAGGTGCACATGCATTGGATAAACTCTACATTAGTATAGTGTGCATGGTGTATTAAATCTCAGGTGAAATTTAGCTGTCTAATGGGAATCTAGAGTGTTTTAGTGGTTTGTAGCACTTTGTTTTCAAAGCCACTAATGTCACAACTATATGGCAATGCATTTGGAATGGTCATATTTCAGGCTATCTTCAGATTTGATTTAGTTAGAAGTGTATTGAAATTAATATTCACAACTGAAATTATTTCACCACAGTTTTAATAAATGCTTAAATATGTACCCTTCCCTGCCTTTAAAATCTTAAGCCGGGCTTCCCTGGTGGCGCAGTGGTTGGGAGTCCGCCCGCCGATGCAGGGGACACAAGTTCGTGCCCCGGTCCCGGAAGATCCCATATGCCACGGAGTGGCTAGGCCCATGAGCCATGGCCACTGAGCCTGCATGTCCGGAGCCTGTGCTCCGCAACGGGAGAGGCCACAACAGTGAGAGGCCCGCGTACCGCAAAAAAAAAAAAAAAAAAAAAAAAAACAAACTTAAGCCATATGAATGTATGCCATATGCAAAAATAAATAAATGCAATTAAATAAGAAGTGAAAAGACTATGATATTATTGGTTGCAGTGAAATTCAGGGAACCAAAAACTCAGGTTCATGAGGCTGCCAGACAAAATAATAGGTTTGAAAAATGTTGAGTTCTGCTTATTAAAGAGAAAATGGCCTTTTATTTTTATATTCTGCATTTTCATTTTTTAATCTTTCTAAAATGTGTGGGATAATTCCTAGTGTTTATTGAGAATAAACTCTTAAATAAAATGGTAAAGCTGGTAGGCCCCCTGTTAAACACAGTTCAGTTGCAGTTGGCACACTGCATTCCCGTTTAGGCTGACTGAGTCTTCAAAGTCTTCAAAGCCAACTTTGGCTTCAGAAAAAAGAACTGACGAGCTAGTTTCTAAGTGGGAATGGTTGTTGGCTGTCATCGCTCTAAACTCACTCCTAAAAATGCATTGCTTTGGGAAGGAACTTGCACATGTATGCTGCATGGCTCATGCTTCTGCTCTGTGTGTGTGTGTTTTGTTCTGTTTGTTTTTCAGAGAATAAAGTCTCACACTGAGTTACTAGCCTTGCCGTTAATGATTGCCCGTGTCTGACCAGCACCCCTCTTTGCAGGAGCATTCCCGCTGTCCTTCCGAACCCAAACATGCTCTCCTCTCTGCCGGTGCCACAGCAGCCACCCCGCGATCCACAGCCTCTCGCAGCGACTCTCTGGTCTCAAGCTTTTCCATGGAGAAGCGAGGATTTTACGAATCTCTTGCCAAGGTCAAGCCAGGGAACTTCAAGGTCCAGACTGTCTCTCCAAGAGAACCAGCTACCAAAGTGACTGAACAAGCTCTGCTAAAACCTCAAAGTGAAAATGGCCCTCAGGAACAAGATTGTGACCCCGTGGACTTGGATGACGCAAGCCTTCCAGTCAGTGATGTGTGAGATGGAAGCATGTGGAGCCTGACCCGCCTCATCCGCCCTCAGTGTCCTTTCAAGAGGCTTCTCGCCAAAGATGATAAAGGGGAAAGGGGCTTTAATGCATATAGTATACTGCCTCATCGATGTTCTCTTTATAAGCTGGTAAAGCCAAGAAGCTAGGATGTGGCCAAACTCAATGCAATTTCTTTAAAAAAAAAAAAAAAGAAAAAGAAAGAAAAAAGCCCTAAGTATCTCAGTATCAACTGTCTGAAGCTTTGTTCTCATTGGGATGATAAAAGTGTGTGTGTGATATTTTTTCCAAGTGAATTTGACAATTTAAATGTTTCACAATTTAAAACATGAAAAATGCTTATTAATTATTTTGGTTGTTTTAAAAATGCTACTGTGACTTCCAATTAAATGTTCAATCTCTATACATTCTTACCAGTTAATATTATTGAATGAAATATTGCCAGACAAAAATACCTGAACTCATGACGTCTGTGGTGCTGTAAAATTTATAGTACAGTGTGGACTGTTTTGAAATGATAGCCATTTTTGATGCTCTGGATCTCAAGGTGAGCAGTGAGTTTTGCATAGAGGGTATTATTGGACAGTTAGCGAGGGTCGTGTGTTGTACTGGGGTGGAGAAAAGGGGAGAATTAGAATTCAAACAACCGTATCTCGGACATTTATTTGTAAAAGCTTAATCAAGACGTGCAGCAGTCATTGCTTTATTCAGTGAAAATTATTTGATACGAAATATCTTGGAGATCTGATTTTCTTGTCAGAGTTTTGTAAAATAGTTCTTATTTCTATATTTGGATCAGTGAAAGACCTCAAGTTTATGTGTAAAGACATACTGCCCTTAGTCATGCGATTGCAACCTCTGTGTTTTGTCACTAATAACCTGTATTCAAGTGCCTGTGTTTTTTCATCTTGTTTAGGAATATTTTGAGATTAATGTGCTCAGAACTCCTACATGATTGGTTTTAGACAATTAGGATAAAATTAATTTTCAGTAGCATAGGTTAATGTACTAAATAACATACCATTTTGTGTTAGAGATACCAGAATGTTGTTATTCTATCTGTGCAATATATGTTTTAAAACACATATTTGACTTTACATTTAATCATGGGGATATCATAAATATAAGCACCTCTCTAAAATATCGTTAGTTTCAGGTGTTGAGTAATAGACCAGTTTGATCAAGTACTGTTTTTACGGTTCAGTCTTAAACATTTGCTTTAAGAAAATAGTCTTGAATTTCACATGCTGCTATTTTTATGATATTTTGCCGTATTACAGTACTGTTTTGTTCTGAATTCGTAAATGTCACTGTTTCTCCTTTTCATTTTCTAAGATGACTTCTTGTTTGAGAAAGAGAGGGGAGGGTGGATTTCTTATTACAGTGGTGGGGTCCAGAGGTTACTATCTATTATACTAGAATTATCATAGCATCACTTTAAAAATCTGAATGCATCAAGAATGCACCACTCAACATTTTTTTCATAAGCTAATATTTTTAGAAGTTATATTTAGATTTTTCCTTTTTTTGCAGCTACATTTGAGAATGATAGAATGAAAAGGTTTTAAGTAGTTATCACTTTCTCTGCAGATATATCCATTACAGCAGCTCTTTTAGAAAGCTCTTTTTTCATGAACACACCTAAGAAATCTTGTGTAGACAGTTGGCTATTTCAGGAGCCTAATGCTGTTTTCTTTGGTACAGCTTTTACATTGCATGTTCATTTTAATATTTTGGTATTGGTAATTTGATATATTCCGTAGTGGCAAAATATTAGCTCTATTTTGGGACTTTTTATAGAACTACCCTTGTATAAAATAGAATAGGGAAGTGGTCTTGTGATTGTCAGAGTCTCCTAATATTTATCTCAGTACTTTTATAATTCTATGAAAATTATTTAATTATTTTAAAACTTATACTTTTCCTGTAAATATGTCACATCTGAATTGTCAAAGAATTACTTTGAATACCTTAATATTTGCTGCATTTTTTTCTGTATATATAACATGTCTTCTTTCAGAATGGGAATATATGTGTGCTTCCCATTGTTTACTTTTACGTCTGTTATCTTTATACATCAAACTGGTTGAACACTGTAATGACTTGAGAATAAATTGCTCAAAATTAATTCTAACTTATTTCTCATTTGGTCTGGTTCAGTTCTTGTGTGAACAAGTAAATACAACAAGTACAAAATGTGTTTGGTTAATTGACTTGAATTTAAGGACAGACATTATTTGGTAGACTTGGAAGGGTATAACTTGATGTGAAATTGCACAAGGAAACATGAGTCTTTTTGGGAAAAAGAGCTTATTTTGCTTAATTAGAAAACATGCTCTCAAAAGCAAAATCAATTATTCTGGCTTCAAAGCATTGTTTGAATCATCCAGGCTGCTTTTGCGGTGTTTGGTTATTGGTTAGATCGGTATGACATGAATAAGGATGAGTGCAGAGGACATACTGATCCCCAGGTGAGCTGTAGACCTGCACTCATAAAAATGCCCTGTTAAGTATTAGAGGCTGCTTCTTGCAAACCCACTGTTAGTAACAAGTAGTCCACACTTGCTGTGTATCCAGCATCTAGTAATGAACTGGATAAAGGATATCTGTGTTGGTCATTTTTATTAACTGGTGCAACTTGATTTTCTTTCCCTGAAAAGTATTTTAAATTTTTTTTTTTAAATGTGGAAGTTCTAAACTTTGTTGCTTTCACCAAAAAAAAAAAAAAAAAAAAAATCCCTTAGCCATTTTTTTTACTTCTAGTTAAAGTAGTGCTGTGTTTTTATCAGAAGTTCTAACAGTTGGTGAGGCAGGAAATGTCTGTGTAAAAATGGAATGACGAAAAAAAAAAAAAAGGAACGACATACCAGCTTAGTACCAGCTTAATACCAGACTTGGTAAGAATCTTCCTTGTCATGGGAGGTTTGACAGTCCACATATGACGCAGCGAAAAATACACTTAGATGGGTTCGTATTTTCCATTTGCAAACTTCCCTGTTTAGCAGATCCAGAATTGGTTAGTTGTATATGTTGTTTATTTTTTAATGACTTAACGAAAACTGTATTTTTGTCAAACCTCACGTAAGACATGTATTGAAAATATTGCTGAATTGGAATTAACATTTACAATTTTGACTGACGAAATCCTAGCGTTTTATTTTTATGACATAACGTGAATAGTGCCTTACTATGGTATATTCATGAAGTAATAGCGCCACCTTCTGGTTACATCATTGTTAAATTTGAAATCTCACTTTATTTCACTCAGAAAATTAGAGAAGATACGTAATTGCCTAGGATGGTTTGGATATTAATATAAAACTTAAGTCGACATTTGTGAATGACTTTAATAAACCTTTTATTTGGAGATAACTGTAGATTCCCATGTAATTTTAAGAAATAATACAGGGCTCTTGTATACCCTTTTTACTCAGTTTTACCCAATGGTAACATTGAAAAACTATAGTAAAATAATATAACTGGGATATTGATACTGATATGGTCAGGAAACAACAATTCCATCATCACAAGGATCTCTCATTGTGGCCCTTTTATAATCACCTTTACCTCCCACTTTACAGGTTTGGAAATAAAAGTCAGCGGTTTACAATCGCACTAGGTTTACAGTCCCATCTTTTTTATTCCAAGGTCTGGGCTCTTAACCATTATGGTACTGCTGCCTAAGTAGAAGTCCTGAAAATCATTCTTTGTTTCTATTGCACTATCTCCAAATTATTAGATGAGTTGCATTTTCATTCAATCTATTTTCAATA
The DNA here is from genome assembly GCF_964341445.2 of Mesoplodon mirus. Classification (NCBI taxonomy): domain Eukaryota; kingdom Metazoa; phylum Chordata; class Mammalia; order Artiodactyla; family Ziphiidae; genus Mesoplodon; species Mesoplodon mirus. The sequence continues at coordinate 221,785,834 of NC_138977.1, forward strand.
TTTTTCAGAACCATAATAGTTTAAATGATAGATTCTTTATACGTGCATTTAAATTTAACATTTGAGAATCGATAGTAGATAAATATCCTGATCACAACCTCCCTGAGAGATTTTTAGCCCTGACATTTGACATGTAAATTAATAAGGTTATCAGAATAAGGATTTTAAAATAGCTTTATTTTAGGTTTGCCAGATTCTGGAATTGGAAGGAGTTGCAGAAACTGGTTGTAGTCACTGGGTATAGGGTAAGCGTGAGGTGCTTTTCCATGTGAAGAAACTTTTGACCTTCTGATGAGGTCTTGGGTCAAATGGGTGTCTTCAGTGTACAATATGCAGTGCACAGGAAACCTAAGAAAAAGATGACACCCACAAAGAATTTTCTAAAAGAAATATAAAGTGTAATATGTGATCAAATCAGTCATGGAAAGCTACACATCCAGAGACTGAGATGGTAATGGTGGAGTGGGTAATAAGAGAAGCATAGTGATGGAGGAGATTTGGAAAGGTCCCAGAAGAGAAAAAGGTCCTTATAAGTAAAAACTATGTGACATGACAATAAATTTGGAAATGATGATTCGGAATTGGAAGTATCCAAGTTCGTGCATAAAATTTAAATTGTTCTCTTGAAGTTTTCATTGCCTGTTTCTCCCTTCGAAATGACAGTACTTTTACCTGTCATACTGGTTTTCTTCAGCATTGGTCGGCGTTGGGGCAGGAGAGAATGAGTGGGTGGGAAATGCGGGGAACTTTCCATGATTTAGGAACTTAACCACATCTAAACTCACTTTTGCCTGGCTTTGGTACCTTCACGATGTGGACTTAATCTCTTCCCTGTGGAACCTTATTATTTCCATATAGAGGCCATTGGTCCCATGACATCTTTTCCTTTGTGACTTTCATACGCATCATGCTCCTTGTCATGCTTCAGGTTATCACTCATGTTATCCTTTCTTCTCACTCTCCTTTTGCCTGTCTATTTCCAAAGTGGAATATTTCCTAATGGATTAGAAATGGCAAGTGAAGGGAAGTGATGCTTTAAGGATAACGGCAAGTTTTTTGGCCTGGACAACTGGAAGAACAGAGAGCCCTTGAGCTGAGGTGGCAAAGGTCGCAGGTAGAGCAGGTTTGAGGGCAAAGGTTGCAATTGGAGTATTGAGTGTGATGGTTTGAGATGCCTATTAGATACCAAGGAGAAAGGTCAGGAAGGCAGTTGGATATACAAATTTGGAATTGAGAGAAATCTTTATTGGAGATAAAAATTGGGGAGCCTTCAACATACTAGGTGCTATTCAAAGCTCTGAGGCTGGATTAGAGAGATGAAAGGAGAAAAGAGGACCAAGGAACAGACAGGGTCCTCCAACATTAAGAGCTCAGAAGAGGAACTGGCAGTGGAAAATGAGAAGTTGTGACTACAAGTCACTTGGAAGCAAAGGGCAGAAAATGAGTCAAGGAGGAGGGGCTCTGATGTGTCAAATGATGCTCACAGGTCTAGTAAGAGGCCGACTGAGAAATGACTGCTCGGTTTGCCAGTGTGGAGGCCACTGGAAATCTTAATAGGAGCAGTTTTGGTGGAGTGGACCAAACAGAACTATTGTGAGTTTTGCTGTAACAGGAGCAGAGAAATGGGATGGTTGCTGGTAGCCAAAGCGGGTTCAAGATTTTTTTGTTGTTTTTTTAAGATAGAAGAAATAGTGGCCTTTCGTTGATGGCCAATAGCAAAAGGAGGATTGATGATGTAGGAGATGGGGAGACTTGTTGGAGCCAAGTCCTGGAGGAGATGAGATGACTCTAGCATACCAGTAGAAGGCTTGGCTTTATTCAGTGTGTCGGTGTTCTGTGGTGGGAGGGCCGAGTAAGTGGGTGCATGTGGAGGGGAGGAGTCTCTGAAAGTCGGCTTGCCTTAGTCTCAGCAACTTAGGAAACAGTCCTCAACGGTGAGATAGATGGGAAAGACGGTATTAGAGGTTTGAGGAAGGTGTGAATTGTCTCGGACTGTGGAAAAGGAATGGACTACGGAAATAGAGGACATCCTGGCAACGCTTGAGCTCTGTGGTCATGAATTACCGTCTTAAATAACAGGCAATTGCAGTCATTTTTGTCACGCTCCTGACTTTGGTAGAAAGGCCTCTAGTGGTTCCCATTGAAGGGCATGGTGCTGGCTTTTGGGCTGAGGTGGGAATATTTTATCAGGTTAAAGAAGTATTCGACTATTCATATTTTACTGAGTTTTTTTTAAATGAAGAAGGGTAGTTGAATTTTATCAAATATCTTCAATATCTGTGGAAAGAATCTTGTTTCCCTCCTTAGATCAATTAACTTGGTGAATAACATTAATCCATTTCCTAATATCTATCATTACATTTCAGGAATAAGTACCATTTGGTCAGGATGCATTATTTTAACTTTTTTTTTTTTTTTTTTTTTTTTTTTTTGCGGTACGCGGGCCTCTCACTGTCGTGGCCTCTCCCGTCGTGGAGCACAGGCTCCGGACGTGCAGGCTCAGGGGCCATGGCTCACGGGCCCAGATGCTCCGCGGCATGTGGGATCTTCCCGGACCGGGGCATGAACCCGCGTCCCCTGCATCGGCAGGCGGACTCCCAACCACTGCGCCACCAGGGAAGCCCGGGGATGCATTATTTTAAAATGTACTGCTTGATTCTGTTTGCTATAACTTTATTTGGGTTTTTTTTTTTTTTTGCATAAATACAAGTGATGCTGGTTTGTATTTTTCTTCTGTGTGGTTCTAGTCTTTGTAGACTTTGTGGTGTTATACCTAGCTTCGTGGAAAGAACTTGGAAGATTTTCTTCTTTTAAGCTGTTTTGGAACAGCTGAAAAAGACTTGGAATTATTCCTCTAAAGAGTTGGTGAACTTTCCCTGTGAAACCTGTTGGACCTGTTTTGCGGGGCTACATCTGACAGCTTACTTCCTCATGTCCTCTATGAAAATTGATGTGCTTAGGTTTTCTATCTTTTCTGGAATCAGTTTTTTTTTAATTTTAAAAATTATTTACTTATTTATGTATGTATATATTTATTCATTTAGTTATTTTTGGCTGCATTGGGTCTTCGTTGCTGTGTGTGGGCTTTCTCTCTAGTTGCGGCGAGCGGGGGCTACTCTACGTTGTGGTGCGTGGGCTTCTCATTGCAGTGGCTTCTCTTGTTGCAGAGCACGGGCTCTAGGTGCATGGGCTTCAGTAGTTGTGGCGTGTGGGCTCAGTAGTTGTGGCGCACGGCCTTAGTTACTCCGCAGCATGTGGGATCTTCCCGGACCAGGGCTTGAACCCGTGTCCTGTGCATTGGCAGGATGATTCTTAACCACTGCACCACCAGGGAAGTCCCTGGAATCAGTTTCAATAAATTATATTCCTAGAAAAGTATACATTCTAAGTTTTCAAATGTATTTGCATGGAGCTGAGCAAAACACACAGTGTGAGAACTCACTTTGTCTTCAACTCAAATGAACTAACACGAACACTTTGTTTATGTGGCGAATTGTGATATCATCTGATTTTTACTTGGCACCAAGGTGATTACAAACGCAAACATGGGCACCAGATTAAAGTGGTGCTATTCAGGTATAAGGAGGCCATCTAAATCAAAAGTATGGGTCATCTAAAAATTAAAATTCAAGTGTGACATATATAATTTCTCATAAAGAATCAGTGATCCCAGGAGAACAAGTCTGGGTTTCCCATTTGAGAAACAGTCTCCTTATGGAAAGTGTTCAAACTTCTTAGCTTCAGGCGCTTACATTTCCACCTTCTCACACAGTGCTTCTTGTATATCGTATGGGCCAGTTCCAGGGAACCATTCTTTGTTTCCTGATTTTCCTGCCTCCCTGTCATGATCCGTGCTGGTCCTTCTGCCTGAATGCCACTTTCCTGATCCCTTGTGCTGTTTAATGCCACTCATCCTTCCATTTCCGCTAAGATGCAACTTCGTCCTTGAGATGTTGGACTTGCTTTCTCAGCTTCCCCACAGCACAAGCCACGATGGCCCCAAAATACCTGATTCCCTCTCCCTTCCTGTGCCAACATTCAACTCAGTTAATTGGAACTGGAATGCATTTTAAGATTTTGTGCTTGAACTCTGGGCTGACTGTATAGTTTTTTCTCTCACCGCTGCAGTCTTTTCAAAAAGCCAATGACTTCAAAATTTGGAAGAGATTAGAAAATGGAAACAGCTTCAGTCTAGCGGTTTGTTGATTAGATTGGCCCAAAAGGGAAGTACATAAGACAGAAAACAAAATTTAAACAGATCCTGGTAGTGTTGGCCGCTCTGTGAAAGTACTGCAAGAATGCGTGGTTTCAGCAGTCACTCACAGCTGTTGGAGGTCCAGGGTCCCTTTCACGCTCATCACATTCAATTTTACATTGAAGTTTGGAGCACCCATAACCGCCCCGTTGCTCTTCTGAGCCTGCAGTGGGAGAAAGTAAATTCTAATTCTCGAAAGCAGTGGCTCTCAAAGTGTGGTCCGGAGACCAACAGCGTCACCGTCATCCAAGAACTTGTTAGACGTGTAAGTTATCAGCCCCTCCCCAGTGCTGCTGAATCAGGGCCTCTGGGGATGGGACCAGCAATCTGTTTTAAAGCCTCTAAGTGATTCCGGTGCCCATAAAGTCTGAGACCCGCTGCCCTAAAGCATCCACGGCGTGTCGTGAATTCTCTCCTAGGCATCTCCTTAGGAGAGCTGAGAAAATGGTCACCCATATCACCATCTGTGTTCTGGGGTTCAGTTGAGGAACCCCACTGAGAAAGGCTGCCTGCGTCCACCTGCTTTGAGAGATTACACTCAGATGAGAATAAAAAGTTTTCTTATTTGATATCTTCTATAGAGACAGAATTTTATCAGGAATCTAGGAAAGGTGCTTATACCATTTAACTCTGAGCCTCCTGGCCATGGAAGAAGCAGATGTTGAGTTCTGTAAGTCTGTTGTTTGATGAAAAGAAGCATGTCACCTTTACTCAGCCAGAGAGCCTTTTTGGCATTGAATATTCAGAAGCTTCTGTTGTCTGGATGTGTTACAAGGGACATTGAGTAAGATGGGATCAATGTCCCTAACACTGTCACAGGAGTCTGTGCAGTCTTCTCTAAGCTGTTAGTATTAAAAATCTATTTCTGGGCTTCCCTGGTGGTGCAGTGGTTGGGAGTCTGCCTGCCGATGCAGGGGACACGGGTTTGTGCCCCAGTCCGGGAGGATCCCGCATGCCGTGAAGCGGCTGGGCCCGTGAGCCATGGCCGCTGGGCCTGCGTGTCCGGCGCCTGTGCTTCGCGACGGGAGAGGCCACAGCAGTGAGAGGCCCGCGTACTGCAAAAATAAATAAATAAATAAATAAAATAAAGTACCTAAGTATAACTCTATGCTTATTAAAAAAAAAAAAATCTATTTCTTCCCCCTGACTTGAAATAAGACTTTTTTCAGTGTCTTAGTCAGCTTGGGCTGCTACAACAGAATACCTTAGGCTGAGTGGCTTATAAACAACAGAAATTTCTTTCTCACCCTCTGGAGGCTGAGAAGTCCAAGATCAAGCTGTTTTGGTGTCTAGTGAGAACGCTTTTCCTGGTTCTAGGCAGCTGTCTTCTCGTTCTGTCTGCACGTGGCGGAGGCACAAGGGAGCTGTCGGGAGGCTCTGATGGTGTGAGAGTGGAGCCCTCGTGGCCTAATCACCTTGCCAAGGCCCCACCTCCCAGTACAATCACCTTGGGGGTTAGGTTTCAAGATATGAATCTGGGGGGGGAGACACAGACATTCAGGTTATAGCACTCAGGCAGTAATCACTCAGAGTGGAGTCCATTTCTGAACTTCTTATAACATGAATATGGATAGTTCTCTGCCAGAATCATACACTGTGAGTAATTGTAGTCAGCGATATATTTTAATATCATAGAAATGTTTTTCTATTCAATTTTTGAAACTCTGAATCTTTATCTTGGAGTTCCAAAATACCTTACTTTTTAAACATTGGAATTACGTCAAGTTTGTAGTTCTGTGAGGTGCTCCTGTTATGACGGAGATGTGATAGTAGCTGTGTCAGGTGACTGTGGGCAGGGGGGTCTCCCCACTGGGGACCTTCCTGGTAGCTGTTTGCATTTGGGGGAAGGAGGTTTGCGGAGAGGAGGCCATGTGCGTGGAGGGAGAGGAAGGCTGGGTGGAGGCTCTGAACACAGAGGAGGCTGTGAGTAACATGTGTCTTTGGAGATAGGATGATAAGAAGTGCCCCTGCTTTAGGACCAGGTGGCAGAGTGGGCACAGAGAAGGGTGTTCCCCCCAGTTCTGTGGAACCCGGTGTGGACACAAGCCACAAAACTGACATCTGCCAGGCCATTGGTCACTTCAGTTGGTGAGGTGCTTGGGGCTGGCTCAGGAAAGTCAACTGTTGAATTTGGGGGAATTATGCAAGCTGGTTGTCCAACAGCCATTATTGAAAATTAGACATAAACTTACAATTACATAAATTACATTAGGAACAAAGGTAATAAAAAACCTCAAAACTCATCACTTCCTAGTTGCTTTACTGCATCTAACTATTACCCATGCTCTAGGGGTTATTTACATCTACTGGACCTGGGTAGTTGATGGATTATGTGATGCTGTGCACCCTGCCTCTCCTTCCAGTTCCGTGTTCAGTGATGTTACATTGGCAGTGTGACGTGCCCACAGGAGGAGCATTTACACCACAGAAATTGGCAAATTGGAAGTTACAAATTAAGGCTTGATTTATTCTTTTACTGATTGTCTAAATGAGGGGTTGCAACTTTTTCTGTAAAGGGCCAGATAGTAAATGTTTTAGGCTCTGCAGCCCATAGGGTCCCTGGACTCTTTATTTTTACTGTTCAAATTTAGGTCTATGATCCACTTTGAATTAATTACATTTGATGTCTGTATGGGACCTATGTTCATTTTTCCCCCCATATGAATAGCCAATTAATCCAGCACCATTTATTGAAAAGACCCTATTTAACTGCAGTTATGCCTTTGTGCAATCAGGTGACTATTTTTCTGTATGAGTCTGATTTGGGTTCCTTCCTGTTCCACTGCTCTATACTTTCATCCATATGCCAATACCCAGCTGTCCTGATTATTGTCAAATTATGTTGTGATTCCAAAACACCATCTTCAAGGGTATCCTGGGAGTTGCCACCTCTATAGAGTTTGCAAGGCCATTTCCTTGTGCCAGGACACAGAGAACTGGCCCCTAGGGATGGGGACAGTGAAACAGGGAAAACAGAAAGGGAGTGGATAAGCCACGTCCAGATACCAAAAGAGCTTATCTAAAGACTTCAACGTTTTTTGTTTTTTTTAAAGCTGTATAGATATCTTGGTGGATTAAAAAACATAGAAAAGCATCCTCATTTTAAAATGTCAGAAAATATATTGGGGCTTCCCTGGTGGCGCAGTGGTTGAGGGTCTGCCTGCCGATGCGGGGGACAGGGGTTCGAGCCCTGGTCTGGGAGGATCCCGCGTGCTGCGGAGCGGCTGGCCCCGTGGGCCACAGATGCTGGGCCTGCGCGTCTGGAGCCTGTGCTCCGCAGCGAGAGAGGCCGCGGTGGTGGGGGGCCCGTGCACCGCGGTGGGGAGTGGCCCCCACTTGCCGCGGCTGGAGGGAGCCCTCGCACAGAGGCGAAGATGCAGCACGGCCATAAATAAATAAATAAATAAATAAAAATAAAATGTCAGAAAATATAGATTTGGAACAATCTGTAATCTTTTTGTATTCATTCAGTGCTAAGCACTTGGTACACACTCTACCATGTGCCCAGTGAGTAGAAGGCAGTCATGGATGGAGCAGATGCTGAGCTCAGAGGAGGGAAAAGGTGGGTTTGAAATGCCTAAGGGACTAGGAGTGACCCCAGGAAGGAGCACAGCCCAGGGTTGAGGGGCCCTAGGAGAGGGGGCCTTGGCTTTAAGGAGAGCACGACTGGGGAGGTTGCCACCTAACAGGGCTTTGGCTTTCTTGACCTTTCCTTCCTTCATTTTAATACTCTCTCCCCTAGTATTAATAGTTAGTGCAAAAAATAAAAAGAAGCAGAAACTATCATCCATCACCCATCACCCCTCTACGCAGAATGAACCACTGTTAACACTCAGGTTTTGTTCCTTCCAGGTTTAAGTCTGATGATTATTTTTTTAAACAATCAGGAGCAAGCAGCGTGCACAGTTTTATATCCTGCATTTCTTGTTCAGTGTGTAAGTAACCCCCTGGGTCTTTCTTCTGTTTCCTCTCGAATCTCAAGCCAGGGAAATTGGGCCGTTAGTGGAGGATTTCCTGAAATCTCTTTGAATGATCACAGGGGTTGGGCTCGGTCTTCCTGAAATTGAGGGTTCTGGTTTTTTCTCCCTCCACTCCTATCAAGCTGCAGGTCTTCACGTCAGGAAGGCTAGTGTAAATGCAGGAGACTGAGTTTTCAGTCTGATTTCTAAAAGTAGTGGTTCTTCTTCTTTTTTTTTTTTTTAAAGGAATAGAAAGTCAATTTAATAACTGGGTGCTAGGCACTGAGATAGGCTTGGGCACCCAGAAACTGTCCCTAAGTAGGGGAGTCCAGCAGGAGAGAGAGAGGCAAGTGTCCATGGTGTGCGGTGATTCTATGGCAGGATGGAGAAGGGCTGTGGCTGTGAGCCCAGTGGAAAAGTACCTCGGCCGTGATTCATCACGGATAATGTGTTGCTGGTGCCCCGCCATCACCACCTGGGAGTACTGACAGTGACAGCAGAGGTCATATCAAAAATGGAACCAAGCTGAAGGGAAGAAAGTAAATGAAAATCAAGATGAAAATGTATTACTTCAATGTAATACCTGGCTTCTGATGCAAGTGAGCATCTCTAACTCAGCCAGTGTGCGACTCGTGTCTGCTCTGTGGCTGGCACCGTCTCACTCAATGGGCAGGCCAGGTGGCTGGTCCAGGCAGCTCCCAGTCTGCTGAAGTTGTAGGGGGGTGGCATGGGGTGAGCCATCCAAGCACAGTTTGGTTGACTAAATAAGGGCTGTGGATTAGACAAATGGAATTCCCAGTGCCACTGAATTTTGGATCTCTAAGGACATTACCCTGGTTATAGAATAACTGGATGGTTTAAACATGTGTTCACATAGCATCACTACATAGGAACAGCCTGTGGTTCTCAGCCCGGCTGCTCATTGCAGTCCCTGGAGGGCCCTGAAAACTAGACACCAGGGATGCTCAACCACACCCCCTAGAGGGGTTTTTAAGAACAGTTTTATTGAGTAATAATTCAAATAGCATACAATTCACCATAGAAAAGTGTAAGTTCAGTGGGTTTTAGTATATTCACAGACATGTGCGACCATCACCACAGTCAATTTTTAAATATCTTCAAAATGAAGCCCTGCATGCTTTAGCCATTACCTGTCTATCCCCTCATCCTCCCCACAGCCCTAAGCAGCAAGGAATCTACTTTCTGTCTCTGTAGATTTCCCTGTTCTAGACCTTTCATATGAACAGAAGCATATAATACATAGTCTTTTGTGACTGGCTTCCTTCACTTAGGGCAATCCATCTTCAGGTAATCCCAAGAAAGATCTTGTGAATCTTTCACAAGGATTATCCATGTTGTAGCATGTATCAGAACTGCATTCTTTTAATGGCTGAATAATATTCTATTATATGGACATGGCACATCAATTGGACATTTGGGTTATTTCCATCTTTTGGTTATTATGAATAAAGCTGCTTTGAACATTCATGTACAAGTTTCTGTGTGGATATATGCTTTTGTTTCTCTTGGGTATATACCTAGGAGTGGAACTGCTGGTAACTCTGTTTAATTATTTGAGCAACAGCCAGACTCTTTTTCAAAGCGGCTGCACCAACTTCCATTCCCACCAGCAGTGTATGAGGGTTCCCATCTCTCCACATCCTTGCCTTCTCTTGGTCTCACCTGGCTTTTTGATTCTAGTCACCCTACTGAATGTGAAGTGGCATTTCAATTTGGTGTTGATTTGTTGATGACTAACAATGTTCAGAATTTTTCACGGGCTTGCTGGTGCTTATTGTTTTTCCTTAAAAAAATTTTTTTTTGAAATAATTTTAGGTTTAGAGAAAAATTGCAAAAATAGGACAAAACTCTTATTTACCCTTAGCCCAGATTCCCCAAGTGTTAACCACATGTGCTTAATCATTCTCTATTTCTGAAACATTTAAGACTAAGTTGCAGACATGAAACTTCTTTACTTCTAACTATTTCAGTGTGTATTTTCTTAAACAAAACAAAACAAAAACAAAAAACAACTTTCCCTTTTGCAACCACAGTAAAATGATCAAAACCAAAAAATCAACACAGGCTCAATACTATCGGTTACTAAATTTATCCAAGTTTTGCCAAATTCCTGGGTACCAGCATTTTTTTTAAAGCTCCCCAGGTGATTCTATTGGACAACAGGGATCTCTGTCACCTCCTCTCGCCGAGGAGGACCATTAAAGCCAGGGAGGAGAATGTCCTCAGGTCATTAACGATTTAGGAGAGAGTTTTCAGGGTACCCATCCTCTGAGGCACCTTTGTGTGACTGGGAAAAGACGCCTCTCCCAGAGCTGACCCAGATGGGCAGCCGGCTGGCGAGCTGACAGCGTCCCACCCCCTGCACCTAGCACACGGTGCATTCTCCATCCAGGACTGGCTGTAGCCACGGAGGAGGGGGTTGGGGGGGGAGAGGCCAGCCTCCTGAGGGCCTGGGACAGCCACTCTGTTCTGCTTAGTTGGAGGTGTGCCCTTCATTTCTGCCCTTGGCGAGTCTGTGCTTGACATTTGAGTGGGGAGGAGAGGGAGCTGACTGCAGGCAGAGCGGCAGACTCTTTCTTTGTGGCACAAGGTGAGCCCAGCTGCTAAAATCCTAGCTGAACTCTATTTACCATACGCTCTTCTCTCCTGCCAGAACCCTCCCTCTACTTCCCTATCCCTCAGGCCCGCTCCCACCCTGGTCCTGGTGGTCTTTCTAACACACAAATCTGACCACATCCCATTCCGGATTGAAACCCCATCCGTAGATGAAGCCCGAATTCCTCCATCCTCCATAAATGGGAGCAGTGGCCGTCTCTGCTCTGGTCTTCCCCGCCTTTGTTTAAGGTCTACAAACCAGAAACTCCCGGCGTGTGGAGCTCAGCTAGCTGAGTTTTTAGCAGCCATCCAGGAGCTTCTGATGCACGCTCAGGTTTGAGACCCCCTGGCCTAGTAGCTATGGTCACAGGAAGGTCCAGGCAGGACCAGCCCTTCTCTGGTTCAAGTTATTCAAAGCACACATTCTTTACAGCTGGTGAATCAAGAACATTGACAAATATTTCCAATGAACCTATTCTGTGCCAGACGAAGGAAACAGGAAGATGGCCTGGGTGGGAGAACGTGACTGGGTGACGGGAATCCCAAAGCCCCTGGAAGGCCATCTGGGTGGCCCCTTGAGCTGGTGGCAGGGCTTGGGGTTATACTGAGGGGAGCAGAGACCTCAGCTGTCAGCGACTTCTGGTCCAGGTTTTTAGAGCAGACATGGAGAAAGCTGCATAATTCTTTTATATTCTCACAGCTTTACACATTGGTTCCCATTGGTTTAAGGATTAAAAAAAAAAAGTAAAAGAAAAAACACTTGGTGGTATATGTAAGAAGACAATTCAAGTTTGTAGAAGAAGAATCTGGGCCTTCTAGGTCAAGTTGGTTTAAACTTTGATTTCCAAGCACCTTAGAGATCCTATTGATAAATAAACATAGTGAATGCTTTTTTTTTTTTTTTTTTTTTTTTTTTGCGGTACGTGGGCCTCTCACCGTTGTGGCCTCTCCCGTTGCGGAGCACAGGCTCCGGATGCGCAGGCTCGGCGGCCATGGCTCACGGGCCCAGCCGCTCCGCGGCATGTGGGATCTTCCCGGACCGGGGCATGAACCTATGTCTCCTGCATCGGCAGGCAGACTCTCAACCACTGCGCCACCAGGGAAGCCCTAGTGAATGCTTTTCAACGCTTATAGAACTCTGGCATTTTGAGGATACTTTAGTGTCTATATAACTAGGTGGTGAGATAACTCAAAGGTTGAAGCCCCCCCTCCCTTTTAAAAAGTCTTTTTACGAGTACCTTTAAAATTCTGGCTCATAATTTCCTTGAGTCAAAGTTGAACAGTCTTTCCTAAAAGACAGCATGTTCTATATGTGAACTTTTTCCCATATAGGTGAAGGGGTCACATATGGATCACATATGGGTGAAAGGGGTCAAAATGTACAAACTTCCAGCTATAAAATAAGTAAGTCCTGGGGATGTAATGTACAGCATGGTGTCTACAGTTAATAGTATTGTACTACATATTTAAAAGTTGCTAAGAGAACAAATCTTAAAAGTTCTTATCACAGGAAGAAATTTTTGTAACTATCCATGAGGATGGACAGATGTTAACTGGACTTACTGTGGCCGTCAGTTCATAACATACACAAATACCGAATCATTATGTTGTACACCTGAAACGAATATAATGTTATATGTCAATAACACCTCAGTAAAAATGCATGCATCCAAACCAAAACCTGTTTGCACTAATATGTGCAAATCAACAGATACTCAATGAACCATCAGAATGACTGAGAGTGGGATGGAGGTGGAGAGATGGACATGTGAATAAAAGAAAATAAATACATAAAACAAGGGAGGGGCCTTGAATGGAAAAATATAAAAAGTATGACTTACTCAATCCTGTGCACCGAGGTCCAAAATAAATATATCAATACAAATATGAAATATCCACATTCTAAAAAAACCTCTTAAATGTTAAAAGATATTTTCTTAAAAAAACAAACAAACAAAAAACCCTTTTCTGAAGGCAGAGTATTTTTTGTTTTTTAATTTTTTTTCCAATAAGTGCTTTTTCCAACTGATTTCTGAATGATATTTTCCAGGGTTCGTTTTGTGACTAACCCAAGGGGGTAGCAGGATGCTCCCTTCTCTACCTAAAGATGACATCATCAAACCACCACCAACAGGGTTTGCATTTCGGTTTGTTTTCTGTGACGTGGTGCTGGTTTGTGTTGACTCATCCAAGCTCCTTAGTAAGGCATATGAACTTCCACAGTCTTGCCCCAAGCTCCCTTCCCATGCTTATTTCCTACCTGTCTAGACAAAATGGGCTCCTCGTTGCTCTTTAAACAGCCTTGTCTTGGTTCTGTGCCTTTAAACATACTTCTTGTGCCTACTTGCAAATGTCACTTCCTCCATGAAGCCGTTTCCAATGTGGCCAGGAGAGTTAATCACACACAACTGGGAGAAGACAGAGTGACCTGGGTACCAAATCTCACCTCTAACACTCACAACCTCGATAAGTTATGGATTTGTCCAAGTCTCAGTTTCCTTATTTCAAAAGCAAGGTTGTGATAATAACACCTACATTACAGGGTTGTTGTCAAGCTTGTATATTTAAACTGCTGGGAATCTGCTGATGATCAATAAATGCTTGTTCCCTCCCTCTCCTCAAAAAGAAAAAAAGAAAAAAAGGGGCTTCCCTGGTGGGGCAGTGGTTGAGAGTCCGCCTGCCGATGCAGGGGACACGGGTTTGTGCCCCGGTCCGGGAAGATCCCACATGCCGCGGAGCAGCTGGGCCCGTGAGCCATGGCCGCTGAGCCTGCTCGTCCGGAGCCTGTGCTCCGCAACCGGAGAGGCCACAACAGTGAGAGGCCCGCGTACGGCAAAAAAAAAAAAAAAAAAAAAAAAGAAAGAAAGAAAAAACGGGAACAATCTTGCCTAGAAGGCGGCATGCTCTACATGTGACCTTGTTCTGCTTTTCATGCAGCTCGTGAATAACAGAAAATTGACAAGCTGTCATTCATTACAATCTGGTGCCTGCCTGTGGGTCTACTTGAAATTGTGTCTGTCTGATATTTGGTCACTGAGAGTGGAAAAAACTGGTCACGCACCTTGCACTTTTAGTTTTCTAAAGCAAATATACTGGAACGAGCTAATTAGTGCAAACGTGGATCGTTGGTCTTCTGCAGTTGATTTAGGCGACAGGTTAGTCTAAATTAATGAAAGGTCTTACCTCTTTTCTTATTTTTTTTTAATTTTTTTTTGCGGTACGCGGGCCTCTCACTGTTGTGGCCTCTCCCATTGCAGAGCACAGGCTCCGGACGTGCAGGCTCAGTGGCCATGGCTCACGGGCCCAGCCGCTCCGCGGCATGTGGGATCTTCCCAGACTGAGGCACGAACCTGTGTCCCCTGCATCAGCAGGCGGACTCTCAACCACTGCACCACCAGGGAAGCCCTAATGAAAGGTCTTAATTAGAGATCTTGAGGGCTTGAAAGGAAACAGAGCAATAGCCAGGTCTGGGATTGTTTTCTGGGGGGGGGGGGTTCTTCTTTAATTAATAGCCATGAATGTTTTGTGACTTGATATTAGAGATCCTAATATTCCTAAAGCGCTTCAGAAGTTCTCCAGAATATTTTAGACATCCATACCGTTTGCACTATTTCTGAAGGAGGGGTTTGCACTAAATAAGTCATTGCTGAAATGAATTAACTATTACAAAGCTAATGGAATCTCTTTGCTTCTTATCTTATTGGGTTATGCTAACTGCATCTTCAATATAATTCAAAGTTCTCCTTCACCTAAAATCGAATAATGTATCTATAGTTTTAAATGTCTGTTACTGAATCCACTTTTTTTTTTCCAGTCTACCATCCATATGCAGCAGGGTGATTTTGCCAAAACACAGCTCCTTAAAAGCCTAGTGGAACTTTCAGCATCAGTGAAAGCCCACCTTCCTTAGGCGGACAGCTGGAGCCCTTCTCAACCTGGCCCTTACTCCAGCTGCCTCTCCTGCCCACGGGGACCCCTTTCCTGCCTGTAGCCACACTAGAATTTTCCCAACTAGGCACACTCGTAATATCACGCCCCCTCCCACCCCCGTGGACGATGTGCTTCCTGCTGTTCCCCGTCCCTCAAGATGGAGCTCTGTTGGCACCTTTCTAACGTCCCAATTTTCCCCTCACGGAAGTCCTTCAATCCCCCTGCATTTGTTTTCTTGTCCCTCTCTCTCCTGAGGAACAGGCACTAGTTTCCTGCGCCTCACGGAGTGCGTTCACGTGGCTGTTTACACCTAAATGAATTAAAATGAAAGACGAGTAAAATTCAGTTCCTCACTGGCACTTGCCGCATTTCAAAAGCTCAGCAGCCACATTTAGTTGATGGCGACCATCTGGGGCAGCACAAGTAGAGAGCCTTTCCATCACGGCAGGAAATTCTAGACTTTGAGCTCCTGTGGGGCAGGGGCTCCATTATTCCACACCGCATCTCCGGTGGGCAGTAGAGTGGCCACCACATGGCAGATGCTCAAGAAGTTTCTCCTGAACCAAACCTAACCGATCGGACGTGAGACTGTCTTCAGAGAAGCAGGACCAGGGTGTGCCTGTTGTCACAGGAGGTCACCACCTTCTGACGGTGGGGTGGCGGGAGGTGATGGGAGCATGCCTGGTACTCAGAGGGAAGGGAGCCCAAACCAGCTCAGAGGTGGCATGTGCCAGCCAAGGTTCTGTTACTATGGAGAGAGTGAGAATGGGCGCTATGGGGGAACTCAGGATACCTGCCACCCTGGGACCAGAGAGCAGCCTGGTTTGAGGGCATTTTGGGGGAGAGCATGGGGCATGAAGTCTGGACTTCATGTGACTGTGATTGAGAGACCAGGAAGTTAGGGGGTAGGGGACTGACAAGACTTTAGGAAGAGTCAAAAGTATTACCACTGCTCCCTAGCTTCTGGTCCTGCGGATGAGGAAAGGCAGTAGGGCCCTCACCACTCTGGGTCCTTCATGCGCTTGGGAGACCCCGTGGGAGATCTTTCTCCTTCTGAGAAGCACAGCCATGGTTCCACTTCAGAAGCCGCATTTCCAAACCCAGGCTTTGGCAGCCATGGTGTTTCATTGTTCATTCTTCATGAATAGACTTGATTTTGTTCAAAATGAAAGCTTACATGCTGCAAATCTGGCCTGCAGAGGGGATGGCAGGGAACTCGCCTGTGTGGCTTCAGAACTGCCCCCTTTTCTCTGGAAAAATCCTCTCTAGGAATCTGGGCCAAGACCTGGTGAGTGAGAAATGACTTTTCATGATGTATTCAAAAAATTCATCTTTTAAGAAACTGTCTTTATAAGTGGCAGCTGAGGAGGAAGAAATAAAAGAGAGAAAGAGTAACCCTCTCAGTTCAAAAGCATTATTTCTAGATATGGAGGTGCTGGGACAAAGGTAAGGTCAATGTTGGGCCCCTGAGGCCAGGTTTCACCTGATTTATTCTGTGTTCTTCCACACGTGCCCTCTCATGGACACACATGGTACACACACAACACCCTCCCACGTGGACGGTTCAGGGCCCCCATAATCCTTTCAGTGGGACTTTAATTTTCTAACTCAGAGTCCGTGGACTTGTTGGGGCCCCTGGATCAAGCTGTCCCCTTGGCTATCCGCATTATCCTCAGAGCAGGGGGGTGATCGTGATACGATCATGGCCTTTCTAAAACCTTGGGCATTTCCAATTCTGCTTCTCAGGTTCTGCTCGGTCTTCCATTCCTCCCTCAATTGACTCCTCCTGAGGAAACCACCAGCATGGCTTCCAACAGCAGGGAGGTGCTTTCTTCCTTCCCTAGTAGTACAGCCCTGTGGCCTATGTGGCTTGCATTTCTGATCATCACAGTCACAAACACCTTTTCTAGGTTGTGAACCATCACAGGAGTGGTTCCATTGTCAAAACGCTCTTAGGTTAGTTACCCCAGGGAGACCCGTTGTCACGGCCATTTTCCTGGTGAAGGTCCCTGAGGTCCTTAAGCAACTTACAGAAAGCACAGAATTAAGGGCCAGAAGTGGGATTTTGAATCCAAGCCCATCAGATGACATGGCTCCTGCCTGCTTCACTAGGTCACACTAACTCACACTGGAGGGGAGGAAGGGCGCTTCAGGTAGAGAGGAGAGCATGAGCAAAGGCAGAGAAACCTTAAACAGGAAGGTATGCTCCAGGAAATGCAAGTTATTCAACTCTGGGGGAGCAAAGTGTGTGTGGTGGGGGGATGGAGTGGAGAAAGGGGTGCGAGCGTGATGGGGACTCAGTGGGACCCTCAGGGACTTATTCTCTGACAAGAAGGGACCTCGGATAAGTTGTGGTCATGTTTTGTTTTGAATCATCTAGTTCACTCTGCGGTCTGGTCACTTGGCTGGAGGGTGGAGGATGGGAACTTGCAGGCACAGACCGTTTAGAAGGTGCTCTGGCTCCATCGCTCTTAACTTGTGGTGTGACCTGGGGAGTCACTTACCCTTTCTGGCCTTCAGTTTTCTCATCTGTAAAATACAAGTATTGGATGAAAAGGAGTTTTCACCAATTTATCCACACCGCAGGCCCTGTTTATCTCATCTGCTCACTGGCCTGCAGCGGGGAGAGTCTTTTTATTTCCTGATGGACTTTTCTAATTATTCCTCTCCTGCACCCCGCCCAACCCCTTTTTGGGTAATCACAGCCAGTCAGGCACTCAGGGCCTCTAATCAGCAGAGGTATCACCCTCCTTTGGTATCCAGGGCTGAGTGAATTCTGAGTGCAGGCCTCCCTTACCACAAGAACGAGGTTCTGGCTTTAGGAAATACTGCCATGGGGTCTAGGGACACAGGCTGGGGACCAAGACATCTTTGTCATGCCCCGGGTTCCTGCACCTCCTGCTTCCGGGCTCTTGGTCCCAGGGACCCCTCTGGACCGTGGACGCTAACATGCCTCACATTTGGGAGGTGCTTTGAGCGGGGGTTACACATATTTGGATTTTACGTTTAAACTATTTTTGTTGGAAAAGTACCACGTGCTCAAGGGAACAACCCAAACACAGAAGAATAGTGAAAAGTCGCTAAGCTCCCCCTAAGGCCCGTGCCCACCCGCCCTTGGGAGCCTCTGCCCGGCTGGCCGGGCCCAGGGCTGCGTGAGCCCGCCTCTTACAGGGTCCTCTGGCTCAAGCTCTGCCCACCTGCCGACCTGGCACTGCCAGGGCACGGGGACCCATCTC
This sequence comes from Mesoplodon mirus, assembly GCF_964341445.2. NCBI lineage: Eukaryota > Metazoa > Chordata > Mammalia > Artiodactyla > Ziphiidae > Mesoplodon > Mesoplodon mirus. Next base: position 221,803,830 of record NC_138977.1, read on the forward strand.
AGGGTCGCCCCTGCTCCTCCTGACGACGCCTAGACTGGCGTCTGTCCCAAATGACCCACCGAAGACTCTCACGTGGGAGATCAAAGGCGAGCTCTTTTATTTACTAACAACGTTTTGAGAGAATCACGCATGCGGTGAAAAATTCAAACAGTACGACGCCCCTCTCCCACCCAAGACTCCCCCCACCCCGCGCGTTAGCAGCTTCTCGCTTCTCCTTCAGGAGCTATTCTGTGCATGTACAAGCACGCATCCTACCCATAACAACTTTTGAAAACAATCTGACTCGAACGATTATATTCTAATTACTTATGCCCTTTGCTTTTTTCACTTAACCGTGGATCTGGGAGCTGGCTTTCTGCCAGCCCCGCGGGCCCCGCCTTCTTCGTAGGGCTGCACAGGGTCCACGGTCCCGGTCGCGCGTGCCGAGCACGGGGTCAGTTCCAGAGAGGTGCTCGTCCTCCTCCTCTAGAGCGCGTGACCGGGGCCGGCGGTGCCACCGCCCGGGGTCTGGGCAACGGCCCCTCCCGCGGCCGGGGCGGGTCCCCAACTCGGCAATTTGCGGGAACTTTCCCGGGCGCTCGCGCGCCGGGCCACCACAGGTTCCCCCGTGCAGAGCCTCTTTTTAGTTTTAAGGTCACGAACCGCGGCGAAGGAAGCCGCGAGAGGCGGATACGTGGGAAGCGGACACCGGGAAACGGGGCCCCGCGAGCCGGCGGGCCGACCCGCGAGCCGCCCCGCCCGCGCCCACGAGCCCCGCCGTGCCCCGGCGCGCCCGCCCTGCCCCCGCCGCGGGCGGTCCCCGGTCCAGCCGCCCGCCCGCCCTCCCGCCATCCGGCCGGCCCCCCTCCCGGGCGCAGTGCCCGTCCCCAAGGCAGCTCGTCACCGCCGCGAGGCCAATGGGCTGGGCCGCGCGGCCGCGCGCGCTCGCGCCCGCTGGCCCCGAGTCCCTCCCGCGCTCTCCCCGGCGCCGCACTCCTGCCCTCGCCCAGCCTGCCGCCGCCGTCGGAGCCGCCATGCAGCCCCCGCGCGCCCCGTTCCTCCCGCCGCTGCTGCTGCTGCTGCTGCTGCTCGCGGCGCCAGGCGCAGCCGGGTGTCCCGAGCGCTGCGAGCCCGCGCGCTGCGCTCCGCCGCCGGCACACTGCGAGGGCGGCCGCGTCCGCGACGCGTGCGGCTGCTGCGAGGTGTGCGGCGCGCCCGAGGGGGCCGAGTGCGGCCTGCAGGAGGGCCCGTGCGGCGAAGGGCTGCAGTGCGTGGTGCCCTTCGGCGTGCCCGCCTCGGCCACGGTGCGGCGGCGCGCGCAGGCCGGCCTCTGCGTGTGCGCCAGCAGCGAGCCGGTGTGCGGCAGCGACGCCACTACCTACGCCAACCTGTGCCGGCTGCGCGCCGCCAGCCGCCGCTCTGAGAGGCTGCACCGGCCGCCGGTCATCGTCCTGCAGCGCGGCGCCTGCGGCCAAGGTACCTGTGCTCCGGGGAGCTCCCCGCTCTCCGCCTCCCGGCCCCGACCTGCCCCCGCGGGACGGACGGGCCGGCAGAGGGGCAGCGAAGCTTGGCGGGGTATTCCGGGCGCCCACTGGCCGGGAGAGGCGGGCACCCGCCCCCGCGGTGGCAGCGTTGCGCGGGCTCCGTCGGAACCGAGCTTTGCGCCTAGCCCAGGGTCTGTTCCGCGCGCGGCGGGTCCTGGACGTGCTCTGTCCAGAAGCCCGGAGCCAGGGTGACGGGGCATCCCGCCCGCTGGTCGGCTGCTGGGTGCCCCGCGGGGAACCACACCGCGCCAGGGCCTGGGGGACAAACAAGACAGGAATGTGGGCATAAAGAGAGTTGAGAGGTTCGGGGCTGAAAAAGGTGCCTTGTGCTGCGTGAGTCTGAGGCTTTGGGACCACCGGGTCTAACTTCTGTAGCTTTCCCTTCTTTCTCTGCATCTGCCCCCATCCCCCTTTAAAATTAACCATGCATTCATTTTTATTTCGGATACTGTCGTTGAAAACATTGCCTTTTTATTTGAAAGGGACGGTGTTGCCCGTCAGGCTCCGCAGTTTCCCCAGATGACCTCCCCGCCCCCCCACCCCCATCCCCCCGCTGCCCTGGCCAGGCACCCAGTTTAGGCGGTGCAGCGGCGTTGCTGCCGCCTTGCTTCCCGTGTTTTGAGCCAACCCTACAAAAATGAAAGTGGTTCTTTTTGAACAAGCTGAATGTGGTTTTGGATCACAAAAAATGCAGACGCAGGGTTGAGGGGAGAGGGTTAGGGATGAGGGAGAAGGGTACCCTCTCCCTCCTTAAGCATCTTTTCTCTATCATCAAGACCCATCCTGGCAGGGGAGGTGGTGGTGATGGGGCAAAGGGTGGAGCAATCGTCTAACTCTCTCGCGGGACCTTCCAGAGGGATGCTTCTCGTCTCCAGTCAGAGAGACCATGTGGAAAAACAATACGGAGTTCAGCTCCGGCCACTTCAGCGGTGTGGGGATGGGCCAGCCCTGCTTGGCAGTGCACTTGGTTGCAGCCACACGGTGCCTCTTCACCGCGGGCAGTGCGTGGAAAGGGAAAGAGGGGAGCCCAGCGCAAGGGGCTGCTCTAGGTTTTCTCTGTAGGAAAACGGTCCAGCACTAGGGCCTGGCACAGGTTGGCCGACACAGAGAGGAAGGTGCCAGAGCAGTGTAGGTGAAACGGAGATTGTGTGTTCCGCCAGCATGGGAGCAGGGAGCCAGCCTCCGCGCTCAGGAAACAGCCTAATTAGAGGGTGGAGGAGAGATATTCCAGGGAGAAGTGAACCTGCAGAGTCTGAGGTCTGGGCATGACAACACGTGCGTATTGGGTGCCCACTCTGTGCCCCAGTCCGTGTGCCTGGTGTGTTACACGTGTGACTACACTCGGCCTTCACAGCCTCGAGAGGAGGGAGCCTTTGCTGTCATTCCCATTTTACAGGTGGAGGAACTGAGGTTGAATTACTTGCCCAAGGCCACTCAGCTGGAATTTGAACCCGGACAGCCTTACTCAGAAGCAACCCAGTGCTTAACCCCAAGCCTGGGGAAGGGAGGTCAGGCTGCGTAAAGGAAGTTTGGGGAGGGCCCGAAGTGCATCCCACGTGGAGTGCGGGGGTCAGGCTGAGCCAAGTCTTGTTTGGTGAATAGATTGGTGTGGCTGGGGATGCTTGGGGTGGGGGGCATCAGGGGTGACCCAGGCTGGTGGTGCAGAGCCCCAGGGCCAAAGTGTTCTCAGATTTTCTCGAGCCAGGGCAGCTCAAAACAAAAAAACCAAACAATAACCAAAAAAACCTGGGTAGGACAAAGCTAGCAGTAGAATGCCGAACACGCCAGGGCACGGAGTTCGGGCTAGTGCAATAGTTTGGGTGTGAGGTGATGAGTATAAAAAAAGTACATTGAAAAAAAAAAAGCACATTGTGTGTTTTTGTCAAAAACAAGCCAGCTGTTACTGTTTGTAGTCTCGCTGCACAGGGTCCTGAGTAACTGGCAGTATTCAAGCACCGAATTTATTGCCAGCGAGGTGGAGTCACTGAGTAAGTTTCAGGTCATTAATAGTCACCGTGTGTGTGGAGGGAAACAGGTCCTCTCCCACTGGCTGTCAGGCCCTCAGCGGGCTCCCAGGAGAACCAGCGAGGGGACAGCCACAGAAGGATGAGCGTGGTGGCCCAGAACGGAGGGAGAGACAGAGGGTGTGAGCTGTTCTCCTCTGTCCGTCTTTCTTTCTGCAAATATTTACTGAGCTCTACGGTGCATCCGGCACTGTGTGTGTGTGTGTGTGTGTGTGTGTGTGTGTCTGCCTGGCACATAGGAGGCACCTGGCAGATGCGTGGGGGCATGTTGAATGAATAAATGAACGAAGGAAGAAACCAGAGGTGCTGGAGATACACGGCCACCCAGTCTTTCCTCAACGGAAGGTTTCACTTTTGCCGCCCTTCTCCCCCCATCTAGCATTCCGCCCTTGACTTCCTGGACGTACCTCTGAGGACAGGAGCCTGGGAGCCAAGACTTCATTCAGTCGAAGCCCTGCCCACAAGCAGGTCACCTGATATCATTGTTAAATGCTGTGCATTGGCCGCCTGTCCAGCTGGGAGGCTTGGCAGGAGCACTCTTTTAGCTGGAGTGCCCATGCGAGGCCTTTTGGAGGAGGCGCTGTCGTACTGGAGGCCTGGATCGGCTCCCCGGTTCACGAGATCGCGAAGAGGGTTTGTCTGGAGCGGAGAGCGCGGGCAAGGGAGGTAGGACAGGCTGGCGAGCAGCATTTGGGAGCCACAGTGGATCTTTGGATGGCGGAATGTGCCACCATTCGAAAGAAAGCCCTTTTATTTGTAAGCTTCGCAAAGACTTCAGAGAGGGTCTCTAATCATGGTTCTGGAAATGAAGGCAAATCATCTATTTCAGAAATCAATGCTGCTGTCAGGGTTTGGATGGGAAAGTGTCCAGTTATACCAGAGGTCAAAAGAGCTGTCGTCTTCCACCAGGGGCAGCTTGGATTAGCTTAAAGCAAAAACTCTATACTGGTCAGGGGATTACGAAAAAAGAAAGGAATTGCAATTACTAATAGTCTGATAATAAGGGCTAACATATACTTCGTGCTTATTCTGTGCCAGGCCTGTGTTAACCCATTTGATCCTCCTAACAACCCTATAAGGGGCGTGCTGTAGTCCTCCCCGGGTTACAGCTGGGAGACAGTCACAGAGCAGTACCTTGCCCAGGACTTGAACCCGTGCATCTGGTCCACAGCCCATTCATAAGCACTCTGTGCTGTTGACAGAGAAACCGAGATTATAAGCCAACCCCAGCTAAGCCGAAGCTAATAGCTGGAATAAACAGAGCTCCAGATGGCCGTGGCCTTGAGATGAAACAGAAACAAAGGACACGTCACAGTTCTCGCTCCGCAGGCACAGGAGTCTGAGGACATGGTTGCCCCCAGTTGCCATCAAGGCAGCCCTTGCTGAAAAAAAACCAAAAAAGCAGAAGCAGCTGTAGCAGAGATGCATCCAAACCAGAGCCCCAGGCCCCAAACTGCTCTTGGGCAGAGAAAGGCTCCTCCGGATTCCCAGACGCTGCAAAAAACTAGCCAGGATGTGTAGCAGATTTCTGCCAAAAAAAGGACAGGAAGCCAGAAAAGAGGCCTGAAAAAGCCTCCTCAAGCATCAGAAGCCTAGTCCTTTTCTCCTCCTGGTACACTCTCGAGGAAAGCTACCCCCCCCCCCAAAAAAAAACCCAGCAACCCCGAGCCCAGAGGTCTCTAAGCCCAGGAACTCCTCGTCCTGGTCTCACCCCAGGCCTGACAAGGGAGGGCTTCTGAAGGTGCAGGCTGGCCATGCATTCCTGGTGAAGAACCACCACTGGTTTAGATGTCTTTTGAATCGTTTATAAGGCTTTGCTCACTCTGGTTGGTTATCTTCTTTTGTTCTCAGTTGGTTTTGCTAAAGAGTTAAAATATTAAGGTTTCATAAAATTAGTAAGCCAAGTGTATAGAAGCCAAGCGTCTGAGTAACTTCGTTCCATCCAGAGGAGCTGTAAATAGATTGCATTAGCACTTAAAATAACTGCATTCAGTAAGTGATTATGGCGGGGACCATGAGCTAACTGTGGTCAGACGTCCGGCAGCCTCGGGACTGAAGGGCTGGATTCTGAGTCCATTTGGAGTTGTGTGATCCTGGACGCCGTTCCGTGCCTTGGATTGAGAAATCAGACTTTCCATGAGCTTATATTTCAAGTGAATAAATAGCGATGGTGAGGCTTAATTTGAAGAAGAAATCAAGTTTGGCAGTGGGTGAGGGTTCCTTGGAAGGCTAGCTGGGGTGGAGGGACTGACAGGCCGAGACTGCCTGTGACCCTGCTAGGCTGTTAGCTGACCAGGTGACCGGCTCCCGAGCCCTCAGAGCCTCAACAGTGAGGGGATTGGACCAGGTGATCTCTGAGGGCTCTTCCAGCTGGAATGGTGTGTGATTCTTGTAAGAAAACTAGTCTCTGAAGAATTGTGGTAACCTCATCCTTGTTTTAAAGCCTGGGCTGGCTTCTTTAAGAGTTATTTCTTTTTCTTAAGTTACTGATGGTTAAAGCCAGCGTTCGAGTTGAATGCCTGTGGCCCACTTGGGTCTGGTTGCCTCGTACTGCAGCTTTGTGCTGTCTGCTGCAAGTCCCCAGATGACCACTGTGGTGACATGCCCAGCCCCAGGAGGTGAGCTCCATTGAACCTGGTGGCCCTTGCTGTTTCCCAGGGGCTCCGAGGCTGGGCTTCATGTGTCCTCTGGAGTGAGATCCCTCCTGAGCCCTTTCTCCTTCCTTCCCCATCTTCTCTGCTGTTAACAAAAAGAGGGAAAATTAATGTCAGCAGAGAACATGAGAAATGTAGCCACCCCAAATGGCCCCCATTGAAGAGGCATGTCTGTTGCTGCTGGAAGGGCAGAGTTCAGCTTTTGGAATTAGTGACATGAGTTCTATTTCTAAGTTCATTCAGAGCATTTATTGAACACCTTCTGTGTACATGAGTTCTATTTCTAAGTTCATTCAGAGCTTTTATTGAACACCTTCTATGTACTTAGAAGGTCCAGATAGAAGGAATCAGAGGTGAGAAAGGCTGGCTAGCCCATGATCTCAAGAAGTTCGTAGTACACCAGCTTAAGGAGTCAGATCACCACTTTCTAAAAAGATGACTTCTCGTATGTGACTTAAACTCTCTAAGTTTCAGTTTCCTCATCAGTAAAATCATTATAAAAATAATGGTGCATACATACCTATGTCATAGGATTGTTGAAAGATGGAAACACCTCATTATATGAACTTAGTGCTTAGAACTGTGCCCAGTGCATTACTAGAACTGGGTCAGTGTTAGCTATAATAATAAGCATCATCATCATAATCATCATCATCATCGTCAAGGAGTCCGCTCAGTAGAGGAAGTGCTGTAATGATGTCTCCCTGGGGATAAGGTGCGTGAGTGGCTTAAAGAAGGTGTCACAGAGAAGGAGGGTGATGCGGGACCTGTGTCCTGGAGGCTGACTTGGGGTTTGCCAAGAAATATGTTAGAAAAGCTTCTCTGGGCAGAGAGACTCAAGACACCACGTTGCCTGTTGTCACCCTCTGAAACCCCCAGGCGTTGTCTGTACCATCTGAGAAGTGTGTGACTTCTCTTGATTGAAGAGCTGCATGCCTGGAATGCCTGGGATTTTACAAATGTCATCTCATTGACCCTCCTTAGAGTATGTGACACACAGGAGAGAGCAGTGTATAGCAGCCCCAAGACCTTCTTGAATGATGCTTAGTTTGTTTCCCATGCTTTGGGAATTCCTCACAAGGAAAGATTGGTCACATCTTAAGAAAAAAAAAAAAGTTTGGGAGCCCACGGATACCCTATTATTTTCCATTCCTAGGACAAATTGTCAAGTCAGTGTGTTCTGTAAAAGCAGCCCTCCACAGCGTCATGTGACAGCATTGTTGTGGTTGGAATTTTCGATAATTTTCAAATTTGAATAAGCCCTGTCTTAATGAGTCAGAGCCTTGTGCAATATTTTCAAACCTCAGGAAACATCTTTTTCATTAGTTGTGCAATCAAATCTCAAGGAGAAGACGGTAGGCCTGTCTGCCTGATAAACTTTTATTTTATTTTATTATTTTTTTCTGAGAGTTTGGTGAGATTTGTGGTAGACTTCCCTTTCACATAGTCTCGGGCGAGATTTTACTAGATCATCCAACAGTTGAGTCATCTCACACCCCAGGACTAGGAGAACTCTCTCTTTGGTGCCAGTATTCCAAGTGGCATCCCTGCTCGGTGGGGATGGATGGACACAGAGGCTTCTGCCAGTTGGGGTTGTCCAGGCCAATGGCTGCCAACTGGATACAGAGAAGGGAAGGCTCAACGTTCAGCAGTCACATCTTGTTTTCGCTGGCAGAGACTGAGCTAGCCTGGGGGAGGGGGGGACAGGGACAGTGTTCTCCAGGACAGCCAGGTGGTAGGAAACATCAGTGGGCAGAACAGTGACCAGAAGAGCTACCACCACTGGGTACTTTCTGGGAGCTGGGCGCTGTGCTCTTTGTGTTAGGGACCAAACGTGTGCTTCCCTCACTGCTACCGAGGGAGGGAGGGGCATCGTTCCGTTCTCCAGCTGGGAAGAGATGAGGCTCCAAGAAGTGACTGATAATTGTCCAAGGCTACCCAGTAGAGGGAGGTGGAGCCAGGATTTGAACCCAAGTCTGCCTCACTCCCAGATTATTCTTGAGATGTCTTTGACTCAGGTGTTACTTAGAAGCGTGTTACTTAATCTCCAAATACTTGTGGGTTTTCCAGCTGGCCTTCTGTTATTGATTTCTAGTTCAGTTTCACTGTGGTCTAAGAACATGCTTTGTATGATTTCTCTTCTTCTTTCTTCTTCTTTTTTTTTTTTTTTGGTCTTTTTTTTTGCGGTATGTGGGCCTCTCACTGTTGTGGCCTCTCCCGTTGCGGAGCACAGGCTCCGGACGCGCAGGCTCAGCGGCCATGGCTCACGGGCCCAGCCGCTCCGCAGCACGTGGGATCTTCCCGGACCGGGGCACGAACCCGTGTCCCCTGCATCGGCAGGCGGACTCTCAACCACTGCGCCACCAGGGAAGCCCCTTTTTGTCTTCTTTTAAATTTGTTAGGATGTGTTTTCTGGTCAAGGATGCGGTCTCTCTTGGTGAACGTTCCATGTGAACAGCAGAATCTCCTGCTGTTGTTGGGGGGAGTGTTTCATAAACATCAGTTCGGTCTAGTGGATTGGTTACAGTCAACTATATTCCTGGTGATTCTCTGCCTGCCTTTGGTCTGTCTGTTCCTGGAAGATGGATGTTGGTGTCTCTGGAGCCTGTTCTGGGGCCCTGAACAGCACTGTCTCCTTTACGGCCTCCTAGTTTCTGGAAACCTGGGTTCTGACCACACAACCATCTCTGTGTCTCCACCACAGAGAGCGCGTGCTCTTTACCAGGGAGCCTGTGGTCTGCACGCTGAGTGTTCAGGCTACGTTTCTATTGAACATTTACTGGTCAAGAAGTGGCCTGAGTTGGGGTTTCTTGGGTCCTAGTTTGACATTTCTCCACCAACTTGACCTTTTTGGCTCTGGAAAATGTAGCCCAATGCGGTTCAGCCCTCGTTGGAAAAAACCCAGGAGGAGAAGTCTGATAACAGCACAGAAGGTATAGGAGGAAGGGCAAGAGTTTGAGACCTTCTAGAAAGGCCCCATGTGCACTGATCCCCTTCTGTCTGTGGGGCCCTGGAACCCTCTCATCCAAGGCTCTTCTCTTGGAGCACTCACCGTTGGTCAGCCATATAGTTCTTCATCCTCTGAAAAATACAGCTGTGCCCTCATCTTCCACAATCCATCTCTAACCACACCAACTCTCCATTTTCATGTCTTCTGGGATTTTGTGGACAGGGACACCTCCGTCCTCTCAGAGACGCTGTTGACTGGCCAAAGACACCAGTTGGCTGTGGACAGAATCCCAGCGCACAAAATCTGAGTGTGGAAGGTTCTCACAGGTCCCATAACCCAACCCTTCACTTCAGAGAGAGGCACCCAAAGGGAACACAACTCTCACAAGCGGCTTAGCTCATCGGGGCAGGAGGATGGTGGGTCAGTGTGGGCTCCATCCTGAGGCCCAAGGCAGAGCCTTCGAGCCCTTCCCTCCTCAGCTGTACTTTCCTGCTAAAGCAGGGGGTTATTTGGGAGAGGCTGGGGTCCATGCACACGATTCCCATGAGGCAGAAACAGTGGGTGCTTTCACTTGGTCTCCCATTACAAAATGATGCTAAAGAAAACTCCTCCCCCACCCCCGCCAAAAATAAGCTCCTTGGGTTGTACGATGACCAAAAAGCTATCCATATAATGACTGACTTCTCCTCTCAAGAGTTCTAAGCACCTATTAATGCCCTTGAACCATAATTACAGTGCTCTTGCTAAAAAGAAAAAAAATTAGTATAAATATAGTGGTGGACACGCCAGATTAATCAGGGCTGAGATGCTTCAATGTCTTTTAAGCTGTGGTCTGATTTCCTTTGGGATGAATATACCAAGATTTTCCCTCTCAGCTTAAAGACTCTTTTTCATCCCTTTTCACCATACTGTTTAGACATCATGGGAAATGCATTTATACATTTGATGGCATACTGCATGCATTATGCCAGTTTTTGAAAGTTATAAATAAACTTTAATCACATCAAAAATAAAAGAAGAGAAAAGATTCAGGATTCCACCATTATTCCAGCAGCTTCATCATTTCTGTCCCGAGCATTACCACCATTTGGTTAACTAGTCCTTCTTTGTGTCCATTTGGGCCACGTTTGCCCCAAAACAAACATTTTTGTGTTCATGGTTATTTCTGAATCTAGGGTTATTCTTTTGAGATAGATACTAAGAAGTGCAATGACTGGATGGAAGGTTAAGTTTTTTTTATGGCCCTTGGTGTATGCCAAGGGCCATACATTTTTTTCCAAGGGGTTGCCAAATTATTTTCCAGGGGGTTGTACCCATATCCGTTACCGTCAGCTATAGAATTACCCAACTCCTAAGTCACTGACAGCTGGGGCAGAAGAAGCCAAGAAGAAATTCTCCCGAAGGAAATCCTTCAGGATAAATGGCATAGGATGGTACCAGACCGGGCACTCTGCTCAGTCAGTAAATTACCTGGTCTGTCTTGAAGTGACTTTTATTCCCAGATTGACTGCTTTTAGGAGATAAGCAATGTTTGGGGTAGAAAGAGAACTTTTAAAGTTTGATCTTACCTGCGGATGGAGTTGTAATTACAGACGGTCTGACCTAAGGGGGATTGTGTGGTGGTCAGGTCATCTGGTCCAACACTCGTGTTTTCATTGAGGGGCCAGGACCAGTGAGGGGATGTGAAAGCCTGAGGTCACAAGCCAGGCTGTGACAGAGACTCTGAGTTTCTGGACGCCCAGCCCACGGCTCTCTGCACTCAGCCTCCCGGATGCCAGCTCTGTCCAGGATGCAGGAGGAGGCCAGACTGTTTGTGCTTGTTTGGAAAAGTGAGCAATATGTTTATTCGATTGTTTGGTTACACATAGACCGAAATACAACTGGAGTGACATATATAAAATACAGTTCTCTAGTAGCCACATTAAAGAAGTAAAAAGAAACAGTGACTTTTTTCTTTAATGCCGTTCTATTGAGATATTATTCACGTACCATAAAATTCACCCTTTTTTTTTTTGTGGTATGCGAGCCTCTCACTGTTGTGGCCTCTCCTGTTGCGGAGAACAGGCTCCGGACGCGCAGGCTCAGCGGCCATGGCTCACGGGCCCAGCCGCTCCGCGGCATGTGGGATCTTCCCGGACCGGGGCACGAACCCGCGTCCTCCTCATCGGCAGGCGGACTCTCAACCACTGCGCCACCAGGGAAGCCCAAAATTCACCCTTTTAAAGCGGATAGGTCAGAGTTTTTATATACTTACAGAGAAGGGCAACTATCATCACTGTGTGATTCTAGAATACTTTCATCACTCCAAAAAGCAACCCGGGACCGGTTAGCAGTCACCCCATACTTCCTTTCTGCCCTAGGCAACCACTAATCTGCTTTCTGTCTCTATGGATTTCCCTGTTCTGGACATTGGACATTTCATATAAGTGGAATCATACATTTATGGTCCTTTGTAACTGACTTCTTTCACTGACCGTAATGTTTTCAAGGTTCATCCACGTTGCGTGTGTCTGCGCTTCATTCCGTTTTATGACCGAATAATATTCTGTTGTGTGAACGTAGTAAGGCCAGACTTTTATTTTATCTCCTCTTCCTGTTGGGGAAATCCGAATCCCAGCCCCAGAAGTCACCTTGAAAGTGACTAGACGGCTCAGATGGCTCAGAAGAAACTGGAGTACAGGATGCAGGAAGCCAGCCTGGAAAATAAGAATATTCCATAAGGATGGGAATTACATACTGAAAGGAAAAGATCAGGAAATGCACTTTTCAGATTTATTAGATCATATAATTTTTGGAGGGAGCTGGAAGGGATGTCGGAAGTGGTCTAGTCAGCCCCTTGTCTTAGTGATGAGGTGACTGAGACCCAGAGAGGGGAAGTGGCTTGTCTTGGGTCTTAAGACCCACTATTCACTTCTCACTTGAGCCAAAGATTCCTTCTGAGTTTTGGCTCAGTTTTACAAGTTACCCTTCTCACACCTCGAGGACAATGCTCATCAGCAAACGGGCAGGGGGTGCCTCTCAGGAAGAACTGTCCCCTTCCTGGATGGAGGGTCTTGCTTCACCATCACATCCCCCCTTCTACTTTCCCAAGCCCCAGGCCCACACTCCCCAACCAGGGGTTACAGGAGGGTGGCTGCTGACAGCTCAGGAGTGTGTCCCAGACCTTTAATAAATGGACCCGTCACCGCCCAGCCCGCTGCTTGCAGCTGGAGGCTTCGGGAGCCTGCGCTGCCTTGGCCGCTTCAGACACAACAACCAGGAGGAAGGAGCTGGAGCGGGAAGGGAACCCAGCTGAGAAATCTGGGAAGGTCAAGACTGGAGCCAGGTGCTTATCAGGAGGAAAGTTAATAGTGTTTTTGTGAGCTGAGCAGTCAGCGGTTTCCCCAAAGATAATAATGGACACATCATCCGGGTGTTCAGGAGACTTCTGAAAAAAGAAATCGTGTGGTGGAACTGATTGGAAACTTCTTTTTCTGACTTTTGTTTCTGACATCCGACAGGTCAGAAAAAAACTATTAAAGGCAACAATACCCAGCAAACCCAAGCATTCACAATGAGTATGCAAGCGAGGACTTTTTTTTTTTTTTTTTTGCCAGTGAGACTGAAAAGCGGTTATCAATGACAGGCACCTTTAGACATAGATGCATTGTTCTGGAAAAGGCATCTTTTACCAGTAAAGCTGAAGCTGCAGAGAACTGGGCCGTGCTTATGACTGACAGCCAGCTGGCCGGGTGCCCCCTGAAAGCTGTTCCTCCTCCAGAGAGGCTGTCTTAGCCTTGTTTGGGTTGTCTTTCTCCTCCTTCACTTCACCTGCCTGAGTCTTTTCCAGCATCATCGGCAGCAGCCTGGTCCCAGCCCCTGCAAACAGTTACTCGCTCAGGGCCCATGGATATGAGGGACGGGTTTGCAGTCTGAGGTCTGGCGTCAGGCGAGCTTTTCCCACTCTGAGCCGTCTGAGAGACTGCACCGGAAAGCCAGGGGCTGCCAGGCCTTGGAAGTGCCAGTGTGGGCTGGAAATTGAGGCCAGGCTCCCAGGCTCCTCCCCCTCTTCCTCCTTTATTCATTAGGAGCAGAGAAATGGGTCACACGTAACTCTCCTGAATTTTACTTCGTTATTTGTCTGCAAAAGACAGAGAGTGTAGTGGTCCATCATCCAATTATACATCTTTAAAAAAAAAAACAGTTGCTACCTGTGAATTCAGTTTCTTTTGACAAAAATAAGGCTGAGGGCCTTTGGCCATGGGAAACTTGTTTCCAAAGCTGTGTCTTTTCTGTTTCGATCTATCTCACTTAGACTTGCAGACGGTGGCCCTGATGAGGTACAGGACTTTGAGGTGGATTTTAGACCTCAGTCGGCTGCCTTGGCCACAGCCAAGTGATGCCTCTCTCCTGAGCATTTTCCCTGCAGGGTTCAGAGAAACCTAGCTGCACGGGCCCCTCTGCCCTGGAATCTGCAGCCGCAGCACCGATTAGAATGGGGGTCTGGTTTCCTGGAATGTGCAAGGTCTCACTTCTGTTTCGGTTGTCTCCACGCTCCAGACCAGCGTTGGGCCAGACTCTGGGTTGGAGCCGTGGCTGACAAGTTTTCCTTGGAATTTAATGGAGTGGGACAGACAGAATGCAGTCACTCAAACTGAAAGCGTGGAGAAAATGAGTCTTGCAGGACATCTCTGCTGCGGTCACTGAGTGATGCTTTTTTATTTTTTTCTCCCCCAGGCGACCACTCTTGCAAAAAGGAGGCCCCATCCCCTTTGCACTTCATGCATCCTTAGCCATTAGGGACCTGTTTAAATTGATTTCTCTCCTGACCCTCGGGGAGAACGCAGTCAAAGTTCAGCAGAAGAGGAAGCATTCTGTGTTTCTCTGCCGTCCCGGCTCCTTTAACTGCAGCCTGCCTGATGCTCTGGCTCCCCCTCAGCTGGTCTGGCCTTCTCCTCCTGTGCCCCTCAAGGGAATTCTCGAATTCATCATGCAACCTCACAAAGAGAGACTCTCTTGGTGAAAAGGCATCCCCTTGCCTTCCCTGGATGTGGACGAGCCCCTCTCCCAGCTGCGCGGTGTGCTTCCTGGCCCTGTCTCCGCCTACACACCTGGCACAGGTGTCTTACTCGGGCCTCAGGTGCCTGCGCTTGGCCAGAGTTGTGGAGGCCACCTTCCAACCCTGCTATCAAAAGTCGTGGCAAGGGGGCTTCCGGGGGCTTCCCTGGTGGCGCAGTGGTTGAGAGTCCGCCTGTCGATGCAGAGGACACGGGTTCGTGCCCCGGTCCGGGAAGATCCCGCATGCCGCGGAGTGGCTGGGCCCGTGAGCCATGGCCGCTGAGCCTGCGCGTCCGGAGCCTGTGCTCCACAAGGGGAGAGGCCACAGCAGTGAGAGGCCTGCGTAACGCAAAAAAAAGATAAAAATAAAAATAAAAGTCGTGGCAGGGCCCGCCGTTCAGGGTAAAGCTCAGTCTTCCAGCTTCTCTCTTTCCACGGTGCCAGCGGCTGGCCTCCCCATCCGCCGGCCTTGGCCTGCAGCCCTCTCATTCTCTCTGCTCTGTTTTTTCCCCATCAGAAGGAGGGGGACCTTTGGCTCAAGGCAGTGTGGTGCCCAGCGCTCCCATCCCCCTATTCCCACACCCCAGCCTCATCAGGCTCCACTTGGCCTCTGGGTAAAGGTGACGAACAGTGAGTGGAATGGGACTGGTGAGAACAGAGCCCTGGGCCCATGTGGATGATGTGCCTGACGTGTAATCATTTCCTCCTGGGGGGTCCCCTCTGGATTTGGGCCTGGATTTGTTGACCAAGCAAGTAGCCTCTTTGTAGTTACTTTTAATCTCGCCATACTAGTGACAGAGAAATATTCAGATGTGACCCTGGGACCCTCTAAAGATGAAGAAGAGGACAGCCTCCAGCATACACCCCCATGGCAATGCATTCTGAGGTATCACTGGTTTCTAGGCCTGAATCTAGGCTGGTCCTTGGAGGATGGGGTTCCAGAGACTAGGCCTCATATGGGGAGCTCCTGCTCGGGGTGCTTTGGCTGTGGGAGGGTGGCTGATGACAGATGGGGAGTGCGTCCCAGACCCCTACCTCAACTGAGCCATTCCCAAAGGCTATTTTAAGTTTTCATGACACCCCACTGGAAGCCTGCTGTGTTTGCTCCTTTATTTACAGTTTCTGAGCCTGTGGGAGACTGGCCGGCTGTGTCTGCAGGAGGCCAAGAGAAATTTCCCAAGGCTTTTGGGCAGGACTTTGAGTTCAGAGCAGTTGTGGGTCCAAGCTGGCATCTCAGGGGTCATTACTTCTTCTGGTCCTTCAAATGAAAATGCGAATATGTTTTCCATTGGCTTTCATTTCCAACCTCTGTACAATGCACATGCGCCCTTGCCTTCAAAAGAACGTTATTTCTTTTGTCACTTATGCCCAGGTCCACACACAGAAGGAAGAGAGGGCTGGACCGGAAGTATCAGGGGGACTGGGGCCGTGCAGGAGGGAGGCTGCCCTGACCAGCCTGCCACAGTCCTTTGGCAAGTAGACCCTGGACGAATCCAGCCATCATGTTGGCTGAGCTGCTTTCTTCCCGTTTTGTCCTTTCCCCTGCATCTTGTCGACTTTCAGGATCGGGCTGTGGTACGATTAGTAGTCTTTAAAGTATGACTGTCTTTGCTGGCGTTTAAAGTTGAAGAAATTAGGTGAAAAATCACAAGTGAGTTCTTCCCTTTCTCTGTGGAGCCGAGAGGGACCTTGGAAGCCACCCGATTGAGCCTCCGTATTTTAAAGAGGAGGAACCTTCGGCACGAGGGGCTTGCTGCGGTCGCACGGGTTGCCTCACGGAGTGTGAGGCTGTACCAGGCATCTTAGATCACAGGAGGGGGGTGCCTGCCCCCTAGCATATGGGACGTTTCCTCGGCTCCTATAGACTGACTGCCTGTGGGCTCCTGGGCTCAGCCAGATTAAGGCAGCGTCTCCATCAGGTCCTGAGCAAGTGTGATGCTTCTCAGGACTTCATGTGCACTTTGGGTTTAAAAACAGATGAGTTTGGAAAGCAGGCAGGGCCGGCTTCATGGGCGTGCCACCCCCTCAGGAGGAACCCACCCCTGGCTTCATGCTCTGCTGTGACCAGCTTGGAATTCTTAATAATTTTGGAACAAGGGGCCTCCACGTTTTCCTTTTGCACTGGGCTCTGCAAATTATCTAGCTGGTCCTAAATGTGGGACGGTGTTTGAGAACATGCTGTTCCCGTTGAATAAAGGAGGATTTATTTCTTTTCCCTCGAATATACTGTGTTTTGTTTTCCCAGTTAGCCCTGCTTACCAACTCTGTTGAGAATTGGGAGAGCGCGATTGTTCTTGCTGGAAGGGAAGGTTGCGTTGTTAATCCTGGATCCTGGCTCTGAGTTCTCAGGCCTGGAAGTGGGAAGTGTGTCCCCACAAGTGCAGGAGCTGCGGGGGACTGGAGGCTGGGCGAAAGGGCTGGGACCTGGAAGGGAGGCCGCAGAGGCAGGGCAGAGTCCAGCTGGGGAGCCAGACGGGTGGCTCCCGCCTCTGCCGCTCGCCAGCTCTGAAGCTTTGAGCATCGTGCTTGACTTCTCTGATCCTCCCTTTGTTTCCCCATCTCTGTAGACTGGACGTAAGATCCTCCCTGCAGGTTTGCAGGAGTGGAGAGTGTGCGTTAAGGAATCTTGGGGGATAGAGCTGGGGACTCAAAGCCACGTGATGGAGGGAGTTGTGGATGAGACAGGAGATGGGCATGTCCTCGGGGGTCCTGCAGTAAGTTCATGCACCCCAAGTGGCAATTACTCAGGGGAGACATCGAAAATGGGCCAGGCCTGCCCGAATTAGAATGTAGAAGTGGGATTCTTAGAAAAGTTTCAGAAGTGTGGGAGGAGCCTTTTGGAGGTGTTGAGATGTACCGGGGAGGCTGAGTGCAGGGCTGAGAACGGGGAGGTGATCACCCAGCTCGTGGCCTCGAGACGGGCATGGGGTTTAGTGTTTTTTGTGCTTTTCTCATTCAGGACTCCCAGCTCCCAGAAGTAGTGGTATTATCTCCATGTTGCAGGAGGAGAGACTGAGGCTTGGACAGGGAGAGCCGCTGCCTGAAGCGACACAGCTGTGAGGGGCAGAGAATCGGGACTGGAGGCCAGGTCTGCTCTGGAGCCACTCTGGCATTAACAAGGAGCCTTGTGACTGTACCCAGCCTTGCTGACCCCGCTAGGAATGTTCTGAGGTTGGAGTCCAGCTTGGCCTTCCTGTCTCTCCGGGAAACTCTGGGTTTGTGAACCTGAGCTGCTAAGCCGGGGTGGGAGAGGGTGGGCAGCTCTGCATGGAGAAGGGACAAGGAACCAAGGGATGGGGCGAGGGACAGAGCGTCCAGATCCAATTCCAGGAAAACTGTAGCCAGATGTGGAGCAGGGGCCACCCTGGAGGGCCGCCTTGGTCCTCCTACAGTGGAAACAGACTTACAGTTACCAAAGGGGAAAGGTTGGGGGGAGGGTTACATAAGGAGTTTGGGAGTAACATATACACATAAAATACACATAAAATAGATAAACAACAAGTAACATATACACATAAAATACACATAAAATAGATAAACAACAAGGACCTACTGTATAGCCCAGGGAACTACACTCAGTATTCGGTAATAACCTATAAGGGAAAAGAATCTGAAAAAGAACAGATATATGTAGATTTAGATGTAGATTGATATGTATAGATATGTATAACTGAATCACTTCGCTGTATACCTGAAACTAACACAACATTGTAAATCAACTATACTCCAATATAAAAACAATTAAAAATAAAATTAAAAAGTGTATCCATGGCACACTGGCCATGGTGACTTGTCGGTCACTGAGAGTCCTGGCTGGCAGAGGCCATGTGTCCTGTAGGTGTAGCTCAGGTGTCCTGCTGGCCTGGCTCGGGCGTCCCCCTCTTAACACTGTGAGCCAGCCACGTGCTCTAGGGGGTCAGGGAGCCACGAGGGTGAGACCCAGGCCCGGTCCCTGGGCAAGATTTGGTACTCCCACCTACCCCTGTCAGGTCCAGTTTTATGGGACCTGAAATGTGGACAATTAGGGGCACCCTCTTAAGAAAAAGAATTCACAATTATGAATACAGTAGGCATGGAAATGATTCCTTATTTAGATTGAGAAAACAAACTGCCACAAATTAAAATTTTTTAAAGTGGACAAATTCTACAAACTCCACAAAACCCAGAAAAATGTCATGTTGTTAGTAACTACCAGATCCACTTTCACCTTTAAAATACTCCTCCCCGCCGCCCCCCTGTATTTTTTGGCTGTAGATCCTTTGATCGCCTTTTCATGTGACATATTTTGTAATGTTTCCTCTGAAGAGAATAGAATTATTTCTTCTTCTTATTGTCATTATTATTATTACTACTATTATTATTAGTTTAGTCTTTCCTCTGGCATATTTCTCCACTACCCACATACTTCCAGGCCAGGTCACTGTACTCTATACAACCTGTGGCCTGCAGTAGGGGCGCTGGCAGGGTGGCAATAGCAACGCCCGTGGAAACCGTTTCTGTCCCAGGTTAGGTAACTAGAACCAGAAGTGACTTCAAAGCACATAACTTAAACGCAAAGCAAAATGCTCCCTCTAGTTTTACTTTCCTCTTAGCCACATCCCCAAATGCCCACAGCACTCCGACAGGACAGGAGATGTGTGACAGAGGGAGGAGACAATGGTTTCAACCAACTGCAGTTTAAATATTTCACTTCTACAGATTTTCCAAAAGCGTTTGACAGCTGAATGCTTTGCCAGAGCCCTCGCAGGGCAAATGCGGGCGGGCTCTAGGGCAAAGCCTTGTTTACCTTCACTCTAAATCCACTTACGCTTTGGATTATTGTAGCTGTGCTGGGATTCAGGATTATCCACTGGAGAGAGCCCAGGAGACCTGGCCAAGGTTCCCAAAGCTTCATGGTTTGTGGGCACCTTTGATGTCTCAGTAATTTTTCATGGCATCCCCTAGGCCAAAAGAAGGATCCGACCGTTCCATTTATCAAGTATTATAATTAGGTCCCAACACCTTAATAAGTTTTTGTGTCCTTGTAACCTATTAGTCATTTGACAAAAAAAAAAAGAAAAGAAAAATGATATTTTAATTTCATTATTCAATAACCACAGTTACTTACAAAATTAATACAAATGGTCTTTGCACACCTGTTGGGAGCCACACAGCCTTTCAAATCTTGGAATCAGATTGGACACTGCCACCCCATTTCCAGTTCAACATAGATTTTTGTACAGTACTTTCTTTTAATCACAGCGACCACCAGAAATCCAAATTCACAAAATATGGAATCGTCAAAAGAATGTAGTGCAATCTGATTTTGGACCCGTGAATTGCCTAGAGCTCGTTCTCAAGGTGTCCAACAGGTATCAAGTATCGCTGTGTTTCCCCAGGAGACGTGAAATATCCTGTGAGTTTGCTATGGCACTCAGGGGTGGTTCAAGGCAGAGTGAGAACAAATGCATTAGGACCAGCAAGACTTCTTCTTGCTTCACCTCTCATCTTTACCTGACATGTTTGCCTTAAAGATGAATGAGACATTTTGAGGTATTTAAAGCACATGTGCAATTGTGTGCTAAATCTTTTGAGAGAAACACAGATAAAAGGCTGTCCTTGGATTCGTAGTCCCCTCGTGATTTTCATTTTCACTGCAACAAATTTTCTTCAGTGTGGTAATGTATGTCAAATACTTAACTTACTGCCTGGCTTTTTTTCAGTAAACACTTAATAATGGAACTGTCTGTTAATTCTCATTCTGATAATAATCACTGAAACTTTTCAACACTGTGTGTGTCTCTCTTTTCCTCATGTAAGTAAGTTGTTGAAAGTAGTTAAGAAGTATCGTCTGTAAAACTCCAGAGATGATGGTTCCAAGGAAGCAGCATTTGTGGAGTTTTGTGCATGACCAGTAGTTTATAAAGGGGAAAGATGAATCATTATTATCTTTGGATGGGAATCTGGCAATTGTAAAGCTCATAAAATTATAGGAAATGGCTACTCTTAGTGGGTCATTTGTTGTGTTTAAAATTATTAATGATAAATATTTATTAGGGAAGTGGAAAGATCTGTCTATGTAAAATGTTGTGACATCATTCTACTAATCCTAGTTATTCAGAATTTTTCTGTTTAAAATCACGTAATACATCATACAGTTTTCTCTTTTTGAGAATTATTTTGATATCCTAGGTTCTTTGCTTTTCACATAAATTTTAGAAATGCTTATCAATTTCTACAAAGACTCCTGCTGGGGTTTTCACTGGGAGTATGTTGAATCTGTAGATCAGTTTTGGGAAAATTGATAGCTTAATAATAGGGAGTCTTCTGACCCACAGTATGATGTCTCTCTCCATTTATTTAGGTTTTCTTATTTATTTCAGCAGTTTTGTAGCTTCCAGTGAACAGGTCTTGCACATATTTTATTCAACATTTTCCTAAGTATTTAATATTTTTGATGGTGTGTTATAATTGGTATTTTTAAAAATTTCAGTTTCTAATTGTTTACTGCTAATACATAGAAATACAATTGATTCTGCATATTGACCTGTTATCATGTGATGTTGATAAACTCACTTATTCTAGGTAATATATTTATAGATTCTTTTTCTACGTGGACCCTTATGTCATCTGCAAATAAAGACAGCTTTAGGTTCTCCTTTCCAATCTCTATGCCTTTAAATTTCTTTTTCTAATTAATTATTCTGTCTAGGACTTCAATAAAATATTGAATAGAAGTGGTAAGAATAGATGTCCTTGCCTTGTTCTCATTTTTAGAGGGAAAGCATGTAATCTTTTACCATTAAGTATGATGTTAGTTTTAGGTTTTTTGTTGATTGCTTTTATCAAACTGAGGAAATTCTCTTCTATTTCTAGTTTGCTGAGTATTTTTTTTATCATGAATGGACGTTCAATTTTGTCAGATCTTTTTTTGCATCTATTGAGATGATCGCCTGGGTTTTCTTTTTTAGTATGTTAATTTGCTGAATTACGCTATTTAGTTTTCAGATGTTACACCAACCTTATTTATCCTTTCCTGGGATAAACCCCACCTAGTCATGATATAGTATCCTTTTTCTTATATTGCTGAATTCTATTTGTTAAAAAATTTAAGAACATTTAGTCTGTGTTCATGCTGGATATTAGTCTATAATTTTCTTTTATTTATTTATTTGAATTTTATTTTATTTATTTTTTTATACTGCAGGTTCTTATTAGTCATCAGTTTTATACACATCAGTGTGTACATGTCAATCCCAATCTCCCAATTCATCCCACCACCACCACCTCCCCCCCGCAGCTTTTCCCCCTTGGCGTCCATATGTTTGTTCTCTACATCTGTGTCTCTATTTCTGCCCTGCAAACCAGTTCATCTGTACCATTTTTCTAGCTTCCACCTATATGCATTAATATATGATATTTGTTTTTCTCTTTCTGACTTACTTCACTCTGTATGACAGTCTCTAGATCCATCCACATCTCTACAAATGACCCAATTTCGTTCCTTTTTATGGCTGAGTAATATTCCATTGTATATATGTACCACAATTTCTTTATCCATTTGTCTGTCGATGGGCATTTAGGTTGCTTCCATGACCTGGCTATTGCAAATAGTGCTGCAATGAACATTGGGGTGCATGTGCCTTTTGAATTATGGTTTTCTCTGGGTATATGCCCAGTAGTGGGATTGCTGGGTCATATGGTAGTTCTATTTTTAGTTCTTTAAGGAACCTCCATACTGTTCTCCATAGTGGCTGTATCAATTTACATTCTCACCAACAGTACAAGAGGGTTCCCTTTCCTCCACACCCTCTCCAGCATTTGTTGTTTGTAGATTTTCTGATGATGCCCATTCTAACTGGTGTGAGGTGATACCTCATTATAGTTTTGATTTGCGTTTCTCTAATGATTAGTGATGTTGAGCAGCTTTTCATGTGCCTCTTGGCCATCTGTATGTCTTCTTTGGAGAAATGTCTATTTAGATCTTCTGCCCATTTTTGGATTGGGTTGTTTCTTTTTTTAATATTGAGCTGCATGAGCTGTTTATATATTTTGGAGATTAATCCTTTGTTGATTGATTCATTTGCAAATACTTTCTCCCATTTTGAGGGTTGTCTTTTCATCCTGTTTGTAGTTTCCTTTGCTGTGCAAAAGCTTTTAAGTTTCATTAGGTCCCATTTGTTTATTTTTGTTTTTATTTCCATTACTCTAGGAGGTGGATCAAAAAATATCTTGCTGTGATTTATGTCAAAGAGTGTTCTTCCTATGTTTTCCTCTAAGAGTTTTATAGTGTCTGGTCTTACATTGAGGTCTCTAATCCATTTTGAGTTTATTTTTGTGTATAGTGTTAGGGAGTGTTCTAATTTCATTCTTTTACATGTAGCTGTCCAGTTTTCCCAGCACCACTTATTGAAGAGACTGTCTTTTCTCCATTGTATATCCTTGCCTCCTTTGTCATTGAGTAGTTGACCATAGGTGCGTGGGTTTATCTCTGAGCTTTCTATCCTGTTCCATTCATCTATATTTCTGTTTTTGTGCCAGTACCATACTGTCTTGATTACTGTAGCTTTGTAGTATACTCTGAAGTCAGGGAGGCTGATTCCTCCAGCTCCATTTTTTTCCCTCAAGACTGCTTTGGCTCTTCAGGGTCTTTTGTGTCTCCATACAAATTTTAAGATTTTTTGTTCTAGTTCTGTAAAAAAATGCCATTGGTAATTTGACACGGATTGTATTGAATCTGTAGATTGCTTTGGGTAATATAGTCATTTTCACAGTGTTGATTCTTCCAATCCAAGGACTTGGTGTATCTCTCCATCTGTTTGTATCATCTTTGATTTCTTTCATCAGTGTCTTATAGTTTTCTGCATACAGGTCTTTTATCTCCCTAGGTAGGTTTATTCCTAGGTATTTTCTTCTTTTTGTTGCAGTGGTAAATGGGAGTGTTTCCTTAATTTCTCTTTCAGATTTTTCATCATTAGTGTATAAGAATGTAAGAGATTTCTGTGCATTAATTTTGTATCCTGCAACTTTCCCAAATTCATTGATTAGCTCTAGTAGTTTTTTGCTGGCATCTTTAGGATTCTCTATGTATAGTATCATGTCATCTGCAAACAGTGACACTTTTACTTCTTCTTTTTCAATTTGTATTCCTTTTACTTCTTCTTCTCTGATTGCCGTGGCTAGGACTTCCAAAACTATATTGAATAATAGTGGCGAGAGTGGCCATCCTCGTCTTGTTCCTGATCTTAGAGGAAATGCTTTCAGTATTTCACCATTGAGAATGATGTTTGTTGTGGGTTTGTCGTATATGGCCTTTATTATGTTGAGGTAGGTTCCCTCTATGCCCACTTTCTGGAGAGTTTTTATCATAAATAGGTGTTGAATTTTGTCAAACGCTTTTTCTGCATCTATTGAGATGATCATATGGTTTTTATTCTTCAATTTGTTAATATGGTTTATCACATTGATTGATTTGCATGTATTGAAGAATCCTTGCATCCCTGGGATAAATCCCACTTGATCATGGTGTAGGATCCTTTTAATGTGTTGTTGGATTCTGTTTGCTAGTATTTTGTTGAGGATTTTTGCATCTATATTCATCAGTGATATTGGTCTGTAATTTTCTTTTTTTGTAGTATCTTTGTCTGGTTTTGGTATCAGGGTGATGGTGGCCTCATAGAATGAGTTCGGGAGTGTTCCTTCTTCTGCGATTTTTTGGAGGAGTTTGAGAAAGATGGGTGTTAGCTCTTCTCTAAATGTTTGATAGAATTCACCTGTGTAGCCATCTGGTGCTGGACTTCTGTTTGTTGGAAGATTTTTAATCACAGCTTCAATTTCATTACTTGTGATTAGTCCGTTCATATTTTCTATTTCTTCCTGGTTCACTCTTGGAAGGTTATACTTTTCTAAGAATTTGTCCATTTCTTCTAGGTTGTCCATTTTATTGGCATAGAGTTGCTTGTAGTGGTCTCTTAGGATGCTTTGTATTTCTGAGGTGTGTGTTGTAACTTTTCTCTTTTCATTTCTAATTTTTTTGATTTGAGTCCTCTCCCTCTTTATCTTGATGAGTCTGGCTAATGGTTTATCAGTTTTGTTTATCTTCTCAAAGAACCAGCTTTTAATTTTATTGATCTTTGCTATTGTTTTCTTTGTTTCTATTTCATTTATTTCTTCTCTGATCTTTATTACTTCTTTCCTTGTACTAACTTTGGGTTTTGTTTGTTCTTCTTTCTCTAGCTCCTTTAGGTGTAAGTTTAGATTGTTTTTTTTTTTTTTTTTGCGGTATGTGGGCCTCTCATCGTTGTGGCCTCTCCCGTTGCGAAGCACAGGCTCCGGACACGCAGGCTCAGCAGCCATGGCTCACGGGCCCAGCCGCTCCGCGGCATGTGGGATCTTCCCGGACCGGGGCACGAACCCGTGTCCCCTGCATCAGCAGGTGGACTCTCAACCACTGCGCCACCAGGGAAGCCCTAGATTGTTTATTTGAGATGTTTGTTGTTCCTTGAGGTAGGATTGTAGTGTTATAAAGTTCCCTCTTAGAACTGCTTTTGCTGCATCCCATAGGTTTTGGATTGTCGTGTTTTCATTGTCATTTGTCTCTAGGTAGTTTTTGAATTCCTCTTTGATTTCCTCAGTGATCTCTTGGTTATTTAGTAACGTATTGTTTAGCCTCCATGTGTTTGTGTTTTTTACGTTTTTTCCCTGTAATTGATTTCTAATCTCATAGTGTTGTGGTCAGAAAAGATGCTTGATATGATTTCAATTTTCTTAAATTTACTGTGGCTTGATTTGTGACCCAAGATGTGATCTATCCTGGAGAATGTTCCATGCACACTTAAGAAGAAAGTGTAATCTGCTGTTTTTGGATGGAATGTCCCATAAATATCAATTAAATCTATCTGGTCTGTTGTGTCATTTAAAACTTGTGGTTCCTTATTAATTTTCTGTTTGGATGATATGTCCATTGGTGTAAGTGAGGTGTTAAAGTCCCCCACAATTATTGTGTTAACTGTCGATTTCCTCTTTTAGAGCTGTTAGCAGTTGCCTTATGTATTGAGGTGCTCCTATGTTGGGTGCACCTATATTTATAATTGTCATATCTTTTTCTTGGATTGATCCCTTGATCATTATGTAGTGTCCTTCCTTGTCTCTTGTAACATTCTTTATTTTAAAGTCTATTTTATCTGATATGAGTATTGCTACTCCAGCTTTCTTTTGATTTCCATTTGCATGGAATATCTTTTTCCATCCCCTCACTTTCAGTCTGTTTGTGTCCCTAGGTCTGAAGTGGGTCTCTTGTAGAAAGCATATATGTGGGTCTTGTTTCTGTATCCATTAAGCGAGCCTGTGTCTTTTGGTTGGAGCATTTAATCCATTCACTTTTAAGGTAATTATCAATATGTATGTTCCTATTACCATTTTCTTAATTGTTTGGGGTTTGTTTTTGTAGGTCCTTTTCTTCTCTTGTGTTTCCCACTTAGAGAAGTTCCTTTAGCATTTGCTGTAGAGCTGGTTTTGTGGTGCTGAATTCTCTTAGCTTTTGCTTGTCTGTAAAGCTTTTGATTTCTCCATCGAATCTGAATGAGATCCTTGCCGGGTGGAGTAATCTTGGTTGTAGGTTATTCCCTTTCATCACTTTAAACATGTCATGCCACTCCCTTCTGGCTGGTAGAGTTTCTGCTGAGAAATCAGCTGTTAACCTTATGGGAGTTCCCTTTTATGTTATTTGTTGTTTTTCCCTTGCTGCTTTCAATAATTTTTCTTTGTCTTTAAGTTTTGCCAATTTGATTACTATGTGTCTCAGCATGTTTCTCCTTGGGTTTATCCTGTATGGGACTCTCTGCACTTCCTGCACTTGGGTGGCTATTTCCTTTCCCGTGTTAGGGAAGTTTTCGACTATAATCTCTTCAAATATTTTCTTGGGTCCTTTCTCTCTCTCTTCTCCTTCTGGGACCCCTATAATGGGAATGTTGTTGTTTAATGTTTTCCCAGAGATCTCTTAGGCTGTCTTCATTTCTTTTCATTCTTTTTTCTTTATTCTGTTCTGCAGCAGTGAATTCCACCATTCTGTCTTCCAGGTCACTTATCAGTTCTTCTGCCTCAGTTATTCTGCTATTGATTCCTTCTAGTGTATTTTTCATTTCAGTTATTGTATTGTTCATCTCTGTTTGTTTGTTCTATAATTCTTCTAGGTCCTTGTTAAACATTTCTTGCATCTTCTCAATCTTTGCCTTCATTCTTTTTCCGAGGTCCTGGATCATCTTCACTATCATTTTTCTGAATTCTTTTTCTGGAAGGTTGCCTATCTCCAGTACATTTAGTTGTTTTTCTGGGCTTTTGTCTTGTTCCTTCATCTGGTACATAGCCCTCTGTGTTTTCATCTTGACTATCTTTCTGTGAATGTGGTTTTTGTTCCACAGGCTGCAGGGTTGTAGTTCTTCTTGCTTCTGCTGTCTGCCCTCTGGTGGATGAGGCTATCTAAGAGGCTTGTGCAAGTTTCCTGATGGGAGGCACTGGTGGTGGGTAGAGCTGGCTGTTTCTCTGGTGGGCAGAGCTCAGTAAAACTTTAATCTGCTTGTCTGCTGATGGGTGGGGCTGGGTTCCCTCCCTGTTGATTGTTTGGCCTGAGGCGACCCAGCACTGGAGCCTGCAGGCCCTTTGGTGGGGCTAATGGCGGACTCTGGGAGGGCTCACGCCAAGGAGTACTTCCCAGAATTTCTGCTGCCAGTGTCCTTGTTCTCACGGTGAGACACAGCCACCCCCCACCTCTGCAGGAGGCCCTCCAACACTAGCAGGTAGGTCTGGTTCAGTCTCCTATGGGGTCACTGCTCCTTCCCTTGGGTCCCGATGCGCACACTACTTTGTGTGTGCCCTCCAAGAGTGGAGTCTCTGTTTCCCCCAGTCCTGTTGAAGTCCTGCAATCAACTCCTGCTAGCCTTCAAAGTCTGATTCTCTGGGAATTCCTCCTCCCGTTGCCGGACCCCCAGGTTGGGAAGCCTGACGTGGGGCTCAGGACCTTCACTCCAGTGGGTGGACTTCTCTGGTATAGTTGTTCTCCAGTTTGTGAGTCACCCACCCAGCGGTTATGGGATTTGATTTTACTGTGATTGCGCCCCTCCTACCGTCTCACTGTGGCTTCTCCTTTGTCTTTGGATGTGGGGTATTTTTTTGGTGAGTTACAGTGTCTTCCTGTTGATGATTGTTCAGCAGTTAGTTGTGATTCAGGTGCTCTCGCAAGAGGGAGTGAGAGTATGTCCTTCTACTCCGCCATCTTGAAGCAAATCCTCTTTTTTTTTTTTTTTTTTAATTAGAAAAGACAATTCTTTGGGCCACATGGCATGTGGGATCTTAGTTCCCCAACCAGGGATTGAACCTGCGTTCCCTGCATTGGAAGCACGGAGTCTTAACCACTGGACCACCAGGGAAGTCCAGTCTATAATTTTCTTATATATCTTTGTCTGGTTTTTATATTAGAGTAATGCTGAGTTCATAAACTAAGTTGTGCGGTGTTTACCTTCTTTTCTGAAGAAAGTTTGTGAAGTGTTAGTATTATTTCTTTCTTAAATGTTTGGCAGAATTCGCCAGTGAAGCTGTAAGGGGCCTGATATTTTCTTTCTGGGAAGGTCTTTAACCACAAATACAACTTCTTTAATACCTATAGGATTATTTGGATTATCAGCATCTTCTTCAGTGAGCTTTGATAAATTATGTCTTAAAAGAAATCTGTCCATTTTATCTAAGCTGTAGAATTTATGTGTATAAGTTTGTTCATGATACTTCTTTATCATGCTTTTATTCTCTGTAGGATCTGTATTGATGCTCCCTCTTTGATTCCCTATGTTAGCCATTTTTGTCTTTTCTCTTTTTTTCATTAATCAGGAATGTAGAAAATACCTTATTTGCATGTTTGTGAATTTTTAATTGCCAGCTTTCTGTAAATGGCAGGCTGTTACTGAATGCCAGCCAATCCCAGCTTTCTGTATGATAATGGAGTAGCTAGAAGGGCCAGGTCTCGACCCCACTTGAGATTTCCCATCTTCATTACCTTCTGCCACATCAGTTCTGGCATAATTAAACAAGGCCCTCACTTCATAGAGGGAGTTACATTTGTCTTCTTCTGGTGAGGTTGGTTACTCCATGGGAAGTTGAGAGTGCAGCTGGGCTTCAGTTCAGGCTAGACTATTCTGCTGACACAGTCCCTGTCTCCCAGTGGCTGCAGGCTGCTCTTGTAAACTGGGGAACAGAGGTACATGTCAAAGCCAGAAAAACTGGCTTACCACGTGCCTTCCCCTTGATCTCTGCCTCTGCACTGGTGGCCACGATGGCCCTGTTAGGAGGAGACTCTAAGACATACACAAATTAGCCAAGGTGAGGAGAGTGGTTCTCTGGGCACTTTCACCTCTCCCTTTACTTCTCTGCTGTGCCACTGAGATAGGTGGTGCTCACACCTGTCCAGAGCTGCCTACTGAGCAGCACCTCCACCAGTTCTTTTGTTTTATTATTTTTAAACTGTGCCATAACTTGGCCAAGCACTTCATCATATACAGTAGCTCATAAAATCAGCATCAAAAACACATGGAGGGGGCTCCCCTGGTGGCGCAGTGGTTTAGAGTCCGCCTGCCGATGCAGGGGACATGGGTTCGTGCCCCAGTCTGGGAAGATCCCACATGCCGCGGAGCGGCTAGGCCCGTGAGCCATGGCCTCTGAGCCTCTGCATCCGGAGCCTGTGCTCCGCAACGGGAGAGGCCAAAACAGTGAGAGGCCCGCGTACCGCAAAAAAAAAAAAAAAAAAAAAAAAAAAACACACATGGAGGTAGATGTTATTATCATCACATTTTATGGACAAGGGGAGAAGACTTGGAGGAGTAAGGTGACATACTAAGGTCACATAGCCAGTAAGTCCCATACCACATGTCACACTCTGATCTTTCTGAGACCAGAGCCTGTGCTCTTACCTATCCTCCCCATGTTGAGTGGCCTGGATGCCCCAGCCCTCCATCTGTCTGCATCTCTCGGAGAGTGGGTTGTGGCAGAGCCAGCCCAGGTCCATCTCTGGAATTCTCCACCCGAGTTGACCCCTCTGGAAGGAAGATAGTTGACCCGCAGTTGAAATCACAGCAGATGGGGCCAGCCAGGGTTTCTAAAGACCATGAGGCAG
This sequence comes from Mesoplodon mirus, assembly GCF_964341445.2. Classification (NCBI taxonomy): domain Eukaryota; kingdom Metazoa; phylum Chordata; class Mammalia; order Artiodactyla; family Ziphiidae; genus Mesoplodon; species Mesoplodon mirus. Next base: position 221,833,154 of record NC_138977.1, read on the forward strand.
CGGCAGCTTCCTTTAGCTTGATGGACAACCGTCTAGATGGAACAGGACCCTCGCATTGAGCCAAGCTGCTCTTAGCAACACTTTTATTCCTCATCCTGAAATTGCATTTGGAGAAGACAAACACTGTTTTGGTTTGACGTTTTGCCCATCTTTGGACTATTAGTTGATGGTTCCTTCAGTTCAGTTGTTTCTGCTCTATTTATTTCTCCCATTAACACAGATCCACCAATGATAATAGAAGTCACCCGTTGCTTTTTTTGTTTGTTTGTTTTTTTCGGTACGCAGGCCTCTCACTGCTGTGGCCTCTCCCGTTGCGGAGCACAGGCTCCGGACGCACAGGCTCAGCGGCCATGGCTCACGGGCCCAGCCGCTCCGTGGCATGTGGGGTCCTCCCAGACCGGGGCACCCACCCGTTGCTTTTTCATCTAAGCTGCACAATTAAGGCTTGTCACTTGTGCTTTTCAGTATGGTCTGTGCTCCCACTGTTCCTCCTTTCTGTTTACTCATCTGCAGAATTAGGGGAGTCCTGTGCCCAATCTCAGATTCCTTATCTTGCTGTAGCATGTTGGAGTGAGGGGGAGAGACAGGGGTTAGATCATAGAATGTTGGAGCTGGAATAGACTTCACAGCTCATTCTAGAGGTAGTTGGCCCCATTTTACAGACGGGGAAATGGAGACCACCCAGTAGACTGCAGATGGAACCTGGGCCTTCTAGTATCCAGGCCAGCGTCCTACCTGCTCTCCCATGTTGCTGTCCCAGGTGGACAGACCCTGGAGCCACTTTCTCTAGTGTGTGTGAGGAAGCAACTGCTGCTTGTTTTAGCTGGAAAAACCCATTCTCACTTTCATCCCTGATGTGGGCAGATTCTCCCAGGCTTATGTGGGAAGTAGAAAGAGGAAGCAAGTGAATGATTTTTAGTGGCAAGACTCTAGTAATCGTCCTTCTTTTGAGGGTCTCAGAATGTCCACACTTCCCTGGGGGTTGCTGGCCTTGTTGGAGTTAAGCCTCCTTTTGGCCTTTCCCAGGGAGCTAGTCTGAGGAAGCCCAGATGCGTTCGTTTACAGTTGTCTCTGGATGATGCTCACCAGTTCTGTGTTGGGAAGGAATGTTCCTATCCCCTTGTTTATATCTCCTGTTGGAGAAGGCAGGGAGACACACCAGTTAAATAACCACAACTACCTGGGATCCTGGAAGGGTAGCAGATGTGTTATGTGGAAAAGTTGTAGGTTTGCTCAGATTTTTCTGTTATTTATACACTCTGTGAAGAAAATTTAGTGTCTCTAGAGAAGTCATTTATAGTCTCTGAGCCTCAGTTTCTCTAAATATAACATGGGAACAATATCTGATTTTCCTCTTCCACAGGAAGGGTACCATAAGGAAGGCTTTTCTTTTTTTAATAAATTTATTTACTTATTTTTGGCTGTGTTGGGTCTTCGTTGCTGCACGCGGGCTTTCTCTAGTTGTGGTGAGCGGGGGCTACTCTTTGCTGCAGTGTGCAGGCTTCTCATTCTGGTGGCTCCTCTTGTTGTGGAGCTCAGGCTCTAGGCACACAGGCTCAGTAGTTGTGGTGCATGGGCTCAGTAGTGGCTCACGAGCTCTAGAGCACAGGCTCAGTAGTTTTGGTGCACGGGCTTAGTTGCTCTGCGGCATGTGGGATCTTCCCAGACCAGGGCTCGAACCCATGTCCCCTGCACTGGCAGGCGGATTCTTAACCGCTGCACCACCAGAGAAACCCCAGGGAGGCTTTTCCGATGGTACCATATGAAAGGGTTCTGAAAGCAAAAATAATAAAAATGATGCTACCATAAATTTGTTGAATTAGTTAATCTTGCTTAGTAGTTGCAGATCTTTTTCTGCACCTTACAAAAATCAAGCTATGCAAAAAGAGAGCAGATTCCAGCCCTGAAATAAAGCAGCTCAGAGCCCAGTAGCCGTGACAGAGAGGGGCCCTTTGTTCATCGATGGTCTTTCACTTCCAAGAAGGAAAGCTTGGGAGAGGCAGGCTGGTACCCGGGATGTCCCTGTGCCCAGGGGTATTGAGCTGGAGAACTGAGGTCCTTGGTGGGGACACACAGCCCAATCTGTACAGATGCTGTGGTGCCACTTGGGACGCCTGTGGACATGCAGCTCTGAGAGCCACAGAAGACTTGAGAATGTCACAGCTTTCACAGCCCGGCACCTGGAGAACGGCTATACCCCTGGCACGGAGGGGTGTGTTTGTGTGTAGGAGTGTATGTATCTGTGTATATGAGTGTAGCTGTGTGAGTGTATGTATGTGTGTGAGTGTAAGAGCGTGTGTGTATACAAACGTGTTTTGGTTTGAGTCAGAGTCTGTATGTAAGAGCATGTGTGCATGCGTATGTGAGTATGTGCGTGTGTGGATGTGTGTGTGTACATGTGAGTATATGTATATGTGTGTACGATCATGAGTGTGAGAGTGTGTGTGTGTGAGCATATATTCATGAGTGTGTAAGTGTAGGTGTGGGCGTGTGTGTATGTGTGTTGGGGGCACAGGCCCTTTGGTTAGCGAGGGGCAGTTCTGCAGGCCTGTGGTTTCCTTTTAAACTTCAGCCTCCTTGCGAATCCCCCTGTGTGAATGGTGAGGGAGGTAGACCAGTGCTGCTCAGACCATCTGTGGTGAAGGGTCAGGGTTCTTTTCCTTTTATTTCCTACTCATCATGGATCAGTACTTTTGTAAAATATGCTAAAAATGAATTACTACCAAAATATAGTTTAAAAAGACACAAAATATCAGCCCCAACTTAAAATTCTTAGATGCAAGAGGCATAAGATTTCTCCGTCAAATTTCTGTGAAGGTTTCTGGAAGCTCCCTGTGAGTTCCTGCATGGGGCCAGGTCGCAGCGGGGCTGGCAGAGCTGCTGGCTGCAGCCCTGTGCTCGACCCACGGGCCGAGGCGGAGAGGAGGGAAAGGAAGGGGTGTGGGGGTTCTTGGCTGCAGACTGGCCTGGAGCCCCTCTGCTGTTCAAGCAGAGAGACTTGTTCAGGGGTATCAGCAGGTGGCACGGGTTTGGGGTCAGAGCAAGAGGCTCAGGCTGCCTCTGCCACCCGTGTGCCCACAGAATGGGGGCTCCCAGCCCCTGAGTCTCCAGCTCATTTCTGAGTCAGATGCCATGGGTGTGCACATAGGGCTGGTGGTAACTAACTTTTTGCCTTGCTGGGAGACCTACGTCAGATTTGTGATCGATAGTTTTGTCTGAAAGGAGCTTTGCAAATGCCCACCATACGGGGGTTCCCTAATTACAGTGCATATGTTTATAGAGAGAATTATGGTCATTCGATTTTCTCTTTTTTTTTTTCCCCAACAGAATCAAGGCATCTCTTGTGTCTTTTGGCCTGGGATGTCCTGGGGTCGGGGAAATGGAGTGAGTGCTTAAGATGTGGTGAGAAGCTGCTCTGGGGACAGACAGCGGGAAAGACACCATCTGTGCCTTTGCCTTAATGCTTTTTCATAGTAGCCTTTTAAATCTATAACATTTGATGGGCATCTTGTCAAAAACAGCCTCAGCCCTCCCCTCGACAGTGGCAGTGTGCTGAGAAGGGCTGCTGTGTGGTGCTGCGGGAGTTGGGGAAGGGACACTGGTGGACGGTGCCATGTCAAGGTGGCCCTCGGGTGACCAACTCTTTGGAATAATGTAGAAGACCCGGGTATCTGCTGGTGCCTCTGGTTCAACATTTTCGAGGTGAAATGATTGAGAGCGAGGAAGCCGAGCCAAGAGGTCATCTTTGGTAGGTTTTGCTGTCTTATCCGAGTGGGTATTTCCTCAAGAGCCAGAAAGATCTTTGCAACTGAGCCCAGTTGCAAAGGGCTCTTGTCCTCACCGTCCTTCAGGTTTTTTGGCTCTTCTAACCTGTATCTTTCTCCAGGTGACCACAACACAGAGCACAGCATCTTTAAGTGTCTCGTCTTTGTTTCTGTTCCCAGGGCAGGACGATCCCAACAGTTTGCGCCATAAATACAACTTTATTGCCGATGTGGTGGAGAAGATTGCCCCTGCTGTGGTTCACATCGAACTGTTTCGCAAGTAAAGAGAGCCTTCCTTTTGTTCCAGGGCCTCTGAAGCTCCCACTGAAACCGCTGCCATTAGCAAAACATCAGAGCTATTTAAAGTGTCACTGAATATAGTCCTACAGGAAGACAGGCATTTCTCCCTTGGGATGTTTTCCTGTTTGACTACTTAAATCTACATTCTTGACCCTTCTAGATGTTTTAAGAACCTCTGGTTCTGAAGAGATTCCCTAAGACTACTTTCTAAGTGGAATGTTTGGATGCGTATAGATGTCAGTCTAACCTTCCATTTTTTAAAGTTAAATAAAGCCAGTGTGTCAAGTAACAATTGCTAGATGCGTGCTACTGTTACAGGATCAGTTCATCAGTGTGTCTCAGAGCTGATCTGAAGATGTTTCAGCCTTAACCAGGTACTTTTTTTGGTTCTAGGCTTCCTTTTTCTAAGAGGGAAGTGCCTGTGGCCAGTGGGTCTGGGTTTATCGTGTCCGAAGATGGACTGATTGTGACAAACGCCCACGTGGTGACCAACAAGCACCGAGTCAAAGTTGAGCTGAAGAATGGCGCCACGTATGAGGCCAAAATCAAAGATGTGGATGAGAAGGCCGACATTGCACTTATTAAAATTGACCACGAGGTAAGTGTGTTCCCCACCTGCAGGACCAAGTTCTCAGATGCCTTGACTGACATTTGGCTGAACCTGGAGAGGTCAAAAGGCACCAGAACTCCCTGATTTCATGAGATTCTGAAGTGGGACCACACTAGTCAAGTCTGGACCAAAAGAGAACATTTAGGAGATGCTGAGTGTGACCTGGGGTGGGGGAGGGGAGGGAGCTCATGGAAGCTTCTTTAATAAGCAGGCTATCAGGTGAGAGTTTTAACAGTAGTGTTTTCAATTTTTATAAAAGAAAGCAATAGGTTTATAAAGAAATTAGTAGGTAAGCAGTGAAAATTGAGTTTCCCTTCCATTCTTACCCCTGAGGCAACTGTGGCTACAGATTTCTGTTCATTTGTGCACTCATCACCTATAGAGAATTTACTGGGTTTTGAAGTTAGCCATCATTAGCATGTGAACAGCCACTCTGAAAACAAACCAGGTCTCCCAAAATGGGTTTTTGCAGAGTTACTAGGTGTGTTTTAAAATAATACTCCACACAAAAACGTTTTGGAAACCGTGAATGAAAACAAAGCTAATGGAGTTCGTCCTCATAGCGCTTCTCAGAGCTTTTAATATGCTAACGTGCATATGACTCCCCTACAAAAGGGTGTGTACTCTAAACTACAATTTTCTGAGTGTAGATTTTCTTTTTTTTTTTAAACTGAGACACGAAGAGCTCAGTTTGGGAAAAGGCTTGCTTTCTTTTGAAATCTTCTCCATGTAGGCATTTTTGTTATGTTGATTTGTTTAGCAGAGTCTTCATACCTGAACTTAAATCCAATTTTTTTAGACCATCAGCAATTCCCACTCTTTGGTACGTTAGTTATGGAGGTTTGTTTTGCTATGTGGCAGGTGCCTAGAGAGATGGTGTTTTCTGGTTTCTCCACACCCTTGTCATTTTCCAGACTTCATCTGGAAAGAGGAATCACGCTAGGCTGGAATCTTGTTTCTGGCCCAGGAAAAGATCATAGACCTAGAGCCAGGAGGGATCTTCTCTGGCTCTCTGTACATTTTACTTGATCCGATCTGTGAAGTCAGACCCAGGTGGTACAGCAAGGGCTGTTTATGTTTGTGTTGTTGATTGGGACAGAAACAGGCTCTGTGCCTGGTGTAGGTAACTAGGTAACTGGCCTTTAGCGAGGTCTCAACTGCGTATTATTTCTGTTAGGTTACCGTGGAATTTCTGTAACAACTAATCTTTCAAAATTTGTTTATCAGTCACAGTATAATCATAATAACGTCTACTTGATAAGCTCCAAAGCTGGACCAGGCTCTGCTTTCATTTGTAACTTTCACTTAATCTGCACGATAGCTGTATTATTGCCATTTTATAGAGGAAGAAACAGGGGTTCAGAGAGCTTAAGTCACCTGCCCGAGGCCACACATCTAATGCTGTGGTGAAGTTATAGCCTCCGAAGCCGGCCAGGCTCCCCAAGTGCCCAAGCCCGTGACCGTTATGGGAGGGACACAGCCTGGCCTTTTGGTGTGATGGGCTGACTCAACTTTAAATAGCCCACTGGGAGGCTGGCGCACCCCGGCTTAGGTTCACACTGTGTGAAAGGTGTCCAGGATGTGGTAGTCTCACCGGAAGGAGGCGACCAGAATAGCATAGCCTGTGGCCACACGCGGGACTTCTCAGCTCCACCGAGCCCTGGGGAAGCAGCCAACCTTGCGGGCTGTCTGCAGGCAGGGTGCTGGTCTGGACGCTGCGTGAACTGCCCCCGCAGGCTCATTTCATGTTGGGCATGCGTGGGTGCAGCCCATGCAGCTGCTCTGGCCGGGGGATATTCTTTTCAGCTTTTGAGCCAAGGTGGCGAGTGTATTCTCCTGCCATCCCTGGCATGTCCCGGCTGGCTGTGAACCATCTCCCATCTCGACAGACCAGCTTTGTAAGGTGTTTCTGACCTGGCTCCTGCTGTCCCCGGGAGGCTAGCCTTCCTGCCAGCAGCACACTATTTGAGATGCGTTTCTAGCCCAAGCCTTTCAAAATGGAATCGGAAATGAGAGGATATTAAATTGCAGACGCCCACACAAGAGACTGGTTTCCACTGACTAAACTGCTTTTTTTTTGCTGATCGTAGTTGGAAGTGGAGAGAGTAAAAACATCTCTTCCAGCTCTGTCCATTTTGTTCCCTTAGTCTGATGATTGATTATTTAGGAGAGGGGGCCGGGGACTGGCTTGTAATGAGGCTCAGTTTGGAAGGAGCCTCTCACCTGGGTGAATACAGATGTGCCCGAGCACATGATAAACGTGCCGGCAGCGCTGGGGGTTGAGGTGAGTTTGCCTCGCGCTGTGTCACCTCAGCAGCAAGAAACAGGGCAGGAAATCTCAGAGGAGGCAGAACAGAACCAACCAAAATTGGACTTGAGGGTCGAAGTCATTCCGAATTGCGCTTGCCGTGTGAGGTCAAGGCCCAGCCTCCCCAGGGCCATTTGCTAATAACCCAGTGGAACTGGTGTGACCGCCCCCCCGCATACACGGGCCCGATGGTTAAGTTGGTGCCTTATACTCTGGGCCCATTTCCTCCCCCCAGCGCCAGGATTTCACTCGAAGGGCTCTCCATTACTTAAACAGCCCTCCTCCTTCCTGAGCGTGCGATTCGTGCCACTTTTAATGAATGGAAATGACCGTGGACATCTGTTGTCACTGCCCACTTCTCACCCACACTGTTCCCCCTTCTTCTGGGAGCAGAGGCCAGCATCTCCTTCGGGGTCCATTTCTCCTCCACTGGTAAGTCTTGAAGGGACCACCAGTCATGGCACCCCACCCTCCGGGGCCAGGTGGACACAGGACCCATCAGACCGAGCAGATCCTCAGCTTGGAGCAGCGGCTGGATGCCACCCACAGAAAAACAATATGGGGGAAGCTGGTGTAGCCTCTGCTGCCGGGACCCCGCTGCCCTGAGTTCCTGCCCTTTCTGAGCCTGATCTGCCTACTTTCCCTTCCATTTTGCAAGCCCCACCTCACATCTTCCGTACACCTGCCTCGGCTTGAAGTTGCCAGAGATGTTTCTGGGCTTTTGCGACCAAAGGAATTTTTGCTTCTCACTGCCGAGCAGACACATGTGCACTCACTTTCCCCGCTGAGTTTTGAGCCAGGAAGAACCTTTGGAAGAAAGCTCACTGAGCAGAGCAGCTGTCTTTCCCTGGTCTGCTGCTCCCACCAAGCTGGAGAAGGAGGGTGTCCCCCTGCAGGCCTATCCCCTCCAACCACAGCCGGCCCGGACATCTCTTTCTGTGCTTCTGTCCTAGGATTTGCAACTCCCCTTTCCTCAGGACCATGACTGGGACCAGCATTCATCAGGGGAGGGAATGCCAGCTGCAGGAAGGACGGACAGTGTGCATGCAAACAGTTTAATAGAAAGCAGCTTTGAGGGCAGACTAGTTCAGCCTTACATAAAAGCGGTTTCCAAATGTGTTGAACATGACACTGGCTGTGTCTGCAGAACATTTAACAATTTTCTCCAAAGGCAGCATTTTGTCTCTGCAGTTTTTTGGCTGAGTAGTTCAGGGAGAGAGAGAGAGAGAGGGAAAATATTTGGTTTCTTTAGGCCAGAGTGCAGGACAGAAACACTGGGGATGTACTGAAGAAGGTGAGAGAGGAAAGTTACTTTTGTCCCAGCTGCTCTTCCGCTGTGCTGGTTTGGGAAACAGGCAGGAGAAGGTCATCTCTCCTCCCGCCTTGATGACGGCAGCTTTCCGATCGGGTCCTGTCTGCCCTGTGTAAACCCCTTCACACGCTCTCTGTTCTTACAGAGAGATCGTAACTGCTCACAGGGCCTTGGAGGGCCACCCAGCCTGACGGGCTCCCCACACTCCTCCCCCTGCCCCTCCCCCTCTCTGCTACCCCCCGCCCCCCATGCAGGGCTGTTCTCCTGGGGCCTTGGCCTTCCCTCCCTGGGGTGTCCCCATCCAGCTCCTCCATAGGTGACCTTCCTTGTCCTTTAGGCCTTGGGTTAAATTCTGCCTCTGCCCCAGACGGCCCTTCCCTGACCCCCTACCCCGGGAGCGCCCCACGTCCCAACCTCCCCTCATCACTCTGGGGATGCATGACCCGGGAGGTGATCACATTTCATCGTTTATTTTTCCCTTCTCACCCCTTCATCGTCACTCATGATTGTCTTATTTACTTGTGGATTTCAGTTTCTCTCTGCTGCCAGAATGTGAGGGGCACACCTGTCTTAGTCACTTGTGAGGAGGTAAAGGCTCAACAGCAGTGTCCTGGGTATGAATGGCGAGCCCTCCGCTCAGCAGCAGGCAAGGCCGGCTGCCCTGAGGGCTCGGGGAGCAGGAAGGCACTGGGGCTCCTGCAGTGATCCACTGCCCCCTTGCCGGTGAGGAGGTGACCGCGCAGCAGGCTGACTGCAGAGCAGCAGCCCCCAGACTCCGAGGCCAGTTCTCATCTGATCCAATGGCTGCCTGGGGTTTGGACGGCGTGTTGCTTTGCTGGGGCCCCCGTAGCTCTGTGGTCTTTGGTAACTCAGAGCCCTGGTGAGGTGGTGAGGTTTCCTGTGGGCGCCTCCCCCCACCCCCGCCGACGCCAACACCCAGGGGAATATTTGGAAGCAAGCTTGTCGAGGCTTGTGAAGCGGTTTTCTTCCCTCACTCCCAGACCTACATCCGCCCTTGGCCACCTTTGGGCCAGATGCCACCTACGGCCCTGTTTGAAGTGGCTTAAGAGTGACAGCCCTGGGCACGGGGGCTGCTTTGTGGGCAGAGGGTCCTTTTCCTGCTGAGCGGGCTCTGGTCTCTCCAGGCCTGTCTCCTGGAACGTGGCAGTGGATCTGCCCCGACTTCTCTGAGTGAGGAGGGTCCAGGCGGCCTGGGGACGATGGTGGGGGAGGGCAGTGGCGGGTGCCAGGTGTGACTCGTGCCCCTCCACTCCCCCACCCTGTGCCCAGCCTTCAGCCAGTTCCCCTCAGACAACCTTATTGTCAGAAGGCGCTGACTCAGCCGCCTGAGCTCATCCAAAAGTGAATCAGATAACACAGAGCCTGTGCTGGACCGGCTCCCCATCTTCTGGAGTCTGTCACTCATCCTTGCAAAGTAACCAAGAGCTGGAATGCTACTTGCCCTACCATAGTTACCCTCGTATTTTGTTTCTGTGTTTTTCCATTTGAATTCTTTTCCCCACTCCCTCCGTCCTGGTCGTTTTGTGGTCTCTCCTCTTTTTCTCCCTGAACTGAGAGGCCTGCATTGCATTCGTTAAAGAGGCCCCAGACCCTGTCGACGTAATGAGGCTTCTGTTACCGTATTGATTTTTACCATTTTTAGAGGGATGCAAATCGGTACTGCATTAGGTGATGTCAATCCAGACGCTGGCGTGGAAGCCGGCATTTTTGCTCTGGGCCAGCCTTTGTCCAGAGGCTCATGGGGACGAGGCTTCTCATTGTTCTCATTGCAGCTTCTCGTGGAATGAAAATATTTCAGTTCCCCAGACTATCAAAGCTGGAGCCCTTGTGTGTTCTCTGGCCCCATTTCAAGAGCTTAGTTGATTGTTAAGGAAATTCTTTGGCTATGTTTTTCTCTTAATATGGTAATGCTTTTTTTTCACTTTGGCAGACTCTCTTCAGGGTATTCGACCAAGATTATTATTTATGGTTCTGAGAGAGCCGTTGGGTTGTCGGGACTGAATTTGTAGGTGCCTCATTGGGAATGTCTCCTTCACTGAGGAGGGAGGGCATGCGTTGCCAGTTTAGTGAGTATGTAGCAGTGTGTTGGGGCCCAGGGTTGGCCAGCTGTGGCCTGCAGTCCAAATCCGGCCCTCCTTCTGCTTTTGTAAATAAAGTTTTATTGAAACACAGCCATGCCCATTTGCTAATGTATCAGTAGAGTCTACAGCTGCTTTTGCTGGACGGCAGCAGAGTAGAGTAGTTGGGATGGAGACCACATGGCCCGTGAAGCCAAAAGTAGTTACTCTTCGGCCTTTCACAGAAAAAGTTGGCCAACCCCAGTGTGAGATGATTAACACCTTGTTCTAAAGGAGCAAAGTGTACTTGGACCAAAATATGCTCTTAAGACCCAAGTGAGGTGAAGCACGAGGTCACTCCAGGGGAAAGGGCAGAGAAGCTGATCTCATTTGCTCTTGTGGGGACTGTGCTTTTCTGCTGAAAAAGATGCTTCAGTCTTGCCGGATTAAGCAGAGAGAGGCCTTAGTTTTGACCATTTCTCTGTAATATCGGTAGAGAGGAATTTTGTGAATTTGAAGATGTTTTCCAAATTATTATTCAATTTTAAATCCTAATGATCTTTTAAGGTCTCGTTGGTTCATTCTTTCAGTTATTCCTTATTCATTCACGGAACCTATAAATATTTATTGAGCATCTATTTGACCAAACACTGTGTTAGGTGCTGAGGATGTAACAGCAATGGGCAAAAGCCATGGAGCTTACGGTCTAGTGTGGGAAACAGGTAAACTGGAATAAATATGGTGGTTGGTACAATGAAGGAACAGATAGAAGAAGCAGGAGAAGGCACTGGGGCTGGGGAGACCCTGAAGGTAGTATAGGCTGAGATGCTTATCTGAGGAGGTAACACCCAAGCTGAGACGTGGAGGACGGACAGAGCCAGCCAAGGGGAAGAGTGGGGTACCTAGGCTTGCTTAGATTTCCTTTTCTGCCCATCCTGAGGACCTGGACCTTCGGCCCAGGGCAAACTTATTTCCCAGGGAGTTTTTTAGAGGCCTCCAGAACACAAGCCAGTGCCTCTGGTTAGCTGGTTCTTCTGCATATTGTCCATGTATCTTATTGGCCTTGGTTCTTTGGGGTTCCTGATCGTACTCTGGAAAGCTCCAATTTCTTATGTCAATCTCCTGGGAGTCTAGAAGTGCAAAGGATTCATAATGAGCTGGTCACCTCTTATTCATGGCAGGATGGAGGCAGTTTCCCAAAACTGGTTTCCTAAAACCAACCACTTTCTATGGCAAGGCAGAAATAAGACATTCTGGTGAACTGAGGACTGATTATTCTAATAAATGTGCTAAGCAACAAGTCACTTTTGTTAAATAAGGCACCAGAATCTGATAACGAGAACATAGGACTCAGGGTATTTCCCTTTTTGCTTTCTGCCAGGCAGCTCATAGAAACCGTTGGCCCTGTGGCTAGAATATTTCCTATGCCACCATTTTATGTCATAAAGAGATATGGATTAACTTATTGTAGTAAGCCCTGTGTCATTGACCACCTCAAATTATTTTTATCTAGAGGAGGTTATATGTCTTTAAGAATTTTTTAGAATAAATTTTACAAGAACGATATATCCTGCATATGGAGCCACATGAGCTCTAAGTGGTCATGGGTAATGGTCACTGTGCCCTCAATTCAGTTCAGCAGTTACTGAGTGGCTGCTGTGTGTTGAGCACTGAACCTACCAAACAGAGTGAGACCACAGCCCTTCCCTTTGCGGAGCTGGTGGGTATAAGTTGTCCCTTTACCCACCTGAGCCCTGAGCCTGCCACCATATAGATGGCTGAAAACCAGGCTGCATCCGGAGTCCTTACCCAAACTGAAATGCCAGGCCCTGGCTAACCCCAAGGTTAGTCCAAATATTGGACTAATCCCAATTTTAAGATCCTAATGGATCTTTTAACATCTGATTTATTTGTTCATATATTCACTTTCACATCCAATGATTTTCATAAATATTTATCGGCCAAACAACGTTGTAGCAGCAGTGGCTAACTTGAAGTCGCCAGATAAAAGTGGAGGGGCTGATAGATGAGAAGACAAAAGTTACACTGGATGAGATGGTGTTTCTCCTGGTCTCCATGCCACAGACTATATACAGTCACTGGCTGTCGGGCTCCCGTATAGAAATGTTGACATTTCTATATGGGAAAATTTGAAATGCCAGCGTTTCTTGATGTAGCTTAAAGGAGTCTAAATATCATGGTGGTGTGCGTAAACAGTGAGGGGGAAGTTTGCTTCATTAGCCCTTTCTCTGTTTTGTTTTTGCGTAACCATCCTCTGTTCCTTTTCTCTCTTTCCCTCCATCTCCCCCACTTCTCTTGTCTGTCCCACCTGAACATCCCCCCACTCATCCCACCTCTTCCCCTCCGCCCCTCCCTGTAGAGCAACTATATGTCAATCTGGGGAAACGGATGGGGGTAACTTGATTACACCGTCCTTCCGAGTTCTGTGCGTGCTGTGATCTCGGTGCTGTGTAGCAGGTCCTTCCTGGCCGGGCCTCTCGGCTCACCTGCTCACTGCAGCCGCCCTCCCTTGGTTGTACCCTTGACCTTGTCATCACTGATAACCTCTACGCTCTCTAGTCTGAATCCCAAGCATCTCAGTCTTGGTCCACCTCCTCCTCCCCTGGCACAGCTGCTTCATGGGCATGTGACCTGTGCCCTTACAGACCCTATGCTCAGAATGGAACCCCGCTTGAGGGTTTAATGCTCTGAGGTCTTTGTTTTAATTTTATCTTTTTTTTTTTTTTTTTTTTTTTTTCTTTTTGCGGTATGCGGGCCTCCCACTGTTGCGGCCTCTCCCGTTGCGGAGCACAGGCTCCGGACGCGCAGGCCCAGCGGCCATGGCTCACGGGCCCAGCCGCTCCGCGGCATATGGGATCCTCCCAGACCGGGGCACGAACCCGTGTCCCCTGCATCGGCAGGCGGACTCTCAACCACTGCGCCACCAGGGAGGCCCTTTAATTTTATCTTTGAATTTGTGCTTTGTAAGTGAAGTCTGATGAGACAGTGGAGTATGTGCTGGGGCTTAGAGCCTTGGCCTCCGCACTGTTCCTTTTCCTGTTGCCTTCCTACCTCCCCAGGATGGGTTCTTGGCTTCCCTGCTCCTCTGGCCCCTGGGACCTCTGACCCCGCACAGCAATCACTGCCACCCTCCTTCCCCCAGGGAGTACAGGCATGGGGTACATACACCCCACAGCATCTTGGGCAGCGGGTGGATGATGCCACAGGTCATCCTGCTGGCAGCAAGGCAGGGCTAAGCCTTTTCCACCCCGTCCAGGTACCTAGTGCATCCTGGTGCCGAAGGAAGTTGCAGTGCCCTTGGGGGTGGTCCATCCTCTGTGGGTTGGGGCAGTGAGCTCTTGGGAAGGGGAGAGGCCTGGCTCTGCTACCCTGTCCCTGCTCGGGCACAGTGCATGGGTCTGTCCAGTAGCTGCTGAGCAGGGCACTGAGTCTGAGTCCCCTGGGTCTGCACTCACCCCATGGAAATCTCTGTGCCCCAGGGAGCATGACACTAAACGGCAAATAAAAACGTCGGGACAGATGAAGGGAGAGAGAGAATACAGAAGAAAAAAGAAAGCTTTATATTTTAGTACCTTTAACGGCACTTTTTATGCACTTTATGAACAAGGGGTCTCTCATGTTTATTTTGTCCTGGGCCCTGCCAATTACGTAGCAGATCTGTGGTTCACCTGGGTCCACCCATCTGCTCACACTTCCCTGTCCCTCAACCCCTCGTGGGCTCACTTCCCTCCTTCCCCAGGCAGGATCCTTGTGTCTCAGGCAAGTCTTAGCTGCTAACATCCCCCTGAACTCTGTGGTCTAGTTTGCTGTTCCTTAGGAAGCAAGTTCAATGGCACTGCTTCTTGCTGTGTGTGGGGGACGCGCTCTTTTCCCCCATTGCATATTTTTTAAAGAAAATGAAAGGTTAGCATAAATGTTTCCAGAAGACACATTGAATCACTTAGTTGAGTCTCAGCCAGTTGCTGCAACATTAACCTTTGAAGCAAACTTCATCCAACACACAACACCAGCCTGCAAGCCCCAGCCTCTTGAAAACGGTGTGCTGGGCGGCTGGCGGATACAGTGGCTTCTGCAGATTCAGCAACAAAAATATTTTTGTAACAGGAGCAGTTTATACTTTGCAAGGAAGAGAAAGAAGTAGTTGACTTGCCTCATGAGGTTAAAGAAAGTTGCCAATTTTTCTTTTAGTTTTATTTGTTCATTTTATTGCTCTTCTCTCCAAGCTTTAGTGAATGAGGTTGCAACGAGAGAAGCGCTCAAGGGCTTTTAGGCCAAACCCAGGGCGGCCAGAAGCTGAAATGTTGATGGATCATTGTTTTTAGGTCCGCTCTAGATGATTTCTGGCTGAGCCAGCGTCTGGAGAATTCCAGGAATCCCCTTTCCTCTTTTTTTTTTTTTTTTTTTTGAGGTACGCGGGCTTCTCACTGCTGTGGCCCCTCCCATTGCGGAGCACAGGCTCCGGACGCACAGGCTCAGCGGCCATGGCTCACGGGCCCAGCCGCTCCGCGGTATGTGGGATCTTCCCGGACCGGGGCACGAACCCGCGTCCCCTGCATAGGCAGGCGGACTCTCAACCACTGCGCCACCAGGGAAGCCCTCCCCTTTCCTCTTGCGGCTGTAAGAGTTTGCAGGGATCATCTGACCTCTTTGCAAAGTTGTATGAAAAGAGATTTATGAAGGACTCTGGTGCTTGTTTTTTTCCTTTTTAAAAAAATAAATTTATTTATTTATTTGTATTTATTTGGGGCTGTGTTGGGTCTTCGTTGCTGCGCACGGGCTTTCTCTAGTTGTGGCGAGCAGGCGCTACTCTTTGATGCAGTGCGCGGGCTTCTCATTGCAGTGGCTTCTCTTTGTTGTGGAGCATGGGCTCTAGGCGCACGGGCTTCAGTCGTTGTGGCGTGTTGAGCTTCAGTAGTTGTGGCTCACGGGCTCTAGAGCTCAGGCTCAGTAGTTGTGGCACACGGGCTTAGTTGCTTTGCGGCATGTGGGATCTTCCCGGACCAGGGCTTGAACCCGTGTCTCCTGCATTGGCAGGCGGATTCTTAACCACTGCGCCACCAGGGAAGTACGTCTGGTGCTGTTTTGATCTCACCAATTTAACCATTGTCTGCTAATAGGTTTTTTTTTTTTTTTTTTTTGAAATCTACCAGGTCTTCTGGAAAGATCCCTAATTGTCAGAGCTGGGATGACTTTGGACATCACCAGGCTCGACTCCCTTATTTTAGAAGTGGTAAAACTGAGACCCAGAGAAGTCTGTCAAGTGGCCCAAGGTCAGAGTGAGTTCATACGGATGCCCTGCCCCCTGGGACTGTGGCTCCCAGTCTGCGTGGAGGCTGTGGTGCTGTGTATGTGTTTTGTCTGTGTCTTCACTCTGCACCACCCTTTGTGGATGCTGGAGGATAAGCCCATAGCGAGTCATCAGCCAGGGCCCTTACTCAGCACAGGCCTTTTCTTCCCTGTGGGAATCAGCAGTTGTGATGGCCCTTCCGGGGGAGCCCAGGCCACACAGCGAGCCCGTGAAGCAGGCAGTGCCACACAGCCGGGGCTTGTCTGAGGGTACCACCGTGGCCTGGGCCCTCACCCTGAGGACGTGTGACCTTGGCTTCCTCTGGCTGGCCTCTGCTCTGATTTCCTTCAGCTCCCTGGCCCTGTTGTGTGTCATCTCTGCTCCCGTCTCCTGCCCCTGCCCCGTGGAAGGTCTGGCACAGAGAGGCTCTTTATTGGTGGCTGGCTGTGCACCCTGAGCATCTGGGCAGTGAGCACTGGTGAGAACACCTGGGCTCTCGGTACCACCACCACCAGCTGCAGGACCGTCGGTCCCCTGGTGAGCGGAATGGGCACTATGCCCGTCCCACCTGCTCATGGACAGAGCACAAGGCGTGTAGGGCATGCGAATAAGAGGGAGGTTTGTCTACACTGACGAGGCTCTGCTCGGACCACTTGTATTTCACGCTGACTGCCCTGGAAATGTGTGGCCATTGCTTTCCTTTGAATCAGACTTCTCTTTCTCCCCTCTGCCAAAAAAAGAAAGCTGCCTGAAGGAACATACACCTACAGATGTTTCCAGACACGTATTAGCATCACCACTGTAAAAGGAACCATTTTTTCCTAAGCTTCGGTGGACTCTGATGGTGGCCCAGCATGCAGCCCTTGTCCTCCCTGCTGGCACAGCCCTGAGTTTGTTTTAGGTCCACTCCTGACCCCCCCCCCATTCCTAACTCAGGCAAATCCTGAGAGGCTAAGGCAGTCACCAGGGCTACGATCCCCCCCGCCTAAGGGTGGTTGAGGATAACCTTATGACCAGGCAGTGGCTGATGACCCACGAGGAAGAATGTGCTGGGCCCTTCTGGATTCTTAGCTCTTCTGAAGAGACACACAAGGGAGAAAAGAGTCTATTACTTCCAGTGGGCATTGCTACATCTTTGTGTCATGCCTGGAATGATGGTGGCCCTCCTGTGACCATGAGCCCAGGCGGCCGTTGATCAGATGGAAAGAAGGCAGGAGCTTCTTCTTGACGTTGTCCTTGAGCCTTTGAAGTGATCAGCCCTGCCATCACGCCCTTGAGCAGGTGGATGTTTACTCCATTTTGCATTGGGTTTTTTGTTACTTGCAGCTGGAAAAAAAAAAAAACCCTAATTGATGCACCCAAATCATTTTTAGTGTTGATCTATATTTAGCCTTTATGGAAGATTCTAGGCTGAGCTGCCCTTGGGGAGGGAGATGGATTTTATCTCTTTTTACTGCTGTGTGTTCTGCTGGCTTGTGTGTTTCCCCCCACCATCGGACAGTAAGACTGGAGGGCACGGGTGGGTTTTGTTGATCTTTCATGTTCCCTGTGCCAGGCCTGTCCTCAGTGAATGCTTGTCGAGAAAGTTCTCTTTCATGTAGGCAGTGTTTTGTGGGAGCAGTGATGCCAGGCCTGCTGGTTGTTGTCTGTTTGTTTGTTGGCATCTAAACGAACGGTAAGAGCCTTCTTTAATCATGCCACTCACCAACCTCTTCCAGGTTTTAGCAGTAAATCTATCACACAATTCGTATCCTGCCTATGGCTCGTAGTTAGCTTAACTCGGACATGGAGTCCACACGCAGGACTCTAACACACTCGTCTGGGCTGTCTCCATCGACCTGGCTGGCATGGCCAACGACCCGGTTGTTCTCGGGATCCGTGTTCCCTTCCAGCCCCTCTTGTTGACTCTGCTGTGAGGCCGGCATGTAGCACAAGTGAGTCACTTGCAAACCGAGGATGCTGTGCCTTTCAACGCGGACGTCCCCTCTTTCCCACTGGCCTCCCAGGTTCCTCCCTCTCATGAACAAGAGCATGACCTTGAGAATGGGCACTGTGATGGACTCACTTTGGGATGCCCCTCGTCCTGGAGGGATTGGGACAACATGAGCTGCACGCTCTCCTGGTGGGGCCCGAGGGCTCCTGCTCAGTTCTGACCCGGAGCCTCGGGGTTGAGCTTTCGCCACGTTCAAACTCCCCATCCGGCTTTGCTGTGTACCCGACTTGCATTTCACCCTCCCTCCCTGCCAGTGTTTGGAGAATCTGGAGACAAGGAACAGGAGCCGCACGCCCCAGTCTCCCTCCTCCCCACTCTGCTCCTCCCGCCTGCCAAGTGGAGGATGGACGTCTGCGCCTTTACTTCGTAGGCGTGTTGCGAGGCTCCTGCGAGATGCTGAGATGTGGGCTGTTAGGAGAGGGTCGGGCATCTCCAAGATGGCCTGTGGCTGGGCCGCTTCACAGGGAGGCTCAGACAGAGCATCTGCCGCAGGGAGCCTGGAGCCGGCTTTGATGTGGGCGGCCTGGGAACCAGCCTGCGGACAGCAGCGCGGGGTTAAACCAGGAACGGGTGGCCCCAGGGTTTCCCATCTGCAGGTCAAGGTCGAGGCGTGCCTTGGCGCTTCCAGCCGTATCTGCTTTTCATCTCCCCCCGAGTCCCCCCATGGAGCGTGTGTCTAGACAGCTGTGGAATAAAACGCTCAGTTGCCGAATAGGAATTTGGCCAGCAGAGGTATAGCTGCGCCGAGCAGACAGGCCCAGGGTGAGGAGGGAGGCTGAGAATGAGCCCCACTTGGATCTGGAGCCGGCTGGAGAGCCTGATGCCTGTGTGGCCCGCTGGCACCTGCAGGAAACAGGAGCCAAATGGCCCCCAAAAGGCATTGTGACCTCATGAAGGGCTGTAAATCTGGCCTGGCCCACATTTGCCCCACGTCACTCTCTTGCAAAGATTTCTGCCTACAATTAGAATTCACATTAACACCTACAAGGAGTGAAGGTCTGGGAGGTGGGGGACCTGTTCTCTCGTTTAACCAGGCTGCTCATGAGCTGTGAGGAGTCACTCCCTCTCTGAGCCTCAGTTTCCACATCTGTAAGATGGGAGGAAACATGCCCTGACTGCCAAGGGGGTCATGAAAGAGCTTTGTCACCCGGGAGGTAAAATGTCACCTGTGTCATTCCTTTCACATCAGTCCAAGCCTCACAGTCTAAGGATCCCCCTTGATATGTGTCCACTTGCTTATTTCTGTCTTATGATTGTCCTTTAGAATCTAGATGTTTAAGTGAATAAAAACTTAAACAAGGTGATACTTGGTGTTGCCATCGGTGCAGGTTTGGCTAAATGACCACCTGTGATCCGAATTTCTTCCCCTTGTGTTGACGTGAGGATTGGTCCTCGGGGAGACTCTGGGCTCCTGTCACTGGTGTCCACTGGTCCAAGCCTGCATGGTCACTACAGTGTGGTGACTTCACTGCACTGGAGCCAAGCTCATCCACTGGTTTCTCTGGGCCCCATTACTGGCCACAGGCCTGTTCCTCCCCAGTGAGTGCAGCCGGCAGAGCAGCAGGCCCTGGGGGTTCTCCTTCCCTCCTGGGGGTCTCTCCCCTCCATCCTCACAGCTTCTGCCCCCCAAGATCACACGCCTCCTTTTCCCATCCCCTGGGCCTGAGCTCAGACTTGGAAGAGGGGAGTTCCAGGGAGCGCTGTCTTTGGCCCCCTCTGCCTTCTCAACCCCCTGAGACGCAGGGGCCTGGGTCTGGCCCCCTTCCGAGAGGGTGGAGGTGGAGGAACGGGGTGGGGGGTGGGGGATGAGCAAATGCTAATTAAGACCCTCCACAGTCAGTCCTGCCCTGTAACTTTCTGATGTGGTTCTCAGCTTGTGGCTGAGCTGATGTGGGCTGGGCCCGCCTTTCTGTGTTTGAACCTGACCTCTTGCCTTGAAGCTGGTGAAAAGCAACTGTAATCTTGGGCAGCCTGGCAAACCCAGCCCAGGAGCCTTCGCCACTGTGTCCCCTTGCCCACCCCCCAAGCCCAGCCCTGAAAGCAGTCCCTGAGCCCTGAAGGAGTGGTAGTGTCCCTGGCGGGCCTCCCCACAGTGGCCAGTGCTCATCACTGGCCCTGACTCCTGCCCACCCACCCGCTGTGGCTACTGGATGAAGTCATTCCTGGCAGGGGCGGCTGGCGCAGGCCCAGGGTAAACAGGCCACGCTGAGCTCATTGGCGTGCTTCTGAGTGAGCTCGAGGAGTGGGGACTGCAGGCTGCCCCCTCCAGAGCAGTACCACGCACGCCAGCCTCAGGTGACCGCAAGGGCAAAGTGTCACTGTCAGGGCAGGCCTGTGCCACCAGCCTCCTCCTAGGTGGAGGGCTGGGTGACACGCGCTACTTTGTGGGAGTTTCGTTGGTGGGGTTTCCCCCATTGAGACTGCACAGACCCTGATATTGATAACAATAACCAACACGTCTGATGCTTACATGTCCCAATTACATGGTGCTTAACTGAGCCAGGTGCTCTTCAAAGAGCCGTTCAGGTCTCAAGTCGCTTAATTCTCACAACACACCAATGAGATAAGTGTGCTGCGTTATTCCCGTTTTCCAGATGAGAACACGGAGGACCAGAGTGGCTGTAAGCTCGAGCCAGGATCTAATCAGGCCGCCTGGTCCCAGGTCTGTGCTCTTCACTGGGGCGCTCTTCTAGGCTTCTCAGTACCTGTGATCTGAGGGGCATCCCTCCTCATGCAGCCCCTGAAAGGTTTAGGTCTTGGATCCCTCCTTCGATATCCCTTCTTCCTCCTTGTGTTTTCTGACCCAGCTTGTTCCTGACCAGCATCTTCCTTATTTGGGGTCAGAGAGGGTTCTTTGTGACTCAGTACTTTGTGGTGGATGAGAGTCTGGGTTCGGGGTTGCACTTTTAAATCCCTGGCCGGTCTCAAGTCACACAGTTGCTTGGAATCTCAGTGTCTTCATCTGTTAAATGGGCCCAGTGATCTCCCCATCTCATCAGCTGGTGTCTGCTTCATCCCTGGCGAAGGAAGTGCTACGTAACTGCTGGTTTCCACCCCCTGCATCCTCCCAGCCTCCTCTCCTCTTTCCTTCTTTGTCGAGGTGGGCGAACATGAGGACGCTTACCTCGCAATTCGCACTAGGCCTGGGCCAGCTCTTTGCTTTCTGGGCTGGTCCACACTGTTCAGAGCAGCTGCTCATTTTGTCTCAGGAAACAAAGGAGAAAGGAACTCGGAGGTTTGCCTGGCTCCAGGGAGGAAGGGAGGGAGGAGAGCTTAGAGCCTTCTCAGACGGAAGCCCAGCTCTCAGCCCTAGTGACGAGAGCTGGCTTTATTTTGTCCAGTTTTGGTTTGAAGAGTAGTTTGGGGCTTCTGACTCTGCCTGGCCTTCACAGGGCATTGGGGGTCAACCAGGCTTTGTTGGGTTAATCAGCCTGCCAGGGACGGGAGCAGACGTGGTCGATGCAAGACCTTTCCAGGCAAGGAGAGAGCCCACCTCTTTTTTTTTTTTTTTTTTTTTTTTTTTTGCGGTACGTGGGCCTCTCACTGTTGTGGCCTCTCCCGTTGCGGAGCACAGGCTCCGGACGCGCAGGCTTAGCGGCTATGGCTCACGGGCCCAGCCGCTCCGCGGCATGTGGGATCTTCCCGGACTGGGGCACGAACCCGTGTCCCCTGCATCGGCAGGCGGACTCTCAACCACTGCACCACCAGGGAAGCCCGAGAGCCCACCTCTTGGGTCTTGGTGTTTCGGGGCCCTGGATGCCTTGTTGCCCCCAGCCCCACCCCTGCCCCTCCCCAGGATTGCATGTGCTTAGCACAGAGGTGCACCGGACGGAGTCAGGGCAGCTGCAAGCCCACAGAGCTGATTCTTCAGAACCCAGGAGGGACGAGCCTATGATAAGTGGGGGCAGATCCACCCCTTCCCCTCCCCCCAGGGGCGTGGGCTCTGGATCCTTCCATGTGGCTCTCTAAGAGTGCTGCAGTCAGGCTTGCCCCCAGTCCTAAACATGTCCCCCTCTGTCTCCTGGCCTCCGGGTTTCAGAGCAAGTCTGTGCTGATAGCTTCAAGATGTGCTGAGACCCTGAGTTGGCCTCCAGTATCGGTCCCACGTCTTCCTTGGCGTGTGGCAGCGGCAGTGTGCACTTGACTTGCAGCAGCTTACAACGAGGCACTGATGATCTTGGGTGGGAGGGAAGACAGTCCTCAGCCGGGAAGGGATGCTAGGCCTGACCTCGGTTTCCTGCAAGGCCTGGTGAGTATGAGCGGTGTCCCTTGCTTGGCATTCCACGACATCTGTGCGTTTATCCGTTCTGTTCACTTAACCAAATGCAGCAATGCCAACCTTGTGTTTCCAGGGAAAGCTGCCCGTGCTACTGCTTGGCCGCTCCTCGGAGCTGCGGCCCGGAGAGTTTGTGGTTGCCATTGGAAGCCCGTTTTCCCTTCAAAACACTGTCACCACTGGGATCGTCAGCACCACCCAGCGAGGTGGCAAAGAGCTGGGACTCCGGAACTCGGACATGGACTACATCCAGACAGACGCCATCATCAACGTGAGCCCTCTCCGCTGCAGGGTCGGGTGGGATTTTGGAAAGCTGGGCTGGGCTTAGGAGCCAGGGCTGGAGTCAGGACCCTCAAGGTGCTTTCAAGGATCCCCTAAAGCAGATGAGGCAGAGGGCTGGTCTTCAGTCTGTTGGCAATCTCCGGGGACTCCTGTGACGGGAACTTAAGATTTGCCAAAGTTTGCAGCCCGGAGGAGCTCTCCATGCCTCCTCCCGCCCTGCCCCAGGGTCAGCCACCCCTGGCTGGAGCTGCTTGTTCAACTTTGTGGCAGGAGGGATGCTCACCTCAGCACAGGCTCTGTAGCCCCGAGAGGAGTTTGCATTGCCTTGTGGTGGGGGGAGCAGTCTGGCATCAGGCCGACCCATTCGATGTCTAATGAGGTCAAGGATTATCACACACAATCTCATCAATGGAATCTTTTTTAAGTCACATTTTTTCACTTCAGCTGTTTCCCTATAGGATTAACGTTTCTAAAAAGCATTTTCCCCTACATCTATCTAATAAATAAGAAACACAGCGTGTTTTGTGCACTCGCTGCCTCTGGTAGGCTTTATTCCCAAACTTTCTTGTGATCTTCATGAACTAATGGAAATAGAGCAAACCATGTGGATTTCCAGGCCAAGCAGCAAAATAGGGGTCACATAGATGTAGGGGGGCGGTTTTGAAGTTTTGAAATACTGTGATACTGGAGCAAGTGGGCAGCCAGCCTATTGCCAAGACAAGGAAGATGTGTTGGGTGTTTTGGGAATTTGTAGTTGGCCTCTGGGCTTTGGAACAACAACAACAACAAAATCTATCCATCTATCTACCTATCTATCTATATCTATATATATCCCCTTTATGGCACATCTAAAACTTTCTGAAAATTGTTTAAGGTCCTTTTTTTCCCAGCAAAATATTAGGTAGACAGGAACAAAACTGCGGCAAGAGCTTGCACTCAGGGACCTGCCCAGCAGAGAAGTAGATTGGACCATATAATGACATAAACTCATAACCTTTTAATTTTTGCTTAATTTCAGTATGGAAACTCCGGAGGCCCATTAGTAAACCTGGTAAGGCCTTTTAAAAATCTATGTACATGTCTTTTTTCCTCTTTTGGTTTCTTTTCAGACATGAACTTGCCAAAGCACATTATCTAATTCTTTTAAAGTGACATCTGTGACTGTACTGTACCTTGCAAATTACTCTTCTTATCTTTTCTGGAAAGAATAAATACGATGGAGTTTGGATTGGAACTGCTGTGCCAGCAGACATGCTTATGTTTCAAAGTTACAAGCAAAGGCATTGGAATTCAGGTCCAATCCAGGAGTGGTTAAAGGAGTGGGTCTTTATTTTGAAGGTGTCAGCAGTTCTGGCCTGTCCCTACGCTGCCTAAGGAGCTGGCGTGGCTCATCCACAGGGTTTGTCTTGGCCAGGGGCCCTCCTCTAAGACCAGGCTGGAATGAGGAGTTACCCCGCTCACAAAGATGTCACCTAAGTTTATATTTTATTTAAGCAAAAAAGGGAAGCCTTAGAATCAGACAGTCAGAGCCAGGGTGCAGCTCAGGGTCACCCATCCAACTCTCATTTACAGGTGATGAAATCGAGGCCTTGTTTAGCAAAGCGCAGGATGGCAGTGCCTTCTTGATGGTGCCTCTGAGTCGGGGACTGAATTCTCAGCACTACGGGAAATGTGCTAGAAGTGACTTAAACTGTCCTGGCAGTTTTCCCTTCTAAGTCCGAGTTGAACGACCCTTTAACAGTAGTGTTCAGAATAATGGTTGGATGGTGTGAGGCAAGACCGTTATACCAGGATTATTTCCTATGGTGTGGCGTTCACTGAACTGTGAATTTATCTTGAATTGAAGCACACCCTGTAGACTGGCTTCCTCCATGACTTAAAGCTAGTCTGTGACAAGCAGAGGCAGTGAGATGCGATTGTGAGCCCTCTGCCTGCCCCGAGTGCCCCGGCGTCTGCTCGGAGGTGAGGCTTTGTTTTCCTGATGATGAAGTCTGTCTGCCCTAAGCGCTAAGGTTGTTTCTCCCTGACGTCAGCAGAGGAACCTTAAGATCACTGGAAATGGGGGAAGCAGGAAGGTGTGGACAGCCATCTAAAGGACTCTGGGGCTTTTGGAAATGTATCCATGCCAAAGGAGCAAATGTGCATTTTGAAACTGTCTCTCGTGTCTGTTGCTGTGCTTTCGGCATGGTGATCACTCAGCTCTGAGTCGAGTGGGTGTCGATTCTTCCGTTGCTGAGATTGGCTTACGCTGCCCAAGTCAGGCCTTTCCCTCTACGACCCAGGAGCCCCCTCCCTCCAGCTCCCCCCACCTCACACATTTCTCTGAAGAAGCTCCAAGGCTCCTTTCTTGCAAATTCTCCGCTCTCTATTGGTGCATATCTTCAGGTGAACCTTCATCGATTCAGTAAGCTGTTTCCATCTTGCTTTTCAGGATGGTGAAGTGATTGGAATTAACACACTGAAAGTGACAGCTGGTATCTCCTTTGCAATTCCATCTGATAAGATTAAAAAGTTCCTAACGGAATCCCACGACCGACAAGCCAAAGGTAGAGCAAGGCCCAGGCAGCCCTTGGGAGATTTAGGCCTGGGGTGCCCCACGGGGACTTGGGTCAGGGAAAACGACACCCTGAAGGTCAGAAGGGAAAGGAACGCACGCTATTAAGCCCGTGGTATTAGGTCATAGGTGTTGGATTATTTTCGGCCTATGATCATGAATGTGTCATAAGGTTCAATCGGGTATGTACCAGGCATGATCCTGGGTGATTTCTGTACATCATTTCACTTCATTATTCATTATGTCATTTAATTCCTTTGCTTGATCAGGTGGGAATTATTAGTCCCATCTTACTGATGAGAAAACTGAGATTCACGGAGCTCATTCATTCCACAAATGTTTATTGAACCTTCTGTTCGAGTCTGGCTGGGGGTTTGAGGCTCAACAGGATCCCTTGCAGGTGTGATGTTTACCTTCTACCTGGGGAAGAGAGGAGGCAGGTAGGATCCCAGTCAGGATTTGAACCACAAGCCAAGCGCATCCCTCTATGGTCCTGACTCTACACAGCAAACTGGGGGATTGAACCCCATGGCTCGTGGTGTACCCAGCACAGCCACCAACTGGGCTGACC
Source organism: Mesoplodon mirus (assembly GCF_964341445.2). Lineage (NCBI taxonomy): Eukaryota > Metazoa > Chordata > Mammalia > Artiodactyla > Ziphiidae > Mesoplodon > Mesoplodon mirus. The sequence goes on from NC_138977.1 coordinate 221,858,510, forward strand.
TTCTGTTGTCCTTTTGTTGTCACACCAGGCAAAGCCATCACCAAGAAGAAGTATATTGGCATCCGAATGATGTCACTGACATCCAGGTGGGTAACAGGATGTCTGTGTCTGTCTGTGTCTTAAATTTAAAACAAACCTGAACTTCAGAAGACTCTCATTGGCACCCCTAAAAGGGAAACCTTACTCTGCTTCAAGACAGCTCAGTTTCTGGTTAAAGTTAAGTAACATGAGGAAAGAGAGAAGGGCCATTAGCCTTAGCCTCTTGTTTTATCCTTCATGTTTGTTTCTGGGTTCTGAGCAGGTCCTTCCTTCTGGAAGATTCCATTCTTCTTTGAAGGCAGGCCTGAAGAGCCGGGGTGTTCGTCACTCCCCCATGCCTTCCTTTCACCACTTGCTTTGTTGAAACTCACATTCCAGGAGTGCCCCAAACACCTCCCTCAGCCCCAGAGCGCCCTGCCTTTCCTTAGCTCTCCCTCCTGTGGCCTGAGGCTCCTGGAATGCCAGTCAGGCCCAGCATGACAGATGGGCTTGTTTTTCCCAAGCTGGTGGAAGTTGTGGTATGTGCCTGCCAGACTCATAACATACTGGCATTTAAAACTTGATGAAAAAATCTGGTGTAATCGTAGGAGTCCTGGTACCTAAGGGCTCGGTGAAAACTCTTGTAGGTGAAGTTGGCAAAGAGCAGAACATATTGATATAAATATTAATATATTAATTATTGTAGTTAATTAGCTATTAATTGTGAACACACGACTATAGTTTAGACACATGTAATAAATGGTGGTACCTTTCTCAGCTGGCTTGCCAAGACTAAAATGTGCATCAGGTCTTGTTTGGGAACTCTGAGAGATGAAGGCATAAGGAAGGAATATGGGCCCTGGGGTCCAGCTTCCTGAGTTCTTGTCCCAGCTCTACTGTTTCCTGGTTTGTGACCTTGGGATGACTTGACCCCTGAGTGCCTCAATTTCCTCCTCTCCGGAATGAGGATAACTGTGCAGGCATGTTGGTATGTGGTGAAGACTGAGTGATTTCATGCGTATCAAAGCTTGGATGAATGGGTGGTGGCCGTGGTCACTAGCCACGGCGACCCCGCCCACTATTTATCACGTGCTTGGCACTGGGCCAGGTGCTGGACCTAGATGGTCTCATCGGGTCCTCACGACAGCCCCATATCGTTATCCCTATTTTACAGGTGAGAAAACTAAGGCACAGAGAGGTTAAGCACCTGCCCAAGATCACACAGTCAGGAAGCGGCAGAGCTGGGGCTCCAAAGCAGGCCAACCATGATATTGTACTGACTCCTTAAGTGATAGCTACTATCAATTAATAATAATAATGATAAAACACTTCCCTTGCTGTTATCCAGTAACTCTAGGAAATAGGCAATTTGAAGCAGAATCAAAATCCCTGGAGGAATTTTACGTTAGAATCAGGGAAGGAGGAGAAGCCGGGCAGGAGCCCCGTTGTTACTTAACATTAATACAGGTGTTCTTTGTCCTGAGCAGCAAAGCCAAAGAGCTGAAGGATCGCCACCGAGACTTCCCAGATGTGCTTTCAGGAGCGTATATTATCGAAGTAATTCCTGATACCCCCGCAGAAGCGTGAGTTAGAATTATTTTCCCTTTTCCTAATATCCTTGTGTTTCCTGAAGGTAGGGGGCAGGGGGCTGTCCTTTTCGTATCAGCTCAGGTGATTGTGAGAATCCTTGACAAAATGGTCGGACGTCCTTGGTCGACCCTGCCAGTCAGGACTTCCAGCCTGGTTCAGCTCAGGACTCATCAGCAAAAGGTTGCTTCCTATCTTCAAAAGTCCTCTTGCGGAGGGGTATCAGATGGAAGGGGTGATATCGGACTTGTTATGAGTCTCCAGAACAGGCCTGGCTGGGGAAAGAGGCTTGAAGGAGCAATGTCCCAGAGACCTCAAGCAGTGGTCCTGTCCTAGGCTGCTGGATGCGTCTCCTCCTGAAGCCTTCGCTAATTATGTCTGTCATCAATCAGGCCGTACTTATCCACACTTCCAGAAAAATAACCCAGGGAACGTCAAAATAATGTGAAAAGAAGTAGGTCAACTAACAATCAGGGTCTGTTACCTGTATCGATGAAATATCGAGAGAGAGGTGCTAGACCAGGGAGGGGCCAGCAAACTGTTTCCTGGGAACCAGATCTGGAAGAAACGATTTTGCATTTTTAAGTGGTTGAAAAAATTTAAATGAGAACAGTATTTTAGGACACATGAAAGTGATGTGAAATTCAAATTCCAGTGTTATGTAAATGAAGTTTTACTGGGTCACGGCCATGCCCAATAGATTATATATTGTCTGTGGTGGCTTTTGGACTACCACGGCAGAGTTGAGTTGTGATGGAGACCATCTGGCCTGCAAAGCCTAATATATTTCCTATCTGGCCGTGTACAGAAAAAGTTCGCTGACTCCTGTGCTAGACCATTAAGAACCATAACCGCTTATCGGACACTGTCATCCAGAAGAGCTACAGTCCCAGCAACAGCACAAAGCAGGTGTCTCACAGTAGAGCCATCAACTCATCCCTGTAGGAGCTGCTCTCTGAGCTGTAACACCCATTACAAGCAAGTTGGCCACGGTCCTGGTTCATGGTAGATGGTACATCCTCATCTCCTGTGGGGTCCATCTATGATAAGATCATACAAGCGCGGGTAGGCATTTCTACAATGGACATGATTGATGATGTGGCCTAAAAACCTCAAAAGGAAATAATGCAACCCATTGGTAGTTTAAGCCAGTCTCACATAAGTTAACTATTACCCCACCCTGTTTGCTCTGGGCTTTGAGGTCCTAAACTGTGCCTCTGTCGATGTAAAGTTGATCACCTCTCGTGGCAGTTAGACCAGGAGGAGTGGAAACATTACAATTGCGTTTCCCTTTGTGTTGCAGCGGTGGGCTCAAGGAAAATGACGTCATCATTAGCATCAATGGACAGTCAGTGGTCTCCGCCAATGACGTCAGCGACGTCATTAAGAAGGAAAGCACCCTGAACATGGTTGTCCGCAGGGGCAATGAAGACATTATGATCACCGTGATTCCCGAAGAAATCGACCCATAGGCAGAGGCATGAGCTGGACTTCATGTTTCCCTCAAAGACTCTCCAGTGGACGAAGCATGATGACTCTGGGCTGGTGGCACTGGATGCCCAAGACTTTTGACCGCCATGTTGCTTGTTCAGCAGAAACACTGGCCAGCAGAATCCTTCTTGATAGGTCGTAGGCAAACCCAGTGTAATGTTGTAAACCCGCAGGCAGAAGCTCGCCCTTCTGTATCGTATGTACGCAGCGTGCTTTTTCTTGCCAGCTTGGACTGCTCCTGCTTGGACAGTCAGCGTTTGTCTCCTTCTTTAACCGACTCATCCTCTTAGTCCAGCTAAGGCTGTTGCTATAACGCATAGGTAAGAGGAAGGTCCCATGGGAGCCAGGATGGTACCGGGCGTGTTTATGCTTTCCTCCGAGTCAGCCTCCAGAGGAGGGAGATGCCGAGACCACGGGAGGGTGAACGCTGGCTTCCAAAATGGCCAAAGTTGCCTCTTTTAGGAACCTCTCCAGAACTGGGAACACAGTGACTTGGAGTTTGAGCTATTAAAACACTTCTTCATACTTTGCTTCCTGGTGTCCTTCTTTGCTGGGAACGGCTGGAGTCTCTTTGAATTAATTATAATGTCAACGGCCTGCTCATTACACCACGTTGTCCGTGCGGGTTGAGCTTGAGGTCGCACCGCTTATTTCAAAATCATCCCGGGGGGTTACCAGTGCTGGGAACACTGCGCCTGGCCACCCTGGCTTCATGAAAGAGGCCTGAGGCCAGTTGCCCTTGAACCTGGAGCTTTTCAAACTAAAGAGAGGCTGTTAACTCCACACATCGTGCAATAAGTCAGCAAAGATTTTCTGGACCTCTGCTGTGTGCCAGGCAAGGCACAGGGCCAAGGGTAGAGGGGTGAATGCAGAGTGGGACCCCAGAGCTTCTGTTGAGAAACTAGATCTCTTTCTGAAAGGGAGATGGTTCAGGAGACCAGGATGAGACCCAAGAACAGTCCTGAGTCTTTAGAAGGCACAGGTTGAAGCTGATTCCAGCTGTCTGGGGCTCTGAAATAGATCTTAAACCTTGTGGGGTTTGGAGCGGGGCTCCCCCTGATGTGTCCTTGAACAGATGCTGCCTTAAGCAGCTTTGGGAACTTTTAGCTCCATGAAAGCTTCCAGGAGTTTGGGAAGCTGGACCCATGAATATGGCGGCCAAGCTTTAGCTTGGAAGTTTGCACAGGCCTGAGTGCCTGCGGGGAAGCGCCCACCACAGAGGACCCTGCTTACACCCAGAGCAGAGCCTGAAGGATTTCTAAGTGTCGGCAGTCAAGAGGGGGGCCTCGGACAGGAGGGAGGTTCAGTTCTGTAGACTGAGAGCTTAATCCTTCCTCGACCACGAGATCTCTATGAGCAATTCATAACTGGAGAGGCTGTGGAAGGTGAAAGGCCGCAGTGAAATGGAGGCGCAGCAAAGCCAAGCCCTCATCAGTATTGATGCTCAGCAGCCGAGCAGCTTGTGCTCTATTGAGCGCAGTGTGTCCCTCTGCTCTGTGCTTAGATGACCTTGTAGAGTCAGGAAGGAGCCAGTAAACGCTTTCCCTCCTGGCATGGGTTTTGCGTTCCCTCCCTCCTCATTAAAGTTGGTGACTCAGAGAATGGCCTGTTGCTTCAGGGGTTCATCCTCAGATGTTTTGCCTGTGGGCCTGCTCCTCTGGTGGTCTCCGGGGCCGAGGTGCTACCACAGGTGGGGAGGACGTGCTGGGTGGCATTGAGGTCAGCACCCGCCCGGCCCCCAGCCCATCTATCTTCGGCCTGTCGTCCACTCGGGAGATGACAGATGGTTCCTCTGGAAGGAATCAGCCTGGCAACTGATGGTCCTGAATTGTCTGTAAACACTCAGCAGTATCTCCCGAAGATCCACAGGGCTCTGGGTGGGGTTGGAGTTTTGCCTGCATATGTTTGGTTTGTAGGCCTACATACAAGGCTGCAGAAAGGACCGCTCAGCATGCTGTAGGCACATGATGTGTCTGGTCACAAGGCTGCACTGGCCTGTGGGGCCCTGTGTCCCATGGGAGCTGCTCATCCTAGCACCCCATACTCATCCTTTAAGCTTTCACAAGACTTCTCAGAACAGATATTTCTTTTTCTTCCTTTGGGCTGTGGTGGAGGTTTTTGCAGCCTGAATTAGCCTTAAGACGTGGGAAGCAGAGCTGAGTTGAAAGAGCATGGCTTTCGAAGTTAGATGGACTTGGGTTCACTCTACTGTCTACAGTGTACTGGCTGTGTGACATTTGAAGAGTTACTTAACCTCTCTGTGCCTGTTTCCCATCTGTAAGAGGGGGATAATAATACTACTTCCTATGGCTGTTGTGGGGATTAAATGAAGTCATACATGGCACACGGTAAGCACTCAGTAAATACTAGCGACCTATATGTTAACTGTCTTTGAGCCTCAGTTTCCCCCTGTGTAAACTGTGGAACAATAATAGTGTCCCCCTTGTACTGGAGTTGTGAGGGTCAACCATGATGGCACGTGCCACTAGGTCAGTACAGCTGCTCGTGGTTTAGCCTTCCATTGTTCCGGTCTTTAGTGACACTCAGGTAGCAGACGTCTGTTGGATGCTTGCTGTGTAACAGACACCATGCTGAGCATCTTACATTTATTAGCTAGTAGTTCAGTCCTCAGATCAGCCCTGAGGTGGACGCCACATTTATCCCCTTTGACAGGTAAAGAAATGGCTCTTCAGAAATTAGGCATCTTGATCAAGCCACAGAGCTAATAAGCAGGAGCTGTGATTTAAGCCCAGGAGCTCTGAGTTCACGGCTTTTGTACAGTGCCACCTGGCCCATCTTTACCTTCTTAGGACCAAGCCTTCTGGTCCCTTCATCTCTGTGTAGCCTAGGTCCATCACCCCTTCTAGAAGGTGGTCATGGGGCGTGCGGACTCAGCCCCCTGCGGGGTTGGTGACTCATCCTGGCCCTTTCAGGACTCAGCAGCCCCACTGGCTGGTAGGTCAGCAGCTGCCCCTCTTCTCTGTCTCTGGCAAAGCTTCCTCTGCTCACCCACGCATCTTCCAATCTCGGCCCCCCGGCTCCAGTCCTCTGCTTCCAGCTTTTGCGAAACGTCAAGCGACGCTGCCAAACACGGGCTGGATTTCGCCAGCACGTTTGCGTCAGTTGCCGGTCCCCATCCAGCCCTGCGGGATGCTTTACGAGATGCTCTGGCCAGGAGAGGCTCTGAGCGCAAGAGTTCCTCTGCTGTGCTTCCCGGGCCCAGCTGTGTGGGTGTCACGCCAGCAGCTCTGTACAGGGTCACGCTCTTTTCTGTGTGAACATTTGGAAGAATGCCCATGTCTGGTGGACGGGGTGACGGGCAGCGTGTGTCTACGAGAACTCGCTCAGCAGTTGTCTCCACCTTGTTAATGCTTCAGACAGGCCCGAGCCTCCGACGGTGGTGCTTTGATTGGCTGGCGAGGGTGCTGGGCCCATTTTGGTAAATGCCACTCAAGTCAGGGCCGCGCTCGCTGAGGTTGTGCGGAAGGGGGCCCGTGTCTGGGCGAGTGGGCCGGTGCGGGTTCCGGGTTATGACGAAAGCTGCCTTCTCCTCTGAAGGTGGTTATAGGTAGGTTGGGGGTATGGCAGCACCAGGGTGGCTTTTTTTTTTTTTTTTTTTTTTTGCGGTACGCGGGCCTCTCACTGCTGTGGCCTCTCCCGTTGTGGAGCACAGGCTCCGGACGCACAGGCTCAGCGGCCATGGCTCACGGGCCCAGCCACTCCACGGCACTTGGGATCTTCCCGGACGGGGCACAAACCCGTGTCCCCTGCATCGGCAGGCGGACTCTCAACCACTGCGCCACCAGGGAAGCCCCCTGCCAGGGTGGCTTTGTGCCACGACGGCAAATAGATTGCTACTGGGTCCTCCGGGCTGAGCCGGTTGTAAGACTCAGCGCAAAGGTGTTTTAAAAAAGAACTGATGTTGGGGGTTCACTCTGAGCCATTCTGATGATGTAACTGACAGGCGGGCCGCAGCGGGCGGCCTGCTCTCACACTGCCCCTCCCCTCTGGAACGTTTCCTCTTCCCCACTGCCTGTCCACCTGGCTGCCGCATCTCACCCGCTCCACAGTGCTTCCTGTAGCTCTCCAGAGCCATGTTCACATGCCACTGCCCACTTCTCCTGCAGGGACCCCACGTGCTTCTAAAGAACTGTCACCAGAATTGGCCTATGGGATGTGACTGTTGGCTACCTGGATATGAGCGGACCATCAGGATACTCACTTGAAAAGCCACCCCTGTTTTGAAACAAGTGTTATTGATGACATTTCTGAGCATGTGTCCCCCCACACCCCCAGGATGCACTGAGCCACAGCTCACAGGAAGGAGTCTGCCTGCCAAGCACAAGGCCCGTTCCTGGAATCAAACAGTGCCCGCGTGTTGGAAGCCCACATCAGAAGGGCCACGGTCTTTGCAAGAGACCTTGGGCCTGGCTACCTGGGCCTCCAAACTCATCTGTGTCCTGCTTCTGGGGCCCAGCTGGGCTGACTCGCTGCTGTCCGCGCTGGCTCCCACCCGGAGCCAATGGTCCTCTGGCGTTTCCATCAAAATGTGGGTGGTGCATATGCAGAGAGCAGAGGCCTTCCTGCCATTAGGCAGTTGTTTTATTTAGAACTTTAAAAGTTGCCTCCGTGTGGTGCCTGCCAAGAATCAGCAAACATCAAATGAAATAAACACTAACAAATGGATTATTAGTTAAAAAAATAAAAATGAAAAGTGGTTCAGATGCTTTATGATAATAATATTCTGTTACATGTGTCTCACTGGGTCAGGTAAGCTTTTGTACATGAACTGCCTGATCCTCTTTCACCCCACCTCCTCTTCCTCCTCCACCACCATTGTAGGATCCCCATTTTACTGATGAGGATAGTGAGGCACAGAGCAGTTAAGTAACCAGCCTGAAGTCACACAGCAAGAAGGAAGGTAAACTTGCTTCATTGGAACTCAAGTGCCTGGCTTCAAGCCCTCTCTCTCTTTTTTTTTTTTTTTAACATCTTTATTGGAGTATAATTGCTTTACAACGGTGTGTTAGTTTCTGCTTTATAACAAAGTGAATCAGTTATACATATGCTTATGTCCCCATATCTCTTCCCTCTTGTGTCTCCCTCCCTTCCACCCTCCCTATCCTACCCCTCTAAGTGGTCACAAAGCACCGAGCTGATTTCCCTGTGTTATGCAGCAGCTTCCCACTCGCTATCTATTTTACATTTGGTAGTGTTTACTACAACTATTTTACATATGTCCATGCCACTCTCTCACTTTGTCCCAGCTTACCCTTCCCCCACCCCATATCCTCAAGTCCATTCTCTAGTAGGTCTGCATCTTTATTCCCGTCTTGCCCCGAGGTTCTTCATGACCTTTTTTTTTTTTTTTTTAGATTCCATATATATGTGTTCGCATACGGTATTTGTTTTTCTCTTTCTGGCTTACTTCACTCTGTATGACAGACTCTAGGTCCATCCACCTCACTACAAATAACTCAATTTCGTTTCTTTTTATGGCTGAGTAATATTCCATTGTATATATGTGCCACATCTTCTTTATCCATTACTTAGGTTGCTTCCATGTCCTGGCTATTGTAAATAGAGCTGCAATGAACATTTTGGTACATGACTCTTTTTGAATTATGATTTTCTCAGGGTATATGCCCAGTAGTGGGATTGCTGGGTCGTATGGTAGTTCTATTTTGAGTTTTTTTTTTTTTTTTTTTTTTTTGCGGTACGCGGGCCTCTCACTGTTGTGGCCTCTCCCACTGCGGAGAACAGGCTCCGGATGTGCAGGCTCAGCGTCCATGGCTCACGGGCCCAGCCACTCCGCGGCATGTGGGATCTTCCCAGACTGGGGCACGAACCCGTGTCCCCTGCATCTGCAGGCGGACTCCCAACCACTGCGCCACCAGGGAAGCCCTATTTTTAGTTTTTTAAGGAACCTCCATACTATTCTCCATAGTGGCTGTACCAATTTACATTCCCACCAACAGTGCAAGAGGGTTCCCTTTTCTCCACACCCTCTCCAGCATTTATTGTTTGTAGATTTTTTGATGATGGCCATTCTGACTGGTATGAGGTGATACCTCATTGTAGTTTTGATTTGCATTTCTCTAATGGTTAATGTTGTTGAGCATTCTTTCATGTGTTTGTTGGCAATCTGTATATCTTCTTTGGAGAAATGTCTATTTAGGTCTTCTGCCCATTTTTGGATTGGGTTTTTTTTTTTGTTTTGCGGTACACGGGCCTCTCACTGTTGTGACCTCTCCCATTGCGGAGCACAGGCTCTGGACGCACAGGCTCAGCGGCCATGGCTCATGGGCCCAGCTGCTCTGCAGCATGTGGGATCCTCCCAGACCGGGGCAGTGTCCCCTGCATCGGCAGGTGGACTCTCAACCACTGCACCACCAGGGAAGCCTGGTTGCTTGTTTTTTTGATGTTGAGCTGCATGAGCTTCAAGCCCTCCCTTAACCACTCGGCCATTATCCCCTTCGGCTGATGCTGCCCAGTGACATTTGTAACTGAAGACCCACATTTCCAGTGAGGTATAATTTTCACTTGACCCATCTCTGAAGTAGTAATGATGTTAGTGGCTGTTTTATGAGAATGACTTTGCAAAACGGGAAAGCTCACATGGTTTCATGGGCATCGCCCCCCAGAAAGGGTCATAAATGCTGTGGGCAGTAAGGGAGAGCCCGAGGCACACCCGTCTCGCGTTCGTTCACAGATAATCCGGGCATCATCTCCCAGCTGCCTGTCTGCCTTCGTGCCTTTTCCATTGTGCTGTCTTCTGATGAGTCATTAGATCTGGAACACAAAGTCTGAAACCATACCCAGGGTAAGCAGTGTGCTTCATCTTTGAAGGCCTGGCACTGACGCTGAGCCCAAAGAACACATCCTAAAACCTCCAGGAAGAGAAGATCAGTAAAACACCTGCACTGACCTCAAACTTCATCAAAAATCCTAACAACCAAGAATCCTCAACATTTTCTAAAAAACTAATTTTATCGAAGTATAGTTGATTTACAGTGTTGGGTTAAATTCTGCTGTACAGCAAAGTGAGTCAGTGATACGTATATATACATTCTTTTTCATTAGAATTCTCAACATTTCTAGCTGTTTTCTGGTTTATTATCCTTGCCCTTTCCTTCATAAGTTAATTGCACTGACATGTAATGACTGAAATTGAGAAAGGTGGAGTGGGTGTGAAAGAGTCTGAGCGGCTCTCCTGTATAATGAAAGTAGATCAAAGTGAATGGGGGGACTTCCGGGTAAGATGGCGGAAGAGTAAGACGCGGAGATCACCTTCCTCCCCACGGATACACCAGAAATACAGCTACACGTGGAACAACTCCTACAGAACACCTACTGAACGCTGGCAGAAGACCCCAGACCTCCCCAAAGGCAAGAAACTCCCCACATACCTGGGTAGGGCAAAGCGGAGAGATCCCCACACAGAGGATCAGTGCCGAGCGGCACTCACCAGCCCGAGAGGCTTGTCTGCTCGCCCGCCGGGGCGCGCAGCGCTGGAAGCTGAGGCTCGGGCTTCGGTCAGAGCGCAGGGAGAGGACTGGGGCTGGCGGCGAGAACTCAGCCTGAAGGGGGCTAATGTGCCACAGCTAGCCGGGAGGGAGTCCGGGAAAACTCTGGAGCTGCCGAAGAGGCAAGAGACTTTTTCTTCCCTCTTGGTTTCCTGGTGCGCGAGGAGAGGGGATTAAGAGCGCTGCTTAAAGGGGCTCCACAGACGGGCGCGAGTCGCGACTGAAAGCACGGAGCCCAGAGACGGGTGTGGGACGCTGGGGCTGCTGCTGCCGCCGCCAAGAAGCCTGTGTGCGAGCGCAGGTCACTGCCCACACCGCCCTTCCGGGAGCCTGTGCAGCCCGCCACCGCCGGGGTCCCGGGATCCAGGGGCGGCTTCCCTGGGAGAACGCACGGCGCGCCTCGGGCTGGTGCAACGTCACGCCGACCTTTGCCGCTGCAGGCTCGCCCCGCACTCCGTGCCCCTCCCTCCCGCCCGGCCTGAGTGAGCCAGAGTCCCCGAAGAGGCTGCTCCTTTAACCCTGTCCTGCCTGAGCGAAGAACAGACGCCCTCCGGCGACCTACACGCAGAGGCGGGGCCAAATCCAAAGCTGAGACCCAGGAGCTGTGAGAACAAAGAAGAGAAAGGGAAACCTCTCCCAGCAGCCTCAGAAGCAGTGGATTAAAGCTCCACAATCAACTTGATGTACCCTGCATCTGTGGAATACATGAATAGACAACACATCATCCCAAATTGAGGAGCCCGGAGTCAGTGCTGTGCCTCTGAGGTGGGAGAGCCAACTTCAGGACACTGGTCCACAAGAGACCTCCCAGTTCCACATAATATCAAACGGCAAAAATCTTCCAGAGATCTCCATCTCAACACCAGCACCCAGCTTCACTCAACGACCAACAAGCTACAGTGCTGGACACCCTAAGCCAAACAACTAGCAAGACAGGAACACAACGCCAACCATTAGCAGAGAGGTGGCCTAAACTCATAAAAAGTCTGCAGACACCCCAAAACACACCACCAGACGTGGACCTGCCCACCAGAAAGACAAGATCCAGCCTCATCCACCAGAACACAGGCACTAGTCCCCTCCACCAGGAAGCCTACACAACCCACTAAACCAACCTTAGCCACTGGGGACAGACACCAAAAACAACAGGAACTACGAACCTGCAGCCTGCAAAAAGGAGACCCCAAACACAGTAACATAAGCAAAATGAGAAGACAGAAAAACACACAGCAGGAGAAGGAGCAAGATAAAAACCCACCAGATCTAACAAATGAAGAGGTAATAGGCAGTCTACCTGAAAAAGAATTCAGAATAATGATGGTAAAGATGATCCAAGATTCTATTTCCCAGATCCAAAATCTTGGAAATAGAATAGACAAAATGCAAGAAACAGTTAACAAGGACCTAGAAGAACTAAAGATGAATCAAGCATCGATTAAAAACACAATACATGAAATAAAAAATACTCTAGATGGGATCAATAGCAGAATAACTGAGGCAGAAGAACGGATAAGTGAGGTGGAAGATAAAATAGTGGAAATCACTGCTGCAGAGCAAAATAAAGAAAAAAGAATGAAAAGAACAGAGGACAGTCTCAGAGACCTCTGGGACAACATTAAACGCACCAACATTCGAATTATAGGGGTTCCAGAAGAAGAAGAGAAAAAGAAAGGGACTGAGAAAATATTTGAAGAGATTATAGTTGAAAACTTCCCTAATATGGGAAAGGAAATAGTTAATCAAGTCCAGGAGGCACAGAGAGTCCCATACAGAATAAATCCAAGGAGAAATACGCCAAGACACATATTAATCAAACTGTCAAAAATTAAACACAAAGAAATCATATTAAAAGCAGCAAGGCAAAAACAACAAATAACACACAAGGGAATCCCCATCAGGATAACAGCTGATCTCTCAGCAGAAACTCTACAAGCCAGAAGGGAGTGGCAGGACATAATTAAAGTGATGAAGGAGAAAAACCTGCAACCAAGATTGCTCTACCCAGCAAGGATCTCATTCAGATTTGATGGAGAAATTAAAACGTTTACAGACAAGCAAAAGCTGAGAGAGTTCAGCACCACCAAACCAGCTTTACAACAAATGCTAAAGGATCTTCTCTAGGCAAGAAACACAACAGAAGTAAAAGACCTACAATAACGAACCCAAAACAATTAAGAAAATGGGAACAGGAACATACATATCAATAATTACCTTAAATGTAAATGGACTAAATGCTCCCACCAAAAGACACAGATTGGCTGAATGGATACAAAAACAAGACCCATATATATGCTGTCTACAAGAGACCCACTTCAGACCTACAGACACATACAGACTGAAAGTAAGGGGATGGAAAAAGATATTCCATGCAAATGGAAACCAAAAGAAAGCTGGAGTAGCAATTCTCATATCAGACAAAATAGACTTTAAAGTAAAGACTACTAGAAGAGACAAAGAAGGACACTACATAATGATCAAGGGATCGATCCAAGAAGAAGATATAACAATTGTAAATATTTATGCACCCAACATAGGAGCACCTCAATACATAAGGCAAATACTAACAGCCATAAAAGGAGAAATCGACAGTAACACACTCATAGTAGGGGACTTTAACACCCCACTTTCACCAATGGACAGATCATCCAAAATGAAAATAAATAAGGAAACACAAGCTTTAAATGATACATTAAACAAGATTGACTTAATTGATATTTATAGGACATTCCATCCAAAAACAACAGAATACACATTTTTCTCAAGTGCTCATGGAACATTCTCCAGGATAGATCATATCTTGGGTCACAAATCAAGCCTTGGTAAATTTAAGAAAATTGAAATTGTATCAAGTATCTTTTCCGACCACAATGCTATGAGACTAGATATCAATTACAGGAAAAGAGCTGTAAAAAATACAAACACATGGAGGCTAAACAATACACTACTTAATAACGAAGTGATCACTGAAGAAATCAAAGAGGAAATTAAAAACTACCTAGAAACAAATGACAATGGAGACACGACGACCCAAAACCTATGGGATGCAGCAAAAGCAGTTCTAAGAGGGAAGTTTATAGCAATACAATCCCACCTTAAGAAACAGGAAACATCTCGAATAAACAACCTAACCTTGCACCTAAAGCAATTAGAGAAAGAAGAACAAAAACATCCCAAAGTTAGCAGAAGGAAAGAAATCATAAAAATCAGATCAGAAATAAATGAAAAAGAAATGAAGGAAACGATAGCAAAGATCAATAAAACTAAAAGCTGGTTCTTTGAGAAGATAAACAAAATTGATAAACCATTAGCCAGACTCATCAAGAAAAAAAGGGAGAAGACTGAAATCAATAGAATTAGAAATGAAAAAGGAGAAGTAACAACTGACACTGCAGAAATACAAAAGATCATGAGAGATTACTATAAGCAACTCTATGCCAATAAAATGGACAACCTGGAAGAAATGGACAAATTCTTAGAAATGCACAACCTGCCAAGACTGAATCAGGAAGAAATAGAAAATATGAACAGACCAATCACAAGCACTGAAATTGAAACTGTGATAAAAAATCTTCCAACAAACAAAAGCCCAGGACCAGATGGCTTCACAGGCGAATTCTATCAAGCATTTAGAGAAGAGCTAACACCTATCCTTCTGAAACTCTTCCAAAATATAGCAGAGGGAGGAACACTCCCAAACTCATTCTACGAGGCCACCATCACCTTGATACCAAAACCAGACAAGGATGTCACAAAGAAAGAAAACTACAGGCCAATATCACTGATGAACATAGATGCAAAAATCCTCAACAAAATACTAGCAAACAGAATCCAACAGCACATTAAAAGGATCATACACCATGATCAAGTGGGGTTTATTCCAGGAATGCAAGGATTCTTCAATATACGCAAATCAATCAACGTGATACACCATATTAACAAATTGAAGGAGAAAAACCATATGATCATCTCAATAGATGCAGAGAAAGCTTTCGACAAAATTCAACACCCATTTATGATAAAAACCCTGCAGAAAGTAGGCATAGAGGGAACTTTCCTCAACATAATAAAGGCCATATATGACAAACCCACAGCCAGCATCGTCCTCAATGGTGAAAAACTGAAACCATTTCCACTAAGATCAGGAACAAGACAAGGTTGCCCACTCTCACCACTCTTATTCAACCTAGTTTTGGAAGTTTTAGCCACAGCAATCAGAGAAGAAAAGGAAATAAAAGGAATCCAAATCGGAAAAGAAGAAGTAAAGCTGTCACTGTTTGCAGATGACATGATACTATACATAGAGAATCCTAAAGATGCTACCAGAAAACTACTAGAGTTAATCAATGAATTTGGTCAAGTTGCAGGATACAAAATTAATGCACAGAAATCTCTGGCATTCCTATATACTAATGATGAAAAATCTGAAAGTGAAATCAAGGAAACACTCCCATTTACCATTGCAACAAAAAGAATAAAATATCTAGGAATAAACCTACCTAAGGAGACAGAAGACCTGTATGCAGAAAATTATAAGACACTGATGAAAGAAATTAAAGATGATACAAATAGATGGAGAGATGTACCATGTTCTTGGATTGGAAGAATCAACATTGTGAAAATGACTCTACTACCCAAAGCAATCTACAGATTCAATGCAATCCCTATCAAACTACCACTGGCATTTTTCACAGAACTAGAACAAAAAATTTCACAATTTGTATGGAAACACAAAAGACCCCGAATAGCCAAAGCAATCTTGAGAACGAAAAATGGAGCTGGAGGAATTAGGCTCCCTGACTTCAGACTATACTACAAAGCTACAGTAATCAAGACAGTATGGTACTGGCACAAAAACAGAAAGATAGATCAATGGAACAGGATAGAAAGCCCAGAGTTAAACCCACGGACATATGGTCACCTTATCTTTGATAAAGGAGGCAGGAATGTACAGTGGAGAAAGGACAGTCTCTTCAATAAGTGGTGCTGGGAAAACTGGATAGGGACATGTAAAAGTATGAGATTAGATCACTCCCTAACACCATACACAAAAATAAGCTCAAAATGGATTAAAGACCTAAATGTAAGGCCAGACACTATCAAACTCTTAGAGGAAAACATAGGCAGAACACTGTATGACATAAATCACAGCAAGATCCTTTTTGACCCACCTCCTAGAGAAATGGAAATAAAGACAAAAATAAACACATGGGACCTAATGAAACTTAAAAGCTTTTGCACAGCAAAGGAAACCATAAACAAGACCAAAAGACAACCCTCAGAATGGGAGAAAATATTTGCAAATGAAGCAACTGACAAAGGATTAATCTCCAAAATTTATAAGCAGCTCATGCAGCTCAATAACAAAAAAACAAACAACCCAATCCAAAAATGGGCAGAAGACCTAAACAGACATTTCTCCACAGAAGATATACAGACTGCCAACAAACACATGAAAGGATGCTCAACATCTTTACTCATTAGAGAAATGCAAATCAAAACTACAATGAGATATCATCTCACACCAGTCAGAATGGCTATCATCAAAAAATCTAGAAACAATAAATGCTGGAGAGGGTGTGGAAAAAAGGGAACACTCTTGCACTGCTGGTGGGAATGTGAATTGGTACAGCCGCTATGGAGAACGGTATGGAGGTTCCTTAAAAAACTACAAATAGAACTACCATATGACCCAGCAATCCCACTACTGGGCATATACCCCGAGAAAACCATAATTCAAAAAGAGACATGTACCAAAATGTTCATAGCAGCCCTATTTACAATAGCCCGGAGATGGAAACAACCTAAGTGTCCATCATCGGATGAATGGATAAAGAAGCTGTGGCACATATATACAATGGAATATTACTCAGCCATAAAAAGAAATGAAATTGAGCTATTTGTAATGAGGTGGATAGACCTAGAGTCTGTCATACAGAGTGAAGTAAGTCAGAAAGAGAAAGACAAATACTGTATGCTAACACATATATATGGAATTTAAGAAAAAAAAATGTAATGAAGAACATAGGGGTAAGACAGGAATAAAGACACAGACCTACTAGAGAATGGACTTGAGGATATGGGGAGGGGGAAGGGTAAGCTGTGACAAAGTGAAAGAGCGGCATGGACATATATACACTACCAAACGTAAGGTAGATAGCTAGTGGGAAGCAGCCGCATAGCACAGGGAGATCAGCTTGGAGCTTTGTGACCGCCTGGAGGGGTGGGATAGGGAGGGTGGGAGGGAGACGCAAAAGGGAGGGGATATGGAAACATATGTATATGTATAACTGATTAAATTTGTTATAAGGCAAAAAAAAAAATAATATAAATGGTAAAAAAATAAAAAAAAAAAAGAGAAAAAAAAAAAAAAGTGAATGGGGGTTTCAAGGGAGTGTCCTCTCAAGACAGGGCAGCTGAGGTAGGGATCTACCACTTCTGTTTCTACTTTTAATCTTGGTCACGCACCCATTCCTGCGACCTTTTATGCAGCGCTGTTTCTGTGCCCTGCGCTGCTCAGGCTCTACAGCCGCCGTCCTGGGGAATTCTGATGGCACCCTACTCAACCTTGCTGCCTCCCTTTTGACGGGAGGAAACTGAAGCTCAGAGGGGCAGCGTTCCTCACTGGGTGACACACTAAAGTCAGAGCAGAGGGTCGAAACCAGGTTTTTTGCCTCCTGAACCCGTGTGCTGGCTCCCATGGCAGCAGCCCCAGAGCATCTTCCGTACTGGCTGGCTTAGTGGTCTGGAGCCCCATGCCCAGTCCCTATCCTGGATTTGGGTGGGAAAAGGGGTAAACATTTGTCAGCACAGCTTTCTCACCAGTCAAATTACTTTAAGCTGAAAAGCCACAAAGAGTGAAAGCAAAAGCATCTAGAAAGAAAAATTATGTCCACACAAAAACTGGCACATGGAGGTTTTAGCAGATTTATTCATAATTGACAAGACTTAGAAGCAACCAAGGTGTTCTTCGGTAGTTGAATGAATAAGTAAACATCCAGGCAATGGAATATGACCCAATGCTAAAAAGAAATGAGCTATCAAACCCTGAAAAGACACGGGGGAACTTTAAATGCTTATTACTGAGTGAACAAAGCCAATTTGCATAGGCTACTTACCGCATGATTCCAACCATGTGACATTCTGGGAAAGGCAAAACAATGGAGACGGTAAAAGAAAAAATCAGTGGCTTCCAGGAGTTGTGGGGGGGATGGATGAATGGGTGAAGCATAGAGCATTTTTAGGGCAATGAAACTATTCTGTACGATGCTATAATTATGGACACATACATTTGTCCAAACTCATAGAATGTACGACACAGAGTAAACCCTAGTGCAAACTGTGAACTCTGGGTGATAAGGACGTGTCTTGTAGGTTCACCAGCTGTAACGAACGTACCGTTGTGGGGGATGGTGATGGGGGGAGCCTGTGGGTGGGTGGGGCAGGGGGTGTATGGGAACTTCACTCCCTCCTGAATTTTGCTGCCAACCTAAAACTGCTCTCAAAAATAGTCCATTAATTAAAGTTTAAAAACAAACATCTGAACGAGGTGAACTCACCATCAAGCCCTACAGCCAAAGGAAGCACCTGCCTGACCCAGAAAATGACTTCAGATTCTGCTTCCCCACACTGGCTTCCAGCAGTGGCCCCGATCTGCTTCCTTTGGCCCAGACTGCAGATCCAAGACAGGCGTTCTGGGCAAAGGTGAGAGGAGGGTGCCTTTTAGAGCCTCCCAAGGAAGAGATTCCCCAGCAGGCTCAAGCCTGCTAAGTTATCCCTGAAATAAAAGTGAAAACCCCAATCGCAAGTGCTGCTGCCGGCCCCCACGTGGCTCTCACGTAGCTCCAAGCCCGGTTCCTTGCAACCTGCTCTGCCAGGGCTTCCCGACGCGTCCTTTGTCTGCGACAGAAACACATGTTCTGATGGAAGAAAGTCTGTTCTTGGCTAATGAGGCCGGGGGCAGGGGGGACGCTGTGTCTTGTGCTGGGGGCTCTGTGACGTGCGCCAGGCAGACCGCTTCTGTGTGCGTTTCTACCCCCTGGGTGCCACCCCTCTCCTGTGGCAGTCACCTGTCCTTGTGACAAAATCCCTCGGAGCCCAGTCAGGGCCGAGGAGGCTTTTGATGACCACGGCTGCCTCTACTCCGTGAAGCCACCATCACCTCCCTCCTGGGCTCTCGGGCAGTGCCTTTGGCTTCTTGCATTGTCTACCCGCCCCAGGTGCCCCTGCCCGGCTCCTGTGCTCTCTTCCCTCCATGAATGCCCCCGCCAAGCCCCTTTAGGAGTGTTGGGCTACTAGGTCTGGGAACACCTGGTCCCTGCTCACACAGGGTTCCTCTCCTCCTGCCAGATCATTTTATAACCTCCTATGAAGCAGGCATATCACATCTGAGCTCCAGACCCCTAAACTATTCATTACTCGGCTGGGAGAGGAGAAAAGATCCCATTCAACATCACGGCTGGGATGACGGGGTAGGTGTGTCCACTAGGGGGTGAGCTGGCCTCATGAAAGTCCAGGGAGGTGTCAGAGGACTTGGCTGTGAAAGGGAAGGGTGCCTGGAGGAAGCAACCGGGAGGACCAGCCGGCGAGCCTGCGGGCAGGAGTGGGCAGCTTCCCCCAGCCATGACTGGGCAGCATGGCCAGGCCTAGGGGGGCAGCTCTGACCCCACCGGTTCCCTTCTGTGATCCAGACACAGCAGCCCCCTTCTCTTCTGTGTGCGCACACACCGATCTCATTTACTTGTCTGCGTGTTTATTATTTGTTTCTCCTGCTAAAATATGAATACAAGCCCCCTGACAGCAAGGACCTTACGTACAGCCTGTCCAGTGGGGCCAGGAGTAGGAAAGGAACAGCTGAGGAATAATGAAAAAATGAGCTGCAGTAGAGAAATGTCCTCCACACTCTCAGGCATTTGCTGTATCCCTCCTGGCCAATGGGAAGCATCCTGCCGCCTCTGGCTTCCCGTACTTTGAAATCTGGGACAGTTAAGGGGCAGGGGAGTACCACTGGGAATGCCTCTCTGATCTTCAGTTTGGGTAGCTGGTTTCCTCTCCTGCTGTATTTATCTCCTCTGGTCATAGTTCTCTTTACTTCTAAGCATCTCTCCCATTTTTGAAGATCAGCAGGACTTAGTGTCCCCAGTGGCACTGGGCTGTGACCTGGTGTAAACTGCTGTGTGTCTGTTCACAGGGACACACCTGGTCTGAGGATCCCCTCCACCCTGGATTCCTGACCCCCAGACCCACCCAGAGCTGAGCCTGGGAACCTGCATGCTAACAGGCCCTACAGCTGAGAAACCCTGCCTGGGAGATCAGATCTGTTTCCACCTTGTGCTGGGCCCTCTTCCTCCCAGCAAGAAATACTGGGAATGGAGATGATAAGTCGGTCTTCTCCAGGGTGGCAAATTGTCAGGCTGAGAACATTTATTTACAGCCGTTTCTGCCCTCCTCTGTTCCCACACCCACGGGCCTCCAGGCCTCTCCCATCACTCATGTTTTCTCAGGCTCTGATGTGAGTTACTTACTCCTTGCAGAGATGCTGAGCGAGTGATTCACACTCTGGACCTTTTTTTTTTTTTTTTTTTTTGCGGTACGCGGGCCTCTCACTGTTGCGGCCTCTCCCGTTGCGGAGCACAGGCTCCGGACGCGCAGGCTCAGCGGCCATGGTTCACGGGCCCAGCCGCTCCACGGCATGTGGGATCTTCCCGGACCGGGGCACGAACCTGTGTCCCCTGCATCGGCAGGCGGACTCTCAACCACTGCACCACCAGGGAAGCCCACACACTCTGGACCTTTTGAGGCTTCCCTATTGTTAAAGGTTGAGGCTGCTGGGGTTCCGGACAATGAATAGGGGGGAGACAGGGGGGCCGTCAAGCATGATGGTTCCAGCCCAACATGAGGCAGAGGCGGGGACTGAGCAGAAGTGGGTCAGAATCCACCCGCTGCTGGGTGCACAGCCTGGAAAGTGCATTTCAGGCCATGTCCCAGGCGATGTTGGAAGTTATTTAGTCTCTTGGGGCCTCAGTTTGTTCCTGTCTCTGTCTCTCAGTATAGCAAGCACCCATCTTCCATTGAACCAGGTTTAATAACTGCTCCCGCTTTGCTATGTTTGCTTTTTTACAAATAAAAAGGAAATGCCTTACAAACACATTGGAACTTCCCTCGGACCACCTTCGCCCAATCCCATCCTTCCTGCCTCCTCACCCCAGGGGCAACTGTTGTTATTAATTTGATGCGTCACTTTTTCATACATTTGTATATTGCATATATATCTATGGGCAACATATACTGTTTCATACAGGCTTTTAGAATTTCATTAGCGGTATCATAGTGTGTATTTTTCTATAACCGTTTTTATACAACTTTGCTTTTTGAGATTTATCCTGTCATGATAGGTCTATATCTATATGTATATGTTTATCTATATGTATATGTATATCTATATGTATATCTATATCTATATGTATATCTATATCTATATGTATATCTATATCTATTTCTGCATCTATTTCTCCATTGTAGTACTCCATCATATGAATATGCCAGGATTAAGTTTTCTGTTTCCTGATTGATGGACCTTTATGGTGAAAAGGTTCAGTGTCTTGGTCTGTAAAGTGGGAATCATTATACCTTTCTCACACATTGTGGAGCCTATGTGAGGGGACACAGGTGAAGGCATCTCACATGGCCCCTGGCCACGGAATCTTCTTAAGACCTACAGGGAGTGGTTTTCCAGCCCCCAGGATGAGTCCTGTTGCAGGACACACTGTGTCCAGTATCTTCCCCAATGTCCAGCGAAGGCAACCTTTCTGGCTGGCCTCATAAAAGGAGGGCTTGTGGCCCAGTGAACAGGGTCAGCCCTGGGGGCTCCTCTCTAAGACTGGAAAGAATTTCATGAGTTCTCTAACCCAGCTTCCTTCACAAGTTACCACCATGAACTGTCCATTCCTTCCAAACCCTAAAGGGCAGCTCTATCTTAAATCGGGTCAGATATCTGTGTCTTGCTAAGTTCTACTTTTTTGCCCCAGTTCTGCCTGAAGGGGTCATACAGGCCATCCCACCCCTCCGTGAACCCCAGCACATTGCACATTTAGGGGCAGCAGCTATGCCCATCCTTACTTCTTTCATCATCTAGGCTAACCACCCAGAATTTAAGAAGGAGATGCAGCCTTCCTGGGACGCATTCTTCCATCCCTTCGCCATCCTGGTCATCCTCTGAATGTGTTCCTGTTTCCAGTCTCAGATGAGAGATTCCTGGTGAGCTGAGTTTCTGCTGAAATGTTTGGGACTGCAGTGTATGCCAGAAACGAGGAT
This sequence comes from Mesoplodon mirus, assembly GCF_964341445.2. Taxonomy (NCBI): domain Eukaryota; kingdom Metazoa; phylum Chordata; class Mammalia; order Artiodactyla; family Ziphiidae; genus Mesoplodon; species Mesoplodon mirus. Next base: position 221,880,442 of record NC_138977.1, read on the forward strand.
GGCATACACTCTCTGGATGCTTTTTGCCTTAAGTATGAACAACTTTGTACTGAGCATCTATTGTTTTTTCTGCTCAGGGCCCTCCCCCATCCACAACTTTTCTTGGAACTATCTCTTCACCCAATTCACATGGAAAGTGCAATTGGCATCCAAGCAGCCTCCTGGCACAGTGAAGGGACCAGGGCCCTGGAAGCTCTGAGAAGTGGTTAAGCCTTCCACAACCCTCCCTCCCAAGTCCCCTGATGTTCATTGCTGAGGACACGCATTCTTTATTTTAGGCAATTGATTCGGCCTTCTCTAAATTGCCATACAAATGCAGTGTCAAGCTCTGCTTTCCAATTTGTTGGCTTTTTAGGTTGAAACGAAGAGATTCTGGGTTAAGGTTGTGGGTCTCTTTAACGGAGCAGATGCAAATTAGAGAGTTGCTGGCAGCCAGAGATTTCCTTGGTAAGCAGAGAAAATCCAAGCAGAGAGAGGGGGAGGACGGAACGAAGCAAGAGGCCAGTGAGGGAGCTCTGATGCAGCAGTGACGAGGGAAGGAGAGCGTCCCAAGCAGCCTGAGCCCCTGCTTCCCATCCCCTCCTGGGGGCCTGCTGTGTCCTGGACCTTGGAGACCATAAGACACCCCGGACGCAAAAAGAATCTTCCTTTTCGTGTGAGCTGCTTCCAGTTACTTTCTGTTTCTGGCAACCAAGAGACTTGATTCATGCAAACTGGAAGCCAAGTTGACTCTATTACCAGAAGCAGCCATGTGACCTGCTGTCGAACCACATCCGCTACCTCATCCCCTCTCCCTGTGGCCTCTATTCGAGAGTTTTTTTGGTTTTTTTTTTTTACATCTTTATTGGAGTATAATTGCTTTACAGTGGTGTGATAGTTTCTGCTTTATAACAAAGTGAATCAGTTATACATATACATATGTTCCCATATCTCTTCCCTCTTGCATCTCCCTCCCACCCTCCCTATCCCACCCCTCTAGGTGGTCACAAAGCACCAAGCTTATCTCCCTGTGCTTTGCGGCTGCTTCCCACTAGCTATCTGTTTTACGTTTGGTAGTGTATATATGTCCATGCCACTCTCTCACTTTGTCCCAGCTTACCCTTCCCCCTCCCCGTATCCTCAAGTCCATTCTCTAGTAGGTCTGTGTCTTTATTCCTGTCTTACCCCTAGGTTCTTCATGACTTTTTTTTTTCTTAAATTCCATATATATGTGTTAGCATACGGTATTTGTCTTTCTCTTTCTGACTTACTTCACTCTGTATGACAGACTCTAGGTCCATCCACCTCATTACAAATAGCTCAATTTCATTTCTTTTTATGGCTGAGTAATATTCCATTGTATATATGTGCCACATCTTCTTTATCCATTCATCCGATGATGGGCACTTAGGTTGTCTCCATCTCCTGGCTATTGTAAATAAAGCTGCAATGAACATTTTGGTACATGACTCTTTTTGAATTATGGTTGTCTCAGGGTATATGCCCAGTAGTGGGATTGCTGGGTCATATGGTAGGTCTATTTGTAGTTTTTTAAGGAACCTCCCTACTGTTCTCCATAGTGTCTGTACCAATTCACATTCCCACCAGCAGTGCAAGAGTGTTCCCTTTTCTCCACACCCTCTCCAGCATTTATTGTTTATTCGAGAGTCCTTGAATGTCCACCACTGTACTGTGTTTTTATCCGAAGCTACCCCTATTGCCTTGGAAGGCAGTAGGGCACGACCCTGGAATCAGTAAAACATAGGAGTGGAGGGGAAACTCCCTGTTAAAAGGCTCAATCTGGACTTTGTTAGGGACCGCATTCCACCACTTCATCTGGTCCAGAGAGAAAAAAAATCAGCTCCCAGCTGGGAAACACGTGTGCTTGTAACTATTCCTGCAGTTGATGCAGCCAGGAGAATTGTGCAGCCCAAGGCTTCAGGAACTGGGCTGAGGTCTGGGTCAGCATGCACATCAGCAACACCCAGTTGCTGGAAAAATTGAGTAACCTGAGGAGGAAGTCCACTCTCCTCCCTGTCTCACCTCTAGCCACCCAGTGTGTCAGCTTGGAGGCTTTTGATTTTAGGCAGCGCCAAGGAGCAGCTTTGCAGGGGAGGAGGTGGGGCACCTTGGTTCTGCTCCACGCTCAGCCATTATTAGCTAGGTCAGCTCAGCCAGGTGGACCTTTAATTCTGTGTGTGTATGTGTGTGTGTGCGCGCGCACGCATGGATGCTGTTTCATAGAGTTTTGAGAGGATAAAAAATTTTTTAATGGATTAAAAACCTGCAAAAAATAAAAATTAAAAAGGGATTAAAGAGTTTTTGCCAAGCAATAATAATAATGACAGAAATGGCTACCATTAGCTGAAGATAGAAGTGTGTTGACTCTCAATGTTGGTGAGGATGTGGACAAAAGGGAACTCTCTACACTGTCGGTGGGCATGTAAATTGGTGCAGTCACTGTTGAAAACAGTATGGAGGTTTCTCAGAAAATGGAAAATATAAAAATACCATATGACCCAGCAATTCCACATTTGGATATTTATTCAAAAAACAAAGAAACACCAAAAAACTCATTCAAAAAGATACATGCACCTCAATGTTCATAGCAGCATTATTTACAGTTGCCAAGATATGGAAACAACCTAAGTGTCCATCACCAGATGAATGGATCAAGAAGCTGTGGTGTATATAGACAATGGAATACTACTCAGCCATAAAAAAGAATGAAATTTTGTCATTTGCACAGATGGACTTGGAGGACACTGTGCTAAGTGAAATAAGTCAGGCAGAGAAAGACACATACTGTATGATATAACTTATATGTGGAATCTAAAAAAGAAAACAAACTAGTGAATATAACAAAAAAGAAACAGACTTACAGATATAGAAAACAAATTAGTGGTTACCAGTGGGGAGGGGAGAGGAGGGGCAATATTGGGGTAGGAGTTTAAGAGGTACAAACTATTACATAGAAGATAAATAAGCTACAAGGATACATATAACACAGGGAATATAGCCGATACTTTATAACAACTATAAATGAGTATAACCTTTAAAAATTGTGACTCACTATATTGTACTCCTGTAACTTATATAATATTATACATCAACTATACTTCAATTAAAAGATAAAAAGAAGTGTGTTGACTCTCATATTTGGTCCTTAGAACACCCTGCAGCATAGGTGTTATGGCCCTATTTCAGAGATGAGCAAAGTGAGGTTTTGCTCACTAACTAGCTTGTCCCACATGCTCAGCTAATAAGAGCAGGAAGTTGATTCCAGGTCTTTTCTGACTCCAGGGTCTATGAGACGTGATTCTCTGCTTCCAGGAGGCACCCTTCACACTGGAAGGCAGCATCGTGCTGGCTCACCGGGGTGTGTACAGCGCTTTAAGGCCACTCAGAGTCAGTGTGGTTTTACAGCTCTGGCAGAGACAGGGGACACTGCTCTTTGAACCTAGAGCTGTCTGCAGCTGCCATGCAGCCCCAGGGCAATGGCATCACTCACACCACAGCAGGTGGTTCTTTGTTTTGGGGGAGAATTTGGAGGCCTTTGGGATTGAAAAAGTGAAGGCTCCAACTCAGGCGAAACTCCTGATGTAGAAGGAGAAAAGCAGAAGGAGATGGCTGCTTTGTCAAAGAAGACAAGAGGAATTTGGGTCTTTCCTGGGCAGCCTTCAGAGAGAGGTTAGCAAGCCCAGAAAAACCGAGGGCAGAGGGGCAAAGAGGCACAGATCTTGACGGGAAGCCAGTGAGAAATTCCTGGGGGTGGGGAGAGCTGACGGAGGTGCTTATACTTGAAGCTCTAGCTCTTCTGTAAACCCCTTTCATTGTCCCCAGACGTGGGTAAAGTTGTTTTTTTTTGTTGTTGTTGCGGTACGCGGGCCTCTCACCGCTGTGGCCTCTCCCACCGCAGAGCACAGGCTCCGGACGCGCAGGCTCAGCGGCCATGGCTCACGGGCCCAGCCGCTCCGCGGCATGTGGGATCTTCCCGGACCGGGGCACGAACCCGTGTCCCCTGCATCGGCAGGCGGACTCTCAACCACTGCGCCACCAGGGAAGCCCCGTGGGTAAAGTTTTGCTGATGAAACTTTAGGTCAATGCTGGGCAGAGAGGAGCAAACGGATGAGGTGGTAAGACCCTGGTGAGACCGGTCGCTGAGCTCAGTGGGTGCAGGAAGCAGGCACCAGTGGTGATTTCCAGTATGAGTTACAGAAACATGGGAGCTGTGCTGATGCTCTCAGTAGGTGACAAGGGATGTGAGCGCTTTATATTTAAATATTGGAGGCCTGGGTCACTCCATAAAGCTGAAGGCGTGAGGATGCACAGGCACGTGACATCTGGTGTCTCGGCCCTTCCTAAGGTGCTGCCTGTGCTTTCCAATTTCCCTCCCATGTTCTGATGCCACGTCCATGGTGCATCCAGAGGATGCTGGGTACCCGTCTGTGACTTTCCTGTTCCTGTGGTCCTATTCCTTCCATGAGCAGAGGGTCTGACACGTAGAGAAGGAGAATGCGAGCTCCCCTCCCCCATCCTCCTGGTTGCAACAAACCCCAAACTCACCAGCACTGCACATTTAAGAGGCAATTGCCAAGCGGCATGGAGTCAGCCACCCACCACTGGGATCATCACCAACAGTCCCCTTCAGACTTCTTTTTCTCATAAAAGCAACCCCATGTTTTAAAAGGAAACCTGAGAAGGGAGCATTTCCCTGGCAGTGGGTAAGGACTGGAGCCAGCACCTGCCACAGCCCAAGATGGCGGCTGGCTGGTGGGGCTGGGTCACTATGGGAACGGTTTGGAGCCAAGTCTCTTGGAGCCAAGTGCATTTCCTTTGGCTTGGCCACACCCCTAACCTCTTTTTATTCTGGATGGAAATGGCCAAGTAATTTGGCAAGAGATCTTGACAGCTAGATGTGGAACTTATAACCTCTGGGAAGGAGAGTGGCTCTGTAAGATGTTTTCTTGGTCACTCCTAGGACACTACATTTTTCACTGACAATTTCTCTTTTTCTGTGTCCTTCCAGCCTTGAGGGGGAATAGTCTGTAATGAGCAGTTGAGGTGGACTTCATCTCTGCTGTTTCCAAAATCCTCTTTCTATGGCTTACATATTAGTCACGCGGCAGGCTCACCATGTTGCCAGGCACATTACATACATTATCTTATTTAATCCTCCCATAGCCCTATGGAATAGACATTATATTAATCTACATAGAAGGAAACCGAGGCTTTGGGTTTGCTTCACTTCAAAACTTATGCTCTTACCAACCGCCTTTACCTACCGTTCGCAGCTCAGCTGGAAAGCCTTTTCTAATAGAAAGCCAACCCCTACTCATCCCACCTAAGGGGTCTCCCTCCCCCAACACTGTTTCCTGGATTCCTAGGTCTGCGCTTGTCTGAGGCAGGCTGAATAATGCCCCCACGTCCTCATCCTAATCCCTGAAACCTGCCACTGTATCGCCTGACATGGCAGAAGGGACTTTGCAGGTGTGATTAAATAAAGGATCTTGGGCTCTGGAGATTATTTTGGACTATCTGGGTGGGCCCAGGGTCATCACAAGGGTCCTTATAAGAGGGAGGCAGGAGGGTCAGAAGGAGAGAAAGCAGATGTGACCACAGGAGCAGAGGTTGCAGTGATGTGCTTTGAAGATGGAGGAAGAGACCATGAATCAAGGAATACGTGCACCTCTAGAAACTAGAAAAGACAAGGAAATGATTATCCCCTGGAGCCTCTAGAAGGGACATGGCCCAGCTAAAACCTTGATTTTAGCCCAAAAGACCTATTTTGTTTTGTACTTTTGCCTTCCAGAACTGTAAGAAAATAAATTTGTGTTGTTTTAAACTACCCAGTTTGAGGTAATTTGTTCCACAAGCAATAAGAAACTAATACGGTCCATGTCATGATTTTTTCCCCTGCACTTATGTCCACACCCCCAGCCAGGATGTAAGTTTCTGAAGCCTGGACTGACTTAATTCAGTAGCTATATTTTGAGCACTTGTTCTATTTCTGAGAGTATTGTCTCTGTGGAAAGCAATGCAGGCATGAGTAAAACAACTCTCTTCCCTCAAGAAAAGCACATCTAAAATCTTTGTGTTTTTAGAGGTCCCAGCTCAAAAGAAATGAGTAATAATTAGCTAGTGACTGAGGGGCCCCATCATACAAAGAAAACAACATACAAACGAAAACACAATTAAACTGGGTCAACTTTTGTAAGTGAAATTAAAATAGGAGTTCTCTGATTTTTAAATGAACAGCCGTGAAGATAAACATTTCTTTAAACTTAAAGACAAAGAACCAGGAGAAGGGGAGGTACTGGAGCCCAGGGGACATGAAGGAGGGAGAGAATTGGTGAGAGGGTGGAGGGAGGGATTAAGTGAAGGCACTGCGGCCAAGGGGGTAGGAGTTTCTGAGAGAGAGCAGGGACTTGGTAAGCTGCTTGGAGCATATCTGCCTCTATGATTTACAGTCACTTGCCAACTAAACAAATTAGCCACCTTCCCAGGGGTTAAAATGGCCTTTATCCTTAGACCCAAGCCCTCGCCTCTGAAAAGAATAAGGAAAAACAAGGACCGGGAACTATTAGCATTACTGTTCCTTACACCAGGGTGTGGGTCAGCCCCAGGGCATTGCTGATAGGCATCCTGCCAGGGGAGGGGATGCCCTGTACCCAGATGGTCAGCTACATCCTTTTAACGTGCAATCTCAAAGAGCACCTGTATCAGAATTACCTGAGCAAATATTAAGATTCCTTACCCCCTCCCAGACCCCTTGATTCTGATGTTACCTAAGATTTGAGAACAGTGTGACTTTTCTGTTTATTGGACAAAAGTTTTTCAAAAGATTAACAATCTTAGCAGTTTTATGAACTTAATTAGCATGAAGTTTGGGGCCTTAGTACACCTGGGCTGAACCAATTAATTCTTATGATTGATTTTCCTGTAAGATTTCTATAGAGTACAGAACAGTCTGGATAAAAGCTATCTCCTAATTGCCCTCTAGTAACAATTATTAGGAGTAAACGGATTTCCCTGGCGGTCCAGAGGTTAAGGTTCTACGCTTCCAGTGCAGGGGGTGTAGGTTCAGTCCCTGGTCAGGGAACTAAGAACTCACATGCCGTGTGACCGAAAAACAAACAAACAAAACAAAACAAACCCAAAAAACAATTATTAGGAGTAACAACAGTAAGCATTTTATGGCATGTCCAGCAGACATCAGTTTCCCTAAATTAACATGTATTATTCCACCTGTTAACTCATGTTATCAGTATACTACTTTATAGTATGATATATGGCTCTTAGGAGCCTGACGTTTGACAAATAGAGGAAGCTGGACTTTTTGCCTGGAAAACTTTGGGGAATCAGTTATTCATAAAATAAAGCCACTCTTGGGACATGGTGTTTTCTCACTATCTAAGTGACTGATAACTTACGTCAGCAATTTGGTAGTTTTATAACATACTGGAACAATGACAACTAATCTTTCTGGCAGATTATTTTTGAGCTGTGCATTACTTGCATGGTCTAAACTGTGACAAAACACTGAAAATGATTAACTGAAGTGTAAAGATGAACACACTGGATAATGTTGGATATTAGGTAGGTGTCTCAAGCCCATTTTCATGGGAAGGAAACCAGATCACCTAGTTTTAGGCAGCTCCCCAGGAGAAGGGCTTCTAGAACACCAGCCCTGGGCTTGGGGTGGAAGATGTGAATTGCTCATGATCCAGTGAATGGGTAACTGTGAATGGAAGACTTCTTAAAATAATGTTGAAAAGGAAAGGTCAGCATGAAGCTCTTAACTCTTCCTAGATCACGGATCTATGTTGTGTGGTGCTAAAATCTAGAATTACACTGTGTTTTAAAAATTACTATTTTGAATATGCTTTTGGAAGACCAAGTACATAAAACAGATAAACCAGAGGGTATTCACATTACAGCAAAAGGTTTGCAGAACGAGCTGGTTGGAAGTAGGCAGGGCTCTGGAGGCAAACAGAACTGGGTTCAAGCTCTCACTCAGCCAATTAGTTAACTATTATTGTAGCGCCACTGGGCAATATTCTTCACTTTACTGCAGCTCTAAAATGGGCCGATAAAACTTACCTCCTAGAATTGTTGTAGTGCTTTGGGACACTGTGTATAACGTGCCAGCGCCATGTTGGTCCTTGTTAAATGGAGGTGACAGTGGTGATCTTCATCATTGCCACCATTCTTCAATCCGACTCCATAGATTTGTGCCTAATTTTTAGGGCTGTATAGATTACATAAAATGTATCCTGCATCCTTATTTTTTTGCCAGGAGGGACATATGAAATGTCTTATTCATCTCTGTGACCACCTTCCTGCCCACAGTTGCCTGGGGCTTGTTGACTTGTAAGTGATAGGTGCTGGGTTAGATTATGGTTGAATTCAGTTGAATTATAAGCTTTAGATCTTGACAGGGGATGGTGAACTTGAGTTTTTCACCCTTGAGCAGACCAAAGGAAATGACTAGACCTGAAAAGAGTCAACAGAGACTATTATGTCCACCTGTTTACCTGTAATTAACATGCACAATGGCTCTTTGAAATGCGTTCACCTGAGTCAGAGCTCTGAGCATTGTGAAGTCTTGGGAACCTGTCTGGATTCCCTTTCTTTTTTTTAAATCAGATTTTGCTGGAGACACCTTTGGGGCCTACCGGTACCAGGCTTTCGACTTCATTTTATTGGCAAAGGGGACAGCTAGAGGCTCTTTGTAATCGTAGTGCTCTTGTGTTCCCATAGGAGACGGCAAGTGCTTCTGACCTTGGGAAGAGCAAATACAAGCTAGTGGTTAAGCACACAGGCTGGAAACCACTTAGACTTAGACTTGGGATTGAATCCAAGCACTGTCACTTATTATTTGTGATAAGAGTGTACTTACTTAACTTTCCCAAGCCTCAGTTTACTCATCCGTAAAGTGGGTATGATAATATTGGTACTTGTCTCATAAACTATGGGCGGATAAATGAAATACTGCAGCACAATGCTAGTAAAGCTTCTCTCTGTCATCGTTGTCTGGTCTTCCAGAGCGGTTTGGGTGCCCTCCTGTGAACTATCTTGACTGCAGAACTTGAATTCATTGCTCTTCTTCCTGCACTTTGGACCTCCGCTCATAATGGTTCGTTAGATGAGAACATCAACTTCTAAAGCTCAGACTCTTCTGAGAATTGGACGAAAGCCATGGACTCTATAACTAGGAAGATGCACACACCCCTGTACTTTAAATGTTCATAGGCCTCACAAGCCCATATGTCCATGGGACCAGGTTTGGGAGCCCCTGGCTCAAAAGAAATTAATCATAAATGGATTATGGAGCACTTACAACGCACCATGCTTGCAGTCTGGTGGGATTCAAAACCGCACTGGCAGTTACTACTTTTCACTAGCCCTTGACTCTTTTGAAGCTGAGGGTCCAGTGGGCTGACCCCAGTCTTCTTCCTTGAATCACAAATTCTGCCAAAGTCAGAATCTGGGTCCTCAGTGGAGGGAGCTCCTCAGCTGTCTTTCCCAGGGAAAGGTCTGGATGCTCAAATTAGAATACTTGTACTAAAGAGAATTGCCTTTTTGACTCAACTCAAGTGAGAAGTATTTCTGTGGTCAAGTTCAAGCAAGCAAGCTCAATAAACCCCTTATGGGAAAGGATGAGGCAAATCAAGAACAGATTACTACACTGTTCTTCGTTGGTGGTCGTTAAATGCATCCAAATAAATTAGTTGGGGGACTCAAATAAAATAGGAGTGGATAAAGGGGAGAATGTTATTTTAGTCCCTCTTTACCTACATGTTTGATTGCTTATGGTTCCTCCTCTAGTCTGGAAGCCCCAGGAAGGCAGGCCTCCTGTGTTCTTTGCTCACTGTACAGTGCCTGGCACACAGTAGATGCAATAAATATTTGTGGAATAAATGATGATTCCTGATTCTCAAACTGCTGTTCTGAGCAGAAACTCTGCCATCAACCAATAGAAGTGCTTCTATGGGTCTGTTTGAAGGACTTAAGATTCACGGAATGATCTTTGACTTCTCTACTTGCTGTAGAAAAAGGTATTGAGGGAAAAATCGGAGGTTCATATAGAGCATGGAGGCATCCAGTACATCTTTCTCCAAGTCCTTATAAATCTAACAAGGCTGACACAGTTAATGCTAATTAAAATGCTTCTTTCTTCTTTTTTTTTTTTTTGCCATGCTGCACAGCTTGTGGGATCTCAGTTCCCAGGCCAGGGATTGAACCCCGGCCCTGGCAGTGAAAGCCTGGAATCCTAACCACTAGGCCACCTGGGAATTCCCCATAATTTATGGAAACCTTTAAGATTTTAGTTTTTTGGCTGTGCTGCATGGCATCTGGGATCCTATTTCCCTGACCAGGGGATCAAACCTGTGCCCCCTCAATGGAAATGCAGAGTCCTAACCACTGGACCGCCAGCGAATTCCCCCTTCACGGTTATTATGATCAACTTTTCTTTACTAGGATTTGCTAAATCCATGATTAATTTGTTGTTGATTTCTTGGCCAAGAACACAATATCCAAATATGACATTATTTTTTTGTAAGCTTTCTGGTTATTTGGCACTAAAAAAAACCCCGTTAATAGCTGTTTTTATTTTGACTATATCTTATGTATGAACAATAGGGTCAAACAAAGCCAAAGTTTATACAGTAAAAGGGGAAATTCCCCTCATAGATTTACATTGCCACTTTCAGAGCTAAATATCCTCCATATCTTGCTGTTTAGTAATTCAGACCTTTATGGATGTCAGTGGTTGCTGATATGACTGGTGGTCAGGAGATAACCTTGGCAGTACAGGAACCATGGTGAAATCGTCTGAATCTCATAGTGAGAACATAGGTCCTTGTCCACTCTCCTGCACTCTGTTAAGTAAAACTGTCTCTGGGGCTAGGCTTCAACATTCCCTAACCTTGAATCTTCCTTTTAACAACAATTGCACAAAGCTCAAGTTCTGACCCATGTTAATCCAATCCACTTTTAAAAACGTACATTGTGCCTTTATGAGCACATCCCCTGCCTCTAGGAGATCACAGTTTAGCTCGGGAGATGAGAAATAAACTTATGAGAAATTTGACAATGCCAGATGGCATGTATGAAATGCCAGACATATTCTCAGGCTCTGAGGTGGGTCTTAGAGGATAAATAAGTTTGCAGGAGGGCTGGCCGTTGTAAGCAAATGAGAAGAGTTGGAAGAGGGTAAGCTCTGTTACTAGGACATGGTTGGTCGGGAGGAGAGAGTGTGTGCAGAAGCAGGTAGATTGGATGGAGGTGGTGCAGGCCCTTGAATGTCAAACTTGGAAGTCTGTCCTGTAGACAATGGGCATTGAAGGCTTCTAGATGTATCTGATGGCAGCTGGAAACAGGTCAAAAGGCTAAAGAATTGATTCAAACCCAAGGAAGCTACAGCAAAGAGGTGGGTATATCAGGCCTCTAGATCCATGAGAAATTGCTATCGAGATGAAACCAAGCCCCCTTCTACAGCCACGAATGCACCCTGTCTCCTCGTTCAGGGGCTCACACAAGGCCCCCCATCTCTCACCAGGTGCCTCCTCCTCCCACTCTATGCTTCCCTGGCAATTCTCCCAGTGTGCCAGTACTTTCTCGTATCTTCATGGCCTTGCACATGCTAATCCTCTTGTCCACAAAACCCTCCCCACCCTCCCTTCCGGCCTCTGCTTCCTTACTACCTACTTTGTTTCATGACTTGGCTGGAGCGTGGCCTTAGTGACTAATGCTCTCACTCTGTGCCAGTCCCCAAGCAAGAGGCCCCTCCTTGGTGCCCCCAGAGCCTCCTTAGTTACGGTATCACACTGGACGGTTACTATCTGCTTTATAGTTCTCCCCATTGTTTCAGAAGCACTTTAAGAGCAGGGACCTTGTATTACTCATTTTGAAGCCCAACACCTGGCCCAGGAACTGACATGGAGCCGGCATTCTGCAAATTCTTATTGAATGGATTATGCAAGTTTTTTTCATTTTTTTTCCCCCTTCCTGGAACTGGACTTAAATGAAAGCAAAATGTTATAAAGGAAAACTTCTAGGATGTCAGGATAATAAGACCCTAGAACTGTGGTTCTCGAGTGGAACCTCAACAGGTTATGAACCCTTGGATAAGAGTCAGATAAACATTTAAAATGTATTTTTGTTTTAATAAAAGATTTATTTTGTTAGGTGGTATTGATCATAGGCTCGTTGAACTAAGCAGGCATTTGAAGCGAGGTAGCTCTTTCCCCAAAGAGTCATGAGGCTTAGCATGAAATTGAGTCAGAGACAGATGTGGACGTGAGTATTTAAGAGAATACAGTCAGGGCAACAAACATTCTTGATCAAACGGAGATATGGTGGTAAAAACCAGCCAAGTGAATATCACATTAACTGTGAATGCTTTTATAGATGGCATGGAAATCCTGTTGTAATCTTTAGTGTTGTTTTGAGTCTTTTATTTTTCAAGTTCCTGCCAAAATCTAGATGGGAAGCACTGCTATAGAAAGAGTTCCTGAATGGTGACCAGGCCATTGGTCAATAGGTAGCAGGTCTTATGGCAGAGAGCAACAGGAGATATTGGTGGTCTTCTTGTTCTTTCAGCTTGATGCCATTTTTTTCAAAGTGATGAAAGGATAAAAAGTCAAGGACTGGCTTGCTCTTGCTTTTATAAAATTGTTACCCTGTGGCAAGTTTTGTTTTTTTTTTTTTTTTTTTTTTTTTTTTTTTTTTTTTTGCGGTACACGGGCCTCTCACTGTTGTGGCCTCTCCTGTTGTGGAGCACAGGCTCCGGATGTGCAGGCTCAATGACCATGGCTCACGGGCCCAGCCGCTCCGCGGCATGTGGGATCTTCCCGGACCGAGGCATGAACCCGTGTCCCCTGCATCAGCAGGCGGACTCTCAACCACTGTGCCACCAGGGAAGCCCTGGAAATAAAATTTTGATAGCTTGTTGCAGCAATTTGTCAATGAGACTGTTTTAAATCTAAGCACAAATGGTAATTCATGACTCAAATTACAGCTTATTTCAACTCCCTCTGGCTGCTGTTCTGTCAATACATTAGAATTTTCTAAAGCAGTTTGTGATCAGACACTTACAAGACCTGGGTACACATCTTCCAGAAATGTCAAGGATTTTGACAGCACCCACAAGGTCCAGCTGAAGCCTTAAACTGCTCTAAGTCTCCTTGCATCCCTCGAATCCATGGAAGCTGACTTCACAGGCCACCTGGTGCATTCACCCACCAGACACAGCACAGATGGCTTGTGTACTGCTGGTGATTTCATTTTTGCCTTTTAAATAAAAAATATTTATGCAAATAATAATTCAAAACACCCAGTGAGGGCTTCCCTGGTGGCACAGTGGTTGAGAGTCCGCCTGCCGATTCAGGGGACATGGGTTTGTGCCCCGGTCCGGGAAGATCCCACATGCCACAGAGCGGCTGGGCCCATGGGCCATAGCTGCTGAGCCTGCGCGTCCGGAGCCTGTGCTCCACAATGGGAGAGGCCACAACAGTGAGAGGCCCGTGTACTGCAAACACACAAACAAACAAACAAAACACCCAGTGATTTTCTAGCTATAAAAAAAGTGAATACATAATGTAGATGAAGATTTGAACTTACACATGCCTAGGCACTGCCAGGTACCATCTCACAAATCTTTCCCTATTAGAGATCTGATTCTTATCTGTTCCCCAGATTCAAGCTTTTAAAGGAATTAGAGTTCATCTAAGCTTTTTTCTTAAAGTCAAAATCTTCTATGGTCTCTAAGGTCTTAGAGGGGCCGAAAAGCTTCCATCTGTTATTTTCTGATGAGCCAGTGATTTTTCTGTCCAGCTGGATTGTTCGTTTCTTCAGGCAGGGATTATTTTATTCTTCCTGGTAGTTTTCCAGCCTCCTGCACAATATGATGGGTGTGGCTGTGCTCGATAAATGTGTGTGCACCTCCATGCATCCCGATACAGACACACTGTCATTTCTTGTTCTATTGTCCGTCTTTATAAAAGACGCATCTCACCACTCTCCTCCTCAAAATTAAATGCAGAGTCCTCCATAAGCTGTTTGAAATCACCTCCTTGCAGCCCAAACCTCCTTTCTGCTGTTCTCAAATGAATCTGCCACTGCCCCAGTGTGAATTTCCTTCTGTGTTTGCAGCCAGGAGGTCCTGCTCAGAGATGGCCTCTCTCAGTCCCCACACCTTGGTGTATATCAAAATCGTCTGGGAAATTTAAGCAGAAAGATCTCCAGGTCCAACCCCAAACTTAGTGCATCAGAATCTCAAGGGCATGGGACCCAGGCATCTGTATTTTAAACTGATACCCCTGATACCCCTGATGATTCCATGCCCCCCCAAGCCCTCACCAGAAGAGCTCAGTGGCCTCTGATTTTGGAATCAGTCTGGAGCAACCTCATCAGCTTCCCACTGTAGGTCGCCCTATTGAAAAACAAAAGGGAAATTTAATAAGCCCCTGCCCTGTGTAAGTTTCTACGGTTCTATGAGGACAGCTTCCAGGAGGACCTGGAGAAAGTTGCTCCATCCCCAGGGAGGGTCCTCCTCACCTTGGGCCACAGGACAAGGGAGGCAAGGTATTTCTGGTTCAACCAGGAAGCCAGCTTCAAAAACTCTGGCTCTCTTATCTCCACTTATCTTGAAGCTATCATTGCAGTTTGCTACTGGAGAGGCAGTGGTGATCAAGGAGTTGTAGGTTCTTAGTTTTATTAGAAATCTGTAAAGAGTCATCAGGTGGAACGGAAAAGAACTTTGATCAGGGAGGGGTCGGGAAACTTTGAGAAGATATATAACCTTTAGGGGCATTGAGTAGATGACGTCTAAGCTCTCTTTTTTGTACTGCGAGGAACTATCAGAAAAAAATCTTTTCTAATCAAAGTGTTTTGTTGATTCACACATACACGTTGTGGGCTCGGTTTTTAACAGTTCTGAAATCGGGAACTGTCTCAGTTGAGACACTTTTACTGTGCTGTTTCTCCCTTCCTCCTCTTCCAACATAGTTATCAACTCAGGACAAGACTTCTATATAATCCACGCCACATTATAATCAAGGACATTCTGTATATTTTAAGAGGGGGACACAGCCCTTCTCTCTCTGCTGAGTGTGGAGTGTTTTTCCCTTCTCCCTCCTTTCGAGGAGAGAAGAGACAAAAGCTCTACTGGAGAATTCTTGAGAGAATAATAAGGTCAAGAGAAAAACCACCTCCAAGGGGGTTTGTCAGCTCAGGAAAGGCACTGAGGGCTCCTAGCAGTGAAGAGGAGGAGGAGAGGAGAAAGGGACAAGGGGGTCCAGATGCGGGGCTTCTTGCACGGGACTGAGATCCTTGTGTGTCTGTTTGCGTAGAAAAATGAAAGCCTCCTGGGAGTTCTGGGTGCTAGAAAATAGGATAAGATGGAAGATTTTAATAAAGTCAAAGTCAAAATTCCTGATGGCCGTGAACTGACACGCAGGAGCTGCCTATCTCTAGGCTTCACAGGCCACCGTAGCATTCAAGTGTAATCTCTGCCCTGCTGGAGCTGCGGTTGGTGGGGAGGAGGTGGGTGCAGGAGCACAGGTAGCTTCCTCGCCCTTCTCTTCATCACACCCATGGCACCCCAGGGCTGTGGGAATATGATTTGAAAGCTGCCGTGTTTCACCCAGGTAATCTGTCCGTGAGGCCATTTGGGAGACATTTTTTCAGGGCTTGGGAACAAGAAAACTAATGCCTCTAAGAACAACAGATGAGGGGGCTTCCCTGGTGGCGCAGTGGTTGAGAGTCCGCCTGCCGATGCAGGGGACACGGGTTCGTGCCCCGGTCCGGGAAGATCCTACATACCGCAGAGCAGCTGGGCCCGTGAGCCATGGCCGCTGAGCCTGCGTGTCTGGAGCCTGTGCTCCACAACGGGAGAGACCACAACAGTGAGAGGCCCGCATACCGCAAAAAAAGAAAAAAAACAAAAAAAGAACAGATGAGTTAACTTTTATACTGATCTTGTTCCCTTCTTTGCTTTGGCTGCTAGGAAGCTTAGAGCCACAATTCCAATTGCTCTCTAGCAACTAAGGTCCTTCGGTGGAAGACCTTATGGTATTTCTCAATTTTGTGTTGAAAATTTCCCCTGGCTTTGTTTTCTAACCTACCATTAGTTTTCATGGTCTTGTTAAACATTTCTCTCCTTGCTATTACACCATATATAGTTTTGAAAATCGCATCAAACTGTTTTGGAGCAAGGCAGGTGCACACAAACTATGGGAGAAATATCACATCCCATCAGGGAATCTCAACCAAGAAGAGTATCATCAGGGAGCTTGTAGGATCCGAGTCAGGTAGTCGTGGGTTTGTGTCCTGAGCTCTCCCCACTCTGCTCACTTATTAAACTTGATCGTGGGAGTAGGTACTTCACCTCTGCGAGCCTCAGTTTTCCTCATCTGTGAAGTGGGCTGAGTCTCACCTGAAGAGCATATGTGAGGCTTTGTGGTCAAGTACAGGGTGCTGAGAGATGACAGCTTTTGCAACTTGTCCTCAATTGCTGTTTGAGATCTTGCTGGGTATGCAGTGCTGGGGGAGTGGAAGCTGTGGTTCCTGGTTTCACAAGGAGGACCCAGATTGTGATACGCAGAATAATTAGGCCCCGTCCAATGTTGCATGTGAGCCAGAGGAAGACAGGGAGTGAGTGGGGCCACTGACTCCATGAGTGTGGAGAGAAAAGGCTTCGTGGAGAGAGGCAAGAGGGCTTAATCCGGTTTTCTGAGAATGTGTGAGGCAAGCCCAGAGGAGGAGAGAGAATTCTGAATAAGTCTTTTGGCTGAATGAGAAAGGGTTAAAGCCCTCCCTATGCCCTGGCACTTTCGGCAAGAGGAAAGGGTTAGGCACCAGCTCGCCTACCAGTCCAGAGCCCCTCTTCAGAGCCCAGGCCACCAATGGCTCAGAAGCGACCCCAGAGGTGGGGTAGGTCACGCAGCTCTCCCCCAGCCTTGGGTAAAGCCAGGCTGGCTCTCTTGGCCTGAGGTCAGCTCCCTCCTGGACTGGACTCCCTGGTGGTCAATTCTCAGCCCGATCAAAGGCTATGGCAAAAATGTGCTTCATTCCATTAAATCCACCCAGATGGTTGGTCAGGCATCTCCTGGGGGATACTGCCCATGCGTGGGTGCAGCACACACATACACATACACACATGTGCACTGGCTCTCTGAGTCTTGTGTTGTAACAAGGAAGAAGGAAATATGGACGAAACATTTCTCACTCAAGGAACTAGCTGAGACCCAGTGAGAGCTTTGTGGAGGCCATCAATCACGTTGCCTTCTTCTCTGGCCGTGCATAAGAACTCCATTATGGCTGTGCTGTTTTTAAGGTACTTTTGTTTTCTTTGGTTTGGCTGAGTGTTAGGTGCTTGTCATTGCCCTATACCCTTTTAAGACTCTTTTTTCGTTCCAATTTCCTTGGAGTTTTATAGTAGGTGGTGTGGTTTTCAACACCACCTGTCAAGGCCAAAAGGAAGCCTAACTTGAGGGTTGTTCATGAACAAAGAAGTGGATTTGAACCACTGCCTCAAACTCAATGTGAACCAGCTCTCTGGAGCCGAGCAGCCATGGCCACGGCTTCCCGGTCCCTGGGGCCACCCTTGCCACCTGAGCTCACTTTGGGACTACAGTGGGCTCTTCAGCCAATGTGGGCAACAGGTGATCCTCCTTTTTTTAATAAAAAGCTTTCCTTTTGGGTGATAAGGTCCTTCGGGATGCTCTTCTCTGTCCACTTTGATTGCTGTTTGGAACCACTGCCCTCTATCCTCAGAATCAGAATGAAAGGCTGGACACAGGCCTCATCTCCAAGACTGAGAGTGGTGGCTTGGGTCTGATGCCCTTCCCAAGGGTCCAATGGTGGTCCTGCTGGGCTCCTGCTAAGAGCTGGGCTCCCCTCATATTTCCCCTCCAATTCTGGGGTCCAGAGACATGTGAAGATCCACAGTATTGGGGATGGTCAGTCTGGGTTTGAATCTGGATCATTTACCACCAGTGTCACCAATGTCATGATGCCCACATGGCTTTCCTCCTCTGCTTTGGTGTTGTTTCACTGGCTTGAAAGGCCCATACTCCCTGTTGAAGGAGAGATAAGGATGTGAGCAGAGAGTTCCAGATCCTGCGGGGAAAGGGCACATGGTGTGGCTGAGGACAGGAAGCAAGGCCAGCCGGGCTGGAGGCCAGTGAGCAGGGGCCAGATGTGGGAGGGCGCGGGGGCCATGTCAACTCATCCCAACCAGGACACTGGTGTAAATGGACGGATGCTCCAGCAATCATGGCTCTGGGATAGGAAGTAAGAAGCGGGGCTGTCCGGGGGAGACTGGACGTCTTCGGTCCCTCTCAGGCAGGGATGCTCCCCTGGCATCTGCCGTTGGCTCTCACCGCTGGCCCCCAGATGCTGACGTGTGGACAGCGCCACCAGGATGAAAAGGGACTGATCTGTGGCAAAATGAGAAAACAGGTCTCAGGAAGGATGGTCCTTGAATCTGATCTTCTGTCATCCCCGATTCTTTTTGTTGAAACATCTATACGTTTATGAAACAATGGTGATGAAAACTGGGCTTTCAAAACATCTTCATTTACCAAATAAAACATGGCAGGCTTGTGGGGACAAAAATGACCCCAAATAACATTTATCTGAAAATTGATAGGTCTGTGAAAGCAAGTGTCTGGGAACAGCAGGTCGGGGTCACGTTGAAGTGCAGAGTCCAGCAGCGCCTCGGTTCTTGGACCCCTTCTGCCCAGTGACCTTCCTTTATCCCATGGTCACACCAGACCTTAGCAGCTTGAAGAACCTCAGCCTGATGTGCTGCTGACAGACACCACTCCCGGCCACGAGCCTCCACCCTCCCTGTTCTTCGTGCCTCTTCACGGATGATGACAGGTCCAGACCTCATTTCACAGGTGACCCCCAGGTTCATCTGCTTCACCCCCAGCCTTACTCCTCCTTTTCATCACGCCTTCCAGACCCCCACCCTTGGAACCTCCCAACATTTTCCCCGCCCCACGCTGGGTGGAGAGGACACCGCCGTCCAGGGGTCTGGGCTGCTGTTATCTGTGGCTCAGTCTCGGCCAGCCCTGCTGCTGGTCCTTCAGTGTAGTATCTTGTCTCGGGGCCCCTCTCCCACCCCCTCCAGGGCTGCATCGACTGAAGGTGCAGGTTCAGCTTTTGTGCAGGTGGAGGTGACCAGTGGGAAGTTCGAAGAGGGCGGGGGAAGCAGGGACTGGGGAGAAAGCACTGGGGTGAGTACGTGTCCCAGGTCCATGAAGCCAAGGGATCAGAGTCCGTCAAGAGGGAAGAGAAGAGACAAAGCGTTCATTGTCCCCAGTGCCCACCTTTCCTCCTGGGCTCCCTGTCCCATGTGGTGCCTCTTTCACCTGGAGGCCCAGAGACTTGGAGCAGAACTGGTTTTCCTGGGCTCCCTCAACCCCTTTGTCCCTACGCCCTTGCCAGCCAGTCGGCCCCCAGCTTACAGTCCTGACTTCAGCTACCAACATCTCTAAAATCTCCTTCCCCACCACCACTGGCTCTGCTTTGTCCCTGCAGTTCAGGGCCCTGCTTTACTCACCTGGATGTCCCCGGCTGGGCAAGTGAGCCCGCCGCGCAGGCAGCGTTCCCCGCAGGTTTGTGTAGTGCAGAGTGAGCCTCGGAGCTCCCGCAGATTGCTGGGACCCACTCTGCAGCCCGAGACTTTGCAGTTCTAACAGGTGCCCAGGTGATGCCGGTGCTGGTGGTCCAGGGACCACACTGTGAGCACCAGTGGTTTTAGTGTACCAACTGGCCGGATGAACCTGAGCTAGTACTTGAGGTATGGTTTGGTTCATCCAGAGGGAAGTGAGTTCTTCCTCATTCAGGCCCACCCCACACCTGAGCAGCAATTAAGATGCCCTTAGATCCATTCACTTTTGGTGGCGCCTTTTCCCAATGCACTCCTGTTATGTTTCCGGTCGATTCGAACATTATAATGGTTTTTACACATGTAAAAACCCACCACCCACCCCCACCATCCAGGACTGGTACAGTTGATTTTTAGACTCAAAGACAGGTGTGATTTGGGTACATGTAATCAGGTTGGCTTAGCTGGTGGTTCAGTCTTTCTAGATTGTCATGCGTACGGGTTGTAACTTCTGTTTCTGTTTCATCCTCCCCTCTATGTTGTTGCCCAGTCATGTGTAAGGGTGTTGAAGGAGCTGGGGCTGATGGATTCTCCTGCAGCTCAGGAAACCCTTCAGTAGACCCATCATGAGCCCCTTTGGACCACAAGACTTCACCTAAAGTAACTGAGCTCTAGTCCCTTAATTTAACAAAAAGACGGTCAAATGCCACCCTTCTGAAGCAACTGAATCGAACATGAAAAATCATGAAACGAACCAACCTGGCTGTGGCCCAAGTTCACCCATGTTCTGGTTGGACCTGGTCTATCTGAGTCTCCTGTGTCTCTTACTTACCAGGGGCCCCATGTCAGGGGTTTGGAAGGGCAGACAGTGTGACAAGCGTTTAGAGGAACCCCAAACGGTTCTTTATGCTGAGACTTCCCAAATGGGGTAATGACAGGCTCCATTATCTTGATAAGAGTTTCTTTTGGACACTAGCCAGTTTCCTTGTTCTTATTCTTTGTTCCCCAAGCAAACGACTGGCATATGATCTGATCTCTCAAGCAGAAGAATTCTTTAGTCAAAGGATACTCCGATTGCAAATGAATGGATTGGTCTCCTGGCTCACCAATTAGTGTCTGGCGAGTGTAACTAATGTAGCTGGACTTCCTAGAATCTGATCACACTGGGGCGAATTGAACTTGAAAAGGCTAACGCCACGATGCTACCATCCCGTCTACAGCCCCGCGGAAGCAGCCATCCCCACTGTCCCCCACTGCCCTGCGCTTCCTTCGCTTTGCTGTTAGACCTCCACGCTTGAGGCTTCCCTGCTCAGTTGCAATAACCCCCTTGGAAGGGCAGTGTGCTGGGCTCCACCAACCTCATGTACCTTAAGGGAAAGTGTTAAGGATTAGATAACTCCAGGGAGATGGTCACATCTCTGATGTTTTATTTCCCCACTTTGCTGTGAGCCTATTGGGCACTGCAATTTTGCCTATACTACTTCCAACCATGTTGGTCTAGATCTAGTGTTGCCTTTAAAGATATTCTCCCTTTACTCTTTCAGGGAGAAGCCGTTTAGCATCTTTCGTGGGGCATATGTCAAAAAATTCTGTGCTTGTTCTGATGACCTCAGAGCCAGTGTTCCTTCTCTACCCATTCCTTTGAATGTTTCTGAATAGCAAGGCATCCTTTGGTGGGGGGCACTTAGACACAAGGCCTGCCATTTGAATGGAAACACAGTCTTCTTGGGGGAAGGGGAAGGCTTTGGGGTCTAGTGGAGAAATACCAGGCTTTGGAGTTAGACTTCAGTTCAAGCTCTGGCTCTGCCACTTTCTAGCTGTGTGACTTTCATAAGTTACTTAACTTCTCTGAGCCTCAGATGAGGAATCTCTGAAGGAGTTATTGAGCTAGTGTGAGATTTTGACCACCCTATCCAAATAGCCCTCCCTACCACAGATACTTGCTATTCTATCACCTTGTTCATTTCCTTCAAAATTCTTATCCCAATCTGAAATGTTTCTCCCTACGTATTTATCTCTTGCCTATTGTCTGTGTTGCCCTAGTTTATAAAGCCCAGGAGGGCAGCAGTCATGTCTATCTGGCTTTGAACTTCAGCCCTATTACCTAGAGCAGTTCCTGGAACATTGTAGGCACTCAGCACTTATTTGTTGACTGAACAGATGTATGGATAACATAATCCTCAGCACGTGGTTGACACCCAGTTAATGTAGAACTCACTCAAACCATCTGGGTAAAGAGCCCTGGTCCTCCTCTTCCGATCTGCCCACACTCACTCAGTCAACTCATTCTGCACATATTTCCTGAGTACCTACTATGTGCTAAGTATTGTTCTAGATTCTGGGGATACAGCAGTAAACAAAACAGACACAAATTCCTGCCTCATGAAGCTTAAGTTTTAGTGGGCAGACAGGCAAAAGAATAAAGAAGTAAAATATAAGGAGGTCAGATGGTGAGAAGGGCTGTGGAGAGGGTAGGGAGTGCTGGGGAGGGATGGTCAGGAAAGTCTGCCCGGAGGAGATGATATGTCAGAAAAGTCCTGAAGGAAGGGAGGGGTGAACTCACAGATTTCTGGGGGAAAAGTCTTCCAGGCAGAGAAAACAGCAAGTGCAAAGGTCCTGGGGCTGGATGATTGCCAGAGTGGGCTGCAGGGATAGAGGTCATGGGGGTTGGTTGAGCACGCCCTTGTAAACCATGGTGAGGGCTTTCCGCATTGCTCTGAGAAAGATGAGAAGACTATGGTGAACCTTCTATTTTCTAGGGTCATTAGAGGGCTGTGTTTGTTGCTGGAAGATTCTGCAGTTGGACTGCCCCCTGGTGAGCAGAGAGCTGTGTCAGGCTTCCACTCTCCATCCTTCTCACGAGAGGCAGTTTCTGCCGCCCTGGACACTGGCCTGGCTCTGCGTGTCACTTCCTCTCCCTGGAGTGTCCCCTGCTCGAGGCTGTAGGTTACCCTGGAAGGCAGGGGCCGGGGGTGGTGCTGCTCTTGACAGCCACCTTCAACAGCCAGTGCCGACTGCACACCTGATCGGCTTGAAGCTCCCAAGTACAGAGGAGCAGCAGGAAAGGATGAGACTCAGCTTGGTCCTCAGGCTGGGGGCTGGGGTGGGGTGCGGGTCCCTGGTAACCTGGTTGGGAAGACAGGCTCTCTGAGGGCAAAGCTGAGTGATGTTGCAACATTGTAGGTATCACATACACAGTGCCCAGAGGGTTGTTACAATGGTAACAATGGCTAACAGTTATGTCAGGCTACTCAGAGACAGTAAAATTAGGTTTTAGGGGTCAAGCTGACACCCGAAGGGGAGCCATGGTCACACAGACTCCTGGGACCCAGTACCTGGAAGCATACGGTGATGCCTGAGAGGCCACAGCCCCCGATTCTTCCCACCTAGGTCTGTCCCACGTCACGGGGCTCCCGGGCTCAGAGATCAGAGACCTCACAGGGTGGGAGGACCCAGGTGGCCGGCAGGATGTAGAGCCAACCTCTAGGGAAAGGGGCTTAGATAACCCAAGCTGAGGGCAGGTGCCTGCTCTACGGCGTCCACTTGGGACCCGGCTCAGTATCAGGGCAGAGCCTCTGGCAACCCCAGGAGCCTCTCTGAGCCTCCAGTTCCTGGTCTGTAAAGGGAGGGGCTGGCCTCCATCAGGGAACCCCCAGCTCTGCCACAGGCTGCCCTCTAGGAGGACAGGGGCTGGTGGCACTGGCTGAGCTGGCAGGGACTCCCCTGCCACACTCAGAGCGGTCCCACTGACCTGTTAATGTTCATATTTGGAGCTTCCCCACGACTTTCAATTTAGGAAAGTGTTCTGCCTCTTTAAAAAAAGCCATGAGGGACCCCTATAGAGGATTCTCCCCAGTGAAGGCCATGCCTCCCGGGTTGAGGCCCAGCGCTTGGTTCTGCCTTCTGGAGTTTTCAAGAGCAGGTAGTCATCAGGACCATAATCACCCAGGGAAGGTCCTTGAGAAATGGGGTCTGGGGGCAGAGTCTTGGATCTTTAATGAGCTTTTCCTTCTTCCTACTGTTCTTAATGTTAGGTTTCATTAGGAAATGGAGTTCTGTAGCTCTGGTCTTCTACCCAGACAGGCTGTTGACATAGATGCTTCTAACCAGTGGGCAGGGGAAAGAAAGGTTGGCCCTCTGAGAGGGGTGGGTCTCTCCAGGACCCTCCTCTCTACACAAGAGGAAGACCACTCTGAACAGGGTCTGATAAAAGGCCATGGGACACAAAGGGCCTTGGGACAGGGTGGGGTCCTGGTGATGAAGGACCCACACTGTGGTGGCAGGTGCCCTGTGGCCCCATTGTGTTCTTCCCTCACATCCAGGACCCCACCGCCTTCCTGCTCCACTGACATCACCCACCTTTTCACCTGGACACACCTCTCCAGCTCGCTTTGAAATGACAGGTAGGTTCCCTCCTCTTCCTTCTTCCTGGTGTCTTCTGAACAAAAAGCTCACAAGCCCTTGTTGTGTTAGGATCTTTACGCTAACCACAAGGGCGAAAGGACAGGGTCATCACAATGACAAAAATGAGGAAATGGTGCTGTTCTTTCTGCTCTGAGCTGAGCTATTGATGGGGTTTCCTCCACAGTCTCCTGGCAGGATCCCTACCACCCACTCCACTCTCACACAATCCTCGAAGGTCACTCCTGTTCCTCATCTGGTCTTCCCACCCTTGTTTGCCCGATGACCCCTGCTTATATTTCAAGTCTCACTTCCTTAGAGAAACTGCTTCTGCCATCTGACTTACATGTTTTATTCCCTGTATTCTCCCATAGCAACTTGTATTAATACTCATGCCCTGTTGTCATTGTCACCATGCAGGTCTGTCTCTAAGACAAGACAGTGTGCTTCTGTGGGGGAGGGACACTTTGTACCCCCTCCTCCCTCGTGGATATTTCCTACTCCTACCTCTATTTTTGTCTGCTGTGCTCAGGGCAGGCATTACGAATCAATCACAGCGCTCTTTTTTTGATGATCCCAAACTCAGCACTTCACAATCATTCTCAGCCCAGCCCTTCAAGATCCAAACAATCATAACCCCCGTAAGAGGAATCCACGGTGCTGTCTGGTCTTAGGCATTCCCTAGCAGATGTGTATCCTGGTTCTCTTGTCACCCGACTCTCATCAACTGTTGGACTGAAAGTAGGAGAATGAAAAAGAGTGAGGTTATCCTGCGGAAATTTGCCTATTCTCATCAAGGGGAGAGGAGGAACTTGGGAACGATGGGAAGAGCTATAGGATTAAAAAAGAAATCCAAGGTTGAAAGTAACTTTCATCTGGATGAAGCCTAATGCAGACATCCAGCCCTAAATCCTGCTTGGTGGCTGATACAAGGCACGGGCTCCTGGTATCCTTCCAGAATGAAGCACCAGGAGACTAGGGGTTAACAGCTCTGTGGCAAGGAAGCCAAGGTGTCATCTCATAGCCTCCACATCTCAGCTGAAAGGTGGGACATGGCTCACTCAGGCCACGATAACAGAGGCAAGTCCTACAAAGCCATATGCTTCTAACCAAGAGTTACCAACCACCAATAGAGTTTTGATAAAAAATAAATGACAAGAAACCTTCTTGGTAGATTGTCGGGGTAAAACCAGAGTCTGGTGATAAAGAAAGACTGGGGGTCCCAAAGCGATACCTATGTAAGAGAGGGATTGCGGGCAAGGTTGGGGGCAGGTGTGGTGGGTTTGCAAAGCTCCAAAGGTCAGACAATGTGAATGCCAAGGGCAAGAAATCAAAGATTGTGAGTGGTTGGAGGTGGTTCAGCTTGAGGTCCCATGTTCTCAGCTCCTGGGTTATGGAATCCATGCTAGAGGCAGAAGGTGATGGCTAAAGCTAATATAAGCCTGTGGAATCCATGGGTAACACTCATGTCTTCTGCTCTCCAGTCACGTCTGCACTGTCGCCATCCTCATTTCTCCAAGGCAAAGGGCCAACGGGAGACCTCCCTGCCAGGGCAAATCATCCCCAAGAGATGCTTTTCCCCTTTGGCACCATGTCCTGTATTTGCTCAACAACCTACATCCTGCTGTGCCCCAAACCTTGGAGCAGTTTTCCCACAAATTCATTCACATTCTCCAAGTTTAAAATCAAGCCTATATTCAGGGAGCACTTGAGAGACTTAGAGGTTCACCTAGAAGGAAGTGGAAATTGCATCGCTAATGTCAGTGCTTTTGCAGTTGGAGAATAGCCAGACTGTTCATATGACAATCAATCTAACACGCCTAAATTGCTCCCACAGATTAACCATCGATTGTTAGAAAGGTCACTTACTTCCTTTATCTTTATGGCAGCCGGTAGAAATAGAGTACCCCGGGAGACACGCCTCCTTATAGCGAGGAACGTATAAATATCAAGGCACTTTTATTCAAATTGAGAAGAACCCAGAAAATGGGGATCTCTACAGTCATCCTTGAAATATGTCTTTTATTGGGCCAAGTTCTATCTACAGGTATTATATCTAATTACTACATTTGTTAATTTCACTGCTCTAACTCCAAATCATGGCAAATTATGTGTTTCTTGGTGCTAGACTTTCCATCTCAAGGGGAGTTTTCTATCAAGGGCGGGGGCAATTCTTTGCTAATCATTGTAATTGCAAGTATTTTTATTTTGTTTCTGGCTGAGAAATGCCATGGTTGTAGTTAGAAAAAGTCATTCATTATGTCAGTGTCTACAGTGAGTCACTCAACTAACGAAATGATTGATTGGTCTTAGAAAAATTCCTGAAATTAAGGAGAAGTGTGCACTATTAAGAGGCCCTAAAACTTTGTCATCATTGGTTAAGCCCTTAGTTTGTGTACTGATGAAAATGGGCAGAAAAGATTGCCCTGGAAATGCTCATAATGTGACGTCTTTCTGCAGGTGTGTCTGGCTTATTAGTTAATATTTACCAAGCAAAATCAGATCAAGTGGCTGAGCACAGATATGATCATTAAGATTGCAAGTTTGTGTCTGTCACCGCTTTAGAGAAATGATTTTTTTGTATAAGATGTGGTTAAATTCTCTCTTTTTAAAAAATAATTTATTTATTTATTTATTTTTGGCTGTGTTGGGTCTTCATCGCTGCGCACGGGCTTTCTCTAGTTGTGGCAAGCAGGGGTTATTCTTCGTTGCAGTGCTTGGGCTTCTCCTTGCGGTGGCTTCTTTTGTTGCGGAGCACGGGCTCTAGGTGCATGGGCTTCAGTAGTTGTGGCACGTGGGCTCAGTAGTTGTGGTTCACAGGCTCTAGAGTGCAGGCTAAGTAGTTGTGGCGCACGGGCTTAGTTGCTCCACGGCATGTGGGATCTTCCTGGACCAGGGATCGAACCCGTGTCCCCTGCATTGGCAGGCAGATTCTTAACCACCACACCACCAGGGAAGTCCTAGAGAAATGATCTGAAGCTTAGTTAGTCAAGCATATCTTTGTGTTCTTAGAGTGTCACGTGATAAAATGGACACGAAAGAGCCCTGGGCAAATCAGTGAGACCTTGAATCTCAATGTCATTTTACCAAGATGCTAAGTGAACAGGACGATTAGCCAGTCTGTCGATTAGTTCTCTCTTTTTTTCTCTCTGTCTCTCTCGCTCTCTGTCTCTGACCAGGAACACGCTGACAGTTGACACCCACCTTCCCTTCTTGTCAGGAGGACCTCAGGGGGTACTGGCTCTGGACAATCTGGGGGCTGGAGATTGTGCCTCCATCAAAATATTTGAAAATGGAAGTCAGTGTTCTTAGCTCCAGCTTTTATGAGTACGAAGTTAATCCCTGGACTTGGACTGGCTCTGAAAAGTGACAGGGGATTCATGTCAGCCCCTAAAGGACAGGGAGCAAATTGCCATGTCCTTATCTACAAAGGGGCTTAAGGCAGCTTCTACGCGTGGCTTGAAGGAACCTGTGGTTTGACATGATGTTATGTGCACACATATGCCCAGACACACACATACAAGTGTGCCTGCATTTGTATTTTAGACATAAGAATTAACCCTCTGCAAAGTGCTGGCTCTGTACCAGTTGCTCTGTGAGACAGGGTACCTATCTTCCCTTCTCTAAATCTGCTAACGAGTTAGGTATCTGCATTGCAGATGAGGAAACTGAGGCTCAGAAGGGTTCTGTGTCCCGTCCAAGGTCCGCAGTTGCTGCGGACGGTGAACCGGGATTTGAACCAGGAGGAGGTCTGCTGGCATTCGGGTAGCGGGTAGCGGCTTTGGCCCATTAACCCCTGCTGTTCCTTGCAGAGATCTGAGGAGTGCTGGAGCCCCCCGGGGGAGCTTTGTGCTGGGGGAACCCATGCAGCAGACACTCTTCTCAGTTCTGGTCTCTGCACAAATTCTTGAGAAGGAGTCAGTGAGCTCAGGTTTGTGCTGGGCTCTAGGGGCCATGGAACGCCTGCTGCTCCTGGCAATGTCTTTGGTTCTGCCATTTACCAGCTCTGGAGCCTCTGCAAGGCTCATTTTCTTCACTGGTAAATTGGGGTTGTGTTCCAGATTCACAGGGTTGTATAGACCTGAGGTCACCCACGCGGTGTCTGGCACCTGGAGGGTGTGAGGGGGACTGGGTGCCATCCACTGTTACTCTTCTAGGCATTTTCCTCACATAACTTCCTAAATGCAAAGTGGTATCTTGGACTGGATCCTAGAAAAAGGAAAAACTGGTGAAATCCAAATAAAGTCTGGAGTTTAGTTAGTAGGAATGTACCATTGTTGATTTGGTAATTGTGACAAATGTACCTCAGTCATGTGAGATGTTAGCATGAGGGAAAATTGGGTAAGAGTATATGGGAACTCTCTGTATTTTCTGCAACTTTTCTATAATTCTGTAAAGTTATTGTGAAAGAATTTCTTTTAACTCAACTTCCCTTGGCCCCATTTCTTCAAGGTCAATGTTTTGCAAAATAGAAAGTAATAATTGCTTACAAACTAATTCCTAGCTAAGTGTTAATGCCTGTACTTCCTCTTTTCACAGTTTATCAGGGGTTTTGGCAATGATTAACACCATGAAAAAAAGGAGGAAATGGAATGGAAGGACTTCAAGGTCCTTATGCGGGTGCCATTGGACTGGGGGAGGCACTTCTGTTATCACTTAAACAGACCTCACAGATGTCTAATTACTCCCTCGCCAGCTCTCTTGGCTGCAACTCGTCTTTACTGTGCAAAAGTCCCCCTGGGCATTATGTCACTCAGTCCAGTCTAGGTGCGGAATGTTACAGAAAGAAGATAAAGTCCAAGGCCGTGCCCCGGGACCGAGTCCCAAAGTGTCACAGTCTGACACCGGGACCCTGCATTCCTGCCCGGCCATCCTCTCCAGCCTCCTGTGTCTCTCCAGACCCCCACCTGGCTTTCAGTTCCCACTTGTTCCCTGCTGTTTTCCACCCCCTGATTTTATTTGTTCTACCTGTTTTCCAGGTTACTTGGTAGCAGGATGTCTCACAGTACAAAGCAACCTGTTCTGCCCACCTTGGGCCCTGCAGTAATGCTGCCTCTTGCCATGGTGACTGCGTTCACGCCGTTCCCTCCACCTGCAACGCAGTCTTATTCTTCCCCTCCCCTGGCTAAATCTAGCTGCTATTTTTAAATACGATGGACACTGTCCCATCCAGGAACCCTGACATGTACTCTCGACACACACACACACACACGCAGTGTGTCACCCTATGGTTGCCATTCTTATTCTCCCATAACATCTTAACTCTTACACTAGATCATCTGTGGATTTTTCTAGAGATCCTGCTATGCCGGGAGTCCCTGGAAGGCAGGGACCACATCTTGCTTACTTAGTACAACACAGTGCATCACCAAGAGCCTAACAAAGGCTCCCACTGATGGTGATGGAAGGGCAGGAGAGAGGGTGCTTGTGCCCTGAGACATCCCCTCTGTGCCCTGTGCCAGGTCCTGTGAAGTATTTCTCTTCCCTTATGTATAGTTTATGGGGAGCCAGACACTGTATCCGGAACAATACTGACCACAGCCTCTCCATTACTAAATATTATTATTTCAGAATGTTTTGCTTTCTGACAAGTTGAAATGGAATCTCAGTGTTTTCACTTGAATTTTGGGAAGCAGTGGAGCTGAGCTGTGAGCACACTTGCTCTGGGATCAGTGCACTCGACTTCCAGCATCAGTTTCACTCTCACAGCTGTGTGACCTTTGACGGGTTGTTTTCCTTCCCTAAGCCTTGGATTTCTCTTCTATAGAACAGATTGTGTAATAATTCTACCATAAAGGCTATTGTGGAGATAAACTGAGATACTAGCTTAATTAGCTTAATGCCGGAATGTCCTAACTGCTAAAAGGTATGAGCATCTCCCCTCCCTACCTCTCCCCTCTCCCCTCCTTCTTTCTCTCTCCTCTTCCTCCCTCTCTGCTTTATCCTTAGCTTCATTTTTTCCTTATCTTCTTTTTCTTTTTATCCTTGTTTTCTTCTTTTAGGCTACAACCCCAGTTCCCTGCGAACCTAAAAGAATCTGCCTCCTACCTTACCTGCCACCTCATCTCATGCCTTCAGCCTCAAACCACAGCTTTTAATGCATAGTTAGTGTGGAAAATGTAGGAGCTAGAGAAAAACAGAGAAGAGGTGAAAACTCGCATCATCCTATCACCCGAGATTGCCTTTGTTAAAATACGTATTTCTTTCAAATTATGTGATATCATTTTTTCTGGCCGCAACTGTGCGGCATGAGGGATCTTAGTTCCCTGACCAGGGATCGACCCTGTGCCCCCTGCAGTGGAAGCTCAGAGTCTGAGCCACTGGACCGCCAGGGAAGTCCCTAAGTGATATCTTTTCATATACAGTCTTTCTATAGTTTATATTCTGGACATTTTAACATGCAGTCATGATGTTGGAGACTGAAGTTTTTTCAGGTTTTCTCCTTTTTTTTTTTTTAATTTCAGCTTTATTGAGGTACAATTGACCAAGAAATTTATAGGATATTTAAAGAGTACCTGGAGACTGAAGTTTTTTCAGGTTTTCTCCTTCTTTTTTTTTTTTTAATTTCAGCTTTATTGAGGTACAATTGACCAAGAAATTTATAGGATATTTAAAGAGTACCTCGTGGTGATTTGATATGCATATGCATTGTGAAAATGTTCTCCCCCACCTAGTTAATGAACATATCTATCTCCTCACATTTTTATCTTTGATTTTGGTGAGAGCATTTAAGTTCTACCCTCTTAACAAATTCCAATTGTACAATAAATACAGTGTTATCAACTATAGTTTCCATGTTTTACATTAGATCCTGAGAACTTATGCATGGTATCAGTGAAAGTTTGTACCCTTTTACCAACCTCTCCCTATTTCTTCCACCCTCTTTCAGGTTCTTTCTGTAATTATAATGGCTAATACTGTGAGGATGATGTTTGTTCATGCATCTTTCTCCACATTAAGTAAATTATGATTTCCTTTGGCTAGGTTCTTAGAAGTGGAATTACTAAGTCAAAGAGTTGATCATTTTAAGACTTTTAAAACATATTGATAAATTATTTTCTAGCAGTATACCAATTCTTTCTCCAATCAGTAAAAAAACAAGAGTGGCAATTTTCTACACCTTCACTGGATCTGAATATTATCATTCAAAAATCTTGGCTGGGGGCTTCCCTGGTGGCGCAGTGGTTGAGAGTCCACCTGCCGATGCAGGGGACACGGGTTCGCGCCCCGGTCCGGGAAGATCCCACATGCCGCGGAGCAGCTGGGCCAGTGAGCCACGGCCGCTGAGCCTGCGCGTCCGGAGCCTGTGCTCCGCAACAGGAGAGGCCACAACAGTGAGAGGCCTGCATACCACAAAAATCTTGGATGAATTGTTGGGTGAAAAACAGTGTACAGTCATTTTAATTTGCATTTCTTTGCTTACAGTGAAGGTGAATGTTTTTAAGCCATTTACATTCCTTTTCCTTGAAGTGTCTGTTTATATTCTTTATCCATTTATTTTGTGTGTGTGAAAGCTAGTATCATCTTTGTTGATTTATATAAATTCTCTCTATAATTTGGATGTTAATACTTTGTCCGTTACATTGATGACAAATATTTTCCCAGTTTGTTGTTTGCCTTTTAATTTTGGTTTTCTTCCACACAAATATTTTATATTTTTACAAAATTAAATTTATTGCTATTTTCCTTTTTGATTTCCTGTTGATTTAACACCTAGAAATTTCACAGAAATCAGATAAACATTTAATTAGTTTCCTGTTTTGGTGTGTTTTTAAAAAATCTAGTTCTTCTGTTCTGAAAATTATTTTGCTTTCTGGTGTGAAATAAGTATCTAAAATAATTTTTAAATTATTCAAATTTTTAAACTTTGTTTTAATTTTATAGCTTTATTTTGAATATTTTGGAGCTAATAATAATTTTTTGAATGCTGACTACATGGCAAACACTATATTAAGCACTTGATATATTTTTCTGATTTTGTCTTCACAATAACCTTGTGAAGTAGGTTCGTGTAACTACCTTTTTGCAGATGAGGAAACTAGGACTGAGTGAGAATTAATGAATTGCCCAAGTTTAGAGACCAAATAAGCAGCAAAGCTAGAATTTGAACCTAAGTCACCAGTCTCCCAGGTTCATAGGTGGACAAGACCTCCCAGCCCCACTCTCACTGCCCCTACCCCTGCCCCTGCCCCATCAGTATTTTTTTCTTTTTCAAGAACTTATCAGTCATTTTTAGCCTATTTATTTTTTCCTGATAAACTTCAGAATCATTTTTTAAAGAACCAATCGATCCAAGAAAAACCTTTGGATGGAAATTATATCAAACCTATGAATTAGTTTAGAATGACTGATTTTCCTATATTCAGTCCTTCCTTCCAGAAACCTGATTCATCTCTTCATCTGCCAGGAGACAGCCAAGAAGCTTCACATAGAGTTTGTAGTTTTATTCTCATGAGTTTATTTCAAAAAGAAAGTTTATTCATAATGTCTTTACTTCCTTGGAGCCCATTTTCACCCACATCTTCCCCTCTGCCTGGCGCGCATCCCCTTGGACGTCCAGGTCCCATTCCAGGAAATCTCGCGTGATCTTCTGCCGGACTCCTGGACGCCCAGCAATCAGAGCCCTCAGTCCCCTGTCCTGTAATTGCTTACCTGCAGGTCTCGACAACTAGAGCCAATTACCAGAGGCGGCATCATGTAATCTCAACATTCCCCCGGCCTCCTGTAGTCTAGCAAGCAGGAGGTACCAGTAAATGATTGTTGAATGAATTATTCCCTATCACTGTGTCGAAACGCTCTTGGTGCAGGACAGCGAGCGTTTTTCAAACCTTAGTGTGTATCAGAATCACCTCGAATGCCTGTTAAAAACACATATTGTTGGGCACCACCTCCAGGGTAAATTCTTAAGGCTGGGGGAGGCCTAAAAACGTACATTTTGTACAAATTCCCGCATGCTGGCTGGAGCTGCTGATTCATGGAACCATTTTAAGAGCCACTGTTCTAAAGGAACACTTTTCTAACGTGACAGGGTCCGGTAGTTGGTTGGTTTTTCAAAAATGTTGTTTAAAATGGGGTAATCATAAAATATGATACAGACACATTTTAAATGTTTTATTTTATCTTAAAACATATAAACACACTTTGATCTGCCAATTTGTTGCTGTAGGCTTTTCTCTCAGTAGGGATCTTCTGCAATTCTGCAATGTCTTTCTTCCAAAAACTATGCCCATTTGGCATTATCCATAATTTCTAATTTTAGTTTCTCTAAAGTAGAGCATGAAACGAAAGACATTTGCAAAGCAGTATGAGGGGAGAAGTTCTATTGCTTTACATATCCTTCTACTTTTTGCTGTTTAATCCACTTGATTTCTTTTAGCAACTTTATTTTATTTTATTTCCAAAGCATTCAGCCTTATTTTTTTTAAGACATCTTTCTTTTTGTACCCATATTTGATCAATTTACTTAATATTTAATCTAAGGCCAGGTACAACCAGCATAAACAGGTTCAGGACTCATACCTGCCTTTAATCGATCACACAGCTTGGTTGGAGTGAAAGATGCCAAGTGTACTAGATAATAGCATACCAGCCTAGAGTTTAGTAGGTTTACAGAGAGGATGGAGAGCCTCAGTGGATCTGGCTAGTGGGTTACATATAGGGTAGTTAAGACAACTTCTAGTCTACTGCCACGTATGGGATGCCTTTCATCTAGAGTAGCCGGATATTGCATATAACAATACAATGCACCCAGTTAAATTCGAATTTCAGATAAATTTTTTTTCTTAAGTATACATATATCCCATGTAATATTGCAGACATACTTATATTAAAGCAGTATTCATTGTTTATCTGAAATTCAAATTTAACTGGGCATCCTGTGTTTCATCTGGCAACTCGACTTCCACCCTGTTTTTTCCTGATGTATGTCTATGTCTTCTTCTAAGCCTTGTTGAAATATCCTCTCCTCTCTGGATTCCTCCTGCCCTTCTCCCAAGCCCAGGAATTGCTCCTTTTGAGATTCCCATTCCCCTTCCACTGTGTTCCTCATTGGCCAAGATGGAGAGTTACCGGTTAGCGAGTCTGGCTGCCAGGTGGCCTCTGAGCTCCAGAGGACTACACCTTACCCTCTATGATGGGTCCCTACTGTCCTGTGCCCCCTGTGTGGTCAGAGACTGGTCCATATTCCCTGAGTGAATCAATTAATGAACAATGGGTCCAGCTACCTTCCAAAGCAAAGAGTAATGCAACTTTCTCCCCTGCTTGAATTAGCTGGTGGGAGGGTGGGTCCGGATTTAATTCTTGTTTTCGGAAGACCTCTCATTTGGCTATTTTTCCTTGTATTTTCAGCAACCTCAACAGTGAGTGACACCAGAGAAACTACTTTTTGGGAGACACAGACACTCAGCTCTGGTAACTCTATCAAACTCGGGAGCCGGGTGATTGTGGTGCCCAAGGCCACCCCCAAGAACTCAGGAGGGACTGCTGCAGAGTCCTGCTGGGTTTTAGATGTAGGACAGGTCCTCTGAGGGAGTCCACTTGGACCCATAGCTCCTTCCTTGTGAGGTGTCATACTGACCATAAGATAGGCCCCAAGTTTCCATGCAAGTCTCTGTCCAGCCACACTTCTTTCCTAAGGTATCTGTCCCCCAGACTGCCCCACTGGGTGTCCAGCAGGGGTTATAGACAGCAGGGCAGCAGGGGCAGACAGGGACAGCAGCATCTAACTGAGCCTCTCTGGATAGAATCACATTTCTCTTCTTTTCTAGAATTGTTAACAGGTCTTGGTGATATAATGAATACCCCTGCCTCAGTCAATGCTTTAAAGGCTAACTTCTTCTGTTCCCTAATTCCTCTTTTATTCTAGTCCTGTGCATGCATGAGCATACCTGCCTGTGCAAAACTGCAGACCATGATTTGGGCCAAATAATACAAACGTTAAAAATATATATACTGGGGGCTTCCCTGGTGGCGCAGCAGTTGAGAGTCCGCCTGCCCATGCAGGGGACACGGGTTTGTGCCCCGGTCTGGGAAGATCCCTCATGCTGCGGAGCAGCTAGGCCTGTGAGCCATGGCCGCTGAGCCTGCGCATCCAGAGCCTGAGCTCCGCAACGGGAGAGGCCACAACAGTGAGAGGCCCGTGTACCAAAAAAAAAAAAAAATATATATATATATATATATATATATACACACACACATACATACACTGGGAGGCAGAATAGTGAAATGGTTAAGAGCAACTGTTTGAGCACAAATCCTGCCCCGTCACTTACTAGTCAGTTGATTGGGTCACCTACCCAAGCCTCAGTTTCCCTATGGAGTTGTATGAGGATTAACTAAGAGGACACATATAAAACTCGAATATGACCCCAGGTCCCCAGGTTAGAAAATGTACGAAATCTTCTGCCATGATTAAGCTTTTAAAAATCAGCACCCTTGGGTGTCTGTGAAGGAGAAGAGATGACACAAGTGTGGACTTTTGAGGCATTTCAGAAGCAAGCCTAGACCTCTCATTGCACTAGAGTCTCAAGAAATCTTTTCAATTTGAATTAAATTTCAAAAACAGATTCCAGATTTGTTGATGTTGAGTTACATGCAGTTGTTACATCTTTAGTTCAGAGTCAACTATAAGAAAAGCAATGGCTCAAAGGTGGATTTTTGGTTAGGGTTCCCTGTGCATGAAACATGCATGCGTCTGATTTTTCTTTTATTCCTTTATAGTTTCTGAATCAGATCTTCCCAGAACAAGTGGTAAGTACTTTGAAAACAGCACCTTGTATTTGGTTTAAAATTTATTTATCCTTCTATACAGTTATTTATATCTTAAAGAATAAACACTACCTCACTGGACTTTGATGAATGGTATGAAGGTTGCATAAGAATATGGTTTGTGTCCTTTATGGAAATACAAGGGCAATAGAAACTTCTTTCAGCTACAGCATAAATGGACCATGTGGTTATCCAGTTAGGTTCTTCTTCAATTTTAATTTGCCTTTGCCTCAAACTTCAGTGCACATCAGAATCAACTAGGATATTTGGCTGAATGCAGGTCCTTAGAGTTCACCTCCCCACTCCAGACACTAGGATTTGGCTGGTCTGGGGTGGTGCTCAGGAATCTGCATTTTTATATAACCGAAACTAAGGATGGTCTGCAGACCACACTTTGAGCAAGCATGCTGCATGGCCCAGGGCTGAATTAAGTTTTCATGTTTACAATGTAATTATGGGACTTTGTTAAAAATTTCCAAAGCAAGCGACAGAAGATACGTGTATATATTTTAAGGGCTACATTTTTAAACTTATTTTTTCTTAATGTCTGTATTTTGCTTAATGTCAAGTAAATGCAGGTTTTTTAACATTTTCCCAAATGGTTATTGGCTACATCATAAGTCTGACTTGTTGATGTAAAGACTTTTCCATAGGTGAATTGCTGACATTGAACTTTTACACATCTTTCACCATGGCTTCGACATCCATGCCACCTCATTTGGCCAGAAGAGGTCCTACCAGGGATCCTTCTAAACAGGAGAAGTCCCTGCAGGGACTCAGGGTCCAATGGAAAGATAGACATTAATCTCTGAGCACACAGTTATAGCTACAGCTGTGATGGGTGCTGCAGCAAGAGGTCCAGAGCAAGAGAGACATTGTCAAGCCATCAGAGAGAGCAGCCCCGAGGAAGTCACAGGTGAACTGAGGTCTGGGGCTGATGGTGGAGTTGGCCAGACAGAGGAGGAAGGAAGAGTTATTCTGTTATTCACTGGCACTGTTGCCAGGAACTTGAGGGAACAGATACAGACTTAGGTTGACAGTAGCCACCCTCCCCCTGCAGTCAGATACTCCCCCCTCCCCATGCTTAGTCATCCTTATATCATGTAGCTAACCAGCGTAGTGTGCTGATGGGAGGTTATCTCTAGGTCCCATTCCCCAAACTGTGCCTTTGATACATTTTCTGAAGCTCTAGAAAAAAAAGGCTTCTGATCAACAAAGTTTAGAAGTGTCATCTGCCATTGGTGGTAGAACACCTTTTGTGTTTTGGGGCAAATGGGTGAAGAGCTGGTGTGTGGGCAGCTGCAGTCAGACTCGGTCCTTGTCTGCCTTCCAAGTCCTCGTCTAAATCTGCATGGAGATGATGGAGGCAAATCCAGAGATGTATCCATGAGCACATCTCCCGGATGCTCATGCTTGGTCATGTCTCAAACCGACGCATCAAGCAGTGAGCAGTTGGGCACAGCCTCCACTTTGTGCTCCCCTGTCCCTCCGTACCATCCCCTTAGGCCAGACATCCTCCCCTTCGTGCATGGAGAGGGCCCAGACAAGGCTCCCATCCACAGAATCCTTCAACTTCACTGAGATAGATTCATTCTGTATGGCAGAAAAGATAATACCTGAGAGCGTGAAATACGCTGGGTGCTTCCTGAGCATAGATCACATCCTGGGACTGTGACTAGCGTTAGAGGACCTGGTAAGGAGACGTGTACTGTATTACATCTAATATTACTGAACACCCCAGATCCAACCCACTTGTTTTAAAGGTCGATTGCAAAACCCCAAACACTTTCAGCAAGAATGCTGCAGGCACAGAAACCCAACATTGAACCACAGCGCCCCGTGGCATGATTGTGAGGTGAACTTCGAGCCAGTTTCTGTGACTGTAGATCATTTACAAACAGCAGAATCGCCTAAGATGAATTTGATTTCTTTCTAGATCTGTGGGTTCTCCACACCACAGATGATGGTAAGATATTTTTTCTTTATTTGTCTTCCCGGGGTTTTGCTCGCTGGCTGGGTCGGCCAGGGTTACCTGAGGCTGAGTGCTATCTTGGCCACAGAGCAAGTGCCTGCCCTTTAGAATGCAGGGATGGAGAGGGAGGGGTCAAGGGTTCAGAGATCCTCTGCGTGTCCCAGACACATGTTCAGCCAGTTTTGTCTGTTATTCACCTTCCTTCTTCTCTCTGCCTCTCAGTTATTCATTGCATGAGATTACCTTCAGCTTGGTGTCAGGAGACAGAGGTGAAGAAAAAATCAGTGCCTCTTCTCACCATGACTGTCAGTTCTATCAAAGATAGCTAACATCTCCCAAGCATTTGCTTTGTACCCTGCACAAAATTATTTTCATACACCAAATGAGTTAATGTATAAAAAAGCATTTAAAAGACTGGCTGATGCATAATAAGTGCTCAACTAATGCACATAGTAAGTGCTATTATCATGAAGTCTTTCCAACAACACTTTGAGGGAAGTAGTAACATCACCTCCCTTGTGCAGATGGGGAAACCAGGGCATTGTTAGGTAACTTCTCAAGTTCTTTGTCTAAGGTCACATGGTGGGTCAGTGGCTGGGCAGAGATTTGAACCCAGAACAGGTGCCTTTGCCTCTGTCCAGGATTCTTTCTAAATGTATCATCTCTTCTCCTCTGCTCAGTGAGAATACGCACACTTTGCACCAAATTTGATACGTCAGGGTCCTTCATGTGCTCACTTAGGGCAGCTGACCCTGCCATTGGGTCTTAGCTGTTTTGAGGCCAATCCCTGCCCTTTCAGAGCATGCCCTGAGAGTCCAGAAATGGCCTGGAAGGGACTTGAGGGACAGCTTTCTGGTGATTGACCTCCAGCAAGGCACAGGCCGAGGCTGAGATCTCTTCTGCAGGGACTTTTCACAGGAGTGACCAGAAGGGGACAGCAGGAGGGGCTAAGGGAGCCCAGAATGCACCTTGGGAAAACCCAACAGATAGTCCATTTGGCCTTTCCTCTCTCTTTCCCCGACCCCTACCCTGACAACAGCCATGAGCGCCACCTGCCCCTTTCTCTTCCATCCCATTCTAACCTCTCTGATCACTCCCCGACCCAAAATTTCTCATAACCTCAGACTAACTGCTGACAAGGCTCCTGTTGTCAGGACACTGGGCTGGATCCCTCAAAACCTGCTGCCTGTTTTCCTTGTGTCATCAGCGTGGGTGATTGCACAGGACCATGGCAGGCAGGAACACGGTGCCCTGTCTGGGGGAGACAGATGAATCAGCTCAGCACAGGAACTGGCACAGAGTAGGCACCTCAGGAATGCTGGTTAAGTCTGTGGGTGTGGATGGATTCGAGACAGGAAGGGCAGGGGCAGGGAGACGAATAGGCCGGCCCCTGGGGAAGGCCAGGCTCAAGGGACGGAAGACCTAACCTCGCAAAATGGCGGTGTAAAAACAGAAACACGACCTTGGAGACAGGCTGGGTATAAGGGATGGGGAGAAGGAGGGATCAAATATTACGCCCACATTTCCGACACAGTTAATGTGGAGCGTGATGACACTGCTGGTTCAGGTGGAGGAAAGAGCCTGTGCTCAGTGTGGCCGGGGTCGGCCGGGGGAAGGGATGGGATCTAGGAGGCCATTTGAAAACGTTGGTCCAGAGCTCAGGGCTGGGCTGCTCAGGGCTGCTCAGGGCTGGAGAGGTGGAATTGGGGGTCTTCTTCCTGGAAAGCTCTCTGAGTACATGAGGCCCTCCAGGTGGGGAAGAGAAGAGGGCTGAGATGGCGCTGGGGGAGCCGCCATATATAGGGTCCTGAGAGAGGAGAAACGTCGGTCCAGGAGAGGGGACAGTGGTCAGAGGACGGAGGGCCGAGGGTGCCGGCTGGTGAAAGCCGGGGCAGCAGAGAGCGTGACGGCAAGGGCTTTCCACCGTGTCCACGCAGGGTGGCCGGGGAATGGAGGTGACCAGTGTCAGGGCCAGGTGGAGCTCCTGTACCAAGGCTGCTGGGACACCGTGTGTGATGACAGCTGGGACACCCGGGATGCAGACGTTGTTTGCCCACAGCTCGGCTGTGGCCGTTCACTGCCGGCCATGAGTGGGACGCACCGGGACCCACCTGGTGGGACCCACCCTGGTCAGGGCTCAGGGGACGTTCTCACGGGCACCGTGCACTGCTTGGGAAGGGAGCACCCCCTGCCCCGCCCAGTTGCCCCACAGCAGGTGGTGTGACCGTGAACGTGGCCACGGGGAGCACGCTGGAGTCGGGCGCTCAGGTAGCGCAGACGTCACTGGCACTGTCACCTGTGCCACCCTGAGGACAGGGCTCCCGAGGTCCTCAGTGTCGTGACGCATACCCGGAACGCTCTGCAGTTTACCTTCTCTACTCTTACTTGATGTTCGGGGGCAGGTGTCACTGTCCCTTCTCACAGATAAAGAAATGGAGCTTCAGAGAGGGCAGGCGACTTGCCTGAAGTCCTAAAGCTTCACGCAAGTCGCCTGAAGTGGTGGAGGTGGGTTTTAGTCTCGGCACTCCCAGAGCTTGCTGGTGCTGTCCCCTGGGGTGCACGATCCTGTGCACAGCATCACAGCCATCCCTGGCCTGGGATGACCAAACACCTTCCTAAGTGGTACCTTCTCATCCTTTTAAGTGCAAGGAAGAAGGATTGGGGAATTTCGGTCTTTAAAACTTAAATCTCTACCAAAAGCAAACTAAGCAGTAACCAATATGTTCTCTTTATCGGTGATTAAATGACAAATGAAGGTTATTTACAGCCTCAGTGAAGAAGAGAAATTCTCCCCGACTTAACCTAGCAAATCCCAACATTTCTCCTTTAAGCTCAGAGTGCTGATGGGTCTTCTAGCACCAATGGGTCCTTTAATCCACAAAGAAGCCTCTAAGGATGTCACTCGTCTTGTGTGCCCCAAAGGGGTGTTTCTAGTCAAATTATCCATCTTTAGAGCAACCTCTGGCATTTACTATGTGGACTGCTGTGTGTACATACATGTCACTATGCATAGGATGTGACCATGATAATCCAGCTGTCACATGAAAGTGTGCTCCCCAAGAGAGCATGTCTGTCCAAGCAGTCACTTGGGAGCAGGTTATTTTGACATTTGGGGCTCCATCTTTGGAACCTGCCTTTCCTCCTAGCTGGGACCACATTGAGGAATATCTCAGTGATGGTAGGTATTGTCATTCGAGACTACGTTTGAGCCATAGAAATAGGCAGTTGGTATTTGAAGTTTAATCTTGTGGATAGATTTGGGCTGTTCATCAAAGGGTGATATTTTGGATGGACATTGTGGAAGCATAGGAGGTGGTGAATGTCCGGAGCCAAGAAGGTCCCTGGTGGCCTCCAGCATTGAATGAGGGCCGACAGAGTGACAGAGAGATGGGTTCTGCTTCAGAAGGAAGACAGCCTTTGGGCAGTGGGCAGGGCTTCCAGATCTTTGCATCCAGCCCCTTTTCTGAGCCAAGGTGCAGGGGGTCAACCCACCCGGAGGAGAGCCAACATCGAATGACCTTTCCTTCTCTCCACTCTGTAGCTTTGTTTGTCACGGAGGAACACTCAACAGCAAGTGCAGCAGAAGGTAAAGTTTGTTATGTGGGATCCCTGTGGGCTCATTACCTTTCTGCACCCAGAGGTCCATCTCTGATCCAGAAGAGGTGCAGATGCTGTAAGAGATGGGGGTGCTCATCTTTCAAGGGTGGGGACTTCTGAACAAGGCCTCAGGCCTGAAAAGGTGTCTCTTCCATGGACCTTGACTCTGAGAGATGGGAGGAATCAACCTGCAGAGGTATCTCCAAGGAGCTCCAAGATGGAGCTTGGTGTTCTGTCTCCAAGAGGGCCTTAGTGCCCATGCTCAGAGCCTACCGTGTGGTCCTCACTAATGCATGTTGACCTCTGGTCAGGCTAGGGTCCTGGGTCTCTGGCTGCACAGCCTGCAGAGGCAGGTGCATACCTGCTGAGGGGGCCACATCTTCTGTGCCCTTTCCTGAGCCCATATGAGGCCACATTTATTTCTTTTCACTATACAAGAACAATGACCCTTCAGCCTGTGGACATCAGAGGTCCTGTAAACCCCCCTGGGGATACCCCAAGGAGGAGAGCTGGGAGGTCAGTCAGTAGAGCTTGAGATTCTGGCAGCCTGGGCTTGGGGAAGGAAAGTCTCTGTTCATTTCCCTGTGATGGAGTTTAACTCATGGCCATGTTCAAAGTGACCCACTGCCCAGGGAATGGTAGCCATTAAAAATGGTGTGAGTCTGGAACCGGCCTTAGGCCTGTGACCTCAAGAGAGACATGAGGCGGTGTTCTTGTGCCGTCCTCATCCACCTTTGCCCCTGTGGTGCCCCTTCTGTGCAAGGTGTCTGATCTGCCTTCTCTCTCTCCCAGCTGCCAGGCCCCAGTCCACGCTCCTGCCAGGTGAGTCCTGCTGCCCCTTGACTCCGGGGTGTCCCCTCCCTCCCCACTCACCTCCACAGACACCAACCAGGAGCCCCAGGCAGGGCGAGTGGACGTTCGCCACCTCTCAGTACCTGCCCTGGTCACTCTAGAGTGAGCAGATGCTCCCAGAGGAGCCATAGCACAAGGATCCTCGGGTCTGGCTCAGAGATTTAAGGACATTGTGGCTACATAGTGTCTCCCCAGAGCTTTGGGTGACAAGGAGGCCTGTCCTGCGCTCAACAATGCTTGAAAGCATTGTCTAGACCGAGAGTTATGTGTGTGGGGAGAACCGGGCTGTTTCAGGTCCCACACCCCCGTGGAGTCCAAAAGGTATACTTTCACCAGGGAGCCCTCAGTCAGGAGAGCGTGCTAATCGCTCTTGTGTTGTGGCGCCTCATTGCCATGCCGTGGACAGTTGAGGGCATGACCTGGCTCATGGGCAGCTCTCAGAAAAGGCCTCTTCCTCCCCCAGGCAGTGGAGATTCTCAGACCCCACTTTCCCTGATGTGAGTGACAGGTCACTAGAGCAACCCTGACTGTAGACACCTTCTCTCTAATCCTGCTGTGTTTTCCCTTCAGGCTGGTGGACGCCCACAACTCCTGCCGACGGTAAGCATGGCTTGGGTCCTGCAAAACACTCCACTCCTCAGGCCTGGGTGCAATTCCTGACTCTTGGTTTGAGCCTCTGAGCTCAGCGCCTCATCTACTGTGGAGGGTTCCTTTCATGTGCCAGAGTTATGGAGAACCTTCACCTCCTACTTGTGGCATACTTTACTCAGAATGCTTTTGTTGCCAAGCGATAGGATCCCAACTCACACTCTCTTGAGTTGCAGGTGGGAGTGGTGGCCACAATAACTTCCATAGCTAAGAGGTAGTCGGTCTTCAGGTAGAGTTGGATCCAGAAGTTCCAGTACAGCTTTTCCGATGCACTTTTATTACCTCTATTTTCGAATATTTATGAACTTCACTGTCAGCTTGGTTCCTGCCAAGGGGCAGTTGTTAGCTACAGTTCTACAGCCCAGGAGGGGAGAGAGTCTGTTTTTTTTCTAGCTCTTTAGCCGGCAAGACCTGGAGGGACTCTGAACAGCCTGCTACCAATAGATGCCTTGTCCCTAAGTATGTCCATGTGCTCAGATGATTTTCAGTGGGTGCACGGCTTATTCAAGTTTCAGGTTAAGTTTGGGGTTTGAAAATGACATGAGTAAGTGCTCAGCAGAAAAGTAGTCTTCAGAATAACCTTGGGCCTGATGGAATGGGTTCCCATGTGGGAGGGTACATCTGAAGGTGGCTCCCTGGCGGGGTCTGGGAAGCTGTCTCAGGTGGGCTCCTGCTGCAGGGGCTCAAGTTCATCCCAGTGGTCCCTG
Source organism: Mesoplodon mirus (assembly GCF_964341445.2). NCBI lineage: Eukaryota > Metazoa > Chordata > Mammalia > Artiodactyla > Ziphiidae > Mesoplodon > Mesoplodon mirus. Next base: position 221,923,991 of record NC_138977.1, read on the forward strand.
GGGCTACAGGCTGTGGGCTTCCCCTCTTCCCACCTCCTTCCCAAGGCTGGGATCAGCCACTCAATTGCTGGGCCTTGTGGGGAACCCATTAGAGAACATGTGTAGCTCAGTCCACAGCAGAGGGTTGTATCAAACAGCCCCGTGGGGATAAATGATGATGACCAGGCTCAGTCAGGTCCTCCAGAAGGAAAACATTACCTTGAACTCAGAAGTCTTTCCCTGGAAGGATTCTGAATCTCGTTCGGTCCACATGACCTGTTCCTTCGGAAGACACAGGAGAGTGCATTTTCCCGTCTCCTTCCAGGAACTGAATCAGGATTGGCCCTGAGGCTGGTGAATGGAGGTGACAGGTGTCAGGGCCGAGTGGAGGTCCTGTATCGAGGCTCCTGGGGCACCGTGTGTGATGACGGCTGGGACATCAACGACGCCGACGTGGTCTGCAGGCAGCTGGGCTGTGGCCGGGCCACATCGGCCCCAGGAAGTGCCCGGTATGGTCAGGGCTCAGGGCCGATCGTCCTGGATGACGTGGGCTGCTCGGGGCACGAGAGCTACCTGTGGAGCTGCCCTCACAGTGGCTGGAACTCACACAACTGTGGACACGGCGAGGACGCCAGTGTCGTCTGCTCAGGTTGGTCTCAGATAAGCTGGGTGTCCCTCTCTGGGGGTGTGGTTTCCTTCTGACACTCTGATCCCCTCTCAGAGCATTTTCTACATTTCTCGCTTCCTTAAATCACCTTGTCTCTCTGCTAAGAATTAGTATGAGCTTTTTGACAAGCTGCCAGGTATGTAGCTGGTGAATTGGAGCAAAGAACCAAACTGAAAGTGACTTGAAGCCTTTTTTCTCCATGCCACAGTGCAAGGCAGAGGCAAAAGAGGCTAGTTCTGTCACGAGGTCTCTGAATGGAGGTCATGACCTAGGAGTGCAGGTGGCTGAGGGTTTGGTTCCTGAGTCCTGGACGGTAGCCCCTCCAGGGAACTGGGATTCTCTGTATGGGCGCCATGTCTGTCATGTGCAGGGCTGTGGCCTCTGTGTGTCCTGCCAGGCACAGCTTTGTCATCACCTACGGTCAGGCCGGACCGATCACACATGGGATTTGGATCTGGACCTCAGTCTTGCTCCCTCAGTGCGCCCATAAATGCTGTGAGGCTTTTGACTGGTTTGGGTCCACTCGGTCCTCTAGACACAGAGCTGATGACCTTGACGTTGGAAATACATGATGTTGGGCTGCCTGGACCCTTTGGTCTGGCTGACTGTAGAGCAGTTCCACAGCAGTTTGAACTCTCACAACTGTGGGCACCACACGGCCGCCAGTTTTATCTGCTCAGCTTGGCTTCCAAGTCATTGAGCTTCTATTTTAGTGCGTTTTTTTCCAGAAAAGGGCTCTTTGTGCTGGGCTCCCCTCACTCTGAACTTCCCTGAAGGATGGGCAGTTTCCCTGAATGTATCACCCATATACCTTGGTCCCTGAATGTCTTGGGTCTGGTGTAGCACCTTCCTTAGTGGACCACCAGGGCAGAGATGGGTGAATACAGGTTGCAACAACAAATTCCCTAGAAACCATTTTTATTGTGGAGCCTGATGTATGAGTTTGAGGTTTGCTCTTCAGCTCTCCTGGACAACTCCCATGGTGCCCTTCTCACGCCCTGGAGGGTAGGGGCCAGGCACTCAGCATCTCTCTCTCAGGAACCTGATGGGTGTGTTTCAGCACATACTGGGTGCTGAGGCTGATCATGTTTCCTCTTTCTTGCAGGCGCAGAAATCAACTACACTACCCCAGGTGAGTCACTGCAGCCCAACCCAAGACTCCTCTCCAGAATTCTCCCCTCTCAGGTGTCCAGAAGGAGGAGAAGTGCAGCCTCCTCCTATGGAGTGCTTTCCACTGAGGACTCTGGAAGCTGTTTTAGTGATAAGCTGAGTCCCCCAAACTATGGCTGTTACTCACCTCTGGCTGGAGGGCCCCTCTGGTCTCCTGCCACCGCTTGCTGCCAGTGCTCGTTCAGAGACGCTGTGGGGGAAGAGGTTTGGTTTTCTCGTTGTTTCCAATGAAAATAACTCCTAGTCATTCCATAGAGAACTGTGACCATGCTAGAAACATGGCCAAGGAACACTCCTACAAACGTTTGTCTGTTAAAGAATGCTTCACGTTGAGAGCAATCCCTCAAATATCTTTATGATACAGAGAAAATATCTGGCGCTAATATGTTGGGAAGTGCTACATACTCCGACCCTTTCTGGCCAGCCACAGTGTAAATTGGAATAGTCAAGGCCCTGAGAAGTCCTGCAGCAAGGAAAAGGATTTATTTTCTCCATCAAACTGATGACCATGGAATTAAAAAATGATCCAGCAGTATCCTAAAATCACTTCATTTTCTTTCTTGATTGGTGGCACCCATCCACTCCAACCACTCAGAGTAACTATCATATTCTTCCACCTGACCGAGAGGGCATGGATTTCTTCTCCCCAGCCTTGGCTGCTGGTCCCCGAGCTGCAGTCATGGTGCTCACTCTCCAAAGAGTTTGCCTCTCCTGCCTTTCCTGGCACGTGGCATCGCCTGCAGCTGATGTCCCAGTCCCAGGAGGGCTGGGCCTCTCTTTAGGCTCCTCTTTACCCTTTAGTAGCTTGGCCAGCCTAAGATTCGGATCTCTGGTCAGTCCCTAGGCGAGGCTGCCCTCCTCCCCCGTGAAGACCCCACCCCTCCCCTTGGACACTAGACCCCGGTCAGTGCTGGCTGGCTGGAGCCTGCTTCATCTCTGAGCTCGGTGTGTAATCAGCAAGAGCTCCTGACTGGCTGCTCTTGAGCTGCTGCTGAACTCCCCCTCTGCCCCCCACCCCTGAGACCTTTCCTCTCCGTCCCCACCCTCCCCTCCTCACCACCTGGCTTCCTGAAGCAGCAGCAGCTTCCGGCTGCCCCTCCCCTCTGATCCATTCTCTGCAGTGCAGCTAGGGGCATCTTCACGAGATGCCAAGGTCAGTCCCAGTCTCGGGGACGGACTCATTCCTCAGGAAATGGACACCAAGGTTGTCAGAACAAATTCCCCCAAACATTTTTTTGTGTGTAGACTGATATCTGAGGTTGAAGTTTCCTATTCAGCTCTCCTGGACAACTCCCAGGCCGCCTTTCTCAGGCCACAGAGGGGCTGGGCATTCAGCATCTCTCTCTTGGGAACCTGATGGGTTTCTTGCAGTGCCTTCTGGGTGCTGAGGCTGATCGTGTTTCCTCTTTCTTGCAGGCCCAGAAATCAAATCCACTACCCGAGGTGAGTCATTGCAGCCTAACCCAGCAAGGCTCCTCTCTGGAATTCTGCCCTCTCAGGTTTCCAGAAATAGAAGGAGAAAAGCATGCTCCTCCTGGGGAGTGATTTCCCTCTGAGGACTCTGGAATCCGTTTCAGTGACCAGCCGAATTTCCAAGACCATGGCTGTCACTCATCTCGGGCTGGAAGGCCCCTCTGGTCTCCTGCCACCGCTTGCTGCCGGTGCTCTTTCAGAGAGACTGTGGAAGAAAAAGATTGTTTCCTCTGGTCATTTTGGATGAAAATAACTGTCCCAGTCATCCCATGGACAACTGTGACCATGTTAGAAGCATGGCCAAGTAGCAGTCTTACAAATGTTTGTCTGTTAAAGAATCCTTCATGTTGAGAGCAATCCCCCAAATGATCTTCTTGCTGATCTCACAGATGCAGCAGTGAGTAGTGGCATGAAGCGAGATCTTGATTCCCTGCCCAGGAATTGAACATGGGGAGCCTGGATGAAAACCAGGAATCCTAGGCACCACACCCCCTGGCTTTTGCCCCCAGTGAAATGCATTTCTCACGGAGGCAAAAACTGTAAAAAGAGGCACAAAGTTTATTAGTAGAGACATAGCAGAACAACAAGTGGGAGAGCACACAGAGAAACTGTTAAGAGAGAAGCAGGGCAGAGATGCACACCCAGAGAGCAAGGGTGTGGGCGTCCCCCTAATGAGGAGGAACGCAGTGAAGAGGCGGGTAAGTCATTTATACAGGGCAGTTCTTCCGGGTCTCTGTTTACCTCTGGCCAATTATCTGGTTTCTTTTTCCACACCTGACCTGCCCTAGGACCCTCCCCACATGCTTGCGCAACTTTTTTCCAAGATGCATTCCAGCCCAGAGGCCTATGGGACGGCCTTAGCATCACCTATTATGGGGTGGCGCCCCCTCCTTTTTGACCCCCAAAGAGCCTTTCTGTGCATGTGCAATGTTTCCCTTGCCCCAAGGATGGGCAATGTATGACCTCTTGATCTTTTAACAGGGTTTAGCCCCTCTTTGTCCCTGCCATAAAAGTGTCCAGTGTTCAGTTATCTACCCCATTCCTGTTGTTGTTTCTTATATTGAAGTGCAGATCTCAAAATATAGATAGGACTCTGGTCATAAATATGTAGTCCAGAGCCCGTTTGTCTCTTGCCTCAGGAAATGTAAACAGGGAGCTGGTAATGAATGTCTGGCCTGGAGTCCATCTTCTTCTCACCCCAGGAAGTGTGAACAGCAGGCCAGTTGTAAATGTCTAGCCTGGAGCCCATCTTTCTCCTGCCTCATTGCCATAGTGATAATATCTGGTGCCAAAGAAGGTGGGAAGTGCTATGTACTCCAGCCCATTTGGCCAGTCTCAGTGCAGGTGGGATGGTCAAGGCTCTGAGAAGTCCTGCAGTAAGGAAAAGGATTGACTTTCTCCATCAAACTGACAACCTGGAATTAAAGAATTATCCAGCAATATCCTAAAATCACTTCATTTTCTTTCTAGATTGGTGGCGTCCATCAGCTCTAATCACGGAAAGTAAGTGTCACATTTTTCCACCTGACCCCCCGGGCATGGGTTTCCTGTCCCCAGGCGTGGCTGTCTATGCAGCTAATGCCGACACATGCATAGCCCACCTCAACCTGCACACACAGCCCACCCAGGCTGCCCCACCACGTCCTGCCCCGGCCCTCACCCACAGCCAGCGTGGAGCCTGCACACTCTCAACCTCACTCTCCCCTGCGTGGTAGATGACTTCTGTTTTAACTAAGGAGATCACCTTCCCCTTCTTTTTTCTGAATGAGATAAGTGATTCTCAAAATCATAGACCTCATGGCTTTTATTTCTTGGAGTATCTCCAAAGCTTTGGGAGAAAGAAGGGGGATAAAGAATAAACGGATAGTTTCACAAATAATCATGCTTTTACAAGTATTTTTTACCTCATGATATGGATGTAGTTCAGTAGGTTTCCATTGTTCTTAAGAAATGATATGGCTACTTTTCCTTGTCATTGTCTTCTCTTACCATCACTTTAAATAAATGCCCCTGTGATGAAGAATATTTTCATAAATAAATTTTGCATACCTCCTCAATATTTTTTAGGACAGAGATAGATTTACTGGCTAAATTTATATATATAGTGCCTTGTACATAGAATGTACTGAAGAAATACTAACTCTTATTACGTTAAACATTTTACCATCTTTGCTTTGTGTATGGTCAAATCACCATTAAGAATGTTTGTAAAATTACAGAACAATGAAAAGGATATATTAATCTCCTCACTCAGGTATTAAATATCAAATACCGAATTAATGATATAATTACAGCGACAGGTGCTTCACAGGGAAAGTTCAGTGTGCAGGGAGGCATATTAGCAGAGTCTTTACTTGCTCAAGGGATTAAGGGAAGTTCTTTACGAAGTGACACTTTTGCTGAGGCTTACAGGAGAAGCAGGTTCATTGGTAAAATGCCTTCCAGCCAGAAAGAATGCTTTGATGGTCTACGTGGGAAGGATCTTGGCTTTTCAAATGAGTGACAGGTGGCAACAGGAGGGATTGTGGGAGAGCTGGGTGAGGGAGGGCCAGATCCTTCAGAGCTTGTGTGCAGATTAAAACTCCTGGCTTTATGCTAAGGGCAGTGGGAGCTGCTGAAATGTTTTAAGCTAGGGAATTCCATAATCAGAAGTGTGTTTGCAGAAGATCACACGTATCTTTTCTGCCAAACTGCACTTCCCGAGGGCAGGAATTATGTCTGCTATTTTCATTATTGCATCCTTATTATCTAGCATTGTGTCTGGCATTCCATAAGTAGAAAGAATAGTGAACACATGAATGGATGGATGAATGTATAATTACTATTGGCATTCTGATGTATAGTCCATATATATATACGGGCGCACGCACACACACACACAAAGTACAGTATGCTTTTTACCCTGTTTTATAACATCCTTTTTCACTTGAGTATATAATAAATACTTTTTTGATGGTCTTAAAGTTAGCATTTTTATGGCACTGAAATTATTTCTACATCATAAAGTTTAATGGCTGCACAGTTTACGACTGTATGGATATACCATGATTTAGTTAAATAATGACAATTCATAGGACAAAAGAAGTAATTCTTTCTAACTGACTCTGAACAGCCTGCTACCAATAGACGCCTTGTCCCTAAGCATGTCCATGTGCTCTGATGATCTTCAGGGGGTGCACGGCTTGTTCAAGAATCAGCATAAGTTTGGGGTTTGAGAATGACATGAGTGAGTGCTCAGCAGAAAAGTAGCTTTTAGTATAACCTTGGGCCTGATGGAGGGGGTTCCCAGGTGGGAGTGAACATCTGAAGGAGGCTCCTTGGCAGGGTCTGGGAAGCTGTCTCTGGTGGGCTCCTGCTGCAGGGGCTCAAGTTCATCCCAGTGGTCCCTGGGGATTCAGGCTGTGGGCTTCCCCTCTTCCCACCTCCTTCCCAAGGCTGGGATCAGCCATTGAATTGCTGGGCCTTGTGCGGAACCCATCAGAGAACATGCGTAGCTCAGTCCACAGCCAAGGGTTCTATCAAACAGCCCCGTGGGGGTAAATGATGATGACCAGGCTCAGTCATGCCTGCCGGAAGGAGAACATTACCTTGAACTCAGAAGTCTTTCCCTGGAAGGATTCTGAACCTCGTTCGGTCCTCAGGACCTCTTCCTCTGGAAGACACAGGAGAGTGCATTTTCCCGTCTCCTTCCAGGAACTGAATCAGGATTGGCCCTGAGGCTGGTGAATGGAGGTGACAGGTGTCAGGGCCGGGTGGAGGTCCTGTACCAAGGTTCCTGGGGCACCGTGTGTGACGACAGCTGGGACACCAACGACGCCAACGTGGTCTGCAGGCAGCTGAGCTGTGGATGGGCCATATCGGCCCCAGGAAATGCCCGGTACGGTCAGGGCTCAGGGCCGATCGTCCTGGATGACGTGGGCTGCTCGGGGCACGAGAGCTACCTGTGGAACTGCCCTCACAGCCCCTGGAACACACACAACTGTGGACATAGCGAGGACGCCAGTGTCGTCTGCTCAGGTTGGTCTCACATAAGCTGGGTGTCCCTCTCTGGGGGTGTCGTTTCCTTCTGACATTCTGAATCACTTTTATAGCATTTTTACATTCCTCGCTTCCTTAAATCACCTCGTCTGTCTGCTAAGAATTAGTATGATCTTTTGACAAGCTGCCAGGCATGTAGCTGGTGAATAAGAACAAAGAACCAAACTGAAAGTGACTTAAAGCCTTTTTCTCCATGCCACACTGCAAGCCAGAGGCAAAAGAGGCTAGTTCGGTCACGATGTCTGTGAATGGAGGTCATGGCAGAGGACTGCAGGTGGCCCAGGGTTTGTTTCCTGAGTCCTGGACAGTAGCCCCTCCAGAGGACTGGGATACACTGTCTGGGTACCAGATCGGCCGTGTGCAAGGCAGTGACCCCTGTGTGGCCTGCCAGGCACAGCCTTGTCACCACCGAGAGTTGAGCCTGACAGATCTCACACGGGATTTGGACATTGAACTGGACCCCTCAGTCTTGCTTCCTCAGTGAGCCCATAAATCCTGTGACGCTGATGACTGGTTTGGGTCCACTCGGTCATCTAGACACAGAGCTAATCCCCTTGACATTGGAAATAAGGGATGCTGGGCTGCCTGGACCTCTCAGGAGGAGCATCTTTGGGGGGCTGAGGATGGCAGAGGTCCCACCCCGCGTGGCAGGGCACAGGCATGGACTGAGCGTCTCACCTGCTCAGCGTCGACCCCCTTTGCCCCTGTGGTGCCCCTTCTGTGCAAGGTGTCTGATCTGCCTTCTCTCTCTCCCAGCTGCCAGGCCCCAGTCCACGCTCCTGCCAGGTGAGTCCTGCTGCCCCTTGACTCCGGGGTGTCCCCTCCCTCCCCACTCACCTCCACAGACACCAACCAGGAGCCCCAGGCAGGGCGAGTGGACGTTTGCCACTTCTCAGTACCTGCCCTGGTCACTCTAGAGCGAGCAGACGCTTCCAGAGGAGCCATAGCACAAGGATCCTCGGGTCTGGCTCAGAGATTTAAGGACATTGTGGCTACACAGTGTCTCCCCAGAGCTTTGGGCGACAAGGAGGCCTGTCCTGCGCTCAACAATGCTTGAAAGCATTGTCTAGACCGAGAGTTATGTGTGTGGGGAGAACCGGGCTGTTTCAGGTCCCACACCCCCGCGGAGTCCAAAAGGGATACTTTCACCAGGGAGCCCTCAGTCAGGAGAGCGTGCTAATCGCTCCTGTGGAGTGTTGCGCCTGATCGCCGTGCCGTGGACAGTTGAGGGCCTGATCTGGCTCACGGCCAGCTCTCAGCAAAGGCCTCTTCCTCCCCCAGGCAGTGGAGATTCTCAGACCCCACTTTACCTGATGTGAGTGACAGGTCACTAGAGCAACCCTGACTGTAGACACCTTCTCTCTAATCCTGCTGTGTTTTCCCTTCAGGCTGGTGGACGCCCACAACTCCTGCCGACGGTAAGCATGGCTTGGGTCCTGCAAAACACTCCACTCCTCAGGCCTGGGTGCAATTCCTGACTTGGTTTGAGCCTCTGAGCTCAGCGCCTCATCTGCTGTGGAGGGTTCCCTTCGCGTGCCAGAGTTATGGAAAAACTTCACCTCCCACTTGTGGCATATGTTACTCAGAATGCTTTTGTTGCCAAGCGATAGGATCCCAACTGAGACTCTCTTGAGTTGCGGATGGGGATGGGGGACGCAATGACTTCCATAGGTCAGTGGTAGGATGGTCTTCAGGTAGAGTTGGATCCAGAAGTTCCAGTACAGCTTCTCCCCTGCACTTTTATTACCTCTATTTTCTAATGTTTATAAACTTCACTGTCAGCTTGCTTCCTGCCAAGGGGCAGTTGTTAGCCACAGGTCTACAGCCCAGGAGGGGAGAGAGTCTGGTTTTTTTCTAGCTCTTCAGCCAGCAAGCCGTGGAAGGACTCTGAACAGCCAGCTACCAATAGATGCCTTGTCCCTAAGCATGTCCATGTGCTCTGATGATTTTCAGTGGGTGCACGGCTTCTTCAAAAGTCAGCATAAGTTTGGGGTTTGAAAATGACATGAGTTAGTGTGCACCGAAAAGGAGTTTTTAGTATAACCTTGGTCCTGATGGAGTGGGTGCCCATGTGGGAGTGAACATCTGAAGGAGGCTCCTTGGCGGGGTCTGGGAAGCTGTCTCTGGTGGGCTCCTGCTGCAGGGGCTCAAGTTCATCCCAGTGGTCCCTGGGGATTCAGGCTGTGGGCTTCCCCTCTTCCCACCGCCTTCCCAAGGCTGGGAGCAGCCACCGAATTGCTGGGCCTTGTGCGGAACCCATCAGAGAAAAAGTGTAGCTCAGTCCACAGCCAAGGGTTGTATCAAACAGCCCCGTGGGGCTAAATGATGATGACCAGGCTCAGTCATGCCTGCCGGAAGGAGAACATTACCTTGAACTCAGAAGTCTTTCCCTGGAAGGATTCTGAACCTCGTTCGGTCCTCAGGACCTGTTCCTTCGGAAAACTCAGGAGAGTGCATTTTCCCGTCTCCTTCAGGAACTGAATCAGGATTGGCCCTGAGGCTGGTGAATGGAGGTGACAGGTGTCAGGGCCGGGTGGAGGTCCTGTACCAAGGTTCCTGGGGCACCGTGTGTGACGACAGCTGGGACACCAACGACGCCAACGTGGTCTGCAGGCAGCTGGGCTGTGGCCGGGCCACGTCGGCCCCAGGAAGTGCCCGGTACGGTCAGGGCTCAGGGTCGATCGTCCTGGATGACGTGGGCTGCTCGGGGCACGAGAGCTACCTGTGGAACTGCCCTCACAGTGGCTGGAACACACACAACTGTGGACACGGCGAGGACGCCAGTGTCGTCTGCTCAGGTTGGTCTCAAATAAGCTGGGTGTCCCTCTCTGGGGGTGTGGTTTCCTTCTGACACTCTGATCTCCTCTAAGAGCATTTTCTACATTTCTCGCTCTCTTAAATCACGTTGTCTCTCTGCTAAGAATTAGTGTGAGCTTTTTGACAAGCTGTCAGGCGTGTAGCTGGTGAATGAGAACAAAGAACCAAACTGAAAGTGACTTGAAGCCTTTTTTCTCCATGTCACAGTGCAAGCCAGAGGCAAAAGAGGCTAGTTCTGAGCTTCCCCGGTGGCGCAGTGGTTGGGAGTCTGCCTGCCGATGCAGGGTACATGGGTTCATGTCCCAGGCCGGGAAGATCCCACATGCCACGGAGCGGCTGGGCCTGTGAGTCATGGCCGCTGAGCCTGTGCGTCCGGAGCCTGTTGCTCCGCAACGGAGGAGGCCACAACAGTGAGAGGCCCGCGTGCCGCCGAAGAAAAAAAAAAAAAAAAAAAAAAAAAACAGGCTAGTTCTGTCACGAGGTCTGTGAATGGAGGTCATGGTCTAGGACTGCAGGTGGCCCAGGGTTTGGTTCTTGAGGCCTGGATGGTAGCCCCTCCAGGGAACTGGGATGCAGTGTCTGGGCACCAGGTCTGTCGTCTGCAGGGCAGTGGCCCTTGTGTGGCCTGCCAGGCACAGCCTTGTCACCACCTACAGTCGAGCCTGACAGATCTCACACGGGATTTGGACCTGGAGCTGGACCTCTCAGTCTTGCTTCCTCAGTGAGCCCATAAATGCTGTGAGGCTGATGACCAGTTTGGGTCCACTCGGTCATCTAGACACAGAGCTAATCCCCTTGACATTGGAAATAAGGGATGCTGGGCTGCCTGGACCTCTCAGGAGGAGCACCTTTGGGGGATGAGATGGCAGAGGTCCCACCCCGCATGGCGGGGCACAGGCATGGACTGAGCGTCTCACCTGCTCAGCGTCGTCCCCCTTTGCCCCTGTGGTGCCCCTTCTGTGCAAGGTGTCTGATCTGCCTTCTCTCTCTCCCAGCTGCCAGGCCGCAGTCCACGCTCCTGCCTGGTGAGGCCTGGTGCCTCTTGACTCCGGGGTGTCCCCTCCCTCCCCACTCACCTCCACAGACTCCAACCAGGAGCCCCACGAGCCCTAGAGGGACTCTGAACAGCCTGCTACCAATAGATGCCTTGTCCCTAAGCATGTCCATATGCTCTGATGATTTTCAGTAGGTGCACGGCTTCTTCAAAAGTCAGCATAAGTTTGGGGTTTGAAAATGACATGAGTTAGTGTGCACCGAAAAGTAGTTTTTAGTATAACCTTGGTCCTGATGGAGTGGGTGCCCATGTGGGAGTGAACATCTGAAGGAGGCTCCTTGGCGGGGTCTGGGAAGCTGTCTCTGGTGGGCTCCTGCTGCAGGGGCTCAAGTTCATCCCAGTGGTCCCTGGGGATTCAGGCTGTGGGCTTCCCCTCTTCCCACCGCCTTCCCAAGACTGGGAGCAGCCACCGAATTGCTGGGCCTTGTGCGGAACCCATCAGAGAAAAAGTGTAGCTCAGTCCACAGCCAAGGGTTGTATCAAACAGCCCCGTGGGGCTAAATGATGATGACCAGGCTCAGTCATGCCTGCCGGAAGGAGAACATTACCTTGAACTCAGAAGTCTTTCCCTGGAAGGATTCTGAACCTCGTTCGGTCCTCAGGACCTGTTCCTTCGGAAAACACAGGAGAGTGCATTTTCCCGTCTCCTTCCAGGAACTGAATCAGGATTGGCCCTGAGGCTGGTGAATGGAGGTGACAGGTGTCAGGGCCGGGTGGAGGTCCTGTACCAAGGTTCCTGGGGCACCGTGTGTGACGACAGCTGGGACACCAACGACGCCAACGTGGTCTGCAGGCAGCTGGGCTGCGGCTGGGCCACGTCGGCCCCATTAAATGCCTGGTATGGTCAGGGCTCAGGGCCAATTGTCCTGGATGACGTGGGCTGCTCTGGGCACGAGAGCAACCTGTGGAACTGCCCTCACAGCCCCTGGAACACACACAACTGTAGGCACAGTGAGGACGCCAGTGTCGTCTGCTCAGGTTGGTCTCAGATAAGCTGGGTGTCCCTCTCTGGGGGTGTGGTTTCCTTCTGACACTCTGATCTCCTCTCAAGGCATTTTGTACATTTCTCGCTTCCTTAAAACACCTTGTCTCTCTGCTAAGAATTAGTGTGAGCTTTTTGACAAGCTGTCAGGCGTGTAGCTGGTGAATGAGAACAAAGAACCAAACTGAAAGTGACTTGAAGCCTTTTTTCTCCATGCCACAGTGCAAGGCAGAGGCAAAAGAGGCTAGTTCTGTCACGAGGTCTCTGAATGGAGGTCATGGCCTAGGAGTGCAGGTGGCCCAGAGTTTGGTTCCTGAGTCCTGGATGGTAGCCCCTCCAGGGAACTGGGATGCACTGTCTGGGTACCACATCGGCCGTGTGCGTGGCAGTGGCCCCTGGGTGGTGGTGACAAACTTGTCATCACCTACAGTTGGGCTGGACAGATCTCACACGGGATTTGGACCTGGAGCTGGACCCCTCAGTCTTGCTTCCTCAGTGAGCCCATAAATGCCGTGAGGCTGATGACCGGTTTGGGTCCACTCGGTCATCTAGACACTGAGCTAATCCCCTTGACATTGGAAATAAGGGATGCTGGGCTGCCTGGACCTCTCATGAGGAGCACCTTTGGGGGATGAGATGGCAGAGGTCCCACCCCGCATGGCGGGGCACAGGCATGGACTGAGCGTCTCACCTGCTCAGCGTCGTCCCCCTTTGCCCCTGTGGTGCCCCTTCTGTGCAAGGTGTCTGATCTGCCTTCTCTCTCTCCCAGCTGCCAGGCCCCAGTCCACGTCCCTGCCAGGTGAGTCCTGCTGCCTCTTGACTCCGGGGTGTCCCCTCCCTCCCCACTCACCTCCACAGACTCCAACCAGGAGCCCGAGGAGGGGCGAGTGGACGTTTGCCACCTCTCAGTACCTGCCCTGGTCACTCTAGAGGGAGCAGACGCTTCCAGAGGAGCCATAGCAGAAGGATCCTCGGGTCTGGCTCAGAGATTTAAGGACATTGTGGCTACACAGTGTCTCCCCAGAGCTTTGGGTGACAAGGAGGCCTGTTCTGCGCTCAACAATGCTTGACAGCATTGTCTAGACCGAGAGTTATGTGTGTGGGGAGAACTGGGCTGTTTCAGGTCCCACACCCCCGCGGAGTCCAAAAGGGATACTTTCACCAGGGAGCCCTCAGTCAGGAGAGCGTGCTAATCGCTCCTGTGGAGTGTTGCGCTTCATCGCCGTGCCGTGGACAGTTGAGGGCCTGATCTGGCTCACGGCCAGCTCTCAGAAAAGGCCTCTTCCTCCCCCAGGCAGTGGAGATTCTCAGACCCCACTTTCCCTGATGTGAGTGACAGGTCACTAGAGCAACCCTGACTGTAGACACCTTCTCTCTAATCCTGCTGTGTTTTTCCTTCAGGCTGGTGGACGCCCACAACTCCTGCCGATGGTAAGCGTGCCTTGGGTCCTGCAAAACACTCCACTCCTCAGGCCTGGGTGCAGTTCCTGACTCTTGGTTTGAGCCTCTGAGCTCAGCGCCTCACCTACTGTGGAGGGTTCCTTTCGCGTGCCAGAGTTATGGAGAAACTTCACCTCTCACTTGTGGCATACGTTACTCAGAATGCTTTTGTTGCCAAGCGATAGGATCCCAACTGAGACTCTCTTGAGTTGGGGGTGGGGGTGGGGGACGCAATGACTTCCATAGGTCAGTAGTAGGATGGTCTTCAGGTAGAGTTGGATCCAGAAGTTCCAGTACAGCTTCTCCCCTGCATTTTTATTACCTCTATTTTCTAATGTTTATAAACTTCACTGTCAGCTTGCTTCCTGCCAAGGGGCAGTTGTTAGCCACAGGTCTACAGCCCAGGAGGGGAGAGAGTCTGGTTTTTTTCTAGCTCTTCAGCCAGCAAGCCGTGAAAGGACTCTGAACAGCCTGCTACCAATAGATGCCTTGTCCCTAAGCATGTCCATGTGCTCTGATGATTTTCAGTGGGTGCACGGCTTCTTCAAAAGTCAGCAAAAGTTTGGGGTTTGAAAATGACATGAGTTAGTGTGCACCGAAAAGTAGTTTTTTGTATAACCTTGGTCCTGATGGAGTGGGTGCCCATGTGGGAATGAGCTTCTGAAGGAGGTTCCTTGGCGGGGTCTGGGAAGCTGTCTCTGGTGGGCTCCTGCTGCAGGGGCTCAAGTTCATCCCAGTGGTCCCTGGGGATTCAGGCTGTGGGCTTCCCCTCTTCCCACCTCCTTCCCAAGGATTGGATCAGCCACTCAATTGCTGGGCCTTGTGGGGAACCCATCAGAGAACATGCGTAGCTCAGTCCACAGCAGAGGGTTGTATCAAACAGCCCCGTGGGGATAAATGATGACCAGGCTCAGTCAGGTCCTCCAGAAGGAAAACATTACCTTGAACTCAGAAGTCTTTACCTGGATGGATTCTGAATCTCGTTCGGTCCTCAGGACCTGTTCCTTCGGAAGACACAGGAGAGTGCATTTTCCCATCTCCTTCCAGGAACTGAATCAGGATTGGCCCTGAGGCTGGTGAATGGAGGTGACAGGTGTCAGGGCCGAGTGGAGGTCCTGTACCGAGGCTCCTGGGGCACCGTGTGTGACGACGGCTGGGACACCAACGACGCCGACGTGGTCTGCAGGCAGCTGGGCTGTGGCCGGGCCACGTCGGCCCCAGGAAGTGCCCGGTACGGTCAGGGCTCAGGGCCGATCGTCCTGGATGACGTGGGCTGCTCGGGGCACGAGCGCTACCTGTGGAGCTGCCCTCACAGTGGCTGGAACACACACAACTGTGGACACGGCGAGGACGCCAGTGTCGTCTGCTCAGGTTGGTCTCAGATAAGCTGGGTGTCCCTCTCTGGGGGTGTGGTTTCCTTCTGACACTCTGATCTCCTCTCAAGGCATTTTCTACATTTCTTGCTTCCTTAAATCACCTTGTCTCTCTGCTAAGAATTAGTATGAGCTTTTGACAAGCTGCCAGGTATGTAGCTGGTGAATTGGAGCAAAGAACCAAACTGAAAGTGACTTGAAGCCTTTTTTCTCCATGCCACAGTGCAAGTCAGAGGGAAAAGAGACTAGTTCTGTCACGAGGTCTCTGAATGGAGGTCATGGCCTAGGAGTGCAGGTGGCCCAGAGTTTGGTTCCTGAGTCCTGGACAGTAGCCCCTCCAGGGAACTGGGATGCACTGTCTGCACACCAGGGCTGTCGTGTGCAGGGCAGTGACCCCTGTGTGGCCTGCCAGGCACAGCCTTGTCACCACCTACAGTCGAGCCTGACAGATCTCACACGGGATTTGGACCTGGAGCTGGACCTCTCAGTCTTGCTTCCTCAGTGAGCCCATAAATGCCATGAGGCTGATGACCGGTTTGGGTCTACTCGGTCATCTAGACACAGAGCTAATCCCCTTGACATTGGAAATAAGGGATGCTGGGCTGCCTGGACCTCTCAGGAGGAGCACCTTTGGGGGATGAGATGGCAGAGGTCCCACCCCGCATGGCGGGGCACAGGCATGGACTGAGCGTCTCACCTGCTCAGCGTCGTCCCCCTTTGCCCCTGTGGTGCCCCTTCTGTGCAAGGTGTCTGATCTGCCTTCTCTCTCTCCCAGCTGCCAGGCCGCAGTCCACGCTCCTGCCTGGTGAGGCCTGGTGCCTCTTGACTCCGGGGTGTCCCCTCCCTCCCCACTCACCTCCACAGACTCCAACCAGGAGCCCCACGAGCCCTAGAGGGACTCTGAACAGCCTGCTACCAGTAGACGCCTTGTCCCTAAGCATGTCCATGTGCTCTGATGATTTTCAGGGGGTGCACGGCTTGTTCAAGACTCAGCATAAGTTTGGGATTTGAGAATGACATGAGTGAGTGCTCAGCAGAAAAGTAGTCTTTAGAATAACCTTGGTCCTGATGGAGTGGGTGCCCATGTGGGAGTGATCATCTGAAGGAGGCTCCTTGGCGGGGTCTGGGAAGCTGTCTCAGGTGGGCTCCTGCTGCAGGGGCTCAAGTTCATCCCAGTGGTCCCTGGGGATTCAGGCTGTGGGCTTTGCTTCTTCCCACCTCCTTCTCAAGGCTGGGATCAGCCACTCAATTGCTGGGCCTTGTGGGGAACCCACCAGAGAACATGCGTAGCTCAGTCTACAGCTAAGGGTTCTATCAAACAGCCTCGCGTGGATAAATGATGATGACCAGGCTCAGTCAGGTCCTCCGGAAGCAGAACATTACCTTGAACTCAGAAGTCTTTCCCTGGAAGGATTCTGAATCTCGTTCGGTCCACACGACCTGTTCCTTCGGCAGACACAGGAGAGTGCATTTTCCCGTCTCCTTCCAGGAACTGAATCGGGATTGGCCCTGAGGCTGGTGAATGGAGGTGACAGGTGTCAGGGCCGGGTGGAAGTCCTGTACCGAGGCTCCTGGGGCACCGTGTGTGACGACGGCTGGGACATCAACGACGCCGACGTGGTCTGCAGGCAGCTGGGCTGTGGCCGGGCCACATCGGCCCCAGGAAGTGCCCGGTATGGTCAGGGCTCAGGGCCGATCGTCCTGGATGACGTGGGCTGCTCGGGGCACGAGAGCTACCTGTGGAGCTGCCCTCACAGTGGCTGGAACTCACACAACTGTGGACACGGCGAGGACGCCAGTGTCGTCTGCTCAGGTTGGTCTCAGATAAGCTGGGTGTCCCTCTCTGGGGGTGTGGTTTCCTTCTGACACTCTGATCCCCTCTCAGAGCATTTTCTACATTTCTCGCTTCCTTAAATCACCTTGTCTCTCTGCTAAGAGTTAGTATGAGCTTTTTGACAAGCTGCCAGGTATGTAGCTGGTGAATTGGAGCAAAGAACCAAACTGAAAGTGACTTGAAGCCTTTTTTCTCCATGCCACAGTGCAAGGCAGAGGCAAAAGAGGCTAGTTCTGTCACGAGGTCTCTGAATGGAGGTCATGACCTAGGAGTGCAGGTGGCTGAGGGTTTGGTTCCTGAGTCCTGGACGGTAGCCCCTCCAGGGAACTGGGATTCTCTGTATGGGCGCCATGTCTGTCATGTGCAGGGCTGTGGCCTCTGTGTGTCCTGCCAGGCACAGCTTTGTCATCACCTACGGTCAGGCCGGACCGATCACACATGGGATTTGGATCTGGACCTCAGTCTTGCTCCCTCAGTGCGCCCATAAATGCTGTGAGGCTTTTGACTGGTTTGGGTCCACTCGGTCCTCTAGACACAGAGCTGATGACCTTGACGTTGGAAATACATGATGTTGGGCTGCCTGGACCCTTTGGTCTGGCTGACTGTAGAGCAGTTCCACAGCAGTTTGAACTCTCACAACTGTGGGCACCACACGGCCGCCAGTTTTATCTGCTCAGCTTGGCTTCCAAGTCATTGAGCTTCTATTTTAGTGCGTTTTTTTCCAGAAAAGGGCTCTTTGTGCTGGGCTCCCCTCACTCTGAACTTCCCTGAAGGATGGGCAGTTTCCCTGAATGTATCACCCATATACCTTGGTCCCTGAATGTCTTGGGTCTGGTGTAGCACCTTCCTTAGTGGACCACCAGGGCAGAGATGGGTGAATACAGGTTGCAACAACAAATTCCCTAGAAACCATTTTTATTGTGGAGCCTGATGTATGAGTTTGAGGTTTGCTCTTCAGCTCTCCTGGACAACTCCCATGGTGCCCTTCTCACGCCCTGGAGGGTAGGGGCCAGGCACTCAGCATCTCTCTCTCAGGAACCTGATGGGTGTGTTTCAGCACATACTGGGTGCTGAGGCTGATCATGTTTCCTCTTTCTTGCAGGCACAGAAATCAACTACACTACCCCAGGTGAGTCACTGCAGCCCAACCCAAGACTCCTCTCCAGAATTCTCCCCTCTCAGGTGTCCAGAAGGAGGAGAAGTGCAGCCTCCTCCTATGGAGTGCTTTCCACTGAGGACTCTGGAAGCTGTTTTAGTGATAAGCTGAGTCCCCCAAACTATGGCTGTTACTCACCTCTGGCTGGAGGGCCCCTCTGGTCTCCTGCCACCGCTTGCTGCCAGTGCTCGTTCAGAGACGCTGTGGGGGAAGAGGTTTGGTTTTCTCGTTGTTTCCAATGAAAATAACTCCTAGTCATTCCATAGAGAACTGTGACCATGCTAGAAACATGGCCAAGGAACACTCCTACAAACGTTTGTCTGTTAAAGAATGCTTCACGTTGAGAGCAATCCCTCAAATATCTTTATGATACAGAGAAAATATCTGGCGCTAATATGTTGGGAAGTGCTACATACTCCGACCCTTTCTGGCCAGCCACAGTGTAAATTGGAATAGTCAAGGCCCTGAGAAGTCCTGCAGCAAGGAAAAGGATTTATTTTCTCCATCAAACTGATGACCATGGAATTAAAAAATGATCCAGCAGTATCCTAAAATCACTTCATTTTCTTTCTTGATTGGTGGCACCCATCCACTCCAACCA
This sequence comes from Mesoplodon mirus, assembly GCF_964341445.2. NCBI lineage: Eukaryota > Metazoa > Chordata > Mammalia > Artiodactyla > Ziphiidae > Mesoplodon > Mesoplodon mirus. Next base: position 221,942,575 of record NC_138977.1, read on the forward strand.
CTCAGAGTAACTATCATATTCTTCCACCTGACCGAGAGGGCATGGATTTCTTCTCCCCAGCCTTGGCTGCTGGTCCCCGAGCTGCAGTCATGGTGCTCACTCTCCAAAGAGTTTGCCTCTCCTGCCTTTCCTGGCACGTGGCATCGCCTGCAGCTGATGTCCCAGTCCCAGGAGGGCTGGGCCTCTCTTTAGGCTCCTCTTTACCCTTTAGTAGCTTGGCCAGCCTAAGATTCGGATCTCTGGTCAGTCCCTAGGCGAGGCTGCCCTCCTCCCCCGTGAAGACCCCACCCCTCCCCTTGGACACTAGACCCCGGTCAGTGCTGGCTGGCTGGAGCCTGCTTCATCTCTGAGCTCGGTGTGTAATCAGCAAGAGCTCCTGACTGGCTGCTCTTGAGCTGCTGCTGAACTCCCCCTCTGCCCCCCACCCCTGAGACCTTTCCTCTCCGTCCCCACCCTCCCCTCCTCACCACCTGGCTTCCTGAAGCAGCAGCAGCTTCCGGCTGCCCCTCCCCTCTGATCCATTCTCTGCAGTGCAGCTAGGGGCATCTTCACGAGATGCCAAGGTCAGTCCCAGTCTCGGGGACGGACTCATTCCTCAGGAAATGGACACCAAGGTTGTCAGAACAAATTCCCCCAAACATTTTTTTGTGTGTAGACTGATATCTGAGGTTGAAGTTTCCTATTCAGCTCTCCTGGACAACTCCCAGGCCGCCTTTCTCAGGCCACAGAGGGGCTGGGCATTCAGCATCTCTCTCTTGGGAACCTGATGGGTTTCTTGCAGTGCCTTCTGGGTGCTGAGGCTGATCGTGTTTCCTCTTTCTTGCAGGCCCAGAAATCAAATCCACTACCCGAGGTGAGTCATTGCAGCCTAACCCAGCAAGGCTCCTCTCTGGAATTCTGCCCTCTCAGGTTTCCAGAAATAGAAGGAGAAAAGCATGCTCCTCCTGGGGAGTGATTTCCCTCTGAGGACTCTGGAATCCGTTTCAGTGACCAGCCGAATTTCCAAGACCATGGCTGTCACTCATCTCGGGCTGGAAGGCCCCTCTGGTCTCCTGCCACCGCTTGCTGCCGGTGCTCTTTCAGAGAGACTGTGGAAGAAAAAGATTGTTTCCTCTGGTCATTTTGGATGAAAATAACTGTCCCAGTCATCCCATGGACAACTGTGACCATGTTAGAAGCATGGCCAAGTAGCAGTCTTACAAATGTTTGTCTGTTAAAGAATCCTTCATGTTGAGAGCAATCCCCCAAATGATCTTCTTGCTGATCTCACAGATGCAGCAGTGAGTAGTGGCATGAAGCGAGATCTTGATTCCCTGCCCAGGAATTGAACATGGGGAGCCTGGATGAAAACCAGGAATCCTAGGCACCACACCCCCTGGCTTTTGCCCCCAGTGAAATGCATTTCTCACGGAGGCAAAAACTGTAAAAAGAGGCACAAAGTTTATTAGTAGAGACATAGCAGAACAACAAGTGGGAGAGCACACAGAGAAACTGTTAAGAGAGAAGCAGGGCAGAGATGCACACCCAGAGAGCAAGGGTGTGGGCGTCCCCCTAATGAGGAGGAACGCAGTGAAGAGGCGGGTAAGTCATTTATACAGGGCAGTTCTTCCGGGTCTCTGTTTACCTCTGGCCAATTATCTGGTTTCTTTTTCCACACCTGACCTGCCCTAGGACCCTCCCCACATGCTTGCGCAACTTTTTTCCAAGATGCATTCCAGCCCAGAGGCCTATGGGACGGCCTTAGCATCACCTATTATGGGGTGGCGCCCCCTCCTTTTTGACCCCCAAAGAGCCTTTCTGTGCATGTGCAATGTTTCCCTTGCCCCAAGGATGGGCAATGTATGACCTCTTGATCTTTTAACAGGGTTTAGCCCCTCTTTGTCCCTGCCATAAAAGTGTCCAGTGTTCAGTTATCTACCCCATTCCTGTTGTTGTTTCTTATATTGAAGTGCAGATCTCAAAATATAGATAGGACTCTGGTCATAAATATGTAGTCCAGAGCCCGTTTGTCTCTTGCCTCAGGAAATGTAAACAGGGAGCTGGTAATGAATGTCTGGCCTGGAGTCCATCTTCTTCTCACCCCAGGAAGTGTGAACAGCAGGCCAGTTGTAAATGTCTAGCCTGGAGCCCATCTTTCTCCTGCCTCATTGCCATAGTGATAATATCTGGTGCCAAAGAAGGTGGGAAGTGCTATGTACTCCAGCCCATTTGGCCAGTCTCAGTGCAGGTGGGATGGTCAAGGCTCTGAGAAGTCCTGCAGTAAGGAAAAGGATTGACTTTCTCCATCAAACTGACAACCTGGAATTAAAGAATTATCCAGCAATATCCTAAAATCACTTCATTTTCTTTCTAGATTGGTGGCGTCCATCAGCTCTAATCACGGAAAGTAAGTGTCACATTTTTCCACCTGACCCCCCGGGCATGGGTTTCCTGTCCCCAGGCGTGGCTGTCTATGCAGCTAATGCCGACACATGCATAGCCCACCTCAACCTGCACACACAGCCCACCCAGGCTGCCCCACCACGTCCTGCCCCGGCCCTCACCCACAGCCAGCGTGGAGCCTGCACACTCTCAACCTCACTCTCCCCTGCGTGGTAGATGACTTCTGTTTTAACTAAGGAGATCACCTTCCCCTTCTTTTTTCTGAATGAGATAAGTGATTCTCAAAATCATAGACCTCATGGCTTTTATTTCTTGGAGTATCTCCAAAGCTTTGGGAGAAAGAAGGGGGATAAAGAATAAACGGATAGTTTCACAAATAATCATGCTTTTACAAGTATTTTTTACCTCATGATATGGATGTAGTTCAGTAGGTTTCCATTGTTCTTAAGAAATGATATGGCTACTTTTCCTTGTCATTGTCTTCTCTTACCATCACTTTAAATAAATGCCCCTGTGATGAAGAATATTTTCATAAATAAATTTTGCATACCTCCTCAATATTTTTTAGGACAGAGATAGATTTACTGGCTAAATTTATATATATAGTGCCTTGTACATAGAATGTACTGAAGAAATACTAACTCTTATTACGTTAAACATTTTACCATCTTTGCTTTGTGTATGGTCAAATCACCATTAAGAATGTTTGTAAAATTACAGAACAATGAAAAGGATATATTAATCTCCTCACTCAGGTATTAAATATCAAATACCGAATTAATGATATAATTACAGCGACAGGTGCTTCACAGGGAAAGTTCAGTGTGCAGGGAGGCATATTAGCAGAGTCTTTACTTGCTCAAGGGATTAAGGGAAGTTCTTTACGAAGTGACACTTTTGCTGAGGCTTACAGGAGAAGCAGGTTCATTGGTAAAATGCCTTCCAGCCAGAAAGAATGCTTTGATGGTCTACGTGGGAAGGATCTTGGCTTTTCAAATGAGTGACAGGTGGCAACAGGAGGGATTGTGGGAGAGCTGGGTGAGGGAGGGCCAGATCCTTCAGAGCTTGTGTGCAGATTAAAACTCCTGGCTTTATGCTAAGGGCAGTGGGAGCTGCTGAAATGTTTTAAGCTAGGGAATTCCATAATCAGAAGTGTGTTTGCAGAAGATCACACGTATCTTTTCTGCCAAACTGCACTTCCCGAGGGCAGGAATTATGTCTGCTATTTTCATTATTGCATCCTTATTATCTAGCATTGTGTCTGGCATTCCATAAGTAGAAAGAATAGTGAACACATGAATGGATGGATGAATGTATAATTACTATTGGCATTCTGATGTATAGTCCATATATATATACGGGCGCACGCACACACACACACAAAGTACAGTATGCTTTTTACCCTGTTTTATAACATCCTTTTTCACTTGAGTATATAATAAATACTTTTTTGATGGTCTTAAAGTTAGCATTTTTATGGCACTGAAATTATTTCTACATCATAAAGTTTAATGGCTGCACAGTTTACGACTGTATGGATATACCATGATTTAGTTAAATAATGACAATTCATAGGACAAAAGAAGTAATTCTTTCTAACTGACTCTGAACAGCCTGCTACCAATAGACGCCTTGTCCCTAAGCATGTCCATGTGCTCTGATGATCTTCAGGGGGTGCACGGCTTGTTCAAGAATCAGCATAAGTTTGGGGTTTGAGAATGACATGAGTGAGTGCTCAGCAGAAAAGTAGCTTTTAGTATAACCTTGGGCCTGATGGAGGGGGTTCCCAGGTGGGAGTGAACATCTGAAGGAGGCTCCTTGGCAGGGTCTGGGAAGCTGTCTCTGGTGGGCTCCTGCTGCAGGGGCTCAAGTTCATCCCAGTGGTCCCTGGGGATTCAGGCTGTGGGCTTCCCCTCTTCCCACCTCCTTCCCAAGGCTGGGATCAGCCATTGAATTGCTGGGCCTTGTGCGGAACCCATCAGAGAACATGCGTAGCTCAGTCCACAGCCAAGGGTTCTATCAAACAGCCCCGTGGGGGTAAATGATGATGACCAGGCTCAGTCATGCCTGCCGGAAGGAGAACATTACCTTGAACTCAGAAGTCTTTCCCTGGAAGGATTCTGAACCTCGTTCGGTCCTCAGGACCTCTTCCTCTGGAAGACACAGGAGAGTGCATTTTCCCGTCTCCTTCCAGGAACTGAATCAGGATTGGCCCTGAGGCTGGTGAATGGAGGTGACAGGTGTCAGGGCCGGGTGGAGGTCCTGTACCAAGGTTCCTGGGGCACCGTGTGTGACGACAGCTGGGACACCAACGACGCCAACGTGGTCTGCAGGCAGCTGAGCTGTGGATGGGCCATATCGGCCCCAGGAAATGCCCGGTACGGTCAGGGCTCAGGGCCGATCGTCCTGGATGACGTGGGCTGCTCGGGGCACGAGAGCTACCTGTGGAACTGCCCTCACAGCCCCTGGAACACACACAACTGTGGACATAGCGAGGACGCCAGTGTCGTCTGCTCAGGTTGGTCTCAAATAAGCTGGGTGTCCCTCTCTGGGGGTGTCGTTTCCTTCTGACATTCTGAATCACTTTTATAGCATTTTTACATTCCTCGCTTCCTTAAATCACCTCGTCTGTCTGCTAAGAATTAGTATGATCTTTTGACAAGCTGCCAGGCATGTAGCTGGTGAATAAGAACAAAGAACCAAACTGAAAGTGACTTAAAGCCTTTTTCTCCATGCCACACTGCAAGCCAGAGGCAAAAGAGGCTAGTTCGGTCACGATGTCTGTGAATGGAGGTCATGGCAGAGGACTGCAGGTGGCCCAGGGTTTGTTTCCTGAGTCCTGGACAGTAGCCCCTCCAGAGGACTGGGATACACTGTCTGGGTACCAGATCGGCCGTGTGCAAGGCAGTGACCCCTGTGTGGCCTGCCAGGCACAGCCTTGTCACCACCGAGAGTTGAGCCTGACAGATCTCACACGGGATTTGGACATTGAACTGGACCCCTCAGTCTTGCTTCCTCAGTGAGCCCATAAATCCTGTGACGCTGATGACTGGTTTGGGTCCACTCGGTCATCTAGACACAGAGCTAATCCCCTTGACATTGGAAATAAGGGATGCTGGGCTGCCTGGACCTCTCAGGAGGAGCATCTTTGGGGGGCTGAGGATGGCAGAGGTCCCACCCCGCGTGGCAGGGCACAGGCATGGACTGAGCGTCTCACCTGCTCAGCGTCGACCCCCTTTGCCCCTGTGGTGCCCCTTCTGTGCAAGGTGTCTGATCTGCCTTCTCTCTCTCCCAGCTGCCAGGCCCCAGTCCACGCTCCTGCCAGGTGAGTCCTGCTGCCCCTTGACTCCGGGGTGTCCCCTCCCTCCCCACTCACCTCCACAGACACCAACCAGGAGCCCCAGGCAGGGCGAGTGGACGTTTGCCACTTCTCAGTACCTGCCCTGGTCACTCTAGAGCGAGCAGACGCTTCCAGAGGAGCCATAGCACAAGGATCCTCGGGTCTGGCTCAGAGATTTAAGGACATTGTGGCTACACAGTGTCTCCCCAGAGCTTTGGGCGACAAGGAGGCCTGTCCTGCGCTCAACAATGCTTGAAAGCATTGTCTAGACCGAGAGTTATGTGTGTGGGGAGAACCGGGCTGTTTCAGGTCCCACACCCCCGCGGAGTCCAAAAGGGATACTTTCACCAGGGAGCCCTCAGTCAGGAGAGCGTGCTAATCGCTCCTGTGGAGTGTTGCGCCTGATCGCCGTGCCGTGGACAGTTGAGGGCCTGATCTGGCTCACGGCCAGCTCTCAGCAAAGGCCTCTTCCTCCCCCAGGCAGTGGAGATTCTCAGACCCCACTTTACCTGATGTGAGTGACAGGTCACTAGAGCAACCCTGACTGTAGACACCTTCTCTCTAATCCTGCTGTGTTTTCCCTTCAGGCTGGTGGACGCCCACAACTCCTGCCGACGGTAAGCATGGCTTGGGTCCTGCAAAACACTCCACTCCTCAGGCCTGGGTGCAATTCCTGACTTGGTTTGAGCCTCTGAGCTCAGCGCCTCATCTGCTGTGGAGGGTTCCCTTCGCGTGCCAGAGTTATGGAAAAACTTCACCTCCCACTTGTGGCATATGTTACTCAGAATGCTTTTGTTGCCAAGCGATAGGATCCCAACTGAGACTCTCTTGAGTTGCGGATGGGGATGGGGGACGCAATGACTTCCATAGGTCAGTGGTAGGATGGTCTTCAGGTAGAGTTGGATCCAGAAGTTCCAGTACAGCTTCTCCCCTGCACTTTTATTACCTCTATTTTCTAATGTTTATAAACTTCACTGTCAGCTTGCTTCCTGCCAAGGGGCAGTTGTTAGCCACAGGTCTACAGCCCAGGAGGGGAGAGAGTCTGGTTTTTTTCTAGCTCTTCAGCCAGCAAGCCGTGGAAGGACTCTGAACAGCCAGCTACCAATAGATGCCTTGTCCCTAAGCATGTCCATGTGCTCTGATGATTTTCAGTGGGTGCACGGCTTCTTCAAAAGTCAGCATAAGTTTGGGGTTTGAAAATGACATGAGTTAGTGTGCACCGAAAAGGAGTTTTTAGTATAACCTTGGTCCTGATGGAGTGGGTGCCCATGTGGGAGTGAACATCTGAAGGAGGCTCCTTGGCGGGGTCTGGGAAGCTGTCTCTGGTGGGCTCCTGCTGCAGGGGCTCAAGTTCATCCCAGTGGTCCCTGGGGATTCAGGCTGTGGGCTTCCCCTCTTCCCACCGCCTTCCCAAGGCTGGGAGCAGCCACCGAATTGCTGGGCCTTGTGCGGAACCCATCAGAGAAAAAGTGTAGCTCAGTCCACAGCCAAGGGTTGTATCAAACAGCCCCGTGGGGCTAAATGATGATGACCAGGCTCAGTCATGCCTGCCGGAAGGAGAACATTACCTTGAACTCAGAAGTCTTTCCCTGGAAGGATTCTGAACCTCGTTCGGTCCTCAGGACCTGTTCCTTCGGAAAACTCAGGAGAGTGCATTTTCCCGTCTCCTTCAGGAACTGAATCAGGATTGGCCCTGAGGCTGGTGAATGGAGGTGACAGGTGTCAGGGCCGGGTGGAGGTCCTGTACCAAGGTTCCTGGGGCACCGTGTGTGACGACAGCTGGGACACCAACGACGCCAACGTGGTCTGCAGGCAGCTGGGCTGTGGCCGGGCCACGTCGGCCCCAGGAAGTGCCCGGTACGGTCAGGGCTCAGGGTCGATCGTCCTGGATGACGTGGGCTGCTCGGGGCACGAGAGCTACCTGTGGAACTGCCCTCACAGTGGCTGGAACACACACAACTGTGGACACGGCGAGGACGCCAGTGTCGTCTGCTCAGGTTGGTCTCAAATAAGCTGGGTGTCCCTCTCTGGGGGTGTGGTTTCCTTCTGACACTCTGATCTCCTCTAAGAGCATTTTCTACATTTCTCGCTCTCTTAAATCACGTTGTCTCTCTGCTAAGAATTAGTGTGAGCTTTTTGACAAGCTGTCAGGCGTGTAGCTGGTGAATGAGAACAAAGAACCAAACTGAAAGTGACTTGAAGCCTTTTTTCTCCATGTCACAGTGCAAGCCAGAGGCAAAAGAGGCTAGTTCTGAGCTTCCCCGGTGGCGCAGTGGTTGGGAGTCTGCCTGCCGATGCAGGGTACATGGGTTCATGTCCCAGGCCGGGAAGATCCCACATGCCACGGAGCGGCTGGGCCTGTGAGTCATGGCCGCTGAGCCTGTGCGTCCGGAGCCTGTTGCTCCGCAACGGAGGAGGCCACAACAGTGAGAGGCCCGCGTGCCGCCGAAGAAAAAAAAAAAAAAAAAAAAAAAAAACAGGCTAGTTCTGTCACGAGGTCTGTGAATGGAGGTCATGGTCTAGGACTGCAGGTGGCCCAGGGTTTGGTTCTTGAGGCCTGGATGGTAGCCCCTCCAGGGAACTGGGATGCAGTGTCTGGGCACCAGGTCTGTCGTCTGCAGGGCAGTGGCCCTTGTGTGGCCTGCCAGGCACAGCCTTGTCACCACCTACAGTCGAGCCTGACAGATCTCACACGGGATTTGGACCTGGAGCTGGACCTCTCAGTCTTGCTTCCTCAGTGAGCCCATAAATGCTGTGAGGCTGATGACCAGTTTGGGTCCACTCGGTCATCTAGACACAGAGCTAATCCCCTTGACATTGGAAATAAGGGATGCTGGGCTGCCTGGACCTCTCAGGAGGAGCACCTTTGGGGGATGAGATGGCAGAGGTCCCACCCCGCATGGCGGGGCACAGGCATGGACTGAGCGTCTCACCTGCTCAGCGTCGTCCCCCTTTGCCCCTGTGGTGCCCCTTCTGTGCAAGGTGTCTGATCTGCCTTCTCTCTCTCCCAGCTGCCAGGCCGCAGTCCACGCTCCTGCCTGGTGAGGCCTGGTGCCTCTTGACTCCGGGGTGTCCCCTCCCTCCCCACTCACCTCCACAGACTCCAACCAGGAGCCCCACGAGCCCTAGAGGGACTCTGAACAGCCTGCTACCAATAGATGCCTTGTCCCTAAGCATGTCCATATGCTCTGATGATTTTCAGTAGGTGCACGGCTTCTTCAAAAGTCAGCATAAGTTTGGGGTTTGAAAATGACATGAGTTAGTGTGCACCGAAAAGTAGTTTTTAGTATAACCTTGGTCCTGATGGAGTGGGTGCCCATGTGGGAGTGAACATCTGAAGGAGGCTCCTTGGCGGGGTCTGGGAAGCTGTCTCTGGTGGGCTCCTGCTGCAGGGGCTCAAGTTCATCCCAGTGGTCCCTGGGGATTCAGGCTGTGGGCTTCCCCTCTTCCCACCGCCTTCCCAAGACTGGGAGCAGCCACCGAATTGCTGGGCCTTGTGCGGAACCCATCAGAGAAAAAGTGTAGCTCAGTCCACAGCCAAGGGTTGTATCAAACAGCCCCGTGGGGCTAAATGATGATGACCAGGCTCAGTCATGCCTGCCGGAAGGAGAACATTACCTTGAACTCAGAAGTCTTTCCCTGGAAGGATTCTGAACCTCGTTCGGTCCTCAGGACCTGTTCCTTCGGAAAACACAGGAGAGTGCATTTTCCCGTCTCCTTCCAGGAACTGAATCAGGATTGGCCCTGAGGCTGGTGAATGGAGGTGACAGGTGTCAGGGCCGGGTGGAGGTCCTGTACCAAGGTTCCTGGGGCACCGTGTGTGACGACAGCTGGGACACCAACGACGCCAACGTGGTCTGCAGGCAGCTGGGCTGCGGCTGGGCCACGTCGGCCCCATTAAATGCCTGGTATGGTCAGGGCTCAGGGCCAATTGTCCTGGATGACGTGGGCTGCTCTGGGCACGAGAGCAACCTGTGGAACTGCCCTCACAGCCCCTGGAACACACACAACTGTAGGCACAGTGAGGACGCCAGTGTCGTCTGCTCAGGTTGGTCTCAGATAAGCTGGGTGTCCCTCTCTGGGGGTGTGGTTTCCTTCTGACACTCTGATCTCCTCTCAAGGCATTTTGTACATTTCTCGCTTCCTTAAAACACCTTGTCTCTCTGCTAAGAATTAGTGTGAGCTTTTTGACAAGCTGTCAGGCGTGTAGCTGGTGAATGAGAACAAAGAACCAAACTGAAAGTGACTTGAAGCCTTTTTTCTCCATGCCACAGTGCAAGGCAGAGGCAAAAGAGGCTAGTTCTGTCACGAGGTCTCTGAATGGAGGTCATGGCCTAGGAGTGCAGGTGGCCCAGAGTTTGGTTCCTGAGTCCTGGATGGTAGCCCCTCCAGGGAACTGGGATGCACTGTCTGGGTACCACATCGGCCGTGTGCGTGGCAGTGGCCCCTGGGTGGTGGTGACAAACTTGTCATCACCTACAGTTGGGCTGGACAGATCTCACACGGGATTTGGACCTGGAGCTGGACCCCTCAGTCTTGCTTCCTCAGTGAGCCCATAAATGCCGTGAGGCTGATGACCGGTTTGGGTCCACTCGGTCATCTAGACACTGAGCTAATCCCCTTGACATTGGAAATAAGGGATGCTGGGCTGCCTGGACCTCTCATGAGGAGCACCTTTGGGGGATGAGATGGCAGAGGTCCCACCCCGCATGGCGGGGCACAGGCATGGACTGAGCGTCTCACCTGCTCAGCGTCGTCCCCCTTTGCCCCTGTGGTGCCCCTTCTGTGCAAGGTGTCTGATCTGCCTTCTCTCTCTCCCAGCTGCCAGGCCCCAGTCCACGTCCCTGCCAGGTGAGTCCTGCTGCCTCTTGACTCCGGGGTGTCCCCTCCCTCCCCACTCACCTCCACAGACTCCAACCAGGAGCCCGAGGAGGGGCGAGTGGACGTTTGCCACCTCTCAGTACCTGCCCTGGTCACTCTAGAGGGAGCAGACGCTTCCAGAGGAGCCATAGCAGAAGGATCCTCGGGTCTGGCTCAGAGATTTAAGGACATTGTGGCTACACAGTGTCTCCCCAGAGCTTTGGGTGACAAGGAGGCCTGTTCTGCGCTCAACAATGCTTGACAGCATTGTCTAGACCGAGAGTTATGTGTGTGGGGAGAACTGGGCTGTTTCAGGTCCCACACCCCCGCGGAGTCCAAAAGGGATACTTTCACCAGGGAGCCCTCAGTCAGGAGAGCGTGCTAATCGCTCCTGTGGAGTGTTGCGCTTCATCGCCGTGCCGTGGACAGTTGAGGGCCTGATCTGGCTCACGGCCAGCTCTCAGAAAAGGCCTCTTCCTCCCCCAGGCAGTGGAGATTCTCAGACCCCACTTTCCCTGATGTGAGTGACAGGTCACTAGAGCAACCCTGACTGTAGACACCTTCTCTCTAATCCTGCTGTGTTTTTCCTTCAGGCTGGTGGACGCCCACAACTCCTGCCGATGGTAAGCGTGCCTTGGGTCCTGCAAAACACTCCACTCCTCAGGCCTGGGTGCAGTTCCTGACTCTTGGTTTGAGCCTCTGAGCTCAGCGCCTCACCTACTGTGGAGGGTTCCTTTCGCGTGCCAGAGTTATGGAGAAACTTCACCTCTCACTTGTGGCATACGTTACTCAGAATGCTTTTGTTGCCAAGCGATAGGATCCCAACTGAGACTCTCTTGAGTTGGGGGTGGGGGTGGGGGACGCAATGACTTCCATAGGTCAGTAGTAGGATGGTCTTCAGGTAGAGTTGGATCCAGAAGTTCCAGTACAGCTTCTCCCCTGCATTTTTATTACCTCTATTTTCTAATGTTTATAAACTTCACTGTCAGCTTGCTTCCTGCCAAGGGGCAGTTGTTAGCCACAGGTCTACAGCCCAGGAGGGGAGAGAGTCTGGTTTTTTTCTAGCTCTTCAGCCAGCAAGCCGTGAAAGGACTCTGAACAGCCTGCTACCAATAGATGCCTTGTCCCTAAGCATGTCCATGTGCTCTGATGATTTTCAGTGGGTGCACGGCTTCTTCAAAAGTCAGCAAAAGTTTGGGGTTTGAAAATGACATGAGTTAGTGTGCACCGAAAAGTAGTTTTTTGTATAACCTTGGTCCTGATGGAGTGGGTGCCCATGTGGGAATGAGCTTCTGAAGGAGGTTCCTTGGCGGGGTCTGGGAAGCTGTCTCTGGTGGGCTCCTGCTGCAGGGGCTCAAGTTCATCCCAGTGGTCCCTGGGGATTCAGGCTGTGGGCTTCCCCTCTTCCCACCTCCTTCCCAAGGATTGGATCAGCCACTCAATTGCTGGGCCTTGTGGGGAACCCATCAGAGAACATGCGTAGCTCAGTCCACAGCAGAGGGTTGTATCAAACAGCCCCGTGGGGATAAATGATGACCAGGCTCAGTCAGGTCCTCCAGAAGGAAAACATTACCTTGAACTCAGAAGTCTTTACCTGGATGGATTCTGAATCTCGTTCGGTCCTCAGGACCTGTTCCTTCGGAAGACACAGGAGAGTGCATTTTCCCATCTCCTTCCAGGAACTGAATCAGGATTGGCCCTGAGGCTGGTGAATGGAGGTGACAGGTGTCAGGGCCGAGTGGAGGTCCTGTACCGAGGCTCCTGGGGCACCGTGTGTGACGACGGCTGGGACACCAACGACGCCGACGTGGTCTGCAGGCAGCTGGGCTGTGGCCGGGCCACGTCGGCCCCAGGAAGTGCCCGGTACGGTCAGGGCTCAGGGCCGATCGTCCTGGATGACGTGGGCTGCTCGGGGCACGAGCGCTACCTGTGGAGCTGCCCTCACAGTGGCTGGAACACACACAACTGTGGACACGGCGAGGACGCCAGTGTCGTCTGCTCAGGTTGGTCTCAGATAAGCTGGGTGTCCCTCTCTGGGGGTGTGGTTTCCTTCTGACACTCTGATCTCCTCTCAAGGCATTTTCTACATTTCTTGCTTCCTTAAATCACCTTGTCTCTCTGCTAAGAATTAGTATGAGCTTTTGACAAGCTGCCAGGTATGTAGCTGGTGAATTGGAGCAAAGAACCAAACTGAAAGTGACTTGAAGCCTTTTTTCTCCATGCCACAGTGCAAGTCAGAGGGAAAAGAGACTAGTTCTGTCACGAGGTCTCTGAATGGAGGTCATGGCCTAGGAGTGCAGGTGGCCCAGAGTTTGGTTCCTGAGTCCTGGACAGTAGCCCCTCCAGGGAACTGGGATGCACTGTCTGCACACCAGGGCTGTCGTGTGCAGGGCAGTGACCCCTGTGTGGCCTGCCAGGCACAGCCTTGTCACCACCTACAGTCGAGCCTGACAGATCTCACACGGGATTTGGACCTGGAGCTGGACCTCTCAGTCTTGCTTCCTCAGTGAGCCCATAAATGCCATGAGGCTGATGACCGGTTTGGGTCTACTCGGTCATCTAGACACAGAGCTAATCCCCTTGACATTGGAAATAAGGGATGCTGGGCTGCCTGGACCTCTCAGGAGGAGCACCTTTGGGGGATGAGATGGCAGAGGTCCCACCCCGCATGGCGGGGCACAGGCATGGACTGAGCGTCTCACCTGCTCAGCGTCGTCCCCCTTTGCCCCTGTGGTGCCCCTTCTGTGCAAGGTGTCTGATCTGCCTTCTCTCTCTCCCAGCTGCCAGGCCGCAGTCCACGCTCCTGCCTGGTGAGGCCTGGTGCCTCTTGACTCCGGGGTGTCCCCTCCCTCCCCACTCACCTCCACAGACTCCAACCAGGAGCCCCACGAGCCCTAGAGGGACTCTGAACAGCCTGCTACCAGTAGACGCCTTGTCCCTAAGCATGTCCATGTGCTCTGATGATTTTCAGGGGGTGCACGGCTTGTTCAAGACTCAGCATAAGTTTGGGATTTGAGAATGACATGAGTGAGTGCTCAGCAGAAAAGTAGTCTTTAGAATAACCTTGGTCCTGATGGAGTGGGTGCCCATGTGGGAGTGATCATCTGAAGGAGGCTCCTTGGCGGGGTCTGGGAAGCTGTCTCAGGTGGGCTCCTGCTGCAGGGGCTCAAGTTCATCCCAGTGGTCCCTGGGGATTCAGGCTGTGGGCTTTGCTTCTTCCCACCTCCTTCTCAAGGCTGGGATCAGCCACTCAATTGCTGGGCCTTGTGGGGAACCCACCAGAGAACATGCGTAGCTCAGTCTACAGCTAAGGGTTCTATCAAACAGCCTCGCGTGGATAAATGATGATGACCAGGCTCAGTCAGGTCCTCCGGAAGCAGAACATTACCTTGAACTCAGAAGTCTTTCCCTGGAAGGATTCTGAATCTCGTTCGGTCCACACGACCTGTTCCTTCGGCAGACACAGGAGAGTGCATTTTCCCGTCTCCTTCCAGGAACTGAATCGGGATTGGCCCTGAGGCTGGTGAATGGAGGTGACAGGTGTCAGGGCCGGGTGGAAGTCCTGTACCGAGGCTCCTGGGGCACCGTGTGTGACGACGGCTGGGACATCAACGACGCCGACGTGGTCTGCAGGCAGCTGGGCTGTGGCCGGGCCACATCGGCCCCAGGAAGTGCCCGGTATGGTCAGGGCTCAGGGCCGATCGTCCTGGATGACGTGGGCTGCTCGGGGCACGAGAGCTACCTGTGGAGCTGCCCTCACAGTGGCTGGAACTCACACAACTGTGGACACGGCGAGGACGCCAGTGTCGTCTGCTCAGGTTGGTCTCAGATAAGCTGGGTGTCCCTCTCTGGGGGTGTGGTTTCCTTCTGACACTCTGATCCCCTCTCAGAGCATTTTCTACATTTCTCGCTTCCTTAAATCACCTTGTCTCTCTGCTAAGAGTTAGTATGAGCTTTTTGACAAGCTGCCAGGTATGTAGCTGGTGAATTGGAGCAAAGAACCAAACTGAAAGTGACTTGAAGCCTTTTTTCTCCATGCCACAGTGCAAGGCAGAGGCAAAAGAGGCTAGTTCTGTCACGAGGTCTCTGAATGGAGGTCATGACCTAGGAGTGCAGGTGGCTGAGGGTTTGGTTCCTGAGTCCTGGACGGTAGCCCCTCCAGGGAACTGGGATTCTCTGTATGGGCGCCATGTCTGTCATGTGCAGGGCTGTGGCCTCTGTGTGTCCTGCCAGGCACAGCTTTGTCATCACCTACGGTCAGGCCGGACCGATCACACATGGGATTTGGATCTGGACCTCAGTCTTGCTCCCTCAGTGCGCCCATAAATGCTGTGAGGCTTTTGACTGGTTTGGGTCCACTCGGTCCTCTAGACACAGAGCTGATGACCTTGACGTTGGAAATACATGATGTTGGGCTGCCTGGACCCTTTGGTCTGGCTGACTGTAGAGCAGTTCCACAGCAGTTTGAACTCTCACAACTGTGGGCACCACACGGCCGCCAGTTTTATCTGCTCAGCTTGGCTTCCAAGTCATTGAGCTTCTATTTTAGTGCGTTTTTTTCCAGAAAAGGGCTCTTTGTGCTGGGCTCCCCTCACTCTGAACTTCCCTGAAGGATGGGCAGTTTCCCTGAATGTATCACCCATATACCTTGGTCCCTGAATGTCTTGGGTCTGGTGTAGCACCTTCCTTAGTGGACCACCAGGGCAGAGATGGGTGAATACAGGTTGCAACAACAAATTCCCTAGAAACCATTTTTATTGTGGAGCCTGATGTATGAGTTTGAGGTTTGCTCTTCAGCTCTCCTGGACAACTCCCATGGTGCCCTTCTCACGCCCTGGAGGGTAGGGGCCAGGCACTCAGCATCTCTCTCTCAGGAACCTGATGGGTGTGTTTCAGCACATACTGGGTGCTGAGGCTGATCATGTTTCCTCTTTCTTGCAGGCGCAGAAATCAACTACACTACCCCAGGTGAGTCACTGCAGCCCAACCCAAGACTCCTCTCCAGAATTCTCCCCTCTCAGGTGTCCAGAAGGAGGAGAAGTGCAGCCTCCTCCTATGGAGTGCTTTCCACTGAGGACTCTGGAAGCTGTTTTAGTGATAAGCTGAGTCCCCCAAACTATGGCTGTTACTCACCTCTGGCTGGAGGGCCCCTCTGGTCTCCTGCCACCGCTTGCTGCCAGTGCTCGTTCAGAGACGCTGTGGGGGAAGAGGTTTGGTTTTCTCGTTGTTTCCAATGAAAATAACTCCTAGTCATTCCATAGAGAACTGTGACCATGCTAGAAACATGGCCAAGGAACACTCCTACAAACGTTTGTCTGTTAAAGAATGCTTCACGTTGAGAGCAATCCCTCAAATATCTTTATGATACAGAGAAAATATCTGGCGCTAATATGTTGGGAAGTGCTACATACTCCGACCCTTTCTGGCCAGCCACAGTGTAAATTGGAATAGTCAAGGCCCTGAGAAGTCCTGCAGCAAGGAAAAGGATTTATTTTCTCCATCAAACTGATGACCATGGAATTAAAAAATGATCCAGCAGTATCCTAAAATCACTTCATTTTCTTTCTTGATTGGTGGCACCCATCCACTCCAACCACTCAGAGTAACTATCATATTCTTCCACCTGACCGAGAGGGCATGGATTTCTTCTCCCCAGCCTTGGCTGCTGGTCCCCGAGCTGCAGTCATGGTGCTCACTCTCCAAAGAGTTTGCCTCTCCTGCCTTTCCTGGCACGTGGCATCGCCTGCAGCTGATGTCCCAGTCCCAGGAGGGCTGGGCCTCTCTTTAGGCTCCTCTTTACCCTTTAGTAGCTTGGCCAGCCTAAGATTCGGATCTCTGGTCAGTCCCTAGGCGAGGCTGCCCTCCTCCCCCGTGAAGACCCCACCCCTCCCCTTGGACACTAGACCCCGGTCAGTGCTGGCTGGCTGGAGCCTGCTTCATCTCTGAGCTCGGTGTGTAATCAGCAAGAGCTCCTGACTGGCTGCTCTTGAGCTGCTGCTGAACTCCCCCTCTGCCCCCCACCCCTGAGACCTTTCCTCTCCGTCCCCACCCTCCCCTCCTCACCACCTGGCTTCCTGAAGCAGCAGCAGCTTCCGGCTGCCCCTCCCCTCTGATCCATTCTCTGCAGTGCAGCTAGGGGCATCTTCACGAGATGCCAAGGTCAGTCCCAGTCTCGGGGACGGACTCATTCCTCAGGAAATGGACACCAAGGTTGTCAGAACAAATTCCCCCAAACATTTTTTTGTGTGTAGACTGATATCTGAGGTTGAAGTTTCCTATTCAGCTCTCCTGGACAACTCCCAGGCCGCCTTTCTCAGGCCACAGAGGGGCTGGGCATTCAGCATCTCTCTCTTGGGAACCTGATGGGTTTCTTGCAGTGCCTTCTGGGTGCTGAGGCTGATCGTGTTTCCTCTTTCTTGCAGGCCCAGAAATCAAATCCACTACCCGAGGTGAGTCATTGCAGCCTAACCCAGCAAGGCTCCTCTCTGGAATTCTGCCCTCTCAGGTTTCCAGAAATAGAAGGAGAAAAGCATGCTCCTCCTGGGGAGTGATTTCCCTCTGAGGACTCTGGAATCCGTTTCAGTGACCAGCCGAATTTCCAAGACCATGGCTGTCACTCATCTCGGGCTGGAAGGCCCCTCTGGTCTCCTGCCACCGCTTGCTGCCGGTGCTCTTTCAGAGAGACTGTGGAAGAAAAAGATTGTTTCCTCTGGTCATTTTGGATGAAAATAACTGTCCCAGTCATCCCATGGACAACTGTGACCATGTTAGAAGCATGGCCAAGTAGCAGTCTTACAAATGTTTGTCTGTTAAAGAATCCTTCATGTTGAGAGCAATCCCCCAAATGATCTTCTTGCTGATCTCACAGATGCAGCAGTGAGTAGTGGCATGAAGCGAGATCTTGATTCCCTGCCCAGGAATTGAACATGGGGAGCCTGGATGAAAACCAGGAATCCTAGGCACCACACCCCCTGGCTTTTGCCCCCAGTGAAATGCATTTCTCACGGAGGCAAAAACTGTAAAAAGAGGCACAAAGTTTATTAGTAGAGACATAGCAGAACAACAAGTGGGAGAGCACACAGAGAAACTGTTAAGAGAGAAGCAGGGCAGAGATGCACACCCAGAGAGCAAGGGTGTGGGCGTCCCCCTAATGAGGAGGAACGCAGTGAAGAGGCGGGTAAGTCATTTATACAGGGCAGTTCTTCCGGGTCTCTGTTTACCTCTGGCCAATTATCTGGTTTCTTTTTCCACACCTGACCTGCCCTAGGACCCTCCCCACATGCTTGCGCAACTTTTTTCCAAGATGCATTCCAGCCCAGAGGCCTATGGGACGGCCTTAGCATCACCTATTATGGGGTGGCGCCCCCTCCTTTTTGACCCCCAAAGAGCCTTTCTGTGCATGTGCAATGTTTCCCTTGCCCCAAGGATGGGCAATGTATGACCTCTTGATCTTTTAACAGGGTTTAGCCCCTCTTTGTCCCTGCCATAAAAGTGTCCAGTGTTCAGTTATCTACCCCATTCCTGTTGTTGTTTCTTATATTGAAGTGCAGATCTCAAAATATAGATAGGACTCTGGTCATAAATATGTAGTCCAGAGCCCGTTTGTCTCTTGCCTCAGGAAATGTAAACAGGGAGCTGGTAATGAATGTCTGGCCTGGAGTCCATCTTCTTCTCACCCCAGGAAGTGTGAACAGCAGGCCAGTTGTAAATGTCTAGCCTGGAGCCCATCTTTCTCCTGCCTCATTGCCATAGTGATAATATCTGGTGCCAAAGAAGGTGGGAAGTGCTATGTACTCCAGCCCATTTGGCCAGTCTCAGTGCAGGTGGGATGGTCAAGGCTCTGAGAAGTCCTGCAGTAAGGAAAAGGATTGACTTTCTCCATCAAACTGACAACCTGGAATTAAAGAATTATCCAGCAATATCCTAAAATCACTTCATTTTCTTTCTAGATTGGTGGCGTCCATCAGCTCTAATCACGGAAAGTAAGTGTCACATTTTTCCACCTGACCCCCCGGGCATGGGTTTCCTGTCCCCAGGCGTGGCTGTCTATGCAGCTAATGCCGACACATGCATAGCCCACCTCAACCTGCACACACAGCCCACCCAGGCTGCCCCACCACGTCCTGCCCCGGCCCTCACCCACAGCCAGCGTGGAGCCTGCACACTCTCAACCTCACTCTCCCCTGCGTGGTAGATGACTTCTGTTTTAACTAAGGAGATCACCTTCCCCTTCTTTTTTCTGAATGAGATAAGTGATTCTCAAAATCATAGACCTCATGGCTTTTATTTCTTGGAGTATCTCCAAAGCTTTGGGAGAAAGAAGGGGGATAAAGAATAAACGGATAGTTTCACAAATAATCATGCTTTTACAAGTATTTTTTACCTCATGATATGGATGTAGTTCAGTAGGTTTCCATTGTTCTTAAGAAATGATATGGCTACTTTTCCTTGTCATTGTCTTCTCTTACCATCACTTTAAATAAATGCCCCTGTGATGAAGAATATTTTCATAAATAAATTTTGCATACCTCCTCAATATTTTTTAGGACAGAGATAGATTTACTGGCTAAATTTATATATATAGTGCCTTGTACATAGAATGTACTGAAGAAATACTAACTCTTATTACGTTAAACATTTTACCATCTTTGCTTTGTGTATGGTCAAATCACCATTAAGAATGTTTGTAAAATTACAGAACAATGAAAAGGATATATTAATCTCCTCACTCAGGTATTAAATATCAAATACCGAATTAATGATATAATTACAGCGACAGGTGCTTCACAGGGAAAGTTCAGTGTGCAGGGAGGCATATTAGCAGAGTCTTTACTTGCTCAAGGGATTAAGGGAAGTTCTTTACGAAGTGACACTTTTGCTGAGGCTTACAGGAGAAGCAGGTTCATTGGTAAAATGCCTTCCAGCCAGAAAGAATGCTTTGATGGTCTACGTGGGAAGGATCTTGGCTTTTCAAATGAGTGACAGGTGGCAACAGGAGGGATTGTGGGAGAGCTGGGTGAGGGAGGGCCAGATCCTTCAGAGCTTGTGTGCAGATTAAAACTCCTGGCTTTATGCTAAGGGCAGTGGGAGCTGCTGAAATGTTTTAAGCTAGGGAATTCCATAATCAGAAGTGTGTTTGCAGAAGATCACACGTATCTTTTCTGCCAAACTGCACTTCCCGAGGGCGGGAATTATGTCTGCTATTTTCATTATTGCATCCTTATTATCTAGCATTGTGTCTGGCATTCCATAAGTAGAAAGAATAGTGAACACATGAATGGATGGATGAATGTATAATTACTATTGGCATTCTGATGTATAGTCCATATATATATACGGGCGCACGCACACACACACACAAAGTACAGTATGCTTTTTACCCTGTTTTATAACATCCTTTTTCACTTGAGTATATAATAAATACTTTTTTGATGGTCTTAAAGTTAGCATTTTTATGGTACTGAAATTATTTCTACATCATAAAGTTTAATGGCTGCACAGTTTACGACTGTATGGATATACCATGATTTAGTTAAATAATGACAATTCATAGGACAAAAGAAGTAATTCTTTCTAACTGACTCTGAACAGCCTGCTACCAATAGACGCCTTGTCCCTAAGCATGTCCATGTGCTCTGATGATCTTCAGGGGGTGCACGGCTTGTTCAAGAATCAGCATAAGTTTGGGGTTTGAGAATGACATGAGTGAGTGCTCAGCAGAAAAGTAGCTTTTAGTATAACCTTGGGCCTGATGGAGGGGGTTCCCAGGTGGGAGTGAACATCTGAAGGAGGCTCCTTGGCAGGGTCTGGGAAGCTGTCTCTGGTGGGCTCCTGCTGCAGGGGCTCAAGTTCATCCCAGTGGTCCCTGGGGATTCAGGCTGTGGGCTTCCCCTCTTCCCACCTCCTTCCCAAGGCTGGGATCAGCCATTGAATTGCTGGGCCTTGTGCGGAACCCATCAGAGAACATGCGTAGCTCAGTCCACAGCCAAGGGTTCTATCAAACAGCCCCGTGGGGGTAAATGATGATGACCAGGCTCAGTCATGCCTGCCGGAAGGAGAACATTACCTTGAACTCAGAAGTCTTTCCCTGGAAGGATTCTGAACCTCGTTCGGTCCTCAGGACCTCTTCCTCTGGAAGACACAGGAGAGTGCATTTTCCCGTCTCCTTCCAGGAACTGAATCAGGATTGGCCCTGAGGCTGGTGAATGGAGGTGACAGGTGTCAGGGCCGGGTGGAGGTCCTGTACCAAGGTTCCTGGGGCACCGTGTGTGACGACAGCTGGGACACCAACGACGCCAACGTGGTCTGCAGGCAGCTGAGCTGTGGATGGGCCATATCGGCCCCAGGAAATGCCCGGTACGGTCAGGGCTCAGGGCCGATCGTCCTGGATGACGTGGGCTGCTCGGGGCACGAGAGCTACCTGTGGAACTGCCCTCACAGCCCCTGGAACACACACAACTGTGGACATAGCGAGGACGCCAGTGTCGTCTGCTCAGGTTGGTCTCACATAAGCTGGGTGTCCCTCTCTGGGGGTGTCGTTTCCTTCTGACATTCTGAATCACTTTTATAGCATTTTTACATTCCTCGCTTCCTTAAATCACCTCGTCTGTCTGCTAAGAATTAGTATGATCTTTTGACAAGCTGCCAGGCATGTAGCTGGTGAATAAGAACAAAGAACCAAACTGAAAGTGACTTAAAGCCTTTTTCTCCATGCCACACTGCAAGCCAGAGGCAAAAGAGGCTAGTTCGGTCACGATGTCTGTGAATGGAGGTCATGGCAGAGGACTGCAGGTGGCCCAGGGTTTGTTTCCTGAGTCCTGGACAGTAGCCCCTCCAGAGGACTGGGATACACTGTCTGGGTACCAGATCGGCCGTGTGCAAGGCAGTGACCCCTGTGTGGCCTGCCAGGCACAGCCTTGTCACCACCGAGAGTTGAGCCTGACAGATCTCACACGGGATTTGGACATTGAACTGGACCCCTCAGTCTTGCTTCCTCAGTGAGCCCATAAATCCTGTGACGCTGATGACTGGTTTGGGTCCACTCGGTCATCTAGACACAGAGCTAATCCCCTTGACATTGGAAATAAGGGATGCTGGGCTGCCTGGACCTCTCAGGAGGAGCATCTTTGGGGGGCTGAGGATGGCAGAGGTCCCACCCCGCGTGGCAGGGCACAGGCATGGACTGAGCGTCTCACCTGCTCAGCGTCGACCCCCTTTGCCCCTGTGGTGCCCCTTCTGTGCAAGGTGTCTGATCTGCCTTCTCTCTCTCCCAGCTGCCAGGCCCCAGTCCACGCTCCTGCCAGGTGAGTCCTGCTGCCCCTTGACTCCGGGGTGTCCCCTCCCTCCCCACTCACCTCCACAGACACCAACCAGGAGCCCCAGGCAGGGCGAGTGGACGTTTGCCACTTCTCAGTACCTGCCCTGGTCACTCTAGAGCGAGCAGACGCTTCCAGAGGAGCCATAGCACAAGGATCCTCGGGTCTGGCTCAGAGATTTAAGGACATTGTGGCTACACAGTGTCTCCCCAGAGCTTTGGGCGACAAGGAGGCCTGTCCTGCGCTCAACAATGCTTGAAAGCATTGTCTAGACCGAGAGTTATGTGTGTGGGGAGAACCGGGCTGTTTCAGGTCCCACACCCCCGCGGAGTCCAAAAGGGATACTTTCACCAGGGAGCCCTCAGTCAGGAGAGCGTGCTAATCGCTCCTGTGGAGTGTTGCGCCTGATCGCCGTGCCGTGGACAGTTGAGGGCCTGATCTGGCTCACGGCCAGCTCTCAGCAAAGGCCTCTTCCTCCCCCAGGCAGTGGAGATTCTCAGACCCCACTTTACCTGATGTGAGTGACAGGTCACTAGAGCAACCCTGACTGTAGACACCTTCTCTCTAATCCTGCTGTGTTTTCCCTTCAGGCTGGTGGACGCCCACAACTCCTGCCGACGGTAAGCATGGCTTGGGTCCTGCAAAACACTCCACTCCTCAGGCCTGGGTGCAATTCCTGACTTGGTTTGAGCCTCTGAGCTCAGCGCCTCATCTGCTGTGGAGGGTTCCCTTCGCGTGCCAGAGTTATGGAAAAACTTCACCTCCCACTTGTGGCATATGTTACTCAGAATGCTTTTGTTGCCAAGCGATAGGATCCCAACTGAGACTCTCTTGAGTTGCGGATGGGGATGGGGGACGCAATGACTTCCATAGGTCAGTGGTAGGATGGTCTTCAGGTAGAGTTGGATCCAGAAGTTCCAGTACAGCTTCTCCCCTGCACTTTTATTACCTCTATTTTCTAATGTTTATAAACTTCACTGTCAGCTTGCTTCCTGCCAAGGGGCAGTTGTTAGCCACAGGTCTACAGCCCAGGAGGGGAGAGAGTCTGGTTTTTTTCTAGCTCTTCAGCCAGCAAGCCGTGGAAGGACTCTGAACAGCCAGCTACCAATAGATGCCTTGTCCCTAAGCATGTCCATGTGCTCTGATGATTTTCAGTGGGTGCACGGCTTCTTCAAAAGTCAGCATAAGTTTGGGGTTTGAAAATGACATGAGTTAGTGTGCACCGAAAAGGAGTTTTTAGTATAACCTTGGTCCTGATGGAGTGGGTGCCCATGTGGGAGTGAACATCTGAAGGAGGCTCCTTGGCGGGGTCTGGGAAGCTGTCTCTGGTGGGCTCCTGCTGCAGGGGCTCAAGTTCATCCCAGTGGTCCCTGGGGATTCAGGCTGTGGGCTTCCCCTCTTCCCACCGCCTTCCCAAGGCTGGGAGCAGCCACCGAATTGCTGGGCCTTGTGCGGAACCCATCAGAGAAAAAGTGTAGCTCAGTCCACAGCCAAGGGTTGTATCAAACAGCCCCGTGGGGCTAAATGATGATGACCAGGCTCAGTCATGCCTGCCGGAAGGAGAACATTACCTTGAACTCAGAAGTCTTTCCCTGGAAGGATTCTGAACCTCGTTCGGTCCTCAGGACCTGTTCCTTCGGAAAACTCAGGAGAGTGCATTTTCCCGTCTCCTTCAGGAACTGAATCAGGATTGGCCCTGAGGCTGGTGAATGGAGGTGACAGGTGTCAGGGCCGGGTGGAGGTCCTGTACCAAGGTTCCTGGGGCACCGTGTGTGACGACAGCTGGGACACCAACGACGCCAACGTGGTCTGCAGGCAGCTGGGCTGTGGCCGGGCCACGTCGGCCCCAGGAAGTGCCCGGTACGGTCAGGGCTCAGGGTCGATCGTCCTGGATGACGTGGGCTGCTCGGGGCACGAGAGCTACCTGTGGAACTGCCCTCACAGTGGCTGGAACACACACAACTGTGGACACGGCGAGGACGCCAGTGTCGTCTGCTCAGGTTGGTCTCAAATAAGCTGGGTGTCCCTCTCTGGGGGTGTGGTTTCCTTCTGACACTCTGATCTCCTCTAAGAGCATTTTCTACATTTCTCGCTCTCTTAAATCACGTTGTCTCTCTGCTAAGAATTAGTGTGAGCTTTTTGACAAGCTGTCAGGCGTGTAGCTGGTGAATGAGAACAAAGAACCAAACTGAAAGTGACTTGAAGCCTTTTTTCTCCATGTCACAGTGCAAGCCAGAGGCAAAAGAGGCTAGTTCTGAGCTTCCCCGGTGGCGCAGTGGTTGGGAGTCTGCCTGCCGATGCAGGGTACATGGGTTCATGTCCCAGGCCGGGAAGATCCCACATGCCACGGAGCGGCTGGGCCTGTGAGTCATGGCCGCTGAGCCTGTGCGTCCGGAGCCTGTTGCTCCGCAACGGAGGAGGCCACAACAGTGAGAGGCCCGCGTGCCGCCGAAGAAAAAAAAAAAAAAAAAAAAAAAAAACAGGCTAGTTCTGTCACGAGGTCTGTGAATGGAGGTCATGGTCTAGGACTGCAGGTGGCCCAGGGTTTGGTTCTTGAGGCCTGGATGGTAGCCCCTCCAGGGAACTGGGATGCAGTGTCTGGGCACCAGGTCTGTCGTCTGCAGGGCAGTGGCCCTTGTGTGGCCTGCCAGGCACAGCCTTGTCACCACCTACAGTCGAGCCTGACAGATCTCACACGGGATTTGGACCTGGAGCTGGACCTCTCAGTCTTGCTTCCTCAGTGAGCCCATAAATGCTGTGAGGCTGATGACCAGTTTGGGTCCACTCGGTCATCTAGACACAGAGCTAATCCCCTTGACATTGGAAATAAGGGATGCTGGGCTGCCTGGACCTCTCAGGAGGAGCACCTTTGGGGGATGAGATGGCAGAGGTCCCACCCCGCATGGCGGGGCACAGGCATGGACTGAGCGTCTCACCTGCTCAGCGTCGTCCCCCTTTGCCCCTGTGGTGCCCCTTCTGTGCAAGGTGTCTGATCTGCCTTCTCTCTCTCCCAGCTGCCAGGCCGCAGTCCACGCTCCTGCCTGGTGAGGCCTGGTGCCTCTTGACTCCGGGGTGTCCCCTCCCTCCCCACTCACCTCCACAGACTCCAACCAGGAGCCCCACGAGCCCTAGAGGGACTCTGAACAGCCTGCTACCAATAGATGCCTTGTCCCTAAGCATGTCCATATGCTCTGATGATTTTCAGTAGGTGCACGGCTTCTTCAAAAGTCAGCATAAGTTTGGGGTTTGAAAATGACATGAGTTAGTGTGCACCGAAAAGTAGTTTTTAGTATAACCTTGGTCCTGATGGAGTGGGTGCCCATGTGGGAGTGAACATCTGAAGGAGGCTCCTTGGCGGGGTCTGGGAAGCTGTCTCTGGTGGGCTCCTGCTGCAGGGGCTCAAGTTCATCCCAGTGGTCCCTGGGGATTCAGGCTGTGGGCTTCCCCTCTTCCCACCGCCTTCCCAAGACTGGGAGCAGCCACCGAATTGCTGGGCCTTGTGCGGAACCCATCAGAGAAAAAGTGTAGCTCAGTCCACAGCCAAGGGTTGTATCAAACAGCCCCGTGGGGCTAAATGATGATGACCAGGCTCAGTCATGCCTGCCGGAAGGAGAACATTACCTTGAACTCAGAAGTCTTTCCCTGGAAGGATTCTGAACCTCGTTCGGTCCTCAGGACCTGTTCCTTCGGAAAACACAGGAGAGTGCATTTTCCCGTCTCCTTCCAGGAACTGAATCAGGATTGGCCCTGAGGCTGGTGAATGGAGGTGACAGGTGTCAGGGCCGGGTGGAGGTCCTGTACCAAGGTTCCTGGGGCACCGTGTGTGACGACAGCTGGGACACCAACGACGCCAACGTGGTCTGCAGGCAGCTGGGCTGCGGCTGGGCCACGTCGGCCCCATTAAATGCCTGGTATGGTCAGGGCTCAGGGCCAATTGTCCTGGATGACGTGGGCTGCTCTGGGCACGAGAGCAACCTGTGGAACTGCCCTCACAGCCCCTGGAACACACACAACTGTAGGCACAGTGAGGACGCCAGTGTCGTCTGCTCAGGTTGGTCTCAGATAAGCTGGGTGTCCCTCTCTGGGGGTGTGGTTTCCTTCTGACACTCTGATCTCCTCTCAAGGCATTTTGTACATTTCTCGCTTCCTTAAAACACCTTGTCTCTCTGCTAAGAATTAGTGTGAGCTTTTTGACAAGCTGTCAGGCGTGTAGCTGGTGAATGAGAACAAAGAACCAAACTGAAAGTGACTTGAAGCCTTTTTTCTCCATGCCACAGTGCAAGGCAGAGGCAAAAGAGGCTAGTTCTGTCACGAGGTCTCTGAATGGAGGTCATGGCCTAGGAGTGCAGGTGGCCCAGAGTTTGGTTCCTGAGTCCTGGATGGTAGCCCCTCCAGGGAACTGGGATGCACTGTCTGGGTACCACATCGGCCGTGTGCGTGGCAGTGGCCCCTGGGTGGTGGTGACAAACTTGTCATCACCTACAGTTGGGCTGGACAGATCTCACACGGGATTTGGACCTGGAGCTGGACCCCTCAGTCTTGCTTCCTCAGTGAGCCCATAAATGCCGTGAGGCTGATGACCGGTTTGGGTCCACTCGGTCATCTAGACACTGAGCTAATCCCCTTGACATTGGAAATAAGGGATGCTGGGCTGCCTGGACCTCTCATGAGGAGCACCTTTGGGGGATGAGATGGCAGAGGTCCCACCCCGCATGGCGGGGCACAGGCATGGACTGAGCGTCTCACCTGCTCAGCGTCGTCCCCCTTTGCCCCTGTGGTGCCCCTTCTGTGCAAGGTGTCTGATCTGCCTTCTCTCTCTCCCAGCTGCCAGGCCCCAGTCCACGTCCCTGCCAGGTGAGTCCTGCTGCCTCTTGACTCCGGGGTGTCCCCTCCCTCCCCACTCACCTCCACAGACTCCAACCAGGAGCCCGAGGAGGGGCGAGTGGACGTTTGCCACCTCTCAGTACCTGCCCTGGTCACTCTAGAGGGAGCAGACGCTTCCAGAGGAGCCATAGCAGAAGGATCCTCGGGTCTGGCTCAGAGATTTAAGGACATTGTGGCTACACAGTGTCTCCCCAGAGCTTTGGGTGACAAGGAGGCCTGTTCTGCGCTCAACAATGCTTGACAGCATTGTCTAGACCGAGAGTTATGTGTGTGGGGAGAACTGGGCTGTTTCAGGTCCCACACCCCCGCGGAGTCCAAAAGGGATACTTTCACCAGGGAGCCCTCAGTCAGGAGAGCGTGCTAATCGCTCCTGTGGAGTGTTGCGCTTCATCGCCGTGCCGTGGACAGTTGAGGGCCTGATCTGGCTCACGGCCAGCTCTCAGAAAAGGCCTCTTCCTCCCCCAGGCAGTGGAGATTCTCAGACCCCACTTTCCCTGATGTGAGTGACAGGTCACTAGAGCAACCCTGACTGTAGACACCTTCTCTCTAATCCTGCTGTGTTTTTCCTTCAGGCTGGTGGACGCCCACAACTCCTGCCGATGGTAAGCGTGCCTTGGGTCCTGCAAAACACTCCACTCCTCAGGCCTGGGTGCAGTTCCTGACTCTTGGTTTGAGCCTCTGAGCTCAGCGCCTCACCTACTGTGGAGGGTTCCTTTCGCGTGCCAGAGTTATGGAGAAACTTCACCTCTCACTTGTGGCATACGTTACTCAGAATGCTTTTGTTGCCAAGCGATAGGATCCCAACTGAGACTCTCTTGAGTTGGGGGTGGGGGTGGGGGACGCAATGACTTCCATAGGTCAGTAGTAGGATGGTCTTCAGGTAGAGTTGGATCCAGAAGTTCCAGTACAGCTTCTCCCCTGCATTTTTATTACCTCTATTTTCTAATGTTTATAAACTTCACTGTCAGCTTGCTTCCTGCCAAGGGGCAGTTGTTAGCCACAGGTCTACAGCCCAGGAGGGGAGAGAGTCTGGTTTTTTTCTAGCTCTTCAGCCAGCAAGCCGTGAAAGGACTCTGAACAGCCTGCTACCAATAGATGCCTTGTCCCTAAGCATGTCCATGTGCTCTGATGATTTTCAGTGGGTGCACGGCTTCTTCAAAAGTCAGCAAAAGTTTGGGGTTTGAAAATGACATGAGTTAGTGTGCACCGAAAAGTAGTTTTTTGTATAACCTTGGTCCTGATGGAGTGGGTGCCCATGTGGGAATGAGCTTCTGAAGGAGGTTCCTTGGCGGGGTCTGGGAAGCTGTCTCTGGTGGGCTCCTGCTGCAGGGGCTCAAGTTCATCCCAGTGGTCCCTGGGGATTCAGGCTGTGGGCTTCCCCTCTTCCCACCTCCTTCCCAAGGATTGGATCAGCCACTCAATTGCTGGGCCTTGTGGGGAACCCATCAGAGAACATGCGTAGCTCAGTCCACAGCAGAGGGTTGTATCAAACAGCCCCGTGGGGATAAATGATGACCAGGCTCAGTCAGGTCCTCCAGAAGGAAAACATTACCTTGAACTCAGAAGTCTTTACCTGGATGGATTCTGAATCTCGTTCGGTCCTCAGGACCTGTTCCTTCGGAAGACACAGGAGAGTGCATTTTCCCATCTCCTTCCAGGAACTGAATCAGGATTGGCCCTGAGGCTGGTGAATGGAGGTGACAGGTGTCAGGGCCGAGTGGAGGTCCTGTACCGAGGCTCCTGGGGCACCGTGTGTGACGACGGCTGGGACACCAACGACGCCGACGTGGTCTGCAGGCAGCTGGGCTGTGGCCGGGCCACGTCGGCCCCAGGAAGTGCCCGGTACGGTCAGGGCTCAGGGCCGATCGTCCTGGATGACGTGGGCTGCTCGGGGCACGAGCGCTACCTGTGGAGCTGCCCTCACAGTGGCTGGAACACACACAACTGTGGACACGGCGAGGACGCCAGTGTCGTCTGCTCAGGTTGGTCTCAGATAAGCTGGGTGTCCCTCTCTGGGGGTGTGGTTTCCTTCTGACACTCTGATCTCCTCTCAAGGCATTTTCTACATTTCTTGCTTCCTTAAATCACCTTGTCTCTCTGCTAAGAATTAGTATGAGCTTTTGACAAGCTGCCAGGTATGTAGCTGGTGAATTGGAGCAAAGAACCAAACTGAAAGTGACTTGAAGCCTTTTTTCTCCATGCCACAGTGCAAGTCAGAGGGAAAAGAGACTAGTTCTGTCACGAGGTCTCTGAATGGAGGTCATGGCCTAGGAGTGCAGGTGGCCCAGAGTTTGGTTCCTGAGTCCTGGACAGTAGCCCCTCCAGGGAACTGGGATGCACTGTCTGCACACCAGGGCTGTCGTGTGCAGGGCAGTGACCCCTGTGTGGCCTGCCAGGCACAGCCTTGTCACCACCTACAGTCGAGCCTGACAGATCTCACACGGGATTTGGACCTGGAGCTGGACCTCTCAGTCTTGCTTCCTCAGTGAGCCCATAAATGCCATGAGGCTGATGACCGGTTTGGGTCTACTCGGTCATCTAGACACAGAGCTAATCCCCTTGACGTTGGAAATAAGGGATGCTGGGCTGCCTGGACCTCTCAGGAGGAGCACCTTTGGGGGATGAGATGGCAGAGGTCCCACCCCGCATGGCGGGGCACAGGCATGGACTGAGCGTCTCACCTGCTCAGCGTCGTCCCCCTTTGCCCCTGTGGTGCCCCTTCTGTGCAAGGTGTCTGATCTGCCTTCTCTCTCTCCCAGCTGCCAGGCCGCAGTCCACGCTCCTGCCTGGTGAGGCCTGGTGCCTCTTGACTCCGGGGTGTCCCCTCCCTCCCCACTCACCTCCACAGACTCCAACCAGGAGCCCCACGAGCCCTAGAGGGACTCTGAACAGCCTGCTACCAGTAGACGCCTTGTCCCTAAGCATGTCCATGTGCTCTGATGATTTTCAGGGGGTGCACGGCTTGTTCAAGACTCAGCATAAGTTTGGGATTTGAGAATGACATGAGTGAGTGCTCAGCAGAAAAGTAGTCTTTAGAATAACCTTGGTCCTGATGGAGTGGGTGCCCATGTGGGAGTGATCATCTGAAGGAGGCTCCTTGGCGGGGTCTGGGAAGCTGTCTCAGGTGGGCTCCTGCTGCAGGGGCTCAAGTTCATCCCAGTGGTCCCTGGGGATTCAGGCTGTGGGCTTTGCTTCTTCCCACCTCCTTCTCAAGGCTGGGATCAGCCACTCAATTGCTGGGCCTTGTGGGGAACCCACCAGAGAACATGCGTAGCTCAGTCTACAGCTAAGGGTTCTATCAAACAGCCTCGCGTGGATAAATGATGATGACCAGGCTCAGTCAGGTCCTCCGGAAGCAGAACATTACCTTGAACTCAGAAGTCTTTCCCTGGAAGGATTCTGAATCTCGTTCGGTCCACACGACCTGTTCCTTCGGCAGACACAGGAGAGTGCATTTTCCCGTCTCCTTCCAGGAACTGAATCGGGATTGGCCCTGAGGCTGGTGAATGGAGGTGACAGGTGTCAGGGCCGGGTGGAAGTCCTGTACCGAGGCTCCTGGGGCACCGTGTGTGACGACGGCTGGGACATCAACGACGCCGACGTGGTCTGCAGGCAGCTGGGCTGTGGCCGGGCCACATCGGCCCCAGGAAGTGCCCGGTATGGTCAGGGCTCAGGGCCGATCGTCCTGGATGACGTGGGCTGCTCGGGGCACGAGAGCTACCTGTGGAGCTGCCCTCACAGTGGCTGGAACTCACACAACTGTGGACACGGCGAGGACGCCAGTGTCGTCTGCTCAGGTTGGTCTCAGATAAGCTGGGTGTCCCTCTCTGGGGGTGTGGTTTCCTGCTGACACTCTGATCCCCTCTCAGAGCATTTTCTACATTTCTCGCTTCCTTAAATCACCTTGTCTCTCTGCTAAGAGTTAGTATGAGCTTTTTGACAAGCTGCCAGGTATGTAGCTGGTGAATTGGAGCAAAGAACCAAACTGAAAGTGACTTGAAGCCTTTTTTCTCCATGCCACAGTGCAAGGCAGAGGCAAAAGAGGCTAGTTCTGTCACGAGGTCTCTGAATGGAGGTCATGACCTAGGAGTGCAGGTGGCTGAGGGTTTGGTTCCTGAGTCCTGGACGGTAGCCCCTCCAGGGAACTGGGATTCTCTGTATGGGCGCCATGTCTGTCATGTGCAGGGCTGTGGCCTCTGTGTGTCCTGCCAGGCACAGCTTTGTCATCACCTACGGTCAGGCCGGACCGATCACACATGGGATTTGGATCTGGACCTCAGTCTTGCTCCCTCAGTGCGCCCATAAATGCTGTGAGGCTTTTGACTGGTTTGGGTCCACTCGGTCCTCTAGACACAGAGCTGATGACCTTGACGTTGGAAATACATGATGTTGGGCTGCCTGGACCCTTTGGTCTGGCTGACTGTAGAGCAGTTCCACAGCAGTTTGAACTCTCACAACTGTGGGCACCACACGGCCGCCAGTTTTATCTGCTCAGCTTGGCTTCCAAGTCATTGAGCTTCTATTTTAGTGCATTTTTTTCCAGAAAAGGGCTCTTTGTGCTGGGCTCCCCTCACTCTGAACTTCCCTGAAGGATGGGCAGTTTCCCTGAATGTATCACCCATATACCTTGGTCCCTGAATGTCTTGGGTCTGGTGTAGCACCTTCCTTAGTGGACCACCAGGGCAGAGATGGGTGAATACAGGTTGCAACAACAAATTCCCTAGAAACCATTTTTATTGTGGAGCCTGATGTATGAGTTTGAGGTTTGCTCTTCAGCTCTCCTGGACAACTCCCATGGTGCCCTTCTCACGCCCTGGAGGGTAGGGGCCAGGCACTCAGCATCTCTCTCTCAGGAACCTGATGGGTGTGTTTCAGCACATACTGGGTGCTGAGGCTGATCATGTTTCCTCTTTCTTGCAGGCGCAGAAATCAACTACACTACCCCAGGTGAGTCACTGCAGCCCAACCCAAGACTCCTCTCCAGAATTCTCCCCTCTCAGGTGTCCAGAAGGAGGAGAAGTGCAGCCTCCTCCTATGGAGTGCTTTCCACTGAGGACTCTGGAAGCTGTTTTAGTGATAAGCTGAGTCCCCCAAACTATGGCTGTTACTCACCTCTGGCTGGAGGGCCCCTCTGGTCTCCTGCCACCGCTTGCTGCCAGTGCTCGTTCAGAGACGCTGTGGGGGAAGAGGTTTGGTTTTCTCGTTGTTTCCAATGAAAATAACTCCTAGTCATTCCATAGAGAACTGTGACCATGCTAGAAACATGGCCAAGGAACACTCCTACAAACGTTTGTCTGTTAAAGAATGCTTCACGTTGAGAGCAATCCCTCAAATATCTTTATGATACAGAGAAAATATCTGGCGCTAATATGTTGGGAAGTGCTACATACTCCGACCCTTTCTGGCCAGCCACAGTGTAAATTGGAATAGTCAAGGCCCTGAGAAGTCCTGCAGCAAGGAAAAGGATTTATTTTCTCCATCAAACTGATGACCATGGAATTAAAAAATGATCCAGCAGTATCCTAAAATCACTTCATTTTCTTTCTTGATTGGTGGCACCCATCCACTCCAACCACTCAGAGTAACTATCATATTCTTCCACCTGACCGAGAGGGCATGGATTTCTTCTCCCCAGCCTTGGCTGCTGGTCCCCGAGCTGCAGTCATGGTGCTCACTCTCCAAAGAGTTTGCCTCTCCTGCCTTTCCTGGCACGTGGCATCGCCTGCAGCTGATGTCCCAGTCCCAGGAGGGCTGGGCCTCTCTTTAGGCTCCTCTTTACCCTTTAGTAGCTTGGCCAGCCTAAGATTCGGATCTCTGGTCAGTCCCTAGGCGAGGCTGCCCTCCTCCCCCGTGAAGACCCCACCCCTCCCCTTGGACACTAGACCCCGGTCAGTGCTGGCTGGCTGGAGCCTGCTTCATCTCTGAGCTCGGTGTGTAATCAGCAAGAGCTCCTGACTGGCTGCTCTTGAGCTGCTGCTGAACTCCCCCTCTGCCCCCCACCCCTGAGACCTTTCCTCTCCGTCCCCACCCTCCCCTCCTCACCACCTGGCTTCCTGAAGCAGCAGCAGCTTCCGGCTGCCCCTCCCCTCTGATCCATTCTCTGCAGTGCAGCTAGGGGCATCTTCACGAGATGCCAAGGTCAGTCCCAGTCTCGGGGACGGACTCATTCCTCAGGAAATGGACACCAAGGTTGTCAGAACAAATTCCCCCAAACATTTTTTTGTGTGTAGACTGATATCTGAGGTTGAAGTTTCCTATTCAGCTCTCCTGGACAACTCCCAGGCCGCCTTTCTCAGGCCACAGAGGGGCTGGGCATTCAGCATCTCTCTCTTGGGAACCTGATGGGTTTCTTGCAGTGCCTTCTGGGTGCTGAGGCTGATCGTGTTTCCTCTTTCTTGCAGGCCCAGAAATCAAATCCACTACCCGAGGTGAGTCATTGCAGCCTAACCCAGCAAGGCTCCTCTCTGGAATTCTGCCCTCTCAGGTTTCCAGAAATAGAAGGAGAAAAGCATGCTCCTCCTGGGGAGTGATTTCCCTCTGAGGACTCTGGAATCCGTTTCAGTGACCAGCCGAATTTCCAAGACCATGGCTGTCACTCATCTCGGGCTGGAAGGCCCCTCTGGTCTCCTGCCACCGCTTGCTGCCGGTGCTCTTTCAGAGAGACTGTGGAAGAAAAAGATTGTTTCCTCTGGTCATTTTGGATGAAAATAACTGTCCCAGTCATCCCATGGACAACTGTGACCATGTTAGAAGCATGGCCAAGTAGCAGTCTTACAAATGTTTGTCTGTTAAAGAATCCTTCATGTTGAGAGCAATCCCCCAAATGATCTTCTTGCTGATCTCACAGATGCAGCAGTGAGTAGTGGCATGAAGCGAGATCTTGATTCCCTGCCCAGGAATTGAACATGGGGAGCCTGGATGAAAACCAGGAATCCTAGGCACCACACCCCCTGGCTTTTGCCCCCAGTGAAATGCATTTCTCACGGAGGCAAAAACTGTAAAAAGAGGCACAAAGTTTATTAGTAGAGACATAGCAGAACAACAAGTGGGAGAGCACACAGAGAAACTGTTAAGAGAGAAGCAGGGCAGAGATGCACACCCAGAGAGCAAGGGTGTGGGCGTCCCCCTAATGAGGAGGAACGCAGTGAAGAGGCGGGTAAGTCATTTATACAGGGCAGTTCTTCCGGGTCTCTGTTTACCTCTGGCCAATTATCTGGTTTCTTTTTCCACACCTGACCTGCCCTAGGACCCTCCCCACATGCTTGCGCAACTTTTTTCCAAGATGCATTCCAGCCCAGAGGCCTATGGGACGGCCTTAGCATCACCTATTATGGGGTGGCGCCCCCTCCTTTTTGACCCCCAAAGAGCCTTTCTGTGCATGTGCAATGTTTCCCTTGCCCCAAGGATGGGCAATGTATGACCTCTTGATCTTTTAACAGGGTTTAGCCCCTCTTTGTCCCTGCCATAAAAGTGTCCAGTGTTCAGTTATCTACCCCATTCCTGTTGTTGTTTCTTATATTGAAGTGCAGATCTCAAAATATAGATAGGACTCTGGTCATAAATATGTAGTCCAGAGCCCGTTTGTCTCTTGCCTCAGGAAATGTAAACAGGGAGCTGGTAATGAATGTCTGGCCTGGAGTCCATCTTCTTCTCACCCCAGGAAGTGTGAACAGCAGGCCAGTTGTAAATGTCTAGCCTGGAGCCCATCTTTCTCCTGCCTCATTGCCATAGTGATAATATCTGGTGCCAAAGAAGGTGGGAAGTGCTATGTACTCCAGCCCATTTGGCCAGTCTCAGTGCAGGTGGGATGGTCAAGGCTCTGAGAAGTCCTGCAGTAAGGAAAAGGATTGACTTTCTCCATCAAACTGACAACCTGGAATTAAAGAATTATCCAGCAATATCCTAAAATCACTTCATTTTCTTTCTAGATTGGTGGCGTCCATCAGCTCTAATCACGGAAAGTAAGTGTCACATTTTTCCACCTGACCCCCCGGGCATGGGTTTCCTGTCCCCAGGCGTGGCTGTCTATGCAGCTAATGCCGACACATGCATAGCCCACCTCAACCTGCACACACAGCCCACCCAGGCTGCCCCACCACGTCCTGCCCCGGCCCTCACCCACAGCCAGCGTGGAGCCTGCACACTCTCAACCTCACTCTCCCCTGCGTGGTAGATGACTTCTGTTTTAACTAAGGAGATCACCTTCCCCTTCTTTTTTCTGAATGAGATAAGTGATTCTCAAAATCATAGACCTCATGGCTTTTATTTCTTGGAGTATCTCCAAAGCTTTGGGAGAAAGAAGGGGGATAAAGAATAAACGGATAGTTTCACAAATAATCATGCTTTTACAAGTATTTTTTACCTCATGATATGGATGTAGTTCAGTAGGTTTCCATTGTTCTTAAGAAATGATATGGCTACTTTTCCTTGTCATTGTCTTCTCTTACCATCACTTTAAATAAATGCCCCTGTGATGAAGAATATTTTCATAAATAAATTTTGCATACCTCCTCAATATTTTTTAGGACAGAGATAGATTTACTGGCTAAATTTATATATATAGTGCCTTGTACATAGAATGTACTGAAGAAATACTAACTCTTATTACGTTAAACATTTTACCATCTTTGCTTTGTGTATGGTCAAATCACCATTAAGAATGTTTGTAAAATTACAGAACAATGAAAAGGATATATTAATCTCCTCACTCAGGTATTAAATATCAAATACCGAATTAATGATATAATTACAGCGACAGGTGCTTCACAGGGAAAGTTCAGTGTGCAGGGAGGCATATTAGCAGAGTCTTTACTTGCTCAAGGGATTAAGGGAAGTTCTTTACGAAGTGACACTTTTGCTGAGGCTTACAGGAGAAGCAGGTTCATTGGTAAAATGCCTTCCAGCCAGAAAGAATGCTTTGATGGTCTACGTGGGAAGGATCTTGGCTTTTCAAATGAGTGACAGGTGGCAACAGGAGGGATTGTGGGAGAGCTGGGTGAGGGAGGGCCAGATCCTTCAGAGCTTGTGTGCAGATTAAAACTCCTGGCTTTATGCTAAGGGCAGTGGGAGCTGCTGAAATGTTTTAAGCTAGGGAATTCCATAATCAGAAGTGTGTTTGCAGAAGATCACACGTATCTTTTCTGCCAAACTGCACTTCCCGAGGGCGGGAATTATGTCTGCTATTTTCATTATTGCATCCTTATTATCTAGCATTGTGTCTGGCATTCCATAAGTAGAAAGAATAGTGAACACATGAATGGATGGATGAATGTATAATTACTATTGGCATTCTGATGTATAGTCCATATATATATACGGGCGCACGCACACACACACACAAAGTACAGTATGCTTTTTACCCTGTTTTATAACATCCTTTTTCACTTGAGTATATAATAAATACTTTTTTGATGGTCTTAAAGTTAGCATTTTTATGGCACTGAAATTATTTCTACATCATAAAGTTTAATGGCTGCACAGTTTACGACTGTATGGATATACCATGATTTAGTTAAATAATGACAATTCATAGGACAAAAGAAGTAATTCTTTCTAACTGACTCTGAACAGCCTGCTACCAATAGACGCCTTGTCCCTAAGCATGTCCATGTGCTCTGATGATCTTCAGGGGGTGCACGGCTTGTTCAAGAATCAGCATAAGTTTGGGGTTTGAGAATGACATGAGTGAGTGCTCAGCAGAAAAGTAGCTTTTAGTATAACCTTGGGCCTGATGGAGGGGGTTCCCAGGTGGGAGTGAACATCTGAAGGAGGCTCCTTGGCAGGGTCTGGGAAGCTGTCTCTGGTGGGCTCCTGCTGCAGGGGCTCAAGTTCATCCCAGTGGTCCCTGGGGATTCAGGCTGTGGGCTTCCCCTCTTCCCACCTCCTTCCCAAGGCTGGGATCAGCCATTGAATTGCTGGGCCTTGTGCGGAACCCATCAGAGAACATGCGTAGCTCAGTCCACAGCCAAGGGTTCTATCAAACAGCCCCGTGGGGGTAAATGATGATGACCAGGCTCAGTCATGCCTGCCGGAAGGAGAACATTACCTTGAACTCAGAAGTCTTTCCCTGGAAGGATTCTGAACCTCGTTCGGTCCTCAGGACCTCTTCCTCTGGAAGACACAGGAGAGTGCATTTTCCCGTCTCCTTCCAGGAACTGAATCAGGATTGGCCCTGAGGCTGGTGAATGGAGGTGACAGGTGTCAGGGCCGGGTGGAGGTCCTGTACCAAGGTTCCTGGGGCACCGTGTGTGACGACAGCTGGGACACCAACGACGCCAACGTGGTCTGCAGGCAGCTGAGCTGTGGATGGGCCATATCGGCCCCAGGAAATGCCCGGTACGGTCAGGGCTCAGGGCCGATCGTCCTGGATGACGTGGGCTGCTCGGGGCACGAGAGCTACCTGTGGAACTGCCCTCACAGCCCCTGGAACACACACAACTGTGGACATAGCGAGGACGCCAGTGTCGTCTGCTCAGGTTGGTCTCACATAAGCTGGGTGTCCCTCTCTGGGGGTGTCGTTTCCTTCTGACATTCTGAATCACTTTTATAGCATTTTTACATTCCTCGCTTCCTTAAATCACCTCGTCTGTCTGCTAAGAATTAGTATGATCTTTTGACAAGCTGCCAGGCATGTAGCTGGTGAATAAGAACAAAGAACCAAACTGAAAGTGACTTAAAGCCTTTTTCTCCATGCCACACTGCAAGCCAGAGGCAAAAGAGGCTAGTTCGGTCACGATGTCTGTGAATGGAGGTCATGGCAGAGGACTGCAGGTGGCCCAGGGTTTGTTTCCTGAGTCCTGGACAGTAGCCCCTCCAGAGGACTGGGATACACTGTCTGGGTACCAGATCGGCCGTGTGCAAGGCAGTGACCCCTGTGTGGCCTGCCAGGCACAGCCTTGTCACCACCGAGAGTTGAGCCTGACAGATCTCACACGGGATTTGGACATTGAACTGGACCCCTCAGTCTTGCTTCCTCAGTGAGCCCATAAATCCTGTGACGCTGATGACTGGTTTGGGTCCACTCGGTCATCTAGACACAGAGCTAATCCCCTTGACATTGGAAATAAGGGATGCTGGGCTGCCTGGACCTCTCAGGAGGAGCATCTTTGGGGGGCTGAGGATGGCAGAGGTCCCACCCCGCGTGGCAGGGCACAGGCATGGACTGAGCGTCTCACCTGCTCAGCGTCGACCCCCTTTGCCCCTGTGGTGCCCCTTCTGTGCAAGGTGTCTGATCTGCCTTCTCTCTCTCCCAGCTGCCAGGCCCCAGTCCACGCTCCTGCCAGGTGAGTCCTGCTGCCCCTTGACTCCGGGGTGTCCCCTCCCTCCCCACTCACCTCCACAGACACCAACCAGGAGCCCCAGGCAGGGCGAGTGGACGTTTGCCACTTCTCAGTACCTGCCCTGGTCACTCTAGAGCGAGCAGACGCTTCCAGAGGAGCCATAGCACAAGGATCCTCGGGTCTGGCTCAGAGATTTAAGGACATTGTGGCTACACAGTGTCTCCCCAGAGCTTTGGGCGACAAGGAGGCCTGTCCTGCGCTCAACAATGCTTGAAAGCATTGTCTAGACCGAGAGTTATGTGTGTGGGGAGAACCGGGCTGTTTCAGGTCCCACACCCCCGCGGAGTCCAAAAGGGATACTTTCACCAGGGAGCCCTCAGTCAGGAGAGCGTGCTAATCGCTCCTGTGGAGTGTTGCGCCTGATCGCCGTGCCGTGGACAGTTGAGGGCCTGATCTGGCTCACGGCCAGCTCTCAGCAAAGGCCTCTTCCTCCCCCAGGCAGTGGAGATTCTCAGACCCCACTTTACCTGATGTGAGTGACAGGTCACTAGAGCAACCCTGACTGTAGACACCTTCTCTCTAATCCTGCTGTGTTTTCCCTTCAGGCTGGTGGACGCCCACAACTCCTGCCGACGGTAAGCATGGCTTGGGTCCTGCAAAACACTCCACTCCTCAGGCCTGGGTGCAATTCCTGACTTGGTTTGAGCCTCTGAGCTCAGCGCCTCATCTGCTGTGGAGGGTTCCCTTCGCGTGCCAGAGTTATGGAAAAACTTCACCTCCCACTTGTGGCATATGTTACTCAGAATGCTTTTGTTGCCAAGCGATAGGATCCCAACTGAGACTCTCTTGAGTTGCGGATGGGGATGGGGGACGCAATGACTTCCATAGGTCAGTGGTAGGATGGTCTTCAGGTAGAGTTGGATCCAGAAGTTCCAGTACAGCTTCTCCCCTGCACTTTTATTACCTCTATTTTCTAATGTTTATAAACTTCACTGTCAGCTTGCTTCCTGCCAAGGGGCAGTTGTTAGCCACAGGTCTACAGCCCAGGAGGGGAGAGAGTCTGGTTTTTTTCTAGCTCTTCAGCCAGCAAGCCGTGGAAGGACTCTGAACAGCCAGCTACCAATAGATGCCTTGTCCCTAAGCATGTCCATGTGCTCTGATGATTTTCAGTGGGTGCACGGCTTCTTCAAAAGTCAGCATAAGTTTGGGGTTTGAAAATGACATGAGTTAGTGTGCACCGAAAAGGAGTTTTTAGTATAACCTTGGTCCTGATGGAGTGGGTGCCCATGTGGGAGTGAACATCTGAAGGAGGCTCCTTGGCGGGGTCTGGGAAGCTGTCTCTGGTGGGCTCCTGCTGCAGGGGCTCAAGTTCATCCCAGTGGTCCCTGGGGATTCAGGCTGTGGGCTTCCCCTCTTCCCACCGCCTTCCCAAGGCTGGGAGCAGCCACCGAATTGCTGGGCCTTGTGCGGAACCCATCAGAGAAAAAGTGTAGCTCAGTCCACAGCCAAGGGTTGTATCAAACAGCCCCGTGGGGCTAAATGATGATGACCAGGCTCAGTCATGCCTGCCGGAAGGAGAACATTACCTTGAACTCAGAAGTCTTTCCCTGGAAGGATTCTGAACCTCGTTCGGTCCTCAGGACCTGTTCCTTCGGAAAACTCAGGAGAGTGCATTTTCCCGTCTCCTTCAGGAACTGAATCAGGATTGGCCCTGAGGCTGGTGAATGGAGGTGACAGGTGTCAGGGCCGGGTGGAGGTCCTGTACCAAGGTTCCTGGGGCACCGTGTGTGACGACAGCTGGGACACCAACGACGCCAACGTGGTCTGCAGGCAGCTGGGCTGTGGCCGGGCCACGTCGGCCCCAGGAAGTGCCCGGTACGGTCAGGGCTCAGGGTCGATCGTCCTGGATGACGTGGGCTGCTCGGGGCACGAGAGCTACCTGTGGAACTGCCCTCACAGTGGCTGGAACACACACAACTGTGGACACGGCGAGGACGCCAGTGTCGTCTGCTCAGGTTGGTCTCAAATAAGCTGGGTGTCCCTCTCTGGGGGTGTGGTTTCCTTCTGACACTCTGATCTCCTCTAAGAGCATTTTCTACATTTCTCGCTCTCTTAAATCACGTTGTCTCTCTGCTAAGAATTAGTGTGAGCTTTTTGACAAGCTGTCAGGCGTGTAGCTGGTGAATGAGAACAAAGAACCAAACTGAAAGTGACTTGAAGCCTTTTTTCTCCATGTCACAGTGCAAGCCAGAGGCAAAAGAGGCTAGTTCTGAGCTTCCCCGGTGGCGCAGTGGTTGGGAGTCTGCCTGCCGATGCAGGGTACATGGGTTCATGTCCCAGGCCGGGAAGATCCCACATGCCACGGAGCGGCTGGGCCTGTGAGTCATGGCCGCTGAGCCTGTGCGTCCGGAGCCTGTTGCTCCGCAACGGAGGAGGCCACAACAGTGAGAGGCCCGCGTGCCGCCGAAGAAAAAAAAAAAAAAACAAAAAAAAAAAACAGGCTAGTTCTGTCACGAGGTCTGTGAATGGAGGTCATGGTCTAGGACTGCAGGTGGCCCAGGGTTTGGTTCTTGAGGCCTGGATGGTAGCCCCTCCAGGGAACTGGGATGCAGTGTCTGGGCACCAGGTCTGTCGTCTGCAGGGCAGTGGCCCTTGTGTGGCCTGCCAGGCACAGCCTTGTCACCACCTACAGTCGAGCCTGACAGATCTCACACGGGATTTGGACCTGGAGCTGGACCTCTCAGTCTTGCTTCCTCAGTGAGCCCATAAATGCTGTGAGGCTGATGACCAGTTTGGGTCCACTCGGTCATCTAGACACAGAGCTAATCCCCTTGACATTGGAAATAAGGGATGCTGGGCTGCCTGGACCTCTCAGGAGGAGCATCTTTGGGGAGTGAGGACGGCAGAGGTCCCACCCCGTGTGGCAGGGCACAGGCATGGACTGAGCGTCTCACCTGCTCAGCGTCGACCCCCTTTGCCCCTGTGGTGCCCCTTCTGTGCAAGGTGTCTGATCTGCCTTCTCTCTCTCCCAGCTGCCAGGCCGCAGTCCACGCTCCTGCCTGGTGAGGCCTGGTGCCTCTTGACTCCGGGGTGTCCCCTCCCTCCCCACTCACCTCCACAGACTCCAACCAGGAGCCCCACGAGCCCTAGAGGGACTCTGAACAGCCTGCTACCAATAGATGCCTTGTCCCTAAGCATGTCCATATGCTCTGATGATTTTCAGTAGGTGCACGGCTTCTTCAAAAGTCAGCATAAGTTTGGGGTTTGAAAATGACATGAGTTAGTGTGCACCGAAAAGTAGTTTTTAGTATAACCTTGGTCCTGATGGAGTGGGTGCCCATGTGGGAGTGAACATCTGAAGGAGGCTCCTTGGCGAGGTCTGGGAAGCTGTCTCTGGTGAGCTCCTGCTGCAGGGGCTCAAGTTCATCCCAGTGGTCCCTGGGGATTCAGGCTGTGGGCTTCCCCTCTTCCCACCGCCTTCCCAAGGCTGGGAGCAGCCACCGAATTGCTGGGCCTTGTGCGGAACCCATCAGAGAAAAAGTGTAGCTCAGTCCACAGCCAAGGGTTGTATCAAACAGCCCCGTGGGGCTAAATGATGATGACCAGGCTCAGTCATGCCTGCCGGAAGGAGAACATTACCTTGAACTCAGAAGTCTTTCCCTGGAAGGATTCTGAACCTCGTTCGGTCCTCAGGACCTGTTCCTTCGGAAAACACAGGAGAGTGCATTTTCCCGTCTCCTTCCAGGAACTGAATCAGGATTGGCCCTGAGGCTGGTGAATGGAGGTGACAGGTGTCAGGGCCGGGTGGAGGTCCTGTACCAAGGTTCCTGGGGCACCGTGTGTGACGACAGCTGGGACACCAACGACGCCAACGTGGTCTGCAGGCAGCTGGGCTGCGGCTGGGCCACGTCGGCCCCATTAAATGCCTGGTATGGTCAGGGCTCAGGGCCAATCGTCCTGGATGACGTGGGCTGCTCTGGGCACGAGAGCAACCTGTGGAACTGCCCTCACAGCCCCTGGAACACACACAACTGTAGGCACAGTGAGGACGCCAGTGTCGTCTGCTCAGGTTGGTCTCAGATAAGCTGGGTGTCCCTCTCTGGGGGTGTGGTTTCCTTCTGACACTCTGATCTCCTCTCAAGGCATTTTGTACATTTCTCGCTTCCTTAAAACACCTTGTCTCTCTGCTAAGAATTAGTATGAGCTTTAAGCCAAGCTGCCAGCCATGTAGCTGGTGAATGAGAACAAAGAACCAAACTGAAAGTGACTTGAAGCCTTTTTTCTCCATGCCACAGTGCAAGGCAGAGGCAAAAGAGGCTAGTTCTGTCACGAGGTCTCTGAATGGAGGTCATGGCCTAGGAGTGCAGGTGGCCCAGAGTTTGGTTCCTGAGTCCTGGATGGTAGCCCCTCCAGGGAACTGGGATGCACTGTCTGGGTACCACATCGGCCGTGTGCGTGGCAGTAGCCCCTGGGTGATGGTGACAAACTTGTCATCACCTACAGTTGGGCTGGACAGATCTCACACGGGATTTGGACCTGGAGCTGGACCCCTCAGTCTTGCTTCCTCAGTGAGCCCATAAATGCCGTGAGGCTGATGACCGGTTTGGGTCCACTCGGTCATCTAGACACTGAGCTAATCCCCTTGACATTGGAAATAAGGGATGCTGGGCTGCCTGGACCTCTCATGAGGAGCACCTTTGGGGGATGAGATGGCAGAGGTCCCACCCCGCATGGCGGGGCACAGGCATGGACTGAGCGTCTCACCTGCTCAGCGTCGTCCCCCTTTGCCCCTGTGGTGCCCCTTCTGTGCAAGGTGTCTGATCTGCCTTCTCTCTCTCCCAGCTGCCAGGCCCCAGTCCACGTCCCTGCCAGGTGAGTCCTGCTGCCTCTTGACTCCGGGGTGTCCCCTCCCTCCCCACTCACCTCCACAGACTCCAACCAGGAGCCCGAGGCGGGGCGAGTGGACGTTTGCCACCTCTCAGTACCTGCCCTGGTCACTCTAGAGGGAGCAGACACTTCCAGAGGAGCCATAGCAGAAGGATCCTCGGGTCTGGCTCAGAGATTTAAGGACATTGTGGCTACACAGTGTCTCCCCAGAGCTTTGGGTGACAAGGAGGCCTGTTCTGCGCTCAACAATGCTTGACAGCATTGTCTAGACCGAGAGTTATGTGTGTGGGGAGAACTGGGCTGTTTCAGGTCCCACACCCCCGCGGAGTCCAAAAGGGATACTTTCACCAGGGAGCCCTCAGTCAGGAGAGCGTGCTAATCGCTCCTGTGGAGTGTTGCGCTTCATCGCCGTGCCGTGGACAGTTGAGGGCCTGATCTGGCTCACGGCCAGCTCTCAGAAAAGGCCTCTTCCTCCCCCAGGCAGTGGAGATTCTCAGACCCCACTTTCCCTGATGTGAGTGACAGGTCACTAGAGCAACCCTGACTGTAGACACCTTCTCTCTAATCCTGCTGTGTTTTTCCTTCAGGCTGGTGGACGCCCACAACTCCTGCCGATGGTAAGCGTGCCTTGGGTCCTGCAAAACACTCCACTCCTCAGGCCTGGGTGCAGTTCCTGACTCTTGGTTTGAGCCTCTGAGCTCAGCGCCTCACCTACTGTGGAGGGTTCCTTTCGCGTGCCAGAGTTATGGAGAAACTTCACCTCTCACTTGTGGCATACGTTACTCAGAATGCTTTTGTTGCCAAGCGATAGGATCCCAACTGAGACTCTCTTGAGTTGGGGGTGGGGGTGGGGGACGCAATGACTTCCATAGGTCAGTGGTAGGATGGTCTTCAGGTAGAGTTGGATCC
The DNA here is from genome assembly GCF_964341445.2 of Mesoplodon mirus. Taxonomy (NCBI): domain Eukaryota; kingdom Metazoa; phylum Chordata; class Mammalia; order Artiodactyla; family Ziphiidae; genus Mesoplodon; species Mesoplodon mirus. The sequence continues at coordinate 221,986,431 of NC_138977.1, forward strand.
AGAAGTTCCAGTACAGCTTCTCCCCTGCATTTTTATTACCTCTATTTTCTAATGTTTATAAACTTCACTGTCAGCTTGCTTCCTGCCAAGGGGCAGTTGTTAGCCACAGGTCTACAGCCCAGGAGGGGAGAGAGTCTGGTTTTTTTCTAGCTCTTCAGCCAGCAAGCCGTGGAAGGACTCTGAACAGCCTGCTACCAATAGATGCCTTGTCCCTAAGCATGTCCATGTGCTCTGATGATTTTCAGTGGGTGCACGGCTTCTTCAAAAGTCAGCAAAAGTTTGGGGTTTGAAAATGACATGAGTTAGTGTGCACCGAAAAGTAGTTTTTAGTATAACCTTGGTCCTGATGGAGTGGGTGCCCATGTGGGAGTGAACATCTGAAGGAGGCTCCTTGGCGAGGTCTGGGAAGCTGTCTCTGGTGAGCTCCTGCTGCAGGGGCTCAAGTTCATCCCAGTGGTCCCTGGGGATTCAGGCTGTGGGCTTCCCCTCTTCCCACCGCCTTCCCAAGGCTGGGAGCAGCCACCGAATTGCTGGGCCTTGTGCGGAACCCATCAGAGAAAAAGTGTAGCTCAGTCCACAGCCAAGGGTTGTATCAAACAGCCCCGTGGGGCTAAATGATGATGACCAGGCTCAGTCATGCCTGCCGGAAGGAGAACATTACCTTGAACTCAGAAGTCTTTCCCTGGAAGGATTCTGAACCTCGTTCGGTCCTCAGGACCTGTTCCTTCGGAAAACACAGGAGAGTGCATTTTCCCGTCTCCTTCCAGGAACTGAATCAGGATTGGCCCTGAGGCTGGTGAATGGAGGTGACAGGTGTCAGGGCCGGGTGGAGGTCCTGTACCAAGGTTCCTGGGGCACCGTGTGTGACGACAGCTGGGACACCAACGACGCCAACGTGGTCTGCAGGCAGCTGGGCTGCGGCTGGGCCACGTCGGCCCCATTAAATGCCTGGTATGGTCAGGGCTCAGGGCCAATCGTCCTGGATGACGTGGGCTGCTCTGGGCACGAGAGCAACCTGTGGAACTGCCCTCACAGCCCCTGGAACACACACAACTGTAGGCACAGTGAGGACGCCAGTGTCGTCTGCTCAGGTTGGTCTCAGATAAGCTGGGTGTCCCTCTCTGGGGGTGTGGTTTCCTTCTGACACTCTGATCTCCTCTCAAGGCATTTTGTACATTTCTCGCTTCCTTAAAACACCTTGTCTCTCTGCTAAGAATTAGTATGAGCTTTAAGCCAAGCTGCCAGCCATGTAGCTGGTGAATGAGAACAAAGAACCAAACTGAAAGTGACTTGAAGCCTTTTTTCTCCATGCCACAGTGCAAGGCAGAGGCAAAAGAGGCTAGTTCTGTCACGAGGTCTCTGAATGGAGGTCATGGCCTAGGAGTGCAGGTGGCCCAGAGTTTGGTTCCTGAGTCCTGGATGGTAGCCCCTCCAGGGAACTGGGATGCACTGTCTGGGTACCACATCGGCCGTGTGCGTGGCAGTAGCCCCTGGGTGATGGTGACAAACTTGTCATCACCTACAGTTGGGCTGGACAGATCTCACACGGGATTTGGACCTGGAGCTGGACCCCTCAGTCTTGCTTCCTCAGTGAGCCCATAAATGCCGTGAGGCTGATGACCGGTTTGGGTCCACTCGGTCATCTAGACACTGAGCTAATCCCCTTGACATTGGAAATAAGGGATGCTGGGCTGCCTGGACCTCTCATGAGGAGCACCTTTGGGGGATGAGATGGCAGAGGTCCCACCCCGCATGGCGGGGCACAGGCATGGACTGAGCGTCTCACCTGCTCAGCGTCGTCCCCCTTTGCCCCTGTGGTGCCCCTTCTGTGCAAGGTGTCTGATCTGCCTTCTCTCTCTCCCAGCTGCCAGGCCCCAGTCCACGTCCCTGCCAGGTGAGTCCTGCTGCCTCTTGACTCCGGGGTGTCCCCTCCCTCCCCACTCACCTCCACAGACTCCAACCAGGAGCCCGAGGCGGGGCGAGTGGACGTTTGCCACCTCTCAGTACCTGCCCTGGTCACTCTAGAGGGAGCAGACACTTCCAGAGGAGCCATAGCAGAAGGATCCTCGGGTCTGGCTCAGAGATTTAAGGACATTGTGGCTACACAGTGTCTCCCCAGAGCTTTGGGTGACAAGGAGGCCTGTTCTGCGCTCAACAATGCTTGACAGCATTGTCTAGACCGAGAGTTATGTGTGTGGGGAGAACTGGGCTGTTTCAGGTCCCACACCCCCGCGGAGTCCAAAAGGGATACTTTCACCAGGGAGCCCTCAGTCAGGAGAGCGTGCTAATCGCTCCTGTGGAGTGTTGCGCTTCATCGCCGTGCCGTGGACAGTTGAGGGCCTGATCTGGCTCACGGCCAGCTCTCAGAAAAGGCCTCTTCCTCCCCCAGGCAGTGGAGATTCTCAGACCCCACTTTCCCTGATGTGAGTGACAGGTCACTAGAGCAACCCTGACTGTAGACACCTTCTCTCTAATCCTGCTGTGTTTTTCCTTCAGGCTGGTGGACGCCCACAACTCCTGCCGATGGTAAGCGTGCCTTGGGTCCTGCAAAACACTCCACTCCTCAGGCCTGGGTGCAGTTCCTGACTCTTGGTTTGAGCCTCTGAGCTCAGCGCCTCACCTACTGTGGAGGGTTCCTTTCGCGTGCCAGAGTTATGGAGAAACTTCACCTCTCACTTGTGGCATACGTTACTCAGAATGCTTTTGTTGCCAAGCGATAGGATCCCAACTGAGACTCTCTTGAGTTGGGGGTGGGGGTGGGGGACGCAATGACTTCCATAGGTCAGTGGTAGGATGGTCTTCAGGTAGAGTTGGATCCAGAAGTTCCAGTACAGCTTCTCCCCTGCATTTTTATTACCTCTATTTTCTAATGTTTATAAACTTCACTGTCAGCTTGCTTCCTGCCAAGGGGCAGTTGTTAGCCACAGGTCTACAGCCCAGGAGGGGAGAGAGTCTGGTTTTTTTCTAGCTCTTCAGCCAGCAAGCCGTGGAAGGACTCTGAACAGCCTGCTACCAATAGATGCCTTGTCCCTAAGCATGTCCATGTGCTCTGATGATTTTCAGTGGGTGCACGGCTTCTTCAAAAGTCAGCAAAAGTTTGGGGTTTGAAAATGACATGAGTTAGTGTGCACCGAAAAGTAGTTTTTTGTATAGCCTTGGTCCTGATGGAGTGGGTGCCCATGTGGGAATGAGCTTCTGAAGGAGGTTCCTTGGCGGGGTCTGGGAAGCTGTCTCTGGTGGGCTCCTGCTGCAGGGTCTCAAGTTCATCCCAGTGGTCCCTGGGGATTCAGGCTGTGGGCTTCCCCTCTTCCCACCTCCTTCCCAAGGATTGGATCAGCCACTCAATTGCTGGGCCTTGTGGGGAACCCATCAGAGAACATGCGTAGCTCAGTCCACAGCAGAGGGTTGTATCAAACAGCCCCGTGGGGATAAATGATGACCAGGCTCAGTTAGGTCCTCCAGAAGGAAAACATTACCTTGAACTCAGAAGTCTTTACCTGGATGGATTCTGAATCTCGTTCGGTCCTCAGGACCTGTTCCTTCGGAAGACACAGGAGAGTGAATTTTCCCGTCTCCTTCCAGGAACTGAATCAGGATTGGCCCTGAGGCTGGTGAATGGAGGTGACAGGTGTCAGGGCCGAGTGGAGGTCCTGTACCGAGGCTCCTGGGGCACCGTGTGTGACGACGGCTGGGACACCAACGACGCCGACGTGGTCTGCAGGCAGCTGGGCTGTGGCCGGGCCACGTCGGCCCCAGGAAGTGCCCGGTACGGTCAGGGCTCAGGGCCGATCGTCCTGGATGACGTGGGCTGCTCGGGGCACGAGCGCTACCTGTGGAGCTGCCCTCACAGTGGCTGGAACACACACAACTGTGGACACGGCGAGGACGCCAGTGTCGTCTGCTCAGGTTGGTCTCAGATAAGCTGGGTGTCCCTCTCTGGGGGTGTGGTTTCCTTCTGACACTCTGATCTCCTCTCAAGGCATTTTCTACATTTCTCGCTTCCTTAAATCACCTTGTCTCTCTGCTAAGAATTAGTATGAGCTTTTGACAAGCTGCCAGGTATGTAGCTGGTGAATTGGAGCAAAGAACCAAACTGAAAGGGACTTGAAGCCTTTTTTCTCCATGCCACAGTGCAAGGCAGAGGGAAAAGAGACTAGTTCTGTCACGAGGTCTCTGAATGGAGGTCATGGCCTAGGAGTGCAGGTGGCCCAGAGTTTGGTTCCTGAGTCCTGGACAGTAGCCCCTCCAGGGAACTGGGATGCACTGTCTGCACACCAGGGCTGTCGTGTGCAGGGCAGTGACCCCTGTGTGGCCTGCCAGCACAGCCTTGTCACCACCTACAGTCGAGCCTGACAGATCTCACACGGGATTTGGACCTGGAGCTGGACCTCTCAGTCTTGCTTCCTCAGTGAGCCCATAAATGCCATGAGGCTGATGACCGGTTTGGGTCTACTCGGTCATCTAGACACAGAGCTAATCCCCTTGACACTGGAAATAAGGGATGCTGGGCTGCCTGGACCTCTCAGGAGGAGCATCATTGGGGGGTGTGGACAGCAGAGGTCCCACCCCGCGTGGCAGGGCACAGGCATGGACTGAGCGTCTCACGTGCTCAGCGTCGACCCCCTTTGCCCCTGTGGTGCCCCTTCTGTGCAAGGTGTCTGATCTGCCTTCTCTCTCTCCCAGCTGCCAGGCCGCAGTCCACGCTCCTGCCTGGTGAGGCCTGGTGCCTCTTGACTCCGGGGTGTCCCCTCCCTCCCCACTCACCTCCACAGACTCCAACCAGGAGCCCCACGAGCCCTAGAGGGACTCTGAACAGCCTGCTACCAGTAGACGCCTTGTCCCTAAGCATGTCCATGTGCTCTGATGATTTTCAGGGGGTGCACGGCTTGTTCAAGACTCAGCATAAGTTTGGGATTTGAGAATGACATGAGTCAGTGCTCAGCAGAAAAGTAGTCTTTAGAATAACCTTGGTCCTGATGGAGCGGGTGCCCATGTGGGAGTGAACATCTGAAGGAGGCTCCTTGGCGGGGTCTGGGAAGCTGTCTCAGGTGGGCTCCTGCTGCAGGGGCTCAAGTTCATCCCAGTGGTCCCTGGGGATTCAGGCTGTGGGCTTCGCTTCTTCCCACCTCCTTCTCAAGGCTGGGATCAGCCACTCAGTTGCTGGGCCTTGTGGGGAACCCACCAGAGAACATGCGTAGCTCAGTCTACAGCTAAGGGTTCTATCAAACAGCCTCGCGTGGATAAATGATGATGACCAGGCTCAGTCAGGTCCTCCGGAAGCAGAACATTACCTTGAACTCAGAAGTCTTTCCCTGGAAGGATTCTGAATCTCGTTCGGTCCACACGACCTGTTCCTTCGGCAGACACAGGAGAGTGCATTTTCCCGTCTCCTTCCAGGAACTGAATCGGGATTGGCCCTGAGGCTGGTGAATGGAGGTGACAGGTGTCAGGGCCGGGTGGAAGTCCTGTACCGAGGCTCCTGGGGCACCGTGTGTGACGACGGCTGGGACATCAACGACGCCGACGTGGTCTGCAGGCAGCTGGGCTGTGGCCGGGCCACATCGGCCCCAGGAAGTGCCCGGTATGGTCAGGGCTCAGGGCCGATCGTCCTGGATGACGTGGGCTGCTCGGGGCACGAGAGCTACCTGTGGAACTGCCCTCACAGTGGCTGGAACACACACAACTGTGGACACGGCGAGGACGCCAGTGTCGTCTGCTCAGGTTGGTCTCAGATAAGCTGGGTGTCCCTCTCTGGGGGTGTGGTTTCCTTCTGACACTCTGATCTCCTCTCAAGGCATTTTCTACATTTCTCGCTTCCTTAAATCACCTTGTCTCTCTGCTAAGAGTTAGTATGAGCTTTTTGACAAGCTGCCAGGTATGTAGCTGGTGAATTGGAGCAAAGAACCAAACTGAAAGTGACTTGAAGCCTTTTTTCTCCATACCACAGTGCAAAGCAGAGGGAAAAGAGACTAGTTCTGTCACGAGGTCTCTGAATGGAGGTCATGGCCTAGGAGTGCAGGTGGCCCAGAGTTTGGTTCCTGAGTCCTGATCGGTAGCCCCTCCAGGGAACTGGGATACACTGTCTGGGCACCAGGTCTGCCATGTCTAGGGCAGTCGTCCCTGGGTTGCTGCCGGTCACAAACTTGTCTTCACCTACAGTCGGGCTGGACAGATCTCACACGGGATTTGGACTTTGAACTGGACCCCTCAGTCTTGCTTCCTCAGTGAGCCCATAAATCCTGTGACGCTGATGACCGGTTTGGGTCCACTCGGTCATCTAGACACAGAGCTAATCCCCTTGACATTGGAAATAAGGGATGCTGGGCTGCCTGGACCTCTCAGGAGGAGCATCTTTAGGGGGTGTGGACGGCAGAGGTCCCACCCCGCGTAGCGCAGCACAGTCATGGGAGGAGCGTCTCACCTGCTCAGCGTCGTCCCCCTTTGCCCCTGTGGTGCCCCTTCTGTGCAAGGTGTCTGATCTGCCTTCTCTCTCTCCCAGCTGCCAGGCCCCAGTCCACGCTCCTGCCAGGTGAGTCCTGCTGCCCCTTGACTCCAGGGTGTCCCCTCCCTCCCCACTCACCTGCACAGACACCAACCAGGAGCCTCAAGGGGGGCGAGTGGACGTTTGCCACCTCTCAGTACCTGCCCTGGTCACTCTAGAGCGAGCAGACGCTTCCAGAGGAGCCATAGCAGAAAGATCCTCGGGTCTGGCTCAGAGATTTAAGGACATTGTGGCTACACAGTGTCTCCCCAGAACTTTGGGTGACAAGGAGGCCTGTCCTGCGCTCAACAATGCTTGAAAGCATTGTCTAGACCGAGAGTTATGTGTGCGGGGAGAACCGGGCTGTTTCAGGTCCCACACCCCCGCGGAGTCCAAAAGAGATACTTTCACCAGGGAGCCCTCAGTCAGGAGAGCGTGCTAATCGCTCCTGTGGAGTGTGGTGCCTCATTGCCGTGCCGTGGACAGTTGAGGGCATGTTCTGGCTCACGGCCAGCTCTCAGAAAAGGCCTCTCCTCCCCCAGGCAGTGGAGATACTCAGACCCCGCTTTCCCTGATGTGAGTGACAGGTCACTAGAGCAACCCTGACTGTAGACACCTTCTCTCTAATCCTGCTGTGTGTTCCCTTCAGGCTGGTGGACGCCCACAGCTCCTGCCGACGGTAAGCGTGACTTGGGTCCTGCAAAACACTCCACTCCTCAGGCCTGGGTGCAATTCCTGACTCTTGGTTTGAGCCTCTGAGCTCAGCGCCTCATCTGCTGTGGAGGGTTCCTTTCGCGTGCCAGAGTTATGGAGAACCATCACCTCCCACTTGTGGCATACATTACTCAGAATGCTTTTGTTGCCAAGTGATAGGTTCCCAACTGACACTCTCTTGAGTTGGGGGTGGGGGTGGGGGACGCAATGACTTCCATAGGTCAGTGGTAGGATGGTCTTCAGGTAGAGCTGGATCCAGAAGTTCCAGTACAGCTTTTCCGATGCACTTTTATTACCTCTATTTTCGAATATTTATGAACTTCACTGTCAGCTTGGTTCCTGACAAGGGGCAGTTGTTAGCCACAGGTCTACAGCCCAGGAGGGGAGAGAGTATGTTTTTTTTCTAGCTCTTTAGCCAGCAAGCCCTGGAAGGACTCTGAACAGCCTGCTACCAATAGATGCATAGTCCCTAAGCATGTCCATGTGCTCTGATGATTTTCAGTGCGTACACGGCTTGTTCAAGTTTCAGATTACGTTTTGGGTTTGAAAATGACATGAGTAAGTGCTCAGCGGAAAAGTAGTCTTCAGAATAAGCTTGGAACTGATGGAATGGGTTCCCATGTGGGAGGGAACATCTGAAGGTGGCTCCTTGGCGGGGTCTGGGAAGCTGTCTCTGGTGGGCTCCTGCTGCAGGGTCTCAAGTTCATCCCGGTGGTCCCTGGGGATTCAGGCTGTGGGCTTCCCCTCTTCCCACCTCCTTCCCAAGGATTGGATCAGCCACTCAATTGCTGGGCCTTGTGGGGAACCCATCAGAGAACATGCGTAGCTCAGTCCACAGCAGAGGGTTGTATCAAACAGCCCCGTGGGGATAAATGATGACCAGGCTCAGTCAGGTCCTCCAGAAGGAAAACATTACCTTGAACTCAGAAGTCTTTACCTGGATGGATTCTGAATCTCGTTCGGTCCTCAGGACCTGTTCCTTCGGAAGACACAGGAGAGTGAATTTTCCCGTCTCCTTCCAGGAACTGAATCAGGATTGGCCCTGAGGCTGGTGAATGGAGGTGACAGGTGTCAGGGCCGAGTGGAGGTCCTGTACCGAGGCTCCTGGGGCACCGTGTGTGACGACGGCTGGGACACCAACGACGCCGACGTGGTCTGCAGGCAGCTGGGCTGTGGCCGGGCCACGTCGGCCCCAGGAAGTGCCCGGTACGGTCAGGGCTCAGGGCCGATCGTCCTGGATGACGTGGGCTGCTCGGGGCACGAGCGCTACCTGTGGAACTGCCCTCACAGTGGCTGGAACACACACAACTGTGGACACGGCGAGGACGCCAGTGTCGTCTGCTCAGGTTGGTCTCAGATAAGCTGGGTGTCCCTCTCTGGGGGTGTGGTTTCCTTCTGACACTCTGATCTCCTCTCAAGGCATTTTCTACATTTCTCGCTTCCTTAAATCACCTTGTCTCTCTGCTAAGAATTAGTATGAGCTTTTGACTAGCTGCCAGGTATGTAGCTGGTGAATTGGAGCAAAGAACCAAACTGAAAGGGACTTGAAGCCTTTTTTCTCCATGCCACAGTGCAAGGCAGAGGGAAAAGAGACTAGTTCTGTCACGAGGTCTCTGAATGGAGGTCATGGCCTAGGAGTGCAGGTGGCACAGAGTTTGGTTCCTGAGTCCTGGACAGTAGCCCCTCCAGGGAACTGGGATGCACTGTCTGCACACCAGGGCTGTCATGTGCAGGGCAGTGACCCCTGTGTGGCCTGCCAGGCACAGCCTTGTCACCACCTACAGTCGAGCCTGACAGATCTCACACGGGATTTGGACCTGGAGCTGGACCTCTCAGTCTTGCTTCCTCAGTGAGCCCATAAATGCCATGAGGCTGATGACCGGTTTGGGTCTACTCGGTCATCTAGACACAGAGCTAATCCCCTTGACACTGGAAATAAGGGATGCTGGGCTGCCTGGACCTCTCAGGAGGAGCATCACTGGGGGGTGTGGACAGCAGAGGTCCCACCCCGCGTGGCAGGGCACAGGCATGGACTGAGCGTCTCACGTGCTCAGCGTCGACCCCCTTTGCCCCTGTGGTGCCCCTTCTGTGCAAGGTGTCTGATCTGCCTTCTCTCTCTCCCAGCTGCCAGGCCGCAGTCCACGCTCCTGCCTGGTGAGGCCTGGTGACTCTTGACTCCGGGGTGTCCGCTCCCTCCCCACTCACCTCCACAGACTCCAACCAGGAGCCCCACGAGCCCTAGAGGGACTCTGAACAGCCTGCTACCAGTAGACGCCTTGTCCCTAAGCATGTCCATGTGCTCTGATGATTTTCAGGGGGTGCACGGCTTGTTCAAGACTCAGCATAAGTTTGGGATTTGAGAATGACATGAGTGAGTGCTCAGCAGAAAAGTAGTCTTTAGAATAACCTTGGTCCTGATGGAGTGGGTGCCCATGTGGGAGTGAACATCTGAAGGAGGCTCCTTGGCGGGGTCTGGGAAGCTGTCTCAGGTGGGCTCCTGCTGCAGGGGCTCAAGTTCATCCCAGTAGTCCCTGGGGATTCAGGCTGTGGGCTTTGCTTCTTCCCACCTCCTTCTCAAGGCTGGGATCAGCCACTCAATTGCTGGGCCTTGTGGGGAACCCACCAGAGAACATGCGTAGCTCAGTCTACAGCTAAGGGTTCTATCAAACAGCCTCGCGTGGATAAATGATGATGACCAGGCTCAGTCAGGTCCTCCGGAAGGAGAACATTACCTTGAACTCAGAAGTCTTTCCCTGGAAGGATTCTGAATCTCGTTCGGTCCACATGACCTGTTCCTTCGGCAGACACAGGAGAGTGCATTTTCCCGTCTCCTTCCAGGAACTGAATCGGGATTGGCCCTGAGGCTGGTGAATGGAGGTGACAGGTGTCAGGGCCGGGTGGAAGTCCTGTACCGAGGCTCCTGGGGCACCGTGTGTGACGACGGCTGGGACATCAACGACGCCGACGTGGTCTGCAGGCAGCTGGGCTGTGGCCGGGCCACATCGGCCCCAGGAAGTGCCCGGTATGGTCAGGGCTCAGGGCCGATCGTCCTGGATGACGTGGGCTGCTCGGGGCACGAGAGCTACCTGTGGAACTGCCCTCACAGTGGCTGGAACACACACAACTGTGGACACGGCGAGGACGCCAGTGTCGTCTGCTCAGGTTGGTCTCAGATAAGCTGGGTGTCCCTCTCTGGGGGTGTGGTTTCCTTCTGACACTCTGATCTCCTCTCAAGGCATTTTCTACATTTCTCGCTTCCTTAAATCACCTTGTCTCTCTGCTAAGAATTAGTATGAGCTTTTGACAAGCTGCCAGGTATGTAGCTGGTGAATTGGAGCAAAGAACCAAACTGAAAGGGACTTGAAGCCTTTTTTCTCCATGCCACAGTGCAAGTCAGAGGGAAAAGAGGCTAGTTCTGTCACGAGGTCTCTGAATGGAGGTCATGGCCTAGGAGTGCAGGTGGCCCAGAGTTTGGTTCCTGAGTCCTGGACAGTAGCCCCTCCAGGGAACTGGGATGCACTGTCTGCACACCAGGGCTGTCGTGTGCAGGGCAGTGACCCCTGTGTGGCCTGCCAGGCACAGCCTTGTCACCACCTACAGTCGAGCCTGACAGATCTCACACGGGATTTGGACCTGGAGCTGGACCTCTCAGTCTTGCTTCCTCAGTGAGCCCATAAATGCCATGAGGCTGATGACCGGTTTGGGTCTACTCGGTCATCTAGACACAGAGCTAATCCCCTTGACATTGGAAATAAGGGATGCTGGGCTGCCTGGACCTCTCAGGAGGAGCATCATTGGGGGGTGTGGACAGCAGAGGTCCCACCCCGCGTGGCAGGGCACAGGCATGGACTGAGCGTCTCACGTGCTCAGCGTCGACCCCCTTTGCCCCTGTGGTGCCCCTTCTGTGCAAGGTGTCTGATCTGCCTTCTCTCTCTCCCAGCTGCCAGGCCGCAGTCCACGCTCCTGCCTGGTGAGGCCTGGTGCCTCTTGACTCCGGGGTGTCCCCTCCCTCCCCACTCACCTCCACAGACTCCAACCAGGAGCCCCACGAGCCCTAGAGGGACTCTGAACAGCCTGCTACCAGTAGACGCCTTGTCCCTAAGCATGTCCATGTGCTCTGATGATTTTCAGGGGGTGCACGGCTTGTTCAAGACTCAGCATAAGTTTGGGATTTGAGAATGACATGAGTGAGTGCTCAGCAGAAAAGTAGTCTTTAGAATAACCTTGGTCCTGATGGAGTGGGTGCCCATGTGGGAGTGAACATCTGAAGGAGGCTCCTTGGCGGGGTCTGGGAAGCTGTCTCAGGTGGGCTCCTGCTGCAGGGGCTCAAGTTCATCCCAGTGGTCCCTGGGGATTCAGGCTGTGGGCTTCGCTTCTTCCCACCTCCTTCTCAAGGCTGGGATCAGCCACTCAGTTGCTGGGCCTTGTGGGGAACCCACCAGAGAACATGCGTAGCTCAGTCTACAGCTAAGGGTTCTATCAAACAGCCTCGCGTGGATAAATGATGATGACCAGGCTCAGTCAGGTCCTCCGGAAGGAGAACATTTCCTTGAACTCAGAAGTCTTTCCCTGGAAGGATTCTGAATCTCGTTCGGTCCACACGACCTGTTCCTTCGGCAGACACAGGAGAGTGCATTTTCCCGTCTCCTTCCAGGAACTGAATCGGGATTGGCCCTGAGGCTGGTGAATGGAGGTGACAGGTGTCAGGGCCGGGTGGAAGTCCTGTACCGAGGCTCCTGGGGCACCGTGTGTGATGACGGCTGGGACATCAACGACGCCGACGTGGTCTGCAGGCAGCTGGGCTGTGGCCGGGCCACATCGGCCCCAGGAAGTGCCCGTTATGGTCAGGGCTCAGGGTCGATCGTCCTGGATGACGTGGGCTGCTCGGGGCACGAGAGCTACCTGTGGAACTGCCCTCACAGTGGCTGGAACACACACAACTGTGGACACGGCGAGGACGCCAGTGTCGTCTGCTCAGGTTGGTCTCAAATAAGCTGGGTGTCCCTCTCTGGGGGTGTGGTTTCCTTCTGACACTCTGATCTCCTCTCAAGGCATTTTCTACATTTCTCGCTTCCTTAAATCACCTTGTCTCTCTGCTAAGAGTTAGTATGAGCTTTTTGACAAGCTGCCAGGTATGTAGCTGGTGAATTGGAGCAAAGAACCAAACTGAAAGTGACTTGAAGCCTTTTTTCTCCATGCCACAGTGCAAGGCAGAGGCAAAAGAGACTAGTTCTGTCACGAGGTCTCTGAATGGAGGTCATGACCTAGGAGTGCAGGTGGCTGAGGGTTTGGTTCCTGAGTCCTGGATGGTAGCCCCTCCAGGGAACTGGGATTCTCTGTATGGGCGCCATGTCTGTCATGTGCAGGGCTGTGGCCTCTGTGTGTCCTGCCAGGCACAGCTTTGTCATCACCTACGGTCAGGCCGGACCGATCACACATGGGATTTGGATCTGGACCTCAGTCTTGCTCCCTCAGTGCGCCCATAAATGCTGTGAGGCTTTTGACTGGTTTGGGTCCACTCGGTCTTCTAGACACAGAGCTGATGACCTTGACGTTGGAAATACATGATGTTGGGCTGCCTGGACCCTTTGGTCTGGCTGACTGTAGAGCAGTTCCACAGCAGTTTGAACTCTCACAACTTTGGGCACCACACGGCTGCCAGTTTTATCTGCTCAGCTTGGCTTCCAAGTCATTGAGCTTCTATTTTAGTGCGTGTTTTCCCAGAAAAGGGCTCTTTGTGCTGGGCTCCCCTCACTCTGAACTTCCCTGAAGGATGGGCAGTTTCCCTGAATGTATCACCCATATACCTTGGTCCCTGAATGTCTTGGGTCTGGTGTAGCACCTTCCTTAGTGGACCACCAGGGCAGAGATGGGTGAATACAGGTTGCAACAACAAATTCCCTAGAAACCATTTTTATTGTGGAGCCTGATGTATGAGTTTGAGGTTTGCTCTTCAGCTCTCCTGGACAACTCCCATGGTGCCCTTCTCACGCCCTGGAGGGTAGGGGCCAGGCACTCAGCATCTCTCTCTCAGGAACCTGATGGGTGTGTTTCAGCACATACTGGGTGCTGAGGCTGATCATGTTTCCTCTTTCTTGCAGGCGCAGAAATCAACTACACTACCCCAGGTGAGTCACTGCAGCCCAACCCAAGACTCCTCTCCAGAATTCTCCCCTCTCAGGTGTCCAGAAGGAGGAGAAGTGCAGCCTCCTCCTATGGAGTGCTTTCCACTGAGGACTCTGGAAGCTGTTTTAGTGATAAGCTGAGTCCCCCAAACTATGGCTGTTACTCACCTCTGGCTGGAGGGCCCCTCTGGTCTCCTGCCACCGCTTGCTGCCAGTGCTCGTTCAGAGACGCTGTGGGGGAAGAGGTTTGGTTTTCTCGTTGTTTCCAATGAAAATAACTCCTAGTCATTCCATAGAGAACTGTGACCATGCTAGAAACATGGCCAAGGAACACTCCTACAAACGTTTGTCTGTTAAAGAATGCTTCACGTTGAGAGCAATCCCTCAAATATCTTTATGATACAGAGAAAATATCTGGCGCTAATATGTTGGGAAGTGCTACATACTCCGACCCTTTCTGGCCAGCCACAGTGTAAATTGGAATAGTCAAGGCCCTGAGAAGTCCTGCAGCAAGGAAAAGGATTTATTTTCTCCATCAAACTGATGACCATGGAATTAAAAAATGATCCAGCAGTATCCTAAAATCACTTCATTTTCTTTCTTGATTGGTGGCACCCATCCACTCCAACCACTCAGAGTAACTATCATATTCTTCCACCTGACCGAGAGGGCATGGATTTCTTCTCCCCAGCCTTGGCTGCTGGTCCCCGAGCTGCAGTCATGGTGCTCACTCTCCAAAGAGTTTGCCTCTCCTGCCTTTCCTGGCACGTGGCATCGCCTGCAGCTGATGTCCCAGTCCCAGGAGGGCTGGGCCTCTCTTTAGGCTCCTCTTTACCCTTTAGTAGCTTGGCCAGCCTAAGATTCGGATCTCTGGTCAGTCCCTAGGCGAGGCTGCCCTCCTCCCCCGTGAAGACCCCACCCCTCCCCTTGGACACTAGACCCCGGTCAGTGCTGGCTGGCTGGAGCCTGCTTCATCTCTGAGCTCGGTGTGTAATCAGCAAGAGCTCCTGACTGGCTGCTCTTGAGCTGCTGCTGAACTCCCCCTCTGCCCCCCACCCCTGAGACCTTTCCTCTCCGTCCCCACCCTCCCCTCCTCACCACCTGGCTTCCTGAAGCAGCAGCAGCTTCCGGCTGCCCCTCCCCTCTGATCCATTCTCTGCAGTGCAGCTAGGGGCATCTTCACGAGTTGCCAAGGTCAGTCCCAGCCTTGGGGACTGATTCCTCAAGGCCTTCTGGTCACAGATCCTCACTGCTCAGGACAACCTCTAGGGCTCTGCACAATTCTCTCCTGTCATCTGGTTAGTTCCCGCCATCCCTCCTGTCCCTGCTGCGTGCACACTGAGGTTCCCCAAATGTGCCCGGTACACCTGGGTTCCTTCGCACACACTGTTCTCTCTGCCTGGAACACCATTTTTCCCTTTTTGCCTCGCCTCCCTGATTATCCACCCCCCTTTCCCTGCTCAGTCTGGGTCAGGAGCCAAAGCTCCAGGCTCCCACCTCCTCCTGGGCTTTGCTCCATCACAGGCCCAGCCCATGACGCTGGGATTTGCTCTTTTCCATCCTCTCCTCCAGGCTCTGTGGTCCCTGAGGGCAAGGCCTGTATCCAGCATTCACTGTGAACCCAGGGTTGGCACATTTCCAGGCACAGAGCCAGCAAGGATTCAACAGTTGTGTCAAGGGTACCAAGAAACTGATCATTATGTTTTCTTTTTGTCAACAGATCCTGTTTACAACCTCACCCGCCCAGCCAGTAAGTTCTGAGCTCCCTGACAAGTCCCCCTTCCCTTCTGCTCAGTGACAGTGACACTGGGGAGGGATGAGGAGAATGATGAGGAGATGTTTTCCCTAAGTACAGTCTCTGTGGAGGGGCACCCCACTGACCATCAGTGTTCAGTTTGGGTCTAGGCACCTCCTGGTGGGTTTCTGTCTTGGGAATTGTTAAAAAAACATCTCCCCCAGGTGACTGTGCAGCGTGCATTTTAGGTCATCAGTATTTCCATTTTATCCCAACAGCAAATTATTCCTGCGGAGGCTTCCTGTCTCAACCTTCAGGGAGCTTTTTCAGCCCATTCTACCCTGGGAACTATCCGAACAATGCCAAGTGTGTGTGGGACATTGAAGTTCAAAACAACTACCATGTGACTGTGGTCTTCAGAGACGTCCAGTAAGTGTGTGTGAGGGACCTTGCAGACACTTCAGAATGGGATAAATGGCACCTAGCACTTCAGGAGAGATGTTTGCCCCATTGACATTTCTTCTTATGGGTTCCATTTTCGACCGAGCACAGAGGTGGCACCAGGACCAGAGCCCTGGTTTCAAGTTGCACCTATGTCACTAATTTCCTGTGTGACCATGGGAAATCACTTAATTCACCTTAGCCTCAAGAGAGGAGAATAAAATAACTGCTTTCCTACCCTTGCTGGTTACCGGGAGGGCCACAAGAGAGAAATATATGAAAATACTTGGACAACGTTATCCAGTGGGAGGGATTATAGTTAGGAGTAATAATAATTATTATTATTACAATATTTATTATAATAGTAATAATATTCATTGTTAGGAGTAATAATAACAAGAATCCTATTAACAACCACACCCGTTTTTCTGAACCCTTTTCACTCTACCCCCTCCGTTTTTGGGGTGAGTTTCGGGCAGAGGAGGAGAAATCCCTGCAGCAGAGCTTAGGTTATCTGTTCCTCATCCAATGAAGAGTTGGAATCCTTGTTTTAAGTGGAGGAGCCTTCATCAGAACGACAGTGATACATGATTGGTTCAAGGAGGGGGGTGACCACAGCGAGTCACCAGTAGTTTCTAGAGTCCTGGGAAGGAGGTACCATAATTTCTTCTCTAACAGCCACCACTGAACAAAGCAGTTTTCTCTCTTGATTTCTGGTTGCAGTGGCCTTGGGAGTCTCTGCCTTGGAAATTTGTGTGGGGTTTTGTGAAAAGTACAATATTATTTTAATCTCTTCATCATTACAATTCCTACTGGATTTTGGGGACTGTATGAAATCCTTTAGAGGAAGGTTGACCGTGACTGGTTCTGAGTCAGCATCTTAATAACAATGACCATCATTTGTGACACTTTACGAAGCACTTTTCCATATATTACATTGTTTGAGCCTCACGACGGCTTTCTTCAGTATACATGGGTAGGGAGATTTCACTTAAGCTGAGATTTCAGCTTAAGAAACCTAAGCTGCAGAGAGGCTATTTGACTTGCCCAGTATTTTTTTGTTCAATTATTTGTTTCTATCACTATGAATTCATGGATTTTAAAAAATTCTATGGGAAACTGGGGTCTTTTTGATCAAAGAAAAAGTCTAAGGTAGGATGTGATCCTTTCTCACATGATGCAAAAGGCTGTCAGGAGAAGGGCTGTAGATCTCATATGTGTGACCCCAAAAGGCAGGACTAGAACCATGTATGGAGGTCATGGGAAGATGAATCTCCCCCCGATTTAAGAAAGTCTCACAACCTGGTGGTTACCAGTGGGGAGAGGGATTGGAGGAGGGACAGTACAGGGGTAGGGGAGTAAGAGGTAGAAACTATTATGTATAAAATAAGCTACAAGGATACATTGTATCAATACAACGCAGGGAATATAGCCAATATTTTATAATAACTATAAATGGAGTATAACCTTTAAACATTGTGAATCACTATACTGTACACCCGTAACTTGTATAATATTGTACATCAACTATACTTCAATAAAAAAGGAAATCTATTACTTTCAATTATTAATTTTGTCAGAGTTTCTGGCTTAGCGGTGTGATGCCTCTCACGGAGATCTGACCCCCTGCATCAAATCCTGGTTAAAAGTGAAGCCAGATCCCTGGTGGCTCAGTGGTTGAGAGTCCGCCTGCCGATGCAGGGGACACGGGTTCATGCCCCGGTCCGGGAAGACCCCACATGCCGCGGAGCGGCTGGGCCCGTGAGCCATGGCCGCTGAGCCTGCGCGTCCGGAGCCTGTGCTCCGCAACGGGAGAGGCCGCGACAGTGAGAGGCCCGTGTACCGCAAAAAAAAAAAAAAAAAAAAGTGAAACCAGAACTGTGCGTTGTGTCTCTGCAGGCTTGAAGGCGGCTGTAACTACGATTATATTGAAGTGTTTGACGGCCCTCACCACAGTTCCCCTCTGCTCGCCCGGGTTTGTGATGGGGCAAGGGACTCCTTCACCTCGTCATCCAACTTCATGTCCATTCGCTTCGTCAGCGATGGCAGCGTCAAGATGAGAGGGTTCCAGGCTGAATACTACTCCAGACTTTCCACTGGGAGCACAAGTAAGTCCCCGTCTGTCTGGGTGGGGCCCCTCGGAGTGACTTCTGCTGCTCAGCCATCCCATGGCTGTGAAATGAGAAATGATAGCCGTCTTTTCAGGTCACCAAGGCTCAATCTGGTGCAGAAAGAGGCCAAGAGCAGTGGGTCTTGGGACTCTGGCTCCCAGACATGGTCGATGGGTGGTGCGTTGGCCTTTCTGTGGTCAGCAGAGATGAAGTAGAAGGGCAAGGTGTTGCTTTCAACAGATGGTGAGATGTCAGTGTCAAGGGCAGAGGGGATCACCTGGCTTGAGGCCTTGTGGCCTTCCCAGAGTGTGGGACACTGTGACCTTATCCTGAGACCTAGCACATTCGGCTGCTGCCTGAAGATGGTCTGAGCTGGTCACTCAGCCGCGTCCAGCAGAGGCTGATGGCCACGGTTTGAGCTGTTAAGTGGACTGATGTACAGATTGGCCAGGGGCCAGGCAAGGTGAGGTACTGGCTCTCTTTGAGGTCAGGATTTTAAGCACCGACCTGCCCCTTAGCTAAAGGACCTATGTTTAGGTCCATAGCTAAGGATGTTGATTTTCTGACATCCCCGCAATTCAACCCGAGCGTTACTTTACTATATGGATAAGCGGCAACTTGGCAAAACATTTTGCTTGTTTCACACCCTGCCTTCACTTCTCCATCAGAGGAATCCTAGCCCCTGTGCCCTCAAGGGGTCTCATGAGAGTGAAACTGAGTTGGGCCCCAGGGCACCGGGCGTGGAGGTGAGCTGTGTCCGCACGCAGGCCATCTGCCAGCCATCTCAATCTCTGCTCCTTTCTGTGGGCTTGGGGGGGGCGCTGACACTGACCGCACTGTCTGCCCTTGGCCCCCAGAGCTGCTTTGCCTGCAGAATCACATGCGAGCCAGTGTGAGCGTGAGCTACCTCCAGTCCCTGGGCTACTCTGCCAGAAACCTTGTCATTCCCGGCTGGAACAGGAACTACTGGTGTCAGCCCCAGATGACTTCGAGCCAGGTGACCTTCACAGTTCCCTACTCTGGCTGTGGCACCATCCAGCAGGTAAGCCTGGAGCTTCTTCCTTTCCCTCCTGCTGGGCCAGCTTTCTTACAGTGCCCTGCGCTGTGCTTTTTGAATTCTGGGACCCAGAAAACATGATTATGATATAACCAGAACGTAATCGGGCTGAAGATATAAATCCATCCCTTGGTGCCATGACGTAGCTGCAGCCATGTCCAAATAGAAGGAAGGAAAGTCAGTGGGGAGTTTTTCCCACACTGTCCATCAGAGAGGGTGCCTGGCAGGCTGCTATCACTTCGGCAACAGCGATAGCAGCTCCCAGGGGCAGCTCCAGGTTCTAAAGGGCCTGGAGCTTATACAGGTTGGTGTTGGGGTGGGCAAGAGAGGCAGGTGCCTCATTCATGGAAAGAATGCAAGCATATCTTAGTTTTAGAAATCTTACAAAAACACATGGCTGTGCCAGTGCATTGCTGAGCCCCGGAAGAGCCTGTGCAGGCGGGCCCTGAAGCTTAAGCTTCATTAGCTTCACAGTAAATTGGCCTCCGCAGCTATCATTTGTTGAGCTGTCACCACCTGGGGCGACCAGTTGTCTTGGTTGGCCTGGAACTTTGCAGATTTTAGCATGGAGAAGTCTTATGTCTCAGGAAGCTCCTTAATCCTGTCCCCCTACAAGTGGCAGACGCTGAGATTAGTCTGTGTCCAACTCCCCCAAATCCCCAGCAAGATGATGCAAGTCTCCCCTCACTGTCATCCTACTTGAAAAACAGGGAGACTGGGCTTTGAGGGGTCAAGCAGGCTGCTTAAAGCTACTTAGCCAGGAAGCGGTAGGGCCAACGCCAGACTCTGAGAATCTCAAAAATGTGGCACTGAGTGAAAGAAGCCAGGCACCAAAGATTACCCACCCTGTGACGTCATTTCTATGAAATTTGTGTACATAGTAAGCCGACCTGGCGGGAGGGGACTGCCTGCAAAGGGGCAGGATGGAGCTGTTTGAATTAATGAGAGTGTTGAGTCTTTTACTGTCAAACCCCACCGAATGGTAAACTTAGAGTTGTTGCATTTAATTTTATGTAAATTCATTTTAAACTCTGCACTCTAAGTTCTGAATTTTTGGCTGACACCTAAGTAATCACTTCAAGATTTTGTCTGTCAGGGAGCAGACACTGTGCAAATACTTTTATTAGGTTTAGGACCGCAGTATAAATATACAGCACAAAAGGCTCAAATACGTACCATGTGTGTGACACACGCGATCAGAGGGTTTGCCCATCACCAAAGACATACCGTACCTTTGCCGCGTGCCAGGCTAGGTGCTATGAGCGTGCTGTTCATTATCTGGCAAGGTCATAAGGAACCGTGAGAGAAGGAGGGGACACTCGTTAAGCTAACCACATGGGCCTGTCGGCCACAGGTGGGTGCCCGCGCCCAAGGGTCTGCAGTTGCCACTGTGGCCCCCCAGCTCCCACTGGACAGTCCCTGCAGACACCAGATCTCCTTCTGATAGGAGCCGAGTAGGTCAGGGAGGCTTACACGCAGAGAAGGGCACAGATGAGTCACGCCCTGCAAACGTTCTAGTGGACCTGGCTTTTACATTTCGTGCTGTCAATCAGTCGTGTTGGATTCTGGTTTGTCCTGAGTTTAGTCAGGGGGTATCAGTCTACCAAAGGTGACCCAGCCCTCCCAGTTCCGGACATGCAGCCTGGAGCCTCTGACATCCGATCCATCCTATTTGTGTTCCTTCATCTCCAATAGGAGCTGCCAAATCCACGGGCCAGCCCTGGTCTTCCAACGTGGCTGGTCATGGGCAGCACAGGCTACATTCTGATTCCTCTGCTTATTTAAATACTTGTATCCCCTAGCAAACCGTGCCTCCAGGGCAGGCCAGTGTTTCATTCATCTTTGCAACTGCCAGTGGCCCTGGTGTGGAGCCTAAGCCTTTATAATCAGATTATTAAGGGCTAGTATGCGTGCCAGGCACTGAACGAAGAGTTCCACGAGACTTTCAAAATTCTCGAGACAACTTCTATTCCCATTTAATTGTGAGGAAACGGAAGCTTGCAGAGGTTAAGCCACTTGCCCAAGGCCACATGAACATGAACTGTGGAGCCGGCATTCAAAGGCAGGACGGCATGAACCGTAGCTGGTACTTTCTGCATCTCCTCCAGGTGCCCCGTTTAGTATGTGTCTGACAAACGTTGGATCATGTGTCTGAACAGGCAAGGTCTCCCCACCACAGGAGTGGGATGCCAGGCGGAAGGGGCCAAGTCTCTATGGGAAAGCCGTGGACATGTCTGCCAGACTCCCACTCCATCCCAAGTGCCTTGCACACTGAGCAGACGTCTAATAATGAATTTTAATTTAAAATCAGAACAGCTTCTGATGATCAAGAAATAAACCTGCACCCCACGTTCATTGTTTGGCATGCATTCAGAATCTAGCTTGACCATGGAAACCACAGGCAAATGTGGATTCAAGAACACTTTCATGGGACTGTACAGAGTTCAACTGAAGGCACCTCAGCTTGTCTTTGAAGGAGTAACAAAGTGGCAACATTTATATGGTTTCTTGCAATAACCATTGGCACTCCAATATAAAGCCCCCCCCCCCTTTTTAAAGAAAATATAAAGGCAGAAAACACAGTGTACTTCCCATGAAGGACTGGAAGGCATAGAGCCCTTCCTAGGCCCTTTGCCAGACCTGAGTCCAAAGTGCGGGCTCTGGCGCTCCCTGCAGGCCAGAGCCTCCCTCTGACGGGAGAAAAGGGAAACCCACGGTCAGAGAGTAGGCAAGGGTCCCAGGGTGGCAAGACCACTTTAGATAGTTTTTAAACTTTTCTCTTTTCACATGTCTTTCTGGAAAGGACAAACTCAGAGCTGAATTTTTCAGCTTCAGACATGAAGTGAAAGCCTCTCCAACACATGCTGCTCTAAAGAATAATTATATTTACGTTGTACAAGTGCTGGCTTCAGAAGGGAACTTGTCTAATCTCACAAATGGCCAGGAATGAACTTTTGCTCCTGACAGCGTATATGACTAACTTGCTATGACAAACTAGCTTTGTTTTTTTTTTTCGGTACACGGGCCTCTCACTGTTGTGGCCTCTCCTGTTGCGGAGCACAGTCTCCGGATGCGCAGGCTCAGCAGCCATGGCTCACGGGCCCAGCCGCTCCGCGGCATGTGGGATCTTCCCGGACCGGGACACGAACCCGTGTCCCCTGTATTGGCAGGCGGACTCTCAACAACTGAGCCACCAGGGAAGCCCCTATTTTTTTTTTTTAAAGAGTAAGGTTGTCTTACATTTTAGGGCTTCTATTTAGGCCACTATGGTGTTATTTTTATGCCTGTTCTTGCAGAAGCACCCACAGCTGGTGGGAACTCGTACCAGGCAAGGACAAGTTTGCTTACAACCATCACAGCATTTGGGAGGGAAGGAGTGCGCCACCCCCAGTCTCCACCTGGGGACGCTGCTCTTGTGCCCACCTCACCTGCGGCCAGATGATCATGACCATGGGGCTTCCAGGGGCGCTTGCTCACCTGTGTCCTCTTGGCCATTTGGGCTGGTTGCTCCTGGCACCATCCTTCTTTCATCACAAGTACTTCTGTTGGACTTCTGTCCCCTGGACCTTTCCTCCATTCCATGGATCTTTACGGATGTTATTGATGCTATAGTTAACACTACACCAAGCCCTGGGAAAAGAGAGATGCTTAGACACCACCCTTTCCTTGAAATGCTTACAGACCACCAGGTGTGAGACTCTTGTCTCTGGAAAGGTCACTCTTATGAGACGGTAGGCACATCAAACAGCATGAGAGACCAACATTCTTATGAATTTGCTGCTTCATGAAAGGCACAGCAGGAAATGGTCCTGTGGTTTGGGGAGTGGAGAAGCAAAGCGTGACAGGAAGCGCTCCAGCATTGCCATGGCCCCCACTCCAACCCCCCCCCACACACCACCACCTCGTGGTCCATACGAGCCTCTGGGGAATTTCCTGCCCCAGAGGTCAGAGACCTGCCGCAGCCATAACTCTGGATCTCTGTTGCTTCGGGCTCCGGCAGCTTCAGACACCAAACTGCAATAACTACTGACCCATCCAAACAGCACAGTGAAAACGAATCCCACTAGCCCCTCCCACGACTGCCTCCCCTGATTTCTCCCAGCAAGAGTGAGAGTGAAATAGAACAAGCCAGAAGGGCCCTGAGCCATGGAGACCAAACTCAGCTTAGTCATACAGCAGGGGTAGGGAGTCATCCAGACACCCCCATCTTTCCATAAGCAGCAGCTCCTGGGAAGCACCAACACACTGTGGTCCCCGTCACGTGGCAGAGGAAAGGGGACGTGTGAAAGGAGGGAGTCTTGCTGGTGAAGTGTATCCATCCCAGGGAATGGTAGCCATGGTGATAGGCATGATGTGCCGTCTCTGTGTGGTTCTGGGAGGGTTTTGAAATCTTGCAGCATCTCTTCAGTCTCATTCTCACCCAAAGCAGCAACGAGATTCCCTTAGTGGGTGACGTTTGCCTGACTCTGCTCGCCTGCCTGTCTCCCCAGGTGGATAATGATACCATCACCTACTCCAACTTCCTCAAAGCAGCTGTTTCGAGTGGCATTATCAGCAGGAGGAAAGACCTCCACATTCACATCAGCTGCAAAATGCTCCAGAACACCTGGGTTAACACGATGTACATTGTTAATGACACCCTCGAGGTCAAGAACATACAATACAGCAATTTTGACGTGAACATTTCCTTTTATACATCCTCTTCATTCTTATATCCCGTGACCAGCAGCCCATACTATGTGGACCTGAATCAGGATTTGTACCTTCAGGCTGAAATCCTCCATTCTAACGCCTCCCTGGCCTTATTTGTGGACACCTGTGTGGCGTCACCATCTCCCAATGACTTTACATCTTTGACTTATGATCTCATCCGGAGCGGGTAAGGAGTGTCTTCATGGGGTGGACTTCAGCCTCTACCTGATAACTCACACACAGCCAGCCCAGAGCTCAAGGAAGGCAGATTGGGCTCCCAGTAGCTCCAGCTTAACCAGCCAGGCTGTCATCTCTGGGCATCTGGAGAACTGAGTGGCCATCAAGCAGGTTAACTATAAAGTAAAATTAGACCGAGTGACTAAACTCCAGGCAAGCCTTAATATTAAAAAGACATGCCTGTAGTGGGAAAACACTGATTTTGAAGCAGATGGAGGTTGGGATGCCAGCTCTGCCCCGTCCCAGCTGCATCGCTCTGGACAGGCAATAGCGTCTCTCTGCGCCAGTTTCTGCAGCCATCAAATGCGCGTAGTGAAGCCCATACATATCACAGCCTGTTGGAAGGATTAAACAAGAAGGAGGAGGTGGGGTGCCGCACAAAGAGCATGCCCAGCAGGTGGTCCACAAGGAAGGCTGTGAAGGCAGCAGGCGGTCCCCTGACCGCCACCCTCTGAAGAGGATGCCCAGCCCACGGGGTGGGTGGCGTGAGGAGGGCAGCGCCTTGCTGAGGGCTGACGGTGACTCCTCTCCTTCTCCAGGTGTGTGAAGGATGAAACCTACCGATCCTACCGCCAGCCCTCGCCCAACGTCCTCCGCTTCAAGTTCAGTTCCTTCCACTTCCTGAGCCGCTTCCCCTCCGTGTACCTGCAATGCAAGATGGTCGTGTGCAGGGCGTACGACGCCTCGTCCCGCTGCAGCAGAGGCTGCATCGTGAGGGCCAAGAGGGACGTGGGCTCCTACCAGGAGAAGGTGGATGTCGCCCTGGGACCCATCCAGCTGCAGGTCCCGCATGCTGAGAAGAGGAGCCTGGGTAGGTGGCCATCTCCCCACCCCGCCATCTGCCGGGGCCCAGGCCCATGAACCGTGGGGACTTGGGATGCTTCCGTGGGTGTCCCGTTTCCCCTCGAATAGGGCTCCTGTGCTACCCTGGGCGATATGAAGTGGAGCTAGACCTGGTTCTCACCTTCTTCCAAGAGCTTCTGGTCTCTGGGGGATGCGCATGTAGGGTGTGGTCAAGACAGTTCTCATGTGGGACACAGAACACCTGACGGTTTTACCCTCTGGGTTCTGAATACCCAACCTCACACTCCTCTTCTGTAAAACAAAAACGTTAATACTTACCTCTTAGGACTGTTGAGGGCGTTACACAAAACACTGTTAGTTACACTGCTCTGGCCCCTGCCTGGTGTAAGTCACTGGCTGCAAAGAACGGTGATTTTGTTACTATCGTTACTGTCACCAATGTTAACAGTAATCATCACATTATTACTTATAATGATGGTGACAAACTGTAGCCCTGGAGAAGCACAGTCAGGGTCTGGGCAGGGCCGTGTGGGTCCAG
Organism: Mesoplodon mirus; assembly: GCF_964341445.2. Classification (NCBI taxonomy): domain Eukaryota; kingdom Metazoa; phylum Chordata; class Mammalia; order Artiodactyla; family Ziphiidae; genus Mesoplodon; species Mesoplodon mirus. The sequence continues at coordinate 222,011,366 of NC_138977.1, forward strand.
GCAGGACTGGTTTATTCTCACGGCTCCCAGGGGTTGATCCTGGAAAAGCCATTTCATTTTCCCCATCTAGAACGGGGAGCAGATTTCCCACTGTGCTGTTCTGCTGTGCACGTGGGTGAGGAAATGTTTGCCGAGGGATTCCCATGATTTCTGGTCCAGACCGGGCCAGGTCGACAAATGTGGTGGCGGCATTGGTGACAGGAGCAGATGCGGAGCAGCACTGGTCACAAACCCTCCCGCAGTCACAGGGCTTCACCCCACAGAGGATCTCTGACAGCTCGCCCCCCTCCAGGCCCAGATTCAGGCCCTTCCCCGGAAGTCTGGCTGCTCCCAGGGTCTTTCCTCCCATGTGCAACATTCCAGGCATCTTTGGAAGCCCTATTATGTGCCAGGAGACAGAGAACTAAATACATCAAAATCCTTGCCCGGAGGAGCTTCCATTCCAGCGGGAGGGGACACAGTGCGGCCATAAGTCACCTGCATGGTACCCACCACGGGGGCTGGAGCTACAAGAGAGAAGGAAGGCAGGGCAGGGGGAGGGGCAAAGGCGGCCGATGATGACACTGCTCACGTCTCTCCTTTCCCTTCTCTTCCCACCGACACTGTGGTAGCTTAAGGCCGGTGTCCCTCTTGCTGGGACCTTTGTGCCCATTTCCCAAATGGGCTCAAATGCCCCAACTCACTCTCCTCCCATCCATCGGTAGCCTTCAGCCAGATATCTTATGCCAAAGCCCAGCTCTGACTTCCTGTTCACACACCTTCTTTGCTCCAGTTGGCCAACAAGACACTGTGAAATCTGCCAGGGCTGACACTCAGCTGCTCTTTGGGGTCTGACCTCAGTTTCCTGAAAGGCACTCTTTTCTCCCTTCTCTTCCCCACCCACCAAACAGTTCTGATTGCCATCACCCTGCCCGGGGACCCCCGTCCTTACAGCTCTCCCCTCTCCTTCCCAGACCGGCCAGAGGTTGACCTGGAAGAGGAGGCCAGCGCCCAGGGGAGCTACCACAGTGCCACCATCTTTGCTGGGGTCTTCCTGGTCGTGCTCTTGGCTGTAGCAGCCTTCACACTGGGGAGAAGCACCCGTGCTGCCCATGGCCAGCGTCTGAGCTCTAGGATGTGAAGCAGGAGGACACGCGCGGTGCTCAGACACAGGCCCCCATGCCCTGGAGCCCGTAAGAGGAGGGAAGAAACCAGCGTCCAGAGCTTGGCACACAGAGCACCCAACTCTGGCCCAGGTGCACAGTGGTGGGTGGTGGAGGAGGGGGTGAGAAAGATGGGAGCGGGTTTTCCCAGAAACGCAGACTTGGTGCTGGGACAAAATGTCAGGCAAGCAGGTGCTGGAACCTAAAATCCCACGTGAGGCAGTGAGCCACACACTAGAAGCAGCAGCGCTTGTTCTAGATAGAATTTCTTTTCTGACTCTTTATGAACCAGCTTCTTTGGCCTGTGGTGTATATATTAGCCTTTTCTTATCATAGGACAAGCCAAATAAAGAAATTTTCAAAGCAAGTGTCGGTTTGGTCACTGTTTCCAGTGTCACATCTAAGCACTGATCCCTTCATGTGAGGTAGACAGGTAATGTGGGCTCCCACAAGGAGTGAGATAGGCCACGGGGCCCTGCCCTGTCATGCCCCTGAGGCAGAGGAGAGTGTGGAGTGAGCAGTGGACAGATGGGGGTGAGACAGCTTCACCGCATCCTCCACACACAGCCCCTGGGGGTCTTCACGGGCAAGGCGGCTGTGATGGGCAGACAGCCATGCCCACATCGACCTGCTTCCCCTCCCTGGACCCATTACAGCCTCTGTACGCAGGGCATGGGAGGCAAAGTTGGGCACATTCTCTTCTTGTACGTGTCCTCGATGGAGCAGGTAGTTGTAGGAGGGCTAAGGTTGGCCCGAGGGTCCTGGGGTGGTGTCGAGCTTGGGGTGTGGGCTGAGAGGGTGAAATGTCAGGAGCTCATGGGGGAAACAGGACAGAAAACTCTCGACAGAGACCTGCAATGACCCTTGACATGTCGGCTCCCTCCCACATGGCCTCCCGTGAAGTGTGAAGTGTGGAGTAGACTTGGTGGAGGGTCAGGAAGTACAGGAAGTTGGAGCCTTTAACATCTGTGTGAAAGCATCTCCCGCTAGGTTGACAGGGGACCTGCTTGACACTGCTGCATGCGGTTGGCCATCTGACCACTAAAACCTCTGTCCCCTGTCCTTTGGCCACTGGAGCCTCATTTATATCACCCTGGTTTGGGAGGGGACCACTCACCCTTATTTTCCTGGGACCTTCTTGGTTTGACACTGCTGCTCCTTGTCCTGAGAATCCCCTCTGTTCCCTGACTAACCAGGAGGGTTGGTCAACCTAAACTTTGGGCAGCAGGGCTAGCGGGGAGCTGGGGTCTAGGTTCCCATGACAACCACGCCATGTAGCCGACAGGATGGAGAAGCAGGCAGGAGACCAGGCCAAAGTGCAGCAGCCAAGGTGGCTGCTACCTGCCTTGATCCCCCGGACACAGGATTTGGGAGACTGCCCGTTAGCTCAGGTTAGTGTCTGGTCTTTTTTTTTTTTCTTTTCTGGTCTCTAGGGGCCAAGACCAGATGGGTGAGAAGACCTCAGGTTTTACTCAAGACTGGATCAAGACCCTGAGTTACAAAAGCATATGGGCCTTCATGATGTGTGTGTGTGTGTGTGTGTGTGTGTGCACGCACGCGCACACCTGGGGTGGACTGGGTAACGTCTTCCAGCACCATGTGAGGAGCTAGGTCAGCACCACTCATGGTCACTCTCTAGCGTGTGAGCACAGTGACATCTCTGCCTGCAGGAGAAGTGGAAAAGGGAAAGTGTCTAGTGGGGAAGGGTCCCTGGTGGCTGGAGTCACAGGACCCCATTCTAACAGGATGTCCGTTTCAGGAAGAGATTCCTTGAAGGGAGGCTAGTCCTGCTTTGACTTCTCTGTGGAGGGAGGGTCTAGCTCAGAGAGAGAAGAAGCCATTTGGGTGTTGTCTGCCCTTTTCAGGAGGACCAGCTGGAAACTGCAAACGGGCTGCCTCTGCAAAGCCGCGGGCACGGAGCCCACCCTGGGGCTGCACTTTGCGGGAACGGAGAGCAGTCAGATGAGGCCCAGGGCTTTTCCTTGGACTTGTTCTCAGTTTGTAACTGCATCTGTAATGTGCCTGACTCTTTTCTCTAACACAGGGAAGCAGATTGACGTCAACCCTGGAGACAAAGGCTGCTGAACTGGAATTAGGTTTGGCTTGTAGTGGTTGGGGGGCAAAAGCTTATCGTTACCCTCTTCGGGTTTTATGCGGCAGGGCTGCGGCTTCAGTTGACAGAAGACAACTCAACAGGAGGAAAGCATACAAGTTTATTTAATGCAAGTTTTACATGACATGGGGAGAGACTTCATAAGAAATGAAAACCTCCCAAATTGGGAAACCTACTTGCTTTTATATGTGTTTCAACAAAGAGAAACAATGGTGGAAAACTAATTACACTATGTGAGGAAGACAAGATAATTAGAATTATTTTATCAAGGTCTCTGTGTATAGAATTCTCTGGACTCAACTTTATGTCCTGATGATAAGAATGTTATTTCTGGGGCTTCCCTGGTGGCGCAGTGGTTGAGAGTCCGCCTGCCCATGCAGGGGACACGGGTTCGTGTCCTGGTCCGGGAAGATCCCACATGCCGCGGAGCGGCTGGGCCCGTGAGCCATGGCCGCTGAGCCTTCGCGTCCGGAGCCTGTGCTCCGCAACGGGAGAGGCCACAACAGTGAGAGGCCCGCGTACCGCAAAAAAAAAAAAAAAAAAAAAAAAGAATGTTATTTCCTTCTGGCATAAGGAGTATGCATTTCAGTGGCAACTTGTCTCCTGTTTTTAAGAAAATGAGGGCTTCCCTGGTGGCGCAGTGGTTGGGAGTCCGCCTGCCGATGCAGGGGACACGGGTTCGTGCCCCGGTCCGGGAGGATCCCACATGCCGCGGAGCGGCTGGGCCCGTGAGCCATGGCCGCTGAGCCTGCGCGTCCAGAACCTGTGCTCCGCAACGGGAGAGGCCACAACAGTGAGAGGCCCGCGTACCACAAAAAAAAAAAAAAAAAAAAAAAAAAAAAAAAGAAAATGAAAGAAGGTCAGAGTGCGCTGAGTGTGTTGTTGTTTTGGATTTGTCTTTTTTCAAGTGTCTTTAAGTCAAAACAGTCAATATGCCATATCAGCATGCTTTCTGGTGGCAAGTTCTGAATTCCTTCAGGGTAAACATGAAAACAGGTTCAAGATTTTAAATAGGCTCAATTGTTTTAAAGCTAAGTCATTTCAAACTTTAGAGTCACTCAGGAGCCTCTCTGGTTGAGCTGGTACAGGGCAGTGAGCTACAGTCCTCCCACTCCCAACTGTGATTCTTACAGAGTTGACTCACCAGTCATTGGAGAAATGTCCCTTTGCCTTTGGGTAAAAACCTCCCTGAAATTCAGCACATGACTATATGGATAACATAGGGAAAAATCAAAAGCTCACATGGGTTCAAATAGAAAAGTAATGTTTCTAAGATCTGGAAACACTGATGACACAAAAATGGGCAATAGGTTGAAGCTCAGGGTCAACTGAGAGCTAGGAGCCGCCATGGCCTCCACTGTCATGACCTGCTGGGAGGGCCAGGAGCTGGCCAACCACATGGGGACTGACGTGCATCCACCCACCCAACGACCACCAGCTAAGGGAGGCTGATGAAGATCTTCTGCTGGACCTGGGGCCCTGCTGTGGGAGATGGAAGGTGGACACAGTGCAGGCACTCCTGGATCTCTGACTAGATCTCCAACTAGATCTGCAGTATCTCTGCAGGAGATCCAGCTGGCCCAGGAAAGAGCTTTGGGGAGGTGACTGTGAAACCACTAGGACCAGGAGAGGAGAGTGTGGGGACGGAGAATGGGGAGAGGGCTGTGGGAGACACAGAGATCATGAAGATATCCCACTCCAAATGGACCTGCAAAACCAAAAGACAACACATTTATTGAAGGAAATGCTAAGCATGTTGGCCAAGGAAATCAACAATTGGCACAGAAGTTTACTCTGGATTAGTGTGTTTGGGGAGATTGTTTTTTGTTTTTTTTTGGTTTTTTTTGTTTTGTTTTTTTTTTTGCAGTATGCGGGCCTCTCACTGTTGTGGCCTCTCCCGTTGCGGAGCACAGGCTCCGGATGCGCAGGCCCAGCGGCCATGGCTCACGGGCCCAGCCGCTCCGCGGCATATGGGATCCTCCCAGACCGGGGCACGAACCCGTATCCCCTGCATCGGCAGGCGGACTCTCAACCACTGCGCCACCAGGGAGGCCCCTGTTTTTTGTTTTTTGTTTTGCCTCATGTGTCTAAATGACCAACTTTATTTGATCAGTGACAAGTTTCCTCAAAGGTATTCTAAAAGCCATTTGGCTCTTTTATGTTTTTTTTTTTTATAATTTTATTTATTTTTTTAAACAGCAGGTTCTTATTAGTTATCCATTTTATACATATTGGTGCATATATGTCAATCCCAATAAACTGGGAGATTGAGATTATTTTTAATGATGTGAAATTTACATAACATAAAATGAACCATTTCAAGGGTACTTCAGTGGAGTTTGGTATAATCACCGTGTTGTACAGCCACCAAGTCTATCTAGTTCCAACGCATTTTCATCAGCCCTAAATGAAGCCCACAACATAAATGGTCATCTCTTTTCCCCTCCATCCTGTTGGAAGACTGACACTACCTTGCAACCATCCATCTGCTTCTGTCTCTATGGATTTACCTCATCACTCCAGATTAATTTTTAAGAACACTCCTGCAAAGACTGTAATAGGAATCTTGAAGGAGATCAATGGTATCATTGAAGGCATAACTTCTGATATTTAAAAAATAATAATTTATTTTGAAATAATTTCAAAGCCATATGGGCAAGAATCTTCAACAAAATGTTAGTATATTGAATCCAACAGTGTATACACACAATCATGTGGGATTTCTTATGGGTACATAAGGCTGGTTGAACATGCAAAAGTCAATTATTGTAATCCAGCACATCAATAGGGTGAAAAAGAAAAACCACATGATCGTAACAATATATGCATGAAAACATTTGACAAAATTCAACTCATTCATCATCAATATTCAGGGTAAAATAGGAATAGAGGGAAATTTCCTCAACTTCATAAAGAATATGCATAAAAACCCCATAGCAGGCATCATACCTACTGTTGAGAAATTCAAATCTTCCCATGAATATCTGGTATAGGGCAAGTATATTCCCTCTCACCACTCCTTTTCAACATCATACTGGAAAGTTTTGCTTCCAGTATGCAATAAGGCAAAGAAAGTAAGTAAAAAGTATTCAGATTGGTAAGGAAGAGATAAACTTTGTTCACAGATGACATGATCATCTCTTAGAGAATATGAAAGAACTGTTAAGAAATAAAAAACCTCTTGGAAGTAATACATGATTATACCAAGGCTGCAGAATAAAAAGTTTAATATACAAAAGTCAATTGCTTGCCTATATATTAGCAATGAACAAACAAAATTTGAAGTAAAAAACACAATATAATTTACATTAGCACCCCAAAAGTGAAATGCTTAGGTTTTAATCAAACAAAATTTTTACGTGATCTACATGAGAAAAACTACAAAACTCTTTTGAATTAAATCAAAGGACAGCTAAGTGAATGGAGAGATAATCCATGTTCATGGGCAGGAAGACTCGATACTGTCAAGATTTTAGTTCTTCCCAAATTTATCTATAAATTCAATGCAATCCCATTCAAAATCCCAGCAAGTTATTTTGTAGGTATGGACAAGCTGACTGAAAACTTTATATGTGGAGGCAAATGACACAAAATAGACAAAAAAATATTGAAGGAGAAGAACAAAATTGGAAGACTGACACTATCTGACTTCAAAATTTCTATAATGCTACAGTTATCAAGGCAGCATGAACAACTCATACAGCTTAATATTTTAAAAAAAGCTCAATCAAAAAATGGGCAGAAGACCGAAATTTCTCCAAAGAAGACACACAGATGGCCAACAGGCACATGAAAAGATAATCAATATCACTAATTATTAGAGAAATGCAAATCAAAACCACAATGAGGTATCACCTCACACCAGTCAGAATGGCCATAGTTTAAAAGCCTACAAATAGCAAATGCTGGAGAGGGTGTGGAGAAAAGGGAACCCGCCTACACTGTTGGTGGGAATGTAAATTGGTGCTGCCACTATGGAGACCTGAATGGAAGTTACTTAAAAACCAAAAATAGTGTTAACATATGATCCAGAAATCCCACTCCTAGGAATAAATCTGGAGAAAACTCTAATTCAAAAAGATACATGCACCCCAATGTTCATAGCAGCACTGTTTACAATAGCCAAGACATGGAAGCAACCTAAATGCCCATTGACTGATGAATGGATAAAGAAGATGTGGTATATATATATATATATATATATATATATATATATATATATATACACATACAATGGAATACTACTCAGCCATAAAAAAGAATGAAATAGTGTCATTTGCAGTAATGTGGATGGACCCAGAGATTATCACATTAAGTGAAGTAAGTCAGACAGAGAAAGACAAATATCATATGATATCACTTATATGTGGAATCTAATCATGTATCTTGGTATTTACACAAAAGAATTGAAAACTTATGTTCACACAAAAATCTGCACTTGAATGTTATGCAGCTTTATTAATAATTGTCAAAACTCAGAAGCAGCCAAGACGTCCTTTGGTAGGTGAATGAGTCAATAAAATGTAGTACATCCAGGAATGGAACATTCTCCAGCACTAAAAAGAAATGAGCTATCAAACCATGAAAAGAGACTTCCCTGGTAGTGCAGAGGCTAAGAATTCACCTGCTAATGCAGGGGACATAGGTTCAATCCCTGGTCTGGGAAGATTCCACATGATATGGAGCAACTAAGCCCATGCACCACAATTACTGAGCCTGTGCTCTAGAGTCCATGAGCCACAACTACTGAAGCTCGCATGCCACAACTACTGAGCCCATGTGCTGCAACTACTGAAGCCTGTGCACCTAGAGCCCGTGCTCCGCAACAAGAGAAGCTACCACAATGAGAAGCCCACGCACTGCAATGGAGAGTAACCCCTGCTCACCGCAACTAGAGAAAGCCCACGCACAACAACGAAGATCCAACACAGCCGAAAACAAAAAAACAAACAAACAAACAAACAAATGAAAAGACAAATGGAAGAAACTTAAAGGCATATTGATAAGTGAAAGATGCCAATCTGATAAAGCTACATACTTTACCATTCCAGCTATTTGACATTCTAGAAAACGTAAAACTATGAAAACAGTAAAAAGGTCAGTGGTTTGCAGGGCTTAGGGAGTAGTGATGAATATGTGGAGCACAGAGGATTTTGAGGGCAATGAAAATACTCTGTGTGATATTATAATGATGCATATATGTCATTATACATTTGTCCGAACCCATAGAATGTTTGAACACCAAGAGTGAAGTCTAATGTAAACCACGGACTTCAGATGATTATGATGCTTCAATTTTTATTCATCAGTTTGACAAATGTACCACCCTGATGAGTTATGATGATAATAAAGGAGGCTATGCATGTGTGGGGCTTGGGATATGTGGAAAATCTCTGTGCCTCCATCACAATTTTACTCTGAACCTAAAACTGCTTTAAAAAGTAGTCTTATGACAGGAATTCCCTGGTGGTCCAGTGGTTAGGACTCCGAACTTCCACTGCTGGGGCCTGTGTTCGATCCCTGGTTGGGGAACTAAGATCCCACAAGCTGCATGGCATGGCCAAAAAAAAGGTCTCATGAAAACAAGGGTAATGAGACAGATTTTAAAAATAACTATTTTATCCATTCATCCATTCATTAATTCTTTGATTCAATAAATGTTTATTGTTTGCCAAAAAAATGGTATTAGTAATTCAAAGTGTCCTGCATCAAGAAACCATAGCTCCTGATAGTTTTTTAAAGAAATATAACTCTCAACAAAATGGGTATAGAGGGAACACACCTCAACATAATAAAAGCCATATATGACAAGCCCACAGCTAATACCATACTCAATGGTGAAAAGCTGAAAACATTTCCTCTAACATCAGGAACAAGACAAGGAGGCTCACTCTTGCCACTTTTATTCAACACAGTATTGGAATTCCTAGCCACAGCAATCAGAAAAGAAAAAGAAATAAAAAGAGTCCAAATTGGAAAGGTAGAAGTTAAATGTCACTGGTTGCAGATGACATCATAGTATACATAGAAAATCCTAAAGATAAAACCCAAGAACTACTGGAACACTGAACTTGGAACAATGAACTTGGTAAAGTGGCAGGATACAAAATTAATATAAAGAAATCTGTTTCAGGGGCTTCCCTGGTGGCGCAGTGGTTGAGAATCTGCCTGCCAATGCAGGGGACACGGGTTCGAGCCCTGGTCTGGGAAGATCCCACATGCCGCGGAGCAACTGGGCCCGTGAGCCACAACTACTGAGCCTGCGCATCTGGAGCCTGTGCTCCGCAACAAGAGAGGCCGAGATAGTGAGAGGCCCGCGCACCGCGATGAAGAGTGGCCCCCGCTCGCTGCAACTAGAGAAAGCCCTTGCACAGAAATGAAGACCCAACACAGCCAAAAATAAATAAATAAATTTATTTTTTTAAAAAAAGAAATCTGTTTCACTTCTATACACTAAAAACAAACTATCAGAAAATGAAATTAAAAAAACAATCCCATTCACAATCACATCAAAAAGAATAAAATACCTAGGAATAAACCTAAGGTGGTAAAAGACCTGTACTAAGAAAACTATAAGACACTAATGAAAGAAACTGAAGATGACACTATCAGATGAAAAGATATACCATGTTCATGAATTGGAAGAATTAATATTAGTAAAATGACTGTAATATCCATGGCAATCTACAGAATCAAAGCAATCCCTATCAAAATACCAATAGCATTCTTCACAGAACTGGAACAAATAATTCTAAAATTTGTATGGAAACACAAAATACCCTGAATAGTCAAAGTAATCTTGAAAATGAAGAATAAAGTTGGAGCTATCTCTCTGCTGCCTGATTTCAATCTATGTTATAAAGCTACAGTAATCAAAACAGTCTGGTACCAGCAGAGAAACAGACACATAGATCAATGGAACAGAATGAAAAGCCCAGAAGTTAACTCACACATATATGGGCAATTAACATAAGATAAAGGAGGCAAGAATATACAATGGGGAAAAGACAGCCTCTTCAATAAACTGTGTTGGGAAACCTGGACAGTTACTTGTCCAGCAAAAGAATGAAACTAAACTACCCTCTTTTATTGGCCACAAAAATAAATTCAAAATGGATTAAAGATCTAAATGTAAGACCAGAAACCATAAAACTTCTAGAAGAAAACATAAGCTCTTTGACATTGGTCTTAGTAATTTTTTTTTTTTTTTTTGCGGTACGTGGGCCTCTCACTGTTGTGGCCTCCCCCGTTGCGGAGCACAGGCTCCGGACGCGCAGGCTCAGCGGCCATGGCTCACGGGCCCAGCCGCTCTGCGGCATGTGGGATCTTCCTGGATCGGGGCACGAACCCGTGTCCCCTGCATCAGCAGGCAGACTCTCAACCACTGTGCCACCAGGGAAGGCCAGTAATATTTTTTTGGATATGTCTCCTTGGGCAAGGGAAACAAAAGTAAAAATAAATAAGACTACTTCAAAGTAAAAATCTTTCACACAGGGAAGGAAACTATCAACAAAACAAAAAGACCACCTACTGAATGAAAGAAGATATTTGTAAATTATATATCTGCTACTGAAATAAGAAAGATATTTGTAAATGATATATCTGCTACTGAACTGAACTTGGGCCCACTTGCCTGATGTGCAGCAAAGCCAATATATTGACACTGAGTTGTGGTCAAGGAAAGTACAGCATTTATTGCTGGGTGCTAAGCGAAGACAATGGGCGACTTATGTTCATATGGCCTGATATCTTGGATGATTTTCAGGGGAGGGTTTTTAAAGACAGTGTGAGGGAGAGGGTCACAGGATGTGTTTCAGCTCATGCACAGTTCTCTGGTTGGTTGATGGTGAGGTAACAGTGTGATGTTTCAGGAATCTCAATCATCAACCTTCTGGTTCCAAAAGGTCTGGGGTCTACATACTGGTGGTAAGCATACAGTTAACTTTCTTCACCTGGTCGGGGTTTTAGTATCTGCAAAACAACTCAAGGATATGGCTCAGGATATTCTCTACAGCCCTTAAGGAGGAACTAAAGGTCCTTGACTTTGTTTTATGGTTAAACTCTTATTATGTTGTCTTGCTTGATTGCTTTCCTTTGTTTCTGCATGTTCTCACTTCTATGATTAAATTTGCTCTTTGGAACTCAGGGAAGGCCTAGGATGCTAAATCTTCTCTCCAAACAAGAAGAGGGAAACAGGGGGGCGTCTGTTCCCAGGAAAGCCCTATAGGGTCCTGTTCTATTTCGTGTCCTAAAAGGGATTAATATCCAAAATTTACAAAGAACTCATACAACTCAACGTGAAAAATAAACAATCTGATTAAAAAAGAGGGTCTGAATAGATATTTTCCAGAGAAGACATACAGATGGCCAAGAGGAACATGAAAAGATGCTTAACATCACTAATCACCAGGGAAATGCAAATCAAAACCACACTGAGATATCACCCACATCTGTCAGAACTACTATTTCCAAAAGGAAAAAAATAACAAGTGTTGGCATGGATGTGCAGAAAAGGGAATCCTCGTGCACTGTTGGTGGGAGTATAAGTTGGTGCAGCCACTATGGAAAACACAATGCAGATTTGTAAAAAAATTAAAAATACAACTACAATATTAACCAGCAGTTCCACTCCTGGGTATTTATCTGAAGAAAATGAAAAGATATATGCACTCCAATGATCATAGAAGCATTATTTACAATAGCCAAGATATGGAAGCAACTTAAGGGCCCATCAATAGATGAATGGACAAAGAAGAGGTGGTACATACATACAGTGCGATGTTACTAAGTCATAGAAAAGAATGAAATTTTGTCATTTGCAACAACATGATAGACCCAAAGGGTTTTATGATAAGTGAAATAAGTCAGACAGAGAAAGACAAATACTGTATGATTTTGCTTATAGGTGGAATCTAAAAAAAAACAAGTGAACAAACATGATGAAACAAACAGAATTACAGACATAGAGAAAAAACAGGTGATTGCCAGAAAGGAAATGGGTAGGAGGAGGAAAGAAATAGGTGACAGAGATTAAGAGGTAGATACTTTCAGTTACAAAATAAATGAGTCACAAGTATGAAATGTACAGTGTGAGGAATACCATCAATAACTAAGTAATATCTTTCTATGGTGACATCGTAACAAAACTTTGAAATGTACAGGAATATCTCTTCACTATGTTACATACCAGGAACTAACATAGTGTTTAAGGTTGTTGTACTTCAAAAACAAACGAACAAACAAACTCACAGAATAAGATATCAGATTAATGGTTACCAGAAGAGGTGGGTGAGGGAGGGAGAATTGAATGAAGTCAATCAAAAAGGACAAACTTCCAGTCATAAGAAAAATTAGTACTAGGCATGTAATGTACAACATGAGAAATACAATCAACACTGTGTGTTGTACATTAAAGTTGCTAAGAAAGAAAATCCTTAGAGATTTCATCACATGGAAAAAATTTTTTTCTGTATCTTTAGTTTATATCTATATGAGATTATGGATGTTCACTAAACTTATTATGATAAACATTTCATGATGTATGTAAGGTAAATCATTATGCTATACACCTTAAACTTATACAGTGCTGTATGTTAATTATATCTTAATAAAAGTGAAAGAAAAAATAGGAATTCAGAGATTATTTAATAAAATATGATGACGGATGCCCTGAAATTATCCAGAGTGAAAAAAAAAGTTTTCTGCTCAAAGGCCATAGTTTCAGGCAATTTTACAAAGAAATATCACTGTTTTCAATCATCTTTATCTTATTCAAAATATCTTAGAGGAAGTAAAAAGGCTACCCAAATCGTTTTAAATTTAGAATAATCTCATAAAACTATGATCTGGTGTGAGTAATAGGCAAGGACAGTACAGGAGAGGAAACTAGGCAAAGTTATGAACATAGATGCAAATATAAGATAAAAGAAAATGGAATAGGATAGAACTTTAGGGAATTGAATTTAGTAGTTTATAAAATATTCTTAAAAAGTAAGGTTTTACATAGATATAATTGGATACTGCTACTAACCACTTCTTATTTAAATTTATTAAAATTTATCAGTAGATGAGATAATTTCCTTCTTTGTTGGTTTTTAAAGTTTTATTTTTTGTGTGTGCAAGGACTGAATTTGAATAAAATTAGTAAACAAGGGGGAAAAAAGTAAGGTTTTATCCTAAGAATGCAAATATAATTTGAAATCAAAAAATCTATTAATGAAATTTCTCACATTAATAGAATTAACACTAAAATCCATATTAACGCCTCAGTGGATACAGAAACAAATTCAACAAAATTGAATAGCTATTAATGTTGTAACAAAACGCTTAGAAACTAGTCATTGAAGGAAACAAGTTTAAGTTCATAACTCACAACAAGAAAGAACATCCAGCAAAACACAAAATTTGTAACTGAGACATCAGGAGCAAGTCTAGTAGAGTTAAGAACACTACAGAATGACTGTCATCAAGTTTAGTCAACATTGGATTGGAGGCTTTCCTCCAGTATAGCCAATATAGCCTTTCCTCTAAAGAAAAGTGAGATGGAGCAGGTCTGCTCAGCTTGGGGGGCTCAAACAGAAGACAGCTCTTGTTCTTCTGAGTCTCTAAGGAACCTTAGAAGCACTTTCTGTCCTCGGATTCATGAGACCTTAAATGGGTGAGGATGTTTCCTGCTGCGTGTGATTGAAGCCCCATCTCAAATGCCTTCAACAACAAGGACGGGGATGACTCCTGGGGCTGGAAGAGTGGAGGCTTTGGAGGTGAGGTTGCCCAGTGGCTCTGGACTGGCAGCCCTGCCCTCCTCTTGCCTTGTGACTTGGCTTCACTTTCAGTTGGGAGGAAGTGGAGAGCAGACCTCTCCCACCTTCCCTGCAGCCAGACCTTTCCTTTCACTTCAGTGGCCCATTTGGGGGACACACTCATTCCTGCACCATCACCAGCCAGGACGGAGAGCCTCCTGGTGACACTCACACCACCTCTTCCACCACTGAGGCCAGTTCTCAGAGCTGGGTCTGGGGTCAACCTCTCCCAAAGCCCATGGGGCATTCAGGGGGGAAGAGAAACTGAATAAACCTGTGGTTCTCTGTCAATGAGGAGGGAATCCATGCTGGGGAGGCAGCTTACAAAATGCCCAAGAGACCCTTGAACTCTTCCGTGAGAATAAAGCCTGGGTGCTCAGCAGGAGATGACGCCCATCTAGAAAGAGAGTAGATGGAAAGTTCTGATGGGGTGGAAGGCACGTAGGGGGTCTGTGAGCCAGGTGGAGACAACTAGCACATCTCATGGAGAAGGAGAGGAAAGATGTGCTGTGGAGCAGTCCACAGGGAAGGAGCTTAGAAGCACGGAGACCAGTCTTGTTCAGAAACCAGGTGTGACCTTTGGGGACAGAATCCGAGGGGCAAAAACCCTCAAAAACTGCTGTTTACCCATAAATTTCCTCCAGAGGACATTGTGATTTTAGGAACTTTGAATTTCCCTGGAAAAGGTTCCCTGGAAAAGGTTCCCTGGAAAAGGGACCGTGCTTACTTTTTCTCCCCAGGCAGCCACAGCCGTGCTTGGACACTGCTGGGAGGACAGCCGGCCTGACACTTTGGAGTTGAAGGCAGATGCTTGGGCTGGGACGTAAGATGAGGAACTACCTTTTCCCCAGGGTTCCCGTGTTGGCTCAATTCTTGCATTTATATCCATTGGGGAGTTCATCTGTCCTCTCCACAGACCAGGGCCGGGTAGTATTCTGAGTAAAGGTGGCTGTGAGGGGTAACAGGGAAAGATTAGGAAAGGGAGATTCTAGACAGAAGGAGAACTGTTAGGAAATATTATATTTTATATTAGTAATAACCAGGGAGCTTAACGACTGAAGCAGAATTCTCATTGTATCCTGAGAGGGAGAAAGTGTCCAGTGTGCTTCTTCCCCCATTCATCAGCCAGGAGAGCTTGAGTGACCAGATGGCTCAAGGCAGCTTCCCCGGGTTCTGCTTGGGGTGGAACGTTTCTCCACACTGTGAACCCATTAGGGCCTCTATGAAAAGAGATAAGGATTGGAAAGGACAGGAAGTTTCTACAATCCATAAGAAAAAGATGAGTGATGCAATAGTAATAGATATGTATGAACAGGTATTTCACCAAAGAGCTGCAGTTGCATTAGAAACAAAAAAAGAGACCAACTCCCCTGGCAATTGGAGAAATAACAATTTAAAAAATTAGATATTAATTATAGGATTTTTGATCAACAAGAAATTTTGAAAGATTTGGTAAAATCCAGAGATGTTTTTTTTTCAGGAAACTGGACTCTCATCTTCCTGTTTGGTTTGTAGTTGCTAATACTCCTTCGAAGGCAGCTGGGCTGCCATTTCTCTTTATGGCTGAATGACTTCTATTGTATGGACAGACCACGTTTCATTTACCCATTCATCAGTGGTTGGACATTTGGGTTGTTTCCACACTTTGTCTCTTACAATAATCCTGCTACGAATATTCATGCATAATTTTCTGTGTGGACATACATTTTCATTTCTCGGGTAAATACCTAGTGGAAAGCTGGGCCATATGGAAACTCCTGTGGAATCTGGTGAGAACCTGCTAGACTGTCTTCCACAGGAAGTTTTCCTGTGTTCTTATAACTGTGACACTCCTTGGACCGAGCCATGTGGTACTGGTGTTATAAATATAGAAGGAACTCCGACGTGTGTACCCATGTCGTCCTTGTGGAGACACCACACATGGGCTGGTATGTACTCCAGCTGCCCCACCAATCCTGACCCACACCTGGAGCAGACTGGGGGCTGTTTATGTGCCTTTGCCCTGAGTGACAAAGGAGGGCTCTTAGAGAGACCAGGCAGCCAGGAGGTCAGACCTCATCCTGCTCCTGCCACTGTCACCCTGTGATGTTGGGCAAGTCCCTTGATCTCTCTGGGTCTCAGTTCCCATCCTGTCCAAAGTGTTGTGAGGCTTCTGCAAGTTACTAGAGGTGAAAGTGCTGTCACTTAACCCCAGGCAGGAGGTGCTCCCCAAACAAGAGTTCCATGTGGCAGGTGGTCAGCTTGTCACCCTTCATCCAGGACCACAGAAAGAGGAGAGGAAGAGAAGGAACTGGCCATTATTTCCCAGTCTGGGTGAGAAAGGACACAGAAGTGTCTGAGAAAGACAAGGGGTAAGTAGCAGGCAGCCTCTCTCCCTCTAGAGAACCCGAGGCTCCTGCAGCCCTGCTGGCCTGGCCTCCAGAGGGAGGGAGGAGATCAGGTGTCAGCGGCTGTGTCTCTATAGCCCCAGGCCTCCAGGGCCAGGCTTATTCCTGAGGCTGCCGCCAGGCCCGCTAAGATGAAGCTGTCCAGCGCCATCCCTTGGGCCTTGCTGCTCAGCACAGTTAAAGCCTGGCCCCGAGCCCCTTACTCCTGGGCCTCTCTCTCTGCTTCCTGTTCAACCTAGAGATTCTATGCAGTTTGCTTGTTGCCAGCGAAGAGAGTTTGCAAGATACTCTCCTCCAACGAGATGTCTCCCTCCCCCTGGGCTGGAGGAGGAGGGGTCCAACAGGATGGCCATGACCCTGGGCTGAGACCACCTTGATTTTTAAACATTCTCTGGGCTCCCCTGTCTTTGTTCTGAGATGTTTTCTTGGGTCTCCCTGCCTCCCCGCTCCCTCCTGCCTTAAGCCAATGTCCCTGGGATGCACTGCGGGGCAGCCAGGGCTCAGCCCAGACCTGCATGAGGGGAACCAGACGTGCTTTCGTTTTGGAGGCGTTCTTGGAGCTGTGACCGTGTGGGTGCTGGAGGGGGGGACCCTGGCTGGACCTGAGCTGGAGGGGGTGACCGATGGGGAAACGGGGGTCCCTGCGGAAGCCCCAGGACAGGGGGGCGTGCTCTGCACCTGCCCCCGGGGATTGAGATGTGGCAACAACAGAAGTTCGGGAACGAACAGCAGGAACAGCAGCTCCCCCAGGGGCTGAGGATGTCCTGACAGGGAGGGCCTAGCCCTGCTGCTGGGACTGCCCTTGACCGCAGGATGGAGAGTAACGCTGATTCCCGATGCGGGGAGGGAAAAAGAAGCCGTCATTTCTTCAGGGAGACCCCCGTCTTCTTCTCCCTCATTCTGGACCTCTGTCGCCTGTGCTTCCCCCTTCTGTCCCCCGTTCTGCTCCAGCCCCTCTTTTCAGCTCTCCTCACTCGGCTTCCCTGCCCTCGCCCTGTGGTTCCTCCCCTGCTCACCTTTGCCCCTCACACTTCAGGGCAGGGCGGCCCCCATCACTAGGCTCTCCCCTCCCCTCTCCTCCTCACAGCTCTCATCTCCTTCAGGCAATGCAGGTCGGGACTCGGAGATGTAGATGGTGGCAAGTGGAAGGACAGGTCAGTGCGGTCAGTGTGTGATCACAGACCCCTGTCAGCATCCGTCCCAGGCTGCTGTGAGGAGGACCTTCCTGTCTGCCTGGCCCAGGGGGGGCGCCATTCTGCTGGGACATTTTGTGGGCAGCTTGTAGGTAGAAATGCGTCCATCAGAGCCCTTCCTGCATCTGCTGTTTCTCAAGTGCTTTCAGTTCAAATCATCAATATGCCAAGATGGCATGTTTCAGGGTGACATGTCTTGAACTCCTACAAGGGGCTGCATGTTCCCTCTGCTTCAAAGCCGGGACCTCAGATTCTAGATCAGAGGCGTTCACTGTAGATGTGGGTCCAGTCTAGAGACGCCACCTGAAGTGACAGGGATAATTTCTGGTTCTGAACTTAACACCTGCTTTCAGGCAAACCTTCATTTATATTTTCCAGAGCAGACGTGGTGGACACCCCAGGGTGGGGAGGTTTCTTTTGTGCCCCCCAATCCAATGCCACCTCAGGGCCCAGGAAGGGCAGCTGGAGATGGACTCCCAGTGTTCAGGTTGACATTTATGGTCAAATAGTTTCCAGAGCATTTGTTGATTTCTATTTACTGAGGAAAGAAGTATCTAGTTGGGAAAGGAAGTGGTTGTCATAGGATGTTGACAGTGGCAGGTAATGTACTGGAGAGGCTCCCTGGGCTGGGCACTGAGCCGTGTATGTGTGGATTATCCTCCAGAACCCAAGGAAGCCATTACTATTAAATTCCCATTTTACAGATGAATGGACTGAGGCTTAGGGAGAGTAAATAACTTGTGTAAAGCCATCCAGCTCTCATGCCCACAGGACTATGATCAGGGCCGTCTAATTCCTGAGCTGTGCTGTGCCCACTCATCACACTGTGAGGGTAAACCATAGGGCACATCAACAGTGGAAGCCATGTGATTGCCGTCAGAACAGCACAACAATCCATGAAAGTTGTGAAATATAATATCCCATCCCTCCCAAAATATGATGATTTGAAATATTCATATCAAATGAGATATTTAATGCACGAATCAATAATAAGGATAAAAATTAAAATAGTACTAAAAATAGTGGGAAAAAGTCCACTAAGAAGATACAACAATCACAGATTGCACATTTGACATAACTGCAAAGCAAAAACTGATCATGGTAGAAGGAGAAATGAATGTGGTGGGTGATTTTACCACAAAGTGTGAATATTTAAAATTTTGATCTAAAAGATGAATATAGGATTCATACCCTAGAAATCATGAACTGTCTTTTCAAGGACGTGTTGAACATTCACAAAAATTAATCGTGTCATAGATTAATTTTTAAATCCAGTAATTAAAGATGTCATATAGACCATGTTTATGACTTCAAGGCAATTAAATAGTAAATAGTAAAATAAAAGTATTAAATTATTTGTAAACTTGAAAATGAACTCCAAAATAAAATAATTCTTGAGAGGGAAGTAAAATGGTAATAGAAATTATTAAATGTTTAGAATATAATGATGATGAATGTAGCTGACATCAAATTTTGTTAGATGCAGCTATTTGGCATTTAAAGGCAAACATAGAACCTTAAAATACATTTATTTAAAACACAAAATTAAAAAGTGAGTTCTGTTAAAATTTTAGTTAAGTAAATCTAAGGAAATAGAATTGAGAGCACCAACAAAACCAAAATCTGTTTTATTTTTTAAGCTAGTAAAAAAGAAAAACCTCTGGGCTTCTCTGGTGGCGCAGTGGTTGAGAGTTCGCCTACAGATGCAGGGGACGCGGGTTCGTGCCCCGGTCCAAGAAGATCCCACATGCCGCAGAGTGGCTGGGCCGGTGAGCTATGGCCGCTGGGCCTGCACGTCCGGAGCCTGTGCTCCGCAACAGGAGAGGTCACAGCAGTGAGAGGCCCGCGTAATGCAAAAAAAAAAAAAAAAAAGAAAGAAAGAAAGAAAGAAAATCCTCTAGGAAGACTGACCAGGAACAAAAAGTGGAGTGGAGTATGGGGAACTTATACTATGAACAAAAATTACAGATGCTATTTTAAAAATAGAGTGAATATATAAACAACTGTATACTAAATAATGTAAAACATTAGAAAAAATAGAGAGTTTTGAAGAAAATATAAATCAGAAAATACAAGTTTATCCAAGAAGAAATAAAAATATTGACAAATAATCATTTAACATGGAGTAAATAATCAGAAGTTTTCTACTCCAAACGACCCTAAGTTCAGATAGTTTTACCAAAAAAAATAAAAATAAACTCTTCAAAAATCCTTATCTTATTTAAAATATCTTAGAGAAGGTGAAAGGTCTACCAGCTCATTTAACAACTTTAGAAAAATCTGATATAACTATAATCTGATAACATAATGAGCAAGGACAATTCAGGAAGGAAACTAATTTATTAACTTAGATGCAAAGATAAGATAAAATAGGATAGAATGTTAAGAAATCAAATTTAGCAATGTAAAAAATAATCATGAAAATATAGGATTTATTCCAAGTATACAAGGATAATTAAAAAATCAGAAAATCTATGAAGGGTAGCAGAATAGGCCACCCCAAATATGCCCCTTTGGCATAAGGATTATTTTGAGCCGGTTATTTCTGAGAAACTGTAGATGCAGGAGAAGGTACCCTTCTGTAAGGGAAATCTACATTCATAAAGGAAATTTCCATTAGAAAGAGTATTTACAAGGGAGGAGAGCTGCTCCCAGAGATCACTTTTGAGATCATTTTTTTTTCACCTGAGGTTTACCTGCCTGGAAGGGCAAGAACTTTTGTTTCCCATACATTTTCTCTTCCCACCTGTCCTTGAAATTGCCTTCTCTTCACCTACAATTCCTATCCTTTCCCTTAGCTCAGAATGGTTTGTAAGTCCCAATCATCTGGCCGTATTTTGAGTCCCATATCTTTATGGGGCTCCATAAATACATCCATAATTAAACTTGTTTTTCCCCCCAGTGGTTAATCTGTCTTATGCCAGTTTAATTCTTAGAGCAGGCACAGAATCTAGAAGGCGTAAAGGGGGACATTTTTCCTCTCCCATACTATGTGCACAGACAGCTGGGATGTAGGGGCAAGTGAAAAACAGGTGTATGAGTCCTTTCTTCCTTCAGCTATTAGAGGAATAGTTTCTATTGTTATAATATTTACCATTTGATGCTTATAAACCTGGTACGCATTAGGATGAAAATAAAATTAAGTAACATTTCCCCCCCTCATATTTCAAGCCCTTGAATACCACCATGATTTTGAAACTAAGAATGCCATATGTCTCTTTAAAAGCAATAGTGTTTCAGGTTTAAATGGAAAATTTCCTCCCCTAAACAGGAAAGAATATCTTATACCCTCTATTTCAAAAATTGCTAAAATAACACCTGATATGGGAGACGAGTTGAATTGTCAGGGTAATGTATGGCTTAGAAGCTAAAAGCTATACTATTCACCAGTAAGAGTGCTTACCAAATGGTAAGTAATGAACCTAAGTGGAATGTCTCGAACATTCACTGGTGCATTAGGGTACTTTTGTGGATTTTAAATCTTTTGTGCTTAATCTCTCAGGAGGCAATTACCACAGAATACAAAAGAAAAAGAGAGATGCAATCAGAGCATGATTTAATCTATCTAGGAATTTGGGTATTTGCACTAAAAATCAAGCTTTTTGAACTTCCTAGGTTTTTTCATATGAAGAATTCTGAGTTTGTACCAAAGATGAGCAATAATTACTCAAACTGATATTGAGGCTCTTTTATTCAATGTGAATATTACAATGTAGCTCAGGGTAGCAGTATGGGAGCCACTGCTCTAAAGGTGTCACAGTTTCTATGATTTGATTTTTCCAGTCAAAAAGTTTAAGAATCGTTTCACATAAGAATCATTTTAGGTAAACCTTTAGGATGGATGTTTCCAAGCATTATATTTTGCATATTTCCCTCTGATTATTCTCGATATTTATCAGATTGTCTTTTCTGATAGCTTTGCTGGCTTTTGGAGACTTTGATGAAACACTGAACTGAAGTAGCAGACATGCATATTGTAGGGGAAGAAAAATTTTCTTTGACTTTCTTAGGATCCCTGGTTGGGTCTAAAAATTAAACTGACAGATTAACAGGAGAAAAGCATATACATTTTATTGAATTTTTACATGGGGGGCTTCAACCAGATTGAACCCAATAATAATAATATTTAGATATTATAAACTCTCAGCTGATATGAAGTAGTTACCAAGCCTCATGCTGAATTAACTGTTCTTAGTGTTTCCCACACATTTCCTCATTTAATCCTCCAACGTCCTGTGAGGGAGACACATTATTGCTCCCATTTACAGGTAAGGAGCCTGAAGCTGAGAGATGTCTGGAACTTGACCGAGATCCCGCAGCTCACCTCATAATGGAACAAGGACTTGCACCCAGGTGTGCCCACCGCCATAGCCCATGTGGTCCTTGAACTCTCAGCATCTCCTTCAGGGCAGAATCTGAAGGCCTGTTTGCTGAAACTGGAGATTCATGGTGCAGAGAGGAAAATAAACCTGGATAGGTGGGGCTCCATGGTATTAACATTTTTGAATATTCATCTCATTCTTTAACCAGTTCATAAGCTTGTTGAGGGTGGAGTCCAAGTCTTCCTTTTCGTCGCCACCTGGGGGTTGTATGTGGTCCTTCTACCCATGCACTCTGCCTTACTCCATCTCACTAGTTCCTCCCTCTTCTCTCTCCCTTCTTTCTCCCCTTTTCAAGAGAAAATTGAAAATTCCTCTCACTTCCCCATGAAGAAGGCTTAACCATTCTTTTGTTTTGTTTGGGGGGCTCCTCAAGTATCCCATTCCAGCTCAAAATGGATTGTAAGGTATTTTTCCCCAAGAAAGACAATTTACCCTAAGATACATCCTGGTACCAGCTCTAAGGAATGTAAATGTCACCTCATTACAATGATGTAATGATTTATGGAGTACAGAAGGTGTGCTAGACGCTAGGGCTGCCAGAATGATTAAGTTGAACGTAGGCAGTGGGGTCACACAAATGGCTTATCACCCAGCGGGTTATACATGAGGAAAGATGAAACAGGGAAGGTGGAGGGAGCAAAGTCAGATTGCTATGGGATCCCAAAGGGGGGCAACAGACCCAGTCTAGGGGTGAACTATAGCAGGAAACACCCAGTGCCTCTTCAGGAAATGGAGCTGAAGGTCTGGCCATGTCCAAAGTGCTAGCCAGATGTTTCATCCCAGAATCTTCCAGTTCATTTGATCACCTTCTTCAGATACCATCCTCGTAAATGAGCCCTCTCTTGACACCATAGGGCTCCTGTGAGTCTTGGGCAAGAACAGATTAAAATCTGTACTGGTTCTAAGAATGGAAAAGACAATGAGGTCTGTTTCCATAAGTAATTCGAAATGAAACTGTTACTAAACTGTAAGTGTAAGGAGGTCCAAAGAAGTTCTGACTTTTTCCAGTAATGACAACATTAAGCTTATGTGAAAATCAACTATCAGATTCTTTTTTCGTCTGAAATATCTATCTGTCATCTATCTATCTATCTATCTATCTATCATCTATCTATCAATCTATCATCTATCTATCTATCTATCTATCTGTCATCTATCTCTTTTTGCCTCTGTATATTGAATAACCAATACTGGACTTCTGGGAAAAATTTAATCTATCACTTGTCCCACAAGGCTACTTTGTATCAGAGTTCTCAAGGAATAAAGAATTGTTACAAATTTCAGATTAAATTACTCCTTACCAGAAGTCTTTTTGGGCTGATGCCCAAAGGCTTTCTAAGTTCCACCACAGTTCTTTAAAAAGTAAAAATAGAGTTACCATGTGATCCAGCAATCCCGCTCCTGGGTGTATATCTGGAAAAGATGAAAACTCTAACTGAAAAAGATACATGCACCCCAATGTTCATAGCAGCGCTATTTATAATAAACAAGATATGGAAGCAACCTAGGTGTCCATCAATGGAGAAATGGATAAAGAAGATGTGGTACAAATATATAATGGAATACTACTGAGCTAAAAAGAAGAATGAAATATTACCATTGCAGCAACATGAATGGACCTAGAAATTATCATACTAAGTGAAGTGAGTCAGACAAAGACAAATATCATATGATATCACTTATATGTGTAATCTAAATAAAAAATGATACAAATGTACTTATTTACAAAACAGAAACAGACTCCCAGACATAGAAAACAAACTTATGGTCACCAAAGGGGAAGCGGGGGGGAGGGATAAATTGGGAACTTGGGTTTAACAGATACATACTGATATGTATATAATAGATAAAAAAGGACCTACTGTATAGCACAGGAAACTATATTCAATATCTTGTAATAACCTATAATGGAAAAGAATCTGAAAAAGAGTATAAATATATATACACATATATATACATATATGTAAATATATAACTGAAGCACTTTGCTGTATACCTGAAACACTGTAAATCAACTATACTTCAATAAAATTTTTTTTAGTTAAAAAAATAAAAAATAAAATTTTAATTAAATTCCACCATAGCCTAAGGCTCTTGCAGGGCTCTTTAGGTCACTTATCTTTTTATCAAATATTATCATCTGGGTGTGTTTATATAACTCCAGGTAAGCAGTTAGAAGGAATACATACTTCATTCAGAGATTTTTCAGAAACCTTTAATAATAAATAAATCTAAGTTTATTTTCATATATACTTCCTAGAAGATGGCACACAGATACACAAACCTGTATGGTTAACTGTGGGTTATTTCTGGATGGCTCCAAGTAATTGATGTTTATTGTAATTAAAATGACACTATCAACAAGGTTGTTACTGCCAACAGCTAGTAGAGCAACCCCTTGCATTCTGTTAACACCTTCCCTGATTTATTCTCAGAGGTGACTACTGGACTCGGTGAAAATGTCTCCAGACCAGCACCACCTGGTGCTGTTAACACAGTTCTTAGGTTGTGACACTAAGCAGATGGTGAGCAATGCAAACTCCACTGCAAACAGCTAGTTCAATGAATCCCAGAACTGGACCTTGGTGATGCTCTAGTTGTTGAGCTCATTTAACTGCTGAGGAAGTTGAGTCACAGAGAATGTTGTGGTTTACCCACACTTCCCAGCTGGTTGGTGGTAGATCTCTGAGAAGAGCACTGGTCTCGCTTCTCATGCAAAGAACTTTCTACCACATTGCAGAGCTGATCTTGAGCAATGTTTAGGATCCAGCTAAATAGCTTTAAAATGTTTTCAAACTGGTTTGAGTTTTCATGTGTTACTTTGATATTCACAATTTTATAGCCATTGGAGAAGTTACATCAATATTGGAAATAATATTTTCCTTCTCTCCAAGTTCCAACTTTGCCCCAATTGAAAAGTTAGAGCATTCCTTTGGTTTATACTGATTCTTCCACTGATGACTTTGGAATTATGTTACCTCTCCCTAAATCGCTGTCTTGGCAATAGCAGCTACCGATACAATACTTTCTCTTAACCTGTGGCTATGGCCAGTGGAGTTCTCCTGGAAAATGAGAGAGGGTCGGCCTCCCGCCCATGACTCCCCCTCTGCTTGGAGGAGAGCTGTGGTTCTGAAAGAGCCAATTGCGAAAAATCCACGGAGAGGAACGATCTAGAAAGAATGCTGGCCTTGTCCCCGGAAGCTGTACCTGTGGACAAGCTCAGTGTCTTTCCAACTGTGTGCAGAGTTGCTGAGGACAGAGTGTGATTAACCGGGGATCCTTCTGGGTTTCAGATGCAGACAAGAAACGAATGTGTCATCTTCTCAAACGCTGAAATATCTCCCAGATCTGCCACCTTTGGGCCGAGGCAGGGCCTTCATGGGAGTAGCAATAACTGACCGCAGGGACCTTGGACCGTCCTCCTGACACATCCAAAGGAATTGTGCCCGCTACAGCCTTGCGTGTCCTGTGCCTGCACTTGACTTGATGGGGAGGGTGTAAGTCACCTGGCTGCACAGAAGAGGAAGGCGGCAGAGATCAGGCCGGGAACAGGCAGGCTCTGCCTTCCAAGGTAGAAGCTGCATGTCTAGGCAAGAAGTGGGGAGCACGGGACAGACCTCTAGCCTTTAGGCCTGGGCAGCCTCTTTCCTGAGCAGGGTTCTTTCCCCTCATCTGGGCTATAGGCTGGTCCCAGCTCCAGCCCCAGGGGCTCTGGGGCAGACTGACTGCAGCCACGGTCCTGTCTGCACCAGCCTCCCTGAGCTCATGCCCTTTTGCAGTATGACTTTGCACCTCCTCCCAACAAGAGGTGAAGTCCATCTACGCACCCTTGCATCTGGACCTGGCCGTGTATCTTGCTTTGGCCAACAGAATGTGGCAAAGTGGTGGTGTGCCGGTTCTGGTCTTGGCTTCAAGAGTCCTTGCAGACTTTTGCTTGCCCTCTCGGCTCCTGCAGTGGCCCCGTGAATAAGCCTGGGGCTGGCCTGCTATAGCTGCTGGAAGAGGAAAGATGTAACCCCTCACTCCCACTGACCCAGCTGATAGCTCTCCCCCAAGAAAGAGGGCCACCCAAATGACCTGCCGTTGACTGCAGACACAGGAGAAACTCAGCTGAGACCAGCCCAAATTGCTGACCCACAATTAGAATTATAACTTAAATTAATGAAAGTTGGTGTAAGCTGCTAAATTTGGGGGCGACTTGCTTCACAGAAGCAGGTAACTGATACAGGCCCCATGGGAGTAGGTGAAAAGGAGGAGCCTGCATCCTGGGAAGGCCTGGGCTGCTGGGGGAGGGGGAGCAGCTTAGAGCCAACAGTTGCCTGACACCAGGAAGCCTCAGCAGCTAGGTCTTACCTTAAGGACACCCTGGAGATTGGGTCCTGTAAGGAGAAAAGGAGGGAAGCCACCAAACAGAAATAGACTCACAGACTGAGAGAACGAACTTATGGTTACCAGGGGGGAAGGGTGTGGGGGATGGATAGTTAAGGAGTTTGAGACTGACATGTACACACTCCTATATTTAAAATAGATAACCAACAAGGACCTACTGTATAGCACAGGGAACTCTGCTCAATACTCTGAATAACCTAAGTGGGAAAAGAATTTGAAAAAGAATAGATACATGTATACGTATAACAGAATCACTCTGCTGGACACCTGAAACTAACACAACCTTGTTAATCAACTCTCCTCCAACATAAAATAAAAATTTGGGGGCTTCCCTGGTGGCGCAGTGGTTAAGAATCCGCCTGCCAATGCAGGGGACACGGGTTGGAGCCCTGGTCTGGGAAGATCCCACATGCCGCGGAGCAACAAAGCCCGTGCACCACAACTACTGAGCCTGCGCTCTAGAGCCCACAAGGCACAGTAACTGAACCCACGTGCCACAACTACTGAAGCCCGTGCGCCTAGAGCCCGTGCTCAGCAACAAGAGAAGCCGCTGCAATGAGAAGCCTGTGCACCTCAACGAAGAGTAGCCCCCGCTCGCCACAACTAGAGAAAGCCCGTGCACAGCAACGAAGACCCAACATAGCCAAAAATAAGTAAATAAAATAAATAAATAAATAATAAATAAATAAAATAATTTTTAAATAAATTTTTAAAGCTAAAAAAAGAAAAGAAAGAAAAAAGAGAAAGAGGGAAGCCACCTGGGGCAGAGCTGCAGGAGTAATAAGGACCAGGACACTCGGTTTCCATGGGGAATAAATAAACCTTTAATAATGGTGGGTAGCAGCTTTGTGCATGTACTCTTTCCAGGCACTGCCTTCTTCCAGGCAGCTGGCCTTTGACACATCACTGGGGTGGATTCCCCGTGATATAAAATCCTGATTCATCAGCATTAGGTCTCCAGGGAATTCGGCCAGGTGCAAAAGATTTCCGTTTGTTAAGCCAGCGATGGATCGTTCTGCTTTTTTGCCGGGGAGGAATGGTTTTAGGTCATGTGGATGGTACGTTACACATTTTTTTGGTTCTTCTGAGTTGAAAATTACGTTTTTATTTCCTGTCTTTCCGTGGTTTTGCTCTCTGCCTCATCTCTCTTCTCTTGATGGGCGTCGTCGCAGTGATCGGCGTCTCGGTCATCCTTGCCTTCCCCAGTTTTGCCTCTTGCCGGGAGGCCCAGGCCTCCTCCAGACAGAAGCGAAGAGCTCCTAAATCTTTCAGTGTAGGGTAAAAGCTGCTTATTCCTCAGGGCTCGAGCGAGCTGCATTCGTTCTATGTGCTCGCTGATGTTCAGCCTCTCCCTGAGCATTTTCCGTTCTTCCTCTTGTTTATAAGTCAGAAACCTCCTGGCTGCTATGGTGTGAACACCACCTAGACGCTGACAACGGCAAAGGGATGGTTAAAATCTCAACGGGACAGGAGCAGGGGGCACCCACAGGAACAATTACCTAGTGACACCTTCACCCTCCATCGCTGAGGGTGCCCGAGCCCCTGTGTAGTGAGAAAGAGGGCAGATCTTTGGGGTCAGACGAGCCTGGGTTCAACTCCTGACTCTCCTTCTTACCTACTATGAATTTGAAAGAATTTTATTGATCTTACAGGCCCCTGTGAGGTCTCCATAAGATAACATATATGAAAGCAACTAGTGCAAGATAAGGGCTTGAGAAAAGGCAGCTTCCGTGATTTGTTATCACTTGTAGTTATATTCCTACTTGGGACTTCGAAATAAGAGAGTATTTTGCTTTTGTTAGGCAAGTGTGGAAGCCACTAGCTCACAACGGCCAAACAGTGGCCAACTCCAGTCTGCTGTTTGGGAGACTTACATCTCTATTGCTGGTGGTTTTTGAACCTCTGGCTCCCCTAGCCTAACTGCCTGGCTTCCATGGGGCTTCCCTGTGTATAAATTTCACAGCACTTACTAGGATCTCTTTTTCCAAGGGGGAGTATTTTCTGAGGGCAATGCGTGGGTCTGATTTGTAGAATTTGGTCCATATCCTGGAAGGCAGAGAGGTGTATTAGAACTTGGAAAGGTCCTCCTAGTTTTCCCTTTGGAATGGGAAATCTCACAAAGGGTGATTCTACATTAGTCAGGGTAGTGTCACTGTGAGCAGGGTTTCTACAGCCTTAGAGTGGGCTCCTCCACTTGGCCTCGTTCTGACATGGGTGGGAAGGAATAGACCAGAAGCACAGGTCATACTCACTCCAATGGTGAAGCAGAACATAGATCCCCCTGGCAGCACAGGGAGTCTTTATCCTGAAAGGAATCGCTTATATTGAATACTTGGACTGGTGTTCCATTCTTATTTGACTTCCCCTCTGTAGTCATCCTTTCTTGGGCCCTTGAATCTCTAGCCCTCTGTTTTCCAGTCTTCTGACAGCCATTCTCCCATTCTCTGATCATACTCTAGCAATAGGCTAAGAAGGGAGGTGTCAGTGCCTGGAGTTTCTTTGTAAGACAGTTTTAGTGGGAACCCAAGGGACAGTCATAAACTTCTTGCATCATAACTGGCCTATGTGGAGCTATTGTGAGGTCTGAGTTTAGGCAACAATGACCCCCTGGGGTGAAATGGACACACACTACCATGCTCCTGGCGTGTTGGAGTCTAGAGGAATAGAGTGGGCAGAGAGTGTGGCTGGGAGATGATCTGACCACGTCACTGCCACTTATATGCCCATAAAGACTGCTCAGTTCTTTCAGGATGAAGGCTCATCAGCTAAAGTCTCTCCCTGGTATTGGCTTGCCTCTCCAATCTTAGCTCCAATCTTAGTTCCTCATGCTCCATCCATGAACTCTATCTATGGTTCTTGGAATCAGCTTCTAGACATGCTCCCCGCTGTCTCAAATACCTCTCTCCCCCTAGACAACTTGCTTGTCTTTTAGGGCCCAGCTTAACCATTGCTTCCTCTGAAGCATTCCTTGCAGAATAAATTATCCCTTTGTCCACATTCTCACAGCACTTCCTGTATCATGCTATAGTGCTTTGTCACATATTGACTTGGTTGTCCAATAGGTCTGTCTCTCCCTCTGCTCAAAAGCAGGTGCCAATAGCATCTAGTTCTTTGCACTGGGGTTGTTTATCATGGGATCTAGTATAGAGCAGATGTTCAGCCTGTTGACCTAATAAGCAATCATCTTGGGTTCCTGCCCAAAAGTAGGGTCAAGAGTGTTGCTGGTGGGAATGTATATTGGCACAATCCTGTAGAAAGTAATTAGGCAATTATATACCAAAAGTTACAAGTGTGTTTACCCTTTGACCCAGCAATTACATGTATAAAATAAAATAAACACAAGTTTGTCAGTGCAGCCTTGTTTGAGATGACAAATCTAATGGGAAACTCAAATGTCCATTAACAGGTGACTGGCTAGAGAGTTATGGTTGACCATACAAGGGGATACTATATAGGAGTAATAGGACTATAGAAGTAATAAAAAGATCTTTATTTGGAAATATCACTGAGAAATTTTGTTCGTGCAAAAAGCAAGGTGCAAAAGTATATAAACTGTAGACTACTTTTTTGTGCTGGAAAGGAAACTTGTATTTGCATAAAGAAACTCTAGAATAATACATACCAAAAAAATGATAAAAATGGTTACCAGAGGTGGGTACCTGGCAGATGAGGAAGAGGTGGGAATGAGCCTTTTCATTGTGTACATTATTATTTCTTCTTGAATTTTAGAACAATGTAAGCATATTACCTATTGAAAACATAAGTTTAAAAAGTAAAGAAGCAGCTTATGGAAGAAGTTGTCTCTGACAAGTACTGGTCCTAAAGCTTTCCTTTGCTTCTACCAGGAAACATCCCCAAATGGGGATATTTAGAGCTCGGTCCAGTGCTCATACCGATGTCAGCCACCTAAAATACATTGGTGCTCCTCTTACCTGGGCAAGTTCAGTTACCTGGAACAGCTGTGAACCTGGAAATAGCAACAAGTGCCTCTGAGCCTCCTGCCCTGTATTCATTGACTCACACATTTGTCCTACAGTCAACTGCTTGCACAAGCCACACAACACCTGGCACATTGCGAGCACTCAACAAATATTTGTGGAACAACCAATGGATGATACATGATAGAATCTTATGGGCCTATCAAAAAATCAAGTCTTTGTCAAATTTCCAATAATATGCTTATGATGTAATGTGATATTTTAAAAAGATAGAATACAAAACTTATATAGAGTATGATCTGGATGCTGTCAATATACAAATATGCAGGAGAAAAAAAGACTAGAAGGAAATACACAGAGACATCAGCAGTGGACTGTGGGCTGATGGGGGATATTCTAGGGCTGGCCATGTACCAGCAGCCTGGTAACCTCCAGGTATTGAGATGGAGAAGCTATGGCCTTGTCCCAGCAGGTCCAGGTAGAAAAGGGTAGCACTGTCAGGACTCAGCTCCTCCAGGCATCAGGGAAAAGGAGAGTGAGAAAGGGCACCCTGCCACTCTGCACAGAAGTGATGTCACCATGGCAATGATAGGTTTGGGGTGGGATCTGGAGACAGAGAGAAATTTATTTTAAGGAATTAACTTACATAAGTGTGGGCTGGAATATCCAAAATCTGCAGGGGTGGTCCAGCAGGCTGGAGACCCAGGGAGAGCCCATGTCGAAATTCAAGTCCACTGGCGGAATTTCCTCTTGTTCAGGGGACATAAGTCTTTGTTCTCTTCAGGCCTTCAGCTGATTGGATGAGACCCACCCCCATTATGGAGCAATGGGCAATCTACTTTACTCAGAGTTTGCTGATTTAAATGTTAATCTTGTCCAAAAACACCTTCACAGAATAGGATTTCCCTGGTGGCACAGAGGTTAAGAATCCGCCTGCCAATGAAGGGGACACGGGTTCGAGCCCTGGTCTGGGAAAATCCCACATGCTGTGGAGCAACTAGGCCCATGCACCACAACTACTGAGCCTGCACTCTAGAGCCCGTGAGCCAAAACTACTGAGCCCACGTGCCATAACTACTGAAGCCTGAGCAACTAGAGCCTGGGCTCTGCAACAAAGAGAAGCCACCTTCTCTTCAAAGAGAAGACTCATTTATTAATCAATCTTCTGTTGTTTACATTTGGGTTGGTTTTTTTTAAATTTGGGGCACATTCTTGTCATGTTTCCTTGCACCTATTCTGTCATGTGCATACCTAAGAGTGGAATTGCTGAGCCCTAGGATATGTGTGCTTTGATTTCCTAGAGAATTTTCAGCTCTATTCCAAATTGTCTCTACAATTCACCATTCCACCAGTAAAGTATGAGAATTCCCTCTTGCCAACACTAATGGGTATCTTGTGATATCTCACTGTGGCTTTAATTTACACTTTCTGATTACAGATGAGGTTGAACACTTTTTCTATTGCCCATTGAGATTACCCTTAGTGAAATGTCTATTCAACAAGTCTTTCGTCAATTTTTTCTAATATTTTTTTTCTTATTGATATGTACAACTTCTTTACATATTCTTGATATAAGCCCTTTGCCAGTAACCTATGTTGCAAATATCTGCTCCTATTCTTGACTGGCCTCTCTCCTTTCTTAAAGATTTCTTTTAAGCCAGCTGCACTCCAGTTTATGAGTCTTCTCCTTGATGGTTAGTGCTTTTCATGTCTTGTTTAAGAAATCATTTCCTATCCTAGGTAGGAATGATACTCTCCTATATTATATTGCATATATATTTATGATTTCTCTTATATTATTCCCTAAAAACATTTTTCTTTTGAACTTTCTTAACTTCCTACCCTCATCTTATTAACTTTAATGTTCATTTTCTCCCTCTTTTTCTTTAAGTATATTTTCCAATTTATTATTATAATGGCTATCAAGGAGTATGTGTACATGTGTGTGGTTGCGTGTGTGTGTGTTTGTGTGTGCAAGTCACACACAAAACATCCGGGCTTCTCCTCCTCCCTTGCCACAGCTGTCCCTTCAGTCACCTCCTAGGCTCTGGCTCCCTCTGGTGGATCTTGCCACTCACTGAAAGATGGCTCTGCAAAGACCCACCAGCCATCCCCCTACTCCGGGGCTAAGATTCCCTATGGAGATAGCCCCCTTGGTTTATGAGAATGGTGCTCCTTTCTAACACTGCATTATATCCAGACTTTATATGAGAAGCTGTGTGCCTTAAAATCATAGTTCCCATTACAAAGCCGTTGGCTCTAGGCAGACCAGCCTCCTGGACAGGTCTTCTAGGTCAGTGCTTCTCCGACATTAATGTGCATATAACCCTCCAGGGAGATCTTATTAAAATGCAGAGATTCGGTAGGTTTGGGGTGGAACCTAAAGATCTGCATCTCTAACAACTTCCCAGGGGATGCCAATGCTGCTGGTCCAAGAGGAACAAAGTTGCAACTCAATGTGTGGGACTACTCAGCACGGGGTGCTACTCAAAGTGTGGCTAGGGGACCAGCAGCAGTGGTATAACCCGGGAGCAGGTTAGAAATGAAGAATTTCAGGCCTTGTCCCAGATCAACTGAGTCACAATCTGCAATTCAACAAGCTCCTCAGGTGAATCCCACACACAGAAAAGTGTGAAAGGCAGCTGGTTGGCCCTGTGAGGAATCAGATGACACACAACCTCCACAGGGACCCCCATGGAGTCAGCCCAGAGGACTTGTGGTCAGGATTCACCTGCTGTGCACCAACCTGTTTCTAAAATCCAGTTTCCCAGACTTACAGATATTGAAAACAAACATGTTTACCAAAGCCGGAGCATGAGGGAGAGGGATAAATCAGGAGCTTGGGATGAACATACACACACTACCATATATAAGATAGATAACCAACAAGGACCTACTGTATAGCACAGGGAACTCTACTCAATATTCTGGGATAACCTATATGAGAAAAGAATCTAAAAAAGAACAATTGTATGTATATGTATAACTGGACCACTTTGCTGTGCACCTGAAACTAACACAATATTGTAAATCAATTATACTCCAATAAGATTAAAATTAAAAAATAAATCCAGTTTCCAGCTTCCTGTCTGCTTCCTCTTGGCATAAGGATTGAGGAGATGCTGGCTCAAGCAGAGTTGCTACAAATAGTTACTTAGGAATAGGTCCACTTTGGGAGCCTCTTTGGGAGGTCCACCCAGAACAGTGGAACCTATGGATAAGGCGAGGCCTGTTTCCATTTTAGCCCTCTGGGGAATGCTTGGTCACATGGAGGTGTCAGAAGCAGGGTCTCTAATTCTTTTTTTTCTGACTGAGGGGGAACAGATTATTATTTGGGGAAGGTCAAGTCCCAAAAGGGTGATCTAATCAGACCTCAGAATCTAGGCCAGGATGATGATATTCCTGCCTGCATGTGTTTTTTATTTTTTCCCACCAGAACTTCAGGCCCACCAAGGAGGACTCCCCCTCCCCAGTGGAATCTGCCCCACGGAGGTGAGCTGAGGTAACAGATACCAGGGCACAAGAAGGAGGGTCTTCCCTAGCCCTTTCCTCACCGATTAATGGAGACCACTGTGCAACACCACATTCTCAGTCTGAAAGGAGGCGTTGAGAATTCTCCTTTGGCTGCCTGTCTTGCTATTAAGATCCTACCCAAGAGCGTCTGATAGGGTGTGGCCTGGGCATTGGGATGTTTGGATGCCCTCCAGGAGGTCCTACCATGTGGGTTAAGAATTACTGTCTTATAGCGATCTGTAGTTATCTTTATTACTATCTCACTCCTCCCATTAGAATGTAAGCTCCAAGAGACCAGGAACTTTTAAAATCTTATTTATTGCTATTTTTGCAGTCCCAGCATGGTCTGTGACACATAGGAGGCACTCAATAAATATTTGTGGAATGAAAAAAAAAATAGCTAAGATAGAGCTGTAAGTGAACCAAGAAGCCCTGGGCCATAGGATATACTTTACCTACCATAAAATTTTCCTGTTTTAGACATGCAATTCAATGATTTTTAATAAACTTGCTGAATTATATAATTCACAATTCAGTTTTGGAATATTTCCCCCAAAAGCTCTCTCATGCTCATTTATAGTTAATCCCCTGGCAACCACTAGTCTACTTTCTATCTCTACAGATTTGCATTCAAGTGTTTTCTTTTTAAAATGACCCCTTTCTAGATTCAAATTACCCTCGCCTCCTTGGTTTTCTGCTGTAGGGTGCATTGGGTTTTTTTGTTGTCCCTCTGTCACCACTAGAGTCACTGCTAAATTCGTGCTCATGAAACTTGCCCTCTTCCCATGAAGCCGGAAGTACCTGCCTATGCTTGTAGCTGCGATAATGCCTGAACTCATGTGGAGAATCAGGCTGAAGATCATCTTACCTTTCCATAGGCTAATGCAGAAATGACTTAGCCTTTCCAAGACTCTATCAGATTATGGAGGGAGGGCATTAATTGCGGTTTCCCTTACCTTTAAATAACAACTTCCTGTATTAGTCTGGCGTGAAGATGGTGCCAGGCAAACCAGACCACGATTCTGCTGGTCCCACTGCAACCAGACAAAGCAGGAGACAAGGGGATGGACAGCTTCCTGTATTTGGAACACTCCTTCCTGCCAGTCACTCCTTGTGAAATCTGGACACAGGTAAAATAGGAGAAAAGACCGTCCTTTCTTGACACCAAGTCAAGATTGCAGGACTGTGGTGTTACTCTCCCTCCATGATGGGAAGGAATGGGAAAGGAGATGGGTTAGGTTGGGGAAGGGTATGACTAGGCAGAGTCCGGGCTCCATTCCTGTCTTGTGCCCATGGCCCCCTGACATCTTATTCAGCTCTGTCCCCTGTCCGGGTTGCTACATAGAGAAGTAAACAAACAAATAGAGAATGTGAGAGAAAAGGAGCTGGCCATGTCTGGGAGGTACATCCCAACTAGCTCACCAGATGCAGGGCTCACCAGGGCGCTCATTCGACCTGTGGAGAGTTAAAAAAAAAAAAAGGGATGAAGAGGAGTTACTCAAGGTCATGTGATCTAGTGGTGGAGCTGAGTCCCCAGGGCAAGGAGGAGCCACCAAATACAGAGGCAAAGACTTGGCACATTTAGGGTCGGGATATAGTGATGGAAGGAGACTGGCATTTGACTGGTGGGTGAACAAACTTTTCACTTTTTTTTTTCTCTTATCCACAGAAGCACCCTAGAGAGTGGATTAACCATTAAATGTTTGCTCTGTATATTTTGCAAGTATTGACATTACTGCCCGTTATAGATGCATGTTACAGGGGTATCAAAGCAGGATATTTAGTCTACTTAAATGTCTACTTAAATGTAATACTCTGTAAGGGAGAACATTTTTCTCTGGATATGCTTTCTTTGGTACTCATACATTCATACATACGTTCATGTGTGCACGCATGCCTCCACTCAAGCACGCCATGAGCTCAACTCTGCTAGATGTTGAGGAAACACAGATGAACAAGACAGGACAGGGTCTGTCTCTTGCAGAAGATCTCACAAAATGGGGTGAGACAGGTATATAGAAGGTCAGTGTAGAATATAATGCACATTATAACTGGTGCAAGAAAGGTGGTATTCTGGCAACATTGGGAAGATTCTTAACAGCCAGGGGCTCAGAGAAACTTCCCATAGGGCCAACTATGGGTGTTCAGAGATAAGGTGCATGAGAATTTGGGGAAAGGCTATGCATGTTTATCCACCTCCCTGGCTTTCTATTAATTTTTGGCCTGGAATAGACTCTACAAACTGCAGTGGGCCTGGAGTGGTAGAAGAGATGGGTGAAGAGAAGCAGGTTGAGGGCATTTGCTGAGTGGGGTGACTCAGTGTTGGCGAGAGGTCTCTGCCCGGCTGCTGAGGCATATACAGGGGAGTGTTGATCTCTCACACGTGCCTCTCCCTTCTGCAGTGGAACAAAAGTAGGAATGAGATTTGCCAACAGGAGGAAGGAAGTAAAATTTGCCACTGTCCCACGGGGTTTCCTTCATCCTGGAATCCCAGAGCCTTGCATCTGCTCGGTGGCCTCTCTTGAGCACTCACCGCTGTCGGACCCCAGCACCAGACAGTCTCAGCTGGAGACGCCAGGTCTGGCCGCTCAGCTCCTCTCTGCCCTGTCCCTCCAGAAGAGTCCCTGGGGCCAGTGCTCTAACCCCAGGGGGACCTCAGAGTTGAACTTCCCAGTTCCCAGCCTGACATGGAGAAGGAGCAATCTCACCTTTGTATCCAGTATGTCACTTTATGCCAGGAACCTAAAGAGACAGAATTTGGGTAGATCCAGGGTCCCGTGGAACCAGATGAAGGGAGAACTCTGAAGGAAGAGCTCTGCACTGTCTCTATGTCAGAATTTGCTAATCCTGCTTTACTCTGGAATTTAATGTATCTGAGTGGGGATGTGTCAGGATCAGCTTTAATAAAAGGATCATTTTGAACATGAAAAGTGGTGCTCGTCTACAGCACTGGCAATCAGACTTGGAAAGTGCAGATTCTTTGTTACAACAGGAAATATTTGAGAACTGTTCTTGGCTTAAGGTGAGGGTTAGGGTCCAGCAGGTCTGAGACAACAGACAAGGAAGGTAGAAGGCGCCTTCAGCCCCTCTCAATGCAAACACTGCTAACATGTCTTTCTGGCAGGACTCTTGTTCTTTGTCTCTGTGACTCAAGGTGATGGTAATATTTTAAATGGGTCTTTTCATATGCACATCACTCAGATGGCATCTTTCAAGGTGGCATATAAACAATGTGACATTTGGAGAGAAGTGGAAAATAGAAACAGCCTTTTTAAAAAGTATGCATACATACATCAGGTACACAATTTATGTGAATTTAGATTTTGACACTCAGTGAAAAGAGATAAAAAATAATCATTTAAGTAGTACAAGAAATTCTGCTTGGCCTACACCCTCATTTTATTTCTTTTTAGGTCTATGCTCCACTTCAAGTTAATTCTGGATAAGGTACAGGTAAGGGTGAAGCGTTTTTGTTCTGGTTTTTGTTTGGTTTGTTGCATTTTGATGTTCAATTATGTTGCAGCACCAGTTGTTATTTTTTTTAACATCTTTACTGGAGTATAATTGCTTTACAATGGTGTGTTAGTTTCTGCTGTGTAACAAAGTGAACATGTATACATATATCCCCATGTCCCCTCCCTCTTGCGTCTCCCTTCCACCCTCCCTATCCCACCCCTCTAGGTGGTCACAAAGCACCGAGCTGATCTCCCTGTACAGCTGCTTCCCACTAGCTATCTATTTTTACATTCGGTAGTGTATATATATCACTGCTACTCTCTCACTTTGTCCCAGCTTCCCCTTCCCCCTCCCCACGTCCTCAAGTCCATTTTCTAAGTCTGTGTCTTTATTCCTTTGAGAAGTCTCTTCTAACTCCACTGAAATACCTTGGCACTTTTGTCAAAAATAAACTAACCATTAATACATGGTCTATTTCTAAACTTCCTCTTTTGTTGCACTGATTTATGTGACCATTGTTATGCCCATAACACATTGGCTTGATTACCGTAGCTTTAGAGTTATTCTTGAAATCGGGTAGTGTAAGTGCTCCAACTTTGTTCTTTTTTCTACTTTTTCAAAATCGTTTTGGCTAACCTAGGCTTTTTGCCTTTCAGAAATATAATATTTTAGAATCAATTTATCAATTTCTACAAAAAAATGTCTGCTAGGATTTTTGATTTGGATTGACTCATATAAAGTTGGAGGAAATTGGCATCTTAACAATATCAAGTCTTCTGGTACATCAACATAATGTATCCCTTCATTTACTGAGGTCTTTCATTTATCTCATCAGTAGTTTGGATTTTTCCATGTACAAATTTTGCACATACTTATCAGACTTATCCATAAGAATTCCATGATTTTTGATGCTATTATAAAAGGCATTTAAATTTTTTCCTATTTCAGTATTTTTTGTGGTGAGTTAATTTTTCCCAAAATGATGAAGTATTTATTGAATTGGGAAAATTATGGTAATTTTTAAAATTTATTTACTTCTTAGTAAACCTCATTCCTCTTCTTTGTCAAATCTGATTTCCAGTTTTATGGATCAGGAAATTGATGTTCATTTGTACGTAATGTGTGGTGAACCAGAGTTAGATTCCAGATTAGAGCAAACATGTCTTTAAGCTGGAAATTCACCAAGCCCTTTAGAACTGGCTTCTTATATTTCACAAAGAGATACTAGACATTGGTTTGGAGGGCTAGATAAGCTCTCCCTTTACTCAGCTTTAGTTTTGTTTCTATTTATGTGTTTTGTATATTCATCACTAACTGATGTTTTCTTTTTACTGTAGCTGCTGAAATAACGATTACCCCCATCACCTCTAGGGAAGAGGAAACACCAATAGGTATAAAAAATACAACTTTTTTGAGTTTACAACAAAACTTTATATTCTATATATTCAAGTTTACAAGTACATCACCTTTCTAGAAATAAGAACAAAAATGGGGGACTGAATTTAGATCAGCTACTTACCAGATGTGGGATTTGGGGTAAGTCACTTTGCTTCTCCAACTATCAGTGTCCTCATAGATAAAACTGGTACACTGATACTCTTCTGCTTACCTTCCTGAGTTATTATGAAGGTGAAGGTGGGGACACACACACACACACACACACACACACACACACACACGAAAGCACTTCACAGAATCACAAAAAACTGTACAAGTTACTTACTACGTTTTTCTGCATTTAGCCAACAGAGATTGGCATACAGCTCTGGCCCAATAGATATTAATGGACGTTTTAGGCTAAATGTTGTTTGGACGATTTTCATGACTTAGCAACCTCCAGCTAGGAGGCTAACTACTTGCCTGACCTTTTACCAAGTTCTCCTGCCCTAACAGCAGTGTGGGGTAGGGAGCTCGGCAAGCTCAAGGGACGTGAGCGGCGCGCCCAGAGTCCACGGTCACCAGCTGTCTGTCTGCAGGGGACTGGCCGGAGCTGCGGCTGGCGGGCGACTCCGGATGGTGCTCAGGACGCGTGGAGGTCCTGCACCGGGGGGCCTGGGGCACCGTGTGTGATGACCTGTGGGACCTGAACGAAGCCAAGGTCGCGTGCCGACAGCTGGGGTGCAGTCGGGCTGTGTCCGCCCTCGGGAAGGCCCACTTCGGCCCGGGCTCCGGGGCCACTTTCCTGGACAAGCTGCAGTGCGCCGGGTGGAGCACTCCCTGGGCCAGTGCACCCACTCGGGCTGGTCGGAGCACAACTGCGGCCACCACGAGGACGCTAGTGTCATCTGCTCAGGTATCCTCTCTCCTCTCAGGCAGTAATTTCAGATGTCGTGGTTGAAGACATTTTGACACTATGCATCCCAGATGGAATTTTCATCCACCCATCCATCCGTCCATCCGTCTGCTCATTCTGTCGTCAACCAATCCTCGAGTGTCTACTCCGCGCCAGGCCCTGGGCTCAGGCACAAGCCCTGCCGCGGGCAGCCCCCGGTTGCACATGGGTTGCACATGGGAGGTCTCGAATGCTGGTGTGAAACAGCACCCCCAGGGCCTCGCCATGCAGAATCCAGGGCCCACCCCCAGAGATTACGATGAACTAGGTTTGGGAAGG
Organism: Mesoplodon mirus; assembly: GCF_964341445.2. Taxonomy (NCBI): domain Eukaryota; kingdom Metazoa; phylum Chordata; class Mammalia; order Artiodactyla; family Ziphiidae; genus Mesoplodon; species Mesoplodon mirus. The sequence goes on from NC_138977.1 coordinate 222,051,289, forward strand.
GGCTCTGGAATCTGCATTCTTAACAAGTAGTCCAGGTGATCCTGCATAAGAGGGGCTGTGGGTAAATCAGCCCTGGCGACCGTGGGGCAGAGTTGACCCAGCTGCGCTACCCCACCCGCTGAGGCCAAGGACCCTGCCAGAGGAGGGCTAGAGTTACTCAGGATGCAGCGCTCTGAGTCCTGTGCCCAAAAAGGCCATGATCCTCTCCTCTTCATCCCCACCTGCACTCCTGTTACCCCACCTCCTCCACACTTTGGATTCACTAAAGAGAGTGACCTGTTGCCTTTCTTTATGCATTCAGATTCAGAAGACCTGCCTCCTCCCACACCTCCAGGTATGTCCATATTTTTTCTAGTCCTGACAACTTTATAATAATAATAACATCAAATACTTATAGATGCTTTCAGGTACTGTTCTAAGCCCTTATATATCAATACATATATAACTCATTTAATCCCCACAATAACCTCTTAAAGTACTTTGATTATTCCCATTTTCCAGATGGGTAAACTGAGATATAGAAGGTTAGTAACATACCCAGGGGTAGCCAGTGGATTTGAACCAAAGCTGTCAGGGCCCTTGACCACCAATCTCACTTACCACACCTGTTCATTGGCCCTAACTACACAAAGACCAGGCAAAACTAACACAAAGAAGGGGAGACATTTAGCTCAGGTTATTGCTAATCTTCAGGACAATGCTGCAAAAAGGCATCTTGTATTGTATTTTACAGAAAGAGTAATTTGAGATGCAGAGAGGTTAAGTAACTTTCCTGGGATCACTCAGCCAGTTAATGGTGGAACCAAGCTTTGACACTAATCAGTTTGACCTCAGAGTACATACTCTTGGGAATCTTTTGCCTGTTTTCAAAGATCTTTTAAGTTAATGATTGAACGATATTCCTCTGTAATAAAAACCAAAGATTAGAAAAATCAGACAGCACATGATGTAAATTCTGAAATGATGCTGAAGGTAAATGAAAAGGCATTTTGTTTCATTGCAACAGACACTTCTAAGCATCTGCACAGCAGCAGGCATGATGCTATGGTTTCTGCATAAGTTAATTTATTTAATCCTTACAGTTGAGGATTAGGGAGATCAAGAAGCCTGTCCAGGATAACTCAGTTAGTAGAAAGTAATAGAACAGGAATCTTCAAACCCCACCTCTTGCCCTTTGAATGCATCTGGCTGTCCCCACACAGCCTCAGAAAACACCACACATCACACGTCATTTGCAGAAGCACCTGTGTCGGTCACTTGCCTGGAGAAGACCTTGATGTGTTCTGAGCGTTCCTGGGGGGACGGCCAGCCTTATGTGTTAGGGTCATGAGTGAGAGGGGAAAGATCATCTAAAGTTAAAGGGCCAGCATTGGGGTCAAGGGCAGTGGATATTCAAATAAAGGCTCATCTGTAGTTTTCTCACTTAATGTAACTCAGCTAAGCTGAAAATTACCTGGATGATGGGGAAATGAGAAAGGCCATACTGCATGAAAGGAGCCATCCTGGTCGTATGCTGCTGCTCCAAAACGTACTGGTTGAAAACAACCACCACCTAGTTGTCTGTCACGGTTTTGTGGGGCAGGGCTTGGCTGGGAGAGTCTTCCACTTCACATAGCACTGAGCAGGGTTACCTAGTGGCTGGTTTGGAGAGTCCAGGACAGCTGTACTCACATGCCTGGGGTCCTGGTGGAGACAGCTGGATGGATGGGCTCAGCCAAGGGCCCTCTTCCTTTCCAGGCGGTCTCAGGGCCTCTTCATATTCCCAAGGTCTCTCCAGGTAATTAGACATCTTACGGGGTGGCTCAGGGTGCTACAAGCAAGCCACGGTTCCCAGAGACAGGAAGTGGAAGCTGCCAGTGTCTTAAGGCACAGCATCGCTTCTGCCATACTCTGCTGGTCAGAGCTGTCACAGAACCCACCCAGGTTCAAGGGAGGGGACCCACCTCGTGATGAGACGCGTGTCCGAGAATCTGTGGCCTTCTTTAACCTACCACAGGAATCCTCTCAGCACCTTCAGACTTTTCTCAGTTTGCACTAAGTACATGGACATTTCTAAGGAGACCCTTTACATTTTGCTAACCTAGTAGATGAGACTATTTTCCCCTGGAGGTCATCACTATCTCTTTTTTTCCTTCTGGGTCTTTCCACAGCTTCTCAGGATCGCGTAACAGGTAGCCGCTTGTTTTAAATTGACATGGTAATAACTCCATGCCAAGAGAACCATCATAGGAGATGCCAGGCGGTGTGCTCAGGACAAGGCACAAAGAGGCTGGTGCAGCGTGGCTGAGGGGCTGCTTCTCTGCTGCTCAAGCCCATCCTGCTGCAGCCCTTTCCACGAGAAGGCAGGGCAGCCAGGACTCAATCAGAGGGGCGTCCCTGTCCTCACTGCAGCCTTGCCGAGGGGCGTGGCATTAGTACTTCTAATGCCTGTAAATGCTGACTTCTTGTTGTTTTATGTTTAAAAAAAAATTGTTAAAGTTTAGTTGATGCACAATATTATGATACAGGTATATGATAGAGTGATTTACAATTTTTAAAGGTTATACTCCATTTATAGTTATTATGAAATATTGGCCGACATCCATATATAATAAAGGGGAACAATAAGTTTTGTATAAAATTGTACATGCTGACTCTCAGGCTGGGAAGGGGGCATGTGGATTTGCCCAGGTCAGAGTAGGCAGGAGGGTGACAAGGGACTTGAAGGGAATGTGGCTCGGTCCGTCTGGCTGTTCTCAGCCTGCCTCCTCTGGGCACCATCCAGCAGTGGACCCCCATGATGGGCACCAGCTCATCACCCCCTGCCAGCTCCCCAGGGTTTCAGCGTCAGCGTGACGAGGCCGAGTTATTGTAACCTACAAGCGCAGTCAACACTAGCACTCTGTGACCGTCACCACTTCCCACCATCCATCACAGGAAAGGCCAGGAATCTGTGCGATTCTGGGAGGATTACAAGGTGGTCACGGGAGAACAGAAAGAAGAAAGTTAAGCATCTTCATAATTTGGCCACAAGGTCAATAAAACATTATGTTTTCAAATTTCCTCTAAAATAATTTGACAATTCTAAGTTTTCTACTTTTTTGTGTGGCATGCTGCTTTACATATGTATGTTTGTGTGTGTGTATCAATTGATATTAATATGACTAGTATGGAAGAATTAGATTTTACTTTAATTCTTTTTTTTTAAATAAAATTTATTTATTTATTTATTTTTGGTTGCGTTGGGTCTTCGTTGCTGCACGCGGGTTTTCTCTAGTTGCGGTGAGCGGAGACTACTCTTTGTTCCAGTGCACAGGCTTCTCATTGCGGTGGCTTCTCTTGTTGCGGAGCGCAGGCTCTAGGCACGCAGGCTTCAGTAGTTGTGGCACGTGGGCTCAGTAGTTGTGGCTCACGGGCTCTAGAGTGCAGGCTCAGTAGTTGTGGTGCATGGGCTTAGTTGCTCCACGGCATGTGGGATCTTCCTGGACCAGGGCTCGAACGCGTGTCCCCTGCATTGGCAGGCGGATTCTTAACCACTGCGCCAACAGGAAAGCCCCTTGTTTAATTCTTATAAATCCAAAACCTGTAAGTTCCAGTTGCAGTAGCTATTGAGTTGAAGGAAACACAATCTACCCAGAAAAAGTGATGACAAAGTAGTTAAAGGGCGGTCCCAGTCATAACCTCCCCAAACAGTCCATCCCACCCCCATTGCCTCCACCTCCGATTCCTCAGAGCCAAACCTCATCAGACTCACCCCTTCCCCAGGCACATCCAGCCTCGGCCTCTGTCTCTCTGTCCCAAACCCTCATGTCCATCTGCTCTGCCCCCGTCGCAGCAAGCGAGCACCCTTCCACTTTAGAAAGAGCGAGGAGAGAGTAAACAGACAGGACAAAGATAATGTTTTCTTCATCAGATGATAGAGGGAGGAAGGCAGGGAGCTCTCATGCATTAATACTTTTGGACCCATAAGAATTAGACTGAATGGACTCTCCTTCCCAGGAGACGTTTAGGCTAAAGATCCATCCGACGGCAGCCTGACTCCACCAGGCCGCTGGCTGTGAGGCAGTCGTTAGTGGGATCACATAAGTGATGCCATGGAGGCACATCCTGGCGTCCTTTTTCCTGTCATTTCAGGAGGAAGTAACTCTTGTGGAGGGGTCATTTCTAGTCTCTCTGGCTCATTTTCCAGTCCGCTGCATCCAAGAGACTACCCGACAGACATCCAGTGTGTTTGGGAGATCCACGTGGATAAAAAATTCCGCATAGGGGCTTCCCTGGTGGCACAGTGGTTGAGAGTCCGCCTGCCGATGCAGGGGACACAGGTTCGTGCCCCGGTCCAGGAAGATCCCACATGCCACGGAGCGGCTGGGCCCGTGAGCCATGGCCGCTGAGCCTGTGCGTCCGGAGCCTGTGCTCCGCAATGGAAGAGGCCACAACAGTGAGACGCCCGTGTACCACAAAAAAAAAAAAAAAAAAAAAAAAAAATTAAATATGTGCTATCAACATTTCAAAATTTTTTTTTTTTAAAAAGCACAAATTGTGGTTACAAATGGAGAGTCTACGGTTAGAGGGGGGTTCCAGAGGCTCAGAGGAAAGAGCAGGAACAGAAGGGAGCGGACGAGCAGGAGTGACAAGGGGCGCAACCCTCCTGCTGACTGCTGAGAACAGGAGGATCCGGACCTCACCATTCGGCGGGAGGTTCCTGTTTGCAGTTAAAGACACTGACAGCTGAGTCACCAATAATCAGTGTTACAGTGATCCAAAAAGAAGAAAAAAATCTGCTTCTGAAGACTTGGAGGATAGCAGGAGGAGGAATCTCAGGTTTTTAAAATGTCCTTTTGACACCACAGAGCTCAACCCCATGACTGCACAGATCAGGCAACCTCAACCCAGAGGTAGCCCATCTGGCTGTTCTCCCTCTGGGATGAATGGAGTTTCCCTCCAGGGCAGTGTAACAACTGCCCATGGTAGAGTAGCTGGATGAGAGTGAATGAAACCCTTAGAAGGAGGAGGGCCGAGCGTGGGAAGTTGAGCAGGGTCTGAAACTAGAAACACTCTAAGATCAATATTTTTTTTCTGGGGTTGGATATATAGGTGTATTTTCTACTCTAACTCTCCTTATATTGCAGTATAACTTTATAAGCTAGCTGCCCCAAGTCCCAAAGTGGGTACTACACAAATTTAAGTACTTTTATAACAAACAACAGCAATACTGGAGGCAGAGAGGATTATTTTCAATATTTCATTTATTCAAAAGTACATAAATATGTTACATAGTACATCATATAATGTAAACCAAAGAGACAGAACTTGACTTGAATAATAAACATTCTACTAAGAAAGAAATACTGCTCACAAAGATATATGTGCCCACCCAAGTCAGATTCCCTCGTATGCATCACAGAAGCACCGTGGCAGGGGATCAAAGCCAGCATACAAGTTACATTCATCACAGCATCGGAGGTTGGGATAAGGCCCATTGGTGATGGCCACAGTGACCTTGTCCTGGGTGACCATGGCTGGATCATTTTCTAAGTCTGAACAAGTAGGTTCCTTTGGAACTCTTAAGAAAAGACATACACAGAGCATAGGATTAGAATTTTTCTTCTCAGTCCATCTGTTACAATTGTCAGGGGTATCTGGACAGTTTGGGGCTGGAGCCAATCAGACACATGACACCAGCCCAAGACTAAAGTGCTTTGCCCCCGTCCCAAGGTCCTGTCTAATCCCTTTCTCTCCTAACATTGCCAGAAATGTATAATCAGGTTACAGCAAATAACGGAGAGTGAATTGCAAGTGTGGGTCACGAGATGATCACTGCAAGTCCTCCAAGTGCAGAGCATGACAGGTGCCAAAGTCAGCCGTCCCCTGGGTGCTGGGATTCACCTTCCAGCACACAGGCCTAACTTCCCTAGAATGGGAACACCACTGCTTCTTTTTTGTTTGTTTTTTCTCCGCATTATTAGATAAGGAATCTGAGACATGGAGAAACACAGTGCCTTGATCAAACACATACAAGCAGAGGAGGAGCTGTAAATAAAAGGCAGGTCATTGAAAGCTTGATGCAGGACTCTGTTCAACAACTTATGCTGCCGCCTTGGAACGTTAATGAATGGGAACACCACTGCTTCTGACAACCAATCTCTCCCATATTTGAAGGTTCCTTTCCCCAAAATCTAATGCTCACTTTTCTGATCTACACTCCCTTGTTAGGCAAACCCCAGGATCTTCACACAACTCAGCTTCCCCAAAGTCCTATAGGCCCACCTCACTGTCCCCAAGGCCAAGGACACACTGAGAGCTCCCCAACTCAGGCAAAAGAAGATCAACTCAGCCCGTCCTCTGAGTGAACACAGGCAGAGAGACTCATTCACACAGTCTTCAGTCTGCAGTGCTGTGGAATTAGCCAGCAGAGGGTAAACTCAATGAGGCCAAGTGACAGCAAAGCAACACAGAGCCACCTGGCTGAGAACATTCTACTTATGAGCTCACAGCCCCAAACAGGAAGGCAAAGAAAACCCTCCCGCAGTTCCTGACCTCACCCAGGGTGTGGCCATGGGGCAAGGAATGACCCTACTCAAGCACAGAACCCCAGGATCCCATCTGAGGGAGTGTTAGCCACTCTTACCCACATCACTCACTTCAATGCATTGGTTACTTTGTAGTAAAGACAGAAGACAGCAGCCGTCAGCACAAGCACAGCCAAAAGATACCGCCACAAATGCAGAACATAATTGTGTTAACTTGGGAAGTTTTACCTAGGCAGAGAAGTGCAGGCAAGCAGTGAATGTGGTTTCCCTCCCCACAGCCACCTAGCAACCTCAATATGCTTCCTTCAGTGGAGGAAGAATGAACCCAAACCACAGATCCTTATGCGTGTAAAACACAAATGTGTCTTCTTGGGGGGGCCCAGAGACGGGGGAAAGGGTTCATTTCTAAATGAGATGGGACTGAAATGCAAAGTCCAGAGAGAAGGAAGGAAAGAAAGTGGGAAGAATCTTTTTCTCTCTTTCACATGCAGTAAAGTGCAGCTGTAAATAACCAGCCTGCACTTGAGCAAATGGTTTTATTCCCAAACACCTGGGCCTCCTGAAATATGTTCCCTTTCAGAGTCAGAATTAAACCCTTGCCTGTACATCAGGCTTAAAAATCTTCTATGGCAACTATTAAGGGAATGACTTTTTTTAAATGTTATGTTCAAAAATACTAAGAATATACTAATCTATTTTGTAAGTGATATGTGTTTCAGGAAAAGGAAGCTTTCAATTCTCCCTCTGACAACTGCCATTTTTCCTCCTAAACGCTAAATCTTTCCAGGAAGTCCCATTTGTGTGGATGAAGCAATTTGTTTAATCTGACTCCCTGAAACTGGGGAAAAGTGAGCCAGAAGAGAGGAATAAACAATCGAACTGCCAAAGCGTACTTACGAGCATCTAAGCCATCAACGCTGGATAAATGCCCACAGTTTAAAAAAATTACAATTAAAATCAACTTCAGGGAACAGTGCATCTTATCAGGAATTTCTCAAACCCTTAATTTGAGAAAGAAAATTCTAATTATCCTGTTAGGAGTAATTGAGATGTAAGTTTGAAGAGCTCGCTTTTAGAAGCACAGTCTCCACCAGTGCGACCAGAATGGACAACCACTGTCCATCTCCAATTTGTATGCCTATCAGGCCTTAGGCTGTGTGACATCACCTCTTTTGTCACCAGCTCTCTTTCATGGAGTTCTGAATTCCATTCCATGTTCAGATATATTTTAGCACCAATGGAAATGTGAATGCCCCAATAATATTTTAAATCATTTAATTTCAATCTCACCTTTTCAGATTTTGTTTCTCTCAGAGGACCATTTAAGGTTTGACTGTTAATCAAAAGCAAATTTGGGGGGTGGGAAAGCGAATTTGGGATTTCAATAAAATAAAAAGACAGTGATGTGGGGAGGCTAATATCTGAAAATACCCATATCTAAAAGTACAGTCATAGAAGACTGGTTAGACTTTATGTCTTAGCAACACAATGAAATAGTATATACTTGTAGCTTTGAACAGGATTTGGATATAGGTTCACTGACTTCAGAATATTATCATAATTTATAGTTAAGACAAAAAGATTTCAAAAAGCAATTTGAAGAGGATATCTGTTCTAAATCGGGTTTCTGTGATTTCAAGGTACTCACACCAGCAAAGCTGGTTCCATTAAATGAGGGAATTACTTTAACTACAAAGGGTTATTCCTTGCTGCTCTGGCCAAATCCTGGGTGAGGTTACAAACTGCAGGGGAGATATAACCCAAAATGGTGGCATAAGATCTCTGAAAATTCTCTCCTCTGTAAAAGCAATGAAAAATCTGGCAAAAAAAGAAATTGTCAGAATCAGGTTTTTCTGACTCTGGATACTAACTATAAGCTTTCAGCAGCTCAGGAAACATTTATTTAAGAACTGAATCTCAGTATTGAACAGCATGCTTTGTGGCACTGTTCCATCATTCACTCTCCAGCTCTATGGTAGCCTTATTTTCAATAGCCTAGATTCCAACGCAGTCACCAGAGGGAGCAGAACAGAGGTAGAGCCCTTTCAGAGTCTCATTCCCAAAGAACTGTCATTATCTGACTCATCTGCTGGTTTTCTGGAAGACGTCACTTGCTTGCAAAGCTATTTGCATTTGACCTAACTTGGAGTCCACTCAGTGCAAAAAGTCTTCTCCTCACAGAACTTTTGACAAAATGTTTTAACTTCCTGGCTCTTTGAGGCATTGGATTATTTGGGGCAACTGACAGACTAGCCAAAAAGCTTAAAGGAAAAGCTGGTAAATTAGATGTTCATAGGGGTTTTGAACAGCTCTGACATATCTGTGGGAGTCTAGAAGTCCATGCACATGTATAGAGCTGTGTGCATGCAGGGTTGTGAGCATGCTCAAGAAAGACATGAGATGGCCCTATGCATTCAACCCTGGCTGATCTTGAAGCTTTTCCCAAGCAGGAAGTGAAGGCAAAGGGAGAGTTTTAAACTGCTTGGCTGATACTGTTGAAGGCATGCCCCAGTAAGCACACAGAACCCCTCATGAAAGACTGGGAGGTATACTGGGTCCAGGCATTTAAGGTAATCTTAAATGCTTAGTAGCCAATCATTAGCTGACTACTAAGCTAATCAACAGAGACTTCAGTGTCCACACACAATAAAGAATACAGACTTTACAATGAATTAGTTGAGAAAAGTCACTAAACAAACAACAAAAACAAACCCTGGAGAATGGGGAGAGCCTGATTTCTAGAGTTGCTATGTTATATTATTTTTTCTTGCTTATTTTTTGGCCATGGTGTGTGACTTGCAGGATCTCAGCTCCCCAACCAGGGACTGAACCCAGGCTATGACAGTGAAAGCCCGGAATCCTAACCACTAGGCCACCAGGGAACTCTATATTATCTATATTATTTTAAATGTGCAGTTCTCAACAAAAGAATGAAAGATATGCAAAGGAACAAGAAAGCATGGCCCATAAAAAGGGGGAGGAGGGAAGCAGTCAATAAAAACTTTCCCTGGTGGGGGGGATAAACTGGGAGATTGGGACTGATATATACACACTACCTTATATAAAATAGATAACTATTAAGAACCTGTGGTATAGCACAGGGAACTGTACTCAATACTCTGTAATGGCCTATATGGGAAAAGAAATCTAAAAAAAAAGAAAAGAAAAGAAAAGAAAAAAGAGTGGATATATGTATATGTCTAACTGATTCACTTTGCTGTATACCTGAAACACAACATTGTAAATCAACTATACTCCAATAAAAATTTAAAAAAAAACTTTCCCTAAAGAAGCCCAGATGTTGGCTCTACTAGACAAAGACTTTAAATCAGCTATTTTAAACATGTCCAAAGTAAACCACTTCTTTTTATTTTAATATTTATTTATTTATTTATTTGGCTGCACTGGGTCTTAATTGCAGCACACGGGATCTTCACTGCCACGTGCAGGATCTTTTAGTTGTAGCATGTGGGCTCTTAGTTGAGGCATGTGGGATCTAATTCCCTGACCAGGGATCAAACCCAGGACCCCTGCATTGGGAGCACGGAATCTTAACCACTGGACAACCAGGGAAATTTCCAAAGTAAACCACTTCTAAAGAACTAAAGGGAAGTATGAGAATAATGTCTCCAATAGAGAAGATCAATAGAGAGAGAAATTATTTTTTAAAAGAACCAAATGGAAATTCTGGAGTTCGAAAGTACAATAACTGAAAAAAAAATTCACTGGAGGGGCTTAACAACAGATTTGAGCAGGGAGAAGAAAGTGAAGACAGGTCAATTGAGATTATCCAGTCTAAGGAACCGAAAGAAAAAGTAAATAAAAATGAACACGGACCTTCCAATTTCCACTCCAATATGTAAACAGCTCGGGAACTGTCATCCTCAAAACAAGAAAAAAAAATTGGAACAAACAAAATCAACAAGTCTTCTTAAGTTTAACAAGAGAATTGAAGTCACATGGAAAATAGCCACCCCCAAAAGTTAAGAGACAGGTGAATACAGAGAATCATGACATACAGTACACCAGGAGAAGAAGTCACTGCTGGAGCCAGCAATGGGTAGGAACAATTAAATAGTAATTGATGAATTGCTGGAGGCTGAATGAGGACTAGCTTGAGAGAGAAAACAAACAAAAAAAACAAAACAGAAACAACAAAACAAAACCAAAATCCTCCTGGAGGCTGAGTTTTGTTTTGTTTTGTTTTTGGTGGTAGGGGGCACACTTTCATGATTGTTACCTATAGGAACTCAATTAGGTTCTTATGGTAAAGACTTTAGAAAAAACCCCTTGTGCTTTGGTCTCCAATGACACCACATTGGAGGTGGCTTTGTTACTGCTGGGAGATAAAGTCCTGAATTTCCACTAGGCTTCTTCTAGTATCACCACATCAGTTAGGTGCAACAGTGCCTCATCTCCACCAGATGAGGGTGGAAGTCCAGACTTCCCAAGGTCTCCACTGACACCACAGGGGCTGGGAAAGGATGCAGGTCTCAGCTCTACTCAGGCTTCTCGGGCACTAACCTGAGAGAGGGGGTTGGGACACCTCTTTAGAGCCTGGTGAAAATGGAAGTCTAGTTTCTGCATGTAGTCTCTGCTGTGGGGGACAGGAAGGGGAGGAGAAGTGGGACCACAGTTTTTTCTGTGGCATTTGGCTGGAACACAGCAGTTATTTCCTTCTTTCTAGGCTGCCTGTTTCCTGGTCCTTTGGCTAGAAACAGCAGGCTTTTGTTGGGCTTTTTCTGTCTGCATGCACTGGTGTTTCCAGGTTGCCAGCTTCTTCGGCTCCAAGTCTGGAAATATGAAGTGAAAACAAAATCCAGGGGACCCACCACCATGTTTCCCTGGATCTCAAGATTACTAAGCTTGTCTGTTTTCATCTCTCCATCTGTCAGAGTCTTATGTTTGTTTTATATGTTCAGGGTTTTCAGCTGCAGTTAGTGGGAAGCATAGGGAAAGGTCCATCTACTCCATCGTACCAGAAGCAGAAGTCTCTCATGCGGGAGACTTTGACATCAACCCTCTACTTAATGACCAGAGCCACTGTGCCAACCCTGCTTGTCCGACCCTGAGAGTGAATGCCTCCTTAAATTGTGCACCCCAGGCACCTCACGTGTGTCATCCTAGACTGGGCCCTGTCATCTCATCATAGCTTATCTTTCCAGCCTCATTCCCCACTGCATTTCCCCACACCCAATGTATTGTCATGCCTGAGTTTTGGCTAGATGGCTCTCCAGTCTCTCTCCTCCTCTATCGGCTGAAATACGAATCCTGCAAAGCTTCACTAAAATGCCATCTCCTCTGTAAACTTTTCACTGATTCCCATCTGCCCCCCATCCCATGTTAATTGCTCCTTTCCCTCTGTATCCATGACCTTTGTTTGTACCTCTCTGAAAATTTGACTTCTGTTTGCCTTAAGGTTTTCCAGCTCCTGCTTTAACTCTGAACAGACATTTGCCTTGAGTAAAGGAACCTACTATGCTCACACTCACTGAACCCAGTACTTTGAGTTAAATTAACTGTGGGTTTCCTTCTGCTTTTTATCTCACTCAAAAATGTTTCATTTTTCCAAGTTTCTTTTCTATTCCTTCCTATTGAAGCAGCAACGATTCTGAGGGACACAGTCTTGAATATGGTAAGTCATGATTAAGGAGGTAGGCTATGTTGACTTTCCTTACAGAGCTGACCACTTCATCTCTTGGTTTCCTTCTATTCCTGTAGTTACTTGACTGTTGAGTTACTTGATGACTCTGTACGTTTAAAGTGTGATTTTTCAAGGTGTAAGTTTCATGAGGAACGAACTCTGGATCCCCAAGTATCAAAAAGAGAGCCCAGAACCCATTAGGTGCTAGCACATGTCATGGACGATGACTCAAATATGAATTTTATCAATCTGGTAACACCTTTCCCCACCTGAGCCTCTAAATTCAGACAGAGCAATAAATTCGGACATAGCAGTAAGCCCTGACCAGTATTATTTCATTTATTGATAAGGATATTTCACATTGTGTTACCAACATTAAACTATTGGCCTGACCATTTCTAACGTGTTTTAGTAACAGCTTTCTAGAGATGACTAGGAGGAAATAGCTAAAACCTCTGTTTGGCAGATGAGGAAACTGAAGCTCAGAGAACAAGTGACTCCCTTGGATCACTTAGCAAGTCACTGGCAGGACTGGAACTAGGGCCTGGTTCTGTGATTTTTCCCTCCAGCCCCTGTCCTCCCAGGTCCAACACCTTTCCAGCCCCCTGCCTTCTGAAACCGTTTGAAATGATATGTTGTTTCCTATTTCCAGTCCCCCCAACTCTATATCCAGAGACTTTGATTTTGACTCTGAGCTGAAAGATGGCAAAGAAATCCAGCTGCATTTCATGTAGGGAAAGGGGCTGGTTATTATCATTATGTTTTCATCCTAAGAGCTATCTCATTGGCAATTCACGTGGCATGACTAGTCAAGAGTCCTGGGACTGATGGGGACCAGGGGCCATGTGTTCCAGATGACAAAAGGTAAGCAGTAGCTGTATTCAGAATCAGTGAGCTGAACTCTGTGATGTGATTACAGGGGCTTGTTTCCTCTCTGTGGGAGATTCTTTGTAATTCACACTCAAGGCCTTTTACCCAGGTCAGTTATTTTGCCAAGTGCCCATCCTGTGACTAACACCTGGGTCCGGTGGTTGCACACCCTCATACCTGCAAATTGTATCTACGGTGGCAGAAAGCAGCCCAGATGCCAGTCTCCTGGGAGTAGCCCTGTGAGGCCCCCTTACTTGGCCCAAGTGCAGCTCTGTGCCCCTTCCACAGCTCCTTCTACTCTGCTCCTGGGATTCTCATCTTGACCTCCAGACACCTGCATGGCTGAGGGCCTTGCTCATGCTGCATCATCCTGTTCACAAACAAGATGACGGGTATATTAACAAGCAATGGAGGAGTCCAAGACCAGGGAGTTTTTGGTGCAACATATTTTTCCATGAGGTAAAACTTAACTCGTGTAGATTTTTCCATTCCATTTGTTGTTTAATTCATTTTAATTTAGCTTAAGGATAAATGTTTATTGAACCCCTACAATGGGTCAACACTTTTAAGATGGGGATAACAGTAGTGCAAAAAAAAAAAAAAAATCAGCAGCCTTCTCCCTGTATCTTCATGTGTTCCTTTCTCGGTGTTTGTCCCCATCTCTTCTTATAAGAACACCAGTCTTATTGGATTATGGCCCACCCTAATGCCCTCATTTTAACTCGATTACCTCTTTAAAGGCCCTATCTTCAAATACATAATATTCTGAGATACTGGGGGTGAGGACTTCAACAAGTGAATTGGGAGAGAGGGGGCACAATTTGGTCCCAAACAGGTATTTTCATGGGTAACTGACCTCCTCTGTCATTTGAAATCCAAAGCTGTTGTCAGGTGAAGTAACTCTTCTTGCATGGCTACCCTGAGACTCTTGCAATTCCCTTGCCCAGGTTAATACCTGAGAGGTAAATCATTTAAATAGGCCATTTTCATCCAAATATAGATAAAGCAAGACTTAGCGTTCCCACATCACCACTTTCACATTCTTAAAAGACAGTTCCATGCCATGTATTAGACAATTAACCCAGAATTTTAGTTTTCTGCTCGTTCTGACAGGGTCTCTCCAAATGCCCTCCGAAGACACATTTCCAAGGTGGTTTTGAGGAAAAACCACAAGCGTAGACAAAGCTGAATTCTTATCCTACCTTAGTCACTCTATAACTTTAGCTAAGTGACTTAACATCACTCAACTTCAGTTTTCTAGTCTGTAAAATGGGGAGATCACAGCCTACTTCATACTATGGCATGATGGTATTCTGAACGTGAAGCACCTGGCACAGGCTTGGCACAAAAGAGGTGCCCAGTAGATGCTAAGTGTCAATTTCTTCTTCCCTTGCTCTTCCCATGCTCTGATCTCTCTCCTCTACTTAAACAGCAAAAATATTTTGTATTGTCCCTAATAACATCACCATTCCAGAATATTTGGAAGCCTCTCTTCTCTTTTATTTCCTAGTTTGAGAGTCAAATGGAGGTCACTTCAATAACATTTAATTAAGATAATAATATAGTGGTTCTCAAAGTGTGCCTGAGGCCAGCAGCATCAGGAGCAGTATCTGGAACTTGTTAGACATGCAAATTCTCAGGCCTCAGCTCAGAACTTCTGAGTCAGAAACTCTGAAGTGGGACCCAGCCATCTGTGTTTCATCAAGCCCTCTAGCTCACTGGAATGCAAGCTTATTTAAGGAACCACTGATCTATGTTTAAGAACATGGACTCTGGAGCCAAGATGCTAAGATTTGATTCCTCTTCCACTTTTCATTACTATGTAACCGTGTCTTAAGTGACTTCTCTGGTCATCAATTTTCACATCTACCGAATTGTAAGACTTGTAAGACTCCCTATCCAATAAACCATTAATATCTCTGTGTCGCTGTCTCCGGGCTCTTTCTTCAGTCTCTCAGCTGGGCAATTACAAGGTCTGCAGGTCTGGAGGGCACAGCCTAACAACCACGCAGCTAATGTTGAAGTGTACTTATGTCCTCACACAGTAAGCCACCAAAATTGATTTCTCCTTCCTGGAGCCCTTGGGGAGAAAAGCATTTATGATTCTCTGTAAAGAAAGATAAGTTCGGGACTTCCCTGGCGGTCCAGTGGTTAAGATCCCACATGCCGCGTAGCCAAAGGAAAAAAAAAAAAAGAAGAAAAAAAGATGAATTTACTAGAAGATTCTTTAATTGCATTAAAAAAATCTGTAATGAAACCTAACTTGTGATTTGTAATCACCACATATAAAAAAACAATCATTTTCTTTTCTTTTTCTTTTTATTTTTGGGCCGCACCACGCGGCATGTGGGATCCTAGTTCCCCAACCGGGGATCTAACCCGTGCCCCCTGCCTTGGAAGCATGGAATCTTATCCACTGGACCACCAAGGAAGTCCCCCCATTTTATTTTTCTTTCTTATTTTTGGCTGAAGGGTAATGCCTTGAAGATAAGGGCTTTTAAATTATTTACTTACTTAAAATCAACTCTTATCATAAGAGCAATACATGTCTGTTACAGAAAAATAAGAAAGCAAAGACAATTAAAAGAAAAAAATTCCATAATCCAATCTACTTATGAAAAATAGCTGTTAACAACTTCACACACACACACACACACACACACACACACACACACACACATAAAATCATGGGTATCTTTCCTATAGATATGCCTCAATTAAAGAATTAACTTTGGGGCTTCCCTGGTGGCGCAGTGGTTGGGAGTCCACCTGCCGATGCAGGGGACGCGGGTTTGTGCCCCGGTCCGGGAAGATCCCACATGCCGCGGAGCGGCTGGGCCCGTGAGCCGTGGCCGCTGAGCCTGCACATCCGGAGCCTGTGCTCCGCAACGGGAGAGGCCACAGCAGTGAGAGGCCCGCGTACCGCAAAAAAAAAAAAAAAAAAAAAAAAAAAAGGAATTAACTGTGGAGTAATCCTTTGTATGGGTTGTATGGGTTGTATGGGTTTACAAATGTGTGTTCTCTTTAATATTTTACAATAATGAGCATGCCATAATTAACACTTTGATACACAAGTTTATGCATATATCTGATTATTTCATAAAAATAAGTTCTCAGAACTAGAATTACCAGGTCAAGTTCCACATATTTATATAGTGTCGAACTGCTCTAAAGAAATGTGGTACTAACATAATCTTCCACTTAAGAGTGTATAACAGCAAATGTTTCTCCATGTTATCTCCAGCAGTGGATAATTTAATTTTAAAATTTCTGGCTGTGGCCTTTTGAAAGGAGAACTTAACTGATTTCATTTGAAACCCTGGTTCAATTTTTTTCCCCTCAGCTTCAGTCAAATTCATTTGCCCAACATAGTAAAATGAAAAGGGGCAAAGGGACAAGGCTTCTTAATGCCTCCATCATGGCAAATGGCTTGGCAGCTCTGAGGGTCAGCAGTCTTATAATTCTGGTCTCTCACACCATCTGATGAATAAGTTTCCTGCTGGCCTCCAGGGATACATATCAATTCCAGCCATATACAGATTTATGTGAGAATATTGCAGCTGTATGACTGGTTTATTATCAGCAATTCCCAAAGAGGGAGTGTTCCCTTTACCCCACTCGTTCACAGAAGGTTTATAGAGAGTACTATAACTAAAGCCCTTCACTGGGGTATATCAATACACAGCACAGAGTAGGCACTGAGTAATTAATTACTCGTGGAATTGATACGACATTCTTGCTTTGCAGTTCTGTGTGTTAAGATCATAAATGAGTTGATTAAACCTTCTCTGCTCTTCCCCCAAAATGCAAATTCTTAAGAGTCAAAGGACTGACCTGGATGAAGGTGAGTAGCAGGGCACTGTCACACACCCGTAAGACAGGGTGAGACCCGACTGATTCTGCTGATAAAGATAAAACAAGCCACTTCTAGATTCAGACAGTTTATTATTTACAGAGACAGTGAAAGATGTGCCAAATCCCTGTTCCACACCCCAAAAAGGATGAGACCAAAGCAAGAGGGGCTGAATGCCCGCAGTGCAAGTTGTGGAGTATTTCGATGCTGAGGAGTCAGTTCTAGCCTGTAGCTAAGTGGTTTTATATTCTGAAGTTTTATTTTGGAGGGGGGAAAGGGGCGGGGAGGGGGCAAGGCAGAAAGCCTCAGAACTCATCAGAATCCAGAGACAATGAGAAACTGTCTCACGACAACCTCCCAGAGGAGACGGAAGCGACAGAAGGTCCTGTAACGACTCCTTACAAGCCTCTCATCGTCTCTTGATCTCGGAGTACGAAGCATTCCGCCAAAACTTGGAAGAGCCTTTGCTGGCACGGCCTATGTGGAAAGGTGCAAGGATGCCAAGACACAATGATAGTGGGATTGTTGTTTAATTTTCTCTTTAATAGTACAAATTGTAATAGTACAAAGTTAATAGTACAGAATAGTAAAAATTCTTTTTAGTACAAATTCCATTTGTAAGTACAAGCCCGCTGTTTAGTATGGTCCGTGAGCTAAGAATGGTTGAGCTAAAATTCAAAATATTTCATGACATGGAAATTACATGAAATTCAAATGTCAGTGTCCATAAAGATTTTGGAACACAGTGATACTCATTTGTTTAGAAGTTGTCTATTTTTGCTTTCATGCTACAACAGCAGAATTGAGTAGTGTCAATAGAAAGTGGCCTACAAAGCTTAAAAGATTATCTGGCCCTTTACAGACAAAGTGTGCCAATCCCTATCTAGCACCAGATATATCTTCTCAAATTGCTACACCTCCTCCTTTAATTTCTATTCAACCTGTTCTTTTGTTGTGATTTTAAACCAGCTGTCTCATATATACACTACTATGTATAAAATAGATAAATAATGAGAACCTACTGTATAGCACAGGGAACTCTATTCAATGCTCTGTGGTGACCTAAATGGGAAGGAAATCTAAAAAAGAGGGGATATGTCAATATGTCTATGTATAACTGATTCACTTTGCTGTACAGCAGAAACTAACACAACATTGTAAAGCAAATATATTCCAATAAAAATTAAAAAAATAAAAAACCAGCTTCATATACATATGAATAAATAAATAAATAAATAAACCAGCTGTCTCAAGTCCCAAAGTGGATAATATAAAAACTCTTTAAATACAAAAGTAAAAGAAACGTCACCAGAAAAGGATACAAGAGTCAAAGAAATTTTTTCCATAATTGCATATTTACTGAAAAATACATCAGAGGTAATGTAAATATGACCTCCTAAAGCAAATGAAGAAATAAGAATATACTTTAACTGAAATTCTAAAAAATTTTACTAAAAAGAAATTAAATGTAAACCATAAAGATATTATAAAGATATCTGTTCCCAGCATTTCCAGGTTAGACTCCTTCACTTTGGTCACAGAAGCATGTCAAGAGGTAATGGAGCCTGGCATAGACAGTACATCCTTCACACAAATGAATTGTGGCAGGGGGTGGCACAAGGTAGTTCACCTGTATTTGGTGAACTGCCACAATATTATTCTCTAAGGCTACATAACAAGTATCTAACAACTAAAGGGTTAGGAGATATCAGATTTTTCAGGATTATCTTCTTCCAAACTCTGTTATATGCCTTTTGTGTCAAAGTCATTGCTTTCAATATTTTTCTTCAATGCTCTAAAGATATATTTTTAAAAATTAGATTTGTGGAGTTTTTTCTAAGTCCATTTGTTACATTCATCAGGGGGTTCTGTCTGGAAGTTTTCTACTGAGGCAAATCATACCATGTGACCTCTCTCAATTCCTATCCAATCCCTTCCTCCCCTAACTGTTTTATAAAATGCAATGAGGCTGTAATAAATCAAGGAGAACAAACTGCAAACTTGTCACCATATTGCCACTTTCTGACCTCGTCAGTGACTAACCAACTAGACCTTAAAGGCTTAAAAGGTGCCTATATTCTACCATACCCTAAGATAGTGGTGGGAAGATGGACAGTAATAAGAAGCTCTTAATCTTTTTGTGTCATGGAGAAACCTAGTCTGGTGAATCCTATGGACCCTTTCAGAATAACACATTTAAGTATTTAACATAAAATACACAGGATTACAAATGAAATCAAGCAAACTGAAATATTTTAAAAACCAAATGTATAATATAGTAGTATATGTGCTTCTTTACAATTAGATTCAATGCCCAGAATACTGACGGGTCTAATAACTACCACACACAAATCATGGCACTCTAGAGTTCATTATATAACTATATGTATTTGTCAAAAGGCAAAGAATTATACACTAAAATTTGTGACTCTTTATGTTGACTATACCTTAATGAAGCTGACTTATAAAAATAAAAATCTATAGTGGTAGTCTAATAACTATAAGTTTGAGGTTTTGATAAAATTTTGAGACAGCTCTAAGAATACTAATGTGATGTGAAAATGTCATTTATTTTAGTGACAAGGCGATAGGTGTTTCTAAGTCTACTAATTCTACTGTGGCTAGCTTTACTAATCATTAAACTGTTACATTTCAGTAGGAGGTTAACAAAAATAAAGATGGGAATATCTTTCCCAATTTGGGTTGATGGCCCCCATGAAATATATACACGGAATGTATACACACAGTACACAGAGGGTAGTGAGACTAGAGAGTAGTGAGACTACTTGCAGAGCAGAGATAAACAGAGTATCTGTGGACATAGCTGAGGATAAGCAGCCCTTAGGAATCAGAAGGGTCTGCATGCCATAGTCATGCCTCCGGCTTACTTACTCTCACGAGGACATCCAGTCCTCAACTTGTATACAGCCAGCCCAAGAATTCTCCAACAGTAAAGAACCAAGAGAAGTTACAGAGGTCTACTTCCAAGCTCCCAAGTTCTTCATGGGCGTGACATTCCCCTGTATCACAGGTGCTAACTTTGCCATGGCAACACCAAGCATGCGGCCAAACACCTGGCTACAACTAGGAATGGATCCTCCTGGTTCAGTCTAGGACCATATCCTTCCCCAAACCCCACCGTCCCATAGTCCAGTAAGGAGTCAGTGGAAACAACGGGCATAAAAGTGATGCGGGGGTGTCGGGCCAACAAGGAAGGGCTTCTATTGTTATCCCTATCAATTCCATACAAAAACCCTCTACCAGGTGTAAAATACTTCCTAATTTCCATAAGTATACACATGGTAGGAAACACAAATGTGAGAATTGTTTTATAAAGTCCCAAACCACAAGAGATTATAGTACCTAAAAAGTGTAGTTCAGAGGAATTAGTGATTAATTCTGTAGCACAGTGCAGGTCTGTACTTGCTTTTGAATATGAACAGAATTTTCCCTGTTATCCAAAAGGAAAAGCATTGTAGAGGGAAAAGCATGTGCAAAGGTAGAGAATGGGAGGCAGGCAGGAGTAAGCGTACCAAAGGCTTTGTATGCCATGCTAATGAGTGATGTGACTCAGTATGGCGCAGCAAACACCAGAAGGATCAGAGGGCAATGCAGAGGATGAAATGGAGATAATTAAAATGAAGGCTAGGGAATTCCCTGGCAGTCCCGTGATTAGGACTCCCCGCTTTCACCGCCGGCGCCTGGGTTCGAGCCCTGGTCGGGGAACTAAGGTCCTGCAAGCCGTGTGGTGCGGCCAAAAAAAAAAAAAAAAGGCTAAAAGACCAATAAAGAAAATCCTGGAACTTTTCAGCTGAAAGTCGGTGCTGGAAAACAGAAAAGGCAGAGATGGAGAAAAAGAGGAAAGTTTTCCTTAAAAAAAAAAAAAGGAGGGGCGAAATCAAAACAGTGATTTATTGGATATATAGGAATAAAAGAGGGAGGACCACTGAAGTCTTTAGTTTTCTGACCTATGGTCTTTCAGCTTTATTTAAGGAAGTCAACATCCAGTTGTTAATATTGATCTTGCTCATAAACTGCAGATTGGTATTTCTGAAGAAGAGCCAGTTTTCTTTGGACTGTGCAAACACTCTAACATGGATCAAAGTTACCTTACGACCACAAGAGGCAGGACATACATGACAAATACACTGCTTACCGTTAAGTCTGGGGGACTAATCTTTGCAATCATTAAAACCAGAACATTTACAGTTAAAGACTTTTAACTTTATAAATTCTGTACCTATCAGATCTGTGGTAGGTTTCTCTTTCAATCTTCCTAAGTCCATCTAACAAACACTCTGGATAATTACTTATAGAAAAATACATTAATAATTTTTCGAGACCACTCCACAAGTACGTAAAAAGAAGGCAAAAGAGCACGATATTCTCATTAGGTAAATATTCCAACATAACAACTCAGATGAAAACTTAAGAAAAAGAAAATAAAAATTACTTTGCCCAGAAAACCCATAGTAGGAAGTACTAAGACAAAACTAACGTGGGGCAAGATTTCTTTTTCTTTCTTTCTTTCTTTTTTTTTTTTTTTTCTTTTTTTGGCCATGCCACACGGCTTCTGGGATCTTAGTCCCCGGCCCGGGATGGAACCCAGGCCACCACAGTGAAAGCGCTGAGTTCTAACCACTGGAAGGCCAGGGAATTGCCATAGCAGAGTTCGACGTCTATTTCCTACACAGAACACAACCAGAACTACAGAAGTGACGGGCCAAATTTGCAGAATGCTGACATTACAAGTGTATTTTACTCTACTTTGCACTTCTTCGCAAGGTGCGGTTGAAAGGGGCGGAAAGGCATCATAGGCCTGCCTATCCCGGGGGCATCTGGAAAGAGCCACCCGCCCCCACTTCCCCGGACCCAAAGCTTCAGGGTCCTTCAGGTCCAGCTCGCATTCTGCTCCACCGCAGACCCGAGGCCGCCTTCCTGCTCGCTCTTCTGGGGCCGGGAGGGCAGACCCCACCCCCCTTCGGGCGCAGGCCTTTCTCCACCTTCCACCCGGCCCGGGGGACACGAGGGCGGCCCGGGCCACTTGACAGGGCGAAGCCCCAGGGCCACACGCCTTCCTCACACACCACCCGCCCTGGCCCCACACCAAGGGCAACGCCGTCCCAACCTCCTCCTCAGCTAAAGCCGAACGACCGTCACCCACCTGACACCCTCGGAGAAGAGAACGCGTGTACGGAGCGGGCTGAAGACTTTCTGAAAAGCCGACTCCACCGCCTGGCCGCCGCGTCCCCAGCCCCACGCACCCCACCGCAGCCCGCGGAAAGGCTCGGCGTCCGCGCCACAGACCCGAGGGTCGGGACGAGGTCCTTCAGGTCTCGAGAGCCACGACACCACACCTACCTCATGACGTACTCTCCTCACCGGACCGACCCTGCAGGTCAGTCCAGCCACCGGCATCCACACGACATCTCCGGGGCCAACGTCAAACCACCACTGGGTTCCCACGCGCACAGCACCACGCCTGCGCACAGCCCAGCAGCTGGACCAGGCTGTCAGTGCGCATGCGCCGGACTCCAGCTCTCCCCCCCTCCGCCCAAACCGGCCGGCGCGCGCATGCGCGTTTACGGTAGTTGGTCTCTCCCGACCCCGGCGAGAAGCCGCGGCTCTGGGGTTTGCAGCCAGACGAGGCGGAAGTCGCTCTGTTCCTTTACAGTCCCTCAGTCTGGTGGAAATTGAAGAGCTGTAAGAGAGGTTCCGGAGCTGGCCTGGTGTGTAGGTGGCCAGATGGAGACCGAGACCGTACACCCGCCACTGACCCGCCGCCCGCCGCTGGCCTCTTCCTGGGATGCCGCGTGCGGAGCCCTGGCCCAGAGTCTCCATCTCAGCCGGTCTGGTCTCGGCGCCCGGGACGCCGACTGGGACGAGCTGCTGGCGCCGCCTGCAACCGGGTGCGCCGGGCCGGCGGGGACTGGGGTTGTGCTCGGTGCCAGCCGCGCTCCTGGGGGAGCCGGGAGGGGAGGCGGGGGCCGTGAGGGGAGAGGGTCTGGGCCCGGAGCCGAGCCGGTGACGGTCTGTGCGGGCGGCGAGGGCAAAGGGGCAGGTCCCGTGTGGCGGGCCCGCGGGAAAGAGGAGGGGACTCCCGCGTGAGCGTTGGGCGCAGGGGACGGGGGGCAGGTGACCTGAAGACTCGGCGTTTCACTCCCATCCCCCTTGTGTCCGTCACGTTGGCTCCTGAGGCCCCCTGTCGGGATCAGAACCTCCTTTCTATCCCGAAACAAAAACTTACTGTCGACCAAAATAGGCATTAAAAAAAAAATCCGGATGTCGAAAATCTTCATCAGCTTAGCTTTGAAAATGGCACACTTTGGTCCTTTATTGCATTCTGCACCCCCCCACCCCCACTTCTGAACTGTTTTTTAATGTACACTAGCTGCCCAGTACATATATTTCATTAACTGGACAGGCAATTATAGGAAGTCGCTTAGAATGTATTACAGAAGTCAAGGGAAAAGAGTGGAGAGCCCTCACGTCTAAAGCATCATTTCCTTACGAGTTCTGTATTGAGCATTTCGTCAGTGCTTTGCAAGGCCCTTGGTCTCCAAAAGCAAATGTAAATGAATAGGATAACATGTCAACCCCTGTGGCCCATTAAGTGGGTTAATGACAGTGTTCAGAGAACTGTATAATATTCTTCATTTTCTTTTCAGCGAGGATCTGGTGATTTTGAAAAGGAACGTGAACAGCCAAGATGAAAACCCCTGCTTCCTTTACCTGAGATGTGACCCTCCTGGAGGTGAAGAAATCGTTTCTATTGGCCTTTTAAGTTCAGCAAGAAATATGGAAGTATACTCAGGAGAGGAGTACTGTGGAACCAGTAGGGGCAAGAATGTTTGTAATGTTCTGGATAACAGGTTTGTGACCTATGCGTGTGGAAGTGTTCTTCTGAAGTAGTGTTTTATTTTCTTGAGCTTTTGCAATATTTATTGATTCTCTGACATTGGTGCCAGATACTAGGGGAGAGAAGATAAAAACATACCAGCAGACATGAAAGTTTAGACCTTTAGGGATCTTAAAGACAGTCTAGATCAGCCTAGTTGTTTTTATAAACGTGGAAGTTGAGAGCTAGTGGAAGAGAAAGAAGTTGGTAAAAGATCATAGCTAGTTCGTGGCAGACTGATCAGATGAAGTTCTGGTAAGTGTTTCTTGTCTGTTTTCTTTAACTCACAACAATCTGTTTTCCAAAAATTAAGTTGTCTATCAGTCTGGCACTTTGAACATTTTCCTGTAGGAAACTCTTTACAGATAGTGCCTGAGCCCAACACTGTGCCATACCAGTATACTTATTTAACCCATTATTATACTTCTTGATTTTTTTTTCTGATTTCTTTCAAAGATTCTGACCTAATCTCTCCTTAATACGAATCAAAATACGAAGTGTTTTATATACCGTGCATGTTGGATACAAGGGGTATGTTATTGAGCTTTACAGTGTGCTCTGTGCTGCATGAGTCTACATTTGATATCTAATTTCATTTTCTCATATAGCTTGTAAGTGGCAGATGTTGTCTTTGTAGCCAGTGCACTTCAGTAGGAAGTCCCAGCTGTTTATGCCTCACAAGGAAAACTGAATCTCAGGATTTAAATATTGTCCCGGAAACCTTTATTTTTAAATGTAACTATTAAAAGTGATAGTGTGTGAAATTTTTTATAAGTTAATTCCTTTTTATTTTTAGTGAACATGAAAAGATTATTTTGTACAAAAAATATCTAAAATTGGAGTCTTCCACACATGCTTGTAAAATAAAGGTAAGTCATTCCTCAATGTCACATAGTCATGCCTAAGCTAATTTAAAAACTACAGTTGTCTTCCTATTATATATACTTATTATCTGTAGGTTTGGTAATGTAGTGAGTCCAACTTGGTCCCTGGTTTTAGGTCAGAAATACTCAGTAAACATGTAAAAAGAAATTCTTTTCTCAAAACTTTTCAACATTCATCTGTTAAAATTTGACCATTTATTAGCTACGATTGTAACCAAAAGTGGTGTTCAGCTGCTCGCCACTCAAAAGCCAATAAAGAGGCCAGGTTGGTGGACAGGAAAGTTTGCTTTGTTTAGGATGCCGGCAACAGCAGGGGTGGGGCGTTGGGGGTGCTGGACTCCTGTCTGAAGGCCAACTCCGCCCACTGACCATCAGGGGACAAGAGCTTCTATAGACAGAGGGAGGGGGCTGCATGCAGAAACAGCACAGCCAGCTCTGACCGTCATCTTGAAATTGGTCATCGGTGGCCTGACCAGCGTCACCTCGATTGTTTTAGGTACAGTTAATCTTCAGGTCCAGGGCCGGTTTGTTTCCATTTCTTTGAGGCCAATTCTCGGAATTGTGGCAGCTTATGTTGTGGCTACAGTCTGGTCATCATGTAGTTAACTTCCTCCACCTGGTGAGGGTTTCGGTATCTATAAGACAGCTCGCAGGATGTGGCTCAGAATATGATCTGTAGCCCTTGAGGAGGAACTAAAGGTCCTTGACTTTGCTTTATGACTAAACTATTACTGTTTTGTCCTGTTGACTGCTTCTCTTTGCTTCTCCATTTTTGCACTTCTCTGATTAAACTTATTCTTTGGCTAAAGTTTTTCCACAGACCAAAGGCAGGCTGAGGACAAGGTGGGGCAAGGACCATAGGGTCCTGCTCCATTTCCTAGTCATGTCATGTACTGTTGTTAGTACAGCAGTATAGTACTTTTGAGCCTTAAGAAAACGGAGTTAAAAACATTTTTTATCTTTATATAAAACGTAGGTGCCAAGAAAACCACAAGCAGTTTTCGTCCCCAAATCTAGAAGGATAGAGCACAATCAGGGAGGATTCAGACATGGGTACCACAAAGTTAAAGGAGTTTGGATTGGTGTCTTTAGCCTGAAAAATAGTATTCACATGAACTTTACTAAGGTCATCCGATCTAAGGAAATGGTACTGAGCTGGAAATCGAAAGCCCTATTTTTAAAAAATTTTTATTGGAGTCGAGTTGATGTACAGTGTTGTGTTAGTTTCAGGTGCACAGCAGAGTAAATCGGTTGTACATATACATGTATCCACTCTTTTTTACATAAGCCCTGACTGTTAAATGAGCTCTCTTGCTGACTAACACAATAACCTTGGGCAAGTTCCTTCACCTTTTTTGACCTCCCTTATGGGTAATATTAGGGAACTGAAGAAAATTCTTGGATTGATTATTTTTAATTTCTCAAATTCTGTGCTGAATATTGCTTACAGAAGAGCACACAACTGATTATCCCAAGATGTTGTTTTAGGTGTATATACTAATAGTTTCTAAATTCATTTAAATAAGACCATTCATTCATCCAACAAATACTGGAGTGCCTATTGATGCCAGATACTGTACTTGGCCTTCAGGAATTGGCAGTTATGAAATAAATTGGAACGAAGGCCTCACATCGCAAATATTAAAGCGGGCAAGACAGATAATAGGTTGACTCAGTGTGCAAAATAGGTACTACATTCGCTAGTGAGAAGGGCTTGGGGGTTAAAAAGCAGAACAGGGATAATATGGAGGTTGGAATGTGGGTGTTTACACTTCATGAGGTATTTACTTACTTATTGATGATCTTTGGTGCCACACTGAGTTTTTAGATCATGGGTCTGTATTCGCCTGTGTCTTTGTGTGATATATGGGTTTGTTGTGTCTCTGAAGGTGAATGGTGTTTGAAACTGTGCTGTGGAAGTACCAGGGAGTGAAAGAGTGTTTCATTTAGGGACATCCTTGGGTTTGTATGAAAGCTTCTTCTGGGCCAATAGTATATGTAAGTTAAAAGTAATAGTTACTGATGCATATGTTTGAGCACTTACTCAATGATATGTACTGGAAATTTTAACACATAACCCTCATAACAACCGTGTGAACTCATTTTACTCCTGATTCAAGTTTGGTATTTGCCCATGGTCACCCAGGCAGAGCCATCACTGAACTCAGGT
The DNA here is from genome assembly GCF_964341445.2 of Mesoplodon mirus. Lineage (NCBI taxonomy): Eukaryota > Metazoa > Chordata > Mammalia > Artiodactyla > Ziphiidae > Mesoplodon > Mesoplodon mirus. Next base: position 222,078,117 of record NC_138977.1, read on the forward strand.
CTCTCTGATTGTAAATGCTGTTTTCGTTCCACTCTGCTGCTTTGTTGTCCTACGCCACACATGAAATGTCTTTTGGTTTAGAAGCATGGACAACGTGAAGAAGCATAAAGCATTGGAAAAGCTACTGGGATAGAAGCCAGAAGAAACAAGCTCAGAGCTCAACCTTGCTAATTGGGTGTCTTTTGCAAGTTAAAAAAAAACACCCTGAACTCGTCTTTTATGTGTAAACTGTTGAGCTCTCTTAGGTTGTATTGATATTCCCTACAGTTCTAAATTCTAAAATCCTGACTTATTTATACTTAGTATTTCACAAACACTTTGCATGTGACACTGGACAGTCTTATTTTGTATTAAATAATACTATAGCAAGTTTCAGTATGTTACGATCTCAGATTGGTATAGTTTATCTTTAATTCCCTAAAGTAAGTAAGTAGAACATTATTTATACATAATCTTTTATTTAAAAAGGACTTTTTGCATTTACCTTGTTTTCTTGAGTCTTTTTTTTTATTATGACTTGTTCTACAGAAACCTTTAAAATGTACTTGAAGTTAATTTTTAGATTCTTGAATGCTTCACTCTTCAGTATTAACAAGAAATGAGCTTAAATGATGATTATTTTTATTATCATTAATTTTGCTGAATTTTTGCATTATAATAGCTGCTCTCGTTTGGTGAAAAGCAGTGTGTGTTCATCAGTAAAGTTGTGGTACACGTGAGGCCACTTTCAGCAAATTCTTCAGCAGGCTCTCCTGCTCTAGGATCAAGGATAGACCTGGAGAGGGTCCAAACCATCATGGAGTCCATGGGGTCAAAGTTGTCATCTGGAGCTCAGCAATTGATGAATATGGTTATTTTCCAGCAACAGGTGAGTAGAAATGGATTTCTTTCCAGATACTGTTAAAATTCTTTAAATGATGTCTTCTTATAAGGACATGGAGAAACATAAATCTTTTTATTTCAACTTTTGTTGTTGATTTAACTGTTAGTTTTACTAACTTTTCTAAAAATAACATTCTGTAGACCTACTCTCTTGCAAAAACATATTTCTATTATAGACTTCACAATTTTCCATGAATTCACTCATTTATTCATTCAGCAAGTATTTATTTAGCCCCTTCTTAGTGAATACCACAGTTTTGGTTACTTTAGAAGATTCAAAGATGAATTAGTCGATAACCTGTCGTTAAGGATCTCTGTGGTCTTGTTAGGGGAGTCAGGGCATCTAGGTGGGGAATGATGAGGAATGCTAGGAAAGGCTTATTAAAGGAAGCAGCGTTTTATCTAGGCCTTTAAAGAGGAAGGGTGGGATTAGGCAAGTAAACTTGGAGGGATGCAACTTGAGAGGTAGAGAACAGTATGGATTAAATCTTCAGTGCTAGAGGAATAGGATGTAGCTAGGAAATGAATACAAGTTAATTTCTCTGGAGTGAATAAGTGACGGGGGAAGTTTCAGGTAGACTGGGGCTGGATCTTAGAGGATTTTGAATGATGTTATAGAGTTTGTGGGTGTTTTTTAGCTCTGTTTTAATAAATTTAATCCGCTATTATGTGTAAGATGAGTCAGTAGGAAAGATGCGTCAGCAGAAGGTGAGGCTACAAGAAGCAAAGCAGCTCTGTTATTTCCGTCATCCAGAGGAGAGTTAATGAGAGTCTAAACTTGGAAGGAGCAACCTGATGCTGGATTGTGAGAGGCTACAACAGTGGGGCCATTGGGACTTGACAACTAACTTAATGTGGGTTTTGTGGGAGAAAAACAGAATCAAACGTGAAACTAAAGTTTTGAAAATGGTGATACCATAATATACATGGAACCCAAGGGGGGAAGCGACTTGGGGGAAACAGGAGTTTAATTTGGGAGTGTTGAGTTTTAGGTGTGAATAACACATGCCCTGGGATAATGATTCGAGGCTTTGGAAACACAGGTGGGGCTAGTGGAGTGGAGGGAGGTTTGGGAGGAGCATGCCTGGTAGATGATGGGGAAGGGGGTGAGGGGAGAGACCGGAGCCAGGAAGGAAGACCCTGGGAGAGTAGGTGCGTTTGCTAAGAATACGGGGAGAGGAAAAAGGAACCAGAAGAGCAGGACACAGCAGTGCTTAAGAGTCGCAAGAGATCTGATGTCAGGAGACCTGAATTCAAAGCTATTAGTTCTGTGTTATTTGGCAGCGCTTCCTCTTTTTGAGGGTAAATTTCTTCGTGTTTACAATCTAAACGATAATACTGGTAAGATCATAGGATGAAAGTTGAAAACCAATAACGTGAGTTAAAAAACTTACATAACTTTTGTGAGATTTGCCAGTATTAATTTAGGACGAGTATCGTTGGATCAACAGGCAGACATAGGAGAGCAGGAGAGTTGCTGATGATCTTGGAAAGCATGGAAAGGAGAGCTGTGAAATGAACAGCGTCCAGACTCTTCTTGCTCTGGTACTACTGTCTCACCTCCATACCTCAGGAGGCTCCTAGCTGGTCCTCCTGCTCCACGCTCCCTCTCCACAGTGCAGCCAGCATGATCTCAAAGGGTGCATCAGACTCGACATCCCCTGTGTCAAGCCCCCTGACTGCTTCCCTTGACACTCAGAACTGATCCAGATTCCTTACGCTCTCATCTGAGGTCTGGGCCCACGTTGTCTCCTCAGCCTCATCTCCTGCTGCATCTCCTTAGATGCCTTGCTCTAGACATTCTGATGTGGGTATTCCACAAATATCCAGACGTGCTCCCACCTCAGGACCTTTGCCCTCTTAACTGTTCTCTTTGGCCAGAATCCTCTCTTCCTGGTCTTTGCAAGTGTGCCTTTTTCTTGTTATTTCAACCTCATCTTAAACATTCCATCTTGAATGCCACCTTCGCTAACCACCCTGATTAAAATATTATTAGCCTTTTCCTCCAGATCTGTATCATATGTTTTCATCAGCGCTTTCTTGCCTGTTTTTGTTTATGTGTTGTTTTGCGTATCTCATTAAAATACAAGCTTTGTGCAAAGAGGACCTGTCTGTCTAGTTTATGGCTCCGAGTAAATTTTATATAATATATATGCCCTTTGGATTATCAGCTAAGTACTCCTTGGAGATCTTCAGGGGGTCAGTTTGAATAGTGATGAGATGAAAACCTGATTTTGAGGGATTAGATAGTAAATGGGTAGTCAGAATGTGGAGGTAGCCAGGGTAAAGTGGGTTGTTTCAAGAATGATAGAGATAAGGAACCTGCCGGTATCAGAATCCCTTGGAATGTTTATAAAGTGCAGAATCCTGGCCCTCACCGGTGACCTGAAACACTGAGGCTGTGATTCAGGAGTCACCTATCTTATACAGGCAGTGCCAGATGAGTCTTATGCATAGCATAGTTTAAGAACAGATGTTTGAGGGGAAGGATCCAGTGGACATAGAGATTAAACATTTAAAAACAGAAGAAATTTTTTGTGTGTGGAACATGTTGGAAACATTAGAGAGGGTTAATGAATTCAGTAAAATCAGTTCATGGACTGATTTTTATGTTTTAAAACCTTGACTTTGGGAAAGAAATGACATGAATAGTAGTTTGTGGGGGTTATGCCCATGGTTTTAGGGTTTTTTGTTTAATTCCCAAAATAATACATTCTCTTTGCTATGACTTTCCGTCCACTCGCAAGTACATAAGGTGTATTGTAAGAGTGCTCTCCCAACTCTCATCCTGTTCCCCAGCTTGGTGTGTGTCCTTGTCGCATTTTCTATCAGATAGAAACACAAGTCCTCCAACCAACAGCACGTGTGTTGTAACCCCCCAACACACGTGCTAAATCATTATCTGTGGGGACATTTGGGAAACCCCCTGGGGAAGAAAGAAGGTGATCCTGTTAAATCGTCTTTTAAACATGCTAATAAAAGTCTTCTTTCTCGTGGGGAGGCTATATTTATGAATGATTCTCACAGGATACACCTGGTTCTCTAGGATTGCTTTTGTCCACAAACAAGGAATCCATGGAATGTCTTCCTGGAAAGTGTCATATAAGCTCTGTAACTATCTGTTGAGTATAAAGTAGGGATGGTTCACGATCAGAACCTCTCCTTCTACGGAACGGGCGTAAACCCACACCGTTTGCAACCTTCATATGTTAATTGGGGCAGGGCCTGTTCTGATGAGGAAAGAAAGGACCTGGGGAACAGCTTTCTAGACTCCCTGCTTCACCTTTGCCTTGTGGTTCCTTGTTTTCTGGAAAGTTTCTTAAAGTGATTTCTTATTTCCTTGTATTTGAAGTTCATATGTGCTGAGTTTCATTTGTTTTTGCTTTAGCAATTTAGAATAATTGAGTAGGAATTCTGAATCAAAGTGCCTGGCATATAGTTGTCATTTAATGTTATCTGAGGGAAAGCTGCACCGACTTTCTCAAAGAAAATATATTCAGTTATTCAAGGTTTTCACTGTTTACCTTTTTCATCTAAAAAAGTAAAAAGATCTTTTTTCTTGGATTTTCAAGGTGATACTTGTTCAAATTCTTTATAATTAAAAAAGTTAAAGACAGTGTCTTGAGAAATCTTTCAAGATGTTCAGAGATAAACAGTTTTTCAAAAATCTGGGGGTATATGTGTACTTATATGAAATTAAGTATACACATGTACAAGTATGTGGACACAATTCTGCATAAATGCTTTCATGTTTTTTTAGGCTGCTCTGTAATTTTTTTTTTTCACATAAAATATGACACGGAACCTAAACAGTAAGTACATATGAATTATTTTATACATATTCTTCTGCCTACTTTTAAAAGGGTTTGAGGTGCCTTGCAAGACAATATATGACAGCTCAAGAAAATTAAGAATTGAATAAAGTCAAACAAAAGAAGGAGAAGAATAGTCATCAGCAACTAAGGTTGGGTCATTTACTGCACTGCCATATAGATTAACCTGTGAATTTCTTAACATTTAATTCAAAGTGAAAAATAATCACCGTAAGAGCTTTTATCTGAGAGAAATATGACTAATTTTTATAATCAGTGAACTTCTTATAATAAAATATTACTGTATATCAAAATAGAAAAACTCATATAGCATATGTCTTAATTGCATTTGGATTTTTCTAATTAAAATTTCTGCCAAATTAATTGTGTACAATTTTGACATTGATTCCACTATTTATGTGATTGCTGTTTTGTAGAATTTTCAATTTTCTATCACAAAGTTTTTTTGCAGTACCAGAATTTTGCCACTACCAAAAATAATTGAGTTTTTCCTTTATGACTGAGTAAAGCTCCTTTTCACCTAAGGAGAGTTGTCTAATTTTTAAATTTTGTAAATATAATTGTATATAATCCTCGTTTTTAGGAATAATTTAAGGTTTTTTCAAAACTTGCATTCAATAGAAGAAGGTAAGATTTCTTTATAAAGAGAGTTTCTCCAACAGGCAGTTCAGTAGAAGTTCCGTGGGGCCTTTGTTGTTCCCACCCTACCAATGTCCCTGCTCCCGTCATTCCCCTTTCCTGCTATATTTTCCCTAAAGTATTTATCACCATCTCTATTCACAGGATGTATTGTCTTTCTTTCCTTTTTTCTTTGTTGTTTGTCTCTCCCTGCTCCCTAGACTGTAGTGTCCACAGATCGGCAATTTTCATTTGTTTTGTTCACTGGCTTATTACCAGTGCCTGAGACAGTACCTAACACAGAGCAGATTTCTGGTAAATATTTGTTGAATGAATGAGTTTGGGGCTGGCTTAATCCAAGAAGCATTTCTTAGAATATCCAGACAATACACGGACTGAGTGTCTTCACCTAATCTTGTATAATTTTCTCAGTCTCTCTCACTAGATACTGAGCAACAGTAAGTATGAGATGATATCCCCTATAAGAATCCCTAGTAGAGTTCTGTGTTTAGAAGTTAAGATGGAGGTGTATAACTTAAGAGTTAGATAGGCTAGAGGTTGTTTTGGTTTTCTCTTGTGGAAAAAATGAAGAGCATAGCAAGATCACGGCCCTGTATAGGAGACAGTGTAACCTGTTCTCAAAGGTGAGCCTGAAAAAAAAAAAAAAAAAAAAAGTAGGGCTTCCCTGGTGGCGCAGTGGTTGAGAGTCTGCCTGCCGATGCAGGGGACACGGGTTCGTGCCCTGGTCCAGGAAGATCCCACATGCCACAGAGCGGCTAGGCCTGTGAGCCATGGCCACTGAGCCTGCATGTCCGGAGCCTGTGCTCCGCAGCGGGAGAGGCCACAACAGTGAGAGGCCCGCGTACAGCAAAAAAAAAAAAAAAAAAAGGTGAGCCTGAGTCTTCTCAGGAAATAATATAGCATAGCTGGTTGAGTTGAGGCCACAAAACATAATCACTATCTTACAAATTATTAAGGCAGACTTAGCCAAAAGGTAGCTCGTTTTAGTCATTGAAAATGTCACAGAAGTACTCATATAACATCATACCTTAAATATGTAACTATCTGGTCTATCTTCCAATGAAAATAAGTTGCATATCCTTAGGTTGGCTTACCATATGTGACGATGGGCAGATGATTTTTAATTCTATGAAAGTTATCAATTACTGTGACTCAGCTGAGAATACTACATTTTATTACCATATATTAAGGAGGCCTTTGTAGTGGAAACATTAAAATATGCCCATGCAAGTTGACTAAGTATGCTTGTATTTATTTGAATATTTTCCTTAGCAAAACTAGTGAAATGATTAGAAGTCCTGACTCTGGAGTTTGGTGGCCTGGGTTCCAGTCCTGCTTCTGCCACTGACTAGTTGTGTTACCTTGGCCAAGTTAACTTTAGTCTTGGTTTCCTAACTTAATATTGGGATAGTAGCTATAGCCTACTCCATGTGAAAGTTTTGAGGATCAAATGAAAGAAGGCACATTGCCTGACTCTGAGATACTCCAGAGGTTACCTGTCATTATGATTCATGTTAATAATAACATTTTTTTATTTACCTGGCTTAGAGTTGTATTCCCACTGGAGAGCAGCTTCAGGCAGTTTTGGAGAGCACTGGATACAAGCACATGATCGGATTGCAATCATCTTCTACTTCAGGAGCCTTCAACAAGTCATCCTCCACACCTTTCCCTTCCAGAACTGGATTGACATCTGGAAACATGACTGAAGACTTAAAAGCTTACATTGATCAAAGTACACAGCCAGCTGGTGAAGGAAATATGACAAGCCTCCAAGAGTGCAAACTTGTGCCACAAAACCATTCTCTTCCTGAGAATGATCTTAAGAATGCAATATCTTCTTTGTTACCAAAGAAAGCAAGTGACAACTCACATATACCTAACTCTGAGTTGCTGCCTGTTCTGCAGAATCTGTGTAGTCAAGTGAACCATCTCCGTGTGGGACCCAACAGCAAGTGGCAGGAAAGCATCACCAAGCCCGGCGAAGGCGCTGTTGTTACGTGAGTACTTAAGACAAGTGTGGTTTAGATTGGGGGCAGGAGGGGGGAGGCAGGTGGAGGAAAACAGGTTTGTTTCAATAACTACTGCCTGAAAATGTTTCCAGAGAGGATTTTAGGAGCTTTTACATTTCACCGTTAACACACTATAGGAAGGAAATACTCAGCAGAGTAGGATGGATTGCTTTGAAAGAAGTGGGTAAAACTGGAGATGCCGAGCACTTCTCAGGCGTCTGATGGAAGGGGTACAGGCAGCAGATAGGGTCAGAGTAGAGAGCTGTCTGCGTGAATGGAGAGGAGCTGTGGGGACCACGATATGGACATTTTGTGCCCGATTGTATGAAGTGAGCCATTGGAACAGATTTCCTCTGTAGATCGTGTGTGACCGAGGCTAATTTTGGAGTCATCCAAACATTTTTCAGCTCTAAATTATTTCTAGTGTACAGGCCCTTATCCCCTGATCTCATAATTCCATTTTTTTCCAGTCCTGCTTTGATTGAGGGGTGGCTAAGTGTTTAGTATTTTCTGCATCCTTTATATAGATGTAACGTGTCCAAATTTTGCGCTAGATTGGAATTCAGGACTCTAATCATAGTCCTAGCTTAACTATTGCCTTACTGTTTAAATCTTTTGGCTTAGCCTTTTTTCCCATGTAAAATGAGGGAGTTGTATTGGTTGAAACTTTCTTAATGTCTCCAATAGCATTCAATTTGAGGAGTTGACGTTATTGAACAAGTGGTTCTTATTTGGGAAGGATAAGGAAAGATAACAATAGTCTTTAGTTGTTTCACTTTGTTTTTTGTTTTGGCCGTGCTGCGTGGCATGCGGGATCTTAGTTCTTAGTTTCCCAACCAGGGATTGAACTCGCGCCCCTGCACTGGAAGCGCGGAGTCTTAACCACTGGACCACCAGGGACGTTCCAGTCTTTAGTTGTTGATAGTCTAATCAGTGTTAACTTGTGATATAGCAAAACAAAACAAACAAACAATAAAACCCAAAGGAAAAAAAAAAAAACCTAAACAGATTTAAAAACTGCTCCTGGGTCCAGCTAAGATGGAATGTCCCCATTTCTCTCAGATCCCCCTTTTTACCAATAAAAATCCCTGGACATAATACAGCAAACATACAAAGACTATAAAAGGTGGAAAGAAGTCAGATTGCTCAGGGACTGTGAGGCTTAGTGTTCCTTAGTTTCTACTTATCTGAGCGTTTCTTTCATCATAGATGGGTATAGGATTTTGTCAAATATTTTCCTATGGCCATTCATATGATCATGAATTTTCTTCTGTAGTCTGTTCATATGGTGAATTACATTAATTTCAAAAACTGAACGTGCCTTGTATACCTAGAATAAATCCCACTTGGTTGTGGGCTGTAATTCTTTTTTATACAATGCTGGATCTGATTTGCTAATATTTTGTTGAGTATTCTTACATCTAATTCATTAGAGATACTGGTCTGTATTTTTCTTATACTGTCTTTGTCTGGTTTTCATGAGGGTAATACTGGCCTCATAAGATGAGTTCTACATCTTAGAAGAGATTGTGTAAAATTGGTATTATCTCTTCTTAAGATGTTTGGTAGAAGTCTCTAAGGAAAGCAGCTGGGCCTGGTTATTTCTTTCCTGGAAACTGTTAAATTACCAATTCAATTTCTAACATAGTAAAGTTGTCAATTCTCCCCATTGATATGCAAGCTTAATATTATGCATATTGAAATCCCACCACAATATTTGGCAGACATAAGCAGGATCATTTTAAAAATTATATGAAAAACAAAAGCGGTAGAATAGCTAAAACAACTTTGAAAAAGAAGAATGAAGTGGGAGGAATCACTCTTCCCAGTGCCGAGTCTTATGTAGTTAGAGTATTCAAGATGATGTAGTGATGGCAGAGGGACAGACACATAGGTCAATGAAACATAATAGAGGTCTCAGAAATAGACCCACAAAAATATGCTCAACTGATTTTTGACAAAGGTGCAACAGCAATTCAATGAAGGAAAAATAGTCTTTTTAACACATGGTGATGGAGCAATTGGATATCCAAAGGGCAAAAAGTGAACCATGACCCAAACCTCATACCTTATATAAAAATTAGCTCAAAATGGATCATAGACTTAAATGTAAAACATAAAGCTATAAAATTTTTCTAATAATACATAGGAAACAATCTTTAGGGACCTAAGACAAGACAAGACTTCTTAGATATGACACCAAAAGCAGGGTAATCGAAAATTTGATATATTAGATGCCATGAAAATGTAAAACTTTTGCTCTTCTCTGTTAAGAGGAATAAAATACAAATTACAAAGTGAGGGAAAATATTTGCAAATACATATCCAACAAATGACTTATATCTAAAATATAGAAAGAACTCTCAAAACTCAACATGAAAAAAATCCAATTAGAACATGGGCAAAAGACATAAAGAGATAGTATACCAGAGAGAATGTACAAAAAGCAAATAAGCACATGAATATAAGTGCTGTTGACCTCATGGCTACTAAGGAAACACACATTGAAACCACAAGAAACCACTACACAGAATGGCTAAAATAAAAAGTTTAAAAATGATAACAAAACCAAATACCAATGAGGATGTGGAGAAACTGGATCTCTCATACATTGCTCATAGCAATTTAAAGTGGTACAGCCACTCTAAATAAGTTTGGCAGTTTCTAATAGCTAAACATTTAGTTACTTATGACTCAGCAGTCATACTCCTGAGCATTTATCCCAGAGAAATTAAAACTTCTTTCCACATAAAAACCAGTACACAATTGTTCATAGAATCTTTATTTCTAAAAGCCAAAAACTACCAGTATGTCTTAAAATAATAGATGGGTGGTTAAATTAACCCAGGTATATCCATAGCATGGGATGCTATCTGCAATAAAAAGGAATGACCTGTTGATACATGCAACAACTTGGTTATCTATCAAAGGCATTATGCTGATTGACAAAAGAGAATCTCAAGAGGTCACATACTATATGATTCTGTTTGTGTAACATTCTCAAAATAATAGAGATGAAGACTGTATTAGTGATTACCAGGTGTTAAGGATAGAGGAGATTAGGGGAATGGATGTGACAATAAAAGGGTAGCAGAAGGGAGATCTTTGTAGTTAAGGAATAGTTCTGTCTCTTTATTGTGGTTTTTACAATCGAGACAGAACTTGATTCTGTTAAGAACGTGATGTTTACATGAATGTGTGTACATGTGATAAAATGGCATACACACACACTGTACTAACATCAAATTCCTGGTTTTGATATCATACCATAGCTAAGTAAGATGTAACGATTGGGACCATTGGGGAATGTATCTTTACAACCCCTGTGAATCTATAATTATTTGAAAATAAAGAGAAAAATAAAAAGCTCCTTGTATATTCTAGAGTAGTGGTTCTCAAACTTTTTGGTCTTTACCCTCTTAAAAATAATTGAGCACTCCAAAGAACTTTTATTTATGTAGGCTATATAAAAATATTTATTAGTTTAGAAATAACAATAAGATCATTACCTAGTAGCATAAACATTTTTATGAAAAAATACTGTATTTTCTTTTTTTTTTTTTTTTTTTTGCGGTACGCGGGCCTCTCACTGTTGTGGCCTCTCCCGTTGCGGAGCACAGGCTCCGGATGCGCAGGCCCAGAGGCCATGGCTCACGGGCCCAGCCGCTCTGCGACATGTGGGATCTTCCCGGACCGGGGCACGAACCCGTGTCCCCTGCATTGGCAGGCGGACTCTCAACCACTGCGCCACCAGGGAAGCCCCATATTTTCTTTTTTAAAAGTTTAGTAAGAATTGTATAGTTTTATTTATTTATTTATTTATTTGGCTGCATTGGGTCTCTGTTGCTGTGCGCCGGCTTTCTCTAGTTGCGGGGAGTGGGGGCTCCTCTTCGTTGCGGTGCACAGGCTTCTCACTGCGGTGACCTCTTTTTGCAGAGCATGGGCTGTAGGTGCGCGGGCTTCAGTAGCTGCAGCACATTGGCTCGATAGTTGTGGCATGCGGGCCCTAGAGCACGCAGGCTTCAGTAGTTGTGGCTCACAGGCTTAGTTGCTCCATGGCATGTGGGCTCTTCCCAGACCAGGGATTGAACCTGTGTCCCCTACATTGGCAGGCGGATCCTTAAACACTGCGCCACCAGGGAAGTTCGGTATTGTTTTAAACTTACGTAAAACTTTATTAGCTTTGGATTGTATTCTCATATATGTTGCATTATAGCATGTGTAAACATAAATAGCTAGTAAGGCCACAGTAGAAATACTGAGGACAAATTGAGTTACCTCTGAGAAAAACATTTATCTGTACCGTAAACCTACTACCTTAAGGAATTCTAGGAAACAGAATATACAACCATACATGCTATTAGTTATCAGAGTAATGACATTATACATGGTATAACCTCTGGATAATTCATTGTACATTCATTGTACGATTCATGTTCAAATAATATTTTATTATTATAAAAATACTTTTGACCTCATGGAACCCCTGGAAAAAGTCATGGAGACCCCAGGCTTTTGTGGACCACACTCTGAAATTCACTGTCCTTGTCCTTCCACTGCTTTAGTAAGGTTATTTGAATGAAAAAAGAGAAAACTCTTTAAATTGTAGGGCTGCTTGGGGAAGCACTTGGAAGACAAACATGGAGACCTTAAAAAAAGTCAGTAAGATCGCTTTTGATTTGAGGCTCAAAACCAAAAAGACCCTTTCTGTCTAAAGACCTGCTCTTTGGGCCTCCCTGGTGGCGCAGTGGTTGAGAGTCCGCCTGCCGATGCAGGGGATACGGGTTCGTGCCCCGGTCTGGGAGGATCCCATATGCCGCGGAGCGGCTGGGCCCGTGAGCCGTGGCCGCTGGGCCTGCGCGTGCGGAGCCTGTGCTCCGCAGCGGGAGAGGCCACAGCAGTGAGAGGCCCGCATACCGCAAAAAGAAAAAAAAAATAAATAAATAAAGACCTGCTCTTTGAGGGTAGAAATTCTATCATCTTCATTTTTATATTCTCATTTCAATTTATGCTTAAATGTTTAAAGAATTTAAGAAGTAAGAATCCATTGGGCATTCAGGATTGTGGTTGCCTGTTGCATATGTATTTTAGAACCTGGAAATATGTTGTAAGGAGACAGAGTATAGTTGTGGAGACAAATTTTAGCAATGTGTGTTGGCTGCTTATTGTACTATGGTTTGGTTGTTTTGTTATAATATTAGGGAAAATTGTTCTATTATTATTTTTTTAATTTATTTTTAGAATGGAAGAGCAATCCATTTGTTCCTACTTGGAAAAGATTCTTTCTAAAAATATGGAACTGATGGAAAAGAAACTTTTGGACTACATTGATCAGCGAATATATAAACTCCAGGAGCACATAGATAATAAGATTGCTTTGTTAGTGGACTTGCTGCAAAGTCCCAACTCCCCACCCTCTGGCATGCCTCTAAGGCATTATGACTCTGGAGAAAGACTTTCAAATGGAGAAAGATAGCACTGAACATGTTCAAAGTACTACAGATATTTATTACATATTTATTACAAAGCCGAACCCGCCAAAAAAGTTTATGAAAAGCAGGTATTTAATGTCGTTTGAAATATCACCACTTACTTAAAGTGACCTCAGTGTTCATTTTTACTGCACTCGTGAATCCAGTACTGTACACTGAGTTAACATGATAGGATCATAAGTTATTTTTGTTTGCAATATTTTTCACTCTCATTGAAATTTATGTATACTTCTGGATTAACTGTTTAAGATTTTAAGGATTTCTAAAGCAGTTCATTAGTTCGTATTGTATATGTGTTTCATAGAAGTACATTTTTTATTTATACAAAGACTTTATAGTCTTAGGCGTCTGAAAAATAATGCTTAGAGTATTTGATAATTTTTCTTTTTCTAATCAATTGTTTTTGGAAAATTGGATACTTAAGACCTTTAATTCAAATCACTAGTTTACATTTTGTATTGTTTATCTCAGATAATGAACAAGGTGCACTGTTTGGCATGTGTAAAATGAGTTTACACTGAGGTTAATATTATTTGTTTCAGTACAGTGTAGCAGTAGATAGGGAAGTAAAAATCACAACTAGCCTATTCCTTGTTAGGAATATTATTTTAGATTTAATGTTTGATGTAAAATGAGAGAAGTCATCTTGTTTTATCTCAGTCAACCCAGAAAATATAAGGAACTGTTTCCCTTTCTGAGCTGATACAGGTTCCTCTTTCCAGAACCTTCTTCTATATGTTTAAAGTGTGAAATTCTGAGGTTCTGCTTTGAAGGGTTAGGCATATGAATCAAGGAGACTGCAATTCTCTCAGGCAGACTTAATTTTTGGAAATTATAACTATTGTATATGTGTTAAAGGGTGATGTATTTGCATTTAAAAAATAAATGTATCCACTCTGGAAACTACTTGTCTAAGTAAATACAAATTTTTAATTTTCAACTAATCTTTGCTTAAAATGCTGTATTTTTATGAAAAGGGGTGTTTCATAATTGATATTTTGGTCATTCTTTAAAATGAGGGCTAATTTATATACTCTTTGTTCATTTGTATCATACTACAAAGGTGACACAGTATATAGAACATACTCTAACTACAGCCACTTGAAAATCTGCATATTTTTCTAGTCTTTTCTAATTTATGGGACATTCACAACATACGTAGCTGTAAGATAGTATTTCCTTTTTTGTTCAGGAGAAATCTGTCTCACTGCAAGCTGAACCCTTTAGTTACGTTTTACAGCTTCTGGTAGTTGTAGTCTGTTGATTTACAAAATGCCCCCTTCCAGATACATGATTCATCTTACAAGTCTCATCTTGATTACATCTGAAACAGAAATATGGTCATGTCAAAAAGATGTATAAAGGTACAATATTGAAAAGAGATGACACAAAATATTCTTCAATTAAATTTTCCAGTTTGTAGAATCCAAAATCTCTCTAAAGAGACGAAGTCTTCAGTTCAGACTAATGTAAGCTAAGACTTTGGATTTGCAAGATAGCAAAATTCCCTTAAGCCTAAATTTCTGAGTCCACGTGAATTAATTTAAAAAATGATACCTATATTAGAATTTGAATACTTTTCCTCACCTGCTTGCCATTATTAATGTGCAGTATGGTGGTGCAGTTAAAATCCATTAGGTTAAACAGTCAGCTCTACCCACCACCAGTCCCTCCTATCAGGAAACTTGCACAAACCTCTTATATAGCCTCATCCACCAGAGGGCAGACAGCAGAAGCAAGAAGAACTACAATCCTGCAGCCTGTGGAACAAAAACCACTTTCACAGAAAGATAGACAAGATGAAAATGCAGAGGGCTATGTACCAGATGAAGGAACAAGATAAAACTCCAGAAAAACAACTAAATGAACTGGAGATAGGCAACCTTCCAGAAAAAGAATTCAGAAAAATGATAGTGAAGATGATCCAGGACCTCGGAAAAAGAATGGAGGCAAAGATCGAAAAGATGCAAGAAATGTTTAACAAAGACCTAGAAAAATTAAAGAACAAACAAACAGAGATGAACAATACAATAACTGAAATGAAAACTACACTAGAAGGAATCAATAGCAGAATAACTGAGACAGAAGAATGGATAAGTGACCTGGAAGACAGACTGGTGGAATTCACTGCTGCGGAACAGAATAAAGAAAAAAGAATGAAAAGAAATGAAGACAGCCTAAGAGACCTCTGGGACAACATTAAATGCAACAACATTCACATTATAGAGGTCCAGAAAGAGGAGAGAGAGAAAGGACCCGAGAAAATATTTGAAGAGATTATAGTCGAAAACTTCCCTAACATGGGAAAGAAAATGGCCACCTAAGTCCAGGAAGCGCAGAGAGACCCATACAGGATAAACCCAAGGAGAAACACACTGAGACACATAGTAATCAAATTGGCAAAAATTAAAGACAAAGAAAAATTATTGAAAGCAGCAAGGGGAAAACGACAAATGATATACAAGGGAACTCCCATAAGCTTAACAGCTGATTTCTCAGCAGAAACTCTACAAGCCAAAAGGGAGTGGCATGATATACTTAAAGTGATGAAAGGGAAGGACCTGCAACCAAGATTACTCTACCCGGCAAGGATCTCATTCGATGGAGAAATCAAAAGCTTTACAGACAAGCAAAAGCTAAGACAATTCAGCACCACCAAACCAGCTCTACAACAAATGCTAAAGGAACTTCTCTAAGTGGGAAACACAAGAGAAAAAAAGGACCTACAAAAACAAACTCAAAACAATTAAGAAAATGGTCTTAGGAACACACATATCGATAATTACCTTAAACGTGAATGGATTAAATGCTCCAACCAAAAGTCACAGGCTTGCTGAATGGATACAAAAACAAGACCCATCTATATGCTGTCTACAAGAGACCCACTTCAGATCTAGGGACACATACAGACTGAAAGTGAGGGGAAGGAAAAAGATATTCCATGCAAATGGAAATCAAATGAAAGCTGGAGTAACAGTACTCATATCAGATAAAATAGACTTTAAAATAAAGAATATTACAAGAGACAAGGAAGGACACTACATAATGATCAAGGGATCAATCCAAGAAGAAGATAAAACAATTATAAATATATATGCACCCAACATAGGAGCACCTCAATACATAAGGCAACTGCTAACAGCTATAAAATAGGAAATCGACAGTAACACAATAATAATGGGGGACTTTAACACCTCACTGACACCAGTGGACAGATCATCCAAAATGAAAATAAATAAGGAAACAGAAGCTTTAAATGACACAATAGACCAGATAGATTTAATTGGTATTTATAGGACATTCCATCCAAAAACAGCAGATTACACTTTCTTCGCAAGTGCCCACGGAACATTCTCCAGGATAGATCACATCTTGGGTCACAAATCAAGCCACAGTAAATTTAAGAAAATTGAAATCGTCTCAAGCATCTTTTCTGACCGCAACACTATAAGATTAGAAATGAATTACAGGGGAAAAAACGTAAAAAACACAAACACATGGAGGCTAAACAATACGTTACTAAATAACCAGGAGATCACTGAAGAAATCAAAGGGGAGATCAAAAAATACCTAGAGACAAACGACTATGAAAACACGACGATCCAAAACCTATGAGATGCAGCAAAAACAGTTCTAAGAAGGAAGTTTATAGCTATACAAGGCTACCTCAAGAATCAAGAAAAATCAAATAAACAATGTAACCTTACACCTAAAGATCTAGAGAAAAAAGAAAAAACAAAACCCGAAGTTAGCAGAGGGAAAGAAATAAAAGAGCAGAAATAAATGAAATAGAAAAAACAAAACAGTAGAAAGGATCAATAAAACTAAAAGCTGGTTCTTTGAGAAGATAAACAAAATTGATAAAACATTAGCCAGACTCATCAAGAAAAAGAGGGAGAGGACTCACATCAATAAAAATAGAAATGGAAAAGGAGAAGTTACAATAGACACTGCAGAAATACAAAGCATCCTAAGAGACTACTACAAGCAACTCTATGCCAATAAAATGGACAACCTGGAAGAAGTGGACAAATTCTTAAAAAGGTATAACCTTCCAAGACTGAACCAGGAAGAAATAGAAAATATGAACAGACCAATCACAAGTAATGAAATTGAAACTGTGATTTAAAATCTTCCAACAAACAAAAGTCCAGGACCAGATGGCTTCACAGGTGAATTCTATCAAACATGTAGAGAAGAGCTAACACCCATCCTTCTCAAACTCTTCCAAAATATTGCAGAGGAAGGAACACTCCCAAACTCATTCTATGAGGTCACCGTCACCCTGATACCAAAACCAGACAAAGATACTACAAAAAAAGAAAATTACAGACCAATATCACTGATGAGTATAGATGCAAAAATCCTCAACAAAATACTAGCAAACAATCCAACAACACATTAAAAGGATCCTACACCATGATCAAGTGGGATTTATCCCAGGGATGCAAGGATTCTTCAATATATGCAAATCAATCAATGTGATACACCATATTAACGAAGAATAAAAACCACATGATCATCTCAATAGATGCAGAAAAAGCTTTTGATAAAATTCAACACCCATTTATGATAAAAACTCTCCAGAAAGTGGGCATAGAGGGAACCTACCTCAACATAATAAAGGCCATATACAACAAACCCACAGCAAACATCATTCTCAATGGTGAAAAACTGAAAGCATTTCCTCTAAGATCAGGAAAAAGACAAGGATGTCCACCCTCACTCCTATTATTCAAGATAGTTTTGAAAGTCCTAGCCATGGCAATCAGGGAAGAAAAAGAAAAGGAATACAAATTGGAAAAGAAGAAGTAAAACGGTCACTGTTTGCAGATGACATGATACTATACATAGAGAATCCTAAAGATGCCACCAGAAAACTACTAGAGCTAATCAATGAATTTGGTAAAGTTGCAGGATACAAAATTAATGCACAGAAATCTCTTGCATTCCTATATGCTAATGATGAAAACTCTGAAAGAGAAATTAAGGAACACTCCCATTTACCTTTGCAACAAAAAGAACAAAATACCTAGGAATAAACCTATGTAGGGAGGCAAAAGACCTGTATGCAGAAAACTATAAGACCCTGATGAAAGAAATTAAAGATGATACCAACAGATGGAGAGATATACCATGTTCCTGGATTGGAAGAATCAGTATTGTGAAAATGACTATACTACCCAAAGCAATCTACAGATTCAATGTAATCACTATCAAATTACCAATGGCGTTTTTTACAGAACTAGAACAAAAAATCTTAAAATTTGTATGGAGACACAAAAGACCCCGAATAGCTAAAGCAGTCTTGAGGGCAAAAAGTGGAGGTGGAGGAATCAGACTCCCTGACTTCAGACTATACTACAAAGCTACAGTAATCAAGACAGTATGGTACTGGCACAAAAACAGAAACATAGATCAATGGAACAAGATAGAAAGCCCAGAGATAAACCCACGCACCCATGGTCAACTAATCTATGACAAAGGTGGCAAAGATATACAATGGAGAAAAGACAGTCTCTTCAGTAAGTGGTGCTGGGGGCTTCCCTGGTGGCGCAGTGGTTGAGAGTCCGCCTGCTGATGCAGGGGACACGGGTTCGTGCCCCGGTCCGGGAAGATCCCACATGCCGTGGAGCGGCTGGGCCCGTGAGCCATGGCCGGTGAGCCTGCGCGTCCGGAGCCTGTGCTCCACAACGGGAGAGGCCACAATGGTGAGAGGCCCGCATACCGCAAAAAATAAATAAATAAGTGGTGCTGGGAAAGCTGGACAGCTACATGTAAAAGAATGAAATTAGAACACTCCCTAACACCATACACAAAAATAAACTCAAAATGGATTAGAGACCTAAATGTAAGCCCGGACACTATAAAACTCTTAGAGGAAAACATAGGAAGAACACTCTTTGACATAAATCACAGCAAGATCTTTTTTTATCCACCTCCTAGAGTAATGGACATAAAAACAAAAATAAACAAATGGGACCTAATGAAACTTAAAAGCTTTTGCACAGCAAAGGAAACCATAAACAAGACGAAAAGACAACCCTCTGAATGGGAGAAAATATTTGCAAACAAATCAACGGACAAAGGATTAATCTCCAAAATATATAAACAGCTCATGCAGTTCAATATTAAAAAACCAAACAACCCAATCCAGAAATGGGCAGAAGGCCTAAATAGACATTTCTCCAAAGGAGACATACAGATGGCCAAGAAGCACATGAAAAGCTGCTCAACATCACTAATTATTAGAGAAATGCAAATCAAAACTACAATGAGGTATCACCTCACACCAGTTAGAATGGGCATCATCAGAAAATCTGCAAACAACAAATGCTGGAGAGGATGTGGAGAAAAGGGAACCATCTTGCACTGTTGGTGGGAATGTAAATTGATACAGCCACTATGGAGAACAGTATGGATGTTCCTTAGTAAACTAAAAATAGAATTACCGTATGACACAGCAATCCCACTCCTGGGCATATACCCAGAGAAAACCATAATTCAAAAAGATACATGCACCCCATGTTCATTGCAGCACTATTTACAGTAGCCAGGTCATGGAAGCAACCTAAATGCCCATTGACAGATGAATGGATAAAGAAGATGTGGTACGTATATACAATGGAATATTACTCAGCCATAAAAAGGAACGAAATTGGGTCATTTGTTGAGACGTGGATGGATCTAGACACTGTTATACAGGGTGAAGTAAGTCAGAAAGAGAAAAACTAATATCATATATTAACGCATATATGTGGAACCTAAAAAAATGGTACAGATGAACCGGTTTGCAAGGCAGAAGTTGAGACACAGATGTAGAGAACAAACGTATGGACACCAAGGGGGAAAGCAGCGGGGGGTGGTGGTGGTGGTGGGATGAATTGGGAGATTGGGTTTGACATGTATACACTAATATGTATAAAATTGATGACTAATAATGACCTGTATAAAAAAATAAATAAAATAAAATTCAAAAAGAAAAATTCTTTAAACTCATATTTTTTGACTTTTTTTTCTAGGATCCATTCCTAATTACAGAGTGAATGGCCAGATTTGAATGCTCCCCTTGCACTCTAGCGAGATACATTTTAAGAAAAGAAAAAAAATCCATTAGCTTTAGAAAACAATGAAACCACTTTAAAAGAAATATTCCGCCTCTTTTTTTTTAAGAATGCCACATACATTTTGTAGATTGATGACATTCTGTTTATTACCAAAATATAGCACAAATGAATTAATTGTCCTGGTTTCTTTTGAAAACAATGAAAATGTTTTTTTTTTTAAAGTAAAACACTAGAAAACACAAATAGAGCCTTCTTTATAAAAATTAAAATACACTTTAAAATTCTAGTAGTTATGGCTGTAGTTATAGAAATGTTCTATTGTAATTTGTACACGTTTTGTAAAATAATAAAAGTAAATTTTATAACATTCTATGATTATAATACTAAAAATAATTCAGATGAACATTAATTTCTCTTTCATCTTGTTAATCTTTCCAAGTTCTGAAGATCTAAATTACATTATTTCTGCCTGTCTATCACCTATGTATCTGTCTTTGTGTGTGTGTGTGTTGAAAAAGACCTGACGGCAGGACTTCTCTGGTAGCTCAGCGGTTAAGAATCCGCCTGCCAATGCAGGGGACATGGGTTCCAGCCCTGGTCTGGGAGGATCCCATATGCCGCGGAGCAACTGCGCCAGTACTCTGGAGCCCACGAGCCACAAGTACTGAGCCAACGCACCTAGAGCCTGTGCTCCACGGGAAGAGAAGCCACCGCAGTGAGCAGCCCGTGCACCGCAATGAAGAGTAGCTCCCATTCACTGCAACTATAAAAAGGCTACGCACAGCAACAAAGACCCAACGCAGCCAATAAATAAATAAATAAATTTATTTAAAGAAAAAAAAAAGCTATAGTAATCAATGCAATGGGGTACTGTTATAGAGACAGATGCAGAAATCAATGGAATTGAATAGAGAGCCCAGAAAAACATTCAAGTATATGGTCAAATGAATTTTGACAAGGATGCCAAGACTATTCAATGGGAAAAGGACAATCTTTTCAAAAAATAGTTTTGGGAAAACTAGATATCCACATGCAAAAGAATGAAGTTGGACTGTTATCTAACATGACATTTAAAAAAAAATAGATCAAAGACCTATATGTAAACCTAAAACAGTAAAACTCTCAGAAAGAAACATAGGAAAAAACTTCACGACATTGGATTTGGCAGTGGTTTCTTTGATATGACATAAAATTCATGGGTAACAGAAGAAAAAATAGACAAATTTGACTTCATGAAAATTTAAAAATTTTGTGCATCAGAAGACACTATCCACAGTAAACACGCAACTCACACAATGGGAGAAAATATTTTCAAATGATATATATGATAAAGGATTAATATTCAGAATATATGGAGAACACCTAACGGTACAAAACAAACAACCCAATTCAAAAATGGGCAAAGGACTTGAGTAGATGTTTCTCCAAAGAAGATATACAAATGACCAATAAGCACATGAAAAGATGCTCTATGTCATTAATCGTTAGAGAAATGCAAATCAAGAGTACAATGAGATATGACCTCACACTGATTAGGATGGCTACTATTGAAAAAACAGAAAGTGATGAGGATGTGGAGAAATTGGAACCCTCGTGCACTTTTGGTACACAGTAAAATGGTAAAATGGTTTAGTCACTATGGAAAACAGTATGGAGGTTTCCCCCAAAATTAAAAAGAGATTTACCATATGATCTAGCAATTCCACTTCTGGGTATATACCCAAAAGAATTGAAAGCAGTGTCTCAAAGAGATATTGTGCCCCCATGTTCACATCAGCATTGTTCACAATTGCCAAAAGGTGAAAGCAACCCAAGTGTCCATCTATGGATGAATGGATAAGCAAAATGTGGTATATACAGAGAATAAAAGATTAGTCAGCCTTGAAAAGAAAGGAAATTTTATCACATGCTACAACATGGATGAACCTTGAGAACATTATACTAAGAAAAAGAAGCCAGCCACACCTTATAGGTACTTAGAGTTAAAATTACAGAGACAAAAGGTAGAATGGTAGTTGCCAGGGGTTGGGGGGAGTGTGATGGGAGTCACCATTTAATGGGTATACAGTTTCAGTTTCACAAGGTCAAAGTTACAGAGATAGATGAGGGTAATGTTTGCACAATATTATGAGTGTATTTAATACGACTGAATTATACACTTAAAAATTGTTAAGATGTTATTATGTTTATTTTAACACAAAAAAAATGAGGGGGAGGGGAAAAAAACCCGTGTCCTTCTGTATCTCCTGAAGTTTTAATTTTAAACAAGAACTATGGGTTCCAGAAGAGAAGTAGTAGAAGATAAAGGCAATTCTTTGACTTCTTCAGAGTCAGAATTCTTGAAATACGATGAAACAAAATGATTCAAACAGAATGCAGTGATTTTTACTGCAGATTTTCACTAACTAGAGACCCCTTTTTAGAGTTTCTATCAAAAACTTAATGTTTTCACTTTCACACTTTCCATCTGGATCAAGCCTGTGAACAGAACACATCTGTGGTTGGAGAAGAGCCACCATCAAAGGGATCAACTGCTCACATTGGCATCACAGTTTACAAAGTGGTGACACCTCTGTTCTCACTGAAACCTCTCAGACATTAATAGCCACCACCCCAATTGTCAAGCCACACATTATTCATTATATTTTCACTTTCAAGAAGAAGCAACAGGCTCAGGGAGCTGAACTGCTTTGCCAACCATTCTATTAAGTAAGTGGGGAAGATGGGCCTGGAATCCAGGACTCCTTTCCTTCCCCTTACTTCCATTCTCTGTTCCCCGTGCCCATGTGGGTTTTGGTATAGAACCTTCTTACTTGGAACTGATCCCCTTTGACATTTGAAATCCAAGGCTGTTGAAAGGAGAAGTGACTGCTCTTCCATGGCCACCTCTCTCAAGGTAAAGCAAGTACAGCATCTTCCTAGTTGTCCCTTCCTTTCCTCACATCACTACTTCCTCCTTCTTAAGGGCAGTCCTATGCCCTGCATTGGACAGCAGCCCAGGATTTAAGTTTTTTACCATTTTGACATTTTCTCTCCAAATGTTCTTGGAGAACATATTTCCAAGATGACTTAGAGGAAAAAACACAAGGATAGATAAATCTGAGTTCTTCCATCTTGGTCACTTAACTGCTGTATAACTTTGGGTGAGTGATTTAATATTTCATAACCTCAGTTTTCCCTTCTGTAAAATGGGTCTTTCACAGTTTCCATCTTGTGTGAGGTTTATAATATTCTGAACATGAAGCAACTAGCACAGGCCAGGCACACGGGAGGTGGCCAATAAATGTTACTTGTTAATCTTCCTCTCCCCTCACTCTTTCCATGCTTTATTCTTTCTCTTTCCACATCAGGAATAATGTATATGATTCTTAATAACCCTTGAATTCTAGGAAATTTGAAAGTCCCCCTTCTTTTATTTCTTTGAGAGATAAAGAGAAGTGAATTTAAAATCAATGCTGTAGAGCCATGATTCTCAATATGCAGTTCTTCGACCAGCAACATCAGTATCACCTGGGAAGTTGTTAACCTATGCAAATTCTCAGGCCCCACCCACCTTATTTGAATCAGCTAATTGAGGGGTAGGGCACAGCAATTGTACTTTATTTATTTATTTATTTATTTTTTTTTCTTTTTGCGGTATGCGGGCCTCTCACTGTTGTGGCCTCTCCCGCTGCGGAGCACAGGCTCCGGACGCGCAGGCCCAGCGGCCATGGCTCACGGGCCCAGCCGCTCCGCGGCATATGGGATCCTCCCAGACCGGGGCACGAACCCGTATCCCCTGCATCGGCAGGCGGACTCTCAACCACTGCGCCACCAGGGAGGCCCGCAATTGTACTTTAAACTCTCCAGGTGCTTCTGATATCCTCTCCCACTTCCATTAGTATGTGACTTTGGTTGTGTTAAGTGACTTCTCTGGACTTTCTTATTCATTGGCTGTTGAGAGGATTAACTGGGGCAGTTCTCATGAGGCCCCGAGATAGTCTTGCAGTTAAGTGCCCTGTTCTCAGCTTGGCCTCACACTGAGATCACCTGGGCACTTACAAAACAAAAACAACAAAAACACCAGTGAGTGTATATTTATTTCAAAATAAAAAGTTGAAAATAATCCACTGATGCTTGGGTCCCACCCCCGGAGGTTGTGATCTAATTCTATTGTGTTTAGCCTGCAGATCTGGGTTTGGGGAAGCTCCCTGGCTGATTATAATGCGTAGCAAAGTCCTGAACTAGAAGTTTAGTGTCTTAGGGCCTAGAATCTGGAACTAGTTGGGTACTAACTCCAGTCATTCCATTTACAAACTGTATGACCTGAGACAAATTCTCAATGTCCCCGTGAGCCCAAGCTGGGGGCACAGCCATCAGTCAGTGACTATCAGCCATGACTATCATCATCATCTAGAAGCAGCTGACTTTCCAACAGTTTTCAATATGGCCAGAGACTTCAACCACCCTTGTTAGGAGACCAAAGTCTCTACTTGCTGAAAGTGGGCAAAGATGATTCTGATGCTTTGCTTTCTGGTCTTTTAGTGTTCAGGTGCAATCCTCACTGGGGCCAAGTTTCAGGATCAGGGCTTTGTGGGCCTGCCCTACCCACGTGAGATCCCCATTCAGCCATGTTGTTAAAAGTGAACTGTATTTCTCTCATCACAGTTAGCTACCAGGACTTTACGTCCCAATGTGAAGCTCTGGGGAGAAAAACATTTATGACTTCTCTACATAGCATTCATAAAGAGTAAAAATCTCTTAGGACCTGAAGAACGATGGTTTTAAAAAGAAACTTTAATTGAATGTGAACAAACACATACTTTACAATGGAATCTAATGGTTAGTAACTCCACTTGTAAAGGAACAAAACTTATTTTTCTTCTCTGTGGCTGATGAGTGATATCCTTATAAAAATAGTATTTTATAGGTTTTTAATAAAGATAACACTTTTACTAGGATTATTTTATTCATTGAGGTATGATTGACAAATAAGAATTGTATATATGTAAGGTATACAACATATTTTAATATACATATACATCATGAAATGATTACCAAAATCAAGCTGATAACATATCTACCACTCACACAGCTACCATTTGTGTGTTTGTGTGTGTAGCAAGAACACTTGATATCTACTCACTTAGCAAAACTCAAGTACATAGTATGCACTATTAACTGTAATCACCATGCTGTGTATTAGGTTTCCAGAATTTATTCATCTTGTAACTGTAAGTTTGTACCCTTTGACTAATATCTCCCCATTTCCCCCACACCTACCCCTAGTAACCACCATTCTACTCTCTGTTGCAATGAATTTGACTTTTTTGTACTCCACATAAGTGAGATCATTCCATATTTGTCATTCTGTGTCTGGCTTATTTCATTTAGCATAATGTTATCCTAGTTTATTCATGTCACAAATAGCCTATTTAAGGCTGGATAATGTTCCATTTTATATATATAAATATATCTCACATTGTTTTATTCATTCATCTGTTGACAGACATGTACGTTGTTTCCATATCTTGACTACTCTGAATAATGCTGCAATGAACATGAGAGTACAGATGTCTCTTTAAGGTTTTATTTCCTTTGGATGTATACCCAAAAGTGGGATTATTGTATCATATGGTAGTTCTATTTTTAATTTTTTGAGGAACATCTATATAGTTTTCCCTAATTGTCGTACCAATTTACATTCCCACCAACATTGTACAAGGGTCCTCTGTTCTCCACATCTTGGCCAACACTTGTTATCTTTTGACATTTTTTAAAATAAGATTCTTTTTTTTTCTCTTGACTTTTTGATAATAGCCATCCTAACAGGTGTGAGGTGACATCTCACTGTGGTTTTGATTTGCATTTCTCTAATGATTAGTAATGTTGAGCACCTTTGCATATAACTGTTGGCCATTTGTATATAGTATTTAGGAAAATGTCTATTCAGGCCCTTGTCCATTTTTTGATTGGGTTGTTTGTTTTTGTGCTATTGAGTTGTATGAGTTCCTTGTATATTTTGAATATTAATCCGTTATTGTGTGTGTAGTTTGCAGATATTTTTCTCCCATTTAATAGGTTGCCTTTTCATTTTGACTTGTTTTATGTGAAAAATTTTTTTTAGTTTTATGTAGTCCTACTTGTTTGCTTTTTTTTTTGCTGTTGCTTTAGGTGTCAAATCCAAAAAAAAAAAAAACGTCAAGACAAATGCCAAGGAGCTTACCCCCTGTGTTTTCTTCTAGGCCTTTATAGTTTCAGGTCTTTTTTTTTTTTTTTTTTTTTGGTACGTGGGCCTCTCACTGTTGTGGCCTCTCCCGTCGCGGAGCATAGGCTCCGGATGCGCAGGCTCAGCGGCCATGGCTCACGGGCCCAGCCACTCCACGGCATGTGGGATCTTCCCGGACCAGGGCATGAACCCGTGTCCCCTGCATCGGCAGGCTGACTCTCAACCACTGCGCCACCAGGGAAGCCCTAGTTTCAGGTCTTATATTCAACTCTTTACTACATTTTGAGTTGATTTCTGTATATGGTGTAAGATAGGGGTCCAGTTTCATTTTTTTGGAAGTGGATATCCAGTTTTCCCAAAACCATTTATTGAAGAGATTATACACTCTGCATTGTTTATTCTTGGCTCTTTTGTCAAAAATTAATTAAATATATGTATGTTTATTTCTGGGCTATCTATTAGTTTCATTGGTTTTTATGCTAATACTTTACTGTTTTGATTACAACAGCTTTGTAATATAGTTTGAACTCAGGAAGCATGATGCCTCCAGCTTTGTTCCTCTCTAGATTGCCTTGACTATTTGGGGTCTTTCAGGGTTCCACATGGATTTTAGAATTCTTTTTTCTATTTTTGTGAAAAATGTCATTAGAATTTTAATAGGGATTGAATTGAATCTGTATATTGCTTGGAGATAGTATAGACATTTTAACATAATTAATTCTTCGAGTCCATGAACATGGGAGTATCTTACCATTTATTTTGTCTTCCTTAGTTTCTTTCATTAGTGTTTTATAGGTTTCAGTGTACAGACTTTTCATCTCCTTGGTTAAGTTTATTCCTAAATATTTTATTCTTTTTGATGCTATTGTAAATGGGTTTTCTTAATTTCTGTGGTAGTTTATGTATAAGGAATGCAAATGATTTTGTATGTTGATTTTGTATCCTGCAACTTTACTGAATTTATTAGTTCTAACAGTTTTTTGTGGAGTCTTGAGAGATTTCTATATATTACATCATATAATCTGCAAACAGAGACAAGTTTATTTCTTCCTTTCTGATTTGGATGCTTTTTATTTCCTTTTCTTGCCTAATTGCTCTAGCTAAGACTTCCAGTACTATGTTGAATAAAAGTGGCAAGAGTGGGCATACTTGTGTTGTTCCTGATCTTAGAGGAAAAACCTTCAGCTTTTCATACTGAGTATGATGTTAGCTGTGGGCTTGTCATATATAGCCTTTATTATGTTGAGATATGTTCCTTCTATACCCAATTTGTTGAGAGCTTTTGTCATGAAAGGATGTTGTATTTTGTCTAATGCTTTTTCCGCATTTATTGAGATAACCATATGATTTTTATCCTTCATTCTGTTAATGTGTTGTCTCACATAGATTGATTTACGTATGCTGAACCATCCTTGCATCCGAAGGATAAATTCCACTTGAACATGGTGCATGATCCTTTTTACGTACCGTTGAATTCAGTTTGCTAGTATTTTTTATTGAGGATTTTTGCATCTATGTTCATCTGGGATATTGGCCTGTTACTTTTTCTTCTTGTGTTGTCTACATCTGGGATCAGGGTAATGCTAGCCTTGTAAAATGAGTTTGGAAGTGTTCTTTCCTTTTCTGTTTTCTGGAAGGATTGGTATTAATTCTTTAAATATTAAAATTTTAGAAGTAATATACCTGGTAAAATTCCTTGTGCTTTTTATATTTTTATAAATATTGTTATATCACCTTGAATAAAGCTGGTACTAAATTAATCTTCCACTAAGTATATATGAGTAAATTTTTCCACACTGCGGGCAGCAGAATGTTAAAAAAAATTTTTAAGTCTCTGGCAGGTGCCTCTTGAATGGCCCTGTTTTGTTTGAAAAACCTGGTTCAATTTTCTTACCTTCAGACTTGGTCAAATCCAACTCCACCAAACATGATTCAGTTAAAAGGGCCAAAGGGGGCTTCCCTGGTGGTGCAGTGGTTGAGAGTCCGCCTGCCGATGCAGGGGACACGGGTTCCTGCCCCGGTCCGGGAAGATCCCACATGCCGCGGAGCAGCTGGGCCCGTGAGCCATGGCCGCTGAGCCTGCGCGTCCGGAGCCTGTGCTCCGCAACGGGAAAGGCCACAGCAGTGGGAGGCCCGCGTACCGCAAAAAAAAAAAAAAAAAAAAAAAGGGCCAAAGGGATGACCCTTCTCACAGCCTCCATCTTTGTGAGGAGGCAGCCTTGAGGGTAAGCAGACTTTTATACTTTTCTGTATTTCATAACTATCTAGTTTCATAAGCCTCCTGGCCACCTCTAGGGAAGTGTGTCAGTCTGACTATGCAAAGGGTAGATTTATGTGAGAATATAGCTTCTGTGTGACTGGTTTATTATCAGCGATCCCAAACAGTGAGTGTCTGCTCTCCCCAATTTTTTTCCTGGAAGGTTTGCAGGAGGAGCCCAGCTAAAGCTCTTCACAGGGGATCTCCAACACCTGGCACACAGTAGGCACAACTAATTCCTCATGGCACTGACTTGGGACTGTGCCTTTGCCTTACTGTTTGTTCAGATCATGAAGAGGGTAGCACCATTGACCTCTTAAGCCTTCACTGCTCTTCTGCAAAATTAAAGCCTTCGGAATCTAAGGGATTAGCCATGTGAGGCAGGTAGTGTGGCACCTGGGCAAACTCTGGGTCCAGCTGGGTTCCTCTGAGCCTGCCAGGGTGCTGACCCTGAGGGGGAGGGGGTAGGGAGGTGGCACAGGATCAGGAGGAAAAAGGAAATGCAGATCCAGGTTCAGTTTGGAGGAATTTCAAACTACTATGTCCAGAGAGCCTGAAGAAGGCACATTAAAGTCCCTCAGGCACTACATTTTGCGGATGATAGAAAGGAATCCTGGTGTCCAAGGTGAGACTAAAAAGAACAAGTGTGTGTGTGGTGTTGCCTTCTTCTTTTTCTTTCTTTCATTCATTCAAAAAATATCCATTAGTTACTGTTTTAGGGCCTGGAAATACCGAATTGAATATGATACACAGTCCTGCCTTCATGTCTGATACGGAACTTCCTGGCGGCAAGAGAAAATTGGAAGGCATATGAACACCTAAGATGAACCTGGGAATAGATGCCAGAAGAGGAGCAGAGAAAGTGTCCTGGAACTCAAGATGGACAGGTCATTTCAAAGTGGAGCGTTTCAGAGCAGCCTCCAGGGAAGATGCAATTCTAAACTTGCTTCTTAAAACTTGTACTGGGGCTGGGAGCACTCACCCTCTAGGAAGTTTGTCCCCATCAGCCCTTCTGGCAAATTTCAGCATCACTGAAATGCTGACTGTTCCATCAGCCAAGCCCTGTGCTGAGAGGACTGAAACTCAGCAGAGAGGGGGCCTTTGGAAGATGCTGAGTTCTATGTTCATCCCAGAGGGAGTAGCTGTTTCCTTCATTTCCAAGTTATCTTTTTTACCCCTTTTAGTAGGTAATCACCTGTCACTAGTTAACTCTAAGTAAACATGTGATGCTTATAAAGCAAGCATTCTGTTATCACAGGAAGTACAAATTGTGGTTACAGATGGGGAGTCTGTGCTTAGAAAGGGGTGCTAGAGGCGCAGTGGAAGGCACCAGAACAGTCAAGGGTGCATCTTGCTGCCCATTTCTGTGCTAACACAGAATGTGTGTTAGTCAGGCTAACATTTATGGAACACGTCCTCAGGCACTGTTCTAAGTGTTACATGCCTTCACTCACTTATGAGATGTAATAGCTCACTGATGGGGAAAAATAATGACTCTGATGATAAGGATTATATTAAATGTTAATGCTTTACCGCAAAGATGTGAATTAACATAATCAAAACGTGTTTTATATGAATATTTAGAAGATAAACTGTCAGAAATCACTTCATGATTGAGGTGAAGATAGCTCATTACATGCAATGTCTATTACCATGTTGATGTTTACTGGGCACATTCACAACTGGAATAAAAACTACATTTATGAGCTTCCCTTGCAGCTAGGTGAGACTATGTGATTCAGTTCTATCTAGCACAGGGGATTTAAAGAGAAATGGAACGCTCAGCTTTTTTCAACCTCCTTCCTTTTTGTCTAGAATTTGGACATGAAGGTTAGAGAACCAGCAGTCATCCTGGACCATGATATGACTTTGGGAAAAAAAACCCCAACACACCACAGTAGAGCACCATGGCCCCTGACATGGGAAAGGCAGCCAGCCTGACTGTCTGATGCTGGGCATCTTGAAGAGGAGAAAAATCAAATTCTTACTTGTTCAAGCCACTGCTATTTTGAGATTTTGTTATAATCACACCTAATCTTTTTTTTTTTTTTTTTTTTTTGCGGTACGCGGGCCTCTCACTGTTGTGGCCTCTCCCGTTGCGGAGCACAGGCTCCGGACGCGCAGGCTCAGCGGCCATGGCTCACGGGCCCAGCCGCTCTGCGGCATGTGGGATCTTCCCGGACCGGGGCACGAACCCGCGTCCCCTGCATCGGCAGGCGGACTCTCAACCACTGCGCCACCAGGGAAGCCCAATCACACCTAATCTTAAGTGATAAAATAGTCAAGTGGTTTGTTCAACTTAACATGGAAAAGAAAAACGGAGCTTTTACAAGTTTTTTTTTTTATTAGTCACCCATTTTATACACATCAGTGTATACATGTCAATCCCCAAAGTTCTCTATCTTTTTTTTTTGATTTTTATTTATTTATTAGTTTCTGCTTTATAACAAAGTGAATCAGTCATACATATACATCTGTTCCCCCATCCCTTCCCTCTTGCATCTCCCTCCCACCCTCCCTATCCCACCCCTCCAGGCGGTCACAAAGCACCGAGCTGATCTCCCTGTGCTATGCGGCTGCTTCCCACTATCTATCTACCTTACGTTTGGTACTGTATATATGTCCATGCCTCTCTTTCGCTTTGTCACAGCTTACCCTTCCCCCTCCCCATATCCTCAAGTCCATTCTCAAGTAGGTCTGTGTCTTTATTCCTGTTTTACCCCTAGGTTCTTCATGACATTTTTTTTTAATTCCATATATATGTGTTAGCATACGGTATTTGTCTTTCTCTTTCTGACTTACTTCACTCTGTATGACAGACTCTAGGTCTATCCACCTCATTACAAATAGCTCAGTTTCGTTTCTTTTTATGGCTGAGTAATATTCCATTGTATATATGTGCCACATCTTCTTTATCCATTCATCCGATGATGGACACTTAGGTTGTTTCTATCTCCGGGCTATTGTGAATAGAGCTGCAATGAACATTTTGGTACATGACTCTTTTTTTTTTTTTTTTTTTTTGCGGTAGGCGGGCCTCTCACTGTCGTGGCCTCTCCCGTTGCGGAGCACAGGCTCCGGACGCGCAGGCTCAGCGGCCATGGCTCACGGGCCCAGCCGCTCCGCGGCACGTGGGATCCTCCCGGACCGGGGCACGAACCCATGTCCCCCGCATCAGCAGGCGGACTCTCAACCACTGCGCCACCAGGGAAGCCCCGGTACATGTCTCTTTTTGAATTATGGTTTTCTCAGGGTATATGCCTAGTAGTGGGATTGCTGGGTCATATGGTAGTTCTATTTTTAGTTTTTTAAGGAACCTCCATACCGTTCTCCATAGTGGCTGTACCAATTCACATTCCCACCAGCAGTGCAAGAATGTTCCCTTTTCTCCACACCCTCTCCAGCATTTATTGTTTCTAGATTTCTTGATTTCTTCTAGATTTCACACCATTCTGACTGGTGTGAGATGATATCTCATTGTAGTTTTGATTTGCATTTCTCTAATGATTAAAGATGTTGAGCATTCTTTCATGTGTTTGTTGGCAGTCTGTATATCTTCTTTGGAGAAATGCCTATTTAAGTCTTCTGCCCATTTTTGGATTGCCTTGTTTGTTTTTTTGCTATTGAGCTGCATGAGCTGCTTATAAATTTTGGAGATTAATCCTTTGTCAGTTGCTTCATTTGCAAATATTTTCTCCCATTCTGAGGGTTGTCTTTTGGTCTTGTTTATGGTTTCCTTTGCTGTGCAAAAGCTTTGAAGTTTCATTAGGTCCCATGTGTTTATCTTTGTTTTTATTTCCATTTCTCTAGGAGGTGGGTCCAAGAGGATCTTGCTGTGATTTATGTCATAGAGTGTTCTGCCTATGTTTTTCTCTAAGAGTTTGATAGTTTCTGGCCTTACATTTAGGTCTTTAATCCATTTTGAGCTTATTTTTGTGTATGGGGTTAGGGAATGATCTAATCTCATACTTTTACATGTCCCTGTCCAGTTTTCCCAGCACCACTTACTGAAGAGGCTGTCCTTTCTCCACTGTACATTCCTGCCTCCTTTATCAAAGATAAGGTGACCATATGTGCGTGGGTTTATCTCTGGGCTTTCTATCCTGTTCCATTGATCTATCTTTCTGTTTTTGTGCCAGTACCACACTGTCTTGATTACTGTAGCTTTGTAGTATAGTCTGAAGTCAGGGAGCCTGATTCCTCCAGCTCCGTTTTTCGTTCTCAAGATTGCTTTGGCTATTCGGGGTCTTTTGTGTTTCCAAACAAATTTTGAAATTTTTTGTTCTAGTTCTGTGAAAAATGCCAGTGGTAGTTTGATAGGGATTGCATTGAATCTGTAGATTGCTTTGGGTAGTAGAGTCATTTTCACAATATTGATTCTTCCAATCCAGGAGCATGGTATATCTCTCCATCTATTTGTATCATCTTTAATTTCTTTCATCAGTGTCTTATAATTTTCTGCATACAGGTCTTTTGTCTCCTTAGGTAGGTTTATTCCTAGATATTTTATTCTTTTTGTTGCAATGGTAAATGGGAGTGTTTTCTTGATTTCATTTTCAGATTTTTCATCATTAGTGTACAGGAATGCCAGAGATTTCTGTGCATTAATTTTGTATCCTGCTACTTTACCAAATTCATTGATTAGCTCTAGTAGTTTTCTGGTAGCATCTTTAGGATTCTCTGTGTATAGTATCATGTCATCTGCAAACAGTGACAGCTTTACTTCTTCTTTTCCAATTTGGATTCCTTTTATTTCCTTTTCTTCTCTGATTGCTGTGGCTAAAACTTCCAAAACTAAGTTGAATAAGAGTGGTGAGAGTGGGCAGCCTTGTCTTGTTCCTGATCTTAGTGGAAACGGTTTCAGTTTTTCACCACTGAGGACGATGTTGGCTGTGGGTTTGTCATATATGGCCTTTATTATGTTGAGGAAAGTTCCCTCTATGCCTACTTTCTGCAGGGTTTTTATCATAAATGGGTGTTGAATTTTGTCGAAAGCTTTCTCTGCATCTATTGAGATGATCATATGGTTTTTCTCCTTCAATTTGTTAATATGGTGTATCACATTGATTGATTTGCGTATATTGAAGAATCCTTGCATTCCTGGAATAAACCCCACTTGATCATGGTGTATGATCCTTTTAATGTGCTGTTGGATTCTGTTTTTTTGTTTGTTTTTTTTTGCAGTACGCAGGCCTCTCACTGTTGTGGCCTCTCCTGTTGCAGAGCACAGGCTCCGGACGCGCAGGCCCAGCGGCCATGGCTCATGGGCCCAGCCGCTCCGCGGCATGTGGGATCTTCCCAGACCAGGGCATGAACCCGTGTCCCCTGCATCAGCAGGCGGTCTCTCAACCACTGCGCCACCAGGGAAGCCCTGGATTCTGTTTGCTAGTATTTTGTTGAGGATTTTTGCATCTATGTTCATCAGTGATATTGGCCTGTAGTTTTCTTTCTTTGTGACATCTTTGTCTGGTTTTGGTATCAGGGTGATGGTGGCCTCGTAGAATGAGTTTGGGAGTGCTCCTCCCTCTGCTATATTTTGGAAGAGTTTGAGAAGGATGGGTGTTAGCTCTTCTCTAAATGTTTGATAGAATTCACCTGTGAAGCCATCTGGTCCTGGGCTTTTGTTTGTTGGAAGATTTTTAATCACAGTTTCAATTTCAGTGCGTGTGATTGATCTGTTTATATTTTCTATTTCTTCCTGGTTCAGTGTTGGAAGGTTGTGCTTTTCTAAGAATTTGTCCATTTCTTCCAGGTTGTCCATTTTATTGGCATGTATTTGCTTGTAGTAATCTCTCATGATCTTTTGTATTTCTGCAGTGTCAGTTGTTACTTCTCCTTTTTCATTTCTAATTCTATTGAGTTGAGTCTTCTCCCTTTTTTTCTTGATGAGTCTGGCTAATGGTTTATCAATTTTGTTTATCTTCTCAAAGAACCAGCTTTTAGTTTTATTGATCTTTGCTATCGTTTCCTTCATTTCTTTTTCATTTATTTCTGATCTGATCTTTATGATTTCTTTCCTTCTGCTAACTTTGGGGGTTTTTTGTTCTTCTTTCCCTAACTGCTTTAGGTGCAGGGTCAGGTTGTTTACTCGAGATGTTTCCTGTTTCTTAAGGTGGGATTGTATTGCTATAAACTTCCCCCTTAGAACTGCTTTTGCTGCGTCCCATAGGTTTTGGGTCGTCGTGTCTCCATTGTCATTTGTTTCTAGGTATTTTTTTATTTCCTCTTTGATTTCTTCAGTGATCACTTCATTATTGAGTAGTGTATTGTTTAGCCTCCATGTGTTTGTATTTTTTACAGATCTTTTCCTGTAATTGATGTCTAGTCTCATAGCATTGTGGTCGGAAAAGATACTTGATACAATTTCAATTTTCTTAAATTTACCAAGGCTTGATTTGTGACCCAAGATATGATCTATCCTGGAGAATGTTCCATGAGCACTTGAGAAAAATGTGTATTCTGTTGTTTTTGTATGGAATGTCCTATAAATATCAATTAAGTCCATCTTGTTTAACGTATCATTTAAAGCTTGTGTTTCCTTATTTATTTTCATTTTGGATGATCTGTCCATTGGTGAAAGTGGGGTGTTAAAGTCCCCTACTATGAGTGTGTTACTGTCGATTTCCCCTTTTATGGCTGTTAGTATTTGCCTTATGTATTGACGTGCTCCTATGTTGGGTGCATAAATATTTACAATTGTTATATCTTCTTCTTGGATCGATCCCTTGATCATTACGTAGTGTCCTTCTTTGTCTCTTCTAATAGTCTTTATTTTAAAGTCTATTTTGTCTGATATGAGAATTGCTACTCCAGCTTTCTTTTGGTTTCCATTTGCATGGAATATCTTTTTCCATCCCCTTACTTTCAGTCTGTATGTGTCTCTAGGTCTGAAGTGGGTCTCTTGTAGACAGCATATATATGGGTCTTGTTTTTGTATCCATTCAGCCAATCTGTGTCTTTTGGTGGGAGCATTTAGTCCATTTACATTTAAGGTAATTATTGATATGTATGTTCCTATTCCCATTTTCTTAATTGTTTTGGGTTCGTTATTGTAGGCCTTTTCCTTCTGCTGTGTTTCTTGCCTAGAGAAGTTCCTTTAGCATTTGTTGTAAAGCTGGTTTGGTGGTGCTGAACTCTCTCAGCTTTTGCTTGTCTGTAAAGGTTTTAATTTCTCCATCAAATCTGAATGAGATCCTTGCTGGGTAGAGCAATCTTGGTTGCAGGTTTTTCTCCTTCATCACTTTAATTATGTCCTGCCACTCCCTTCTGGCTTGTAGAGTTTCTGCTGAGAGATCAGCTGTTAACCTGATGGGGATTCCCTTGTGTGTTATTTGTTGTTTTTCCCTTGCTACTTTTAATATGATCTCTTTGTGTTTAATTTTTGACAGTTTGATTAATATGTGTCTTGGCGTATTTCTCCTTGGATTTATTCTGTATGGGACTCTCTGTGCCTCCTGGACTTGATTAACTATTTCCTTTCCTATATTAGGGAAGTTTTCAACTATAATCTCTTCAAATATTTTCTCAGTCCCTTTCTTTTTCTCTTCTTCTTCTGGAACCCCTATAATTCGAGTGTTGGTGCGTTTAATGTTGTCCCAGAGGTCTCTGAGACTGTCCTCTGTTCTTTTCATTCTTTTTTCTTTATTTTGCTCTGCAGCAGTTATTTCCACTATTTTATCTTCCACCTCACTTATCCGTTCTTCTGCCTCAGTTATTCTGCTATTGATCCCATCTAGAGTATTTTTCATTTCATTTATTGTGTTTTTAATCAATGCTTGATTCATCTTTAGTTCTTCTAGGTCCTTGTTAACTGTTTCTTGCATTTTGTCTATTCTATTTCCAAGATTTTGGATCTTGGAAATAGAATCTTGGATCATCTTTACTATCATTATTCTGAATTCTTTTTCAGGTAGACTGCCTATTTCCTCTTCATTTGTTAGGTCTTGTGGGTTTTTATCTTGCTCCTTCTCCTGCTGTGTGTTTTTCTGTCTTCTCATTTTGCTTATCTTACTGTGTTTGGGGTCTCCTTTTTGCAGGCTGCAGGTTCGTAGTTCCCGTTGTTTTTGGTGTCTGTCCCCAGTGGCTAAGGTTGGTTCAGTGGGTTGTGTAGGCTTCCTGGTGGAGGGGACTAGTGCCTGTGTTCTGGTGAATGAGGCTGGATCTTGTCTTTCTGGTGGACAGGTCCACGTCTGGTGGTGTATTTTGGGGTGTCTGTGGACTTTTTATGATTTTAGGCAGCCTCTCTGCTAATGGGTGGTGTTGTGTTCCTGTCTTGCTAGTTATTTGGCATAGGGTGTCCAGCACTGTAGCTTGCTGGTCGTTGAGTGAAGCTGGGTGCTGGTGTTCAGATGGAGATCTCTGGAAGATTTTCGCCATTTGATATTATGTGGAGCTGGGAGGTCTCTTGTGGACCAGTGTCCTGAAGTTGGCTCTCCCACCTCAGAGGCACACCACTGACTCCTGGCTCCTCAATTTGGGATGATTTGTTGTCTATTCATGTATTCCACAGATGCAGGGTACATCAAGTTGATTGTGGAGCTTTAATCCGCTGCTTCTGAGGCTGCTGGGAGAGGTTTCCCTTTCTCTTCTTTGTTCTTACAGCTCCCAGGTCTCAGCTTTGGATTTGGCCCCACCTCTCCATGTAGGTCGCCGGAGGGCGTCTGTTCTTCGCTCAGACAGGACAGGGTTAAAGGAGCAGCCGCTTCGGGGACTCTGGCTCACTCAGGCCGGGGGGCAGGGAGGGGCACGGAGTGCGGGTGGAGCCTGCAGCGGCAGAGGCTGGCGTGACGTTGCACCAGCCCGAGGCGCGCCATGCATTCTCCCAGGGAAGCCGTCCCTGGATCCCAGAACCCCAGCAGTGACGGGCTGCACAGGCTCCCCGGAAGGGGGGCGTGGACAGTGACCTGCGCTCACACACAGGCCTCGCGGCAGCGGCAGCAGCAGCCCCAGCGTCCCACACCCGTCACTGGGGTCTGCGCTTTCAGCCGCAGCTCGTGCCCGTCTCTGGAGCTCCTCCAAGCAGCGCTCTTAATCCCCTCTCCTCGTGCACCAGGAAACAAAGAGGGAAGAAAAAGTCTCTTGCCTCTTCGGCAGGTCCAAACTTTTTCCCGGACTCCCTGCCGGCTAGCTGTGGTGCATTAGCCCCTTCAGGCTGTGTTCGCGCCGCCAACCCCAGTCCTCTCCCTGCGCTGCGACTGAAGCCCGAGCCTCAGCTCCCAGCGCCGCCCGCCCCGGCGGGCGAGCAGACAAGCCTCTCGGGCTGGTGAGTGCCGGATGGCACCGATCCTCTGTGCGGGAATCTCTCCGCTTTGCCCTGCCCAGGTATGTGGGGGAGTTTCTTGCCTTTTGGGAGGTCTGATGTCTTCTGCCAGCGTACAGTAGGTGTTCTGTAGGAGTTGTTCCACGTGTATGTGTATTTCTGGTGTATCTGTGGGGAGGAAGGTGATCTTTGCGTCTTACTCTTCTGCCATCTTCCCCGGAAGTCTCTACAAGGTTTGAAGAAAATGTCTTTTTTTTTCTTTTTTTTTTTTTTTTTTTTTTGCGGTATGTGGGCCTCGCGCTGTTGTGGCCTCTCCCGTTGCGGAGCACAGGCTCTGGACGCGCAGGCTCAACGGCCATGGCTCACGGGCCCAGCCGCTCCGCGGCATGTGGGATCTTCCCGGACTGGGGCACAAACCCGTGTCCCCTGCATCGGCAGGCGGGCTCTCAACCACTGCGCCACCAGGGAAGCTCAGAAAATGTCTTCTTAAGAAAAGCTTTAGACACTCCTGAATCTTTTATATCAAAAGTGCAACTTTAGCGAATTTTCATATTCACTGTAATTTTATGTATACAATTATGTGATGTGATTCAAAAGCAAACACTAAAATGACAAAAGAGTTTAATGTCATGCAGACTACTAGAAGAATTTTTATTTTCAAGAAAATATATTTTAGAAGCCTGAGAAAAAGACTGCTCTGAAAGTTATTGCAAATTCGTTCTTACTGGTAAGCACTGTATTGCTTAGAGGCTTATCCTCTCAGGAGAAACTTATATTTTTACCGTATTTGTCTCTAAATAAAGATCTTTCCTCTTCAACATCCCATTGAATCTTCAGAACAACCCTATCAAGTGGGTCCTATTACCTCCATTTTACAGACAAGAAAAATCGGGTTTGGAGGAATTATATGCCACACACAAGGGTAAGCGAGGTGGAGCCAAAGCCAGACCTGCTAACTCAGAGCTGCAGGAGATGTAGATGGAGGAATGTTCGTGTGGGAGTGTTGGATCTGTTGCAGGAAGGGAGACCCCTTCTAGGGCCCGAGAGTGGGGTCTTGTCTAACACTCGGAAATGTATAGTCCGAGGAGACATACGTGCTGACAACGCAGGGGACTTTATTGGGAAGGGGCGCCCGGGCGGAGAACGGCGGGGTGAGGGAGCCCAGGAGAACTGCTCTGCCACGTGGCTCGCAGTCTCGGGGTTTATGGTGCTAGGGTTAGTTTCGGGGTGGTCTCTGGCCAATCATGTTGCTTGGCCCGTTTCCGGTCTGACTCAGGGTCCTTCCTGGTGGCGTGCGCATTGCTCAGCCGAGATGGATTCCAGCGAGAGGGATTCTGGGAGGCTGGTAGGACACATGGACTGGCGTCTCCTCTCTCCTTTTGACCTTTCCCGAATTTTTCCTGTGGGTGGGTGGGTAAGGGGTGTTAGTTCCACGTTTCTTACCAGGCCCTCCTGTTGTAAGATAACTCATAACTCTGGCCAGGGCGGGTGGTTTTGGTCTGTGGTTCCCCTAACAGATGCACCCTCAACTCAGTGGAGAGCCCCCAGGAGCTTGAAGCTGGAGCTCTACAGGGCAGGATGGAAGGCACACCCCTTAGCATGGCCTCCAACACCATCTCTGTCTCAGCCTAGCTTATTATCCGGCCTCACCTCCCACTGTACATCCCACAGCCCACACGTGTTCAAACCTCTGAGCCTGGGCCGCTTCCTCTGGCTGCTGGGCCTGCCCTCCATCCCCTCCTCCAGTTGCTCGAATCCTAATG
The DNA here is from genome assembly GCF_964341445.2 of Mesoplodon mirus. Lineage (NCBI taxonomy): Eukaryota > Metazoa > Chordata > Mammalia > Artiodactyla > Ziphiidae > Mesoplodon > Mesoplodon mirus. The sequence continues at coordinate 222,117,529 of NC_138977.1, forward strand.
TCTTCTCTCCAGGAAGCCTCCCCTGAGGCTCTCACCTGTCCCCCCTCCCCCACCATTAATTATTCCTTCCACTGGATCTCCATGCCCTTTGCTTGTGCCTCTAATGAAACCTGAATTTTGTTTGACCTACAGGTTTCCAGGGTATGATTTTACACTGTGGACAGATACTTGAGTTCAGGAACCAAAGCTTCTGTGTCTGTACTTTGTCTTGCTGAACCCACTATTTTAGACGCAGGAGGTGCTCAAGAAAATATACACTGAGAAGAATTAAGGGGATTTTGTTTGTTTGCTTTTCATATTACTTAAAAATGCTTTAGTTTCCAAGTGCTTTTCATGTCCTATCCAACTCTATTAGTCAGGGTTCTCCAGAGAAACAGAACTAATAGGATATATAAGAGGACACGTATAATGGAATTGCCTCACCCAATTATGGAGAATGAGATATGACACAATATGCCTGCTGCAAGCTGGAGAACCAGGAAAGCCCGTGGTGTAATTCAGTCTGAGTCTGAAGGCCTGAGAACCAGGGGAGCCAGTGGTGTAACTCCCAGTCCGAGGCCACTAAGAACCAGGGGAGGGGGGATGAGGTGGCGGGGTTGCTAGTGTGAGTCCCCGAGTCCAAGAGGAGCTCCGATGTCTGAGGGCAGAAGATTGATGTCCCAGCTCAAGAAGAGAGAGAATGAATTTGCTCTTCCTCTGCCTTTTGTTCTATTCAGTTTCTCAAGGGATTGGATGACGCCCACCCACACGGGTGAGGACAGATCTTTACTCAGTCTCTGATTCAAATGCTAATATCTTCTGAAAACACCCGCACAAACACACCCATAAATAATGGTTTAGTAGGGATCTGGGCATCCCTTAGCTCAGTAGAGTTTACTCATAAAATTAACCACCACAAGTCCACCCTTAGTCAACGTGGCACTTGTATGCATCTTCGTAAAGCATACTTAATCTCCAGATAAAGGCAATAATAAGGTCATAATTCCACCTAACATGATACAGCTATTCTGCGTGCAGCCCAAAACACACTAGTTCATTCTCCAGAAGAGCAGGGAAGTCCTTGAGTGATGTTCACTATTTTCCTGATATCCTGTAACTTAAATTCTATGATGTAAAATTAAATACTAAATGCTGATATAAAGTCAATATATGTTATGTTACATGATATGGAAATAAGAGAGGAAAGAAAACAAATATATTTGCTTAATATATGTAAATACACACATAATATAGTCATAACAAATAAGGAGGAAATATGACAGAATCCTTGTTTCTTTAACTGGTCAGATGGTAGCAGTTGGTATTTATAAACAGCTTCTACTACTCATTCTGTATTCAGAGTCCATCGTTTATGTCACAGAAGCACAATGGCAGGGGGTCAAAGTCGGCAGGCAATCTACATTCTTCGCAGCACTGGAGGCTGGAATAAGACTCAGAGATGGAGGTTGTAGCCTTGGCGACCTCGTCTCGATTACTCTTGGTTATGGTCATAGCAACAAGGTCCTTTGCAGCACTTCAGAAAAATATACACAAAGCATGGAATTAGAATTTTTCTTCTCAGTCCATCTGTTACAATTGTCGGGGGTATCTGGACAGTTTGAGGCTGGAGCCAATCAGACACATGACACCAGCCCAAGACTACAGTGCTCCGCCCCCGTCCCAAGGTCCTGTCTAATCCGCTTCTCTCCTAACATTGCCAGAAATGTATAATCAAGTTACAGCAAATAAGGGAGAGTGAATTGCAAGTGTGGGTCACGAGATGATCACGGCAAGTCCTCCAAGTGCAGAGCATGACAGGTGCCAAAGTCAGCCGTCCCCTGGGTGCTGGGATTCACCTTCCAGCACACAGGCCTAACTTCCCTAGAATGGGAACACCACTGCTTCTGACAACCAATCTCTTCCATGTTTGAAGGTTTCTTTCCCCCCAATTTAATGCTCTTTTGTCTGATCTACACTCCCCTGTCAGCTTCCCCAGGTGCTTCCCCAGAGTCCTGTAGGCCCCCCTCACCGTCCCCAAGGCCACAAGTGAGAGGACACCCTGAGAGCTCCCCAACTCAGGCAAGAGGAGGTCAGCTCAGCCCATCCTCTGGGTGAACAGAGGCAGAGACTCATTCACACAGTCTCCCTGACAGTCCCCAGTCTGCAGAGCCTGAACAGAGTGGGGCCAGCCAGTGTGCAATCAACCAGCTGAGGGTAAACTCAATGAGGTTAAGTGACAAGGCAGCACAGAGCCACCTGGCTGAGAACATTCTACTTATGAGCTCACAGCCCCAAACCAGAAGGGGAAGAAGCCAAGATTCTACACGCACTGCCTTTGTCATGTCAAACCCTTCTGCTGTTCCTGACCTCACCCAGGGTGCGGCGGCCACAGGGCAAGGGATGACCCTGCTCAGCACAGAGCCCCAGGATCCCATTTGGGGGGGTGTTAGCCACTCTTACCCACATCACTCACTTTAATGTGTCAGCTACTTTGAAGTAAAGACAGGTGACACCACCTATCAGCACCAATGCAGTCATCAGTAAGCCGCCACCAATGGTCATCATGATCTTGAGGTCAAACATCTTACTTTAGGGAACCGGATATTTTATCAAACCTGTAATTTGAGAAACAGGGATCGAATCATCCCTGTTAGGAGGAATTAAGGTCCAGGGTTGAAGAGCTCACTTTAGAAGCACAGCCTCTGTCCAGCTCCAACTTGTATGCCTATCAGGCCATAGGCTCTGTGACATCAGCTCTCTGGACACCAGCCCTTTCATGGAGTTCTGAATTTGGTTCCATGTGTAGGTATATTTTAGCCCCCATGAAATAGATACAGTATTTTGAATCACTTAATTCTAAGTCTTTAACTTTCCAGGTCTTATTTCCCTCACGATAATTTTAAGGATTTAAAATTATAATTTAACAAATAAAGGAAAAAGAAATGGGGAGATTAAAAATAGTCTTACACTTAAGAGTTCAATTATAGATGACTTTATGTTAGCTACACAATGAAATAATACAGAGCCATTTACTAGGATTCAAGCATATATGCTCATGGACATTGCAAGATTTTCATACTTTATAGTTAAAAGGGTTACAAAAATGAAAGTTGAATAGAATACCTGTTCTAAGTCAAGTGTATATGGTTTAAGGTACTCATACCCAGCCAATCTAGTAACGTTAAATGAGGAGACTCCAGATACAGACAAGAAAGCTTAGATTTGTTTCTCCCTGCTCCTCTCTGCAAAGAATAACTGTAATACCTGAGGTAAAAAACAAAAGAAAACACAACAAAGGTCAAACGAAGGAGAACTGTGAAAGTTGGAAAGAGGAAAGCAAACTGGTTAGGGACCCTGGGCCTGGATGAGCAGTATAGCATCAGGACAGAAGAAGGTAGCCCAGGCCCGATGTTCTCCAACTCTGAATCCAGCAACAGAGGGTGGCTCTGGAGGGTTCATTCTCCCTGGATTTAATGCGAGTCCTGCTGACAAGCCCAGGCTAGCCCAGTGGCAAGGCGTACAGTGTGGGAGCCTCCTGACAGTCAGTGGCTAGTGGAAGTTGGCCAGAGATTCCCTCTCACACCTAGATGCACCAAATGGCTCTAGCCTGGGGAATCTCCGGCTCCTTCAGGCAGCACTGCTGGAGGCTTGGGAGCCCCAGTGGCACCAAAAAACCTAAGCAGATCAAAGTAGCACTGAAAAGCCTCTGAACATTAAATTGTCATTGGAACCTCATCCCACAAAAATAGGCCAGGATCTGCATTCTAAACCTAAGCCAGGTGACTACCTGATAAAATTAAAGATTTAAATAGGACCTAGAGTTTCCTAACATAATAGCCAAAATATTCAGGATTCAATGGAAAAATCACCTGGCAGACCCAGAACCAGAGAAGGAACACCAGAATGAGAAGAGACCATGAATTGATGCTAACAGCAAGATGAATCAAGTGTTGGAATTATCCAGAAAGAATTGAAGACAGCATCCTACAAAGCCTTTGGTAATCAATACCAAATCTTCTTGAAATAATGACAATATAGAAATTTCAGCAAAGAAAGGGAAGTTACAACAAAAAAACCAAATAGATATTATACAACTAAAAATACATTAACAGAAATTAAAAAACAAAACAAAACAAAAACACCTTACTGGAAGGGTTCAGTAGCAGATGGAAATGACAGGACCAAATCAGCGAACTTGAGGACAGAACAAGAGAATTTAGTAATCTGAACAAAAATTAACAAAGCCTCAGGGACCTTTGGGACCATAACAAAAGATCCAACATTTATGGTATCAGAGTCTTAGGAAAGAAGAGAGAGAACGGGGATGAGGTTTTGAAGAAATAATAGCTAAAAACTTCCCAAATTTGGCAAAAGACAGAATCAAGAAGCTGAGAAAATCCTGAACAGGATAAAGCCAAGAAAATCCACAGCAAGACACATTCTGAATTAAACTTCTGAAAACTAAAGACAAAGAAACAAACTTGAAAGCAGCTAGAAAAAACACATTACCTACAGAGGAACACCAATTCACATGACAACGCATTTCTTTCTTGTTTGTAACCATGGAGGCCAGAAGAAAGTAGTACATCACATTTTTCCAAGTGCTGAATGAAAACGACTTAAATTCTGTATCTGGCAAAACTGTCATTCAGGAATGGAGGAAAAAGCACATTCTCGGATGAAGAAAAACTAAAAGAATTTGTCCTGAAAAGATCTACCCCTTAAAGGACGGTTAAAGGAAAAGAAAGTAAAAATAGCTGACATAACCTTCTGAACAGGTGACATTCCAGCAGAGGCCTAGAAAAACGGGGGAGCAAAGTGAGGAGGTGTATTCCAGGCAAAGAAAATAGTAACAGAATCCCAAGGCTGCAATGGGTTTGGTGTGTTCAAGGGACAAGAAAAGGGCCATTGTGGCTAGTGGGATGCATCCAGGGGAGAGTGGTGGTAGGAGACGGAGTTGGAAAAATTAGCCAAGGACAAAATCTTATGGGGGTTTAAAGCTCTTAGTAAAAAGTCTAGATTTTTTTTTCTCCCTGTTATAGAACACCTTTGGAGGGTGTCAGTGGGGTTTTAGCAAGGAGCCCGTGCAATCTGGCTGCAGAGCCTGTGCTTTTAAACATAGACCAGCGGTTCTCAAACTGAGCATGCATCCACATCAGCTGGAGGGCTTGATGAACCATGGATGGCTGGGCCCAGCCCCAGAGCTTCTGAATCAGTATTGTGAGGTAGGGCCTGAAAATCTGCACTTCAACTAGGTTCCCAGGGTATGCTGCTGCTGCTGCTTCCGGAACCAGACTCAGGAACCGGACTCAAGAACGACTGCTCAATATAATTGGCTTTGAATGTGACTTCCCTATAGCACCTAAGATGGAAGAGAGGAGGGACTTTCAAATGTACTGGAAGAGTGATGATATTAAGAACCACGTATGTCACTCTTGCTATTTATTTATTAAATATTTATTTATTTATTTATTTATTGGCTGTGTCAGGTCTTAGTTGCGGCACATGGGATCTTTCGTTGCAGTGGGCAAGCTCCTCTCTAGTTGTGGCCAATGGGCTCCAGAGTGCACGGGCTCAGCAGCTGCAGCACCCGGGCTTAGTTGCCCCGCGGCATGTGGGATCTTAGTTCCCCAACCAGGGATCAAATGGGCGTCCCCTGCATTGCAAGATGGATTCTTAACCACTGGGCCACCAGGGGAGTCCCACTCTTGCTACTTAAGAAGATAGAGAACAGAAGAGTAGAAGGAGGGAGGGAAAAATTTAACATTTACTGGATATCTCCTACATACTAGGCCTGTGCTAGGCAAGTCATATAAACTTCATACAAGAGAATGAAGTAGGCTGTGATATCTCCAATCTTACAGAAGAGAAAACTGAGGCCAAGAAAGGTAAAGCCACTCATCCAAAGTTACACAGCAGGAATAACTAAGATGGAAAGAGAATTCAGGCTTTTCTATCCTTGTGTTTTTTTCTCTAAGTCATCTTGGAAATATAGTCTCTGAAGGCATTTGGAGAGAAAATGTCAAAATGGTAGAAAACTGAAATCCTGGGCTGCTGTCCAATGCAGGGCATGGGACTGTCCTTAAGAAGGAGAAAGTAGTGGGACTTCCCTGGTGGTCCAGTGGTTAAGATTTCACACTTCCAATGCAGGGTGGCATGGGTTCAATCCCTGTTCAGGGAACTAAGATCCCACAAGCTGCACATGTGCATGGCGCAGCCAAAAATAAATAAATAAATAAAAAAGGAGGAGGAAGTAGTGATGTGAGGAAAGGAAGGGACAACTAGGAAGATGCTGTACTTGCTTTACCTTGAGAGAGGTGGCCACGGAAGAGGAGTCACTTCTCCTTTCAACAGCCTTGGATTTCAAATGTCAAAGGGGATCAGTTCCAAGTAAGAAGGTTCTATACCAAAACCCACATGGGCACGGGGAACAGAGAATGGAAGCAAGGGGAAGGAAAGAAGTCCTGGATTCCAGGCCCATCTTCCTCACTTACTTGATAGAATGGTTGGCAAAGCAGTTCAGCTCCCTGAGCCTGTTGCTTCTTCTTGAAAATGAAAAGATAATGAGTAATGCGTGGCTTGACAATGGCGGTGGTGGCTATTGTCTGAGAGGTTTCAGTGAGAACAGAGGTGTCACCACTTTGTAAACTGTGATGCCAATGTGAGCAGTTGATCCCTTTGATGGCGGCTCTTCTCCAAGCACAGATGTGTTCTGTTCACAGGCTTGATCCAGATAGAAAGTGTGCAAGTGAAAACATTTAGTTTTTGATGGAACCTTCGCCAAGGGGTCTCTGCTGGGCCCCACCAGAGATTCTGATTCATTGGTTTTGGGGTAAAGCTCATGAGTTTGCCTTTCTAACCAGCTCCCAGGTAAGGCAGATGGGAGGGGCTGATCAGATGGCTCTGTGTCGAGGTGTGCTATGATAGAGATCAAGGCAGACTCCCCAAGCTCAGCCTGTTATCTAAATAATAACAACCCTGAGATCTTTTGAAATGCCTACTCAGGGACCACTTCTCCCTCTGGTGTGATTTGTTAGATTGTCATTTGTTAAACCTTCATGTTTAACAAGTTCCCCAGGTGATTCTGACAGAGACTGGAGAGCAAATGAAGAGCACCACTGACTTCTCTGTCAGGCAATCAGACGTTACATGGTTGTACATTCATAGCACCCAAAGCAGAATGCCAAGAATTTCTGCAAGTGAGATCACAAGCAAAGCTCTTTCTGAGGCCCAGAGGGAATCATGTCACCCTTCTGCTTGAGCCACTGATTATTTGGTGCTAACAAATCCCGAGTGGAGCAGTGATGGTTTTCCCAGGCCAGACCCAGGCTACCTTTTCAAGCCTTTCCTCTACCTGACATGCGTCATATGCTTGAGCCAATCTAAACTGTTTTACTTAACCCTAAAAAGAAACTTCTGTGTTGTTTTTTCATGTTTCACGTGTCCAGTCGCTTGTTGAGGAACGGAGAGACCAAGGGCAGCTCATGAAGGCTGCACCTCAGCGAAGCTTTGAACAGTAGTGTGATTTAGGGCAGGAAGAGGTGGGGATCAGTGCAGGAGGACTCTCATCTGCCAGAAGCAACAGCTTGAGGAGACTTGGGAAGAAAGGACGGGCTGCAACGCAGGTCATGTGGTGGTGGCCAATGAGCCTGGAAAGCTAGGCTAGGGCTGAGTGAGAAGGAGTCTCCAGTGGTCGTCTCTGTTTATGAGCCACTTGGCAGCAGTACTCAAACGCACTCCTTGCCCTGAACCTAAAAGGATCAAAGTCCAGTGATGATAGAGGGATGAAAACCTTAATATGCTACCATAGGAAAGACGGAGATGAATGAATACTCAAAGGGGAGGCGATGTGGAAATTAAAATATGTAACCTGTATCTTTTTTTATTTTTATAAATTTATTTATTTATTTTTGGCTGCGTTGCATCTTCGTTGCTGCGCACGGGCTTTCTCTAGTTACAGAGAGCGAGGGGCTACTCTTCACTGCCGTGCGTGGGCTTCTCATTGCGGTGGCTTCTCTTGTTGTGGAGCACGGGCTGTAGGCGTGCGGGCTCAGTAGTTGTGGCTCACAGGCCCTAGAGCGCAGGATCAGTAGTTACAGCGCACGGGCTTAGTTGTCCACGGCATGTGGGATCTTCCCGGACCAGGGCTGGAACCTATGTCCCCTGCACTGGCAGGCAGATTCTTGACCACTGCGCCACCAGGGAAGTCCCCAATAACCTGTATCTTGATTTAATTTTTGATCACCCACACACCCCTTGCAGCCACCTCAAACTGCAGTGGTTACCCTGACACCCCTGAAGGTGCATTTGCCAGCCCTGATTTCCCAGACTTGACTTACTGGGTGTGCCACATACAAGGGGAGAAAAGTTACAAGAAAAAAAAAGACTTAATAGAGATTTTGTACATACTGTGATCTGCTCCTTCTATCTGAGCAAATTCAGGCAGTATTTTCTTAGGTGATAATAATTTTAATAAAGCAATTACATATACATACTATAGCAATTTGTAAGTATAAGAAAATCAATACCTATGAATCTCTAATATATATAAAATGTAATTTAGGTTTTTATTAACATGGAGAAATTAAGAAACAGATGATCAGGAATTAAAGCTCATCTGAATTATTTCTACTACTATAATCATGAATATTGTATTTATTTTAATTACTTTAGAAAACATAGCATGTGTTCTAGTTGTAATTATATTAAAGCAATTTGTGAATCAAAGAACAGACCACAGTAATCAGAAATTGTATAAACTATTAATGAAAGGGTTCAGCTTTAAATGAGACACATTTCTACTGAGTGCTGAAAGAAATGCTACCTAATGCCTACATATGTTGTTAATAAATTAGGAGAAGACTGATAAAAGTAATATACAAGTCCTCATGTCCCTAAGGTCAGAGTGATTAATAAATGAACACACTTTATATTAGTTTTTACTTCAAAGAACTAAATTCATCAAAATACAACATACTAAATGAGTGTAAACCATCCTTTTTCATCTTAAATATTAGATGAAAAAAATATTTTTATTTGTTTAAGACAAGTACTTTCCAGAGTGGATGCATTTATTTTTTAGATGCAAATATATCACCTTACAACACATATACAATAGGTATAATTTCTGAAAATCATGTCTGCCAGAGAGAACTGCAATCTCCTGGATTCATATGCCTTAATCCTTCAATGCAGAACCTCAGCATTTCACACTTTAATCAGAAAAGGGCTCTGGAAAGAAGAACCTGTATCAGCTCAGAAAAGGAGAGAATTCCTTCTACTTTCTGAGTTGATGGAGATCAAACAAGATGACTTCTCTCATTTTACATCAAACATAAAATCTAAAGTAATAATCCTAACAAAGAATAGGTCAGTTCTAATTTTTACTTTTCTATCCATAACTACAGTGTGACAGAACACAAAATTAATGGCCCCAATGTAAACCAATTTTACACATGCCAAATATCACATCTAATTTTTTATCTGAAATAAACAATAAAAAAGGTAATATGGTGATCTGAAATTAAAGGTTGCAAGTCTTAAGTACCCAGTTTTCTAAGATCAATTAGAAAAAGAGAAAATATCAAGTATTCTAAGCATTTTGTACACCCATAAAACATAAGGTCTTTCTAAATATTAAGAGTATTCCAATCAAACACATATAAACTACCAACTAATGAAAAGCATTAGAAATCCTTAAAAAATTTGAACACTTTAAGCAACCCAGAGGTATATGTGAATTTCTTATAAAAGTGAAAAATATGCAAAACAAAAATAATTTTTGACCCTATCATGTTAACTCTTAGTGTACAGGATGAGACTTACAGTAACAGTCAGTTAAAATGAACACTGAGGTTGCTTTATGTAAGTAAACGGTGATCCTCAAATGACATTAAATAGTTGCTTTGACTTTTGGGGGTTTGGGTTTGTAATAAATATGTAATAAATATCTGTAGTACTTTCAACATGTTCAGTGCTATCTTTCTCCATTTGAAAGTCTTTCTCCAGAGTCATAATGTCTTAGAGGCATGCCAGAGGGTGGGGAGTTGGGACTTTGTGGCAAGTCCACTAACAAAGCAATCTTATTATCTATGTGCTCCTGGAGTTTATATATTCGCTGATCAATGTAGTCCATAAGTTTCTTTTCCATCAGTTCCATATTTTTAGAAAGAATCTTTTCCAAGTAGGAACAAATGGATTGCTCTTCCATTCTAAAAGTAAATTTAAAAAATAATAATGTAACAATTTTCCCTAATATTATAACAAAAACAACCAAACTGTAGTATGATAAAGCAGCCAACACACATTGCTGAAATTTGTCTCCACAACTATACTGTCTCTGTACAACACACTTCCAGGTTCTAAAATACACACTCAACAGGTGACCACAATCCTGAATGCCCAAAACATTCTTATTTCTTCAATTCTTTAAACATTTAAGCATACAATTGAAATGAGAATATATAAATGAAGATGATGGAATTTCTACCCTCAAAGAATGGCTCTTTAGAAAGGGTCCTTTTGATTTTGAGCTCCAAATCTAAAGTAATCTTGCAAGATTTTTTAAAGGTTTTCCAAGTACTTCCCCAAGCAACTGTACAATTTAAATAGTTTTTTGCTTTTTTAATCCACACTTTATTAAATTACTGGAAGCTTCTATGAACAACTGTGTACAGGCTTTTGTGTGGACAGATGTTTTCATTTCTCTGGGATGAATGCCCAGGAGCACAACTGTATGTTTAGTTATTAGAAACTGCCAAAATATTTTTTAGAGTGGCTGTACCATTTTAAAACCTCACAGGATTTAAAATGAGATCCAGTTTCTCCACATCCTCATCAGCATTTGCTATCATTACCACTTTTAAACTTTTTATTTTAGCCATTTAAATAACTGTATAGTGGTATATTGTGGTTTTAATATGCATTTCCTTAATAGCCATGAGGTCAGTCGCACATCTTTTCATTTGCTTATTTGCTTTTTGTACATCCTCTCTGATAAAATGTCTCTTTATGTCTTCTGCCCATGTTCTAATTGGATTTTTTTAATGTTGAGTTTTGACAGTTCTTTCTATATTTTAGATATGTCATTTGTTGGATACGTAATTTGCAAATATTTTTCCCCACTTTGTAATTTGTATTTTATTCCTCTTAACAGAGTCGTTCACAGGGCAAAAGTTTTACATTTTCATGGCATCCAATATATTAAATTTTCTATTACCTTGCTTTTGGTGTCATATCTAATAAGTCTTGTCTTAGGTCCCCAAAGATTGTCCCCTATGTATTATTAGAAAAGTTTCATAGCTTTATGTTCTACATTTAAGTCTACGATCCATTTTGAGTTAAGTTTTGTATAAGGTACGAAGTTTGGGTCATGGTTCACTTTTTACCCTTCGGATATCCAATTGCTCCAGCACCATGTGTTAAAAAGACTATTCTTCCTTTATTGAATTGCTGTTGCACCTCTGTCAAAAATTAGTTGAGCATATTCATGTGGGTCTATTTCTTTTCATTTAATTATTTATTTTTATTTTTGGCTGAGTTGGGTCTTCATTGCTGCACACGGGCTTCCTCTAATTGCGGTGAGCGGGGGCTACTCTTTGTTGCGGTGCGTGGGCTTCTCATTGCGATGGCTTTTCTTGTTGCAGAGCACGGGCTCTAGGCGTGTAGGCTTCAGTAGTTGTGGCACACAGGCTCAGTAGTTGTGGCTTGCAGGCTATAGAGCGCAGGCTCAGTAGTTGTGGCACACGGGCTTAGTTGCTCCATGGCATGTGGGATAGTCCTGGACCAGGGCTTGAATCCGTGTCCCCTGCATCGGCAGGAAGATTCTTAACCACTGCACCGCCAGGGAAGTCCATGTGTGGGTCTATTTCTGAGCTCTCTATTACGTTCCATTGACCTATGTGTCTGTCCCTCTGCCATCACTACATCATCTTGAATACTCTCACTACATAAGACTCGACATTGGGAAGAGTGATTCCTCCCACTTCATTCTTCTTTTTTCTTTTTAATAAATTTATTTTATTTTATTTTATTTATTTATTTTTGGCTGCGTTGGGTCTTTGTTGCTGCACGCGGGCTTTTCTCTGGTTGCGGCGAGCAGGGGCTACTCTTCGTCGCGGTGCGTGGGCTTCTCATTGTGGTGGCTTCTCTTGTTGCGGAGCACGGGCTCTAGGTGCACGGGCTTCAGTAGTTGTGGCACACAGGCTTAGCTGCTCCGCGGCATGTGGGATCTTCCCAGACCAGGGCTCGAGCCCGTGTCCCCTTCATTGGCAGGCGGATTCTTAACCACTGTGCTACCAGGGAAGCCCTCATTCTTCTCTTTCAAAGTTGTTTTAGCTATTCTACCTCTTTTGCTGTTCATATATTTTTTAAAATAATCCTGTCTATGTCTACAAAGTATTGTGGTGGAACTTCAGTATGCATTACATTAAGTCTTCATATCAATGGGGAGAATTGACAACTTTACTATGTATGAAATTGAATTTGTAATTTAAAAGTTCCCAGGAAAGAAATATCCAGGCCCAGATGGTTTCCTTAGAGACTTCTACCAAACAGTTTAAGAAGAAATAATACTAATTTTACACAATCTCTTCTAAGACATGGAACTCATTTTATGAGGCCAGTATTACCCTCATAGAAAGCCAGGCAAAGACAGTACAGGAAAAATACAGACCAGTATCTTTAATGAATTGATGCAAGAATACTCAACAGAATATTAGCAAATCAGATCCAGCATTGTGTAAAGAAGAATTACAGCCCACAACTAAGTGGGATTTATTCTAGGTATACAAGGTGGGTTCAGTTTTTGAAATTAATGTAATTCACTATATGAACAGACTACAGAAGAAAATTCATGATCATATGAAAGGCCATAGGAAAAACATTTGACAAAATCCTATACCCATCTATGATGAAAGAAACTCTCAGGTAACTAGGAACCAAGGAACACTAAGCCTCACAGTCCCTGAGCAATCTGACTTCTTTCCACCTTTTACAGTCTTTGTATGTTTGCTGTATTATGTCCAGGGATTTTATTGGTAAAAAGGGGGATCTAAGAGAAATAGGGACATTCCATCTCAGCTGGACCCAGAAGCAGTTTTTAAATGTTTAGGTTTTTTTCTTTGGGTTTTATTTTTTGTTTGTTTTGTTTTACTATATCACAAGTTAACACTGATGTAGACTATCAACTATTTATTAAAGACTATTGTTATCCTTCCTTGTCCTGCCCAAGTAAGAACCACTTTTTTTTCAATAACTTATTAAACTCCTCAAATTTCAATGCTATTAGAGACATTAAAATTTCAACCAATAGAACTACCTCATTTGACATGGGAAAAAAGGCTAAACCAAAAGATTTAAACAGTAAGGCAAAATAGTTAAGCTAGAACTATGATTAGAGTCCTGAATTCCAATCTAGTGTGAAATTTGGACACATTACGTCTATATAAAGGATGCGGAAAATACTAAACACTTAGCCACCCCTCAATCAAAGCAGGACTGGAAAAAATGGAATTACGAGATCAGGGGATAAGGGCCTGTACACTAGAAATAATTTAGAGCTGAAAAATGTTTGGATGACTCCAAAATTAGCCTCGGTCACACACGATCTACAGAGGAAATCTGTTCCAATGGCTCACTTCATACCATCGGGCACAAAATGTCCATATCGTGGTCCCCACAGCTCCTCTCCACTCACGCAGACAGCTCTCTACTCTGACCCTATCTGCTGCCTGTACCCCTTCCATCAGACGCCTGAGAAGTGCTCGGCATCTCCAGTTTTACCCACTTCTTTCAAAGCAATCCATCCTACTCTGCTGAGTATTTCCTTCCTATAGTGTGTTAACGGTGAAATGTAAAAGCTCCTAAAATCCTCTCTGGAAACATTTTCAGGCAGTAGTTATTGAAACAAACCTGTTTTCCTCCACCTGCCTCCCCCCTCCTGCCCCCAATCTAAACCACACTTGTCTTAAGTACTCACGTAACAACAGCGCCTTCGCCGGGCTTGGTGATGCTTTCCTGCCACTTGCTGTTGGGTCCCACACGGAGATGGTTCACTTGACTACACAGATTCTGCAGAACAGGCAGCAACTCAGAGTTAGGTATATGTGAGTTGTCACTTGCTTTCTTTGGTAACAAAGAAGATATTGCATTCTTAAGATCATTCTCAGGAAGAGAATGGTTTTGTGGCACAATTTTACACTCTTGGAGGCTTGTCATATTTCCTCCACCAGCTGGCTGTGTACTTTGATCAATGTAAGCTTTTAAGTCTTCAGTCATGTTTCCAGATGTCAATCCAGTTCTGGAAGGGAAAGGTGTGGAGGATGACTTGTTGAAGGCTCCTGAAGTAGAAGATGATTGCAGTCCAATCATGTGCTTGTATCCAGTGCTCTCCAAAACTGCCTGAAGCTGCTCTCCAGTGGGAATACAACTCTAAGCCAGGTAAATAAAAACATGTTATTATTAACATGAATCATAATGACAGGTAACCTCTGGAGTATCTCAGAGTCAGGCAATGTGCCTTCTTTCATTTGATCCTCAAAACTTTCACATGGAGTAGGCTATAGCTACTATCCCAATATTAAGTTAGGAAACCAAGACTAAAGTTAACTTGGCCAAGGTAACACAACTAGTCAGTGGCAGAAGCAGGACTGGAACCCAGGCCACCGAACTCCAGAGTCAGGACTTCTAATCATTTCACTAGTTTTGCTAAGGAAAATATTCAAATAAATACAAGCATACTTAGTCAACTTGCATGGGCATATTTTAATGTTTCCACTACAAAGGCCTCCTTAATATATGGTAATAAAATGTAGTATTCTCAGCTGAGTCACAGTAATTGATAACTTTCATAGAATTAAAAATCATCTGCCCATCGTCACATATGGTAAGCCAACCTAAGGATATGCAACTTATTTTCATTGGAAGATAGACCAGATAGTTACATATTTAAGGTATGATGTTATATGAGTACTTCTGTGACATTTTCAATGACTAAAACGAGCTACCTTTTGGCTAAGTCTGCCTTAATAATTTGTAAGATAGTGATTATGTTTTGTGGCCTCAACTCAACCAGCTATGCTATATTATTTCCTGAGAAGACTCAGGCTCACCTTTTTTTTTTTTTTTTTTTTTTGCTGTACGCGGGCCTCTCACTGTTGTGGCCTCACCCGTTGCGGAGCACAGGCTCCGGACATGCAGGCTCAGTGGCCATGGCTCACAGGCCTAGCCGCTCTGTGGCATGTGGGATCTTCCTGGACCAGGGCACGAACCCGTGTCCCCTGCATCGGCAGGCAGACTCTCAACCACTGCGCCACCAGGGAAGCCCTACTTTTTTTTTTTTTTTTTTTTTCAGGCTCACCTTTGAGAACAGGTTACACTGTCTCCTATACAGGGCCGTGATCTTGCTATGCTCTTCATTTTTTCCACAAGAGAAAACCAAAACAACCTCTAGCCTATCTAACTCTTAAGTTATACACCTCCATCTTAACTTCTAAACACAGAACTCTACTAGGGATTCTTATAGGGGATATCATCTCATACTTACTGTTGCTCAGTATCTAGTGAGAGAGACTGAGAAAATTATACAAGATTAGGTGAAGACACTCAGTCCGTGTATTGTCTGGATATTCTAAGAAATGCTTCTTGGATTAAGCCAGCCCCAAACTCATTCATTCAACAAATATTTACCAGAAATCTGCTCTGTGTTAGGTACTGTCTCAGGCACTGGTAATAAGCCAGTGAACAAAACAAATGAAAATTGCCGATCTGTGGACACTACAGTCTAGGGAGCAGGGAGAGACAAACAACAAAGAAAAAAGGAAAGAAAGACAATACATCCTGTGAATAGAGATGGTGATAAATACTTCAGGGAAAATATAGCAGGAAAGGGGAATGACGGGAGCAGGGACGCTGGTAGGGTGGGAACAACAAAGGCCCCACGGAACTTCTACTGAACTGCCTGTTGGAGAAACTCTCTTTATAAAGAAATCTTACCTTCTTCTATTGAATGCAAGTTTTGAAAAAACCTTAAATTATTCCTAAAAACGAGGATTATATACAATTATATTTACAAAATTTAAAAATTAGACAACTCTCCTTAGGTGAAAAGGAGCTTTACTCAGTCATAAAGGAAAAACTCAATTATTTTTGGTAGTGGCAAAATTCTGGTACTGCAAAAAAACTTTATGATAGAAAATTGAAAATTCTACAAAACAGCAATCACATAAATAGTGGAATCAATGTCAAAATTGTACACAACAATTAATTTGGCAGAAATTTTAATTAGAAAAATCCAAATGCAATTAAGACATATGCTATATGAGTTTTTCTATTTTGATATACAGTAATATTTTATTATAAGAAATTCACTGATTATAAAAATTAGTCATATTTCTCTCAGATAAAAGCTCTTATGGTGATTATTTTTCACTTTGAATTAAATGTTAAGAAATTCACAGGTTAATCTATATGGCAGTGCAGTAAATGACCCAACCTTAGTTGCTGATGACTATTCTTCTCCTTCTTTTGTTTGACTTTATTCAATTCTTAATTTTCTTGAGCTGTCATATATTGTCTTGCAAGGCACCTCAAACCCTTTTAAAAGTAGGCAGAAGAATATGTATAAAATAATTCATATGTACTTACTGTTTAGGTTCCGTGTCATATTTTATGTGAAAAAAAAAAATTACAGAGCAGCCTAAAAAAACATGAAAGCATTTATGCAGAATTGTGTCCACATACTTGTACATGTGTATACTTAATTTCATATAAGTACACATATACCCCCAGATTTTTGAAAAACTGTTTATCTCTGAACATCTTGAAAGATTTCTCAAGACACTGTCTTTAACTTTTTTAATTATAAAGAATTTGAACAAGTATCACCTTGAAAATCCAAGAAAAAAGATCTTTTTACTTTTTTAGATGAAAAAGGTAAACAGTGAAAACCTTGAATAACTGAATATATTTTCTTTGAGAAAGTCGGTGCAGCTTTCCCTCAGATAACATTAAATGACAACTATATGCCAGGCACTTTGATTCAGAATTCCTACTCAATTATTCTAAATTGCTAAAGCAAAAACAAATGAAACTCAGCACATATGAACTTCAAATACAAGGAAATAAGAAATCACTTTAAGAAACTTTCCAGAAAACAAGGAACCACAAGGCAAAGGTGAAGCAGGGAGTCTAGAAAGCTGTTCCCCAGGTCCTTTCTTTCCTCATCAGAACAGGCCCTGCCCCAATTAACATATGAAGGTTGCAAACGGTGTGGGTTTACGCCCGTTCCGTAGAAGGAGAGGTTCTGATCGTGAACCATCCCTACTTTATACTCAACAGATAGTTACAGAGCTTATATGACACTTTCCAGGAAGACATTCCATGGATTCCTTGTTTGTGGACAAAAGCAATCCTAGAGAACCAGGTGTATCCTGTGAGAATCATTCATAAATATAGCCTCCCCACGAGAAAGAAGACTTTTATTAGCATGTTTAAAAGACGATTTAACAGGATCACCTTCTTTCTTCCCCAGGGGGTTTCCCAAATGTCCCCACAGATAATGATTTAGCACGTGTGTTGGGGGGTTACAACACACGTGCTGTTGGTTGGAGGACTTGTGTTTCTATCTGATAGAAAATGCGACAAGGACACACACCAAGCTGGGGAACAGGATGAGAGTTGGGAGAGCACTCTTACAATACACCTTATGTACTTGCGAGTGGACGGAAAGTCATAGCAAAGAGAATGTATTATTTTGGGAATTAAACAAAAAACCCTAAAACCATGGGCATAACCCCCACAAACTACTATTCATGTCATTTCTTTCCCAAAGTCAAGGTTTTAAAACATAAAAATCAGTCCATGAACTGATTTTACTGAATTCATTAACCCTCTCTAATGTTTCCAACATGTTCCACACACAAAAAATTTCTTCTGTTTTTAAATGTTTAATCTCTATGTCCACTGGATCCTTCCCCTCAAACATCTGTTCTTAAACTATGCTATGCATAAGACTCATCTGGCACTGCCTGTATAAGATAGGTGACTCCTGAATCACAGCCTCAGTGTTTCAGGTCACCGGTGAGGGCCAGGATTCTGCACTTTATAAACATTCCAAGGGATTCTGATACCGGCAGGTTCCTTATCTCTATCATTCTTGAAACAACCCACTTTACCCTGGCTACCTCCACATTCTGACTACCCATTTACTATCTAATCCCTCAAAATCAGGTTTTCATCTCATCACTATTCAAAGTGACCCCCTGAAGATCTCCAAGGAGTACTTAGTTGATAATCCAAAGGGCATGTATATTATATAAAATTTACTCGGAGCCATAAACTAGACAGACAGGTCCTCTTTGCACAAAGCTTGTATTTTAATGAGATACGCAAAACAACACATAAACAAAAACAGGCAAGAAAGCGCTGATGAAAATATATGATACAGATCTGGAGGAAAAGGCTAATAATATTTTAATCAGGGTGGTTAGCGAAGGTGGCATTCAAGATGGAATGTTTAAGATGAGGTTGAAATAACAAGAAAAAGGCACACTTGCAAAGACCAGGAAGAGAGGATTCTGGCCAAAGAGAACAGTTAAGAGGGCAAAGGTCCTGAGGTGGGAGCACGTCTGGATATTTGTGGAATACCCACATCAGAATGTCTAGAGCAAGGCATCTAAGGAGATGCAGCAGGAGATGAGGCTGAGGAGACAACGTGGGCCCAGACCTCAGATGAGAGCGTAAGGAATCTGGATCAGTTCTGAGTGTCAAGGGAAGCAGTCAGGGGGCTTGACACAGGGGATGTCGAGTCTGATGCACCCTTTGAGATCATGCTGGCTGCACTGTGGAGAGGGAGCGTGGAGCAGGAGGACCAGCTAGGAGCCTCCTGAGGTATGGAGGTGAGACAGTAGTGCCAGAGCAAGAAGAGTCTGGACGCTGTTCATTTCACAGCTCTCCTTTCCATGCTTTCCAAGATCATCAGCAACTCTCCTGCTCTCCTATGTCTGCCTGTTGATCCAACGATACTCGTCCTAAATTAATACTGGCAAATCTCACAAAAGTTATGTAAGTTTTTTAACTCACGTTATCGGTTTTCAACTTTCATCCTATGATCTTACCAGTATTATCGTTTAGATTGTAAACACGAAGAAATTTACCCTCAAAAAGAGGAAGCGCTGCCAAATAACACAGAACTAATAGCTTTGAATTCAGGTCTCCTGACATCAGATCTCTTGCGACTCTTAAGCACTGCTGTGTCCTGCTCTTCTGGTTCCTTTTTCCTCTCCCCGTATTCTTAGCAAACGCACCTACTCTCCCAGGGTCTTCCTTCCTGGCTCCGGTCTCTCCCCTCACCCCCTTCCCCATCATCTACCAGGCATGCTCCTCCCAAACCTCCCTCCACTCCACTAGCCCCACCTGTGTTTCCAAAGCCTCGAATCATTATCCCAGGGCATGTGTTATTCACACCTAAAACTCAACACTCCCAAATTAAACTCCTGTTTCCCCCAAGTCGCTTCCCCCCTTGGGTTCCATGTATATTATGGTATCACCATTTTCAAAACTTTAGTTTCACGTTTGATTCTGTTTTTCTCCCACAAAACCCACATTAAGTTAGTTGTCAAGTCCCAATGGCCCCACTGTTGTAGCCTCTCACAATCCAGCATCAGGTTGCTCCTTCCAAGTTTAGACTCTCATTAACTCTCCTCTGGATGACGGAAATAACAGAGCTGCTTTGCTTCTTGTAGCCTCACTTTCTGCTGACGCATCTTTCCTACTGACTCATCTTACACATAATAGCGGATTAAATTTATTAAAACAGAGCTAAAAAACACCCACAAACTCTATAACATCATTCAAAATCCTCTAAGATCCAGCCCCAGTCTACCTGAAACTTCCCCCGTCACTTATTCACTCCAGAGAAATTAACTTGTATTCATTTCCTAGCTACATCCTATTCCTCTAGCACTGAAGATTTAATCCATACTGTTCTCTACCTCTCAAGTTGCATCCCTCCAAGTTTACTTGCCTAATCCCACCCTTCCTCTTTAAAGGCCTAGATAAAACGCTGCTTCCCTTAATAAGCCTTTCCTAGCATTCCTCATCATTCCCCACTTAGATGCCCTGACTCCCCTAACAAGACCACAGAGATCCTTAACGACAGGTTATCGACTAATTCATCTTTGAATCTTCTAAAGTAACCAAAACTGTGGTATTCACTAAGAAGGGGCTAAATAAATACTTGCTGAATGAATAAATGAGTGAATTCATGGAAAATTGTGAAGTCTATAATAGAAATATGTTTTTGCAAGAGAGTAGGTCTACAGAATGTTATTTTTAGAAAAGTTAGTAAAACTAACAGTTAAATCAATAACAAAAGTTGAAATAAAAAGATTTATGTTTCTCCATGTCCTTATAAGAAGACATCATTTAAAGAATTTTAACAGTATCTGGAAAGAAATCCATTTCTACTCACCTGTTGCTGGAAAATAACCATATTCATCAATTGCTGAGCTCCAGATGACAACTTTGACCCCATGGACTCCATGATGGTTTGGACCCTCTCCAGGTCTATCCTTGATCCTAGAGCAGGAGAGCCTGCTGAAGAATTTGCTGAAAGTGGCCTCACGTGTACCACAACTTTACTGATGAACACACACTGCTTTTCACCAAAGGAGAGCAGCTATTATAATGCAAAAATTCAGCAAAATTAATGATAATAAAAATAATCATCATTTAAGCTCATTTCTTGTTAATACTGAAGAGTGAAGCATTCAAGAATCTAAAAATTAACTTCAAGTACATTTTAAAGGTTTCTGTAGAACAAGTCATAATAAAAAAAAAGACTCGGGCCTCCCTGGTGGCGCAGTGGTTGAGAGTCCGCCTGCCGATGCAGGGGATACGGGTTCGTGCCCCGGTCTGGGGGGATCCCATATGCCGCGGAGCGGCTGGGCCCGTGAGCCACGGCCGCTGGGCCTGCGCATCCGGAGCCTGTGCTCCGCAACGGGAGAGGCCACAACAGTGAGAGGCCCGCATACCGCAAAAAGAAAAAAAAAAAAAAAAAAAAAAAAAAAAAAAAAAAAAAAAAAAGACTCAAGAAAACAAGGTAAATGCAAAAAGTCCTTTTTAAATAAAAGATTATGTATAAATAATGTTCTACTTACTTACTTTAGGGAATTAAAGATAAACTATACCAATCTGAGATCGTAACATACTGAAACTTGCTATAGTATTATTTAATACAAAATAAGACTGTCCAGTGTCACATGCAAAGTGTTTGTGAAATACTAAGTATAAATAAGTCAGGATTTTAGAATTTAGAACTGTAGGGAATATCAATACAACCTAAGAGAGCTCAACAGTTTACACATAAAAGACGAGTTCAGGGTGTTTTTTTTAACTTGCAAAAGACACCCAATTAGCAAGGTTGAGCTCTGAGCTTGTTTCTTCTGGTTTCTATCCCAGTAGCTTTTCCAATGCTTTATGCTTCTTCACGTTGTCCATGCTTCTAAACCAAAAGACATTTCATGTGTGGCGTAGGACAACAAAGCAGCAGAGTGGAACGAAAACAGCATTTACAATCAGAGAGACCTGAGTTCAGTGATGGCTCTGCCTGGGTGACCATGGGCAAATACCAAACTTGAATCAGGAGTAAAATGAGTTCACACGGTTGTTATGAGGGTTATGTGTTAAAATTTCCAGTACATATCATTGAGTAAGTGCTCAAACATATGCATCAGTAACTATTACTTTTAACTTACATATACTATTGGCCCAGAAGAAGCTTTCATACAAACCCAAGGATGTCCCTAAATGAAACACTCTTTCACTCCCTGGTACTTCCACAGCACAGTTTCAAACACCATTCACCTTCAGAGACACAACAAACCCATATATCACACAAAGACACAGGCGAATACAGACCCATGATCTAAAAACTCAGTGTGGCACCAAAGATCATCAATAAGTAAGTAAATACCTCATGAAGTGTAAACACCCACATTCCAACCTCCATATTATCCCTGTTCTGCTTTTTAACCCCCAAGCCCTTCTCACTAGCGAATGTAGTACCTATTTTGCACACTGAGTCAACCTATTATCTGTCTTGCCCGCTTTAATATTTGCGATGTGAGGCCTTCGTTCCAATTTATTTCATAACTGCCAATTCCTGAAGGCCAAGTACAGTATCTGGCATCAATAGGCACTCCAGTATTTGTTGGATGAATGAATGGTCTTATTTAAATGAATTTAGAAACTATTAGTATATACACCTAAAACAACATCTTGGGATAATCAGTTGTGTGCTCTTCTGTAAGCAATAATCAGCACAGAATTTGAGAAATTAAAAATAATCAATCCAAGAATTTTCTTCAGTTCCCTAATATTACCCATAAGGGAGGTCAAAAAAGGTGAAGGAACTTGCCCAAGGTTATTGTGTTAGTCAGCAAGAGAGCTCATTTAACAGTCAGGGCTTATGTAAAAAAGAGTGGATACATGTATATGTACAACCGATTTACTCTGCTGTGCACCTGAAACTAACACAACACTGTACATCAACTCGACTCCAATAAAAATTTTTTAAAAATAGGGCTTTCGATTTCCAGCTCAGTACCATTTCCTTAGATCGGATGACCTTAGTAAAGTTCATGTGAATACTATTTTTCAGGCTAAAGACACCAATCTAAACTCCTTTAACTTTGTGGTACCCATGTCTGAATCCTCCCTGATTGTGCTCTATCCTTCTAGATTTGGGGACGAAAACTGCTTGTGGTTTTCTTGGCACCTACGTTTTATATAAAGATAAAAAATGTTTTTAACTCCGTTTTCTTAAGGCTCAAAAGTACTATACTGCTGTACTAACAACAGTACATGACATGACTAGGAAATGGAGCAGGACCCTATGGTCCTTGCCCCACCTTGTCCTCAGCCTGCCTTTGGTCTGTGGAAAAACTTTAGCCAAAGAATAAGTTTAATCAGAGAAGTGCAAAAATGGAGAAGCAAAGAGAAGCAGTCAACAGGACAAAACAGTAATAGTTTAGTCATAAAGCAAAGTCAAGGACCTTTAGTTCCTCCTCAAGGGCTACAGATCATATTCTGAGCCACATCCTGCGAGCTGTCTTATAGATACCGAAACCCTCACCAGGTGAAGGAAGTTAACTACATGATGACCAGACTGTAGCCACAACATAAGCTGCCACAATTCCGAAAACTGGCCTCAAGGAAAAGGGAACAAACCAACCCTGGACCTGAAGAACAATCGAGATGCTGCTGCTGGTCAGGCCACCGATGACCAATTTCAAGATGACGGTCAGAGCTGGCTGTGCTGTTTCTGCATGCAGCCCCCTCCCTCTGTCTATAGAAGCTCTTGTCCCCTGATGGTCAGTGGGCGGAGTTGGCCTTCAGACAGGAGTCCAGCACCCCCAACGCCCCACCCCTGCTGTTGCCGGCATCCTAAACAAAGCAAACTTTCCTGTCCACCAACCTGGCCTCTTTATTGGCTTTTGAGTGGCGAGCAGCTGAACACCACTTTTGGTTACAATCGTAGCTAATAAATGGTCAAATTTTAACAGAAGAATGTTGAAAAGTTTTGAGAAAAGAATTTCTTTTTACATGTTTACTGAGTATTTCTGACCTAAAACCAGGGACCAAGTTGGACTCACTACATTACCAAACCTACAGATAATAAGTATATATAATAGGAAGACAACTGTAGTTTTAAAATTAGCTTAGGCATGACTATGTGACATTGAGGAATGACTTACCTTTATTTTACAAGCATGTGTGGAAGACTCCAATTTTAGATATTTTTTGTACAAAATAATCTTTTCATGTTCACTAAAAATAAAAAGGAATTAACTTATAAAAAATTTC
Organism: Mesoplodon mirus; assembly: GCF_964341445.2. Lineage (NCBI taxonomy): Eukaryota > Metazoa > Chordata > Mammalia > Artiodactyla > Ziphiidae > Mesoplodon > Mesoplodon mirus. The sequence goes on from NC_138977.1 coordinate 222,141,373, forward strand.
ACACACTATCACTTTTAATAGTTACATTTAAAAATAAAGGTTTCCGGGACAATATTTAAATCCTGAGATTCAGTTTTCCTTGTGAGGCATAAACAGCTGGGACTTCCTACTGAAGTGCACTGGCTACAAAGACAACATCTGCCACTTACAAGCTATATGAGAAAATGAAATTAGATATCAAATGTAGACTCATGCAGCACAGAGCACACTGTAAAGCTCAATAACATACCCCTTGTATCCAACATGCACGGTATATAAAACACTTCGTATTTTGATTCGTATTAAGGAGAGATTAGGTCAGAATCTTTGAAAGAAATCAGAAAAAAAAATCAAGAAGTATAATAATGGGTTAAATAAGTATACTGGTATGGCACAGTGTTGGGCTCAGGCACTATCTGTAAAGAGTTTCCTACAGGAAAATGTTCAAAGTGCCAGACTGATAGACAACTTAATTTCTGGAAAACAGATTGTTGTGAGTTAAAGAAAACAGACAAGAAACACTTACCAGAACTTCATCTGATCAGTCTGCCACGAACTAGCTATGATCTTTTACCAACTTCTCTCTCTTCCACTAGCTCTCAATTTCCACGTTTATAAAAACAACTAGGCTGATCTAGACTGTCTTTAAGATTCCTAAAGGTCTAAACTTTCATGTCTGCTGGTATGTTTTTATCTTCTCTCCCCTAGTATCTGGCACCAATGTCAGAGAATCAATAAATATTGCAAAAGCTCAAGAAAATAAAACACTACTTCAGAAGAACACTTCCACACGCATAGGTCACAAACCTGTTATCCAGAACATTACAAACATTCTTGCCCCTACTGGTTCCACAGTACTCCTCTCCTGAGTATACTTCCATATTTCTTGCTGAACTTAAAAGGCCAATAGAAACGATTTCTTCACCTCCAGGAGGGTCACATCTCAGGTAAAGGAAGCAGGGGTTTTCATCTTGGCTGTTCACGTTCCTTTTCAAAATCACCAGATCCTCGCTGAAAAGAAAATGAAGAATATTATACAGTTCTCTGAACACTGTCATTAACCCACTTAATGGGCCACAGGGGTTGACATGTTATCCTATTCATTTACATTTGCATTTGGAGACCAAGCGCCTTGCAAAGCACTGACGAAATGCTCAATACAGAACTCCTAAGGAAATGATGCTTTAGACGTGAGGGCTCTCCACTCTCTTTTCCCTTGACTTCTGTAATACATTCTAAGCGACTTCCTATAATTGCCTGTCCAGTTAATGAAATATATGTACTGGGCAGCTAGTGTACATTAAAAAACAGTTCAGAAGTGGGGGTGGGGCGGGGTGCAGAATGCAATAAAGGACCAAAGTGCCATTTTTAAAGCTAAGGTGATGAAGATTTTCGACATCTGGATTTTTTTTTTTAATGCCTATTTTGATCGACAGTAAGTTTTTGTTTCGGGATAGAAAGGAGGTTCTGATCCCGACAGGGGGCCTCAGGAGCCAACGTGACGGACACAAGGGGGATGGGAGTGAAACGCCGAGTCTTCAGGTCACCTGCCCCCCGTCCCCTGCGCCCAACGCTCACGCGAGAGTCCCCTCCTCTTTCCCGCGGGCCCGCCACCCGGGACCTGCCCCCTTGCCCTCGCCGCCCGCACAGACCGTCACCGGCTCGGCTCCGCGCCCAGACCCTCTCCTCTCACGGCCCCCGCCTCCCCTCCCGGCTCCCCCAGGAGCGCGGCTGGCACCGAGCACAACCCCAGTCCCCGCCGGCCCGGCGCACCCGGTTGCAGGCGGCGCCAGCAGCTCGTCCCAGTCGGCGTCCCGGGCGCCGAGACCAGACCGGCTGAGATGGAGACTCTGGGCCAGGGCTCCGCACGCGGCATCCCAGGAAGAGGCCAGCGGCGGGCGGCGGGTCAGTGGCGGGTGTACGGTCTCGGTCTCCATCTGGCCACCTACACACCAGGCCAGCTCCGGAACCTCTCTTACAGCTCTTTAATTTCCACCAGACTGAGGGACTGTAAAGGAACAGAGCGACTTCCGCCTCGTCCGGCTGCAAACCCCAGAGCCGCGGCTTCTCGCCGGGGTCGGGAGAGACCAACTACCGTAAACGCGCATGCGCGCGCCGGCCGGTTTGGGCGGAGGGGGCAGAGCTGGAGTCCGGCGCATGCGCACTGACAGCCTGGTCCAGCTGCTGGGCTGTGCGCAGGCGTGGTGCTGTGCGCGTGGGAACCCAGTGGTGGTTTGACGTTGGCCCCGGAGATGTCGTGTGGATGCCGGTGGCTGGACTGACCCGCAGGGTCGGTCCGGTGAGGAGAGTACGTCGTGAGGTAGGTGTGGTGTCGTGGCTCTCGAGACCTGAAGGACCTCGTCCCGACCCTCGGGTCTGTGGCGCGGACGCCGAGCCTTTCCGCGGGCTGCGGTGGGGTGCGTGGGGCTGGGGACGCGGCGGCCAGGCGGTGGAGTCGGCTTTTCAGAAAGTCTTCAGCCCGCTCCGTACACGCGTTCTCTCCTCCGAGGGTGTCAGGTGGGTGCCGGTCGTTCGGCTTTAGCTGAGGAGGAGGTTGGGACGGTGTTGCCCTTGGTGTGGGGCCAGGGCGGGTGGTGTGTGAGGAAGGCGTGTGGCCCTGGGGCTTCGCCCTGTCAAGTGGCCCGGGCCGCCCTCGTGTCCCCCGGGCCGGGTGGAAGGTGGAGAAAGGCCTGCGCCCGAAGGGGGGTGGGGTCTGCCCTCCCGGCCCCAGAAGAGCGAGCAGGACGGCGGCCTCGGGTCTGCGGTGGAGCAGAATGCGAGCTGGACCTGAAGGACCCTGAGGCTTTGGGTCCGGGGAAGTGGGGGCGGGTGGCTCTGTCCATTTGCCCCCTGGATAGGAAGGTAGATGTTCCCTCCCCACCACCACTACGTGTCCCCTTCCTGAAGAGTCCTGTGCAGATGAGTTTTCCTCCTTTTGAAAGAAAAAAGGGCGTTAGAATATAGAAAAGTCGAATGCCAGAGTTCCAAAGGCCTTGAGTGTAAAGGGCCTAATTTGCAAAGGTGTTTTAATACTCCCGACGCATTCTCGGTTGTCTACATCAGTATTTTTTCTTCTAGTTCCTGCTTCCTATATGTTAACTTTAATTCACACGACCAGCTTTGGCAGCCCAAAGAAAATAGGGTCTTCTTCTGAAACACCCATCTCCACTTTAAGGAGCCAGGTCAATACTATCAGCTGGACTTTGACTTTGCTGAATAAGGCTGAATGACCAAGAGTCAGGAAACTAGACTCCTATGGTCTCCGCTTTTTTTTTTTTGGCACAGCCAGTAAATCACCAAATCTTGGTTTTCTTAGAGGAAACCTGTTCTATCTTTCTTCATCTCTGCTTCTTCTGTTTTCAAGCACTAGCTTTCATTTGAACAGTTCCGGAAGCTTGTTTACTGTCATTAGCCTTCGTTCTCAACCACTTCCACTCCATCCCCTCCTGGTGCTTGCTGCTCTTGACCGAGTACAGCCTTTGTACTTTGACTCGCGCCTGCCTCCCTGCCCTCCCATCTCCCCCACCTTTGCGCAGGCTTTTCCCTCTGGAATGCCTGTTCTTTTGGAACAGGGAAAATCCTATGCATCGTTCAAAATGAAGCAGATCTCCACTCTGCTATAGAATTAAACTCATTCCTCTGTACTACTCTTATACTTTTAATTTATGTCAAAGAAAAGCCCAAACTGGACAGTAAAAGCAGATTTTATTCATAACTATATAATAGGGGAGAAGACCTCAGTGTAGGACCAGGCTCAATTCTGAATACAGCATGGACAAGTGAGAATTTAAAGCCAAGGAGCAGGGTAGGGGGGGTCAGTGGATAGAAAATTACTAATGAGAAACCTCAAGGGTCAAAATGATTGTGCCTGAACCTACCTAACAGAATTCTTGCTGGTGAGAGGCCAGGGTTATTAGACATCACCCAGGGGATGATGGAAGATGAGGAACCTGATTAGCTATCAAGGGTGGTCAGATATGGAGGATGGGGGATTTGGAATTAAAATAAGTTGACTAAATTGACTTAGCAATGTTCTTGCTAAAACTAGATTTTATAAGGAAATGCCCAGATGAGCCTAGGAGAAGGTTCAGGAGCCTGAATAAAGTTTGGCCAAGCAAGAATCTTTGTCAGGTGCTATAATTCTCTTATGGTTTCAGACTTTATCAGTTTACATATTTGTGTTCCCTACTATGTAGGCTTGTTGAGATTAGTAATTATTCTATGCCTGGTAAAGGTGTTGAGTACAGGTTTGTTGTATGGAATTGATAGATTGGTGAGAGTTGGCTGGCAGCTTTATTACAAAAAAAGAGATGCAGAAAAAGGCAAAAATAGTAAATTCAAGCTTATGCTTTTTTCTTCAAAGCCAGGGTGGTGGTTGTTCAGAACTGACCTCACTCTTTTTTTTTTTTTTTTTTTGCTGTACGCGGGCCTCTCACTGTTGTGGCCTCTCCCGTTGCGGAGCACAGGCTCCGGACGCACAGGCTCAGCGGCCATGGCTCACGGGCCCAGCCGCTCCGCGGCATATGGGATCCTCCCAGACCGGGGCACGAACCCGTATCCCCTGCATCGGCAGGCGGACTCTCAACCACTGCGCCACCAGGGAGGCCCTGACCTCACTCTTAATACGATAAATTGCTCTCGTCATGAATTGCAACTGATTTTTTTGCCCTATTTTTCCCCTTGAAATAAATCATAAAATATATGTTGGAAACTTACCACCAATATCACTAGGATGTACTATGCAATTCTTTCACTCACTTATTTTAAAGTTTATTACAGCTTAATGTGTAAGAACTCAATATGCTCTTTAGAGGCATATTTCCAATCTGTTTTCAGAATATGAACCAATGCATATTTGAAAGGTACATTTTAGAAAGAAGTGACTTGTGGTATTAATTTTCTTGGGCCCATTCACTTAGTAGTACGACAGTTGAGGTGTTGACCATCCTAATTTTAAGTAGAATGAGTTCTTAGTGTATTTCCCCTGCCTTTTACCCAGGAGTGTACTTCCCAGCAAGGTGGTTATGGGAACTTAACTTTCCTCCCAGCTGGTACCACTTGAGTTGTACCTCTTCTCCTCCCTTCCCGTTCTTTCTGGTCCCTGCAGGCCCTATGGTTGCCTGGAGTTCCTTCTTCTCACCCTGCCTCAATGCTGGACCTGCAATTAAGTTAGAAGCGGGAAAGAAAGAGTAACCTTCCTACCCCTTTTTCCCCAACTTCATTTATAGCTGCTCGCCACCGCCACGTCATTTATAACCTCTGTTCTGGTTAGTCCAACATTTCTGGACTGTATACAGTTTTCAATACAGCCTGGCTTCAGCCTTTCTGAAGACATGTAGAAATTATGGGGAAGCTCTTGATGTGTAGCTGAATCTGCCTACATCCATGATTATCACCTGTGTGACACCTTCTTATCCTAAAGCTGTTTTTGTAGTAAAGGGTTAACTTGTTAAGCGTGAGATGTTCAAAACTTGCCCACATTCCAAAGAAAGACCTGGTTCCTGACCAACTCCTGTCTTATCCTCTAAGCTGCTGGAATATCTGCTTAATAAAATTGTCTTTTTAACTATGGGCCTCAGCCCCACCAGCTAGGTTATGCTAACAGCATGATGTGTGGTGAGGGCTATACTCTTTTTTTTTAATATAAATTTATTTACTTATTTTTGGCTGCTTTGGGTGTTTGTTGCTGGGCACGGGCTTTCTCTAGTTGCAGCGAGTGGGGGCTACTCTTCGTTGTGGCATGTGGGCTTCTCATTGCGGTGGCTTCTCTTGTTGTGGAGCACGGGCTCTAGGGCACGTGGGCTTCAGTAGTTGTGGCATGCGGGCTCAGTAGTTATGGCTTGCAGACCCTAGAGCGCAGGCTCAGTAGTTGTGGCGCATGGGCTTAGTTGCTCCGCAGCATGTGGCAACTTCCTGGACCTGGGCTTGAACCCGTGTCCCCTGCATGGGCAGGTGGATTCTTAGCCACTGTGCCATCAGGGAAGCCTCCAGGGCTATACTCTTTGAGTTTGGCCTCTGAAGAGGCTAAAGACTAAGAAACTAATGTCAGCACATTGGTGCTCCATGCCTACCTGATTGACCCCCAATAAAAACCTTGAACACAAAGACTCAGGTGCGCTTCCTTGGTTGGCAGGACTCTGCGCATGCTTTCGCACATCGTGGCTGGATGCTTGAACCTGGTTTCTCTTGGACTCTTCTCCATGTGCCTTTGCTTTGCAATGTTTAGTCTGTATCCTTTCCTGTTTAAGAATCTGTTACAAGGCACAAACAGCAACAAGACGTGAAGAGTTGCACATTCTTCCATTAGTCACAGCAGTTAATTATAAGTGGGGAAAGTAGTAGAGTTTTATTAGGCGATGGTGTGTGCAGCTTTACAGAAGAACCCTGCACTACTGTCACATGCTTTCTTGCTTCCCTGTCTCTGCCCACTGTCACTACCCTAGAGTCTTAGTAAAGAGAGGAATTAAAATTGGGGAAAAGATTTCTTTAAAGATACAAATATAGGTATTGGGGGTAAGGTAGGTAGTAATCACATAACAATGTTTTACTGCTAACTGCACATGCCTTATAACAGATTCTTAAACACTCTGGGTTTCAGAGCCTCTTTATACCCTTAAACTGTTGAAAACTGCAAAGAGCTTTTGTTTAAGTGGGTTTTATCTTCTACATTAAAAAAAAATTAACAACCTTATTCTGCTTGGATCTACAGCAATGTACACTAATGGGAACGAATCCAGTAAAAAAAGTGGCTTGAAAAGTAACCATCATGAATAACATGGTATCATCTATGGAAAAATCCACTCCAACTTCAGAATACCTGGCTTAAAAAGAACTTTTATAATGGACCCATTTCATGGGATTGTTTTATCCTGCATTCTTGGGGTTTTAGACTGCTTACCGAGAGTTTTAAGATCTATGTGAACTAACTCTTCTTTTGGTAAGTTAATAATGAAACAAAATAGTATCCAAGCTAAATCAACTATTGGATGTGTTTTATTATTTTTTTTTAATTTTATTTTTCTTTGCGGTACGCGGGCCTCTCCCTGTTGTGGCCTCTCCCGTTGCGGAGCACAGGCTCCAGACGCGCAGGCTCAGCGGCCATGGCTCATGGGCCCAGCTGCTCCGCGGCCTGTGGGATCCTCCCGGACCGGGGCACGAACCCGTGTCCCCTGCATCAGCAGGCAGACTCTCAACCACTGTGCCACCAGGGAAGCCCTGGATGTGTTTTAGTATTTTTTGTTATGTTTTTGTGTCACTTGCACATTGTGAAGAAGTAACTGAGCAAAAATTCTACATAGTATGTTCACAACTCATTTTGAATATTGTGTGTTTTTTATAAAAATTCCCTGTCTTTATGTATAATTGTAGAATTTTTTTTTTTCTTTCTTTTTGCGGTATGCGGGCCTCTCACTGTTGTGGCCTCTCCCGTTGCGGAGCACAGGCTCTGGATGCGCAGGCCCAGCGGCCATGGCTCACGGGCCCAGCCGCTCCGCGGCATATGGGATCCTCCCAGACCGGGGCACGAACCCGTATCCCCTGCATCGGCAGGCGGACTCTCAACCACTGCGCCACCAGGGAGGCCCAAATTGTAGAATTTTGAGATATGTTTATTGAAGTCCTTCCAGGGATACATTGTACTATTAGATTGCAGGTTAAGGGGAAGCTATAGAATCCTTTTTACCAGTTTTACCTTTGAGAGTTGTGCTTTTATATACAACGTAATGTGAACAGCCAATGTAAATTTTTAAAATTTGTAGTTATATTTATCTCTGCTGTGCATATTTTATTTTTCTCACTTTCTCTCCTCAAATAAATTATGAGCTTTTTTTAACACCAGACGATGTCTTTATTTATGTGTGAATCCCCAGCATTTAAGGCAGTATTTGGTACACAAATATCAAGTGAACATTGACTGGTTAACTTTTGCAGTGTTAAAATACGAGGCTCATTTATTAGGCTTTCGAGGGGGTTGATTGTTTTAAACATCTTTATAATAATTTTAAACATATGACACCATGATGGAAGTAAGGAAACAGTGAAAATCTCTGTTGGAAATCTCTAGGAATTGCTTTCTTCTGAGAAAATTGTTTTGGAAGCTTAAGAAACCAAGGAATTGACATCTGTTTCATCTGTGAGCCAGAGGTTGGTAGCATTCAGATTCTTCTTAGCAGAACTGCTTCTTGTACCTTTGATCTTTCCTCAGACACTTTGGTGGTTCTTAGGGTTAGTGAGATTGATGATTATTCTGGATCTAAGTACCCACTTTCAGCATATTAGGTCATTTACTTTGCTTTCATCCTAACAACACCAAGAGCAAAATGGTCTTTGGGAAATCAGAAAAACACTAGATACTGTAAAATTAGTTCAAGATTTGGTAACATTTAAGTATCTGGCTCACACTTTAGGCTATCTTTGTTAGGTTTTTTTAAAGAAGCTAAGAAGGAAGATAAGACTGGTGACATGATGATTCAACTGGAAATGACATTAATAGTGATTATAGAAAAAGCAAATAAGCTTATAATTTTTACTTTGGCATAAACTTTAGAGGAGGAGTTGTTGAAATGGGTATGAGCAATACCTCACTGGAGAGTAAAGTAAGGAAGTTCATTTTCACAGACCTATAAGTGGGTGGCAGCCAAGGAGACCAGCATTTACTAAGTGTCTTCTAGGCCACAAAGTAAACATGTATTAGTTAATCTTCTCAGCAACTACAAGTGAGATTTTGGAGAGGTTGTGAACAATGCCATGCTATCAGAGTCATTTTGACATTAAGGTAAAGCAGTTCAAGGTCTTTTTAAAAGTAAAAATCTGTTTGTGACTAGAAAGGTGTTCCAGAAGGCTTAGCTCTAAGGATCAGTAAAGAAAAGAGAAGATGGACAAAAGTGGTGAGGGATGAGGTCTTATGGCTCTTGCTATGTTTAAATAAATGTGGGCTTTGGCAGTTAGACTGTTAGCAATTTCTGTTAGTGATGAAAGAACTTGAGTGCTGAGTTGGTAGAAAACAGTGTTAAAAGTAACCAGAGGGGAAAATCTGCTTCTGAAGATACTAGGGATGTCAGAAGGTGGAATCTCAGATTTTCTAAGTCCCCTTAAGAGGACTTCATTCATTATACAGATCGGAAACTTAAACCCGGAGTTGTCACACATTGCTTTTTCTGCTCACTTGCTCTCAGATGAATACAGTTCCCCTTAAGGTCAACTAACATGTTTGGAACAGGCAGCTGGATCACAGTGAATTGAAAGCTCTCATGAGAAGAACAGAATGAACACCCCTAACATGGGAAGATTTAGCTAAAGCTAAAATTGGAACTGGGTGCTGGGTACCTCCTACAGCCCATGTGGTAGTCTAGGTGAGGCAAGAGTCCCATGCAATGCCTGTGGCTGTGAGTGGCAGAACTGATAGAAGAGAACCAGCAAAGTAAGGTCAGTCAAGCAGTCTCACCCCAAGTTCAAAGCAGAGTGACTGTTCCAGCATGAAGGATTACTGACCAACCTCCATTCTCTTCTGAGGATCAGAAGGAACAGAATGATGACAACTAACACTGCCCATGTGACATAACCAGTCTAATAGTGATTTAAATCAAGTTTAACAATAAATCCTAAACAGGAGTGACCTGTGTGCCTTCAGGTTATGTGTTTATATGTGAGGGAAAATGGGTCACAAATATCTCTTGAGGATGGCTCAATTGACTATATAAATTCTGGAGGAAAGGCAGCAACTCTGAGATATATGTGAGTTATCACTTGCTTTCTTTGATAAGGAGATACTACATTCTTAAGATCATTCTCAAGAAGAGAATGATTTTGTGGCACACCTTTACACTCTGAGAGGTGTGTAGTATTTCCTCCACTGAAGTACAGCCAAGAGTAGCTCCCTTTCCTAGGGCGAAGTGGTCAGCCCTGGGGCTGAGGGAAGAAGGGAGTGTGTGGAGCAGGACATAGTTCACATACCCAAGTGGTCTGGGCCCCATTATTTGACCCCAAAATTCACCCACCCGGACTCTCAAATATTTTGTCTCTGGTACTAAATGCAATGTTACCATGTTGGCACCCGGTTAATTTAAGAGACCACATATTCAGTAAGTATCTCATCACATTATTGTCCTTTTCTGGGTCTCAGGTGGGAGTGAGACAAATTCAGGGTTGTACTCTAATTATGGCTGTATGCCAACATCACATGCTTATTTTTGAACCTGTCCTTGAAAAGCATGTCTTTTTAGATAGTGGACACCTAAACTTGAAGTCATAATAGTTCATTTTGATGTTCTGAAATATAAAACAATTTTTATAAAAATTAAAAAAAATCATTTTGTTCCAGAACAGGTTGTTAAAAAAGATAACTGGTCCAAAATAACTGGTGAATTCTACCGAACATTAGAAGAGGAAATTATATCAGTTCTTTTCAATCTCTGAGAAGATGGAAACAGAGGGAATACTTCCTAACTTATTCTATGAGACCAGCATTAGCTTAATACCAAAACCAGACATTACAAGATATTACAAGAAAAGAACACCAGCGGCCAGTATCTCTCATGAATACATATGCAAAAATCCTCAACCAAATATTAGCAAATTAAATCCAGCGATGTATAGAAAGGATTAGACACCATGACCAAGTGGGGTTTATTCTAGGCATGCAAAGCTGGCTCAACATTTGAAAACTGAGTAATGTAATATATCAACAGGTTAAAGAAGAAAAGTCACAATCATATCAATAGATGAAGAAAAAGCATTTGACAAAATCCAACATTTTCATCATGATAAAAAAAAAAAACTCTCAGCAAACTAGGAATAGAGGGGAACTACAACTTGCTAAAGAACATCTACAGGGACTTCCCTGGTGGAGCAGTGGTTAAGAATCCATCTGCCAATGCAGGGGACGTGGGTTCAAGCCCTGGTCCAGGAAGATCCCACATTCCACAGGGCAACTAAGCCCGTGGGCCACAACTACTGAGCCCACGTGCCACAACTACTGAAGCCCACACGCCTAGAGCCTGTGCTCTGCAACAAGAGAAGCCACCACAGTGAGAAGCCCGTGCACCGCAACGAGGAGTAGCCCCTGCTCGCTGCAACTAAAGAAAGCCCATGTGCAGCAACAAAGACCCAATGCAGCCAAAAATAAATAAATAAATAAAATTTAAGAAAAAGAACATCTACCAAAAAAACTACAGCTAACATCATACTTAATGGTGAGAAACTAGATGCTTTCCCACAAAGATCAGGAACGAAGCAAGAATGTCTCACCACTCCTATTCAACATCATACTGGAAGCTCTAGCTAATGTAATAAGAAAAAGGAAATGAAAAGTATACAGATTGAGAAGGAAGAAAGAAAACTGTCTTTGATGATCTGACTGTCCATGTAGAAAATCCCAAAGAATCAACCAAAAACTTTAGAACTAATAAGTGGTTATGGAAAGGTTGCAGGACACAAGATTAACATACAAAAGTCAACTGCTTTCATAACACTAGCAGCAAGCAAGTGGATTTCAAATTTAAAACAATATGATTTACATTACACCCTAAAAATGAAATACTTGGTATAAACCTAACAACATTTGTGCAAGGTCTATGTGAGGAAAACTACAAAACTCTGATGACAGAAATCAAAGAAGGATTAAATGAAAGGAGATATTCCATGTTCATGGATAGAAAGCCTTAATATTGTCAAGAGGTCAATTCTTCCCAATTTGATCTATAGATTCAATACAATCTCAATCAAAAGTCCAGTAAGTTCTTTTGTGGATATCAACAAAATTATTCTAAAGTTTATATGGAGAGGCAAAAGACCCAGAATAGCCAACACAGTATTGAAGGAGAAGAAAAGTCAGAGGACTGATACTACCCAACTTTACTGCTACAGCAATCAAGACAGTGTGGTATTGGCAAAAAGAATAGATCAGTGGGCAGAATACAGAGCCCAGAAATAGACTCACACAAGTATAGTCAATTGATCTTTGACAAAGAAGCAAAGACAATGCAATGGAGGGAAAAAAGTCTTCAACAAAATGGAGGTGGAACAAACAGATAACCCATGTAAAAAAAAAATGTGATACAGGATTTTTATCTTTCACAAAAATTAATTCAAATGTAATCATAGACCTAAATGCTAAATGCAAAACTATAAAACTTATAGAAGGTAACATAGGAAAAAGATCTAGATGACTTTGGGTTTGGTGATGACATTTCAGATACAACTTTAAAGACACGATCCATGAAAGAAGTAATTGGTAAGCTGGAATTCATTAAAATGAAAAACTTCCACTCTGCCAAAGATAGTGTCAAGAGAATAAGAAGACAAGACACAGACTGGGAGAAAATATTTGCAAAAGACATATAAAGGACTTATCCGAAAGATACAAACAGCACTTACAACTCAACAGTAAGAAAATGAACAACCCAGTTTAAAAATGGGTAAAAGATCTGAACAAAAACCTCACCAGAGAAGATAGTCATCCCTCAGTATCTGCTGGAGATTGATTCCAGGACCCCATGCATACGTGCTTGTTAGCAGCATAGAGTTAACTTCTTCCACCTGGTGGGGATTTCAGTATCTGCAAAAGAGCTCAAAGAACTTGGCTCAGAATATTATCTATAACCCTTGAGGAGGAACTAAAGGTCCTTGACTTTGTTTAATGACTAAACTATTATTATTTTGTCTTGCTTGACTGTTTTCCTTTCTTTCTGCATTTTCTCACTTCTCTGATTAAATTTACTGTTTGGAACCTGGGGAAGGCCTAGGAGGCTAAAGTTTTTCTACAGACAAGAGACAGGCGGAGGACATGGTGGGGGGGTGGTGTCTGTTCTGGGAAGTCCCCATAGGGTCCTGTTTGGTTACAGTACCCACCTATTAGAATATTTTAAACCCTAACAACACCAAGTGCTGACAAAGATATGAAGCAACAAGAACTCTCATTCATTGTGGTGGGAATGCAAAATGATACAGCCACTTTGGAAGACAGTCTGTCACTTTCTTACAAAACTAACATACTCTTACCACAAGATCCAGTAATCACGGTCGTTGGTATTTACCCAGATACCATAAGTTGAAAATTTACGTCCATGCAAAAATCTGCACACAGATGTTTATAGTAGCTTTATTCACAATTGCCAAAACTTGGAAGCAACCAAGGTAACCTTTGTAGGTGAATGGATAAACTGTGATTCATCCGGACAGTGGAATATCATTCAGTGCTTAAAAAGATACAAGCAATCAAGCCATGAAAGATGTGAAAGAAGCAAATATGAAAAGGCTGTATGATTCCAACTATATAACTTGGAAAAGGCAAAACTATGGAGGCAGCAAAACGATAAGCAGCTGCTGGGGTAGGGAGAGATGAACAGGTAGAGCACAGAGGATTTTTAGGGCAGTGAACCTATTCTGTGTGACACTGTAATAATGGATACATAGCATCATACATTTGCCCAAACTCATGGAATGTATAACACCAAGAGTAAACCCTGTGTAAACTGTGGACTTTGGGCGATAATATGTGTAGGTTCATCGATGGTAACAAATGTACCACACTGGATGTTGATAGCCAGAGAGACTGGGGGTGGGGGGAGGTATATGTGAACTCTCTGTAGTTTCTGCTCAATTTTGCTATGAACGTAAAACTGCTCTTTAAAACGTCTATCTTAAAATAAGTAAACAAAAAATAACCATGTTTAAACGAGAAAAAAAAAAGGTTGCCTAGGAAAAGGGGAGGAAATGAGTGTGAGTGGGGATAAGTGATGAAAAGTAAATTAAGGAGAGGGATCTTGCACTGGGCCTATGACAATAAAATGTCATGAAATGAAAAGTATGTTTAATTCAATGCTCACCTTCAATCCAAGAGAAAGAAAATGAGATAACGTTATGTGTACATGCTCTGTAATCACAGATATATCAGATTTAGCATTGGGTTATTGATTATATTTTGTCCCAGTATACACTGATTTTCACTCACTTGTTCACATTTTAAACATAACTTCATATGACTAAGAAGTAATCTCCTAAAATAAGGTGAAAGCTAGAATATGAATTCAATTTTTCTACACCACATCCCCACAGAGGGAATTTGTTTTATACTTCTTCACAGCTTAGCATTTCTTTTTTAACACTAAAATACCTAGTGTGCTCTGCATGAATGCGCTGGACTTGAAGTCTGGGGATGTTCCTTTCCTGCCTTTATTTCCTCACACTTGCTGCCGACTGGCGGCGTTAGGATGCAATGACTACTATTTACTTTGCCCTTCCACCTATCACATCTGTGAGGGGCAGCGGAGCGCAGTCGTCGGACTCAGATTCGATTCCTATTTTTTGATTTCCAGTAATTGACCTTCCAAAGACTGCTGGAGGAAAAGCCTCGAAGTCTCTTCTGCGATTTTCCTAGGCAAGGGACTTCATCGTAAAAACCAACAAAAACCCGAGGCGCAGATCTTAATGGTTTGCAAGTTTCCGGAAGGAAGGATGATTCTAACTGAAGTTTGTCTAACTTTCTGACCCTTTAGGAAACGTCCAGGTTTTACGAAACGCATCCCCGTGGACTTCCCAGACTAGAGGACTCGTCTCACAGAAAACTCAGTACCAGGGGTTCAGGGGACCAAGGGGACGACCTCGGATACAACCGCGACCACGCATAGTGTTTGGAGCCGAAGGCTCGCCCATTCCTCCATTGCGCCAACAGGCGGCGCAAGAGGGCGGAGGGAGACTGTGCATGCGCAGTTGGCGGACATTTCCGCAGACAACGCTCGCAGCCACCTCGGGTCTCTCGCGACAGCATGAAGGCAGGCGAGGACGCCAGAGGAGTGCGCAGCGAGAAGCCGAAGAAGCTAGGTCTCTGCGTCCTCTGCGGACTGCCCGCAGCAGGAAAGTCGACCTTCGCGCGTGCCCTCAGCCACCTTCTGCGGCAGGAGAGTAGCTGGGCCGTGGGCGTTGTCGCCTATGATGACGTCATGCCAGACGCGTTCCTAGAGGAGGCGAGCGCTCGCCCATTGGTCAGTACGGAGGGGGCGGGGCCTAGACTGCTGTCGCGGAGGGAAATCTACAAACTCCGCGATACTTGTTCTGGGTAATACCTGGTGTGGGAGGTGGATCTCTGATAGAGGAGAGACAGGAGTTCGAGGAAAGGGGAGCTGGCTTAACACAGAATGAGTTGACTAGAAATAGAAAACGATGCAAACAGCCACCAGCATAAGGTTAGGGTCTGAAGTCAGCGTGCAAGGTGGAAGTCCCCCATAATCAAATATCCTGAAAATCCTTTGGGAAGGTTGTTCTGAAAAGAAGGACAGAATCTCTCAAAAATTCCAACACAGCCAATTTAACATTCAGCCAGGCGAATCCAGGTATTGTGGGGCTTTAAGTTATGCGGTTTGGGGAAACACTTTTAAAGAAAAAGGATACAAAATTATAAGTGACAGGGTACTTACTAGGGCCCCTCCTGTGACAATAGAGTCTGTACAAATGAAGGACTTGGCCTCTGAAGCTGGATCTTCATTCAATTGAGGGTAAACCTGCTTCTGCCAGAATAGGAAAAGATGGCTGTTTCTTCGTTGACCACCAGATGAAGTAATAGGCTTGTATTTAGGGGTCAACTTGGGTTCCCAGTACATACTTCTCTTTAAGCCCTCCGATCACCCTCAGCGCTGTGAGATGCATCCCCTTGAGAAGCATGTGAAAACTGAGACTTCCGCGGGGAAGAGTAGATTCACGTCACCCATCTCATGCTCACTCTAGAGAAAATACTCGTTGATTAAGATATTCTGAAAATTTTAAAGTTATTTTTGTCATTTAGTGCCGAATGTAGATGAATTCACATAAATAAAATTCAAATATGGTGTGATTCCACTCTGTAAGTATATATGCAAAAATACAGTACCTTTGGCACATGGAAGAATTTTGAACTTCTCCACCAAAGTTATATACTTCCTCATTCTTGGTTAATTGTGAGGTAAATACAGTATCAGGCCCCTGGTAGCACCGGATTTACTTAAGTAATAGTATTTTTACCACTATGGAGAAAGCTGGAAGTTGTTGATAGGGATTGTTGTATCTGCTGAGGTTTTCCCTCACTTTTCTTATTATATTTTTTCCACTCTCCCCATACAGACGAAGGCCATGGGGCTCATCCAGTCACCACGAGTAGGATATCTCACCTTTTAGGAAGTGATCGTGTTTCTGTTTCCTTTTGAGTGGGTTTTGCTGATGTATTTGTTTTATGTGCCATAATCTCAGTGATGTGGTAGAGCATGGACAGACAGGAGAGGGATCCTGATCTCCTGTCCTTGTGTTTTCCCTCCAGCCTTGACCTCATAACTATGTCAGTGTTCACCAGAGCCTTTGAGCAGTGCAAGACTACTTATATTTTGAAGCTATTTATTCTCTTCTCCTCAATCTGCTTCCTCTATCTTTCCCTATCCCATTCCAATCCTGTTGTTAGCCTGAGGTCTTTTCATCTGGACCCAGGGACCTTTCAGCTGATCCTCCTTCTATCTACAACTTTTCTTATTTCAAGGGAAAATGAGCATTGCTATATCTGAGCCAGACTATTTTATTTTGGCAGGATATTGATTTTCTTTTTATTTTTGGCTGCGTTGGGTCTTCGTTGCTGCACGTGGGCTTTCTCTAGTTGCCGCAAGCGGGGACTTCTCTTCATTGCGGTGCGGGAGCTTCTTATTGCGGTGGCTTCTCTTGTTGCGGAGCATGGGCTCTAGGCGCGTGGGCTTCAGTAGTTGTGGCTCACAGGCTCTAGAGCGCAGGCTCAGTAGTTGTGGCGCACAGACTTAGTTGCTCCGCAGCATGTGGGATCTTCCTGGACTAGGGATCGAACGCATGTCCCTTGCATTGGCGGGTGGATTCTTAACCACTGTGCCACCAGGGAAGTCCCAGGGTATTGATTTTGGTTCCTCCTTTCTCCTGGATGGTAACAGCTTTTCATTCTTTCATTTCTTCACTTATTCATTCAGTCATTTCATATACATTTCTGGAGCATCTATTAGGTGTCTGACCCTCTGCTGAAGCCTGGGTATACAGTAGACTATTGATCTAGCAGGGACATAGAGATACCTAAACAATGTAAACCCTGTTAGAGTGGAGACCCAATATACACAGAACAAGGTGTCATGATAGGCAAGGGACGATCTGAGCTGCCTTCTGCATGGTTGAGTCTGAGAAGAGTTCACAGAGAACTAACACCACTGAGTAGTTTTTCAGGCAGAGGGAACAGCGTATATGAAGACATGAGGATGAGAAAGCAAGTTGTGTCTAGAGAACTCCAAATGGTTCAGAAATTATCATGTGGAGCAGGGGGTTGTTGAGGCATGACCCTACTGGCCAAAGCCTAATATAAATTGCAATTCTACGGTATTTTGCAGCCATCCCAGTGGAAATCGCTTCGCCAGGAACTGTTGAAGTACCTTGAATACTTCTTTCTGGCTGTCATTAACGAGTGTCAGATGTCTGCCCCACCCAGCAGGACTGAAGCCATGTGGGAGGATTTTCTAACCTGCTTGAAGGATCAAGATCTGATATCTTCTTCAGCACTTGAGGCCCAGTCTCACTATCTCTTAACAAAGACTGCTGTTTCTAGACCTCTGCTTTTGATTTTAGATGACAACTTTTATTATCAAAGTATGAGATATGAAGTCTATCAGCTGGCTCGGAAATGTAATTAACACATTTTTTTTCTTACACTCAGAGACATTTATTCGCATATCAAAATCACTACTGTCTTTAGTGAGGACTTGATTGGATTAGGAGGTTTATATGGATTTACTGAATTTTCAAAGCTACATGTTCAGTATTGCAAAATGGTCTTTCCTGCTGCAGGTGGATTAACTTGTCTAAGTATGTTTATTTCACATTTTGGAAAAATAGTACCCTAGTAATTTTGTGGTTTTTGAATGGTTTTCAGATTCATTAGGCTTTTGCCAGCTCTTTTTAGACTGTTCTCTCGAGACCTGTCTACAGAGGAATGGCCAGAGACCACTTCCAGTGCCTGCCGAGACCATCCACCTGATGGGAAGCAAGATAGAAAAGCCCAACCCTGAGAAAAATGCTTGGGAACACAACAGCCTCACAATTCAGAGCCCAGCGTGTGCTTCAGAGGCCAGGTAGCCTACTCAAAGGTGTCCTTCACTAGCTGCTTTGCTGAGCCAGGCACTGTGCTGAATGCTTTCCCTGTATCCACCTGGTTACTCTTCACACAAGCCTTGGAGAGGGACATTATTTCCCCTTTCTTTAGAAGAGGAAACTGAGTGAGGAAGTTTAGTTTGCCCAGCGTCACTGAGACTGTAAGTTACAGCTGAGACGTGAACCCAGGTTTGTTTGCAAATGTGTACTCTCGTTAAAATTATACTGTTTCCCAGAGGTCAGGGCAGGGAGTTCAGAGTAGGGCACATCTCTGATGCTCTTGCTGAAGTAGCATAGTCTAAACAGATTGCCCAGTAGTTTTCTTATAGAGAGAAAAGGAATAGAACTGGTACTAAATCCTAATTTGCCTAAAACCTCACTCCTGTTACACTGCTTGTGTAGATGTGAGGCTTGTGGCTATGGTGTCTAATGCATTTCATTCCTAAAGTAGGTCTTGAGAGTTCTAGAGTTCTGGAGAGTTCTAGTTCAGCACATTTCTGATAGAAGTTTCGCTGATGATAGAAATGTTCTCTGTTTGCCCTGCCCAGTGTGGTAGCTGCTAGCCACATGCGACTGACCATTGAGCACTTGAAGTATAGCCAGTGCAACTTATTACCTGAATTTTAAATGTTATTTTAATCACTTTAAACTTAATTGGCTGCATGTGGCCCACGGCTGCTGCACGGAACAGCGCAGTTCGAGGTGTATATTGCCCACAGTTCCTTAGTTCCTGCCTGACTGTTGTCCAGAGGGGATCAGCAGGGTTTTGTTTTTTTTTTTTTTAACTTAATTTATTTATTTTTGGCTGCATTGTGTCTTCATTGCTGCACGTGGGCTTTCTCTAGTTGCGGCGAGCGGGGGGCTACTCTTCGTTACGGTGTACGGGCTTCTCATTGCGGTGGCTTCTCTTGTTGTGGAGCACGGGCTCTAGGCACGTGGGCTTCAGTAGTTGTGGCGCACGGGCTCAGTAGTTGTGGCTCACGGGCTCTAGAGCTCAGGTTCAGTAGTTGTGGCACATGGGCTTAGTTGCTCCGCGGCACGTGGGATCTTCCCAGACCAGGGCTCAAACCCGTGTCCCCTGCACTGGCAGGCGGATTCTTAACCACTGCGCCACCAGGGAAGTCACAGATCAGCAGTTTTTAAAAGGCTAATTTTTTAAACTCATTCCTCAAAATGTTTTGTTTCCAGGATACAGTTCCCATGGATTTTGTAATACTCTAACATTCTAAGAAAAAAAGAAAAAATTCGATTTAAGTAACTGTTGTTTATAGGGTTAATGAAATAAGCTATGGCTGAGATTTCTAATTTTAACTTCTCATAATCTCTTGAAACTTTGAGAAGGCGAGCATGTAGCCAATTGATGGCTACTCTTTCTGGAATACTGAAACTGTTTTCCTTCGCAAGTGAATGGCTGGTTGAGGCATTGAGGTACCCCATTTTAGCCCATGAGAGCAGCCTAAGGTGAGCATCACTGCTCCGGGGGCCAGCTCTTGCTAGAAGCAAGGAGGAGTGTGAGCGTTGCCAGTGTCAGTACCAACCCTGAACATAATCTGCGGTTTTGTCTTGGGTCTTAAGAATATGGCCCAAAATAGTCACAGCATGGCTATGACTGAAGTCTGAAGTCTGGTGGCCCTGAATTGGAAGTTGACAGATGATGTGACAAATATACCTTTCCCAGGCTTCTGTGAAATACTGCTGCTGCTGCTGCTGCTGCTGCTGCTACTAGTACTACTACTACTACTACTAACTACTACTACTGCTACTACTGCTGCTGCTGCTGCTGCTACTACTATCACCACTACTGCTGTTACCACTATTCCTGTTACCACTACCACTACCACTACCACTACCAATGCTACTACTACTACTACTATCACCACTACTGCTGTTACCACTATTCCTGTTACCACTACCACTACCAGTACCACTACCAATGCTGCTACTACTACTACTATCACCACTACTGCTGTTACCACTATTCCTGTTACCACTACCACTACCAGTACCACTACCAATGCTGCTACTACTACTACTATCACCACTACTGCTGTTACCACTATTCCTGTTACCACTACCACTACCAGTACCACTACCAATGCTACTACTACTACTACTACTACTACTATCACGACTACTGCTGTTACCACTATTCCTGTTACCACTACCACTACCACTACCACTACCAATGCTGCTACTACTACTACTATCACCACTACTGCTGTTACCACTATTCCTGTTACCACTACCACTACCACTACCAATGCTACTACTACTACTACTACTATCACCACTACTGCTGTTACCACTATTACTGTTACCACTACCACTACCACTACCACTACCAATGCTACTACTACTACTACTACTACTACTACTATCACCACTACTGCTGTTACCACTATTCCTGATACCACTACCACTACCACTACCAATGCTACTACTACTACTACTACTACTACATCACGACTACTGCTGTTACCACTATTCCTGTTACCACTACCACTACCACTACCAATGCTACTACTACTACTACTACTACCACCACTACTGCTGTTACCACTATTACAGTTACCACTACCACTACCAGTACCACTACCAATGCTGCTACTACTACTACTATCACCACTACTGCTGTTACCACTATTCCTGTTACCACTACCACTACCACTACCACTACTAATGTTACTACTACTACTACTACTATCACCACTACTGCTGTTACCACTATTCCTGTTACCACTACCAGTACCATTACCACTACTAATGCTACTACTACTACTACTACTACTACTATCACCACTACTGCTGTTACCACTATTCCTGTTACCACTACCACTACCATTACCACTACCAATGCTACTACTACTACTACTATCACCACTACTGCTGTTACCACTATTCCTGTTACCACTACCACTACCACTACCACTACCAATGCTACTACTACTACTACTACTACTACTATCACCACTACTGCTGTTACCACTATTCCTGTTACCACTACCACTACCAGTACCACTACCAATGCTACTACTACTACTACTACTACTACTACTATCACTACTGCTGTTACCACTATTCCTGTTACCACTACCACTACCACTACCACTACCAATGCTACTACTACTACTACTACTATCACCACTACTGCTGTTACCACTATTCCTGTTACCACTACCACTACCACTACCAATGCTACTACTACTACTACTACTATCACCACTACTGCTGTTACCACTATTCCTGTTACCACTACCACTACCACTACCACTACCAATGCTACTACTACTACTACTACTATCACCACTACTGCTGTTACCACTATTACTGTTACCACTACCACTACCACTACCACTACCAATGCTACTACTACTACTACTACTACTACTACTATCACCACTACTGCTGTTACCACTATTCCTGATACCACTACCACTACCACTACCACTACCAATGCTACTACTACTACTACTACTATCACGACTACTGCTGTTACCACTATTCCTGTTACCACTACCACTACCACTACCACTACCAATGCTACTACTACTACTACTATCACCACTACTGCTGTTACCACTATTCCTGTTACCACTACCACTACCAGTACCACTACCAATGCTACTACTACTACTACTACTACTACTACTATCACTACTGCTGTTACCACTATTCCTGTTACCACTACCACTACCACTACCACTACCAATGCTACTACTACTACTACTACTATCACCACTACTGCTGTTACCACTATTCCTGTTACCACTACCACTACCACTACTAATGCTACTACTACTACTACTACTATCACCACTACTGCTGTTACCACTATTCCTGTTACCACTACCACTACCACTACCACTACCAATGCTACTACTACTACTACTACTATCACCACTACTGCTGTTACCACTATTCCTGTTACCACTACCACTACCACTATCACTACCAATGCTACTACTACTACTATCACCACTACTGCTGTTACCACTATTCCTGTTACCACTACCACTACCACTACCACTACCAATGCTACTACTACTACTACTATCACCACTACTGCTGTTACCACTATTCCTGTTACCACTACCACTACCAGTACCACTACCAATGCTACTACTACTACTACTACTACTACTACTATCACTACTGCTGTTACCACTATTCCTGTTACCACTACCACTACCACTACCACTACCAATGCTACTACTACTACTACTACTATCACCACTACTGCTGTTACCACTATTCCTGTTACCACTACCACTACCACTACTAATGCTACTACTACTACTACTACTATCACCACTACTGCTGTTACCACTATTCCTGTTACCACTACCACTACCACTACCACTACCAATGCTACTACTACTACTACTATCACCACTACTGCTGTTACCACTATTACTGTTACCACTACCACTACCACTACCAATGCTACTACTACTACTACTACTATCACCACTACTGCTGTTACCACTATTACTGTTACCACTACCACTACCATTACCACTACTAATGCTACTACTACTACTACTATCACCACTACTGCTGTTACCACTATTCCTGTTACCACTACCACTACCACTACCACTACCAATGCTACTACTACTACTACTACTACTACTATCACGACTACTGCTGTTACCACTATTCCTGTTACCACTACCACTACCATTACCACTACTAATGCTACTACTACTACTACTACTACTATCACCACTACTGCTGTTACCACTATTCCTGTTACCACTACCACTACCAATGCTACTACTACTACTACTATCACCACTACTGCTGTTACCACTATTCCTGTTACCACTACCACTACCACTACCACTACCAATGCTACTACTACTACTACTACTACTATCACGACTACTGCTGTTACCACTATTCCTGTTACCACTACCACTACCATTACCACTACTAATGCTACTACTACTACTACTACTACTATCACCACTACTGCTGTTACCACTATTACTGTTACCACTACCACTACCACTACCAATGCTACTACTACTACTACTACTACTACTATCACCACTACTGCTGTTACCACTATTCCTGTTACCACTACCACTACCACTACCAATGCTACTACTACTACTACTATCACCACTACTGCTGTTACCACTATTCCTGTTACCACTACCACTACCACTATCACTACCAATGCTACTACTACTACTACTACTACTACTATCACGACTACTGCTGTTACCACTATTCCTGTTACCACTACCACTACCATTACCACTACTAATGCTACTACTACTACTACTACTACTATCACCACTACTGCTGTTACCACTATTCCTGTTACCACTACCACTACCACTACCACTACCAATGCTACTACTACTACTACTACTACTACTATCACGACTACTGCTGTTACCACTATTCCTGTTACCACTACCACTACCATTACCACTACTAATGCTACTACTACTACTACTACTACTATCACCACTACTGCTGTTACCACTATTACTGTTACCACTACCACTACCACTACCACTACCAATGCTACTACTACTACTACTACTACTACTATCACCACTACTGCTGTTACCACTATTCCTGTTACCACTACCACTACCATTACCACTACTAATGCTACTACTACTACTACTACTACTATCACCACTACTGCTGTTACCACTATTCCTGTTACCACTACCACTACCACTACCACTACCAATGCTACTACTACTACTACTATCACCACTACTGCTGTTACCACTATTCCTGTTACCACTACCACTACCACTACCACTACCAATGCTACTACTACTACTACTACTACTACTATCACCACTACTGCTGTTACCACTATTCCTGTTACCACTACCACTACCATTACCACTACTAATGCTACTACTACTACTACTACTACTATCACCACTACTGCTGTTACCACTATTCCTGTTACCACTACCACTACCACTACCACTACCAATGCTACTACTACTACTACTACTACTACTATCACCACTACTGCTGTTACCACTATTCCTGTTACCACTACCACTACCAGTACCACTACCAATGCTACTACTACTACTACTATCACCACTACTGCTGTTACCACTATTCCTGTTACCACTACCACTACCAGTACCACTACCAATGCTACTACTACTACTACTACTACTACTACTATCACTACTGCTGTTACCACTATTCCTGTTACCACTACCACTACCACTACCACTACCAATGCTGCTACTACTACTACTATCACCACTACTGCTGTTACCACTATTCCTGTTACCACTACCACTACCACTACCACTACCAATGCTACTACTACTACTACTACTACCACCACTACTGCTGTTACCACTATTCCTGTTACCACTACCACTACCACTACCACTACCAATGCTGCTACTACTACTACTATCACCACTACTGCTGTTACCACTATTCCTGTTACCACTACCACTACCATTACCACTACCAATGCTGCTACTACTACTACTATCACCACTACTGCTGTTACCACTATTCCTGTTACCACTACCACTACCATTACCACTACTAATGCTACTACTACTACTACTATCACCACTACTGCTGTTACCACTATTCCTGTTACCACTACCACTACCACTACCAATGCTACTACTACTACTACTACTACTACTACTATCACCACTACTGCTGTTACCACTATTCCTGATACCACTACCACTACCACTACCACTACCAATGCTACTACTACTACTACTACTACTACTATCACCACTACTGCTGTTACCACTATTCCTGTTACCACTACCACTACCACTATCACTACCAATGCTACTACTACTACTACTATCACCACTACTGCTGTTACCACTATTCCTGTTACCACTACCACTACCACTACCACTACCAATGCTACTACTACTACTGCTGCTGCTGCTGCTGCTGCTGCTGCTACTACTACTACTACTACTAATTACTACTACTGCTGCTGCTGCTGCTGCTGCTGCTACTACTACTACTACTACTGCTGCTGCTGCTGCTGCTGCTGCTACTACTACTACTACTACTATCACCACTACTGCTGTTACCACTATTCCTGTTACCACTACCACTACCAGTACCACTACCAATGCTACTACTAGTACTACTATTAGCAGCAACAGCTGTTGAGCAGATACTATGTCCTGGGCAAGTTCTGAACACTTTATATGTATAATCTGATTCAGTCCTCACAACAACCCTTTGAGGGCAGATACAATTATCCCCCTTTCATGATGGGTCAACTGAGGCCCATGTAAGTAAAGTAACATATCCAGATAGTAAATGGCAGAGCCAAGATTTGGACCCGTTGCAGTCTCACTCATTCCAGAACCTGGGCTCTTTTCTTTGTGAGAAAGATCACGTTGAGGTGAAGGTTTAATTCAGTGACTTCACTGGCTTACGTTTCTTCAGTGCTACTCCTTGTATCTGAGTAAAATTTAAACTCCTTACCATAACTTGCACACTCTCACCCTGATTTTTTTTTTTTAACGTTCTATTCTTTTACTAAAAATATGTCCATTCGGGGGCTTCCCTGGTGGCACAGTGGTTGAGAGTCCGCCTGCCAATGCAAGGGACACGGGTTCGTGCCCCGGTCCGGGAGGATCCCGCGTGCCGCGGAGCGGCTGGGCCCGTGAGCCATGGCCGCTGAGCCTGCGCGTCCAGAGCCTGTGCTCCGCAACGAGAGAGGCCACGACAGTGAGAGGCGTACTGAAAAAAAAAAATAAATAAAATATGTCCATTCAAGGAAGATGTTTTGTTTTTCTAGTTTGGTGACTCATAGGAGGAAAAGTTTAGGTCAGCAAAAACAGAGAGAGTGGAACGCTGGGGGGAAAAGAATCTTGTTTTTTAAGATGAGACTATTCTGGAAAACTTAAATTAGAGCTTTACTTTGACATGTCACTCTCTCATGATTACATTAAAAGTTTTCACTTCGTATAATTAAAAATCTCATCAGACGAAAATCTGCCTGTCGTGCACATGATGTTTGAGTGACAGACTTCATAATTTATATTCTCAGAGACATGACATTCAGTACTTTCTTTTTTTTCCTTTTTTTGGAATTTTAAATCTGATCCCTAAATTTCTTTGTTTTTAATTTTTATTGGAGTTGCTTTACAACGTTGTGTTAGTTTCAGGTGACAGCAAGGTGAGTCAGTTATACCTACACCTATATCCACTCTTTTTTAGATTCTTTTCCGATATGGGCCATTACAGAGTATTGAGTAGAGTTCCCTGTGCTCTACAGTAGGTCCTTGTAGTTACCTATTTTATATATGGTAGTGTGTATGTGTCAATTCCAACCTCCCAATTTATCCTCCCCGCCCCCCAGCTCTAATCCTGATTAACTCCCCAGCCTTATGTCCCACAACTCTCCCCTTGCTCCTTTTCAACCAAACTGGCCTTTTCTGTCCCATGAACACGAGAAGCTTGTTCTTGTCTCGGGGCCATAGTGCTTGCCGTCCCCTCTACCCTTCCCACGTATGTAAGCTTCACTGGCTTTCCTGTTTGCTCACTTATCCACTTGTCGCTGTCTGAAACTATTATTTTTTGCTTATTTATTTATTCTCTGTCTCTCTCCATTATCTTATCAGGCTTAGAGAGGGTAGGGATCTTGCTACACCCCCAGCTTAGCACATAGTTTCACGCACATAGTTGTACATTTTTCATATATGAAGATGCTCAATAAATATTTGTTAAATGAATAAATGAATTCTGCTGCAACCCTCGATGACCTCTTGTCCTGTGGGGAACTTTGCAAATTCACATCCAGTAAATGAGCAGAAGCCAGAAAATAAAGACTAAGCCTCCTTTAGGGAATATAAAGTTCTAGGAGCCTAAAGTTCAGCAGTTAATGAGGGAAGAGAGAGAATGTCTTTTAAAACCTTATTGATATGAGTCTTTGGAAATTAATATTTTTTACATGAGGGGATTTGGGGGGCTTATCACTTGTTTTGAGCTTCTACATTTTAATTTTGCAAGTAGAAGGTAGCTCCCAAATCACTTTGCTTTTCCCCTTTTGTTCAGGAGTTTGGATATACCACTTTCATTCCTCTAGAATTCAGCTTAGTACCCATAAACACAAGTTCTTTAAAAACAGGTGTTTGATATAAGGATTTATTTTATCCTACCTTCTCTTATAGACTGAAATTGACTGATTTACTGCTTACTGCTTTGGAAAATCCAATAAAGTACATGGAGGAGAATGTGGAACAAAAGGTAAGTCTTCCAGTTTAGATTTAGTATAAATGAGAAGGAACTTTTTGTAGGAAGATCTTTTTGACCTGAGTGTACAATATGAGTAACATGTGAGAGACACTTTGTCCCTGCCTTGGCATCTTACCAGCATTCAGCTCCTGACACCTGGATGCAGTGGTACTCTGCAGGGAGCTTGCACTGCCTGGTCAAAGACTGTTAAATTTTCAGAAACGTTGGAGCCTGTTGACATGTTGGTAGCTCGAAGTGGGCATGGATGGGAATATTTACACTGTAGAAACAGACAAAATACTATGGATAGGTTTGTGTTTTTGAGAGCCCATTCTTAGACATTTACCAGCATACTGCCTACATGGAACCCAGTTTACAACTGGATGTATTTCGTTTAGACCCTCTCCTAGGGAAGAACAACTGAAACAGAAAAGTCACGTTTCCTTTTCAGTATCTCTTCACCTATGCATCCCCTACACTTTAGTTATTTCTTTTGTAAAACTAGATAACTGTTCCAATAACAATGTCTATTACCTAGGAAACAGACAGAATTATTTGTTCAACTAACATTCTTCATCAAGCTGATCAGACCCTCCGAAGAATTGTCTCTCAGACAATGAAGGAAGCGAAAGGTGTGTTGAGTAGTTAAGATTCTATTTAGTTGAGACTATTCTTTCCTGCTACTCTTGTTCCCTGGACATGGGTAGTTTATTTGCTTTCATTCATAAAGTTTACATCATGTTTTCAGTTTAAATATGCAACTTGGTTATATTAAGCTAAAACTTCTACCTCTGGAACCAGGCATTCATCCATCCAATAGGTTTTTACTGAGTGGCTACTCTGTACTAGGCTTTATTTTGGATACTGGGGAGTTGAGAGGGAGCAGAACATCACAGTGAGGAGACAAACAAAAAATATATAAATATATGAATATATGCCAGTGCTCTGGAGAAAAGTAAAGTAGGGTAAGGCAAGGTAGTGATGGGAGGATTGATTGATTGATTGATTGATTGATTGATTTGCGGTACGCGGGCCTCTCACTGTTGTGGCCTCTCCCGTTGCGGAGCACAGGCTCCGGACGCACAGGCTCAGCGGCCATGGCTCACGGGCACAGCCGCTCCGCGGCATGTGGGATCTTCCCGGACCGGGGCATGAACCCGTGTCCCCTGCATCGGCAGGCGGACTCCCAACCGCTGCGCCACCAGGGAAGCCCAGGATTTATTTTTAAAAGGGTAATCAGGAAGGCTTCTCAGAGGAAATGGCATTGAAGCAAAGGTGTGAATGAAAGGAAACAGCAAGCCATGCTGATGCCTGCAGGATCGTTTCAGGCAGTGGACACATCAAGTGCAAAAGTCCACAGGTAGAGTTGGTATGTTCTAGAACAGAAAAGAAGCCATTGAGTCTGGGGTGAAGTAAGGGATGGGGAGAGGGAGTCAGGGGCCAGGTGTAAAATCAGCATGGAGTTTGAACAGGCTTGGTACATTGTCAGTCTGAACTTAGATGAAATATGTGATAAATTATACTTTTATAAAATAATTCCTTCAGGTTTTTTTTTTTTTTTGCAGTACACGGGCCTCTCACTGTTGTGGCCTCTCCCTGTTGCGGAGCACAGGCTCCGGATGCGCAGGCTCAGCGGCCATGGCTCACAGGCCCAGCCGCTCCGCGGCATGTGGGATCTTCCCGGACCGGGGTATGAACCCGTGTCCCCTGCATCAGCAGGCGGACTCCCAACCACTGCGCCACCAGGGAAGCCCTCCTTCAGGTTTTAAATACTGAACTCTTTGCTATATTTAAACTTTGATTTAAAAAATAACAGCAGCTTAACATTTCTTGAACTCCTTTTATATGCTAAGTGCCTTATAAATATAGTTTCTAGTCTTTAGAATCCTATCAGGTAAGTGTAATTTTACAAATGAGGAAATGGAAGGTCTGAGAGGATAAGTAACTTGCCCAAGGCTGAACTTAACACCTGCTAAATATTGTACCTGGGCAACCTGATGCTGAGCTAAGTCTGATTCTAGTTGGTGCTTTCTGTTATGTTCCCCCACATCACCAACATTTATTATTAATACCTTTACAAAAACTTAGAACATTGGAAAAAGAAACAATATACCAACCATATTGCTTTTCAGACCTTTTTGAACCATGATCCGTAAGCAGGTTATAATACTGTAACCTAGTGTGTAGCCCAGTACACAGACACACTCCTGCATAGAAACAAGTTTCACAAAACCTTCACATGTTTAATGAACTGTGTTCCATTTGATTCCATCTTAGAAAAACACTGGTTGCAACTTGCAACCCATTTATGCGTTGTAATCCAAAGCTTGAAAAAGAGAGCTGGAACAAAAATGGCATCAGATCAGAATGAAAACAAAAATTGTTGTACGAGTTCTTTCAACTATTTGCCTGTCCATAAAATGAAGGGAAGGAGGCATAGGGTTATGCCCGAATTACTCTTGACTCTTTTCCTACCCATTAATTTTGTGTGTGCGTGTGAAGGAGGTGGTACTAGCTTCTAGAACGGTGCTTAAATAAAATTTAAAAATTGTTCTCCTTCCATCAAGGAAGTGAAGGGACAACCCACAGAATGGGAGAAAATATTTGCAAATCACATCTCATAAGGGACTTATATCCGAAATACATAAAGGACTCTCACAACTCAATAATAAAAATAACCCAGTTTTTTAAATGGGCAAAGAATTTGAATAGAAACTTCTTCAGGGAAGATATACAAATGACCAGTAACCCCATGAAAACATCATTAGTCATCAGGGAAGTGCTAACCAAAACCACAGTGAGATACCACTGCACACCCACTAGGACAGCTAGAATCCAGAAGTCCACGTGGTAGGATGTGGAGAACTCAGAACCCACATACACCACTGCTGGGGATGTAAAGTGGTGCAGCTGCTTTGGAAAACAGCCTAGCGGTTCCCCAGACAATTAAATGTAATTACCACGGGACCTAGAGATGAAAACGAATGTTCCTATAAACATCTGTACACAAGTGCTCATAGCAGCATTATTCCCAATAGCCGAAAGGTAGAAGCAGCCCAAATGCCCACCGGCTGACAAGCAAAATGTGGTCTATGCACACAATGGCTTATTCAGCCATAAAAAGGAATGACGTACTACAACATGGATGAACCTTAAGAACATTATGCAGGGCTTCCCTGGTGGTGCAGTGGTTGAGGGCCCGCCTGCCGATGCAGGGGACATAGGTTTGTGCCCCGGTCCAGGAAGATCCCACATGCCACGGAGCGACTGGGCCCGTGAGCCATGGCCGCTGAGCCTGCGCGTCCGGTGCCTGTGCTCTGCGAAGGGAGAGGCCACAACAGTGAGAGGCCCGCGTACCACAACAAAAAAAACCCCAAAAAACCCCAAAAAACAAAAAAACCAACATTATGCAAAGTGCAAGAAGCCAGTCACAAAAGGGCACACATTATGAGTCCAGTCATGTGAAATGTCCACAATGGGTTAATCTAGAGACCTCAAGTAGATTAACGGTTGCTTAGGGATTGAGGGCAGAGAGAGGGGGAATGGAGTTAAGAGGGTGATACCCAAGAGTACAGATGATAAAAATGTTCAAAGATTGACTGTGGTGATAGTTGCTTGTATCTGTGAATATACTAAAACCACTAAGTTGTAGTTTAAATGGGTAAACTGTATGTTATGTGACTTATATCTCTGTAAAGATGTTCAACAAAAACATCTCAGTCACACTACCCACATGGCTAGTGGCTGCTTGATAGAATAGGGCAGATATAGAATATTTCCATCATTGTAGAAAATTATATTGGACAACTGTTCTAGGTATTGTCTATCAGACCTTCAAAGCCAAATTGTCATTTTCTAGCTCTGCTTTTTTGCCTTACTACCTGTTAATTCAATAAGACTGTCAACTTATTTTGTCAACAAGAAGTCCCTTTCAGGTTTGCCTTTTCTGCTCGCGCATGTCATAGCAAGTTATTTAAATGATCTGCCTGTATCACATTAATGTGACCTTAGTCTACATATGACACCAACTCAATTATGATTTATCGAAGAATCTGAATGGTTTGTCTGAAGTAATCAAATTAATTTCCTGCTGTCATCAGTCCAGCTTGATTTAATTTACACAAATAAGTTGAGATCATCTTTATTTTAGGTGGACAGGTGTTTCCGTACAACTTGAAACTTCTAGCCGAAGAACTTAACAAGCTCAAAGCAGAGTTTTTGGAAGACCTAAGACAAGGAAACAAAAAATACCCGTGCTTTCAACAAACCATGGACTTATCAGATGTTATTTCTTTTTTTCATTATGAGAAAGAAAACATTGTACAGAAGTATTTTTCCAAGCAGCATTAAAACTTGATTTCCAATCAAAGCCATTTTGGTTACGATTTTGCAAACTAATTTAAACAATTCTGTATTACTGGATGTTTTCTAGGCCAATGATGTGAATTGCCAAAGGGGGCGGGGAATCAGTCCATTCTAAAAGATCCATTTGTCATAACAGAAACTACTTCAGTCAGTCACTTGTCAGATGTGACATGGATAATTAAGCATCAGAGGAAGCCTTCCTCATTTATGTGCCAGAACAGTTGGGGGGGCAGGGGTCACACCTTAAATAAAGAGAAGAAATTAGGAAGGAGAAAAGATGCTCATTATGGAACTGTTTTTGCTTTTAACTCATGCAACGTCTTCTCATGGGTAAGGCACTCTACAAACCCAAAGCAAGGTAGCCATAAAATCTTCCAAAAAAATTAACATTTTACACACTGGAAAATTATTTTAAAAATTGGATCGTAGTTTTCAAAAAAGAAAAATCGAGATCATTAGAAAGTGTTATTTTTTATTCATATATTACAAAAGCAGAGCTTCATTCACAATATGAACTACATACTAGATAGAGTTATTTCAGCATTAAACTGCTTTCTGGAATCCCTAAACAATAGTGTGTTTTGCAACCATACTCAAGTTTTATGTTTTACATATAAAATACGTTCTTGACATCAAAGTACATATTAACAAAACCAAGTTCTAGAAACCATATACCCTCTAAGACTACTTAATGAAAAGTCCTTAGCAGGGAATTTTTAAAAAAATAATATATCCATTTGATAAATATTTTTGTAGAACTTAAATGAGGTTTATCTCTGAACATTTTTTTAGTAATATTCCCTTTGTCAAACAGTTCTGCAGATGAATGGCAAACACTTATTTCTAAAATGAAATAGCACTGGAAAATATCCAGTGAAATTTTTTCAAAGTAAAAGTCTAGCCTTTACTTGAATTTCAAGAAGTTGTAGCTACATACTATATTCATAAAATCTGAAATAAAATTACTCCCTGTTAATCTCTTCACAGTTTCTTAAAAAAAATATTAGTGGAGATAAAGTATCTACCAACTTTAAACATCTAAACTTATGTTCACTGAACAAAAATAAATTTAGTTTCAGAACATTGCCTGTTAACAGCAAAGTATTATAAATAGTGCATGTTAAACTTTTCTGAACTCATTTCTATAAAATATTTGATTAAAAATAAAATGGGAGAAACATATTCAATACTTAATAGAAGATACTAACATCTTTCCAATACAGAATTTAACTCACAAAAAATTTAAATAAAATCCTAAATATTTTTAGAAATACAATACTAAAAAAGTTTCTAAGGTAGATTTGCTTCAAAAACTTTAGTGCATTTAGAATTAACTACAGCTTTCAAGCATCGATACCTTTGGAATACAACTGTGCTCTTTAAGTCCTAGGAATTTTAAAATTATACATTCTAGTTTGCAATTGTGAAAAAAAATCTGTTTGAACTAAATGTACTTTCAAAACATCTCTTTAGTTCTCAGAAAAAAATGTATTTGTCACTATTTGGCCCAGAATATACAGTAAATAAACTGGTTTTAACATGAGAGTTCTTTTTTGTTTAATGAAAACTTTCATTTTCTATTTTGTGGTATTGCTTTTATATGAAGAATAAAATAGAAGAAAAAAATAACCACAAAAGCTTCCAAATGACAGCAACTTGTTTCTGACAATATATACATACGAGGGCCAAGTTACACATTTGGAAATGGCTGCACTAAAAGTGATCTGAGCAGTGAGCGCTCCAAGCAACAGAGCAGAACAGGCTGCAGACTTTAGATTCACAAGCCTCAGATTGACAAGATTTGTTTGCAGAAACTCCTTGATGCTGCTTTTTCAACAATGCGATGGAGATTCGTTTAGATTGGATATTAAACCACAGAACTCATTTTAATGGCTTTCTAGCATTGGGAAGGGAGGGCAGAAGACGCACTAACTTGGCACTTGGGGGTTTTTGTGGACTTACACCATCAACATTACCCTTTCACTTACTATTAAGTGTAGAAGTCCTTCTTAGTTATAATGCTTAATAGTTAGAATACTTGCTTAAGAAGCCAATTAGTAACTTTCAAGATTTGAACCAAATTAAAAATAAAAATTTTGCAAAGTACACAGAAACCAACAGTTAGTCACAATATATTTTATTGTTTGACCAAGCTGTCCTCAGAGTACGCTAGTTATTACACAAAAACAGCCTCCTAATCAAAATTAATTACTGTGGATTTATATAGCAAGTTTTACTTTTGTAAACAAATACCA
This sequence comes from Mesoplodon mirus, assembly GCF_964341445.2. NCBI lineage: Eukaryota > Metazoa > Chordata > Mammalia > Artiodactyla > Ziphiidae > Mesoplodon > Mesoplodon mirus. The sequence continues at coordinate 222,175,320 of NC_138977.1, forward strand.
TGTTTAAATGCATTTTTATATCTATTTCCACACGTTTTTTTATCCTCTTCTACTAATGACGATTCGATTCACAGTTTTATATAGTTTTCTTGCTGTACATTAAAGACTGGTAAAACTGCAAATAAGCATTACAACTTGAATTCACAGAAAATATCTTAAATGGCCAATTCTGAAGAGGAGTCTAGAATTCGTTTTGGACATATGTTCTCATTTTTGTAAATACCACTTCACCATCACCTTTTCCCATGTGTTTCTATACCTACCTTTTCTTGAAAATTATGGGCAATAAATGGATAGAAGGCAGGAAAAGGAAACTTCAGATTTTTGGGGGAAGGACCGCATTTCCTAGGAATAAGATGGATGACTTCCACTGTACCTCTTTGGTCATCAAAGGAATAGGAGGAATAGCAGATTCTCAGTATAGTTATCAACCTCACGTGTAACATCAGACTGAAGATTTAAATGAACAGTTCAGATTAAAAGGAAAAAAGGCATCTTCATAGATAATCCTCTGATATTTCTAGCGTTCTTATGTATTTACCTGTAGTTTTTAAAATAAATTACAAGTATAATAAAAAGAATCCAATGGAAAATTGCTGTATGTTTAAACTACAAGTTGAATAGGCAGGTATTTTAAATATTAAACTCCATTTTCAATTTCAAGTCTTAAGTTTCATTTCTTTTCAGAACTTTTACCTCATTTTTATAACTTTAACAGAATTAAATGTTTTATATTTTCCCTTATGGAAAAAAGAAAGATTTACTAAACTGAAATTGCTTTACTATTATCAGGTGAAATTAAACTACTGATTCAACTAAGCTATGTTAACTAAATAGTTTTTAATTCAGGGCAATTTTAAAGGCAATTCCTCCACTAAACACTGAAGTAAGTTGTAACAGATTTTGTAAGAGAAAGTAATTTACCATTTTGAAATTATGGCAGAAATAACATCTGGCTGCAGTGTAGATGTTGAAATACCAAGGGCACCTACCAGCCTTGAAGTTTTTATGGACCATCAATGTGAGAAATTTAAATGACTACTTGTAAGATTATCATTGCACTCCAATTCTCAAATGTCTAAATGAAAGGAAAAAACAGACACCAACGTGTCCAACTGTTCTAAAACATAAAAGACCCTGATGAGGTTTTTATGGGGAAAAAAAAAAAAGGAAATTTTGCTTCCACTGTCAAATTTATACTATGTATAGACTTTAAATTGGCCAACACCTTAATAGGGATGACACCCCCCACCCCTCCCCTGCAGAAAACAACAGTAAACTACAAACCACGAAAAGGCAAACCAAGTAAAGCGTAAGTGGTTGTTTTCCATCAGTGTTGGTTATGTTGCCCTCTTGCAAAATGACAGGCAAACTCATACCTGTTTTGACATTTGCACCCACATATGTTACACTGAAAAGGATTTTCATACCCATGGCAGCCCATATGAATGGTGTAAAGGACATTGTCGGCAAAGTACACATCACAGTGCTGGCAGTGGTGAAGAAGCTGAGGGTCCTGGACCGGCAGGGCTGGAGCCGGAGTGCTCGGCTGACTGTTTCCCATGCTGGGAGTACTCGTGTGAGCACTTGGTTCACTGCTCGGACCTGCCACCGGACTATAGTTCCTCTGACTATGTGATGGCCGAGCTTCGGGGCTAGTGGGAGAGGAGCTCGGAGGAATACTGGCTGACACGGCAGAAACTACTGCTTGAGCAGAGGGCTGCTGCATCATGAAAGGCTTCTCATCAGGGCAGGGAACTACATCAGGGGATGTGGGGTTTTGGTTTTCAGGCGGCAAACTGGACAACTGTCCTGCGAGAGTTGACAGCTGGTTCAAAGGGTTGTCAACCATGAGTTCTTGGGGGTCCCTTGGCAGGCCACCAGCCGGTGTGGTTTTTGCCATACTTTCATAGGAGTCAGTCTGGATATTCGGGATTTCATGGGTAAAGTCATTAAGGTAGTCTGGCTTCTGAACCACCATGGAAGGTGGGCTTAAGTTGATTAGTGCTCGTCTGCTATAGCCCAGATTGCTTGTTTTCTTCTGTAAAACCCCCCACATCTTCTTGCTACTTAAGGAAGACCTAGTACCTTTAATTGGTACCATTTTATGCTTGCGCCTTCGGTGATGGGACAGGTTACTTCGATCACTGCAGCGGAAGGAACACAATTCACATTTATATGGTTTTTCTCCTGTATGGGAACGCATATGGGCTTCCAGATGACGCTCATAAGCAGATGCAAATGGACATAAGTGACATCTATGAGGTTTCTCACCTGTTTAAAAAGAAAAATGGGGGAGAAACTGCAAGAGTAGCTCATTTATGAAAAGTTTCATATTTTGTCCATTCATTAGATTCAGAAATTGATCAAAAAATAAAATGCTTTTCAGAATAACACATTTGCAAAAAAATTATTAAAATTTATTAAGAAACCTGCATATAACAACCTTTATACTATATTGACTAGTGGAATGAATCCCTTTCACAGAAGGGATGGCTAAGGTGACATCTGAGGGTTAGCAGGGTAGCCTGCAACCGTACAGAAACCTTTTCCCTGGTCTGCAAAGGAAACGTACTTAGTAAGGATAAAGATAAAAACATTTTATCACTTCATGCTGTCTTCAGCATTAACCTGCCCAACTGAGAAGCAGACAGATGCTGAGATTATTTAGATTAAGAAGGAAGATGGCTAAGGAAAGGGAAGCTGTACAAGGGGCCTCATTTCCTTGTATGCTATATTCTATTGCTGTGTAAAAATGGAGTCACTTCTCCATTTATTCAAACCTTACATCCACCTTCATTTTCAAACTACCACAACTATTTATAGGATAGATCAACCTGCCCGTAAAGAAATGCCCTCTCCAGCCACCTCCCCGTTACCTGTGTGGATTCTAATGTGTTCAATGAGCCGTGCGGTGCCTTTGCTGGCATAGTTGCAGTACCGACACTTGAGCTTCCCATCAAAGGTCCTTTCAAACCCGTCTACTAACATTCCTGAGTTTTCATCCAGGGAAACTTCAACAGATGGGTGATCAAGTCCATTCTGATCACCATCTGTTCCAGCTATAAACAAAGTACAGCAAAAGAAATTATGCGTCTCAGAATCAACTCAATTTAGCAATTTAGTGTTGAGTGGTAGAAAATCTTTCATAAATTGACCGTTTGCTTAGCACAAAAGTTAAAGGCACAAAAATCACAGTCTTTCTGAACTGAGGTTAACTTTATACAAAAGCAGCATTCTATTAGGGAGATTTCAAATTACTAACACATAAATTATATCAGTCCTCAACATACTTTTGAGGAAGGTAACAGGGTATGGTATTTATTTGACAGGTAAGGAGACAGGGGGGTAAACAGTGATGGCAGTTACACATGTTTAAGCTTCTAGCCACTTCTACAAACACAATGGGCAATCATGATCATCTCCCAAAATCCTCATCTATTTCATCTAAAACAATTAATGTTGAGTTTTGCTGTTCCACTCAGCTTACACGTATGTTCTAGATTCTGGGTTGCATTTAGGATCTTAAAATTCTAATTAAGCACATATAGGGAAATGTTGTCTCTGCTACCTCTGAATGTTAATGATCTGTAAGAATTTCAGAGTTAAGAGGTGTTTGGCTGTTTGCTTTTAACCTAATCAAACGACTTCCTTGTATAGATAAAGAAACTGAAGGGGCAAGCGCTCATAATCTGGAAAACCAACGGACGGGGGACTACAACCTGCTCTCTTGGACCTCAGCCCGGGAATCGTACCCTAAAGTACTCAGAGGGAAATGTCTGTTCCTACAGCTTCGTGGGAAAAGCACTTCTACCCCACCTGCCGGCGGCAGCAGTGCAGGTGCAGACAATTCAAGCCCTTTGCTCTACTGTTTCCTCTGTCCTTCACGAGGAGAAGTGACTTTGCTGGTTGGTGCAAGTCCAACATCCAACAGGCCCGTTGCATTGGAGGCACAGCAAGGCTCAGTGTCCCCCCTTCTCCCATTGCTTTCCCAAGCCAGTAACTCCCGAAACAGAACGTGTATACGAAATCACTTGGGGATCGTATTAAAATACAGCTTCTGATTCAGTAGATTTGGGGTGGCACGTTGACGCTTTGCACCTCTCACAAGCTCCCAGGTGATGCCTGGTCTCCGCTGTTGCTGGTCCCTGGATTACAAGGCCCTAAACCATCTAGGTCAAGGGTCCTGGTCTCTGCTGTTGCTGGTCCCTGGATTATAAGGCCCTAGACCACCTAGGTCAAGGTTTAGCAAATTTTCCTATAAAGGTCAGATAGCAAATACTTTAGGCTTTGTGGGTCACATGGTCTCTATCCCAGCTACTCAACTCTGCTATTGTAACTCAAAAACAGCTATAGAAAACAGGTAAACTAGCAAGCATGGCTATGTTTCAATAAGACTTTATTTATGGATGCTAAAGTTGGAATTTCATATAATTTTCATGTCATGACATTATTTTTCTTTTGTTCCCCCCCCACCCCAACCATTTAAAAGTGTAGAAACCACTCTGAGCTTGCAGGTCGTGTAAAAACAGCAGTCCAGATGGGGCCCACTGCCTGTAGTTTGCTACCTCCTGAGCTAAGTTCAGAAATAGATTCCAGTCTTGGTGTGGTAAGCAAACCAGACAGTCTATCTACTGTAGGTCAGGTAGAATAGGCTCAGGTAGGTCACTGCTTTCTCTTCTGGTTTCTCCTCCTAGGTGGGTATACATGGTTGGCCTTCTCTTCATTTTAAGAGAAGAAACAGAAACCCCTATTTTGTCTCAGGTCCAACCCAGATTTCCTAATGGCCAAACCCCTTATGTAATGAAGCTGGACCCCCTTTTGGTTCCTTGTCTGCTGTTAGCTAACAGAACCGGGAGAATGGGAAGGGAATTTAGAACCCCAAGACCATAATGCATCTCTGGGCCACGGTAAGCCCTGCTGGAGCTTTACTTTCCCTCAGCAAAAACTTGACATGTTTAAAGAAGGGAAAAAAAACTGCCCATATCTTTCTAGGAAAAATGGAATGATTCACATTAGTGAACAGTAGTGGGCTTCATACTACGGGTAATGACACACAAACACTAATATATTTGTAAAAAGTGAATAATGTAATAGTATTAAGATGAGTCTACCTCCCTGAAGAGCCTCTGCTTCTTTGTCCCCACTAACTGATCCAGAAATCATGTTGACATGATGGGTCTGCTGAGTCAGGTATTCCTGGAAATCTTTCACGAAGTCCAAAGGCTCTGGTTTCTTTTCACCCATCTTTGCTTTTGATTTTTTTTTTTTTTTTTAGTTTACAGTTCGTTATACCTACAGGGGAAAAAAAATGAAATAATTTTACATTATTTAGGGAGATACAGTACATATTAAAACAACAACAGTGACAAAGATTATTATGTGCCAGGCACTACAAAGCAACAGAGAACACAGTCCCCGCCTTTAAGTATCTTATAATCTTCCTGATGAACTAAAGAAACACAAAGTGGTGAACAATATATTTAATATTTAAATAAACTGGGATTCAAACTTAGTTTTTAGAGGATAGAAAGAAATTAAAAAGAGAGGAAAAAAGAGAAAATAAATTCAGAGGAAAGAAACAGGCATATCAGCAGGGATTATCAATGAATGAGACGGCAGAGAAACCAAGTGGCTCGGTCGGGGCTGTTGCAGAGAATTTGTGGATGACGGACATGGAGCACATCTGCGTGTCCAATCCAGCCGCTACAAGCCACATGTAGCTACTGAGGGCTTAAATGTCGCTAATACAAATGACTTGAGTTTCTTATTTTATTAATTTAAAAGTGAAATAGCTACATGTGGCTAGTGACTATCATATCAGACAGCAAAGGCTCTTAAAACATAGGGTTCACATGAATGAGTACTCTAGAAGTAGGTGATCTACAACAGGGGGTGGCAAACTTTCTGTAAAAGACCAGACAGTAAATATTTTAGCCTTTGCAGGTCATGTGGTCTCAGCTGCAACCACTCAACTGTCACTATAGCTAAAAGCAGCCACAGACACTATGTAAAGGAATAAGTGTGACCGTGTTCCAATAAAGCTTTACGAAAACAGGAACAGAGCCAGGTTTGGCCTATGGGCTACAGTTTCCTGACCCCTGCCCTAGAAATCCAAATCCCTACTTCTACCACCACCCAGCATCCTACTCATTCTGAGAATAAGGAAAAAAAAAAAAAATTAAAGAAAAAAATCCCTGATGCTGATGTACAGAGAATAAGCCTCATGTCAGATTTTGTAGTCATAAACGAAACTGGTCCTCACACAGGTTTATAGCCCAAATTCGCAAATCAAATAACCAAAAAGTTTCCTAGTAAGAACAAGCTGAGGGAGTCTAGCACCTAGGAGACAACAGGTCTTTTTCTTCCAATAAAAATATATTTATGTAAATGTATATGGTCTTCTTAAATATGCCATATGCTAAAAATTTCTTTCCCTAAACCCAACCATTTAATGAGTAATTTACTATCTAAAAAAGTTCTCATCTTTAATAGCCAGTAGTAGGCACTTAAAGCCAATGATTAGTCACTTCTCTGTATATATGCATAAATTTTTCTCAAAGCATAACATACACACAGAAAAGCACATCAATCCTAAAGGTAGAGCTCGGTGAATCATCACAAAATGAACACATCCCTAAAATCAGCACCCATGTCAAGAAACAGAAGGCTACCAGCATCCCAGGGGCCCCCCGTGCACCCTTCCAGTACTAATCCCCACCCCCACCCCCGTGCACCAGCAAGGGCTCCACAACCCTGACTTCTGAAATTGCTGGGCCACCAGATATGCATATATTCAGCTTTAGATAATGCCAAATCATTTTTCAAAGTGACTGTACCAATTTACACTCCCACCAGTGGGGGACAAGAGTTTTGTTGCTACACGTCCTCACCAACACTCAGGTATTTTTTGCCTTTTTCATCTTAGCCACCCTGGTGGGTGTACAGTGGTATCACACTGGTTTTAATTTGTATAGCTTGACAATTAATTAAGCTGTGTACTTCAATTATCCACTATAACCTCTATTTCATACCCAGTGAAGTATCTGTTCACGTTCATTTTTCTATTAGGTTGTCCATCTTTTTCTAAGTAATATGTAAGAGTTCGTCTAATATTCTGGATATGGGTTCTTTATTAGATATGTATATGTTAAGTACTTCTCCCACTCTGTGGTTGCCACCTTTTCATTTTCTTAATGGTAACTTTTGATGAACCGACATTCTTAATATAGTCCAATTTACCCATTCCCCCCCACCCCGCCCTTTACAGTTAGTTGTTGGTGTCCTTGCCTATATTTTACATGAAGGTGTTCTTCTGTATTTTCTTCTAAAAATTTTATTACTTTTTTTAACTTTCATATTTTTATCTGGAATTGAGCTTTGTGTATGGTGAAGTAAGAATCAAAATATACTTTTTTCCCCAAGGAGACATCCAACTGTCCTAACAACATGCATTTAATAGACCAGCCTTTCTCCACTAGACTCTTTTATCACCTTTCTAAATCAGGTGATTATATATGTGATTCTACTTCTGGATTCTCTATTCTGTTCCACTGGTCTATTTTTGTCTATCCTCACACTAACACCACACAGTCTTAATAATAAAAATCTTAATATCTCAGTAATTTAAGTCCACCAGTTGTTTTTCTTCTTCAAGAATATTTGGACTACTCTGGGTCCTTTTCAGCCTAAGTTTTTCAGCGGCAAGAAATGTGGAGCTGTGGAAATGAGATAAAAGCACATTTTCTAATTAACAAAAGCTTGATCAACATTTTAAGAACTAAGACTTCTATATATTTTTTTTTTTTTTTTGCGGTACGCGGGCCTCTCACTGTTGTGGCCTCTCCCGTTGCGGAGCACAGGCTCTGGACGCGCAGGCTCAGCGGCCATGGCTCACGGGCCCAGCCGCTCCACCGCATGTGGGATCTTCCCAGACCGGGGCACGAACCCGTGTCCCCTGCATCGGCAGGCGGACTCTCAACCACTGCGCCACCAGGGAAGCCCAAGACTTCTATTTTAATTGACTTAACTAGAAATCTACTGGAAACAGACTACCTTGACTGTGTTGCTACTATAGATCACTGAACTGTATAACAATTAGTTCCTTATTAGGATCTAATAAGGAACACAGGACTAGTTTTGGTTTCCCTTGTTTACTGGCCCCAGACTGATATATTTTACTTTCGTATTTGTCTTCCTCTCTTCTTACATTTAATTTGTTCTTTACTCTGAACACATTTAGCCAAATAAGAACCTGCAGGTGACCAAATTCTCACTTTTCTTGATGCAACATGTACGAATAGTTCCTTTCCTCCCTTCTTAGAAGATGCCTAGGGGTTTATTATTATTACTATCTCTTTTCACTGTTTTCTAGAAAGTTGAAGCTACTGAAAATCTGTCCTCTGGATCAACAGAATATTATGGTATTAGGTCAAACTTACTAGCTTAAAGACTCTGAACAGGGTCTTCTCTAGCCTTAGTTTCCTACTTTGTAAAATGAGATAATAATACCAGTTTGCAGTGCTGTTTTAAGTTTTACAGATAAGTGTAAAGTATCTCACAAGATGTGTAGTTTATGGCATGTTCTCAGACGACAGTACCTATTTCTGCAGGCAAAAATGGTTATACCTTGGATTAAGAAATTCCTCACTGTCCCAGATTCCAAGTGTCTTATGCTACCATTGTATATATCTCTTTTTTAGTTACAATGAAACAAACATGGTCCACCTTAGTCTCAATTATTCATATATCCCGATTTGCAATTTCCCAAATCAATTTACAATTTCCCAAAACTCATCTCTTCTTATTTCACTCTTTTAGGCCACCTCTTTAAACCACTTGCTTTAGTCTGGCTCTGCTTTATCAATCTTAAGGATCACTGCTGGTTTCTGAACACGTCTGTTTCAGTTGCTTTTTTCCCATCTTACCTTGTTGACTTGAACTGCTCTTCTGTTTCCTAATCACTGATTAGTATTTGTTTTATGACTATACTTGATTCTGCTGATTATTTCTCCTTTAAAATTTGCCCTCTGGTTAGGGGGAAAAAAAGTGAGCCAGTCGGCTCCAATGAAAAAGATTATCAAGAATAAGATTAAAAAATAATCTATAATAAGATTATATCTCAATAAAACTGAAAAAGAAACCCCACACCTCAAAACATACAGGGATGGGGAGCAATGTAAAAGTATACATAAAAAGGTAAGAAATATAGCAGATAAAGATGAAGAATGAATTCCAAAAAGACAGAGAAAATAAAGAAGAGAAATGCTTTTTAAAAAAATGATCAAGAAATTTCCAGAATTAAAGATTTCTTTTAATTCCATCTGAAAGGGTTCATAGAGTGCAAAATAGAATATATAACAGTAAATAACACTTAGACACATTATTGTGAAATTTTAAAATCTCAAGGACAAAGAGAATAATATGAAACTTTCTAGTGAGGAAGAGCAGCCCATCCACATAGGAAAAGCAATCAGATATTGAGTATCAATGGCAACACTGGGTGCAAGGAAACAACAGAGCAGTTATTTACTCCAACTTAGAATGTTTTCACTTCCTCAAGCTGCTACAGGCTAGCTTCCAAAAATCTACATCACCATTAATGGAGAAAATTCAGATGCATTCCCTTTAGAATCAAGAAGGCAAGCATGCTTGCATCACTACAGCTCTTCAACACAGTACTGAAGCAGGTAAAGACCCCACAATATAAAAAGGAAAAAAGTAATAAAAGGTGTAAGGACAGGGAGATACCTCTCCCCCCACCCCCCCCAAAAAAGAAAAGAGTAAGATCTGGGAAGTTGTTTCTTAAATTGTAAACGCTGTAAGGCCCTACAGATTGTCTGTGTCCTAATTATAAAAGCTATATAATTTAGAAAGAAATCCTGGTATTTCATTGCAACTCTGCATCACCTCTTGCCAATCAGTTCACATGAAAACTGATGTTGCCACTGGAAAATATCTGAACATACTTTGATAGGCTTCAATAAGCAAGATCAATCTTACCAAATCCTGATTAGAAAGCATAACACTGCTAAGGTACATGTGATAATGCAGAAAAAAAAGGCACAGGACTGCCATGAAGAAGAAAATGATATTTTTATACATGCATCTCAAGTTTTAAGAACTCAAATAAGCCTAATCACAGAGAACGACTGGCATATTTTGACAGTCTTGGCTATTATCACATTGTCACATTGTAAGTTTCACTGTGCTCCCCGCCAAAAATTGTATGCCGATTTTCAATCAAAATGCATGATGGACTTAAAAAAACAACAACAATAAAGGATGCCAATGAAAAAAGGGAAGATAACATTGTAAACTTGAGAGAAACTCTATTCTTAAGAATTTTAAATATATTGATATGGTTTATAGTTGTAGACATTCTGCAATGATTTAAAATTTGTCTTCCCATCCCTAAGCATTTTTGTGTCCACTTGACCTATATCACCTCCCCACCATGCAGCATTACAGGCCCTTGCAGAGCTCTAGTCTGCACAACAGATGAGTATGCATGAAAGATGCCTAAATCCGGATGGACTCTATGGTTCAAACCCCAGCTTTCTCCATCTCAAGTCAGTATTTCTAAGCACAATAAATAGAAAAAGAATAATTCTGAAACTACAGAAGACTTCTTGATATAAAAAAAAAAAAAGTTTTGCATCCAAACTATCTTCCTGTCTTTAATAAAGTAATCATCAGTCTTAGGACCAAATGTTTAATCTAAGAACTCCATAAATTAACTGGTATCTGGAGATGCATCTAAGACAGTGATAAATTTTAAAACCTTTGTGAATGTAACATAAAAATCTACGTTAGGAATCAGCAAACGATAATGCTCTCATTCCCGTACTTTATGATTATCATTTCTTATGATACAGCAAAATTTCTGAGTCCTCCCTGTGACCCCTCTGATTAAAGTTAAGTTGGTATGGTATTCCATGGGGTATAGATACATGTGTATAAAGAAACTGGCTAGAATGCACCTAAATTATTTTTATGCCAATAGCTCTCCCAAACTATCCATTCAAAACTCACAAATAAGGTTCTTAGAAAACAACCAGAGACCACTCACGCTAGTGAAGGAAAGAAGCAGTTGAGGAATAAGCTTTGATATCCCCAAAGAACACAAAAACTTCTTTACCTTTAAGCAGGTAACTTAAACTGTTCTTGACCTTCCTTGGGTTCTGATATTCAAGTCCTCTGATCTTCAGTCTCATAAAAGGGAAGTTGTCCATCAATACTCACACAACCAACCCCTCTTAACCAGGGGCAAACAATGTAAAGCAGCGGCATCATGATGCAAATTAGAAGACAACCACAACTATGAAATAGAGGTGATATAAGAACCAGAAAGGGCTCTTTAACCTACCCTCCTCCCAAACTCTAGATTTTGAGAACAACATGATTAGGCAATAGTAGGATCTATTTTATTCATCTACCATTTCTGGTAGGGTTATTAAACATAAGGTAACTAACAACTAATTTCCTTATACAGTAACTTAATTTGGGGTTTAGGCAGGCCTATACACATTAAGTGACTGCAGTTCTACTGAATGTGTTTACTTTTATAGCTTAATAATCATGGTCACCGAAAGATTTACTCTGCCATAGAATACATATCAATGGAGAAGTCTAACAAATGAGGTTTCGTTTGTACAGAGAATAACATGGACTTCAAAAAGAATTAGAACACATTTCCTCTGATTACATAACCATCAAAAAAAAAAACAATTCTCTGAAGGCAAAAAGGGACATTATGAGGTGCTGAGAAATCAGAAAACATAATATAAAAGTAAAACTTAAATAAATACAAGCTGGGAAAAATAAAAAAGAGGAGTTACACAATCTAACCTTTTCACCCCAAATCAGTTCCTCCTTTTTCTTGCCACTCCAACATGGATGAAATGTAGAGTAATCGAAATTTACTCTGGAGATACACCAAAGGACTCCAAAAGGCCATGGAGGGAATTTCAACTAAAATTGAAAAGCCATACAGAGGTCTGCAAAGAAAAATACACCACAAGTCAAAACCTTTGTGACAAAAAATTAGGATCTACGGGTTTAATAAGCTAATAAAATAACTTGTGCCAATTTTACCACTACCAGAAAAGAAAACTAAGCTAACAGACAAACAACAAAGCAGCAGGTTCACTTCAGCAAAAGCTCCAAATAATCACCAAAGAGTAACATGCATCAGTGCGACTATCCTTTTTTTTCCACTGGTGGATTTCATTTTTTGGCAAAAATGTTACTGTCTTTCCAAATTAAGTTATTAACTTCATTTGTTCGTAGTACACTTCTAAAAGGCTCAGGGGCTCAGGCTTAGTACTGCTGAACAGCTACAATTGCATAAAAACAAGGTACTAGCCTAGCCCCACAGGGAAACATTTGTGAGAAAAGGTTTAGAAAAGAAAACCCACCAGGCACGCCCAATAACAGCACATTTGATTCCCATCTTTATTATCCTCTCTATCGCAACTCAAAACACTTAGGGTTTTCTTGGGAAACACTTGGGACCCCTGGGGGCAAAAAACACAAAACGTCTCAATTCGCTGTAACAAACTCCCAAACTTGTATTAACCTGTAGCTGTGTTGAATGCACAACATAAACCAAAATTAAACGGGATTTGTAAAATTGTTAGTCCAGACGTTTAAAAAGTTGTTCTAAGGAAGTTGTGTTTCTTCCAAACTGAAGTTCTGTAGAGCTCACCATTTAAAACGGCTTTACTTCTCCCACTTGTCACTCCTCTTCGGGCCTAAACAGCACACTAAGGGGACACTAAATGGGCCACGTGGTTAGTGGCAGCTGGAACCGATTTAACTTCTATTTAGATTCAATTTACCGAGCACTTACTAGATGCATGGCTTGACTACTCGCACGCCGGACAGTTTATTAAAAGACTTAAAACCTGCACGAACCTGAACAGTTCTTCGCTGCAAAATCGTCCCCAAACCTCACATCTCCCCCAAAATTAGAGTGCACAAGCAGTAGAAACGGATCTAGGAAGGACCGTCAGATAAAAGACGGAGGCTTTAAAAAGTCCTCCCAACGAACAGCCCGGAACTGGCGTCGGGGCGGCATCCTCACCAGGATTCGGAACACCTAGGAGACGCGCACCTCGGCTGATCCCCTGGCCCCGGGAGCCGGTGAAGACGCAAACCTCGGGGCGCCCCCACCACCACGACCACCTGTCAGAGCGAGAGGCAACTCCCTACCCAGGAGCCGCCAAGCCCCTGCCAGACGGCGACGCCACCGCAGGGACCGCTCGCTTCCTCGGGGCTCCCGCGGCCAGACACCGCAACCTCCGCGCTCGGGCCAGGAAGGTCCTGGATCGTGACCCCCGCCGACCAACCGACCACGCCCGCCCCTTCCCTGAGGCTGAGTTCAGGGCGGAGTCAGCCCGTCGCGAGCACCCCGCTCTCTCCTCCCGCCGCTCCTTCTTAACCGCTCTCCTCCTTAACCGCTCTCCTCAGCCGTGTAACCGCCGTCCGAGCCGGTAACCAGCTACTTACCTCCTGACAGCCGCACCGAGTAACCCCTTCCGCCTTGTTCAACGCCGCTACTGTCGCCGTCGCCCCCGCCGTCTTCGTCACCGCCGCCATGTTTGTTGTGTCTCCTGTTCACTTACCGCCCAACGGCCTTTCCTAACTCTCGCGTGAGCAGGGCGAAAGCGGAGAGGGAGCTGTTTGTCTCTCTCGGCCTTCCGTAAGGGCTAGGGGGCGGGACTAGGGAGTGTGTGTGGGCGGGGCTCTGGCTCCACCCGCCCCCAGGCATTGGTGTGCGGCCTGGAGGCGCGCCAGAGCTGCTTCCCGGGATCCTTGACGGCGCTTTTCCTGGGCCGCAGATGGAGGGAGCCACAGTTCGGCTGCTGCGCGGCGGCGCGCTGGTGAGTGCGCTCGCAGCGGGCGTCTTGGGGGTCCCGGATGACCTTGGCCCCGGCAGCGGGGTCTTCCCCTGACGGAACCCGCGCTTCCCTCCCTCTCAGACCCCTCACCGCGGGCCGGCCACGACCCCGACCCCTCTCCAGGCCTCTAGCCGAGCCGGCCTCAGTTTCTGTAAGGAGGGCTGGGAGTGGCAGCTGGTGAGAAGGGGGCTAGGGGCTGGTCTAGAAGCTTCTTTGACGGAGCAATCACCTTGCATGGAGTCGGAGAGACACGGCTGCAAGATATCTTTTGCAGGCCACTGGGTCCTGAAAGCTACCGAGTCTTGAATCTTTGGAGGCATTTGGTAGAGATGTCATTTCTCTGATGTCGCTTTTCCCCAATGATTACATTTCACCGCCCAACCCTTCCCCAAAAAGATTGTTGAAATACGAGCACAGTCTCATTCTGTGCATTGTTCGCCCGTCCTCCATTCCTCCGCCCTGCTCCAAAGTTAGGAAGGGACCTCGGACTTGGTTGGAGTTACCGGCCAGAAAGACAATTTCCTCTGCCCCTCATCTCACAGCTGGGACATTACATCTTGCATGGTTAGGCTCACCGTAGCACTGGGGAACCCTTTCCTGTCTCACTTCTTAGAACTTGAACTGAAACCTGCCTCCCGGGAATATCCAGTTTTACCTAATTCTGCTCTCCGGACCTGCAAAAACTGTTAATTCTTGCACAGCTCTTGGCGTCGGGTTCTCATTACACTGAACATTCAGCCCTTCATCTTATGGCATGCTTTCCAGAACTGTCGCATATTTGAATACATTCCCCTTTGTCGGTACACTTTATGGGAATTTTCCCACTGCTGGTTGTTTGCTTTTTATATTTATTTGCATTTCTCTTTGATGAGTTAAAGGCTCTTTGCTGTTTTAGTCTGATGCCCAGTGGCAAGGTTCTTTTTGTTTCATTAGAGATAATTAATTTAGAGATAATTAATGTTGTTTGACTCTTTTACAGGCTTGGGGCATTAAGGAAATTAGTAAAATCATATTAGTGTATTGTTGCAAAGAAATACGTTTTTATGATTACTCTTTAATACTATTTTATAACTGTTGTGTAATAGTTTAGCAAAGAAAGTCCCCCGTATTTCACAATTTGAGTCCCTCTTGCTCTAGAGCCAGCATTTATTGACCACATACTGTGTGGCAGGCATGTGCTCGGTGCCCCACCTGTATCATCTCATTTAATTCTCACAACCATTCTAAAAAGTAGTTTAATCTTTCAGATGCAGAGACTCACGCTGAAAAAGATTAAGTAAGTGACTTGCTCAAAGTCACTCAACTAGAAAGTGTTAAAGCTGGTGTTCTAACTCTGGTCTGTTTCTAAATTTCACCTTCATGCACTCCTGCCTCCCCTTCCTCAGAGATATCAAAGACCTGTTGTTTGGAATTTTTGGTTTTATTGTGGCTTTCAGTCTTGCTTAGCTTTTAGACCTCCTTTGCATAAGTTAGCGAATGTGATTGATGGCATGTTGCCTATAGCACAGTGGTTTAGAGCATGAGTTCTGCAGGCTAATTGCTCAGGTGTGAACCCCGGCTCTGTCACTTCCTACTAGTATAATCATGGGCAGCTTACTTAACCACTTTTGGGTCTTAGTTTCTTGATCTGTAAAATGGGGAGAATAATAGTACATATACCATGGGGTCGTTGTGAAGGTTAAATTAATTCATATGTAGGTATGAATCACTTAAAATAGTGCCCAGCATAGAGTCAGCTGTCATTAAACGTTAGCTTATTATTGCCATGCATGAGATATTGCCAGTGCTAATTAAATAGCTTGGACAGGTATGCCTACAGGAGGCGGGGCTTGAACTGAGCGTCAAAAGAAGGGATGTCTTAGGGCCTCCCTGGTGGCGCAGTGGTTGAGAGTCTGCCTGCTCGATGCAGGGGATACGGGTTCGTGCCCCGGTCCGGGAGGATCCCATATGCCGCGGAGCGGCTGGGCCCGTGAGCCATGGCCGCTGAGCCTGCGCGTCCGGAGCCTGTGCTCCGCAACGGGAGAGGCCACAGCAGTGAGAGGCCCGCGTACCGCAAAAAAAAAAAAAAAAAAAAAAAAGAAGGGATGTCTTAGGTTTAGGTAAAGCCGCAGAGGAATGAAGATTCCAGGCCAAGGGTTGTATAAGCACAGGTGTAGAGGTAGGAGTATACTCTGCTTGTTTGAGGAATAATTATGCCAGGATAGCTGATGTGATACGTTTGCAGAGGATTGGAATGAATTCAGCTGGCAAGACCCTGTCATGTTCAGGGGTTAGGTCCGTACTTGTTCTTATAACAGTGCATGTAGCCCAAACAGTGTTGCCCACAGTCACGCATAACAGACCTTTTGTTTACTAAAACACAATCATTTATAATGTTATTACTCATCAGTACAGAAATGACAGTGTTTCTTTATAATTTGTTCACCATCCTTCTTTCTGGTGCCAGGAAGACTAACTATAAACATCTTCTCTGGCAGCCGTAAGATTCTCTCTCCTTTCTCTCAGGATCCTCGAATACTAACCCTATCTTGGGCTCCATTTGTCTTGATTCCTTTTTTCCTAAGTGCTAGACCAGGGTTTCTCAATTTGGGCACTGTTGATATTTGAGGCCAAATAATTCTCAATTGTGGGAGGCTGTCCTGTGCACTGTAGGATGTTTAGCACACCGGAGTTGTGACAACCAAAGGCAAAATTGCCCCTGATTGAGTACCGCTGGTGTAGACCTGTACTATTGTGTGCTCCAGAAGGGTGGGAAGAACGGACCATTCTCCTTACAACCTGGTAAAAAGCTCTCAACCTATTTCCTGTGCCCAGTTTGTTGACTATACGAATTGATCTTCAAGATTCCAACAGGAGCAGTTGAGATTCTGAGGTGCTGTTTGCCAAAGAGTTTTACAAGCTAAATGGTCAGTAGCTTGCAGAAGGAACTCAAAAGCACAGATACCACTTAGACCCATTTCAAACGTTCACCTGTGGCGTAATGAGGCCCTCAGCTAGGGCGGTACCAGTGACGGTTAGCGAGGAAGATACATTAATAAAGACTTGAGAAGAGCTGATAATTACCTTGAGATGGAAGAATTAGATGAACTCCACATTTTCTAAATGGAGTGGCTTAGTGATGGGCAAAGATTGGGATGTCTGGAGGAAACGTAGTTTAGGGGGAACAGAAGGAAAATTAATTAATTCTCTTTTAGACTTTAAAAAGTGTCAGTAAAATGTACCCCTGGAGAGTTTTGGAAGCTGGGCAGGAGGAGGATCCGGAGACCAGCAGAAAAATAAGAGCTAGAGAAGTAGGAGACAGGCAAAGCCACAGATGAGTGGTGGGGCGTCTGAGGGAATGGAAGCACCGGAGGGTTCAAGTCAGCCTTTGGAGTACATTACAGACCATTCTGGGTAAATGTTGAAGAAAGACAAAGCAAAAGGAGAATAAATGTAGGATATCAGAGGAGGCTTTGTGACAAACATGCTTTATTCAGAATTGGAGCAAAAGAGGGAGAGGGATATTTCAGTCCTGTCCTAAGAGCAAAAGTACAAGCAGAGTTTGTGCCACGTAAAGGAAACAACCCAAGGAAAGCAGAGGCAAGTGTTTTTTTGAGAAGTTCAAAATACAGCCCCCTAACCCAGGGTCAATTTATGGAGATACGGATTGAAAATTGAGGCAGCGAGTGAACTTGGTCCATTGAACCATGAAGAACTGCCTGAGGTTCTAGTGCTCCCTTGACTCAGTTTGGTATTCATCTGGGGCACTGGAATATGCCACACCTGGTCTGGAACTCAGGTGTCCTTACTTCTATCTTAACTGTTCTTTCTGCTACCAGCCTGGTTTCCCTGAAAAGGAGGGTGGGTCAAAGAAATTCCCAGTACCTGGTAAGGTATTGGACCGAAGTTAATTGCACAATTAAAAAAAAAAGTTCATTAATAATCCTATCTTTTAGGATTCCTCTGGAAATAAAGGGAAGTTAGTCTCTGGTTTCGTTTTTGTACACTGGCAGTTTGGGAAAGGGAACTTGCTGACTTGGCTAAGGTCACACGGAAGGCAAACAGGTCTCCTTTATGCTGGTTCCTGGCACTGTGCCCTGTCTTGGTTTATTTAGCCCACTCCTGAGGCAGTGCTCTTCTAGAAGGTGGTGATATTGTTAGGAACTACTGGTACTGGGATGAGGAGCCTGAGGCTAATGGAAGGGAAAGGTCACCTGTTTAGGAGTTTTCGAGAACACCTGAGGACAGAAGCTACTGTTTCGGGAGAAAGCAAGCATGGATTAGAGAGATTCTGGTGCCAAAGTTTTGGCTCGGGCATATGAAAACAGAAACGATCAACCTTTTGGGGGCGGGGGGGGCGCTGTGTTGGGTCTTCGTTGCTGCACACGGGCTTTCTCTAGTTTCAGCGAGCGGGGGCTACTCTTGGTTGCAGTGCACGATCTTATTGTGGTGGCTTCTCGTTGCGGAGCACGGGATCTAGGCACGCAGGCTTCAGTAGTTGTGGCTTGCAGGCTCTAGAGCGCAGGCTCAGTAGTTGTGGTGCACAGGCTTAGTTGCTCCGTGTCTTATGGGATCTTCCTGGACCAGGGCTTGAACCCGTGTCCCCTGCATTGGCAGGCGGATTCTTAACCACTGCGCCACCAGGGAAGTCCCAGGATCAACTTTTAAAATCTAAAGTCAGGTATGCAGTACTTAAGTCAGATCTTAAAATGGACATCCCAGGTTTAGTCAGAATTCAGTAAAGTTTTGCTTAGTAGAAGACTGGGAGTCCTTGAACTATTAGGGCATAGGGAAAAAAGCATTGCGTCATTTACTGAACAAAAGAACATATAAACCCTGGAGGATAAAACAGCATTAATAAGTATAGGGGAGGAAAACTGTTCCCCTTTTCCCTTCTAGGTTCTTTAGCTGGTCTAATAATTAAATTGGCATGACAGATTAACAGGAGAAAAACACATTTTGTACTTAAAGGAGCCCATAAAAAATATGAGACTCAAAGAAGTGACCAAAACCTGCAGCGTTTATGCTCTTTAGACAAAGAAACAGTACATTTGTGAAGAATTGACAAGAAAAAGAGGTTTGGGCTGGGGGTAGCTAGTTAGTGAAGAAGTAACAAGCTTTGTTTATACAGCCTTCTCTGCCCTCAATTCCCTGTCTCTGGTGATGAGGATGCCTTCTACCCTCCTGGTACAGGGAGAGTGCCTTTCACAGGGAAGATTATTTCCTGTTTTCAGGGGGACAGAGGAGGTCAGTAGCTTTCTTGCACTGCTATTTCTTAAGTATCTTTAATTCAAAACGATCAGTGTGGGGACTTCCCTGATGGCGCAGTGTTTAAGAATCCGCCTGCCAATGCAGGGGACTTGGGTTCGAGCCGTGGTCCAGGAAGATCCCACGTGCCACGGAGCAACTAAGCCCGTGCGCCACAACTACTGAGCCTGCGCTCTGGAGCCCACGCGCCACAGCTACCAAAACCTGCACGCCTAGAGCCTGTGCTCTGCAACAAGAGAAACCACCACAGTGAGAAGCCCTCACACCGCAATGAGGAGTAGCCCCCGCTCCCTGCAACTAGAGAGAAAGCCCGCAGTCAGATAAGAAGACTTCTTTCTGCATCTGTTGAATCTCAAATGTCTTCGGCTTGGAATAATCTTTATCGGAATCTGAGGTTCCATGTGGGTCCTCATACCATGATAGGGACATGCCATGGTTGCTTAACGATTCACCTGTTGAAAGACATCCAGATTGTTTCCAGTTTTTGACTATTGTGAATAAAGCTGCCATGAACATTTGTGTGCAGGTTTTTATTTGAACTTAAGCTTTCGTTTCTCTAGGATAATACCCAAGAGTACAATTACTGGGTCATATGATAACTGCATTTTTATAGGAAACCACGAAACTGTTTTCCAACATGACCCCCTACCATTTTACATTCCTGTCAGCAGTGTATGAGAGATCCAGTTTCTCCTCATCCTTGCTGGCAGTTGGCATTGTCAGTAATTTTTTTATTTTAGCCATTCTGATAGGTGTGTAATTATATCTCACTGTTATTTAATTTTAAAATATTCTTTAGTTTCCAGCAACTTGGAGAATGGTTATTTGAGCTAAAAGATCCTTCTTTGAGTATCTTACTGTTAAAACAACAAAATTCAGCTGAATAAATTTTAAAGATTTTATTGGCTTTGTTCAGCAGTTCATGAATTGGGCAGCATTCCATCTAGTAAACAAAAGGAAGCTCGAAAGAGCTATACAAAATAAAAGACTTATAGGCAGGAGGGGGTGGGACTAGGAAGTTGCTAGCAGAGAGAAGATTGCGGCAAAGTCACCTTCCTTTAGGGGACAGCAGGGTCTGTCAAGCAGATGACCTCACTAGTGCTGACCAGGTAATTCCAGATTGACTGGTCTTAAGATTCCATTCCTGGGAGGAGTTGAAACTAATTAATTTAGGTATTAAGTCTGGTTTGGTGATGTGGGCTTAGCACAAGTGATTCCATTTGGGGCCAGTTGTCTTTGTTTTTTAACATTTCACATTTAATTATAACGTAATAGTATTTTACCTTTCCTTGATCTGTAAAGTTGCTTCATTGCAAGAGGACATTAAAAATACCATCAAAATGTGCTTACCAAGAGTGAGCACTCTAATTATCTAGCTCTGGAATCATCATATGAGCTTTTTGGACTTCTTAAGTCAAAAAGGACTTAGAAGAAAAATTTTTTCATGCATCTGTTATCTTTAGCCTACATAAAAACTCAGATTAAATGTAAAAATAGAATGCATAAAATCCTAAAAATAAACATGGGTAAATCCCTTTATTAGAGTAAGGAAGGTCATCCTAATTTAAAGCCGTCAATCAAAGAAAGGTTGATACTTTTGACAACATAAACATCAAAACATTTTGCATGACAAAACAAAAAAACTATACGCAAAATCAAAAGACAGATGAAAAAGCGGTAGAAAAAAATTTGCAGCTCCTCTGTCAACTTAAAGAAAAATGCACAACATGAGAGTTGTGAGTTCAGGGACTCAAACTGAGGACTAAACCTGGGAGACAGCCTCTCAGTAAGTAGCTCAACACAAACTGCTACAAAAAGGTAGGGGAGGAGCCAGCATATATAGGAAGATTTCGGCTGGGAAAGACATGCAGTCAAGCATACATCTTGATAAAAGACTAATACTAATCACAAGGAACAAATATCTCAAGTTAATGATTTTAGTGCTTTTTTTTTTATGCACAGGAAGAATCTGGGGTCATTGAAATTCTTCCTGAGATAATATATCCATCTAGGGACCCTTTTGTAGAAAGCACAGAGTGCTTCATTGAGCCTGCAGGTTTTAAAAAAAGTCTGAATTACGTTTAGGGTACACTGTTGGTGGGAGACTGCAGTGGGTTGCGACTTTACCCTCGTATAACTGGATGATGAGGGAAGCTCTTTGTGTTCTGCTCACACCTGTCACCAAAGAGCTAATTTCCTTAATTTATATTGAGCTCCTAGAAATCAATAGGAAAAAAAAGAAAAACTGAATAGGAAAATGAGCACAGGACATGAATAAACAAAAACAGAATTAGACATGGTTCTTAAATGTATGAAAAGGGGTGCAAACTCGTAAATGAAAGACAGCTATAAGAACACTTTGTGATACAATGTTTTTTTTACCTACGAGATGGATGCAGAAATCAAAAAATTGGCCTACAAGCTGTTTTGGCAAGATTCTAGGGAAACAGGCACCATTAAATATTTGTTAGTGGGCGTGAGAATGGTTTAACTGCTATGGAGGACAATTAGAGAAAATTTGTCAGTATTTTGAATTTATTTTTAACATTGACAGATTTTCCTCTTCGTGCTTGTGCTACAGATGTGAAATAATGTACATCAAAAGTTATTCATTGCAGCATTTTTTAAGAAACCTTTTACTTTGCAATATGTAATTAGATTCATAGGAAGTTGCATAAATACAAATAGTAGAGAGAGGTCCCCCCTGTCCATCACTCAGATTCTCCCATGGTTGTATCTCAATAGTACAATTATTGAAACCAGGAAATTGATATTATTGTAATGCCAAGGAAAGGATAGCCCAACAAAGTGGTATGAAAATTACTCTAAACCTAAAACATTTGACCATTCAGCAGCCACAAGAAAGAAACATTATCTAAATTTAAACAAAGCCTCCTGAAAGTACATCTGTAGATATAAAGAAACTTTGTCTTTTCTCCTATAAATCCATTTATTGTCAGTCATTTCCTACCCGCCCCCACACCCAACCTCTACCATTAGAACCTAAGGCAGTAGAGAAGTTTTCTTCCCAAGAAATGTGTACATATAGTTCTATGGTATTTTATCACTTGTAGGTTTGTGTAACCAAGTCCACAGTCAATATACAGATTGACATTCACAGCAAAGAGCTCCCTTGTTACAGCATTACTTATAATAACAAAGGGAATTGTTACATGTTAGAAACATCTCCAGAATATATTGCTACATGGGGAAATGAATGAATGAATGAATGAATGGGCCAGAATATGGTATATAGTATGCTCTCTTAGAAGGACCAGGAGGAAAATAAGCAACTATATTTCTACTTGCTTATGTTTGTATATGAAGAATACCAGAAGGATACATAAGAATCTCCCCTATTCCCTATGGAGGATGTTGAAAGTGGGCTGGATGGGAAATAGGGCAACAGCTTTTTTGAACATAGTTACCTGTTCAAACCAAAAAGTTTTAAGTAAGACAGCTGGGGGCATGGTGGAGGGGGAGCAGGGAAGGTGCAGTCATGGATCATTTAACTTGTTCAGCAAGCGAATAATTTGGCTTTTGAAAGTTATAAGGGGTTGGCATGAGTCAAGCATGTAAACACAGATTCCAGCTCATGCTACATGTGAGAGTCACCTGTCAACTGAAAAAATGCACAGCCTAAAAGATGAGAATTCTGTTTTATTCCGCGGACATTCTGAGGACTTCAAGCTGGGGAGACAGCCTCTCATCACTGAGGGACTGCTCAAAAAAGAGGTAAGGGAGGGGCCAAGATATATAGGGGGTTTTGCAACAAAGACCAGGTGGTAGGAACATCAAAAGATTGCTGATAATTAAAAGTCCAGAGCTTCCTTGGTGGCGCAGTGGTTGAGAGTCCGCCTGCCAATGCAGGGGACACGGGTTCGTGCCCCGGTCCGGGAAAATCCCGCGTGCCGCAGAGCGGCTGGGCCCATGAGCCATGGCCGCTGAGCCTGCGTGTCCGGAGCCTGTGCTCCACAGTGGGAGGGGCCGCGACAGTGGGAGGCCCGCGTACTGCAAAAAAACAGACATCTCAAGTTAATGAATTTAGCACTTTTCTGTGTATGGGAAGATGCAAGAGTTTTGGGCACACTGAACTCATTCCTTTGATGTGCACCTCAGCTATCTGGAGCCAGTATCCTGTGCTCTCTCCTCCTGAGTTTCCTCAGGGCTCACCAATGGAGTGGCTGTAATGTGATGGCTTGATGGCTGCAACATCCTTTGTTTACTGATTTGGCAGGCAACATTTTTTTTTTTTTCCACTCACACACCTCAGGGAGCATTTTAGAAATGCAGAAGCCCAGGCTTCATCCTGAGTCTGTTAGATCAGAGCCCGAATTGGTGGGGCTGAAATCTTTTACTCTAAGCACCCCCAGGTGATCTGGGTATGTAGCCAAGAGTGGCATCCCCTGATTTAAATCTCAGGGGGACTTGTTTCAAAGACACTAATAGAGTCATTGGTAAAAGTTCCCAGGATAAACTAGTTTCTTTAGTTTAATTGTGTATAACTATATTTTGCAGTTAGGTTCTTAAGAAGTCCATAAAATTGTTCTGTAGTGTGATGCTGAACATATTATTTTTTTTTTTTTTAGAAAATGTTGGGGGTAGGAGTTTATTAACTAATTAATTAATTTTTGCTGTGTTGGGTCTTCATTTCTGTGCGAGGGCTTTCTCTAGTTCTGGCAAGTGGGGGCCACTCTTCATCACGGTGCGTGGGCCTCTCACTTATCGCGGCCTTTCTTGTTGCGGAGCACAGGCTCCAGACGAGCAGGCTCAGTAGTTGTGGCTCACGGGCCTAGTTGCTCCGCGGCACGTGGGATCCTCCCAGACCAGGGCTTGAACCTGTGTCCCCTGCATTAGCAGGCAGACTCTCAACCACTGAGCCACCAGGGAAGCCCTGAACATATTACTTAAGACCTACATCTAGCATTTTTAAAAACAAGCCTACTTTGAAAGCCCAAAGAATACGTGGTTGAGGTATTTATTCATTTTAAAACATCTTAACATCAAAATTTTTATTATTAAATATTTCTAATAAAGAAATAAAACAATTCTGACATAAACCCTGCACTTCCACCCTCTCCACAGAAGTAACTTATAACCGGGGCAGTGAGGCCAGTTTTGGATCACAGGACCGGAGATCAGACAAAAGGTAGCTGATCTCACTCAGTTTATTGCACACAATTAGCACACAACACGGGTTGGTCAAAGTAGGGAAACTAGACAAGGGGATAACAAGCCCTCCCAGGAGAAGTCCGGAAAGGAGGTGTCTCAGCATGAGTGGCAGCCCTGGTCCAGCAACGGGTGTGGAGACAAGCATGGAGGCAAAGTCGCCTTCTGCTCCAGCAGGGCCTTCTGGCAGCGTCCATCTGCAACAGCCCAGCAGCGAGGAGTCGGGTCCTCCAACCAAGAGCCTTCAAGTCATCTCAGTGTTCTTTCTAAGGAGTCGGCCAGTAGGTGTAATGGTCACGGTGCCCAAGGGGTCTTGTCTCCAGCAGTTGCTCCTTCTGTTTCAGTGATGTCTTTCCTCAGGCTTTACCAGACAAATTCCTTAACACTCTTAATTTATCACACTAAGACGCTGGGACTCCACATTTTCTGCCATGACTCCATCTTGACTTACTGAACATACCTCAACTCCTGTGAGTTTCACACAAGGTGAGTGGGAATCCTAACACAAGAGAAATCACAACATAACGACACTCCTGAGGCTGATGTGTATGCTTCCTGTTTATGTTTTTAGACTGCATCTGTGTGTATCAATGAGAATATATACTAACATTTGGTGTGTTTTTAAAGTGTGCATAAACGCTGTCTCCCGGAATAAATCCTTCTGCAAATTACTTTTTGTGCTTAATATATTTTCAAGACTTATCCATGTTGATATATGTAGCTCCCTAGTTCACTTTAACTGCTGTAAAATATACTGTTAAATCAATATACCACGACATATGCATTCCTTTGTTGATAGTTAATTAGATTCTTAATTTTTCACCATTTCAGATGTCATTTCATTCTTTGCATGTTTATAATTGTGCATATGAATTCAAATGGAATTGCTGGGCCTTAGGGCATGTATGTCTTTATCTTTACTATCGCTTAGGACAGTAATTACATCAGTTTTTACACTAACCCATAAAGTATAAGGGTCCGTCCATTCCCTTCTACCCACTACAACAGCTTGTTTAAAAAACAACAACAACAAACTAGTTCATGACCCTTGTAAAAGATGGTAAAGAAGACTTTATTCAGGAAGGGACTCCTGCATTGGGGTTTTGCAGTAGGGATGTGAGATCAAGCTCAACTCCAAATACAAGGACAAGTGGATATTTATAGCCAAGAAGCAGGGTGGGGGTCAGTGGGTGGAAAATTAAAAGAGAAAACAGCAGAAATAAGGGGGATTCTTGCTAGACCCACGCTCTACAGGATCTTGCCAAAGGTGGACCAAAGTGATGAGATACCGAGGATAGGGGGTTTTCATTCATGTGTCCCAGCAGGACTCTTACTAAAACTGGATAGAGGGGCACTTGAACTCAGCCCAAGGTTGGGACCTAGTCAGAAAGAGAAGCTCGACTCCTTTGGTTAAGGAGAGTCTTTGTCAAACTTCTCCAACACTTCCGGGTCCAATGGGGGGCAGGGGAGAAGCTAGAGCGGGCTGAGGAACGTGGGGCGGGAACGAATGGGAAGAGAATGAGGAGAGCTGAGTGTCCTGGGAGTCGGAGAGACGGAGCATCTGAAAGGAGGGAGCGCTCAGCTGAACTGGGTCAGCTGCAGTGACTAGACTGAACTCCGAAAAGCATGGAGATGTTTGATCTTGAAGGGAGGAGATCCTGCCGATTGGTGGGGGGCAGAGCCATGTTGGGGTGGGCTGAGGAGTGAAGTAGAGACAGCTAGTAGAGCAGCTCTTCAGCAATGTGGCTGTGAAGGAAGGAAGGGAGAGGCTGGTCCCCGGAGGCAGATACCAGGCTCAAGGATGGCTCACAGGGTCAGCATTAGAGCAGGGAGAACTGGAAAAAACATGGAAGACAAAAGTATGGCTGAGCATCCTGCAGAGGTTGCAGGGGTGGGATCCAGAGAAGAGGAGAAAAAATAGGTGCAGGTGCGGGACAACGTATGGGGTTGGTGGTGAAACGTTGAGGCGGTTCCCATTTGTTGGCATTTATTTTCTCCAGTAGAAGAGGTTATAAGCTGCCAGTGAGGGGTGAAGCTTTGAGTGCTCTGAGATAATCATGTCAGAGAATGAGAAAGAGACCAGGTTGAGGTTGGTGACTATAAAGCTGTGAGCGTGTGTGTGTCTGTGTCTGTCTTCTGGATGCAGGCTCGGAAAAGGTAATCATTGGACACATTCTTGGTTAGAGTTTTGATTGTACCTCCAATGAAAGAGGGGAAGGAGTTGATTACAAAATGGGCAACATGAGGGAATTTGGGGAGTGATGGAACTATTCTGTGAGGAATTGTGTTTGGATACACAACTCTGAATTTGTCAAAACCCATGAAACCATACACCGCAAAGGTGAATGTTATTTTATATATAAAAATAAAATCAAACCAGCGTGTAGAGGGAAGATGGAATTCAGGCTGCGGCAAATGAATCTCACTGTATTACAAGTTCTGATGTTGTGATTTATAATAATGTTAAAAAACAAAATTCAACCAAGTAAATTTGAAGATCTAACTGGCTTTATTCAATGGTTGTGCATTGGGTGGCATCCCATCTAGTAAAGAGAAGGTCATTCTTAAGAGCTGTTCAAAATGGAAGGATTTTATATAAACAGGAGGCTTGGGCAAAAGAAAAGAAAGGGCTATTTGGGGTCAGGACATCTGGGAGAAGGCGTGCGCCCAGGTGTCTTTTTTCTTTTATCAGGTACATTGCTGCTGCTTCCTCTTGGTGAGGGGGATGGAGAGGGTCCAAGTGACAGGCAGTCCCATTGGTACTGACCAGACAATTCCAAATCTTCTGGATTATATACTTCCGGGGAAGGTCAGAACTGCAGTTAGGTCACGTATTAAATCTAGGTTTGATATCATGCACTTTAGCATAAGCGATGCCATTTTGGACCTGTGGTTTTTCTCTGTAACAATAAATGTGTGTTTTGGTCTTCCTCCAGGTTCCTGGCTCACAGCGCCCAAAGCTTTGGGGTTTCTTAGGTAACAAGAGCAATGGGAGCATCTGAAATCACTTCAGAGCCATAAAGGTTAAATGGGTGTCTTGTTATTCAAAACAAGCTCCTTTCAACCACTCCTGAGTTTATGTTAATGAGGTGACTTGGGAAACGCCCAAGGATGGGGGCTGGTTGCCAGGGGAATGAACCACAGGCTTGGAGAGTTGGAACTTTCAGTCCCACTCAACCTCCTGGGAGGGAAGAGGGGTTAGAGGTTGAATCAGGGGTCACGTGAAGCCCCCCATAGAAATCCAAAAGGACAGGGTTCTGAGTTTCCCAGTTGGTGAGTACATTGAGGTGCTGTGAGTGTGGTTCTCTTGGAAAGAGAGCATGGAAGCTCTGATACCTGTCCCCATATCTTGCCCTATACATCTCTTTATCCTGTTACCCGAAAAACTGTGTTCACCTCTTGGTGGGTGTGGAGCCAGAAGACACAATTGTGGACTGTATGGGAAGACGCAAGAGTCTGGGCTCACTGAAATCATTCCTTTGATCTGCACCTCAGCTAGCTGGGAACAGTATCCTGTATTTTCACATCCTGAGTTTCCTCAGGGCTCACCGTAGGGAGTAGCTGCAGTCTGATGGCTGCTAGGTGGCAGGTATTCTTTTTTCCTGAGCTCCCTCAGGGCTCACCAGCTCACTTTGGAGGGCTGCAAGCGCTGTTGACTGACATCCTTTGTTTACTGACATGGCAGGAAATATTCCATTTCTCACAACCAAGCCAAAGATCAGGAGAAGGAAGGATTTATTATTTGCTGCTAAGTAAGGAGATCTTTCCCACCAGCAAAATTGGGGAGGTTTTACGCTAAGGGTACCTGCATATTCATGAGGGGGCTGGAGCAGAGGAGAATTAAGCATAGAATTGGGGCAAAGGTTGATAGAGTCCAAGCTTTAGTTGACTGAAGGGTCAAAAAAGGTCAACATCATCCTCTTCTTGGATGGGGCCCTTAGTTCCTGCAGAACTCAAAGATATGTGTCAGTTTGTTATGTATATCCCTTGAAGAGGACCTTGGGACTATTTTATCACTGATCTGGGGATTCTTGACTTCTTTTCCTTTTTTTCCTGCATTCACTCACTTTCCTTAAGATCATTAGTTACTGAGACATGTTTTAGTGCAAACATTGTGGCCAAGCTTAGATCACAAAATGGCTTAGGCCAAAAGTGGCTTCTCATGTCCAGAAAGCCATGCCTGGTTCTCTCTCTCTGGGGACCCCCTACTCTATCTGCTTACAATCTGGCTGTTCCTGAGTAGTATCCTTTTATAACAAACCAGTAATCCCATAAGTAATATGTTCTTCTAAGCTCTCTAGAGCTGCTTTAGCAAATCAAATGAACCCAAGGAGGGGGACTGGGGACTTCCCATGTATAGCTAGTGGGTCTGAAGCCCAGGTGACAACCTGGGCTTGCAGTTGGTGTGTGGGGATGTGGAGTGTGGGCCGTCGTGGGGCTGAGCCCTTAACCTGTGTGATCTGACACTGTGGTCTCCAGGTGTCACCCAACTCAGGGGCATAGAGTTTGCCTTACAGATTGCGGTGAATTCCTCGCTTTCTGAGGTTCCCAAAATACCTTGAGATTTTTGCACCTGTAAGGAGGTGGCCTTCCTAATTTCCCCGATAAAGCTGCTGGGAACCTAAGAGTTTCCAGTCTCTGGAGGGATCAGACAGAAAAAGTAAATGTTTCAATTCTGCTTACAAATGGGTAATTTACCAAATTGCTGTAAATCATAATGAGCTTAAGGGAAAGGTTTCCTTCTATCTGGACAAATACAGATTAAAAGCCAGTAGTATTTTAGACAAAACCAAAAAATTATAACCATATTCAGTTTACTCAAGTTTATGTAACTAATCCTTTTTTGTTAACAGTTTTATGAAATCAGAGTTTCCATTAGACTTTTTGAATATCTTACCCAGTTCAGCAGTATGATTTAAAAGTTATCAAAAACCTGTACTTGTCAAAAAGTTCTTTCTATGAATCTTCTTGAAAATGAAGCAGTTTTGCAAAGCATCAGTTTAAGTGTCTTTGAATGATGGACTTAAAAAGGCAAGGTTAAAGATCTGATTACAATGTTTTTGACAAAGAAGCTTAACCAAGTTGCTGTGACATACGACATTTTAAGATAACAACTAGAATTATAATATACCAGGACATACCCAAATTTCAGAAATTTTATATAATTTTAGAATGTCTGTATTAATAGCATTTATCCATGCAGTATATTCTAAATAGTTTTATCACTCGTGTGATAATGCTCTCCATGTAATTTAACATACCAAATGATACTATTAAATAGTTCTCTCTGAAATGCCTCAAGGCCCCTCTGACACATCCCAAAGTTAGCTGGAGCGCAAAGGAACTTTAAGTAGATATTTGAGAAGTTTGTGAAAGATATCAAAAAGTTTCAAAACTCTAGGTAACCAAAGTGACAAAAGATTTCAAAAGCAAATACAGATCACTTAAAGGCAAAGAAACTCACACAATCTGTTATCAAAAGCAGCTATCCAAGAAAACTTTTTTCTCTTAACAGGCAGAGAAAACCAAGTCCAGTCTTAAATTACTGGTCCTGGAGCTCATAAGCTCATCTAAGTGCGCATTTCCATTTCCACTGACCAAAAGTGACAATTGGCAGCTGGCCAAGCAGGGGGAGTGCAAGGAGAATCCCTGGAATGAATAGTTCCTTCCAGCAGGTGCTGGAACTTACTTGAGAATCCCCTGTAAGGGCTGGCCAGCCATGAGCAGCACGTTCACCGAGGTCAACCCTGCAAGTCACCGCAGCTGGCAGCTCCAACTCAGGATTGCCAGAAGCAACTAGACGCCCCAAGAGCGCAGCCCCACGTTGGGTGCCAAAATCTGTTACTGAATTCGGGTTCGGCTGCTCGCCACTTAAAAGCCAATAATTGAGAGGCAAGTGTCAGAAGAAAGGAAAGATGCTTTAATCAGAAAAGCTGGAAATCTGGGGAAAGGTGGGCTCATGTCCCGAGACCAGCTCTGAAGATTCTGCTCAGCCATGACAGTTTTTAAAGGGAAAAAAGGGGGAAGAATCTCAGTGAATCATTGAGGCAGGAGGTTGGATTCTGCATCATTCTCCACTGTGTGCAGGCTGTCTGGTTCTCTTCACTGTTATCTTGCCCAGTGATCTGCCTGCAGGATTGCTATGGGGGATGTTGGGGGTAGGAGCTAGTTATTCTTTCCAGGAAAAGAATCAACAGGTTAGGCAAGGCATGGTGTGCATTCAGGAAAGTATAAGCCAGGAGTTAGGTTAAATTGCCTAGTGCTCTCATTCCTGTATTTAGGTTTTTGAAGGTTAGAGGGAGACAGGAATGGGGCAAAAGAGCTGCTTTCACAGGTAGATGGTGTCAGAATTGAGTTGAATAGTAGGACACTCAACTGGTGCTGGAAAACCTCTTGTTGGTGTGGGGAAGCCTCTCGAATGTTGGAATTGGTCCCAGAATCATTACAAGTGAATCACACAACCACACTGAGATACAGGGGTGGGGAAGAAAGAACTTTCAGAAACAATGTTTTGACTGGGAACCATGAGGCTAAAGACAGAACTGGACACAAGCACTCTGATTAATTTGATTCTCACAGTGGTGTGTAGCAGTTCTGAAACGATTTTATATGTGGACTAGGTTTGAATAAGCAAATTCATCCTAGATCATGAGTCATAGCCAGGTTTCTCAGTGTCAGAAGTTACCATAAGAAAATCTGGCTAGAATGAACCCTGTGAACTCTGGTACTAGAATGGAATCAAAATATGAAAAAAAATACACATTCATGCACACATGCAGTGAGGAGAGCCAGGAGGGCACATGTGGTGGGAACCAATGACTGTCACGGTTTAAGGTGAAGCCCTCTTGTTATATCAGAACTTGTCCTTTGGAAAAGCTGAGGTGGGTCTTCGCAGTTGATCGCAGCACCTCTCCTGTGTCTTCTTTTTACCATTCAGACATGCGAAAGCTTCTTAACTTGAAGCGCTTTAAGGATGTTTCGAACAGTACTTTGTCAGCTGGAACGTAATGGAGACAGACTGTGATTCACTCAATGAGTTTAGCAAAAGTTTCACCAGGACACTCGGCAGTCAGGTGTTCTTAACCTTTTTGTGTGCCATCTGTGGAAAATAGACAGCAGTGTAGTCGAGTTTTTAGACCTTTTCTCAAAATGTTTTAAAATGCATAAAGTTAAATATATAGGATCACAGAGGAAATCAGTTACAATAAAAGTGATAAAAATATTTTACATTGCCATATAGGACTATGTGCTTCTTAAATAAGACCTGACAGCAGTTTGAATAACTACTATGATTTTGAAGTAGTGATGGGCACCAACAGTATTTCAACTGTTATTTGATATAAAAATATCTGTAATTTCTTTTAGTGACAGTCACAGATAACTCAGTACTGCTGTAACTTGTTGCCTACATTCATAATCAAAGGGAATGCTACATTTCAGTTAGAGGTTCGTGAAATAAAATGTAGTTTTTCCCCCATCCAAGTTTGTGGACTTTGTTGTTCTGCCTTTAGGAGCCTGCAGACCCCAGATTTGATCATCAGGACTTCTAAGTGCGACAGAACTCTAGGCAGTTGAGTAGGAAACAGATCAGACTCAAGCTTCGAAAAGTATTTGGCAAGGCATAAATAACCATTATTCCATTCAAGTAGCAATTGCTGCTCTATACAAAAAAATGTGATGATGTGGTACAATGGCTTATAACTGTGGAAAATCATTTTGATGGAGTGGGCACCAAATCTGCAGAGGCTGAGGGTCAACACTGAGGGGCAGGGGACAGCTGAAAATCATCGTGGAAACCTTGGGCTGAGTGGTTAAAGGCAAGGCAAGGAAACATCTCCTTTATTAAAAACTGTCATGTTAAAAGGAAATTTTTTTTTCTGCCAAAAAGGATAGGTGTTATCTTTCAATGCTTCGGTTAAAAACGGATTCCATTCACTTAGCGTATATAGCGACTATTTTATGATAAGTATCTTCAGTAATCTCCCCCTATACTTGTATACCACTTTTTAAAGTACATTGGATTCTCTTATCTTGTGTCTAAAGTAATTGCTATGTGTTGAACAGTCATCTACTTTGTCAGTAGCAGTATTGAGACAAAGGGGGTCACAGTTGTGTCAGCAGGGAAAAATGGGTGTAGTGAGACCCACTGCCTTGTTTCTCAGTGCTGGGCATTCTGCTAAAGATAAACTTCGGTAGAAAGGTGATATATTGACAAAGAGACACAATGAATTCTGTAGTGAGTTTAGTGAAGTAAATCTCCCCTAGAAATAAGAAATGTGTACAATGTATTGCAGCTTTTGAAATGTAATAGGGCAAGTTTCACGAGCATTTTGTGGAGAAGATGGCCTGGCCCATTCTTTCATTCATTTGGATACATATTGAGGGCCCCATCCAGCCACTGAGCAAAATCGCACCCACACTTAGTTGCATCTGTTCTCCCATTCTTCTTCCCTCTTTGTGCCTGCTGCTGATGATCACTGTTTCTCCTTCTGCTACCTGGCCCCACTCCCCTGCACGCCCCCTCGCCTAGGCCCCTTCACATTTGCATTTCTTACCTCGCTTCTCTTTACCCTGCTTTTTCATTCATGTCATGTTTCATCAAGAAGAGGACAGTATCTCATGTCTCCCCTTTCCTTTTTTTAAAAATATTTATTTATTTATTTTTGTTGTGCAGGGTCTTAGTTGCGGCAGGTGGGCTCCTTAGTTGTGGCAGGCA
The DNA here is from genome assembly GCF_964341445.2 of Mesoplodon mirus. NCBI lineage: Eukaryota > Metazoa > Chordata > Mammalia > Artiodactyla > Ziphiidae > Mesoplodon > Mesoplodon mirus. The sequence continues at coordinate 222,208,356 of NC_138977.1, forward strand.
TGTGGGATCTAGTTCCCTGACCAGGGATCGAACCCAGGCCCCTGGCATTGGGAACACGGAGTCTCATCCACTGCACCTCCAGGGAAGCCCCCCCACCCTTCTTTTAACTGGTTCAAAGTTTTCGTGTCCCAGCTCTGTCTTTTTTTTTTTTTTTTGCGGTACGGGGGCCTCTCACTGTTGTGGCCTCTCCCGTTGCGGAGCACAGGCTCCGGACGCACAGGCTCAGCGGCCATGGCTCATGGGCCCAGCCGCTCCACGGCATGTGAGATCTTCCCGGACCGGGGCACGAACCCGCGTGCCCTGCATCGGCAGGTGGACTCTCAACCACTGCGCCACCAGGGAAGCCCCCAGCTCTGTCTTTTAATGAGAAAAAAATGTTCCATGCAACTTTGCCCTAAATTATCTGTCTCCTTATTCTCAAAACAAAATTAGCTAGAAAAATTGAGACAGACACTTTTTTTTTCTGACTGGCCAGTGTTCTTTTTTCCCAGGTGAATCCAAAGCAGAATATATCTAAGACACAGAACTGTAAAGATTGACCGATATGTAGGAGAGATTAACAATGGTTTCAAATATGGTGACTCTTGCTTCTTTTTTTCTCTTTTTATCAATAAGCTTTTCAGTGTACACTCAAAACTATTGAGAAAATATATTGCATCATATTACTACATTTGCTTTTTAATCTGCAAAGCTTGCCTTTGTTTCTTGCCTGTTTCATGAACTGTATCTTGTCCTAACTAGATCCTAAGCTTCTCAGAAGCTGGTGAACTTCACCCCTACATGTTCTCTTAGGCATTTGACAGATGCTCAGTGTATTCTGGGGGGTTTTTGGTGAATGAAAGGAAAACACTAGTTTTTTAAACAGCTTTATTGATATATAATTTACAGAGCAATATAATTCACTATTTTTAAGAGTATAATACAGCGGTTTTCAGTAAATATACAGAGGTGTGCAACCATCACCACAATCCAGTTTTGGAACATTTCTATCACCCCAAAAAGATCATTGTGCCCTTTTGCAGTCACTCGTCATTCTTACCCTGAGCCCCAGGCAACCACCACTCTACTTTGCGTCTCTATGGATTTGCCTGTTCCGGAAATTTCTTATAAATAGACTCATATAATATATGATCTTTTGTGGCTGGTTTCTTTCATTTGGCATGTTTTTGTTTTGTTTTATGTTCAGGGAAAGACGAATTCCTCATTTGTTTCCCCTGTACTAGAATTCTACAGAATAATATTGGGAAGGTATAACAAGCATTTGAAACTGGATGGTCTCTTTTTTCAACAAAATTGTAGCAAATCCTTTGCTGACTTGAAGGATTTGGGGCCCTGCAACAGGGGGACACACTAATGGCAGGAAGAGCTAGTCTTGCAGTTTAACTAAGTTACAACCATGACTCCTTCTGTTATATTCTTAGGGATCAGAGTAGAATTAGTCATTACTATTTGCTGAGCTCTTACTGTACGGTGGGTACCACACTAAACCCTTGTTGTGGATTGCTTCATTAATCCTTACAAAACTTTCCAAAAGGTTATTATCCACGTTTTACCAGGAAGGAAACTAAGACTGAGAGATTTTAACTGAGAGGTTAAAAACCACTTGCCCAAGATCACATAGTTAGTAAATATCAGACTACAGCTAGTTCTTTCAGGCTCCAGAGCCCATTTTCTTCTTAACCCGTATGCTCTCTTACTAATGAGAAGCTGAAAAAACAAAACTGGCCATGGAAACCAAAAAAGCACAGCCGCTTGCAGCCAGGCAGGGTGGGCTGGGGCACTCTCCTCCCTCAGTTGCCCCTGTGCCCTCACTCAGTCCTGCCCCACGAGAGAATTCTCTTCACAGTGGGCAGTCAGTACTCTTAGAGGTCCGGTTTCCTTATCCAAGAAGTTAGAGCAATGTGACATTTTAAGAATAAGTTCCGCCTCAAAAGTTCTCTTTCCTTGAAGGTAGAAGTTAATTATCTGGGAAATGTGTTTATTCAGAACAGCTCATTTCCGGATAAAGGAGATATATGTTAACAAACCAACTTGTGATTTTGGTTACAAGACGGTGAATCTTAAAATAATGTGCCAGGTTAATATCCCTTATTATTATGATTTTTTATAAATGTATTTTATTTATTTATTTTTGGCTGCATTGGGTCCTTGCTGCAGTGTGTGGGCTTCTCACTGCGGTGGCTTCTCTTGTTGCAGAGCATGAGCTCTAGGGCGTGCGGGCTTCAGTAGTTGTGGCTCACGGGAAGAGCGCAGGCTCAGTCGTTGTGGCACATGGGCTCAGTTGCTCCATGGCCTGTGGGATCTTCCCAGACCAGGGCTCGAACCCATGTCCCCTGCATTGCAGGCGGATTCTTAACCACTGCGCCACCAGGGAAGTCCCAGTCTCCCTTATTTTGCTGAAAGAAGTTATACAAATGGGTTATAAAGTTATTCCCAAAGAAACTGATGTTCCAGTACTTTTCTTCCCTTTTGTGTGTGTGTTCCTTATTCAATGGGGACTGTTCCTACAGCTAAGAAGAAACTTCCCAATTTGCCTGTCTTCCTGGAAAAATCCTCCTCATGTCCTAAAATCTTCCCAGTCAGAAGCTGGACTCAAAACAACAAATAAGGGCCTACCCTATGCCCCTCTGCAAACATTTACAGATGAGGAGATGATGATAAAGAGCACCGGTGAGTGAACTTCTCAATTTCACCACAGTATTCCTCTGGTCATTACTTGGGCCTACAATGTGAGATCACATGACATGTGACATGATTGGGAGAGGTGTTCATCTAAGTTTATGAATGGAATTTTTGACATTAATTAAAAAAAATTTTTTTGAAAAAAGTAACATGTCATATTAATAAAATAAAGACTTACCAGTATTTTTTTTTCCCTACAGTTAAAAAATTTGCCCAGGAACAAATTGCTCCTTTGGTTTCAAAAATGGATGAAAATTCAAAAATGGAAAAATCAGTAATACGAGGATTATTTCAACAAGGGGTATATAATTAATGATTCTTCCAATTTCAAACTTTCATAAATACCTTCCAGTGTTAAGATGTATGCATACTCTTAAATTTAGGAATTGTAATGATAGCATGATTTCCTAATCAGAATTATCTGGGATCTCTTTTAGATTGAGATCCTAGTTAAAATTTTTTAATTGAATTAACATTTTAAATTAGAAATACCGCGCTTTTTAAGTAAAAGGCTAGAAGCAAGAGCGATTTCTTTAGACCAGAGGTATTCAACCGGGGGCTGTTTTTTGTCCCCCAAAGGACATTTGGCAATGTCTGGAGACTGGCTGTCACAACTGGGTGTGCTGCTGGCATCTACTGAGATAGACGCTGGAGATGCTGCTAAATGTCCCACAGTGCACAGGACAGCCTGCCAAGACCGAATTATCCAGCTTAGTAACGCCAAGGTTAAGAAACCCTACTTTAAACTTCATACCAGCACATCTACCTGGATCCCTATGTATGTGGAAAACTTAAAAGCAAGAGGTGGTATCTGAATTCCACATTAACAAGGGCAGCCAATTTCTAAGGGAGAGGTTATCAGCATGGGAGCCCCAGGGAGAACATTTCAGAGCCACTGCACTCTTCATCTCTCCCTTCTCTATAGGTGTGAAGATTTTGTGTTTGGAACACCAAGGCTATCCCAGACCTAATAGCTCCTACTCAGATCCATTGGCTTAAATCTTGTCCTGTTATCCTGTTTGAAAATTAGCCTTTTCCACGTAACTGTTTTATTTCTTTTTTTATTAATTAATTAATTAATTTTTGGCTGCACTGGGTGTTCATTGCTGCGTGTGGGCCTTCTCTAGTTGCGGTGAGCGGGGGCTACTCTTCGTTGCGGTGCGCGGGCTTCTCGTTGTGGTGACTTCTCTTGCTGTGGAGCGCGGGCTTCAGTAGTTGTGGCGCACGGGCTTAGTTGCTCCGCGGGATGTGGGATCTTCCTGGACCAGGGCTCGAACCCGTGTCCCTTGCGTTGGCAGGCAGATTCTTAACCACTGCACCAGCAGGGAAGGCCCCCTGTTTTACTTGTTACTGTTTAAAAGATACCAGCTTTTTTTTTTTTTTAATACCATGTATTGTAGTGATTTTTCCACCTTTCTTTTAGTAATGAAACTTGGGAAAATGGAATCTTATGTGGAGCCACAGTGGGTCAAACAGCATCTGTGAGTCCACTTCTCAGCCAGATTTCATTTTCGTTGTTTTCAGAACCTCTAGGCTTCTCTGAGACGTCTTGAGCAACACTCTCCCGAGGAGCAGTTCTTACAGGCAGGGTCACACGCAGCGACGAGTTGCCTGCCACCTCCACAGCTGCTCCTGTCTGGATGTCGTACCCCGTGGAGGGTCTGCGTTGCACATCCTGCACCAGCTATTCTCGGCCTCATGTGACTCCTAGCTTCTGTTGTCCCACTTCTGTGGAGGTCACCTGCCATAATAACTGACAGATATTTCCAGTGTAGGGGAAATTGGTGACCTTTTTAGAGAAGCAGTGTCTCTGACAGCTGTTAAAGATATGATAGTCCGGGGGCTTCCCTGGTGACGCATTCGTTGAGAAACTGCCTGCCAATGCAGGGGACACGGGTTCGAGCCCTGGTCTGGGAAGATCCCACATGCCGCGGAGCAACTGGGCCCATGTGCCACAGCTACTGAGCCTGCGCGTCTGGAGCCTGTGCTCCGCAACAAGAGAGGCCACGATAGTGAGAGGCCCGCGCACCGCAATGAAGAGTGGCCCCTACTCGCCGCAACTAGAGAAAGCCCTCGCACAGCAAACGAAGACCCAACACAGCCAAAAATAAATAAAAATAAAATAAAATAAAAAAAGAATCCTTCCTTAAAAAAAAAAAAAAAAAAAAGATATGATAGTCCGATATTCTCATGCTGGCCCCAGTCTTCAGGCACACCCCAATCCTTGAATTCTTCCTCATAGGACATCATTTCTGGTTCTCTCAGCCTTTCTGTCCTCCCCCATGTGGTTCTAACTTCATATCAGCTAAGTTTCCCATCAGCTTAGGATATAACAGCCACACCCTGGCTGTAGTGCGTGTGACTCTAGAGTGCCTGGAGAGGATAGGAAGAAGCGTTGCCCTTTTACCTGTTCACAGCTTTGGGTCTTGAATTACGTGTGCACACATTCTCCTTCTGAAATGAGGACACTTAAAAATGGAGTGTTACGGACGTTTCATGTTCCAGACTTAGGACTGGTTACTGAACAGTCAGGCAGTTACTGGAAAGCCTTGACCAGTATTTGGCCATGTTTACCAGGCACCTGGGCCTTGTCTAGTGTGGTTGTAGGAAACACCACCACATGTGGTCTGCTAACCATCTGGACTTGCTAAAATGGTGCAAAAGGAATGGTCATTCAATTATTATCTCGGCTGAAAGAGTCAAGGTGGGGGGTTGACTCAAAGAGATTACGCTAAATGAAACTAGATATTCCACTGCTTTCTTCAGTTTCCTAATTATATACATTCTCACTATTCCATTCCAGTATCCTTCAAAGCATTTTACCTCTCTTATTCTTGTTTTTTAGATCCCAAAAGGAAACAAATAGATAGTTCTAGCATGTAATTTTATCCTTTGCAAATATATTTAGTTTCTGTTATAGATTTTTTTGTTACTTAGAGTGAAAGAGCCATACCAAATAAAAGAAAGATATACATATAGAATTTTTAAATTAAGCTGATGTGGTTACAAATTATTTTTGAACTTGTTCTTGCAAGGAATTGTCCCATATAAAAATAACTTTCTTAATCTGTGTTTCCTTATTTTTCCTTTAGTTGATGGGTATTGAAATTGACACCAAGTATGGAGGAACAGGAGCTTCATTTTTTTCCTCTGTCCTAGTGATAGAGGAATTAGCCAAAGTTGATGCGTCTGTGGCTCTGGTATGTGACATCCAGAACACAATAATTAACAGGCTAATTGGAAAATACGGAACAGAAGAACAGAAGTCTATCTATTTGCCCAAGCTAGCGACAGAACAAGTGAGTTGAGATGAGTTATTGAAATGGATCTGATCTTTTCTAAATATAGGATATTTTCAGGAGAAAAGCAGCCGCAGTGTTGGCTTTTCTATTCAGGACCACAACACAGCACCATTAATAACTCAAGCAATGCTCAATAAATTAATGCTACTAGAAAAATACACTCTGCCTCTCATTTGCCACTTGGAAATTTAGGGAATTATCATTGGACAATAAAATTATTTCTTTTTTGGTCCCAATTATATTGTCTAATACCTTTGTTGGTAGTTTCATTTACACTGAGATGTCTTTCTCCTGTAATTATGAAAACCAATTTAATTAAACTTAACATTGAATATGTGTGCTTAGGTCTTTAACTCTGCCTTAGACAAATAGTGGGGTATAGTTTGGAAAATAATACTGTCAGAATACCATTACTATTTTGATATGTACAGGCTTTTAGAAGTAGCTAAAAGTTTGATTTTCAAATGTTTATTTTGCTGTAAGTGGGTATTTGTTATGCAAAGTATAAATATAGGTATTAATTTGGAATTTTTTCTTTGCATGTGTAGATAGGAAGTTTCTGCCTTTCAGAAGCTGGAGCAGGTAGCGATTCATTTGCTTTGAAGACCAAAGCTGATAAAAAGGGAAATTATTATGTCATCAACGGGTCAAAGATGTGGATTAGCAATGCCAAGGATGCTGGGCTCTTCTTGGTGATGGCAAATGTAGACCTTACTCTTGTAAGTTTGAAAACAAAGCTGCTCCCCGTTTCCCTCCTAATCTTTTCTCTTCATTTCTTTTTTCCTACTTCCATTTCCTTTTTAGGACTTAGTCTTAAATTCTTCATTCTCCTCAGTACTGAAAGGGTTAAACAACTGACATCTTTTCATCCTCTGATTTACTAATATCCTAAAATAAATATTACAATTAACATGAATAAACATTAGCTACATGGAAGACCATTTAATTAATCTCCTAATCTGTTACATAGGAGGCTAATCTTAAATTTGGTAGAATTTCAGATTTTCTATTTAATAATGAAGAATTTACCTATTTAATAGTACATTTATTTTTAAAAATGTTTTATTCAGTTGGAAAATAGACATATAGCAAAATGATAAAGATATCTTGTGTTTTTTGTCTAGTGTAGCATTTAATTGAATTAAATTTTAAAACTAAAATATGTAATGGGGGCTTCCCTGGTGGCGCAGTGGTTGAGAGTCCGCCTGCCGATGCAGGGGACACGGGTTCGTGGCCTGGTCCGGGAGGATCCCACGTGCTGCGGAGCGGCTGGGCTCGTGAGCCATGGCCGCTGAGCCTGCGCGTCCGGAGCCTGTGCTCTGCAATGGGAGAGGCCACAATAGTGAGAGGCCCGTGTATCGCAAAAAATAATAATAATAATAATAAATAAATAAAATATGTAATAAAATTAAATTTAAAATGTGGAATTCATCATATAATACTTTAGTGTCACTTAATAATTTTAATAGCCACAATGGTTTCTGAAAGAGTAAAATAAATAGTAAGGTTCTTGATTTTGAACCTAATGCCCTCCCATACTTCTTGTTTCATAATACACATGTTGTAATTCTGAGTCCATTAGTACTTACTGCTAAAGTCTGTTTTGCTTTGTTTTTTGTTTTTTTGCTGCACTGGGTCTTTGTCGCTGCGCGTGGGCTTTCTCTAGTTGCGGCGAGCGGGGGCTACTCTTTGTTGTGGTGAGTGGGCTTCTCATTGCGGTGGCTTGTCTTGTTGCGGAGCCCAGGCTCTAGGCGCACGGGCTTCAGTAGTTGCAGCACGCGGGCTCAGTAGTTGCGGCTCACGGGCTGTAGAGCGTGGGCTTGGTAGTTGTGGTGTATGGGCTTAGTTGCTCTGCGGCATGTAGGATCTTCCCAGACCAGGGCTCGAACCCATGTCCCCTGCATTGACAGGCGGATTCTTAAGCAGTAGACCACCAGGGAAGTCCCTAAGGTTTGTTTTTCATTTTCTGTTTACTTTGAACTCTGGAAACAAGGGATCTTATCAGTCAAAGTGGTTATAGCATTTTAAATCTTCATTTCAGGGGTATAAAGGAATTACCTGCTTCTTGGTAGATCGTGATACTGAGGGCCTTCATATAGGGAAAACAGAGAACAAAATGGGAATCAGAGCTTCTTCTACCTGCCCATTAACGTTTGAAAATGTCAAGGTGGGTATCCTAGATGTGGAATGGCTTTGCCTGGAAGTATAGCTGTGCGAGAAAGGCGTCGCACTATTAGGCGTGCATAGGAGAGTACTTTGTAAAACTCTTGAACGATGATCTTAGGTTAGGTTATGACCTAAATGTACTTCCCACGAGAGTTTAGGCCAGAGGTGGCAACCTGTCTGCCCAGCAGCTGGCCTCAAGAGCCAGCCCGAGGATTAATCTCATTTATACTTCATGAACCTGGTACTTGCGCATCACACATAGCTTCCGAGGAGTGTGGTGTCGGCCCAGCAAGGCCACAAGATGGGGGTGTTGCCCAGTGAGAGTGGAAAACAGCCAGGCAGCGCCCACAGTTTAGAGTTGAGTCTTAAAAAAAAACGAGGAAAAGATAACTAGAATGCTGTGCTTTAGAACTTTACATAGGTCGGACAGGATGTGATGGATTTTCTACCACTCATTAGATTGTGACCTTTTTGCTCATTGGTGATTGTGTGTGTGCCCATGGGGTGTCCTTATGGATGTCCTGTGAGCCTCACTACTGCACCCCAACTGTCTTTCTTCTCCTAATTTCCCTTTTCTTTCTCCATTCTGCCCACTCTCTCTCCTAACTGCCCATATTAAGAAGCTAAGTGTATTTTCTAAAATTACCTAGTCTAGATCTTTTTTCAAGTAAACCGTTGAATAGTTTTATGTATTTCTTCTCTCCTCCTTTCTGTTTGGTACACATGCCTGTGTGTACACACACACACAAGCACACGGCCCTCAGCTGATTTTTGTTGTGATAATAGTCTCAACAGAAGAAAGGTTTACTACCCTTACATGTTTTCTGCTATTCCTTATATTTTATCTTACATTGTAGCATACAGATAAGTGTTTGGGGAAAATTGTTACTCATTTATGTTATTGATTAATTGTATGAGATTTCATTTTTCTAGATTCACTGAACGTCTGTGCTGGGCTCTGGAGGATGCAATAGTGAACAGCATGGACTTGAGTCCTATCCTTCTGAGAGCATGTGGGAAACAGTTTAGAGGAAGACAGAGACATAGCAGATAATTTCTTTGGAGTTTAATAAGTACCATGCTAGAGAATTATCACAGAAATTGGGAGTATATGTGCATTAAAAAATATATTACCAAAATGAATTATGTTGAATTAAATTGGGAAATAACTGCACGTTTTTCTTTTCAGGTTCCAGAAGCCAATATCCTGGGACAAGTTGGACATGGCTATAAGTACGCCATCGGGGGTCTTAATGAAAGTAGAATAGGAATTGCTGCACAGGTAAGTCAAATTTTAGCCCTTTAACTTGACTCTTCCACACACAGTCAATTAAAATGTAAAAAGAAAAAATTGCAGTAAAACCAATGAGTATTTGAAAGCTTGTGAACACAAGATGGCACCCTTCCCTTCCATGAGGTAAAAGAATAGCTTCTGGCTGTGATTTCTTTAAAATTCCACTTTGGTCAATTATATAATGTCCTGAGAACCAAACAATGGCTTAGTGGTAACAGTTTTTCTGCTTTGAGAGCATTAAAGTATTATCTAATACCTGGCTCGATAACTTCTTAAGTACATTATAGATTAAATGTGGTATTTTTTTAAATCAACTTTTCAAAGTATGTGATTCATTCTGAAATTTTTAAAATTAAGAATAAGTAACATTCTATTGTGTAGTAAGAGTCTCTATAGATAATAAAAGATTTGTTGCTTAGTGTTTTGCATGTGAAAATCAGACAATTTTTTTGATATGGCACTCAAAATGGCAACAATTAAACAGATACGTATGATGAAAACTATTCAATTTTTTACCAAATTTGCCCTTATAGCATATTAAATTTTTCTATTAGGTGATATCAGTTATTTTCTAGAATCACAAAATGAATAAAGTCTTTGGTTTTATTATGAATTATTTCATTTTTGTAATGTATTTATTTTTAATCAATGAGTATCCAAAATTCAAAAACTTACAGCTTTTAGATTTTGAAGATGTTGCATATATTATCTCTTTGGAGTATTTAAATTGTAATTGTACTCTAGGTTTTTTTTCTTTTTTTTTTTTTTTTGCTGCTGTTAATTTGCTAACAAAGTATTCTCAGATCAAAACTTAACCCATGTTTCCCACAAAACTAGATAATAGGTCAGTAAAGAGATCTGGCTTATCTGTTCTTTTTAAAGTTTTTCTGTGATTCAACTTCATCAGATATGACATTAAAAACTACAACACTGGATTTCCTTGTTCCCAGACCTGTAAATAATATAGATGTCTGGCAGTAAACGCACAGCCTGGGCTTTAGTCTAATTACTCCAAGTTATCTTTTAACCTAATTAAAAGTTAAGGTCAGAAAAAAAGAGAGAAAAAGGTAAAGTCTGATAGTTATTATTTCTTGGTTAATACTGTGGATGCTTTTTGGAGAAAGAGGCACATGTAACAGTGAACTGGAGGCATCCAACCTCAAGACTCTGTAGTTGTAAAGAATTTAGTTTTTCAGTATTTATAGTGAAAACATTTTACACTGTTTTGGAAAAGCCTGTTTTGATTGACAACTGATAATTACGGTTTTTGTGTCAATATACCATATTGTTGGCATATTGTAAACTTTAGTTATAAGGGTTTAATGACATTATCTTCTCTCATAGCCAAAAGTGCAGTGAGTCGCTGTCTCACCTTAATTTACTTTTGGGGTTTTGTCCTTTAGTTTTTAACGTAATATTCCATTCTCCAGAAAGTTCAAAATAAAAGGCTAAAGGAAAATTTGAATGAACACTAATGAAATATTGATAAGTTTGTGGGCATATCCCCCAAAAGCTTTAACCATTGATTTTTCTTTTCCTTTTTCTAAAACCTACATGGTTTGGCATAATTAGATAGTGATTTTTTTATTAGTTATCTATTTAATACATATTAGTATATACATGTCAATCCCAATCTCCCAGTTCATCCCACCACCACCCTCCCCTTTCCACCCTTGCTGTCCTTACATTTGTTCTCTACATACATCTGTGTCTCTATTTCTGCCTTGCAAACCAGTTCATCGGTACCATTTTTCTAGATTCCACATATATGTGTTAATGTACAATATTTGTTTTTCTCTTTCTGACTTACTTCACTCTGTATGACAGTCTCTAGGTCCATCCACCTCTCTACAAATGACCCAATTTCGTTCCTTTTTATGGCTGAGTAATATTCCATTGTATGTATGTACCACATCTTCTTTATCCATTCATCTGTCGATGGGCATTTAGCTTGCTTCCATGACCTGGCTATTGTAAATAGTGCTGCAATGAACATGGGGTGCACGTGTCTTTTTGAACTATGGTTTTCTCTGGGTATATGCCCAGGAGTGGGATTGCTGGGTCACACAGTACTTCTATTTTTAGTTTACTAAGGAACATCCATACTGTTCTCCATAGTGGCTGTATCAATTTACATTCCCACCAACAGCGCAAGACGGTTCCCTTTTCTCCACACCCTCTCCAGCATTTGTTGTTTGTAGATTTTCTGATGATGCCCATTCCAACCGATGTGAGGTGATATCTCATTGTAGTTTTGATTTGCATTAGTGATGTTGAGCAGCTTTTCATGTGCCTCTTGGCCATCTGTAATTAGATAGTGATTTAATGGCTACCTAGTGTTAGAATTTAGAAACAATTTCTAAGCTTGAGTCATTCAATTGTTACGGAGATTAGTTTGCAATGAGACCGTCCAGCTAAAACTGTCACCACATCCTGATTAGTTCTTGAAATGTATGAACTGATGTTTTTACCAGTTCCTCTGTGCAGTTATCCTCAACTCTAGCTGTGCATTAAAACATTAAAGAGTTTTTAGAATGCTGGTGTTTAGGCCACACTCACCCACCCCCCATTATTGAGCTCCCCGAGATGATTCTCATGTGCTGCCAGGGTTGAGAAACGCTGCTCTTTTATGTTCTGATGCCCTCCCTACCCACCAAAACTCTTTGTTAATCCTGAGCATATACAAAAGAAGACCAGAAATGACCTTGCACACTTGACTTCTAGAAGGACTAGAGGCAGCTACTCTAGTCTTTGAGGCCAGTCTTTGAACAAAATTTCTGAGGCTCACTTGGTGCCTGGAGACTCAAGCCTAAGGGAGAAGAATCCCAAAAAGTAACCTGGGTGCATGAGCACAGCCACACCAGGAGATTTAGCTCCTGGAATCAAATGTGCTCTTCTTCACAGGAAATTACTCAAATTTTCTCCCAATTACTAGAACTTAAGTTCTATAAATGCAGTGGATGAAGGTCATTAATGTTAGACCTCACCATCTCGGTATCTCTAGTCCTTTCCCTACCCCAACTTTTCAATTTGGCTGTAAAAAGCATTCATAACTTGAATAACTTCATAACTTGAATAATTAAGAGCATAAACTTATAAAAAATAAGAAATTCTGATTTTTTTTTTTAACAGATGCTGGGACTGGCTCAAGGATGTTTTGACTACACTATTCCATATATTAAAGAAAGGGAACAATTTGGCAAAAGAATATTTGATTTTCAGGTATATAATTATTACCATCTTTCTACAGTGCCGTGCTCTCCCTCTTCCCATTAATGAAGAGCTTCGTTACAAAGCTGTAAGGGAATCCCCTCGGGGATTTTAATGGGAGAGGCACAGAGTGAAAGGAATAGATCTTGGTGCATATACTTGTGCTTGCCTTGACCTTCTCCAAGGGCAGAGCAATAGTCCTTGAGGCCTGGCTATGGCATGATGCAGGATACCTTGGTGAGCACTTGGGAGCTGCCTCCTCACTGCTTCAGAGTTCCAGGGCATGGGGTCTGTAGTCAGACTTCCTGGGTTTAAATCCTGGTTCTTTGTCTTACTATTACTAGCTTTAGTTACCTCACCTCTCCAAACCTCAACTGCCTCATCTGTAAAATAAAGATAACACGCTGTACCGTCTAGGGAGATTCAGAATCAGGTAAATGTTTTAAGTATTTGACACATTGTTAAAAATAAGTCAAAATTTTAAACCTAATTCTATGATCATTTATTTTTTAAATCTTGGCAGTTATCAATTACCTGAACTTTGAAATTTTTTAAAGAAGCAATACACGTAGTGGTTTATTTTATTATTTATTTATTTATTCATTCTTTCACTCATTTATTGTGGCTGCGCTGGGTCTTCGTTGCGGTGCGCCAGCTCAGAAGTTGCGGCATGTGGGATCTTAGTTCCCCGACCAGGGATCAAACCCGGGCCCCCTGCATTGGGAGCGCGGAGTCTTAACCTCTGGACCGCCAGGGAGGTCCCTGTAGTGGTTTATTTTAGATTGCAGATTTTAAACTATTCTTGCGCAATGAATGTGAATTTTTGGACGGGTATATTTTGAATCTGTCAGTGTTCCACATCCAGGCAGGACTTTGACAATGAGCTGTTTTCGGAAATCACAGTTCTCTACCTTGGGCCTGAATGTTACAGGGGCTCCAACACCAAGTGGCTCACATGGCCACCCAGCTAGAAGCTGCAAGATTACTCACATACAACGCTGCAAGGCTTTTAGAAGCTGGAAGGCCATTCATTAAAGAATCATCTATGGCCAAGTACTATGCATCAGAGGTAAAAAAAAAAAAAAAGAAAAAAAAATGTCAGTCTTTTTATTTTTTTAAAGATATTTATTTATTAACCTCTTCATTTAGAAATGTTGGTTACGCATTTGTTTTTCAAGTAAAATAACATGAACTTTCTAGTTTCTGCACCAGAAATGCAAAAAAGTAAAGCTTCCATAGGGAGGTGCTTTGATTCTGTGAGGTCTCCATGTTTTCATAGGCTCTTAGGTGGCGACCGGGGCACTCCATTCAGGCAGAAGGCCCACCGTAAATCCCTGGATGAGCCTCAGCTGAACGATGGTTGGGAGGAAGTGAATGCCCTGGAGATAATGTGAAATAAAAATGCCCAAGAAGGGACTGTCCATGTGTTGATGCTTCCCGCTCATGCATATGCATTCTACATGTAACACACTGGACTTCGGTGGAAACTTAGCCTCATCACTGGGCTGCTCTCTCCCAGCTTCGGCAGTATGTCTTAGTCATTCCCTGGCTTCAAATATTTATTTAACCTCTTCAGCCCTCAGATTTAATCTTCTGCCTCAGCCTCCCTTCTGAGTTCCAGACTAATAGATCCCGCTTCTGCTTTACCTACCTACCTCCCCCCAACCCCAGTCGCAAACCTGAGTCCGCTTGACGCCCTCCTTTCCCTCATCCCCCAGTTGAATCCATCCTCAGTTTTGAGGATTCAACCCCCTAAATATTTCTTTTTTTTTTTTTTTTTTTTTTTTTGCAGAACGCGGGCCTCTCACTGTTGTGGCCTCTCCCGTTGCAGAGCACAGGCTCCGGACGTGCAGGCTCAGCAGCCATGGCTCACGGGCCTAGCCGCTCCGCGGCATGTGGGATCTTCCCGGACCGGGGCACGAACCCGCGTCCCCTAGCCGCTCCGCGGCATGTGGGATCTTCCCGGACCGGGGCACGAACCCGCGTCCCCTGCATCGTCAGGCGGACTCTCAACCACTGCGCCACCAGGGAAGCCCCCTAAATATTTCTTTAATTTGTTTTTCTCTCCCTTCATACTGCCACCTGTCTAGTCCAAGCTGTGCCATTTCTTTACCAAACCACTGGAGTCACCTTCTAACCTCTTGTTTTCCCCTGTTGCTTTCTCCCATCCAGTGTCCCTTTTCAAGGTATCTGTGAGGTCATGCCACTCTCCAGCTTTAAACCCTTCAGTGGCTCCTCACAACAAATGGGACCTTTTTATTCGTTTCCTATTGCTACTTTTAACAAATTACCAAAAATTTAGTGGCCTGAGACAGTACAATTCTATTATCTCACAGCTCTGGAGGTGAGACGTCTGAAATGAGTCTCACTGGGATAAAATTAACGTGTCAGCAGAGCTGCCTTTCTGGAGGCTCTAGGGGAGAATCCATTTCCTTTTCTTTTCCAGCTTCTAGAGCCAACTCTGTTTCTTGGACTCATAGCCCCTCCCTCCGTCTTCAGAGCCAATAGTGTAGGGTGTTCAGATCTGACTGCTTTCTGTTTCCATGGTCACATCATCTTCTCTGCCTCCCTCTTTCCTTTATAAGGATCCTTGGGATTACACGAGACCCACCCAGATAGTCTGGGATCATCACCCCATCGCAAGGTTCTTAACTTAATCACACCTGCAAGTCTCTATGCCATGTAGGTGATGAACATTTACACTTTCTGGGGATTCTCCTGTGGACATCTTTGGGGGCCAGTACGTTATTCAAACTGCTCACCATCATGTGCGGCCTGCCTGCCCCCAGTTCCCTTTTTACAGGTCACCCCGATCCCAGCCCATTGGTCCTCAGGCCCTTGAGGCTGACGAACCCATTTTCCCCTTGGAGCCTTTCCACGTGTCATTCCTCAGCTTGAAATGTCCCCTAACTCATCCTTTAGTTCTCAGCAAGGCTGTAATTTCCTCACCTATCCCCCATCTAAGTCATGGCAGCTTCCCTAGCAGGCTCTTGTCTTGCCCCATACAGTTTTTCAGTTTCAGTGATTGCGATTCAATGTCTGTCTCTCTGAATGACCAGCAGGACCAAAAGGGCAGTGAGTGACTGGCCACCCCTCACCATTGTGGCTGGCAGAGTGGGTGACATAAGAAGGCCCTTGATTAACATTTGCTGAGTAAATGATACCTGTCGACAAGTATGAGTCTAAACAAATACCCTAATTTTCTTAAGAAAATAAGAATTTTGTGAACTAATAGGATATTTTACATAAATGTATGTATAGAGAATGGGACTAAGGAGAAATGCTAATTTATAAAACGACATCAATCCTTCCAACTGCCAATAACAGTGAATCCATGTTACTAAGAATATTCTACAAGAGTGTTTGTAATGCATAAGTTATGTGGCTTCAACATGTGATTTGCTGCTGCTTTTTGGTAGATTGCGGGCCTAATAACTGGCAAATGTATCGAGTGGATGGGAGGAGTAGGCTACACCAAAAATTACCCTGTGGAAAAATACTTCCGAGATGCGAAGATTGGTAAACAGAGTTTTTACATTTATTTTGTTTTATTTGACTCTGTAGGTGTTTTAGGCTGTTGTATCTGTTTGATTTTTTTTATTACTGGTACGTAGGCAAAGGCAATTTTAATCTCTTCAGTTATTACGTTTATTGGCTCTCCTTTTCTTGTGGCTGGGTTATTTTCCCCTACTTCTTCCTTCAAAAAAATAGATTTTTATATATATATTTTTAAAACATCAAATTTCCTTTTTAAATGCCTCAAGGCCTCTGAAGGCTTTTCAGTAAAACCACAACAAAATCTACTGTCTTAATTTTTCTTTTACTAAAAATGTTAATATTTTCTATTAGTTTAATGCTGTTGTTTGAAGCTCAGTTCTAATTTTGGACACTAAGTGCCTACCCAAGCCTGAGCATTCTGCTGCTCCACTGCCAGGTGGGAAAATAGAAACAGCAGTTATGAAAGCTGCCTGTTCCTGAGGAACCATCCAGGCTTGTGTGTTGATAGTTTAGGAACAAAAAACTTCCAACTGTTTAATACTGATTCTGGAAATCTGTAAACCAAATAGAAAATTGTTATCTCTTAGGCAGAATTACCTTGTCAAATAGTACCATATTCAGGGGACATTGGACACTATTCCTGGTAAAGTTTTACAGTAAATGCAGAGGTAATGTTTGCAGAGCTGTTTCTTGCATAGACTCTTAACCATAGCTCCACTCCTAATTGTTCCTTTTCTCCCCTTTGTTTAAGGTACAATATATGAAGGAACTTCAAATATCCAGCTGAACACCATTGCAAGGCGCATAGATTCAGAATACTGACAGCCACGGGAGTGGGACCCCTCCCTGGTGTCACTCGTGTAAAATTTTAAACTATTGTGCCTTGTTGGGGGCTGCATTGAATGATTTTATTTAGGCCCTTCACCTTGGACCTGGAGGTAGACCTTTCCTGTCTCCTCTTTCCAATCTGCTTAACTTAGGCTCAGAAAATCATTTTTAAATTTTGGGAAGAAATACATCCATATTTTCTCCAAAACTATTTTTAAAACTCTATATGCATTATCATTTTAGCTTCAGGGTATATAGAATTTCACTCTATTAGAATTTCGAAAAATAAAGACAATGTAAGTATTTCTTGCAGACATGGGTACTTTATATCCCTGTCATTGTGCATCAGTCAGAGAGACGTTTGTGAGAGTTGGCAATTCTATAGAAGAAATAGATTCGATTCTAAGGTGCTAAACTAGGATGCAACTGATAAAAATTTATTTAGAAAAATCTAAAAGTTTTAGTTCTGAATATCTGAAACTGGGTGGAAAATGAGGGTATAACTCTGTAGTTTATATAATCAAAGAAAGCATTTCAACAAAGGAAAGCAATATAATTTGTTACTATAATTGACCAGTATGAAAGGTGGGTTTCATTATGGTTTCAGTAGATCATTTTAAAAACAAGTCTCTACGTTAGTTTTCAAGTATGAAGTTTAAATAATTTGGTTTAATAATTAGAATATACTCAATATTGTAATATTCATTTTTTCTGTCTTTAAATTGAATACTGTTTTCTCAAACTTAGTTATTGAGCTTTATCATGAATAGTAATTCAGAAATTATATTTTGGTTCAGTGATTCTCAAGAGGAGATGTCTTGTCCCCATAAAGAAGTGTACTACAATCTTGTAAGGAATGAGGGATAGAAGGGAGTGTGGAGTTCGAAAAGCATATTTGGTAATATAAAACGTGACATTTCTGGGAAGGCAAAAATAAATCTGTTGTTTTACAGTCAAATTATGGAAAGGCAAAGCTCAACATAATATACGGCTGGCGATGCCATTTCTTCAGTATCAGGGATTCTCAATCAGAGAGACCTTGTAGGGTACAGGTCCTCAGTCCCCTCAGGAGGGAGGAGGACAGTGAAGGGTGAGTGTTTTATATTTTCTGGAAGGGGGCATGGGTTAGAGATGTTGAAAAATGTTTCAAGGCTCATACAGTTGCTTAAAGTAATCACTGCTGTCAAAAGGGAAGCACTTTAGTACTTTAATGAAAGGATAATGTTTATTAAGAAAACTTGACATTTTCAAAGTAATTTTGCTTTGTGCGTTCATGTTCATTGAATTAATTTCTATAATGGATACCATAGTTAAATATTCAGAACTGTGTAAATACAATTGAGATAGGAATTACATTAAAATATTAGGAAGAAATACGGACAAATTTAGACCTTAGATCAAAAGAGATAAAGTCTACTTGATTTTCAGATAGGGCTGATGGAAGCCAGTCATTCAGTGTTTTAGAACAAAAAGACAGTAATCTGATAAGGAAAGTAGGGGATGGAGGAAATGCCCTAAAGGGGGGCTTGGACATCTTTAATTTCTGTGATTATGTGAGAGAGGTGGACTTTTCAGATGACGGAATAGAAGCCAACGTTAGTAAAAAGAATCCCAGCTTCCTCCTGTAGAGTTACAAACACGTGAAACTACAATAAGCCGCTTTCAGATTAGCATGAGAGAGGCTCCCGTGTACATCTAGACCTTGAATTTATAGTTCATATTGATACAGTTCTAATTGTGTATATATTTTTTGTGCAGGTTCCCAAATAAATTAAAATTTATTATGTATTGTAATTAATATCTGTACCTGCCTTCTTCTATTAGTGAATTGTGTTGTACCATTTACCAAAGAGGATGTTGTGGGTTTTCCCCATAGTTCTCCCATTATAGCTTTTCTTAATAACCATGACTTTGGGGGTCTTGAGTTTGTGTCTCGTGGAGGACAAGCTTGTTTACCTCCTGAAGCCTGTCACTACTGTTTGTTAATTTGATGATAGGGCCATCATGGGGCTCAGAAGGAAGAGACTTGAACACAAGCAACAAGTCGTGTTTGTGTGGCAGAGCTGGACTCAACCCAACTGCCAAGGTAGTATTGTTAGACGTTTCACTTTACAACACAAAAATGAATTGGTGTCAAAGATTGTAGAATTATAGAAAGCGAAATCTAGAAAGAGTTTAGAGAACCATCCAGCCAACTCTCTCATTTAAGAGTGAAGGATTCATACAGCCCAGGATACTTGCCCAAGGTCATCCATCCAGGGCCAAAGATAAGACAAGGGTCCACACGTACTGGGTCCCCATTCCGTGCTCGTCCTACCGTTAACTACTGTCTCTGTTCAACAAAGTTTGGATTTCATCCTTGTTATGTTTCAAGACTCTATTGATTTAGTTTAGGTTTGACTGATAAAAAATTAACACTTCAGAAGTGTTAAGATTGATCAGTATCGTTACTTACATATATTAATCACCTGCCAAACACACTGGCTCTCCAAGGATGTAGCTGGTATGTCAAATGTAAAGATTATTATGTGTGACCACTTGGTTTTATGACTATGATGTGTTTTAGTAAATGCACTAGTTATATCCTTGCTGATGTATTTTTGCTGATCTTTCATAAAGTGAAACTTTTGTTGTAATGGTACGTATCAGACTGTAGTCCGTGTTACAAAGTCAGTATTCTATGGAGAATGAAAAAATAAAGCACGAACTGGAGACTTTTGCTACTCTAATAAAGCAAAATTGTTTGTTATACATACAGAAGTAAGAAAATAATGTAACCTTCCTGCAAGATAGACACAACACCTCTGTTTACCAAGCTGATAGCTTGACTCTCATGTAAACCAATTTTGTTTGTTTTCAGGGAAGAGGTCTTATAATTTAACTTTAAATTCTTGATGCTAAATAAAATGTTACCAAAGGGACTCCCTTTTTTTAAAAAACAAAATAAGCAGCTCTTCAATAGAGAGGTCACCTCTTTGGAGCACATCTTCACAGTATAGCTCTTATTTAGCTGATATTTATGCTCATGTTTATAGTAGTACCTCTGGAAATTTTATATCGTTGAACATTTTACTCAGTAATACGCTATTGTCTAACCTTATAGGAGATTTCAGCCTATCTGTTCCCCATTATTTCCTACATTATTTTAGAAATCTAGATATTTGTCCCTGTTTTCATTTGTCATTCAGTGACCTGGGCCGAGCAGTCGCTGTGACCAGGGGCCCAAGGTGCTATGGACTCCAAGCTGCCATGCAAAGATGAGTAAGACCAGATTCTTATCGAAATGTATTTATGTCAGGTGTCTTTTTTCTGTTCTCATTGGTGTATCCTCACACATAGAAAACCAGCAAGGCCAACCCTATGCAAAATTATTTCTTTAGATCTGTTAGAATGATAAACATAGCACTAAGCTCTCTTGAGCTCTTATCATGTGCCAGCCATTATTCTATGCTCTTGACACGTAGTAACTCACAGCCCTATAGAGTAGGCGCTCTTGTTAGCCCATTGTAAAGGCAAGGAGACTGAGGCATGAAGAGGGAAATAAATTGCTTATTGATACATGACAGAAGTGATTCAAACATGGGCAGTCTGGCTGATGAAGGCCCTCCCAGATTCATTCCTTTGGGTCTTTAAGGTTTGTTAATTTTCAGGAGTCTTCCAGTAAAATGCCACTGCCAACTAGCCCTTTATTAGCTAATAATTCTTCAGGGATTGTTTCAGATCTTTTCAAGCAGAGAAGCTAGCTGAGAGCGTGGCCTGTAAAAGAAATAAATAGGTATGGTGGGATCATCTGTGTTCTCAGAGGAAGAATGGGAGCGTAGGTGGATAGGGCAGTAGGAAGATGAGTAGAGCAGGGGTCCCCAACCCCTGGGCCATGGACGATACCTGTCCTTGGTCTGTTAGGAACAGGGCCGCACAGCACGGGGGGAGTGGCAGGTGAGCGAGCAAAGCTTCCTCTGTATTTATAGCCACTCCCCATTGCTCGCATTACCGCCTGAGCTCCACCTCCTGTCAGTATTATGGTGAGTTCTGTAATTATTTCATTATATATTACAATGTAATAATAATAGAAATAAAGTGCACAGTAAATGTAATGCACTCGAATCATCCCCCACCCCCCGTCCGTGGAAAAATTGTCTTCCACGAAACCAGTCCCTGGTGCCAAAAAAGCTGGGGACCGCTGCAGTAGAGGGATGAGAAAAGTATTGAAAAGGGAACTACGGAAATACCCCCCCACGAAAAAAAATCATCTCCATCACAGCCATCAAAAAGCCGCCCTGAGGTAGGAAGAAAGACAAGCAGGATGCAAATCTGAGTGGGTGGCTCTAGGATGTTTGATTTGCCATCACTTGTATGGATAGCCCACATTATAAAGGGAAAAAAACCTAACTTTACAAAACTTTTTTTTTCAAAGAAATCATGGTAAGTGTAAAACATAGTAAGGCAGGAATATAGCCAAACATAGTAGGACTTATAGGTATAAATGGGTTAAACTCAAATGTTAGAAATAAAAGATATCAAGATGGCACAAAAGGAAAATTTAAATCCCAGCTACATAACGTTAGAAACACCTAAAAAAAAGCAGCACAGGAAAGTTGCGATAAAGAGAAAGAAAAAGACCATACAAATGCTACTAAAAGGAAAGCAGGAACAGCAATCAAAACTGAATTAGGGGCTTCCCTGGTGGCGCAGTGGTTAAGAATCCGCCTGCCAATGCAGGGAACACATTGCCACGGAACAACTAAGCCTGTGTGCTGCAGCTACTGAGCCTGTGAGCCACAACTACTGAAGCCCACGTGCCTAGAGCCCATGCTCCGCAACAAGAGAAGCCACTGCAGTGAGAAACCCGCGCACCACAACGAAGAGTGGCCCCCGCTTGCCACAACTAGAGAAAGACAGAAAGCGATGAAGACCCAAAGCAGCCAAAAATAAATAAATAAACAAACAAACAAATAAATAAATAACTTTAAAAAACTGAATTAAAGGCAAAAATAATTTTAAAGGACAAGAAAAGGATGTCTCATAATAAAACAGGAAGACTTCACCAAGAAGGTCCAATAGTCATGAAGTTTATGTCTCTAACAACATAGGAACTATATACAACAAAACAAAAAATAAAAATACAGTGAAAACATTGACAAAGCCACGATCACAGCCTCTGACTTAGAAATCAACAAGTCAAGTAGGAAATGGTAAGAACAGAGAGGGATTGGGTAGCATAATTAACAAGTTTGATATATATACATATATATACAGAGAGAGAGAGAGGGAACTTTTTATTTTCAAGTGCAAATGAATTGTCTAATTTAGAATTTTGCCACAAAGGAAACTTCTACAAACTCCAAAAAGACAGACTTACAGGCAACATTCACTGTACACAATAAGTAAATAACCAAAACATAGGATGCAAAAAAGCTCATCAGAACTTTAAATAACCTTGGTTAATTGGAAAATAAAGATATAAATTACAAATTGTCGATAAAAGTATGGGAAACAGCTGTTTTAGTCAGTGCTTCTGGGAGGATGGACAAGAAGGCACGTCGGGGACTTTAAGGACAGAGTAGTTTGTAGTAGTGAAAAATTAGAAATGGCTAGGTAGGAGAATATATAAATCATGGACATACACACTACGCAATCCTGTGCAGCAGTTTAAAAGAATAAGACCCATGTTCTGAGGTTAAATCATCACCAGCTTATATTGTTTAAGAAAATAACAAATCACATAAGATTTGTGGAGAACAGTACAAATCTATATATTTCTGTAAGTCCAAGCATGTATATAAATTCTTAGAATAAACTGGGAAAATACAGTCATCACACTGAGGGCTGTGCTGGGAGTGGGGACCAAGAAGACAGCGTCAGAGTCGTTGGCATCATCTAGATTGTTTGAATTTTTATAATTGTATAATATTGTGCAATTGTAATAAAGTAAATATAATCTTGCGTAATTGAAAATAAAGCTGTGTATAGGGTTATGGAAATTTTTCACTCTTGTGCATCAATTCCCCTTTAACCAATTTTTCTGCTTTTCTCAAATAGCCACAGCCATGTAGGCAGCTCCATTTGGCCACACAGGAGACAAAGACTCTGACACAGAGAGGACAGAAAAGGGGCTGACACCTAATCCCTTGAAGGTTTGACCTCTGTGGGTAAATAGCACTGACCACGTTGAAAGACCCTCCCACGAAAAGCAGTGTGTGTCTTTCTTTGCTGAGCGGGGACTTCCCCGGGTTGGGTTGGGTTGGGCGCATACTCGGGTATGAACTGGACCATCTGCTCTGGCCTTGGGATTAGCATCTTGTCTTTAGTTGTAATTTGATTTTATGTGATTCAATCTGAGGTATTCAAACATAATATTTTCTTGGACAAGAAAAAAAAATTTCAAAACATCTCAAGTCCAAGGACCCAGGTTTAAATTGGGTGGGCAAAACTAGGGCCTATGACCTGCAAACTAGATTTTTTTTTAACATTTTAAATGGTATATAAGTATGTGCATAATCTCCTTAATTTTGCCTCTTGCCCACGAGGCGTAAAGAAAAGTTTTCCAGCCCATGATGAAAGTAGTGCCTGCTAAGTCTGATTTTACTCAAGTTGGTCAGTCAGGGTGTCACACCAAAAAAAAAAAAAAGAAAAGAAGACCTCCCCTAGGAACTCGGGTTAGTATTATTCTCTCTGAATTTCATTTGTAGCCTATCTAGCCCGATTGGCTCCTTGCTTCAATCTACAGAAGTGCTCGGGTCTCCCCATCCTTAAAGGATAAGCTTCCGTGAGCCGCTGCTCCATTCTCCCTGCACCAACCTCTCGTACTCATCGCCTGATCCTTTAATCCCTTTTTGCTTGACGTTCACTTTTGTCAGTGAGTTTAAACCATGTTCTTAAAGTTATCTTTTTACCCTTAATTCGTGACTGATTATATCCATTCCGAACATAGCTTTGGATACCCCACTTCTAAGATTCTGCTTCCTTTGCTTTTTGACAAAATGTCTACTTTTGGCTGACTCTTGGTTTCTTTGCCCATAAGTGGAAATTCTACCACTTACCAAGATTCCACCATTGCACCTCTTCTATCCTCCACGCTAACGTCCTCACTGTGTTTTAGAATAACTTCTAGTCCTAAAAGTGCAGACCAGGGACTACCAGTCCCAGAGCTTCCTCGTCATTAGATATGATGTTTATTTTCAGATCTCCTCCAGAAAGATGTCCAGCCGCCTCTTGGAAATGTATGTCTAAATTGCAGGAGGATTAAGGTGGGAGATTGAGGTCTAGGAGACAATGTAAATAGTTACTAGTGGTATAAAGACAGGTGAAGGTCTTGGGAACAGTGAAACAGCCTTCTCCTGGGTCTTCTGCCCCCACAACACCACTGCTCCTTGTAAAAAGGAAGATTTCCTGATTTACCGGTCAGATCACTGGGCCTGGCATCTGCCTGTGTCAGAATCCCCCAGAGCATTTTCATCACATACTGAAACGAGTAGTGTTCAAGGGATTCCAGCCCCAGTGTCCATGTTCCTTTTCAACGTCTGCAGCGCCCCAATATAGCAGGAACGACTAAGCAAGCCCAGGACTCCCCAAACACCCCACTTGCTTAGAGGGGCAGAGTGGGAGGAGCAGGCAGGGTACCTCCCCCTCCCTTCTACCAAGTCCAGAGGTGACTCATTGCAGGTGACCAGTCAGTCTTCTAGGGCGCTAGTGAGAAGGCTTGCTCCAGCTAGAAGCTGTGCACCTAGTTCTGTGGAACCAAAAGCAATTTTGGGCAATGTGTTCATTGCAATTCTCCCACCCCAAAATAGGAGACTCGCTGGGGCTTGCGTTAATGAGACCTTACCTTTGTTAGCAAGAGAGTTAATGAAGAAACTACTGATGAGATAAATCACCTTAGATTCGGTGTTTTTAAATCTATTAATTTCTCTTAGAGAGAAATGGATTTTTTCTCCTCTTGGAGATATAAACACAATAAAGTAATACCAGAGTTGTAAGGTTTTGCACCTTTGTAGGGTTGGGGAGTCTGGGGGGAGCACATCTGGTTGAGTGGACAGCTTCTGTGGGTCCCTTGCCTTATTTTGCACTCAGTCATACAACAGAAACCTATCAGTGTATAATGTATGTACAGTTCCTTTGCTCATTAATACTCCATCTTTTCAACCCAATTGATTTTTCCAAGTAGACAAAGGCTAAGGATATACTTATTGATCGCTGCTGAGCTCATTTTAAGTGTATTTTGTAATAAAGGGCTTT
Organism: Mesoplodon mirus; assembly: GCF_964341445.2. NCBI lineage: Eukaryota > Metazoa > Chordata > Mammalia > Artiodactyla > Ziphiidae > Mesoplodon > Mesoplodon mirus. Next base: position 222,233,571 of record NC_138977.1, read on the forward strand.
TGTGAGACTGAAACAACCCTGCACTTGTCCAATGGGCAAGAAGTCTTGGGAATTACTCAGACTGAAACGTACCAACATTAAATTTATTTATTTATTTATTTATTTATTTATTTATTTATTTATTTATTGGCTGTGTTGGGTCTTCGTTTCTGTGCGTGGGCTTTCTCTAGTTGCGGTGAGCGGGGGCCACTCTTCATTGCGGTGCGCGGACCTCTCACTGTCGCGGCCTCTCTTGTTGCGGAGCACAAGCTCCAGACGCGCAGACTCAGTAGTTGTGGCTCATGGGCCTAGTTGCTCCACGGCATGTGGGATCTTCCCAGACCAGGGCTCGAACCCGTGTCCACTGCACTGGCAGGCAGATTCTCAACCACTGAGCCACCAGGGAAGCCCAGAAACGTACCAACATTAAAAGCTGGCTAGATTCATCTGTACCATTTTTCTAGGTTCCACATATATCTGCTAATATATGGTATTTGTTTTTCTGACTTATTTGTAGAGCAGGAATAGAGATGCAGATGTAGAGAATGGACGTGTGGACATGGGAGGGGGAGGGGGAGGGGGATGAATTGGGAGATTGGGATTGACATATATACACTACCATGTGTAAAACAGATAGCTAGTGGGAAACTGTATAGCGCAGGGAGCTCAGCTCAGTGCCCTGTGATGACGTAGATGGGTGGGATTGGGGGGTGGTAGTGGGAGAGAGGTCCAAGAGGGAGGGGATATATATATACACATATAGCTGATTCACTTCATTGTAAAACAAAAACTAACACAACGTTGTAGAGCAACTATACCCCAATTAAAAAAAAACTATACAAAAGAAAAAAAAACTGGCTAGCTATAGAAAGGCATGGATGTTGTTTTTTCAGCGTTAAAAAATGTAGGCTCCGTTCATCTACTGTCGTGCTCTAAGAAGGCATAATTTGGTGGACATTCATGCTGTCTTGGGGTTAGCACACTTCTCACCTCAGCTGACCCTAAGTTTATACAGATGTTTGCCTCGTTCCAGCAGATTTTTTGGTCTGAAATTTCTACTGGGCTTCAGCAATCCAGGGTAATCTCCAGAAGAGTAAAAATTTCAAAACAAGTTAATTTCTTCATCTTTGACGAATAATATAGATGAAGAAGAAGCTGAATCCAAATCAAATACGGTAGTGTTCACCACTGGCCCCTTAGAGGAAAGAGCTTCATGTGATTGTGCAAAAGTCAGAATAGGGCCTTCCTTGGTGGTGCAGTGGTTGAGAGTCCGCCTGCCGATGCAGGGGACACGGATTTGTGCCCCGGTCCGGGAAGATCCCACATGCCGCGGAGCGGCTGGGCCCGTGAGCCATGGCCACTGAGCCTGCGCGTCCGGAGCCTGTGCTCCGCAACGGGAGAGGCCACAACAGTGAGAGGCCCGCGTACCGCAAAAAAAATAAATAAATAAAAATTAAAAGTCAGAATAGTCCACAGGCATCTAAAAGGAATATCTCTTGAAAGAAAATCCCCATGCTTCCTTGGTACCATCCAGAAGAGAGCGCTCTCAGGTAGGTGGGTTGGTTTTGTGGCTTTTCTGTAATTCCTCTCAAGACTCATTTTTCTCTTATGTTCTTCTGAAATTGTCCTGTGCCCTTAACTTCCAACTTTTTTCTGGCCCCTATTTCCTCTTGCATTTTTACTACCTCACTTTATGGGTTTCCCACAGTAATTTCAGCATGCCCTGTGTAAGAGAGAACATCTCCCCCGCCAGCATTTCTGCAAGTGTTCTCTGAAGGTGAGGAGGCCAGGCCCTGATGTCCCTGGGCCTGGGGCTAGCCTACCACCGGAGGCCCAGCTATGGTCTTGTTGGTTTTTTAAAATTAATTAATTAATTAATTAATTAAGTTTTGGCTGTACCACATGGCTTGCAGGATCTCAGTTCCCTGAACAGGGATTGAACCCTGGGCCACAGCAGTGAAAGTCCAGAATCCTAACCACTAGGCCACCAGGGAACTCCCCTAGTCTTATTGTTTTAATCAGTAATTACTTTTTTAATTAATAAAGAGGGTGAAATTAATTAAAGAATGTACCTTCATAAAAATGTAAATTGAAGTTAAGGCAAAATTTAAAATTTAAATTCTTCTTCATCTGTTTCCAAAAGTTATTTTTCTTTTAAAGTACTCAAAATTATTAACATTAAAAGGCCAGGGACTTCCCTGGTGGTGCAGTGGTTGGGAATCTACCTGCCAATGCAGGGGACTCGGGTTCAATCCCAGGTCTGGAATGATCCCACATGCTGTGGAGCAACTAAGCCCGTGTGCTGCAACTACTAAGCCCTCGCGCCACAACTACTGAGCCCACACGCCTAGAACCCATGCTCCACAACAAGAGAAGCCACAGCAATGAGAAGCCCACGCACCACAACGAAGAGTAGCCCCCACTCACTGCAACTAGAGAAAGCCCATGCGCAGCAATGAAGAGCCAACACAGACAAAAATAATAAATAAATAAATAAATAAATTTTACAGGCCAAATAAAATTCCAACTTATATAAATTTTTTGTTATTTAAATAAAACTTAATTTTTAATTTTGATTTTTGAAATTTCAATTAGTTATTAAATACTTTTTATAAAGAAGAACACCATTCACAATTCTGGTATTCAGTGTCCATCAGCTAATATAATGAATTGGTGTCACATGCCATGCATGTTACATGTAGACATACATACATAAAGTTAAAAGTCGTGTGAATTATTAGCATTACAAAATGTTGTCAGCCACCATGTAAAACTGTTGGAAAGCTATGCCAATTCATGGGAACTTCTGGAACTGTCCATTGGAACACAGAGAAGCCAGAAAAGGGAAGCTCTGTGCTTTGGGAAATGATCATTGGTTATGCAAGGATCTATCCCACTCTTGTTTTCCAAGAGGAAGGATTTGACAAGTTAGTGAATTTGTCTTTTCCCTAAGCAAATCCTCCTCACCTCCAAAGCAGTATCTCTCTCTGATATTGTCCTCATCAGGATTCAGGCTCCTTTTGTTCCAGGCACTCTGGGCAGAGGAGATGCGGTCCCCCATGACTTGGAAGGTGTTAGTCACGAGAGTGGATGTTTAGGGCTCAGGTCACCATGTGCCGGCATGAGCACCAGATCCCAGTGAATACAGGGACTGTTGTGTGTTTATGAAATGCAGGGCCTGGGGCAGCAGATCCCCTTGCCCAGGTCTAAGTGCAGTACTAACATTGAGAATATCCGTACAATACTTGCGGAATACATCATTCTGAAATGCTCCGAGACAACTTGCCAAATTCTTGGAACTGTGATGAAATAAGTTAAACTCCTTTATCTAGTTTTTTTGTTTTTTGGGTTTTTTTTTTTGCGGTACCCGGGCCTCTCACTGCTGTGGCCTCTCCCGTTGCGGAGCACAGGCTCCGGACGCGCAGGCTCAGCGGCCATGGCTCACAGGCCCAGCCGCTCTGCGGCATGTGGGATCTTCCCGGACCGGGGCATGAACCCGTGTCCTCTGCATCGGCAGGTGGACTCTTAACCACTGCACCACTAGGGAAGCCCCCTTTATCTACTTTTAAAATTGCTTCTGTTGCCACATCTTCATATAGGTTGTTAGTTCTAAGATTTGGTTCCTGACACAAGGAAAGCAAAGCTGGATACCACCACGGCCATTCACGGTGTATGAACCAGGCATGTGATATCTGAAGCAAAGCTTCTGCTTCTCAGCCTTGACTGGGAGGTCAGGTTCAAGACCAGAGAGAAAGTGGAGGCTCTGCCCCCTTTTCCCATCCAGCTTTATCCTAAAAGCAGCTGATAGCCTTTGGGTAGAGGTGCAGGTACTCTGAGGAAAGGAGTCCAATGCTTTTATTCTTTTTTTTCAGCCACGCTGCACAGCACGCAGGATCTTAGTTCCCTGACCAGGGATCAAACTCGAGCCCCCTGCACTAGAAGCACGGGGTCCTAACCACTGGACCGCCAGGGACGTCTCTCCCAACGTTTTATTTATTTATTTATTTATTTATTTATTTATTTATTTAGGCCGCGTTGGGTCTTCGTTGCTGCGTGGGGCTTTCTCTAGTTGTGGCGAGCAGAGACCACTCTCCGTTGTACGTTGCAGAGCACGGGCTCTAGGCGCACCGGCTTCAGTAGTTGTGGCTCACGGGCTCTAGAGCACAGGCTCAGCAGTTGTGGAGCATGGGCTCAGCTGCTCCACGGCATGTGGGAATCCTCCCGGACCAGGGCTCGAACCCATGTCCCCTGAATTGGCAGGCGGATTCTCAACCACTGCGCCACCAAGGAAGTCCCCCTCCCAACGTTTTTATTCTTGACAAGGGAAGGATGAGATGAGACCTGGAGCCAAGAATCGTTAGGTACTGGCTTTCAGATGTGGGGTAAAAGGGAATCAAAATCTTAAGAACAAGGAAGGAGGCAAGCTCAGGAAGCTAGAAACAGTCAGGAAATGCCCAGTGGTGCTGACTATGGGGGTGGGAGGGAAGAAGAAGAACATTCAAAGGGAGAGCCTCCAGCAGTCCTGGCCCTGGAGAAGAAAAATGGACTTGGGAGCACGTCTGTGGGATACTCCAGGCACTGAACTGAAGGTTTGTCTGCAGCTGAGCCTGAGTTCATGGGCGCTAAGTACATTTAGACCAAAGGAGGACTCAGTTACTCTTATTAGGGAGGAAAAAAGGAGGAGAAATATGTCAAAATAAGTTTGGGGAATTAAAAGGTGGGTTGTGAGGACTTCTGAAATTAGGAGATACACTTTTTTTTCTGGATGAGAGGAACTTTTTTTTTTTTTTAGATGTTGGGGGTAGGAGTTTATTAATTTATTTGTTTTTGCTGTGTTGCGTCTTCGTTTCTGTGTGAGGGCTTTCTCTAGTTGTGGCAAGCGGGGGCCATTCTTCGTCACGGTGCGCGCGCCTCTCACTGTCGCGGCCTCTCTTGTTGTGGAGCACAGGCTCCAGACGCGCAGGCTCAGTAGTTGTGGCTCATGGGCCTAGTTGCTCCCTGGCCTGTGGGATCCTCCCAGACCAGGGCTCAAACCCGTGTCCCCTGCATTAGCAGGCAGATTCTCAACCACTGCTCCACCAAGGAAGCCCCGAGAGGAACTTTTGAGATAGCCAGGGACAGAAGGGAGACCCAAGAAACCATGAAAAGTTTTGGTGGAATTACCTAATTTGGGGTAAGAGAGAAAGAATCTTTCCCATCTGCTATGGACTGAATGTTTGTGTTCATATATTGAAATCTTAACCCACAAAGTGGGTTAAAGTATTAGGAGGTGGGGCCTCTAGAAGGTGCTTTGAATGGGATTACTGCCCTTATAAAAGGACCCGGCTGAGACCCCTTGCCCCTCCAGCCACAAGAAGTTACAGTGAGAAGATGGCTGTCAATGAGGAAGCAGGTCCTCACCAGACACCGAATCTGATGCCGTCATAATCTTGAACTTCCCAGCCTTCAGAACTGAGAAACTGAGAAACAGCCTGAACAGACTAAGGCATCACCCCTGCCCCAGCCTCCAAAACAGCTGAGGCCAGATGCTGAGCAAAAGTATCTGCAGGATGGATGGCCAGATAGGAAGCGCTCTTTGGTTAGTGTTTTTTCTTGAGAGAGTAGCCGCTTAGTAAATGTTTCTCCTTTCTTTTACTCACTGTCTTCATTCAAGTGGGGGCCAGCTGGGAGTTGCTGGGGACACTAAAACATCATTTGGAAAATCAACCAGATAGGGACAATGGCATTTGCCAACACTCTTCTCAGGGGCTTTGGAGTTTGATAAACCACTTGGATGGAGGAGGTATGAGCCTTGTCTCAGTCACCTCACAGAGTCTGGGGGGCCTCAGGGCTGTTTGATTCATCAGCTCAGCAAAGTTATCAGGCCCAGGGTCTTCCCATCTCTATGCTCTGCCATCCTTCCACGGACATCATCCTCGGGCAGGTAGCCAGGGTGCTGCCACAGCTGCCGGTGTTACCCTTTAACACAATAATGTCCAGGAGAAGAAGAGCTTCTAGGAGAGACGGAAGAACAGTCCTCCACAGATTTCTCTTATCCTCCAGGCCAATTTTGAGTCCCATACTCGTTCCAAAGTCATCCCTGGCAAGAAAGTAGTATTACCTTTAGGGCAAAGGAGTACCCACCCAAGGAAAGGTCCACTTCCTTAGGTACATGGATACTGGAGGAGGGTAGTTACCAGAGCAAAATCTAGGTCTGCTAGGCAGGAACAGGGAGTGGATGCTGGCTGGGTGGCTCTATTTCCCGGGGCTGCCGTAACAAAACACCATAAACTGGGTGGCTTAAAACAACAGAAATACATCCTCTCACAGTTCTGGAGGCCAGGAGTCTGGAGTCAAGGTGTCAGCAGGTCCATATCCCCTCTGGAGGCTCTAGGGAAGAACGCTTCCTTGCCTATTTGAGCTTCTGGTGGTTGCCAGCAATCCTGGAGCTCCTTGGCTCGTGGCCGCACAACTTCCATCCCTGCCTCCATCATCACGTGGCCCTCCTTGCTCCAGGCGAATGTTCCTCTTCTTTCAAAGACACCAGTCATGTTGTATGTAGGGCACAGCCTAATCCCGTATGACGTCGCTTTAACTGGATTACATCTGCAAAGATCTGATTTCCAAGTAAGGTCACATTCATAGGTTCCCGGTGGACATGAATTATGGGAGACACTATTCAACCCAGTACATATGGCAACCAGCTGCATCCCCCTCTGAGAGAAGACCTGTCCTCTTTCAAGGGCTCTGTGAGGATTGAGTGGTTCAGAAATGACCATCGAGAGTGGATCTGTTTAACTGCAAATGGGGTCTTCAGAGTGGCATGCAGAGACCCAGTAACCAGTGGGCCTCCTCCACCAGTTCTACCTCCAAAATAATTCTTAATGTCTCTAGATCTTTCTACCTCTACTAGTACCTTAGTCCAATCGGAAGCATGATCTCTCTCTGGGAACGGCGTAGTCACCTCCTAATTGGCTTCCAGCTTCTACTTTCCCCAGTATCCAAGCCATTTTCCATAGAAGCCTGAGACAGTCTTTTAAATGTAAGTTGGGTTATTATCACTCCTCTTCAATGATTTTTCTAGAACTATTCTGTCCGGTATGAGAGCCACTAACCACATGTGGCTATTTAAATTAAAATTAAATAAAATTTAAAACTCAATTCCTCAGTTGTTTCAGGTGCTCATTAGTCATGTTTGTCTAGTGGCTACCATATTGGGCCATGTGGATATAGGGCATATCAATGATTAGAGAAAGTTCTATAGGTCTCTGTGGCTCTAGAAGATGGAGCAGCTGCTTCCGCAGAAGAACAAGTGGCGTCCGGGGCACCTGGCCAAGCACACTTTACTGGTCTCCAAGAACTTGTGGCTTTGAAGAGTATGGAAACATTCATTTGGGGAGGTATTGCTCTTTTTTTTGGCATTTTCTCCTTTCTCTTCTCCCCATTTATGCAGGTTCTATGTTCTGTGCTTCCCACAAGGCTGGTAGCAGCACTTCCCCAAATTTCGTCCCCGTTTTCAGTGGACAAAAGGGGTTTGAAGGAAAGGAGAAACCTAAATCCAATGTGGAAAATAAGTCTTGAAGGGAATTGCCCCAAATGAATCTGCCCTAAATTAAAGAGGGATTTCTTCAGATTGGAAGAGGAAAGAGAGGCCTTCCATGCCCCACACGTGGCCTAGACTAGCACCCTGGAAATGTGTGCCAGAGGGAAAGGTATTTGGGACGCCAAGAGGCTGGATGTTGGGCAGAGCCCTCTGGCCTCACAAAAGATGCTGAACCACAAGCAGGTTCCAGACGCGGCAGAGGAGCCATCTGGAAGGAAGGACCCGGGACCAGAGGAAGAGACGTCTCTCGTGGAGGCAGATGACGGAGGCACTTCGACCCTGCGTGAGACCCCAGAGCCCAGACAGAGCTGCTGAGAAAGGAGCCCTGAACAAAGCTGGATACCCGTCCATTTGTTGGGATGGGGCTCAGAGCTGACATCACACTGATTGATGGTAGAGAGGGTGTAGGATGTGATCTTTCCCTTTTCCAGAACGGGAGCTAGAGTCCAGAGGTGCTCAAGGATCAGGGGCCACACGTCTCCGTCTCCCCAGACAGTCCCAGGTCATGTCTGCTGTCTCGGGATGAGTATTAATCGTGCCGTCCTTCATTTTCAAAAGAGCCTTCCAATTTGGGCACTAAATGATAAGGTCACCATACCTAAGTATCTCATATTCTGAGTTCAGAAAACCCCCAGGGGTAGGACCAGCCACCTTCCCCCGGGGCCTCAGAGAGGCACCAGTTCGGTAAACCACCTTCAAAATGAGGGGAGGCCACCCACCAGAGTGCAGGAAGGGGTGCTTTACCACCCCAAATCCAAGGTTGAGGATCCGACAAGGAAGGCAGCCTGGCATTTTGTTCCCAGTTGGACACCTTACTTAGCCAGTGGATTATTGATTTTCCCCATAAAAGCAGGAGAAAAGAGACCCAGGAAACCATGGCACAATGGGGGAACCCCCAAGAAAGGGTCAGGACCACCCCGTCTTGAGTTCTTGGCTCCAAAAAGTTAAGGAAGATGGATCCTGCTTGTGCCCACAGGCCGGAGAGCTGGCACAGGAGGTGGATGAGATTGTGTTATACCATCTCTCTATAGACGCTTTTCCCTTGAGGACAAAGAGGGATGCACGGAGGAGGAATGCCACGGGGCAGCGGTACACTGCAGCCGCTCTTGCAGGAGACCCCCAGGGCCCAGGAAGCAAGTCCCCGCGACAGCCAGCCCGCATTCGTGACATGCACAGAGGGAAGGAACACAAAGTCATGGAGGGGAGAGACAGCACGTGCCCAGGCCTCCCCCTCCTTCATCCCCAACTCATAACCACCCCCAGCGCCAGAGGGAAAAAGGAAAAAGTCAAGAGACACCCTGCGCTCTCCCTCGTACACACACACACACACACACGCCACAAACTGTTAGAGACACGAGACAGGCGGGGCCGTTGCTGAGATGCGGGACACACGAGCCTCAAAATGGACACGAGACCGCAGTTTTTAAATGAACGGGGCTAAGTCTTAAGAACAAACCGAGGCTGTTCGATGAACCAAAAATGACTGAATTTGTCACGTTGAACTGAGATCTACTACTGCCAAGGGAGCAGGAGAGAGGGCTTGGGTAGAGGGTAATTGGGAATGATTATTAGAAAACATCCCCGAACGTTGAGCCTCAATGCCCTGCTTCCTTCTTGCTCACCTGAGTCGGTGGACCAAGATCCACACCCATCACCTGGCACTGGGCCACCTCCTGGCAGCTTCAGCTGCCTGTGATCCTTGGGTACCCGGCTCTGTCCTCTCTCTGCTCTGGGGACTACATATGGCTTTTCAAAGGAAGCCCCCCCCCCCCAAAGCAAACTAGCTGCTTCAACAAGATAACTTGAAAGGTTTTCTGAGAAATCTTGTAGTGGTAGATGTCGAGCTGCTTGGGACCCTAGGGCTTTGTCAGCTTACCCCCTTCTTTACGTCCAGGGAACCTGAGTCTGGAAAGGCCAAAGCCCCTGCTCTCATGACCAAGAGGTTGGGCTTTGATATCAGACTGCAGGGTACGGATGTCTGGTCCCCGATGTCTTAATTATACAGACCGAGGTAGCTTACTTGACCTCTCTAAGGTTTTATTTTCTTGACTGTAAAATGGAAATGATAATACCAACGCCCCCGCCTCGAAGGCTTGCTGTGAAGAATGAGAATACAGTGCGTGTGAGCCCCAGCCAAGTACCTGGCAGATAGTAAGCCATCCAACAAACCTTAGCTTATTACCAGCTGGGACCACAGGCTGGTCTCCTGGCTCCGCATTCAATACCCTTGTCTCATAAAGTCAAATCAACTGCTAACGAGCAGATCAGAAAGTAAAGTTGAAGAACTTCTGAAGTCCCACTTTTTCTCAAATTATGGCAACTCCTTTAGCCAAGAGTGGAATACCCTGACCTGCTTGGTTAGAGGTTAGCTATCAAGGCCACTGCCGCATCTGGCTGTGCAGCCAGCAGAAAATGCGCAGGCCGTTCAAGCTCTTCGGCTTCCCACTCCAAGATGATCTGCATGACATTTGGGTCAATCAATTTAGAGATAATGATTCTTGCCGCAGAGCTATGCATGTCCAATCACAAGAAATAGGGGTCCCCAATTGATTTTTGTGGACTGGTTTCATTTTCTCAAAAAGCTTTTCAGGTCAAACATTGGCCAGAGCTAGGGTGCTGATAGGAGGTGGCATATTTCCATCTGCTTTTGCCCAGAAATGTCTGGCTATCATTGTGCTCTGTTGAATAAAATTGAAATCATCAAACGCTTTGAGGCATTGCAAGCAGGACTTTTAATCCAGGGGGATGGGGGAGGGACACAGAGCATCTGCCTGGAGGAGATACACACACACACATATACATGTGTGGGATTTTTTTTCTTTTCCAGAATAAATTTCTCACAGCAACACAGTGAGATTCAAGAACCTGGAGGGGGCGCTCTTTTCCTATAATGTGTTTCCACCTCCACGTGTGGACCTCATTTATAGCATCTTTAAAATTAAAGTATAAGGAAGCCTAAATGATAGTTAAAGGGGTAATTAAAAATAGGCAAATGGCTTTATTTCTCTCGTACACTGGTTGATTTATGCCTTGTTGTGTTTTTTTTGAGAGCACAAAACAATTTATGTGTGCAAAGAACAGTGAATGAATCCTAAAGAGCCCTGCAGCCTTTAAAGACCTGAATCATATGTTGAGCTCGTTTAAAACTTGCATAGGAAATTAAGGGAGAATAAAGCCCTTTAATTTGAAAAGTGCATCTATAGTTGCCGTCCCTGGGATATCTGCCGGGTCATTATTCAGAAAGATTAAGGAGGACTTTATTTTTTTATATGCACTATGTATTTCCCAGTTCCAGCTCACCATGGTGCATTTCAACTTATAAAGAGAAGGAGATAACATGGGGGGAGGGGAGCTTTTTATTCACTTTCCACTTAATTTCCTTGCCGCCCGGCCAGTCCCAGCTTAATGAATGTAATTGCTACCTTTGATGAAAATACTATTATCAAGATCACACATTACATTGGAAAACAGTTTTTCTTTAAACACAGCTACTGCAGTCTCTAATTATGCATGTAACAAGTGTCTCCCGGACAAAAGAGCATGTTGTCTACAATTGCTAGGAATTGGAGCAAGGCAAATTCGAACAAAGGACAGATTAGATTTGCTCCCCGCTCCACAAAGCCCATCCCTCTGATTAATTTCCTGCAAAAACTAAAACAATTCTCTTAAAAGGCGCTCACCCCCTTCTCCAGAATGATCCATATGCCATTTGGGTCTTTCTATAGGGTGATAATGGCCCCTGATTTGAACTCGTGTTAGAAAATAAGAAAGGGCTTTTATGAACTTCCTCTTTCTAATGTAAATGAGCGACACAGGATCTTGAGGGATAATGAGTCCCCCAAAAAGTGACTTTTCAGCGGCTATAAAAGAGCTCACTGGTAGGGGAAAGTCTGCATTGAGCATGTTCAACCCAATTATTTTATTAGTTTCAAGAAATGAGTCATCTTTGAGAAAATACTTCCCATGCCTGAAACTGAGAGACACCAGCCTTTTCGGGGTTGAATTCCTAAAAGACGGAGAGTTTCTTGACTTACGCACAGAATTTTCAAAATGGATTCATGAGTAAACATAAAGTACACTTGTTAGTTTCAGTATGGCACTTTGCTATTGATTTTGGAGGCTGCATTTGGCAAGTTTTCTTCCCTTATCAAATGTGGGACAGGAGCTAGATTATCCTATAACTAGTCAACTCTACACCCGCCAGCATTATTCAAACCCAGAAGAAAAAAGCCAAGTTAGTTTCCAACACAGTATTAGTTATGAGTCTGAGGTCTAGAGTCAGACTTCCTGGATTCAAATCTCAACTCGCAATTTATCATCTGTATGATCTGGAAAAAAGAAATCAACTTTCTACATGTTTATTTTCTTAACTGTAAAATGGGGGTAGCACTTAAAGGGTAGTGAGAATTAAGTAAGATAACACTTGTGAAATGTTTGCATCAATACCTGGCACATAGTAAGCACTCAACACATTTTACTTATTACTATTATTATTTAGTATTTGACTTGGAAGACCACAGGTGTTTAATGAAACAGATGTCCCTAAATATTGCTCACCACTTCCTTGGGTCCTGCTGCCTGGTGCCCCCAGGGAAAATGGCAGGAAAGCGGCATCTCAGATTGAATCCTATGCTCTGTCCAGGGATGAGAAGGCTGCTGGAAACCAAATTAAGGAGGGTATGGTTAAATCTGGAGCTCTTTTTGATAGAGTTGGCTGGTCCTTTTCAGAGGCTCATGTACCCTACCAGGATGAGTCCCAGATGTGGTCCAGGAGGAACCAGCAGAGACCAGGAAGATGAAGCATGTTGCCTCCACTACTCTTCGCAGAGAAGGATCTGGATACATAAAATGAGGAGTACCACACATGGGTCCTTATTATCCTAGGATTCAGTACCTGAGTCCCCCAGTCATGTAGCTTCCTTAGGGCAGTTAGAGACATCATAACACGGTGTTCACTAAAAAACTGACCATCTATAAACGTGGTGCCCACCCAACACCCCCTTCTGCTAAACTCTGGTGTCCATCTTTGCCCACCTACGCAAAACCCAAATAAATTGATTGCAAAGTATAAATTGATTGCAAGGTGAAAATGCAAATTGTGCCAAAGTAACAGGATTTCATGAAGTGAAAACGATGCTGAAGAAGCATTCAAATTCTATGCAAAACCATTGATAAATGAGGATCTGGCCATTCTTGATATGAAGTAAAAAAAGGGCAAAGGTGATGACACAGCAGACACTCAAAAGGGAGCGATTTAACTGCCATGGATTAACGAACACCTCTGTGAAAATGCATGAAGCCTTTGGATAATTTTGCAAAAATGACACCTGGTAAGACCATGCTGTGAAAATCAAGCACAAGGAATGGCTACAGAGTGAGCCATGACACAATTTTTTGCTGAAAAATTTATACCCCCCCCAAATCAACATTTGATTCATTCTTTGCTTAAAGATTATGGATGGAATTATAGCCGTAGCTTAAAACACAAGATAAATTAATTTTAATAAATTGTAATACAATTTATAAGTTTTAAGACAAATTTAAGATTTAAGACAAATTCCACATCAAGTCTTTGTAGTTTTCACCATTTACTAAGAAAGGAGATCCCTGTTTAACACAGATCCATTTAAAGTGGGCCTTTTTCAGTACCAATTTTCCTAGGATGAACGGACTTTGTATACCGCAGGTGAGGTCTCAGGATCCCCAGGACAAAAGGTGTACATTCTTTATGTTAGGGGTTCAGAGCTGCAGAGATGCATCACTTACATACCTTTGCCCAGAGTGAGTGAGGGGGAAACCCACCCCCCCCACACACACACAGAGTCATTTCCCCGGAGCTTTCACCCCCAGGTTGCAGGTGGAGCCAGCCACTGCAGGTCTCTGTTATCTAGGTAGGGAGGGCTTTCCCAGTATGGGTGCCTTCCCCATGGCAAAGGACCGTTGGTTGTTGGAAAGAAATGGTCCCAGGAGGACTGGACTCAAGCTCAAAGTACTGGGGCTCCAAGACTGGGACACAAGAGGGACTGAATGGCAGACAAGGAGACAGCCCCTGGTTTGGCCTCAGGCACGTCCCAGAATCTGAGAACCGAGCTCTGCACGTCTCAGACAGCATTCTGGCCCTACCCTCATCCACCACCCCATGAGCAAGGAGAGGGGCCACCTCGGGTCTGAGAACCAGCACAGAGTCCAGAAATGCCCGCTAGCCACAATGGGAATTCTGTTCTCTTATAAGAGCCTTTGGCCCTGGAAGCAGCCCGCCTGCCTCTTGGTCCAGGCCACAGCCCTGGGAGGGAAGGCCCCATGGGCACAGAAGCAGAAGTGGAGGTGCTGGGACTGCCCCAACGGCCCCCGGTCACTGCTGGGAGCCCAGGCAGTCTGAGTGCTGGCGGAGGGCTCCCTCCAAGGCCCGCACCTCCGTCACTCACCCCCTCCTCCTGCCGCCTGCATCTCTGGAAATTGGCTGGAGCGATCAGCCTGAGGATCCGCAACAGGGGGACAGCATTAAAGACGAGTGAGCTTTGAGGCAGCATGTCTGTCTGTTGATGGCGGCGCAAATAATCGGCCATTTCCGGGTCCACTGGTTAGCGGAATCAGCACACTGTGCGCGGGACAGCCTCCATCTGCCTCCTGCGCTCTTCATTACTGGTGGCAAGGTGGAATCGGCAGCTGACCTTTGAGTCCATGAAGGGTAATGCCCCCCACTCCTGAGAGGACACTCTCACCCAGGACGGCCCCGTCACGGGACCCTGGAACATCCTCGCCGGGCCATCCGGACCACATCCGCATCTGCTGGAGCTGGCGTTTACGGAAGGCTTGGGGTTAAGGTGGACCCCAAGGGGAGCTCTGGGTTTGGAGTCGGGAGGCCCGGCCTCTCTCTGGCCTCATCAGTGACTCACAAGTTGTCCAGGCAGATCCTAAAGGTCCTCTAAGCCCCAGCTCCTGGGCTGCCCTCCCAGGAAGGCTTTTCCAACCCTGTCCTCACTTTCTCCAAAGTCTGGGGGAAGCAGCCACTCCCCCACCCCCAAGATCCGTGATGGCTCCCCCCCCACCCCCACCCCCATCCCCCTGGCAGCTAACTGGATACTCTGGCCCTGCCAGGCTGCAGTCCCACATCTGCTCAGCCTCTTCCCTTTCCTCAGCGGGAGTAACTGGCCGTGGCTCCAACCCTGTGTTTGCTTGTGGCTGCAGCATCACAGGCTGGATTGGAGGGCGGAGAACCCGGGGGAAGGAAGAGAGACAGCTTGGGAGAGGAGTCCTTCCTGCGCCCCTGTAACAGGGTCCCTCAGAGACCTTGGCCATCTGCCAGGAGCCCCCTCCTAGGTCAGCTGCGGCCATATCCTCTAAGGTGGCTGGTGCTTGTGGACGGCTGCTAAGCTGAGCTGCCTGGGGCTTACGGCCTAGGAGGGCTGAGGTCTGTGAACAGGGGATTGGACCACTGCCAGAATGCCCCAAACAATTGGTTGCAAGGTGTCATTTATAACTTTTGCTGAGTATAATTTCTGTTGTTGATTGCACAGGAAGGCTCCGTGTAGGACTGGAAGGCCAGGGAACGGGGGTCCAGCAGCACTGGACTGGACCAGGCTGTGGAATGTGACCTTTGGCAAGGTTTTCCCCTCTCTGGGACTCAGTTTATTCATCAGTTAAATGGGCGGTTGGACCAGACAGTGGCTAAGAGAGACCTTCCAGCCTTGACCTGGAGGACTCCAGAAACACTGGCGGCGCTGGAAAAATTGCCAACTCAGGGCCCTTCCAGCTTCATTTGCGAAGTGTTAAGTTTTGGTCAGAGGAAGCTGGACCATGAGAGTCAAATGCCCTGACTCCAGCGTCTCCTTCTGGAATGGGCTCAGGGCATGACTGCATAACCAGAGGCAGGGAAATGCCATCTGGCTCCCAAGAAGGGCTCTGTCCACCCTGTAGGGACCTTGAAGCCTCCCTTGATCTGGCTTGCTCCCCACAGAGAGGAGAGGAGGGGCTGGAGCCAGTCATGAAGTGGGTGGCCTCATCTGTGTGGTCAGCTTCATTCACTCGTCCATCCATTATGGCTGCATTCACACGCCACATGCTTGGTGAGTTCCTATTTATCCCTTAAGACCCCACTCTGTTGTTGGCCTGCCCTTCCCCTTCTCCTTCTCTTCCTGTCCCTGTAACACCATCATCACACAATCCTACCTCTATGCTGGCACGTGGAAAGCTTCATCAATGGGCACTGAGTCCATAGGCCCCTGCAGGGCAGGCCCTCTGTTCCTTAGTACGTAGCACAGAAGGTTCTTAACCAAAGTTTGCTGAATGAATGAATGAAGTGAAATGAGCAGGTGTGTTGATGAGGACATTCCATGATGAGGGACAGTGTGGGCAAAGACCAGAGGTGGGAAACAGCCCAGTGTTCAGGGAATAATCAGTATGGGCGAGTGTGGGGGAGGGGAGAACCCATGCCCCCTTTTTCTTACTCATCTCACTGGTACTTGGGTATTTGTCTTAATACTCGTTTTATGCACTGGACTGTGAATCCCATGTGCCAATCTGACTGTTTTCACAGGACTTTGCCCAAGACTGAGCACATAATAGTCACTTATATAGATGCTCATTAAATGAATTAATTAGATAAAATGGGAGGTCTAAGTGGACAGTCCAGTGCTTGTATGGCAGGTCCACAAGCACCAGAGACCCAGGCCCATTACAGGATTGCCATACAAAATGCAGGATGCCCAGTTAAATTTGAATTTCAGATGAACAATAAGTAATTTTAAAATTATAAGTATGGGGCTTCCCTGGTGACGCAGTGGTTGAGAGTCCACCTGCCAATGCAGGGGACACGGGTTCGTTCCCCGGTGTGGGAAGATCCCACATGCCGTGGAGCGGCTGGGCCCGTGAGCTATGGCCACTGAGCCTGTGCGTCCAGAGCCTGTGCTCCACAATGGAAGAGGCCACAACAGTGAGAGGCCCATGTACCGTAAAAAAAAAAAAAAAAAAAAAAAAATTATAAGTATGTCCCCAATTTTGCATGAAACATACTAAACCAATCATTCATTTTTATCTGAAATTCAAATTAAACTGGTGGTTTCTTTATTTGCTTTTTTTTGGTTTTGGTTTTTTGTATCTCATTTTGTTAGTTTGGTTTTTGTTTGTGTTTGCTAATCTGGCAACCTACCCTTCCCTCTTTCCACTTTGCCATACTTATCCCTGGCTCGTATCCTCATGATGGCTTCAGAGTCACAAGATGGCTGCTGGGGCTCCAGCCTTCCTGTTTGTGATTTAGGAAAACAGAAGGTTAAAGCACGGAGGGACAAAGGACACCTGTCTCCCATTTGAGTCAGCTTCTTTTAAAGAGATTTCCTAACTTGAATTATGGGCTGGTTAATACATGAGTAAAAAAGAAGCAAACATGGTAAAATGTTAACAACTATTAAATCTAGGTGATGGGTGTGTATGGGTGTCCATTACCCTGGTCTACCTTTTTTTCATGCCTGAATATTTTCTTAATAAAAAGTTTGTTTCTTTTAAAGGAAAGACTTCCTGTAATCCTTGCCCAATAACTTTTGCTTTGTTCTCATTGGCCAGCCCTTGCAGATAGGAAATCTGGGAAATGTAGTCTTTGAACTGGGCGTACTGATACCTGGATATAATCCAGGTTATATCAATAAGGAATAAGGGGAGAAGGGATGTCAGGCAGGAACTTGTAGCCTCTGCCCAGGGCACGATTCCTCAGCTTTCTCTGCACAGCACACAGAGAAGCAGGAGCTGCAGTGCCCAAATCTATGCTTTGGCTTCCTGTTGAAACCAGCCTCTCTGGGTCTCACTCAACCTCCTGATGGGACTTTCCACCCTTGGAATTGTGACTAAGTCACAGCAACCCCTCACCCAAGGGCAGGTATGGAGAGGAGCCCTGCTGAAGCCCAGACCTGTGCATTCTGCAGCTTATCCCCCTGAGTGGTCTTTGCCAGGGTGCCGAACCCCAGGGACCCCTGAGGCTGCTTCTCTAAAGAACATGCAGGCCAGCTCCTTCCCTCCCTCACTGGGAGGCGCTTACATTTCCCAAGGTAATGAGCCCACAGAGGGTGTATCCATCCCTTGTGGAAGGAAAATGCTTGAGCAGAAAACCACATTCTGAGCTGTTGTCCCAGGTAAGACAGCTGGGCAGTCCCCAGCTGTCAACTAACCAGGAACTAACAGTACCAGGGGTGCTGCTCAGGGTATATCACAAGCCCTCGAAGCCATGGATAAACACACGCTGTGCCGCCCTCTGCATGCTTGGAACATAGTAGGCCTGCTGTGAAGATTTGGGGCGGGGAGGGGAGGCACTCTGGTCCGTCAACTAACGAATGAACTATGGTCTATTCATGCAATGGAATATTACCCAGCCATAAAAAGGAATGACCTACTGATCCATGCTACTACATGGGTGAATCTTGGAAACATTATGCTGAGTGGAAGAAGCCAGTCCCAAAGGACCACATACTGTTTGATTCCGTTTACATAAATATTCCAAATGGACAAATCTACAGAGACAAAAAGTAGGTTTGTGGTTGCCTAGGCCTGGAGGATTGAGGGGAAATAAGTGACTGCTAATGAGTTTGGGGTTTCTTTTGGGGTGATAAAAATGTTCTAAAATTGTAGTGACATTTGCTCGTATCTACAGATGTATTAAACCCCACTGAATTGTAAAGTTTAAATGGGTGAACTGTACATGTGAATAATACCTCAATAAAGCTGTTTGTTAAAAACAACGCTCTGAAAACAGGAGATACTTTTGTCAACGGCAACACTATCCCAGTAAGTTGACTCTGGCTAGGACTCAGCTCATGGTGGACGCCCAGGAAGCCAGCCTGGAAGATTCCCCGGCGTGGACTGGAATTCCAGAAGCTGAGTCCAGCTGGCACGGGGTGGAGAGGAGTCCTGTCTGGCTCCCCCAAGTGGTGACCGCCTCGAGTGAATGTGCCTCCACTTAACGTATATGGATCGTTTACCTCCCTCTGTTCCCAGCGCTAGATCTATGAGAGGAAAGGAGAAAAGAAGAAGGGTTTAAACTCTTATCACTAAAGTGAGTCTCGCTCTACATTAAAAAACTATCCAGACTCTGTGGCAGGAATGGGCTCTGTTCTTGGGGCATAAATTTGTGTGTGTGGAAAAAAGACTTATTGGTGAATTTAGCAGTATTTTTCGTTGAACTGGCAGTTGCTAACCATTACACCAGTATTTATTTGATTCTTAAAGAGTACAAAACCATGGACCACACATAAAGAAGATGGAGTAATAGTTTGTGGCCGGGCCACTAGCCTTAAACTTGAAATGAAGTGTCCAGTTTTGAGTTACTGTGTCCAAGCACCATTTATGCAGTTTGAAAAGTGGGCGCATTTTTCCAGGCTGTCAGTGAGACTGTAGTTCATTCCCATGAGTGATATCGCTGAAGGAGCAGTTGTTCTGCCATGAGCACTTCACTCACGACCAGAATATATTAAATGTATCCATCTGGGCCTCCCGGCGTGATTTAGGAAGGGCCTCTATTTGACACATCCCTGTCCATCCTTGTTTGATTGCTTGCTCCTGCAGGTAACAACGTCTCAAAGGTCTCACTCCTGAATGAAGTTAAAATTGCATGTCGCCCAATAGCATATGCAGTTTTGTGGCTGATTTTGCTGTCAAAATTACCACCCTGCAACAACATGAGACTTTAATGGGTGACGCGGCGTGATTTACCTCGACGGCTCTGGGCCCCGTGGCCAGGGAGGACTTCCCACGTCCAAGTGGCCACACGTTTGGGGAAGCTGTGGCACCTCGGCCCTTCAGCTCTGCCTTTAGTACCCTAACTGTGCCACCCAACACGGCAGGCCTTTCCTGAGACGAAAATAAGTGGTGTGTGAGACTGCCAAGTAATTGTTAAGCTTAAGTCACTAGAAAAAAACATGTCTATTTCAAGCAGGTTAGTCCTCCAGTGACAGAGAGGACTCAGCCCATTTCCCAGTGAGGCCAGTGACTGTGGTCTGTTAAGAGCCTGTGCAAGACTTTACGTGGAAATAGCTAATTTTAAGGCTAAGAGGAGCAGCCTTGACTTACAATTTGACCCCATATTTTTCTGCCCTGTAAAGCCAGCATCTTTGGAATGTTTGTTATCCCTGGCAACAAAAGAAGGCCACAAAGCTGGGGTGTGCCTTTTAATGAAATTATGGATTGCCCATAGGGGAAGAATGTCAGATGTAGTCTAAAACCATCTGGGAGTCTGGACCAGTGGCTGGGCTGCATTTGAACTCTCATGGGTCCTAGGTGCTTTTGCCTTTGTGTGCCCCTTCCACCATTAAAAAAATTAATTTAAAAATACATAACTAAAAATACTTTTAAACTATATAATATGGGTATAAATATATATTATGTATTTTAAATTGTACTTTATGACTGCATTGGTATGATGACCAACGCAGTAAAAGCTGGGCTAGATTCATGATTATATAGTCTTTACTGTTATATTATTGTTTTTTGCTTCTGATTTTAGAAGAAATGAAAATTAAAACACTGCTTTGGGCCCTAGGCACTGTGCCTAATGGGTATGTCAGCCCTGACCTGGGTTGCAGGATCCGAGCTTCAAATCTTTCTCCAGGAGCTCCTTGCCTTTAAGGACAGGGCAGCTTGGCCAAGGCAGCTCATTGGAGGAGCTTAGGTGAGAGGCACCCTGCTTCCCCCAGTCTGGTCCAAGTTGCTCTCATGCTTCCCTATGGCTCCCCACCCCTTGGCAAGGTCAGATACACTCTCCTTAAATGGCTGTCTCCACCTCCCATTTACTTGTTTTTATTTTAAACAAATAGGCCAGGGCCACTGCTGTGGATTTTCCAGTGCATTGGACAGTTGGGGACCGTTCGTGACAGTAGGGGCAGAACGCTCCCCCTGCGGGCGTGGTTGGCTGTGATGATGGGAAAGGGCATTAACGATGGGCTACGATGGCTGACCCCTGACCTCCTCGGCCGCAGCCCCTCTCCCCAGCCCAGTTTCTGCAGTCTGGTCAGCTGCGAGGGGTTTAAAGGGTAGCCGTGGGCTTCCCTGGTGGCGCAGTGGTTGAGAATCTGCCTGCTAATGCAGGGGACATGGGTTCGAGCCCTGGTCTGGGAGGATCCCACATGCCGCAGAGTAACTAGGCCCGTGAGCCACAACTACTGAGCCTGCGCGTCTGGAGCCTGTTCTCCACAACAAGAGAGGCTGCAATAGTGAGAGGCCCGCGCACCGCGATGAAGAGTGGCCTCCGCTCGCCACAACTAGAGAAAGCCCTCGCACAGAAACGAAGACCCAACACAGCAAAAATAAATAAATTAATTTAAAAAAGAAAAAATAAAGGGTAGCCGTTGTCCCTGGTCAACCAGCCTACCATTAATAATGTTTTCATCCGAGACAGTGACAAACCCGTGGTACTTGAGGAGAGTTTATTAAAGTCAGTCTATAAATAAGAATGAAAACTTTTAAAAAATGGGTTGACACAGAAAAACAGACAGATGAATCAAGTGACTGGGCAAAACAATAAATATAAGAATGGACAAGATGCTTGAAGAGCCTCGCCTGGAAAGGAAGGCCTGGCCCACTCTCTCTCCAGCCTCCCTGCAAGTCTACATTTCATGAAGCTGCTTCAGAACTTGTAGGTTTTGTGAATCTAGGCCCTAGCTAATGTTTTGTCATTTAATGCCTGTTCTCTCAGCTGAAAAAAAGGATGGCAGCCACTTCTCTATGTCAAGAGCTGGTAAAACTTAAATGTCTCATCTGTCCTTGGCTTGCATGCAGATGGCCTGACCCAAGAGCTAGGCTCCAGGCCTGCGGGCAAGTGACAGTTGGTCCTGGCTTGCCGGCCCAGCCCTTGTCTGGGGACTGACGGAGCAAAGTGGCCAGGGAGGCTTTGAGCTGGAAGCAGGTCTTCCTGCAGCCCAGTCCCAGCTCAGAGGGCAGGTTTCCCGCTACAGCCTGCGTGTCTTTGGGGTGTCGGCACACACCACCCTACTCCATTCCTCAGCCATGTGGCTTGTCCTATGCAGGGCTTTTTTTTTTTTTTTTTTTTTTGAGGTACGTGGGCCTCTCACTGCTGTGGCCTCTCCCGTTGTGGA
The DNA here is from genome assembly GCF_964341445.2 of Mesoplodon mirus. Lineage (NCBI taxonomy): Eukaryota > Metazoa > Chordata > Mammalia > Artiodactyla > Ziphiidae > Mesoplodon > Mesoplodon mirus. The sequence continues at coordinate 222,255,204 of NC_138977.1, forward strand.
GCACAGGCTCCAGACGCGCAGGCTCAGTGGCCATGGCTCACGGGCCCAGCCGCTCCGCGGCATGTGGGGTCTTCCCGGACCGGGGCACGAACCCGTGTCCCCTGCATCGGCAGGCAGACTCTCAACCACTGCGCCACCAGGGAAGCCCTATGCAGGGCTTTTTAACAATCATGATGATTTTAACGACATACTTAAACAACTGTTTCAATTCTCTTTTGCATGTGTTGGCCCATTGGACCCTCACGAGAAGCCCAAGAAAGGCTCAGGGCAAGTTTGATCATCTCCATTTGGAAGATGTTCTGGGCACAGAGAGGCTAGGCTGGCCTGAGGTCACTCAGGACACAGGAGCGGAGCCAGGTCACTGTCCACTCACTGTGGGGAGAAGAAGTGGAGGAAGGCAGTGGGTAGGAAGCCCAGGCCCTGCTGGGAATTGGGACTTGGCTGGCGTCCCACCTGCCAGGCATGCCCGTTAATTAGCGTTGACGTGGACTCATCTTGGCCTCAGTGATAACCAGGGAGCATCACGGTGGCCCTGCAGGGCTGTCAGGCCCCAAAGAAAGTTCTGACATCACATTATTAGGATTTGGGTCTGGCTGGTGCTTTATTCCACATAAGGGGATGTCACTGTGTCCCCTCTTTCAGAACAATTAGACTGAAGCGCCCGTGGTAGTTAATTCTCAGTTAAGGAGAATCATCAGTAAATCAGAATGCCCCGATGCAGAGGCAGGTGATAGACAAGAGGATGATTTCCCCGAAATGTTCTGCCCCCTGTTGCTTCTCATGTTGGGCCGGCCCATGACCCAGGCTCAAGCTGGGGGGTTTCAGAGGTCCCCCAGAGACTGGGAGCTGCACACAACTCCCACCGGAGCCTCAGGTGCCTGCTAGGTGTCTGGCCAGGACCTTCGTGCTCTCTTTGTGAGCCTCAGTTTCCCCCCTCTGCAGTGGGATTGAGACCCAATCCTGTCTCTGAGGCTCAAACAGCTCTGAAAAAGCCTCATAAATTAGGGTCAAGGTCCAGCCAAGCCTGGGAGCTGTAGCATGATGTTAAACTGGCCCTGTTTCCTGAGAGTCTGAATGGCCCAGAGCACCAGCATTCACCTGGACTTTCCCATTTTTTGCACCCAATTTAATAAAACACTTGGAGACCCCAGGAAAACTGCCCTGGAAAGGCCCTGACCAATGAGGCAGGAGGAAAGAAAGGAAATGGCGTTTCCCCTCCCCTCTTTGAATGACCCATCCCCCAGAGGACTCTGCCCCTCATCTCACCCACCATGATGAGCAGGACAGGTGTCGCCACCCGAGAGCTCAATTCTAGGAGGGAATTGGTCTCTCCAGCCCAGGGCACCCATGTGTGAGGCCCAGGGAAGGCAAGGCAGGTAGTGGGGGCTGCATTTGGGGGGCTTGCCAGGAGGCGGGCCGGCCTCATTCCAGACCTCCAGGCAGCCCCTATGCAGGGGAGCGGGCTGCTCTGGGTGCCATTCATCACCAGCCCTGGGAGCGATTCCTGGTCAAGAAACACGCAGGCTTTGTGAGTTGGTGAAGGAAACTGGAACCACAGACATACCTGTGTCCAGCAGGAGAGCCTCCCGGGGTCCGTTCCCACCTCCTGCCCCCCACCCCCGTCACCCAAATCATCCCTGCTCATACTCCCTTTCTTCACCACCTGAAATGATGTATTTTTCCCTTGTTGACTGTCTGCCTCTCCCCCTAAGGGTGTAAGTGCGTGGAGCACGAGAGACAGAGAGCTCTCCCACCCAGTGACTCTGGATGAAGGAGTGAGTGGATGAGGGATGAATGTGAGGGATGCTCATGACCCGGAACGATCTTCCACAGATGGTAAGGAGGGAACCCGGAAGCAGGATGAAACCTCAGCCGGAAATTGAACCCCCTCCCTGAGTGAGCAGACATGCCCCCCCACCATTCTTCCCAATTCAGCTCATTGGGCTGGTTTCCAGGACTCTCTAGAGAGCTTTCTGGAAGCTTCCAGAGCAGAAGGGAGGAAGATTCTTGGCCTCCTCTCTCTGATCCCAGGCTTGAAGTCTAGGGGCACAGAGACCAAGCAGATACCACTGTCAACAAGGTGGGTTCTGATGGTGGCTGTGCCTGAGGGAGGGCCCCAGGGATGGTGGCAGGAGAGATGGATCCAGACTGGCATCTTGGGTGGGCTTCACTGATTTTTCCCAGTGTTAAAATGAAAGCCCAAAAGGCATGTAGTTGGGCTTCTTTCAAAAACCGTCAACCGTATTTCAACCCATAATCACACCGTAACTGGCGATGCCCCACAGCCTCTAAGCTTCTGACACTCCGTCCCTGTGACTCACCATGGCCGCCCTCTCGGAGCTAGAACTCACCATGGTTTCACCCACATCATAGGGATAAATGTGCTCCTTTCACTTCTTCCCAGCGTCTGATTCCCTTGGTGACATTTTAATCAGTTCGAACTGGAGAAAAGTCTCCCTTAATCACCCTCTGAAAATCTTTAACTGTTAAAATTCTTTTTTTTTTCCTGCTTAAAGTTTCATTATTTTTAAACAATCCAATTTTACGGGCACTGCATCCTTAATGTGACCTAATTAAAGGGGATGTTTTCGTAAAGAAGCAGTGGGCTGCTTCATTCAGGAATTTTAGCCTTCCCACGGAAGGGGCTGCCATAAGGATTTCCAGGGATTCTTACATCATTACACACCATAATTACACGTACTTTTACTGGGGGCTGTGAAAATGCTGTGTTTCAAATAATTAAATTAAGCACAACCAGAACTGCACCGAGAATATACAAACCTTACATAAAAGCAACAAAACTGGCTTCAGAGTACATCTTCAGAGCTACCTTTATTGGGCCCCAGCCAACGCCTTCTTTTCACTGTCTTCCAAGAAGAAGCAGGGAAATTCACCTGCTTGTCTCCAGATAGGTGGGTCAGGGTCAGGGTCAGGAAACCTACATTGGAGTCCTGGTTCTGCTTCTTTGCCAGAAGTGCGACCTTGGATGAGCCATTTTTCTCCCGAGCTTTGGTTTCCTTATCTGTAAAATGGGGATGATGATAACAGTACAAGTCTCCCAGGTTAGCTGTGAGGATCGAGGGAGGTGATGGAAGTAAACCTGATGTATACAAATTAGAAGGGCCAGATACGCTGCTCAGAGCCCCAGCTTCCCATGAGGACGAACTGGAGGAAGTGAAGGCCTGGTGTCCCCCGGCCAAGCCAAGGTCCTCCACCTCAGGCCTTTGTCTGCCCTCCACTCGGACACCCCAAAAAGCCCCCTACCGTCTCGGGAGGCGCACTGTTCCAGGGCCCCAAGGTCAAACGTGTTAACATCCCTACCCCTACTCCCTGTTTTCATTCTCCTTGCTGATGACTGGAGACCTGTGAAATGAGTATTTCAGAAAAGCCCAATGGGGCTTCCCTGGTGGTGCAGTGGTTGAGAATCTGCCTGCCAATGCAGGGGACATGGGTTCGAGCCCTGGTCTGGGAAGATCCCACATGCCGCGGAGCAGCTAGCCCCGTGAGCCACAATTACTGAGCCTGTGCGTCTGGAGCCTGTGCTCCGCAACAAGAGAGGCCGCGATAATGAGAGGCCCGCGCACCGCGATGAGGAGTGGCCCCCACTTGCTGCAACTAGAGAAAGCCCTCGCACAAAAACGAAGACCCAACACAGCCATAAATAAATAAATAAAATTAAAAAAAAAATCTGAATGAAGTATGGTCTTAAAAAAAAAAAAGAATAAATAGCCTTAAAAAAAAAAAAGAAAAAAGAAAAGAAAAGCCCAATGCACGGGGCATGGAGCCACCGCCTGCACAGTCAGGCTTCTTTGCTTTTACTTAAAATCTGATCACCTGATGGCTGACTCCCTGAAATCAACCACAAATGTTTTTGGTGAAACCTTTTATAAAATAATCACAGAATAAGGCTTCAATACATATTTCTTAAATGAACAGATGGACCAGAGCCATTAAAAAAAAAACCAGCTTGGGGGTCTAAATAGAGATTTGGTTGTAACATCTTAAACTGCTAATGCTATGAATGTCTTCTTACTGCTTCAATCTGAGCCTGGCCTCTATTTGAGCAAGAAGGCAGGTGCTCAGGTTCCCCATCGCAAGCAATCCAATACCCAAGTGTGGACTCCGGTCAGCAGCCTTGTTCTCAACGTGCTACGGAATCCTCGGACCATGTGGATTTATCAGTGGCCTTGAACATCATAGACCCATTTGGGGTTTAAATATACATGTGTGTATTCACAGGGCCATTGTCCTTAAAGGAAGGGGGAACTGCAGATAGACCGTGGGCATCTTCACCATCACAGGGTGCCCACTCACCTGCCACCTGGAGTTGTTCTGGGGCTGTGGCCCCCTCGCCATCATTTGCAGATTCTACATACCTTTACCTTCCCCCTGCTGTGCGTGCCACTTGATTACTCTTTGACGTGAATAATGATAACCTTTGTTTGGAGAATGACATGACTTACCGGTGACCACTTCAGATATAACTCCACGGGCCTGAGGGCCACCAGAGACAGCAAGGGAACGTAGACCATCGTCAGACTGGACGCTGGGTAGCAGGCAGTTTACAGCAAGGCTGTTGTGGAAATACAACCGTAGCCTAACGAAAGAAACCTAGAAGCTGAAAGCAAGAAGTTACTTCTCCCAGCAGAAAGAGAGATTGCCAGCAGGAAGGACTGGGCGTTTCTGCTGAGGGGCTGTGCTGCCCCGGCTGCTTCCCTTAGCCGGTGGGTGCCATCATCAGGCCTCTTTGCTCCAGAAGCTTCCGCATCCCCAGTGCTGGATTGGGTTGCCGTCTCCCTCAAGACAAAAGGCGCTATGGCAACTGTTGCGATTAATCATTCCTGACATCTAAAGTGTTTGCTGCTGAGGTCATTTGGCAGGTGGCAAAGCACACAGGTCCCAGGGACAGCACTGCTCCTTCCTACCTGGGGAGACTGGGAGCATCACTGGCCTCTTAGAACCTCAGTGTCATTATCTCTAAAATGGGACCAGAGATAATGAGTATCATAGTAGTGATATTTTTTAATTAAATAATTAATTAATTTTATTTTTGGCCGCGTTGCGTCTTCGTTGCTGTGCGCTGGCTTTCTCTAGTTGCGGCGAGCAGGGGCTACTCTTCGATGCGGTGCAAGGGCTTCTCATCACGGTGGCCTCTCTTGTTGCGGAGCACGGGCTCTAGGCATGCGGGCTTCAGTAGTTGTGGCACGTGGGCTCAGTAGTTGTGGCGCACGGGCTTAGTTGCTCCGCAACCTGTAGGATCTTCCCGGCCCAGGGCTCGAGCCCATGTCCCCTGCATGGGCAGGCGGATTCTTCACCACTGCGTCACCAGGGAAGCCCCATAGTAGTAATTTTGTCATAGGGTCATCATAAAGATTAAAAGGGATCATCCATGTAAATTACTCAGCAAATACAGTGTTCAATATAGTTTGTTGTTTCTGTTCTGAAGTACTTTCACTGGTGTTAATCATCTTTTATCCTCATGGTGACGTTGTGAGTTTGTGATTATCATGACAATTTTACTGATGAGGAATTTCCGGTTCCAAGAAGTCCCTTGCCTTACTTGTGGTCACTGAGCCAGCAGGGGGTGGGGCTGGCATGGCCCCAGTGTTCCCTGCACTAGCAGACGCTTTGGCCCTCCAATGTGCATCAGAAGTTCATTTTCCTCAGCAAGCCATTCCCAGAATCAAACAAACCACTCAGCAGGACCATTTAGATCAGTGCTGTCAATATTTTGGACACTATCACGTAATTAAAATTAAGTCAAGTTAAAAATTTAGTTCCCAGTTGTACCAGCTACTGTGGCTGGCGGCTGCAGTATTGGACATTACTGTGCTTCCATTACCTCAGAAAGTTCTATTGGACCATGCTGAGCCCTCCTCTCAGCTTTGCCTTTCCTCCATGTGCAAAAACTTTCTTTGGGTCACAAACTGAGCTTGTTTCATCAGCACCAGCCAGTTGGGAAATGGGAAGATTAATCTGTAGCCAATCTGACAGCAAAGAAAGAGATGTTACAATGTTGGTCAGAAAGAACAAAATCCTGCTGGGGCAAAAGAGAAAATTCACTCATCAAGTATAGTTTAAATTATTTGAAAATATACTGTATCTGTTTAATGTTTAAAGCAAAAGAAAGTGGCAAAGTAACTGAGCGTGAGATAGCTTTCAATAAATAATCATGGAATAAATAGGAATATTCGCATGGGAGCCCTGGAAATGCACAAGTAGTTTGGTCCCAATAAAATGAAAAGGATAAAAATAAAATACAATACAGCAGCAAAAGTATTGATATAAATCATGAAAATGTAAGGAAAGAAAAAGAGCCAGCTGCTCTAGCTCACACTTGGAACAAGGTAACATGAGAAATGTAAGTCCGCCACCGAAGACTGTATTAGAAGCCGGGAAATAACGAACATGATTGCATTGTAGTTTTTCCAAGGGTGAAATTTACAAACGATTTACTATAAATGTTTACCCAGTGTACAATAGAGAAATGTGATCAGAGATAATTTATCTTAAAATTTTCACCACATCTTATGTATTCCACTTGAGAAGGGGATGTGGGGATTTTAAACATACTATTGTATGTTCGCCTCCCCAAGAGGCCTCCCACCCTCTTTTTAATCTTTTTTTTCCCCCTTTTTGGCTTAACTTAAGCTACTGGATGGACAAAGCTGTCCCTCTGAGCCTCTGCTAAGAAAGTCAAGCTGCGGGACCTGCAGTGAGGTGTTAATTGATGAACAATCAGATCAATACCCATTCCATTAATCAACAGTTTCAGAGCAAAATCCACATCCAAACGAAAGAACACTTTGTTCTCATTCCTTAAATGGAAAGAGAAGTTTGGCTGATGGATTTCCCCCCACGGGTCTGCTTGCACCTAATAGGGTTCACACCCTGGTTTGTTGGACAAACTCTTCTCTAGCTCAGTTCATGTTAAAGGCAACATCTTTGCAGTTGGAAGACAGAAGTTCAAGGTCAGCTC